>NC_071578.1:13296752-14533618 GCF_024509145.1 Vidua macroura
GGAGCGGAGGAGACAGGCTGCGATTCCTGCCCCAACCCCAGAATCGGGAAGAAAAAGCCTTTCCTTTCAGTAGAGACTCATGCATCAAACTTCAATTTTCCGGACGATTGAATTAGTGATTTTTTTTCTCCTGAACTAAAATACACTTAAGTCTTTGGGATTAATTACCACGTTCTGGTCCCTCAGACTGTAGTATTAGTTATCGTTGCCATATTCGACATCAGCTCTGACACCTCATAAAATAAGGAACTGAATTTCACTGACTCAACCTGCTTCAACCCTGTTGGATAATTCAGAAGGGGGCTTTATTCTCCGTCTGGGAGCCCTGTGTGAAGTGAACAAGATCAAATATGGATCTTCTCCACCCCCCTCAGGGAAAAAAAAAAAAAAAAAAGCTTAACTCCCCCTCCGCAAACACTAAACAGTGGCTTTTCCAAGCAGACAACACCCCCCACCGCCTCCTCCCCTCCCGCTCCCTTCACACCTCCAAACGAAATCTAAGGCAGTGTCAAGTTTGGGGATGAAGGATGGGTATGGCAGGGGCGGGAGGATGGGCGGGAGCGGGGGGACACGCAGGAGGGCATGTCCGGCTCCTGCGTTTGAGAAATGGGGTTTCTGCCGGGGAGGGAACAGCGATGGTCGAGGTGCGGGCTGGACCAAGACCCTCGGGGGTCGCCACGCCCACGCTACCTCTGCCCGCACCTGTCCGAGACCGGTGCCTGCGCCCGCCCCGACGCGGGGGACGTGGGGCAGCGCAGCCCCCGACGGGGCGGGTGATGAGCGACTTCTGGGCCTCCAGCTCGCTCCCGCAAGGCACTTCCATGTTCCCACACACCCTTTTGCCCATTGCGAGTTTTCACCTCTCCGGAACAGGACCTGGGGTGTTTAAGTGGATTAACACCTTTATTTCTCTTGTCGGGAGTTTCTTGGGAAAGGCCTGTGTCTCCCCCTGCCCCGTGCCCACTTTTTCCCAGGGCGAACCGCGGTGAGCCGGTGCCCAGGGCACGGAGCACCGGGCTGGGGGCAAGAAGCTCCGAAACGCTGCGGGTTTGCCGGCAGTGGGACACGGGACGGACTGTGCCCCTCGCTGTGAATCCGTGCAGGAAGTACTGGGGGCAAGTTGAAGGCCAGACAAGGGGACCGCTGTCCCAGGTGTCCCCGGCCAAGAAGTTCCAGCTGGGGGTCTCGGCCCAGCGCCCTCCTTCTCCGGGATAGCGCTGGGCACGGAAGGGAGCGGCCGGCGGCCTCTGGGTCGCCGAGGCAGATCCAGAGATCCCTAATTTGGGGTAAATCTGGGAATCTGGGGCGGGCAGGAGGGGTTCCATGCCGTGTCCATGGCAGCAGCCCTCTGAGTGGGACGGGAAGGGCTGCGGCTGGGTCAGCCCAGAGGGCACGATTCAGCGCTGTCACCGCGTCCCTATTGCTGCTGCGGGGAAAAAAAAAAAAACCCAAACCACCCGACAAACAAACAGCAGTCCCACTCCCACATCCACCCACCCCGCCCCCCGAAAAAAAGAACAGAAACCAGAAAAAAAAACCAAAACAGACATACCACCGAAAAGAAAAAAAAAAAAAAAAAAAAAAAAAAAAAACAAAAAAACAAACTAAAACCCATATTGTATCTAAAATTCGAGGAAAAGCAAATCCCGAGCAATAGATCTACTCATGTAGGTGATCCCAGGGAACGGCACATTTCAAACTGAATGACAAACGAAGGGCACAAGCCAGAGCTTCATTTTTAAGCTAAAAAAAAATATTTTGTTTGTCAAAACGAAGATTAAAGAGCCAAAATCACAGTTATCTGGAAATAGGGGGCTAGCCAAATTAACAGGCTACAAATCTTCAGGAGGAGGCTTTATTTACTAACCCGCCCCAGCCACGTGTGGTAAACTTCTGTGGGTGCAAGGCGGCCCGGCATCTCTTCTCTTTGCACTCAGAAGCCAATAGATCAGAAACCCAAATTAACTCCCAGCCTATTTTCCATACACCCAGCCACTTTTTTTTTTTTTTTTTTTTCCTTGCTTATAGTGAATTGTACTGTTTGCAGCCTCATTAAATCCATTCCAAGACAAAAGAATAAAAGACTGGGGGGAGGGAGGGGACAGGAGAGGAGGGGGAACAGGAGAGGGAATGGGGAAAAAAAACAGATAAAGAAAACAAATAAAGCCCTTTAACTAGATCTTCACATAAATGTCACAGTTTCTCAGCATTTACGATTTCCCCGTTTAGCATAAAAACACTTAAGGACAAGATTGAAGGCTTTCCGAGAGATCTGGACAGAAGTCAAAGCTATCATTCGGAGGTTAAAAAAAAAAAAAAAAAAGAAGAAAAAGAAAAAGAAAAAAGAAAAAAGAGGGGATGGCAGAGTGGGGGCGGGAGGTGGCGGAAAACAAGTGCTCTTCCAAATAATACTAAAGAAAAGTGAATTTCATTGTAATTCATAGGCTTGTTCCAAATACCAAGAGAGAAAGAAAAAAGAATAGAAGCGCACAGATGCCCCGACGAAGGGAGAACAGCTCTGCTCCCATTGTTGTGGAGTTAAACAGTGGAAGGGAGGGTTAACCTAATCCATCAAATTGTCTGGAAATTGTGAAGAAAATTCAAAAACCATATGGTCTCCAAGCGCTCGCCTTCTCTCTGCTGCGGAGGGGCACGCTTGTTTCAGCATGGCGAACCGCAGGAGGCTGTATATGCTCCATTGTCGCTTGTCACTTCAGAGAAGAGGGCTCATTTGTCCCCAGTTTTCATGCTTTACGCTAAAAATTACAACCCCATCCATTCTCAAAGAGGAGAAAGATTTATTTAGCCTCGGAGAAACTGGACCAAAAAAAAAAAATCCAAACCACAAACCAACCCTGTCTTATCTGGACACTTCTCTGCCGACTCCACCACTGTACACCAGATTTGCCTTTCTCACATAAATTTTGCAAAGAATAGGGAGAAACACACGTTGCTCGACTCCAAAGGCAAGTCACGGTGCCAGGAGAAAACACATTCACCAGAGCTTTAATTTTGGCTGGAAAAAAATAAAGAAAAAATAAATGAAAAAAAAAAAACCCAAACAAAACAAAACAAACAAACAAAAAAAAAAAAAAAAGACGGAGGAAATTAAAAGAAAAATAATTAAAGGGAGAGAGGAAACGAAGCATCTTCCAACCCCGTGGCCCCGTGGCAGCTTTTGCCCAGACGCGGGAGGCCTGGCCCGCCGGGCGGAGGGCAGCTCCCCCCGCAGCACACCCCACTCCTTTTGTCCAAATCGCTGATAACTTCTTGCAGCCGCTCAGATTTGTTTTTTCTTTCCTTTTTTTTTTTTTTTTTTCATCTGCCCCTCTTTTTCCTCTGCAATTTCAGGCTGGAAATGCCCTGCTGACAGCGGGAGGGCCCCGGGGTCCGGGTGGCTCCGCTCGCCCCTCCGCGCTCCCGCCGCCGCCGCTGCGCATCCCCCATGCCCGGGAAACGCTGCCCGCACCTCCGGCCTTATCGATGCTCCTCGTTCTTCCTCTGCTAAACTGCCTGGCGTTAGACTTAGAAAAAAAAAAAAAAAAAAAGAATAATAATATTGGTCTAGCTCGTGTGCTACTTTCCCGTCATTTTTTCTCGCAGGTACTGCTCTCAGAGTAACTTTAAATGCAAACGGGATGGGAGATTCCTATGGGGGAAAAGTCTGGTGTAGCCTCGGACCGGCGGGGTATTTTTTCGGTCACAAATGAAGGACGTTAAAAAGTATATTAAAATGGTAAAGATTTTATTGTATCGGAAAAAAAAGAGCTATCTGTACAATTCTAAGAGACAGTAAATAAAACGACATTGTCCCTATCGGAACTTAAATAGCAGGCCTTTTAAAATTTGTACAATTCAAACAAAACCAGGTCTTAAATCTGTACATTTTTTTTTAATTTATAGTGTAATATTTAAATGTATTGATTCTGGGATTTGTCCTTTTTTTATTTCCATAGCATGCAAAAAATTCTAAAAAGAGTAAAAAATAATTCTAGGATTTTTTTTTTTAATTTTCCCTTTTTTTTTTTTGTTACCACCTTCATATCAAAAATACGAAAGGCAGCTTTTTAATAAAAGCACAACACTAGCAGAAAATGGTAAAAATAGCTTTTAATTGGTAAAATGAGGCAGAAATTGCATTGGAGACAAATCTCTATGCTCTAGGAAAAAAAGAAAGTATATATTTTTTCAGCTTGCATTATCACCCAGCCCCAAGTTCCCAAGATTGCGAAAGAAAAAAATATTTTTAAAAGGAAAAAAATTAGTTCGTGCACATCTGAAACATGCAAGGAAAGGAAAGCGGCTAATTTTTTGCTGTTGCCGTTTTAAGCCTAACTTAAATCTTCTCTAAAGTGGTTTGTTTCGGAAGTCTTTGAAAACAACTGCTTTCCCAAACATCTGTTGGAAGCCAGGTTTATTCCAAGGTTACGTGTCTCCCTTATAGATAAAATAATCATCACTGATAGCTAATAGAAAAAAATAATAATCAAAACCTCAAAAAGAAGGGGGAAGAAAAAAATTCCAATATATAAGTTTAAATATTTATACAGAAGCCGTCCGTAATTGCACCGTTCCGAAGATGTGGCAGGCGGAGGGATATCGACTCTACCCTAAATTAATCGGGGGTGTGTGTCTGTGGTGGGGTTCTATTGCTTATTGCTCCGACCGAGGGGAGCAGCCGCCCCGCCGCGCTGCCGGGGTCGGGATGGGGGGCCGAGGGTGCCGGTTTGGAGCTGTCGGGATGGGGGGGGAGGGAAATGGGGGGGGGACGCCGGCCGCCCCTCAGTCATCCACGTCGATCTCCACGTCCTCCTCCTCCTCTTCCTCCTCCTCCTCGCTGTCCCGGCGGCTGCGGGGCCGCTCCGTGGGGGGCGAGGCGGGGCGGGGCGGCGGCGGAGCGCCGGGCTCCCGGGCGGCAGCGGGGGGCGGCGGCGGGGACCCGGTCCGCGCCTTGCCCCTTCCCTCGGCGCTGGGCTCCAGCTCGGCCAAGGCCACGATGTCCACGGCGGGGTTGGGGCCCAGCTTTTTGGCCGATTCCACGTCGGCCTTCATCTCCTCCAGGTCTCTCTTGAGCTTGGCGCGGCGGTTCTGGAACCAGGTGATGACCTGGGCGTTGGTGAGCCCCAGCTGCTGGGCGATCTGGTCCCGGTCCGCCGGCGACAGGTATTTTTGGTAGAGGAATCGCTTCTCCAGCTCGTAGATCTGGTGGTTGGTGAAGGCCGTCCGCGACTTCCGACGCTTCTTCGGCGTTTGACGCTGCCCGAAGATGGTCATCCCGTCCCGGCCTGCCGACGAGCCGCCAGATTGTCCCCGCTTTCCCGTGTCCACCCCGACCCGAGTCCCCGGACCCCACACCCCTGCCCCGTCGGTATCTGGAGGGAGCGAGGCAGAGCCCCCTCTCCCGCACCCCGAGGGCCACGGGGGAGGATGCTGCCGGGTACCGGCCGGGTACGGGCCGCCCAGGGACCCCCATCCCACCCCATGCGACACCCTGGGAGATGGCGGGGGACGAGGAGAGAAGGCAAACCAGGCCGTGGGGAGGAGCGGGGCACCCACCCGTTGGAGGACCCCCCTACTCTGAGAGGGGCTTACCTTCGGCCGCCTGCAGCACGCTGACTTCCAGTCCTTTGAAGGTCTTGCTGGCCAGCTCTTCCAGGGCGCAGAGAGGCGAGGTCTGGGAGAGCAGCGCCCGGCCGGAGAGGGGCAGCCCGGCCGGGGGGTGCTTCTCGGCGGCGGAGAGGAGGTGGGCCGTTCCGCAGAGGGTGTAACTCCTCCGCACCGAGGGCTTGTTGAGGATGTCCTCGATGCTGAAGGGGGTGAGGGGCTTGTTGGAGTTGGCCGGCGGTGGGAGGTGATCCAAGGGGCTCCGCCGCCGTTCTTCCCCCGAGGAGGGCTTGGGTTCTTCTTTGGAAGTCATGGTGGGGCCGGGCTGCACGGGGCTGCCTTCCCCACCCGCGACGGGGATGCGCTGCCGCGGGGAGAAGCCCCCGGCGGGACCGCGGGGTGACGGCGGCGAAGACAGCGAGCAAAAGTTGAAGCCCACCTCCAACTCCGGCGGAGGAGCCCCGGGTCCTCCCGGGGAGAGCCACGTCGGGCGGCGGGCCGGGCGGGCAGGGCGGCGGGCGGGCGCGGAGCGGAGCAGAGCTGCCGTCGGTCCCTCGCCGAGAGGTGGTCCTGCCGTACCTCTTGTCCCAGGGTTTTGGGTCGGAGATTTCCCCCCCTCCTGTCTATCTCCTCTCTCTCTCTCTCTCTCTCTCTCTCTCTCCCCCCTGTCTCTCCTCTTTCTTTCTCTTTCTAGTTGCTATTTTAAGAAACACACCAAATCACAGCACTTTCCCTGCCCCCCCCCCCAGCTAATACCCACCCCAAAATAATTTTGAAAAATAATTTTTAAAAAAGAAAGAGAAAAAGAAAAAGCAGACTTCGTCGAGGGGAAGAATAGCCCTCGCACCGAGACCTCGGACCAGGGGGAAAGAAGCGAGAAGAGATGGGGTAATTGACTATTGCTAACAAGTTATTGTTGATTGGGAGGTAATCAATTATCTTCAATGACACTTTTCGCCCTCTCTCTCTCTCTCTTTCTCTCTCTCTCTCTCTCTGTCCAATGCAGGCTTTTGCAAGTTCGGAGACCCATTAATTAGGAGGCGGTATGGAGGTGGAGCCCAGTTGAATTATAATGCTGAATGCACTTGTCATATTCTGGCCCTGCTATTTGTTTGGACATATATATTTTTAAATTACATTACAAACCAGCCTTTATTGCATCAGGATAATACAGTATAGTGAAAAATAATAATAAGCGAAAACAAAACAAACCGAAAAATATCCGGCTGTATCTATCTTTTTTTTCTTCCCCCTTGAGATTTTTTTTTTGTTTTCTTTTCTTTTTATTTCTCCCTCCTGCTAATTTCGGCTACCAGGTTATTCAAAATGTCTCTCTCCAGCTCTACCCAGAGCCGTTTTTTTTTTGTTTTTTTTTTTTTTTTTTTTTTTTTTAATGAGGGGAAGAAGGGGAGAGCCTGGTTTCAGGTAAGGCAGACCTTTCCTTTCCAATAAAACCCGAAGGTTTCCGCCGAATTTGTCGTGCTCCTCTTTCCCAGCGCCCTGTGTCGGAGCGTGCTGTGGGGGCCGGGGCAGGAGCAGGGCCCCTCCGGTGTCGGGAGAGCCCACGGAGGGATTGTGTGGCGGGGGCCGGGAGTGCTCTGGGGATGTCGGCGGCTTCTTGGGCTCCAGTGGCGCCGGGTGGTCCTGGCCGGGTGCAGCGCGGGGGGAAAGAGTCGGGGAGGGCCGGTTTCTAGTCCGAGTCCTTTTGCTGTGAGCCCACGGGTGGTTCTGGAGAGCGGCAGGGGTGGCGGGGGTTGCTGTGCCCCCCACTATCGGGGAACCCGGCCCGGCCCGGCTCTCCGCAGGGCCAGACCCGCTCCTTAGTATTTCAACGGGGATCACCATCCCTCTTCTGTCTCGCCGTTCCACAGGGACGGAGACAAAGCCCAGAGCCGGGGTGAACAGCTTGGCCCCCACTGCGGGCGTGAACGGTCCCCCCACGGTCCCCGGGGGGACCTCGGCCGGGACACGAGCCGCGGGCCGGGCTGGGGCTGGACGGGACGGGACGGGCGCTGGCTGGAGGGGTGGTGGGGCAGGAAGAGAGACAGGGGCTTGGATCCGGCCCCAACTTTCCCTCCTCACCTTGAGGGCCAAGAGGAGGACGGCTGGCAGTTCCCAGGCCGCTAGGTACCAAACAAGCACAAAAGAAGCAAATGGCTCCTCTCCTTAAAGCGCCCTCTTCCCATTTTTTATAGCTCTCTGGGAGTCTCTTTATGCAGTGACCTATTTTTAAAGGCCTATATTGGGTTATTCATCATATCAAATACTGCGAGGAGATGGGGGGGAGCCGGTCGGGGGGGAGCGAATTACACTGATTCTAAATCGCCCAGCTTCTTTGCTTTGCTAGGTGGATTATTTGCTTCGCTTTGCTTGGGTTTTATGAAGTGATTTAAACATATTTTAACCAATTAGAGACTTTCCTCCTCTCCCTTGTGTCCCCTCGCATTGTTTTCCAGCGTGTCGTTTTATGTCAGGATCCAGGTTTTATTGAGAACTCAGCCGGGGTTCTGGTGTTATAATTACAGAAATAAAATTAAAAAAAAAAAAAAAAAAAAGGGGGGGCGGGAAACGAAACAAAAATAGCCTCGTTCCTGAATGCGAGTTTGGGCGGGCTGGCGGGCGTACGGGATGCTCTGAGGCTCAGCCGGTCACCGGCTGCAGCCTTTCCCTCAGAGCGGAGTGCAGACACGGGAGCAGCTTACTCCCCCATCTCAAGCACAGCCCGTTTCTCTCAAGGCACGGGCAAAAGTGCTTCAGACACAGCGAAATCCTGCAAACCGTTTTGGATACCCTGTTGTCCCCCCAGCCTGCGTCTCCCTTCTCTTCCTACGCGGGAGGACAGGGCTGTCAAAACACTCTGCTTTTTTTTTTTGCTTTTGGCTGCCTAATAGGGGCAGAGCCCTGGGGAGGACGGACAGCAGCCTCAGTACAGACTTCCCGACACAGAGGGACCCTTCCTCGTTTGCCTCGGCCACTGCCTGCTAGGGGATAGCCGGGTTCATGCTTTGCATGAATAGCTCAACCCGGCGGCTCCAGGCCTGTCGCCTGCCCTTGTGCCCGGCGTTCCTCCCTACATAGCACCTCACTGAAAAAAGGGTGGTTGAGAGGGAAGGGGGCAGATCCCGGCCCCCTTCCCCGAGTCCCCCGGTTCTCGGTGGTTGTCCCAGCAGGGTCTGACCGAGCCTTCTCCGCTGTACTCTCGGCTGCCCGGTGCTGCCTTTGGCGGATTTGGGCTCGTTTGTCCTGCGCTTACTTTTCCTTTGCAACCGCTGCATCTCCCTCCTCGCAAACGACTCTGCGCACCGGGGGTGGGCTGCCCCCAGCCCAGCTTAGGGGGAGAGCTCTTCATCTCCCCTCCTCATCCTTCGGAATTTAATTATTTTAATTTTCTTTTTTGGCAGCCTGTTTGGCACCCCGCCCCGAATTAGGGACTCTCAGTGCCCCTCGGCGTGTCCCATTGAATCTCACTGTTCTTGGAGGGCTCCTGAGAGCAAGGGAGCCGCGGCGATAGCCGGGGGCCTGCTCCAGCCACCGCCAGGGAACTTCGCATCCCACCGGGCTCTTCTGCCCGTCCCGCAGGGACGCAGCAGCTAGTCGTGTATCCCAGCTTTGAGGTCGTTTGGGAAAGATCACCCTCATCCAATGCGCTTCAAAATCCTCCTTCCCCCCCGCTTCTGCCTGCAACATCCTCTCTGTGTGGGACCTGGATCTCACCTACTCCTGGTGCAGGCAGAAGTTTGAGTCGAGTCCCCTGCCGAGAGGCGGGGGGAAGCGGGGCTGGGGAGTACAGCAGCCCTTGGATGTCCCCGGATATGGATGAGGGCTTCCCCTGAAACCTTTGGGGAAGTGTCGGTCTGGGTCCCTACCTTCCATCGTGGAAGAAAAGCGAGTAAACCTGCGGCGTTTCCTCCTCACAGAGGAGAAAACTGCCGCTGAAATCAAAACTCCTCGTGAGTGGGGACACACGCCAAAAAAAAACCCCCCAAAAAACCAAGTCTCAGTCTACGAGTAGCATCTTTGCAAGCCTCTCCTCTTGCCGTCTCCAGAACCGTATTTCGGGGTGTGGGCATAGCTGCCCTCCCCGGAACAGTCCCGGGCCCGGCGGGCAGCAGCGGGACGCTCCCGGGGCTGCCCGGCTCTGGCTGTGTGCGGTCCGCTCCTGTCCAGGAAAATGTCACAGGAATATAATTAAAGCAGGCGGCATATATCATTCAAGTGTTGATCACCAAAGTAACTGCGTACAAATGACACCTCCTTTCCAGGCATAGCTGAGCCGTGCATGGCTCCCAGCTATGTCTGCCTAGTTTAAGTGGTCTAAACACGTTACCACTCCCTGTTAGCAGCGGGGAGAGAAGCAAAACTCCGTGCCCTCGAGCAAGTAGCTAGTCTTGGCACAGCATCTCTCAAAGGGGGGAGGGCGAGCCGGGAACCTACGAAATAACTGTTTAGTCTTCGAACACCCCTCCAAGTTTGGGGCTGCGAGGGCTGAGGGGCAGAGAGGCCCCGGTGGGACCCACGGTGAAGAACGGAGAGCCACGGCGGGGTCTGTGGTCCCTGTCCCAGTCCACTCTTTAAAAACGGCCGGTTAAAAGGTACCTACAGGTATCCCCTGATGCCGCCGCCGCCGGGCACTGCACGGCGTTGGTCTCTTTGGAAAACAACCGTCCCGAGCTGGGCGTCCGTCAGCTCCCAGCTGTGATGGGGAGGGGGCACTGGGGTAGCGGGGAGCGCCGTGGGGTTGGGAAGAAGCTTCCCAGCAGAGCCCATTTCTGGAGCTCGTTGTACAGCTATCGGCCGATCCTTCCTTCCCTCGCAACCACCTCCTTGCAGGGGAAGAAACTTCTCTGCACCAAAGCGCTCCCATCCGGCCTGGGAGCCGGGGTCAGGGGCAACGCACCTGGCCCGGGTCGGCCCGGCCCGGGCCGGCTGGGACACACCGGCACCGCGAAGCCCAGAACTTTCCCCGGCAGAGAAAGATGGAGAGGTCGCCGTTCCCTCGGAGGTATTCGGCCGCGGGGTCGGGACCTGAACGGGGCCGACCAGGGACGAAACCCGCGGGGCCCAGAAACTCAACCAGAAGCGGGATGCGAGGAGCAGCCCCCCTCGGGCGGACGGGCGGTGCGGTGCCCAGCTCCCCGACTCCACCTGGGGATTTTCGTTTGCAAACCAACTCTCGGGGCGAACTCATCGGCTCCGAGATCAGCGGAGCTGCAGGCTCCGTGTACTTTCTGCCCACTCCTGCGACCGATTTGTTTCCCACCCGCAAAGTCCCCGCATAATGGAGCTGGCACGGCAGTGCTCGCACCACTCTTGACGTCCCGCTGTGGGGCCGTGAGGGGGGGGAGCCTCAATTTAGGCAAGCCCCTGGCCCGGTGTAAGCAAGCACTCTCTCGGGCTGGTGTAAAGGAAATAGGGGAGCCCGTCTCCCCCACAAGCCGTTTTAGAGCACAAATGGAAAGGAACTACCGGGTGGATCAACTCCTCCAACCACCTCATCAACCTGCGTGGGGTCCCAGGGAGCATTTCCCATAGCAGGGAAGAAATGTGGGGGTGCCCCCATCTCTAATGTCCGGAACCAGT
Organism: Vidua macroura; assembly: GCF_024509145.1. NCBI lineage: Eukaryota > Metazoa > Chordata > Aves > Passeriformes > Viduidae > Vidua > Vidua macroura. Next base: position 13,307,937 of record NC_071578.1, read on the forward strand.
ACGTTGTCGGTCCTCTTAGCACAGCCGGGGACCCTCTCGTCCCACCATTCCTGGTGGATTTTAGGGATTCCCTGGGGTTTGCTGGGGCTAGAGAACCAATCTGCACTGATGGCTCCCCAGCCAGACCCCCGGGTTTCCCCTGGGAACAGAGTCTCCAGTAGCCGTTCCAGGAGTTCTCGTGAGAGAAGGGCCAACAGAAGCGTCTGAACGTATTTAATTTTTTACATTCCAGTATTTTATTTTCTAGTCCAAGAAACCCAGTAGGACTCAAGCTTCCTGGGAAAAACAGTCGGGACGTGCCTGTCCCAGCTCCAGGCAAGGCGAGAGCTTGATTTTTATCAATTCATAGTTTTAAAACCCCCTAAATACTCCGATAAATGCCATCCGCACAACTCCTCTGGAGGGCAGGGAGGTGGGATCGAGACTGTCGGGGGCATTTCAGGCCTCCTGGCCGTGTCAGGGTCTGTGCATGACAGAGATTTAGCAGCTCTCGGACTCTCCCTGCTCCGTCCCAGTTCTAGGAGAGAAAAGGCCGGGCCTTAGGGCAAGCGGGGAAGACTCTTCAGGGGGGATCAGCGCAGCCCCGGCCTGTTCAGAGCCTGTTTGTCCCCTGGGCCACTTTCGTTTTGGGTCGGGGAGCAGCCACCGTCTTCTCTCCAGTCTTTCTCTGTTCCAGGAAAGAGGATGGAAAAGGGGAAGAGATGGCCACGGAGCTGACCCTGGGACGGCGGGGCTGGGCGCTGGGGAGGCGGGGGCAGACGGCAGCCGGCCCGTGCAGCTGGGCCTGGAGGCGGCTGGAATTAGCGCACAGCGCTGGGTTCCCCTGTCACCTCTGGGCTCCGCGGGGCTGGTCTGGGGGTGTCGAGACCCGAGGCGATGCCCATCTCACCCCAGTCCCGGGTATCCCTCGCTTCCCCCGGGAGAGAAGCTGCAAAGGGTCTGCCGCAAGACTTCTCCCTGCCCTGCAACTGTGCTCCGGACTCGGGGCTCCACAAAACTTTGGTTGGTTGGTCGGCGAGGGGGACAAGCGACACAGCCACCCAGGACTGTGACAGCCGAGCCACGCTGGCTCCTCCGAGACCTGTAATATCTCTGCCGCTCCCGGCATGCGTGAATAATTCACCAGGCTGCCAAAAGCAAGTAACGTTTGTGCCAGCTATGAAAGAGCTGGGGAGGCGAAGGCTCATTTTTGGGGGGCAGGAGGAGGTGTGGGGAATCAATTGAAACTTAATAAAGGGACTGGGGGGGGACAATGGTGGAAATAAGGCAGGCAACTTCTTCTAATAACAACTTGGTGTTAATAATTCAGGAGCAGTCATTGGATTATAGTGCAATATCCGAAGTACACGTCGCTGGCACTGTGCGGGTGGATAATGTAATCGGAGCTCATTTTGCCTTCCAATAAATTACAGCAGCAAAAGTTTCCTGTTAAAGCAGTTATTTGTATTTCTTTTTTGAAGGTGATTCCCCTTCCAACAACTGCAGTAAGACAATTAATTAAAAACTAATATTTCCATCCATTGCAAGAGCAGCACCAAGACGCAAAGCCACAGTTTGACTGTGATCTCTTCCAACTTCCAGCGCTGTGAGGTGCTCCTTCTTCTCACTTCTTTCTTTCAGTCCCCCTGTTTTTTCATCCCTCCTTTGTTTTCATCCTACTCCATCTGGCCTCGGAGGAGCCCTCCAAGCTCAGAGAAGTGCTGCTGGAAAGAAAACTCTCCCTAAAATACATCTCTTCATGTTAGACTTGCCATGTTTGTTCCTCTTGTCCTGTTATGAAGGGGTAGCAGCTAGAGGTAGGGTCAAACAACAGTTCACTTGTCTTTCAACTCACACATGAGGTGAGTTTGCAAGGCCTCAGACAACTCTTCTTCTTTTTATTCCAAACTGCAGCAGCATTTAACAGTAGACACATCCCCAGACCCAGCCAGGGTATTGCAACTTTCCTCTTCTGTATTACCCTGTTCCTCTCACCAAAGGCAGGCCTTCTCATCGCCTTCATCTCCAGCTGGGGTTCAAAAGATGATTCTCCAACCTCTCCCAGCCTCTGCTGCTGGACAGAGGGATCCACTGCTCTCCAGTGCCAAGCTGCTCTCTGCATCCTCAGACCTGCTTCATAAAGAAGCCTTTCCCCAAGAGTTTGTCCATGACCAGCAGACATCTCTGATGAGATGCTTTACACATATGTTTATTTTATTCTGCTTTCTGTTTCAGGAACCTTAAACACATTCCTCAGCTGGTCATATTTCAGGCAGGGCTCTTTCTATGGGTACTTTTAGTACCCTGTAATGGTGACTGGCATTCCCATCCTGCATAATAGCTGTTGTCAGCTTACAGTGTTTCTGTACCGACCACTGTCAGATCAGGCTGTCTCCCTATCTCCAGTGCTGCATGGAGGTACGATAGGGAAAGAGAGAAAAGAGCTTCCTGGAGGAGGCTGGAGTGAAAAAAAAAATCTCTCTTGTTGGGCACCTTCCTGATTACCACTCTTCAGATTCAGACTCTGACCTCTAAAGTTTAATATTACTACAACATTCTCTTATGATTCTGCCTCTGAGCACCCTGGAGTCCTGTCCACTTCCCTTCTCTGTTTTGTTCAGTTTGTGACATCTCTTGGCACCAAATTCCCATGTCATCTGGCCTGGCACCCAGGACTCTTTTTCAGCTGATGTACAATCACTTGTGACTTGTGGAACTTTACAGCCCGGACTTTTTCTCCTGGGCACTGAGTAAAGCCTGTGTAGTGAACAGCCTCAAGATTGATTCAATTTCTCTGCTTGAAATCTCTTTGGGGTCTGTTTAGCTGCGTTGTTTTTTACAGGTGTGCAAAGCAAGTCTTTACTAATGCCAAATATGCAGCAACAGTGGGTCTGGATTCCGCTTGCACATGGAAAAAGCAGTCAGGTTCTCTGCACTTGCCTGCCTTGGTGTTACAATTTAACTAACACCTGCCAGTGCTTCTCAGTAAGAGCTAAGAGGGTGAGCAAGGGAGGTATTAAGACAGCACACAGCAGAAATAACCTGGTCTGGGGTGTGCAAAGGCTCTGGCTGGCTGTTGTGGGCATCTCTCACCCTTGGGAGAGACTGGAAGTGGTGGGGCATGAGAGATCCCTGGCCAGGGAGCTGCCACTAGAGGTAGGGCACTGAGGGCAGCCGTGGAGGGGCTAGGTCAGTCTGTCTGAGAGCACAGGTTAACTTCCCAGAAGCAGCCCCTCTCCCTCACTTTAAATCTTGGGATTTTCTGCTTGGAAAGCTGTGTACCTGCTCCTGATGCCTTTTGCAGTCTCAGTGAAGCAATGGGTGTTGAAGTCTCCCGTGCCCTCTGAACTTACTGCCAAACTCCAGATGGACCTTTATTTACAGTGAAAGGAACGTTTGTGAATCTTGGAGTACATGGACTCCAAGGACAGGAGAGAAATTTTTTTTTTTAATTTCCCAATGCTAAATAAACATTTGTTGACTGGTAATGCAATGTAAAATTTATAGAAGATAGGATTTTTTTACTGAGATGTGTACAGATCCCTAAATGGTGACCTCATTACACACAAGGAGTGTAGGCAGTGGGTAAGGAGGTGTGAAGTCCAGCAGTGGATCATCTGTGCCCCCCACAGCTGTGGGGGAGTTGCAATGTGGGTACACCAGGGATTCTCTTCCCTTTGGTCTTTGTCCTTTTGCCCTGTATTGCAGTCTGCAATCTCACCAGCTCAGCCTAGTGGAGCTGGGCACACTGTGCTGCAAGAACATGACCTTTTGCTCTGAAGATGGCAACAGCCTTGTGCTGGCAGCAGAACAACATACCCAGTACAAATAGAATCATTCTGATAATAAATCACCATCCATAATAAGAAGACATCGTTAATAATAAGTCATCCAGGGGCCTCTTGAGATCAGAGTACAACTTACTGTAAAAATAGAGAGGAAACATGGTGTGATCATTACAAGCAAGATAACAAATAAAACAGAAAATGACTTTTATAGGCATTTAGCTCTTCTTTCCTTCCCTCAGCTTCCAACTAGTTCTGTTTTCAGTCAGGATGGCTATGATTTAAGTTTGGTCACAAACACAGACTGGATTTTTGCAGATGCAGAGCCCTGTGAGCTGGCTACACCTGTGAGCTGGCCAGATCACTATCTGCAAAGGAGTTGTCTGGCAAAAATCCCTCCTTTTTCCCCCTTCTGCTCACAGTGTGATCCTTTAGTTATCCTGATTTCTCCAAAGGTGATGGATACAGGCTCCCTGGCTATGATATACAGAAGCCAACTGAGGCTTTGCTCATAGATACCCCCTCTTTCTGTATGCCATCAGTTGGCAGGATTTGTTGCCCAGCTTTGTTTTGGCTCAGCTGATAGGGTAACTTCAGAAACCAGAGGATAGTGAGGGGCAAACACATGGCAAAATGTGAGCTTTGAAATGAATGAATGGTTGCATCAAGAGCTCACCAGACCCAGGAATATTTTCACACATAAACTGCCTGGCAGCAAAAGACTCGTGAAAATTGCTTCGTGCACAGAAGCAAAGGGAATTTCACACATTTGTTTAAGAACAAATTTGCAAGCCGCCCTTGTACTGTTCTGTCAGCTCTAATCTGCTTGGGATATCAGTGCTGCTTCCTTGCAGCACAGGGGAAAGAGGCTAGGGCTGTTCAAATCTTTCTTGGTTTTTCCCCTTGTTTGCATTTGCCAGGCAAACAATAGCAGATGTTATATAGTCAGTTCAGTTTGCTACTAGTCCCATTATGCTCTATTTATGTTTCACTTTATTGGCTTTTTTTTTTTTTTATTTTCCTATTATTGTTTCACTCTGGGGGAGGCAGAGGATATAATATATTCATCTTTATTATACAAAATCTGTGTGAAGCATTTAATAAAATGCTGTTTCCACACAGCTAGGAATATTACTGTTAGCTGTTTTTAAGTTAATGCTCCTATTAAAAAATGTTTGATGGCTGCAGTGACTGGAACTTGTGTGGACAAAAAGCACACACACCACTAAATAAGGCACTCATAGCAATTCAGAGATTTCTTGATGTCTTGTGGAAAACTTCTGTTTAGCCAGATTTCTGCTTATTTAGCATATTTCCAGCATTGTTCTCCCCTAGTTTTATTATTAGTTGTATTTGAATGGAAAATAAATTTTTTCTTTTCTCCCCAAAACTTTCCCCTGAGATTGGAGGGGCCAAATCTGGCCCTCATCCCCAGGTCTCTTTCCCAAGCAGGAGTTTTGGCAGAGTTTGGGCAAAGACAAGCGGGGAAGGGCACAAATAGGAAGATAGTCATGGTTGCTCTTTGAACCTGGACCTGCTTGTGTCATGCTCAAGGTGCTTTCCTGTCCCAAAGCTGCTGATTCATACCCAAAAATGTCTGCATGAGGTAGGCCAGGCCTGTTCTGCTTTACAAGTTGGTGGTCAGGGGCAGAGGGTCTATGCCTGCTCATGGTCACGGAGCAGGGCACTTTTTGAGACCTCCATATCACGGCACTTGGCTGTGCCAGGAATGGGGGTGGCTCTCTGCGGACCAGGAGCACAGGAGATGGTGCTGTTTTTGGGGGTACTCAGGGAATCATGCAAAATAGCAGTGAAAAGTCAATATTACTGCATCAGGTGAGAAGAGATGAGCAATGAAAAAGAATCTATTTCTGCAAAACAGAAACAGGAGAAAGATCTTTCAGAAAAGTGTTTCCCTAATTGATAACTTTCCAGGAAAGACTGGAAACCACACCCAAGACAAGACTGACTCAGAGAGTCTGGTTTTAGACCCAGAGCTCAGTCAATCACACAACTTAACACCAAGCTTATCCCCAGCACAGGCAGGGGTCTGACTTGGAGGTGTGGCTCTGTGAATCCTCTCAGAATCAGATGGTTCATCCCTTGGAAGAGCAAGGAGGCAGTCCAATGATGTGAGTGCTACGTGTTTGCAGGAGTGCTAATGGCAGTCGGCTTGGCACTGATCCATACTGGATGTGAGAGGCTGAGGAAGGCCATACAGGGTTTAATGAAATTCTGTGTAGCCTCATATCCTGACTCCATTGCTGCTGCTTCTGGTCATCCTGAGAGAGCAAAAGACCCAACTGTATTATATATAATTCTGTATATTATTATCATACAAAATTTAGTAAGTATATGTCATGCTTCGCAGGGATACTTTCCCAGCCCTCAGCTGATTGTGGTTCAGAGACTCCTGAGCCAGAAGTGATACCTTCATGTCTTGTGGCCCCAGATAGATTGTTCTTGCATGAATGCATCTAACCACTTATATAATCTTTTGGTATCCATGATATCCTAGGGCAATGTGCTTCATGGCTGATCTACCAGCTATGCAGATAAGATCTTCCTTTTGTTTGTTATGAATCTGCCACCTGATAACTCTACATCTGCTTGCACTTGTTCAGGAAGAAGTGGCATACACTTAATCCCTGCTCACCCACTCCTCAGCCTGTCTGACAGCACAGAAGTTCTTTGGTAGAGCCTGTCAGCCTGCATGGAACTGGCATGGGAGAGGTGAATCTCCTGTCATTCAGGACTGAGTACTCAATGGAGAAGACCAAGGAAAGTCAAGATGCACCTCAGAGGGAGGATGACATTCATGGTGTGGTGGGCAATGGGGTAGCCTCTGGTGTCTCTGGTTGAGCAAATACCTGAGGAAGGTGTTGGACCACCACAATAAGTTGGAGGAAGTTTCTTGGCTGATACATGGGGTTGATAGCAGTCAATGCGAAGGGTTGGCTAGTGGAGCCGCAGTGGTGGAACAGAAATAGTGGGGAAGGAGGTCAACCCAGTCAGTCAAAATCTCCAGAGCTTCCTGAGTAGTTAGGAAAAAGCAGACCAGGAATTTGGGGTTCACACATTCCCTCTTGGAATGAACCCAAGCTGGGCATCACTGCATTGAACAGAGAGCATCCACTGGCAGTACCCAAGACAGCACTGTTTGGACAAAAGACTGTCCCTCAGCCTGACCCCACCATGGCCTGGAATGCTCTGGGTTTGTTCCTTTGCCCACCCAGGTTTTGGTGCCTCTGTATACCCCACATTCTCAGGGTTGGGAGGGTTTTGCAGCTGTAAAATTAAATCCAAGGGACTTTTTGGCCCTGCTATGAAATTATGTTTTGGGACGTTACAGCAAAAGTGTAAGGACAAGTGTGCTCAGCCTTCACAAGGTTTTTCTCTAGACATGGCACTGTTGGGGAGGGAGAGGAGCTGGGGGAGGACATGCCTGCTGTCAGAGCAGTCATTTCATGACATTGCACTCTCCAGACAAGAGCACCTGTGAGACAGAAAGAGTTTGGTAAGCTTGAGAAAGTGGAAGTGTTTACAAAAGCACCATAAACATCTGCTGAGAGGTAGCTGGGAACGTGACTGTGAGACAGAATGAGGAGGTGAAAGGGGGAAGGAAAACAGGTCTTTAAAACAGGTCTTTAAAACAGGTGAAAGCCGCCAGCCCTGTGGGGGTGATGTGAAAGCCTCAATGGCGCTGTGGGGGACACAAACCCTGCCAGGCTGAGGAGGGAGCCCCTGGGGAGGCTTCCTGAGGCTTTTGCAATGCGGTAGGAGTAAGGAAAGAGCCAGATTTGCTCGAAATACTTCATTTTAATTGCAGAAGGCTGCCTGCCGTCTCCCCACAGCCTTGCTGGGATGTGTTTCTGTCTCAATCATACGCATGCGACTTTTGGACTGGTGAATCATGCCACTGATGGGCAAGGGCCAAAATGTCATTGCTGTAGGTATCTCCCCCTGTTTAGACAGACCTCTAGGGCTTAAACCCTGACCATTGCCCTGCTGGGCAGACTCTTTGGGTCACCCAGTCTCACTGCTTCACTGGATTTCTGCCAGTTTTTAACATTTCACTTAAAATGTCACTTGGGGACAGTTCAACTTGCACATGTGGGTTTTCTCATCTGAGATTTGTGGTGACAGAGATACCCTTGAAGGTGAGTGAATATTAAGAACAAATCGCTCAGGACAAGGGACATGGATAAGCCACCATGTATTTCATTGGTTTAAGCATTCTCTCATGATTTTGAACCTGCTTCCCAGTTTTTTTGGCTGCTTGGTGTTGACAGCACAGAAACAGAGTACAGGTTTCCTGCCAGGATCCAGAGTTCTAGTGAATTTCCCAAATCCCTCAGTCTTCAGAAGCCATTAAACAAAATAACTTTATTTCCTGTGACCTCCCATTACAGCTCCTGACCTGCAGTGTTGTAACACACAGCTCCAAAGGCTGCATCCCAAGGGGCACCTTCCAAGCCCCATCTCTCTGCTGAGCACCTTGCAAATGAACTGTAGGTTCATCTGTATTTGATGTGCTCCTTGTTGATGAAGAGTGAAGTATGAAGGGAGCAAATCTGCATGCTCCAGAGGCAAAAATGTGGTGCAGATGTTTTATCCCACAATGTAGGTCTGGAAGACCTAGAAGAATCCATGAGCTTATCCAGCCCTTTATCCTATAATGGTAATTAGTCATACTGGGGTTTGTGTGAAATGCACCACTTTTCCCAGCAAGTGATCTCCATTGCTTTAGGTGAGGACCCTGAGACACAGAGAGGTGATGATACTGGTGTTCCTTTTGTGCTCTTTCCCAGCTCTTGGTTATTTTGAAGGTAGTTACACCAAAAACTTCTCCTCACTGTAATCTCCCAGTTCAGTTTCCCATAACCAGCACTGGATAATCTTTCTCCATCACCTAACAGCTTATACCCCAGACCTGAAACTGCACTGCTGAAATAGTCCAGCTGAAACAGCTCTACACTACTGTATTCTTTTTCATCAATTCAAAACCTGCCCAGAAATGAGTGAAAAATATCCCCTGTGGGGCCTGAGGTAGGACCTGTTTGAGTCCTCTCCATGCTGGTCTCCTGGTGTGGGTTGGCCACCTTTCCCCTGCAGGGCTAGTCCGTCCCCTGGACCCCAAGCTGTGTTGCCCTGGGAGCAGTGCCAGGTAGCATTTGCAGACTTACTTGTCCAGTGGTAACTGAGTTCAGAGGAGGGATGTTGCCCTGGCTGTGGGGCCACAAAGGGCAGTGGGGGACACTCCTCATCCCATGCAGAAACAACTCTGGAGTGTGGAGACAAATGAGGGTGTTGGGCAGAGTGTCAGGGGCAGGCAGAGCATTGCAGGCAGCCCCTTACTGTTGCATCACTGCATGGGAGCAGATCCCTCCCCATCCCATAAAACTTCTGTCCCCTCCCCAGGAATGTTCTTTCCTTTTCCCTCCCTGTTGGAGGGTTGGGCTGATGTGCATTTGCTGAGCCCTGGCTGCTTGCTGTCTCTGCTGCCATTTGCTCTGGGAACAGCCCACGGCACCGGCGCTGTTCTCTGCTGTCTGTCTCAATGTCTCTTTAATCCTGTTTCCCTGGTTTCGCATGGCAGCGGCCCATGTTTGCTTGTGCAAAGCCTTCCTCTGGATTGCTGGCAGCCGTGCTTCCAAACCCAGCTTGCCGTTTTCCCCAGAGTGGTGGGATTGATTGGCTCCAGCCGGAATGGGCATGGCTCTCCGCTGCTTGGACCGAAATGCAACCATCTGTTACACCTCTAGTTAAAAGTACATAAAGTTGAGCATTTGCGTGTAGACAATTCCACCCCTGATACGCTTTCCACCACACATCCCTCTCACACTTTGGCAGGATCTTGCACCACAATGGGCCCAGTACAGGCAAAACCAGCACTTTAGCTCTGCTGGAGCCAAGCAGCGTGGAGATGGTGGGGGCGTAAATCAGCCTTTCCTTCTTCTGCTGTAGCAGGCCACCGTCAATTTTGCAGTGGGTTGTGCTCCAGGTTTACCCCTGGCCGTGGCTGGTCCTGCTACCTGCTCTGCATGGGAAGCCCTGCCCAGGCTGGCAGCCAGGCTGCCTTGTGCCTGCTGCATCACCAATGCAGGTGGAAATGGCAGTGCATCGCTGAGCCTCAGCCGGGTGTTCCCATTGAGGAAAGGCACTGAGGATAAACAGGCTGCAGACGTGGGAAGATGGGACCAGCATACGAGATAGCCCAGAGAGTGGGAGGTGAGCATGGCAGATGCATTGTCTGTATAGCCCTGCACCTGCAAAGGTCTGGACAGTCCACCTGCCTCATCCCTGACCTGTGCTGCCAGCCTGGCCTCGTGCTGCCCATTCCCTGTCAACATGGGCCTGTGCAGCTTTGCCAGAAGGGGAAGGCAGGGAGTGGGCTGGGAACACTGCTGAGCCACTGCCTCCTCCCTGAAAATGCTGGGTACAACAAGACACTGCTATGGCTATAAGGAGATTTTCATGGGCAGAAGAATTCTGGCTTTTCCAGTGTTGCTGTCCAGTTCCCGCCCTTCCACATCTTTGAGACTTCCCTTCCCTGAAAGCTACAGAGAAATACCGCTGGGGCATAAAGTTGTTTGCCATGCTGCACTCCAGCAGCAGCCACTTTACATCTGCCCACCCTGTCTCCAAGTCCTTGCTGTGGCTTTCCATGTCCACCAGCAAGTCCATGCTCAGAGATCCACAGAAGCATCTAACAGACTCCTGCTGAGGCCTGGGCTCAGTATCCAACCTATGTTGGATATGGGTGGGCAGGGAGAGCTTTAGCACCTGTAAGGTGGAGAAAAACCTAAATGTGTGCAGCAACAGCCACAGTTGTTGCCATTGCTGAGGTACCAGATATCCCAGCCCAAATCCCCTGTTTCTGCCTCTCTCCAAGGAAGATGTGGCCGCATTAATAAGGCAGAGGAGCAGAGGACAAACAGAGGCACTGGGGTGGGAAATGGTCCTGCCAAGACCAGAGAACAGATTGGAGTCAAGGAAAGGAATTAGTTTGCTCCAGCCCATTTATAACACTGTATCACTGCACCATTTGCTTGACCCTTTATTTTTACAAAAACATACGGCTGAATTGCAGTGATGGGGCAGTTCCTTTTGGAAAGACCAGGACAGAGAGAAAGCAAATCTCCCAGCCTGCTGAAGCTCACAAATGGGGAGTAATCAGTGACAAGGACCCTCAAAATGCAGCAGCATCCCCCATCAGTGTCAGTAACTGTCTCTGGAAATGCTGGTCTCTTGATGCTTTCACTAGAGCCATAGTTCAGATGAAGTGAGAAGAATGTCACCATTGCAACGTCCACATGAGTGATGTCCCAAGATATTGGGTAGCCAAGTCTTCTTCCAGGTCTCTCCTGAATTACAGGCATTACAGGTCCCTCCTGGATTATACCAGAGGGACTGGTAGTGATGTATCAGCCATCCCTAACCCTGCTCATCTTTGTGGGGCAGTGAGGGTGGTGGGAGAAGGGAAATGCTAAATGCACATCCCAGAAGCCAGGGTGGCTTTGAAAGCTGAGAGGAGAGCTGGGGGCTGGGGAAGAAGAAGAGACATCTGAGCTCAACACAGGGACAGCAGATGGATTGGAAGGAGCATAACCTCGTGGCAATGCATGCTCTGGTCCCTGCAGCTGGTATTAAGGGTCAATTATTTTCAGTGTAACAACTCATTTCTAACTGAAAAGAGAGTGACCTGATGACACTGATAGAGCCTGCTGACGTCCATCTCCCTGCTGTGGGAGAAGACAGCAGCACAAGTCTTGAGCTTTGCTTGATGTGTGATCACAGACCACTGTGCCTGACTCCCTTGTAGACCTCCTGGTGGACTGAATCCAGCACTCCCAGACCTGCAAAGGAAGTGCTCCTGCACAATGAGTTTGAGGGGGCAGCAGCATGGTGTTGCTGATGAGCCTGCATTTGACATTCACCCCTTTTAAGAGCTCTAGGAAATGTCATCTCTTTCAACCCATCCATATTGGCTGGGCTTGGATCCTCTCTCCTGATCCAGGTCAGAGCCACTTCAGCAGGAGAGGGCTGGGGCAGGACCCTGTGTGGTGGGGGGCTGGATGCCAGCCTGGCCTCCAGCCCCAGTCTCTCACCTGTGAGTGTATGCACACCTAGACTCTGCTTCTTATGGGAGAAGGACTCCCTAGGGCTAGAGGGCTTTCCCACTACAAGGTGCAACCCAGCAAGACAGCAGGGTGCACATCAGCCCTGCTTAAAGGATGCAAGGCAAGGATGGGGTGCTGTCCTTGCTGTGAAGCATGAGTCACCCATCTGCAGAAGGCGACTGCTGTGCATGATGCTCCAGCATGAGCTGCCCTTTCGCGCCAGCACTGCTTAATTTAACTCCTGGAGCACTAGAGTCTTGATTTTACAGATGCAGACAGCATCAAACTAGCTTTAAGGAAAAGCATCTCCCTCCTGCAAGCTTAACAACCTTCCTGGTGGGAAGATCATCCCCCAAGGGCTATGGTGGAGAGCAGACCTGGCACCCTGACTTTGCCTGTACCACAGTCTGGGGCATATGACAATCAAGGCACAGTCAGTGCCAGGGCCAGTCATTGCCTTGCTGTGTTTCCCTATGCTGTTCCCATCAGTGGCCGAGCTCAGGAGCTCTGTGCTCCTTGGGAAGGAGTCCAGCCCACTGACATGAATAAACCCCCCCCCCAGCTTGTGCCATCCACGTCTGGGAGTTAAGTGATACCCTGCACTGTGCCAGGTCCTTGACCCGGGAGGAATTGTTTGTGCTGTCAGAGTGCTCTGGGCTGCACTGGCCACCCGACTCTGGGGGCAGCCTGTTGTGAAGGGAATCCACAGCACAGCCTGGGGCAGTTTGGCGTGTCTCCTTTGATCATCCCTCTGATCATCCCTCTCTGGTACAACCACATGACGCTGGTGAGGTTCATATGATTCACCTGCCCCACGGTGTGAGGATGTGAGCACTAACGGGTGAGGATGCTGAAGGAGAGCACCCCTTGAGCTCTCTCCTGCCATGGTACAACATGGTCCCAGCTTGGTCCCACAGACTGAGACCCACGGTCACCAGCACATCTCTCTATGCCAGAGCATGCAAACACAGCAGTGGATTGGATGACACCCTAAATCATAGCAGGGCTGTTCTGGAGTCTACTCTGCCCAAGATGGTAGGAAAAGTATACATGGAGGGAGAAAGGGGAAAATGAGGAACAGAGAAAAAGACCCCAGGAAGGCACAGGGTGAAAATAACCACCCAGGTAGCAAAGAAAAGGGAGTCAGTCAGACCTTCAGAGGCTGGGTGTAAAAGTATCTCAAAGGGAGTGGAGACAGGTCCTGTCAGTCCAAAGCCCAGACAAAGGAGATGATGACAAGCAACTATTTTAGCTGATGGCCTGAAGCCATCCTGCCTCGGGTGGTGCACTTAAGTCTCCTAAACTAAGCAAAATTTATCCTGGGATTGGGAGTTGGGTCGGAAACCCAAGGTGTTGGGATGAAGGGGTCATCCCAGACCAGCACCATGAATGAGCCAGGTGTTATGAGACACAGGGCTATAGGGCACTGCCACCTCCAAGGGCATCACATTTCCAACACGGTGTTTGATGCAGCTTTGTTGCTGGGGACTTCTCTGTCTATTTTTGCAATGATGGGAATGTGAGCTTCAGTGTGGTGTCCCAGTAAGGGGACCCCAGCAGGCACCTGCAGGGGATGCTGCAGGATCTGGGGTCCCTCAGCTCGCTCACCTATGAATGAGGCTTAAGTGGGACTGCTGCTTTCTGAAGGGGCACTTCTCTCCTTCTATAAAACAGAAAATGAGTCAGGTCCGTGGTTTTGCTGAGATGCAGAACTTACACCTGCTCACAAGGTGCCTTGGGAACAAGAATGGAGAAAAGATGCTTTTCATCATATTTAAATTTCCTTTCTTTTTATGTTTTTGGTGGTGCAGCAAGGGGTGTGTGGGAGCGAGGCACACCGGGGGAGCTGCTGGAGTGCCCTGCTCTGTGGCACAGCAGTGAGCTGTTGGGAAAAACAACCAGCAAATACCTGAGTATCTCTCCTAAAGCCTCTCACTGCTGTCTTCAAGGGACCATGGGAAGATGGTGCTTCTGTGAAAAGGATTCAGGACTCAATCCACAAAACACCTGCTTTACTTAAAGCACAAGCATAAATTCCTTGAAAGCCAGAGAGATTAAAACACGTTTGGACAGAAGCCTGGCTGCCAGCATGCTTGTTGAATCAGAATGGAGTCTGTTATATAAGCAGAAAAACTGTTTTGCAAATGTGGCTGCTTTGAATTCATCACCCAAATTCACATGGAGGCACCCTTCTGTATGCTCCAGTAGCCAGAGCAGAGCTGCTGGGTCATGGGAAGCTGCCATTTATAGAAGCCAGACCCTAAGCTGTGCCAGGCAGGCGTGGAGCAAACCCAAGAATGTCACACATTATTTGAATTGAGACATCATTGACAGGGAGCAAAAAAACCCCAACAACCCAAAGCTCCTAAATCCACCAAGCCTTAATATGGCAGGAGGAAACGGCCAAGTGAATTACACCCAGGATGAACTTGGCCCTGCTGCTCCTTCAGCAGTGATTTCTGAGGCGATGTGGAGTCTGGCATTTTTATCTCCTCTGGCATTTTTATCCTATTTCATTCATTCTATTTATTCCTGATCCTGTTAACTTTATCCTATTGATTCAAATGCATTTTCATACTCCCTTATGGTCCTCTTTTGCATCACTTTCAGCTTTTAGGCAAACAGGATGGGCTTTTTCTGTCTTGGAAAAAATTGTTACCTTGGGAGCATGCTTCTCCCAAACTTCCTTCCTTGTTCTGGGAGACTCAGATCTATTTATCTATCTTATTTAGACAAATAGCTTCATTTTCACGCAAAATAGGATGTACTTCTGAATGCATACAGAAAAGGTCAAAGGGCTTTAACCATGCAAAGGGCAAAATCTGAGCCTGTTGAAGTGATGTTGGTGCAATTCAGAATGTCTCTGTGAATGGAGCCAGCCCTAAAGGCTGCAAATATATTGGGAGGTGGAGATTTGCATACCTGCCAGCTAGCAGATATATTCAAGACTTCCACTGCAGAGAGGTCCTAGCATTACTGCTGCTTTCTGCTCTGTGTTGGCTGCTGGCACAGACTTGGAAATCACATCTCTTGGAGATGCTTGATTTTACCGTTGCCTGTTTGTAAGGACACCTTTAGTATTTAGATGTATCTGTAGCTGAATTATGAACATCTTCAAGGCCCAGAGAGAAGCTCTGGTGTGGATCTGGGGATATGAACACACTTGTTTTGCTGATGGTCAAAGACAAAGGGTGGCAGAGGAGCATGGGCATCTGAAACAGAGGTTTTATGCATTAGATTCTTCAACAGTAGTTTTTGCCCTAACCCAGTCAAAGGCCTATCTCCAGTCGAACTGTAGATACTTGGTACTGTGAGATAGGAAGAATGGAGAAAGCAGGGAATTTGGTGTTTGCAAGAGTCATTATTTTCAACAATACTTTCTTCAGATTTGCTGCCTTGACTCTAAGCAAACCAGGGACCTTTAACAAGAATGTCCCAGTGGATCTAGACCTGGAAGCAGTGGGTGTCTCCATGGCTTGGACTCATCAACTTTTATCACCCTACAAATTTTCCTTTTGAATAAAATTTGTAGGAGCCCAGACTTCCACTGCTTCCAGATTGTGCCTCTGGTTGCACTCTTTTGAGATAAAGACCTGTTTTCTGGCACGTACATTTTGTCTGGAAAGAGGAATAAAAGACCTCACCGTAAATAAATACAAACCTCCAAATGGCATGCACAGTGCCTTGTTCAAAGAGCTCGGCCTGTTTGAAATCAGCAGCCCCATAAAATCCGAATGGGTTCAGAAACACTTGGAGTCACGGGATCTCTCCAGATGAAGGGCCCGGCTCAGCGGCTGCCCCTCACCGGGGTATCAGGGCTCGTTCCTTGAGCCAGTGAGGCTCCGCCGTTCCCCACCTCACAGCCCGGGGCTGCATCTCGGGACACGTAAATCAGAGCCTTTGCCCTTCGCCGTGGCTCTCAGCAGTGAGGTCGGGGGTCACGAGCTCACCTCTCAAAATAATCCTGGACAATCAGGAAGTGTTTCTCATTTGATGAATTAGGTGTATAAAATCCGTGAAGAGCTCACAAACGGACAGACCTTTTCCTTTCTTCATGGGGATAATATTTCATGATTTGGGGAGGAAAGAGTGCAGAGGGAGGGGGGCAAATAATTAGTAATTTGTGATTAACTCTTTTCATGGGTATTTTGTTTCTTTGTTCTCTGATGCTGCCTGGAGCCATTTAAAAATGACTTAACAACAACAACGACGAAACTAATTGCTCTTTGTAACTGATGGCTATGTCAAAACTTGGAAATCAAACCAAAGAATCTTTGAGAAGTTACAAGGGAGATGCTGAACACAAGAGAAGAGGTGGAGAGGAATTCCCTCTCTGGTATCAGATGGATGCTTAGAAAGGGCCCCAAGATAACAGCAATAAAGGGAAAGACAGGAACCCTCCCTAGAAAGCTGGTGGCTGTTCTCACAGATCCACATTGATCAGGCTGTCTGTGATGCACCTTTTTGTCTCTACGTGGGCAAAAGGTTTTTTTTTGGTAGCACTTGGAGACAAATTCCTCCAAAATCATCACTTCAGCTCTGTCTGATGCATGTTTTAAGATCATAGAATTATAGAATTATATAGATTGGAAAAGATCCTTGAGATCATTGAGCCCAACCACTAACCCAGCACTGCCAAGTCCACCACTAAACCATGTCCCAAAGTGCCACACCTACATCTTCTAAATACCTCTGGTGATGGTGATACAACCACTGCCCTGGGCAGCCTGTTCCAATGCTTGACAACCCTTTCTGTGAAGAAATTTTCCCCAATCTAAATATTTTCTCCCTTGGCACAGCCTGAGTCTATTTCCTCTTGGCTTGTCATTTGCTACATGGGAGAAGAGACTGACACCCATGAATAACCAGATCCTATAACTTTGGCTTTGGGCTGGCACAGAGATTCCCAACAAGAATGTGAGGGCTTTGGTAGAGTTCTGGTGTTGTCGCTGACTCACCAAGGTGAGTCCATCTTCATAAATTATTTGAAGACCTCCTCCCATGTAGACCCAGTTCATGAATTAAAGACAGAGCAGCACTGCCTTTCTTGAGTTTGGTTTTTGCTGCAAAGTGTGTTTGTGGCTGTCAGAAGGTGAGCATCAAGGAGTGCAGGTGGTGGGAAGCAGAAAGGGATGGGATCCAGGGTGAGGTCTCCTTCCAGTCTTGAAGGCCACCAACAAGCAGCATGTGTAAATCAGGTTGTCAGAAGTGACCAGGGCCCAAAGCCTTGTGGTCTCTAATTGGGCCACACATAAAATAGTGTTTCAGATTGAAGGCTTTTTGGAGCTATGATTTAGAAAGGCAAATCCATTATGATATCTGATTATGACACTGACATTAAAAGCACTGTGAACCTCTAATCGATGAAAGTTAATTTATTTAGACCATAAACCAGGAATTAATTTGAAAGGGGCTGTGGTGGAGCAGCAGCTGAGACTCCAGCCATCCCTTGTGTGATGCTGGTGGGGTGACAGGGACAGGTTGGCCAAACTGAAGGCGGAGACCACAGTTCTACTGACTCTGTAGAACTCTGCCTGTCGTCTGTGTTAGCCCTGTGCAGACCAAAGAGATCTTATTACAGAAAGATGAGAAGCTGAGTCTCAGATGAGTGTTATCTTTGATTTGCCCTACAGTGGAGACTGTCCCTCCTTGGGCATAGCAGGATCCCAAATCATGGTGAGAGTAGAGTCCTGTTTTCTGAAATGTTGCCCTCTGAGCACACAGTGGTGTGGCTCAGTCCTCCAGCAGGTACCAAGGTACATTGTGCCCACACCAGAGACCCCTTGGGGGTCTCTGTGGCCAAAATACATCAGATCTGGAAGGGTCTGGACACAAAGGGTCATAGCAAGTAGCTCTGGCCCAGAGGAGTGATTTACAGCTCCTGGCTCCTACCTAGGGGAGTGCTGAAGTGGAAGAGATTTCCTTAGCCCGTCACTTTTATTTTCCTTGGTTATTGTTTAAAATGCAGAGATTATGGGGTCAAACTTTCCCAGCCAATATTTTTCCTAATGAAAAATGTAGTAGGGTATGAGTCAGTGATCGAATCTATATGGTGAGTGTTCCACACTACAGTGATTTCCACAGACAGAACTTCAATAAATCTTGTTTTCAGAGAAATTATATGAGGCTGATGCTCTTTTTTTTTGCCAGTTTAAGATCACTTTACTCCTCTGCTGTGCTCTGTCCAAGTGGAACTTTTCTCCTACAGCAACTCAAAGGTCTTCATGGCTACAATGCGAGCAGGGCAGGGCAATGAAGGTGGCCACCAAAGTCCCTTTGGGGCTGCCCCAGTGGCCATGTGGTTGTGGGGTGCCTTTTCCAAAGGGGACCAAAGATGCTCCTTAGACTGAGCAGTAGCACTGTCTCTCAATATTCCAGCCTGAGTTCTGGCAACCCTGGGGATGTCGCCTTTCACAGGCATTGGGTAGTGCTGCTTCTGCTACAGACTGTGTGGGACATCCATCACTGAGCTGTGTTTGGTGAGAGACGCGTCTTTGTCCTTCCAGCACACACAGTCTTGCCTCTTGTCAGTATTATTTAATGTTGGAGCTACCATGGCCTCAGACAGTGTCCCACCGTGCTGTGCACGATGTGATGGCAGCCCTGTCACCCTGCACGTGCATGCCTGCAAACATCCCCGATGTACTGATAGTATTAGTACTGGTTGGATGGATGGGAGAATCCTTCAATATCTTCTCTCCACTCAAGCCTAGGAGCTTTTTCCTGATTTCCATCCCAGTTTAGTGTTGCTTATCGGGGAGGCAGATGCACGGGGGCAGCTTGATCCCTATATTGACTGCCCTGCTGTCAAATGCCTCCACTTGCTCAGTGGATTCGGCGACAGCCCGTGTACAACCATATTTCACAGCCTGCCCATAGGATCAATATGACATTTCCATTCATCATTAAATATGTCTTCTTTACTTTGTGCTGCATAAATCAACCTTTCAAACGTGGCTCCTGGAGTAAAGAGTTGATCTCAGAGACCACTGACCAAAACAAGAACTTTTCTAGGTGGCTTCAGAATTATCATGTGCTGCTGGTGTAAATGGTACAAACTTTGTGAAGAAGCACAGCAAATAGGTGCCTCTTGCAGGAGTTGGTGGAGTTTTAAGCTTCGTGCTGCCCCTGCATGCTCTGCCAGTTGCTCAGTGCAGGAGGAACACACTGCAATAACATCTGCTTGCCCCAGGGTTTGAGAAGATACCAAGACCATTTGGTGTCAGGTTGTGCTGGGTTTTTTACCTCTTAGACTGATCCCAAACTTGGTGTGAGCAAGGTCAGGTGCACAGGCACTGAGCTCAAGCTTGCCCTCAAGATGCTGTTGATCCATACACTGGAGGGCAGGTAGTTAGTTGTCTCTGCTGTGGTAAGTTTCCCTGTCATCTGGGGATGGACCAGGAACTGTGGGAGCCATTACCTCCCCAGATAAGCACAATTCCTGCTTCAACCTACCTCCAGAGAGATCTGGAGCAGGCTGGAAATAGCCCCTTTCTCATCTTCTGCATTAGATGTGACCCTGGAGAAGCTGGTCTTTGCTCATGTGCTTCTCCTCCAGATATGGCTGTCCAGCACCCACACCTGCTCGTGCAGCTCTGGCTCCCATAGTGGGGGAGAATGTGGGACTAGGATTGCTCTGCTGAAATGGTAGGGAAAGACAAAAAGCACCCCATCCTTGGTGACACACAGGTGCAAGGGTGGTGGATGCACAGGATCCACAGGATGTCTGGGTAGAAAGGTATGTTCAGACCTCTCCACAGCTGTCATAGCCCTTGGTGGCAGCGGAGACAAAGGGAAGGACTTGAAAGGTGCACATGGAGCTGCCTCTGCAGCATGTTCTGATCTCCCCCATGAAGAGTGGAGCCCTCCCCATGCGCTGGCTTTTTGTCAGCCGGCTCCCTTGTCCCTGCTGCACACACACACACATTTTAGCACTGTCTGCAAAGGAGTTTGGGAATCGATATTGCAATTGTGTTGTAAGTGAATTAGTTATAGATCAGCTTGGGGTAGGATTAGCTTATAGATCAGCAGGCTGGCAGGTGCAGGGAAGGAGCGCAGGCAGACATGCACACACGCACATCCCCCAGCATGCTCCACTACTGCCCAGCAAGGAGAGGAGGGTGGGTCAGGGCTCTGCAGGCCTGGGACTGCTGCCCTACAAAGTGCTGCCATACTCTGGCACTGTAGGCAGGTGAATGCTTGCTCCTGGGTTTTGCAGTTGTTGGGACAGTGGGGCAGGGCTTCAGAAGCAGCAGAGATGATGTTATAACCCAGTCTTGAATCTGCAGATGTGGAATGAGAACTTATCAGCTGGCTGCATACAGTCCTGGCCCCTTGGCTTGCATCCTTCCTGCAAATGCCCACACCTCTGGCAGGAAGCTGCTGGGGGCCTTTATCCCAGCATTTTTGCAAGAAGGGCATAAAAATACCAAGAAGACAAACCAGTCCTCAGAGATTTGCTTTTATGTTTTCTTAGTGATTGAAAAAA
Organism: Vidua macroura; assembly: GCF_024509145.1. Lineage (NCBI taxonomy): Eukaryota > Metazoa > Chordata > Aves > Passeriformes > Viduidae > Vidua > Vidua macroura. Next base: position 13,328,312 of record NC_071578.1, read on the forward strand.
ATGGCTCTTTTCTAGTTGCCATCTGCACACCCGAAGTCTTGACTCTTTCTTTTAGTGATCTCACATGAAAGCTGTATCCCCACACAGGGATGGGGAAACTGAGGCACCAATCATAAGCTGCTTGCTACAGCCAAAGTGGCTCATTCAGTGTATCCACACAGACTCTCAGCACCAGTCCATACATGACCCCACTTTCTTCTGGTGTGCTGCCCACCTCTCAAAGTCCCACTGAGACCCTTGTCATGACTCCGGGATAGTCTGACTTCTAAAATTAGTCTGAGTCCATGCACAGGGGTTTTCCCTTTAAATAATCCCCCTGCCTTCCCTCCCACTTTTGCTTTGACTAAGCATGCTGCAAAAACAACTTGCTTCTAAAATAAGAATCTCCTCTAACTCCCAGTTTAAACCTGAGTAGCCGAGCATGACATAGCGGGGTTGGGCTGGCAGCTGCGCCGTCTTTCAGGCTACCTTTTGGTGCAATGGCATCTGGAACAGCTGGGGCAAGCACACCTGGGGGTTAGGGCAGTGTGGGCTTTAAAGGGGATCTGCTGGAAGTGTAGTGGGATTATGGGGTATGAGAGAGAGTGTGCCCACAGTAGAACCTGCTGCTAAACAGTCCATCTTCTCTGAAGAGCACATTTGACATCAGGACGTGTTCATTTGTTGAGATGAAATACAGGCAGACCTCTAAGGAATGCCAGCCCTCTGGGCAAGGGATAGTGAAATGACTTTTCCCTGGCACCTTGTGCTGACTTTCCTAAGTAACCCTGTCTCCATCCTTCTTCTCCTTATGTCAATCCATTTTTCAGCTGTGGGGCCAAGTTGCTACAGCTCAGTTTACACCCACAGGATTTGAGCTGGGGCCAGATCCCAAGCTCAATTTCAGTCATAAATCTGGAGTAGTTCCACTGAAGTCAGGGGAGTTAATTCCAGATTTACACCCGGTGGCACTGAGGTGGGACCCAGAATGTCTCTGGCTTTGGGAGCAGAAGGGGTAAAGTCTATAGAGGATTTGCCCTGGCAGGTTGTAGTGCTCGACCCCTGGCAGTGCCTGAGTATCCCGTGGTTGGATTTATTAGACCAAGCCTTCTCTTTATTATTTGATATAATCTACTGCTATCCCACCGGGCTTCCCTCACTCTGCACTCTGGGAAACCGAGTGGAACTAAGCCGAATAGGAGGATTACAGGCTCCAAATGGAAACGGTTGCACCAAGCCGCCAAGCGGAGCTCCTTGCACTGAGCAAAGAGGGCGGCTGACAGCCTCAATGACATGCCAGCACTTAAAATGCTGGATGATGGATGAATGTCATCCTGCTGGGAAGGGAAAGGGGGGTAGGGAATAGGGGGGTTGGGGGGGCAAGGAGGGGAGGGAATCCAGCCCGGAGGAGCCAGAGAAGAAGAGCTGGCACCAGAGTTGACGTCCGCACTGATCCTCATCCGTGGGCTGTGATTCATGGGGAGAAGGGAGGGCTGAGCTCCTGTCCGCGGGCCCCACCGCTTTCTGCATGCCGGATTGAAATTTTACTGCCGCTGGCAGCTCTCTTGTCCACAGCACAGGCACACGCACAGATGTATACATTTTTATGTGCACACATAGGACATATACAAAGACTGTTTAACAGATGTGTGTGCAAATGTGTGTATATTTATATAAACATCTCCCCTTGACACGCATACGCAAACATGTGAGATTTCCTCCAAGACACTTCATTAAAGGCCATTGTTTTCTCCACCTTTCACTGTATATTATAGTTCATCCACAAATCACATCTATTAAATGACTAAAGGTTTTCTGCTAGGTTGTTGGGGTTTTTTTTTGTATTCCCCGGATGTCAGGGGATGTCAGTGATATGGCTGCATTACTCAGAATATTGCAGTCCTGTCTCCAGAGTGCCCGAGCAGGGGATTTCTCTCTCTGTCTCCTGTTGTATTCCTGACAGCAAAGTAATTTGCTTATATAGATTCTGGCAACAAGAACAACGCAAAGTCTGGCTGCTTGACAGTGTTGCATTTTTAACTCGAGGTTGAACAGCTTCAGTCTGAAGACATTTGGGATTCCTCTTCCAGGGTTATTGACTCTTGGGATTTGCTCCAGCATTTGGTGACTCTGTAGATGGGACCATGCTGGTGCCTTCCCCAGTGCAAGGCCCGGTGAAAGGGGTCCTACTGTTGGCTGTGCCCTGGGCTGAGGGCAGAACAGGACCTTTCCTCTGGGGAGGGTCCACAATGCTTTTCTGCTCAGAATCTCATACTGCAGGCATACCACACCACATGCAGCCTCAGAGCTGTTCCCAGAGGCACAGGTCCTGGAATGGCCAAAAGTCCATAGCTATTCTGCAAAGACACGAGGACTAGCCAGAGGGAGAGGGATCCCGTGCCTCAACATGCCTGTGAGAAGAGCACGTGTTCTCCAGGAGCGTGAGCACATCGATGCTCCAGCAGCTGGTGCTCGGCCAGGCAGCTGACATGCTGGAAAATGAAGGAAAATCCATCTCAATGTGTGCAAGTTGTGGTTCTGCAAGTCCAAGGGGGTAGAGAGAGGGGCGGCTAAGCCTGGGAACAGAGCCCGCAGGGGCAAGCGTAGCCCCCGGGAGTGGCGGTGTTTCGGCAGGCGGCGCTCCTGCCCCCGCGCAGCGCTGACCCCAGCACCCCCGGGATCAATCCTGTCACCCACCTCCGACAGCAGCTGCTTAACCGCGCACAGCAACCCGGCACAGCAGTTTCGGCAAGAGAGCGAAGAAGCCCGTATCCAATTGAAACCGCAGGGGGGATTTAGGGAGGCAGAAGGTAATTTCCCGAGCTGGAATATGGCCAGCATACAAGGACTAATATACTGGCTCTTGGGGAAACAGTCATGGGATCTTTGCTTGCTGAGAGTCATCTCGATCTCTGTTTTAAGGCAGATCTGGAAAAAAAGGAAAACGAGACAAAGGGAAAAACCCTTCCAAGATGTCAGGGCTTTGGGGCACTGCTTAAAGCTGCCCTCACTACAGGGAAGATTTTCCCGGAGGCAAAGCTGCCAGGCATCCCCAACATGGCAGCTGATACATGCTCACTTGCCCTGGGGCTCCCCCATGCTCCCAGATGTGGCTAGAGTGCCCTGGCTCCCAGGAGGGAAGTAGGGCGTTAATGTCCATCAGTAGCATTACACAAACTATTGCTGTAAGCTGGTCATGTCCTCCTGCCAATGTTTCCCTCTCCTCGGAGATACCAGAGAGGCTCAGAAAGGTCTCATGTCAAAGCAAATTTGGGGATAGAGGGCTGTATGCTAGTACCAAACAGCCCACACTGCAGCTGCAGAAAGACTTCTTGGTTGTGTCCAAAATTTTTGCCAGCAAAAAGATAACCTGATGCAGGGTAGAAACTGCTGCAGAGAGGATGGGGTGGGAATAGAGGCAGCTGGTGGCCAGAGCAGTGCCAGTGTGTACACTGGTAAATGCTGCTCCCAACACAGACAGCTCCCTTGCTTTTGGTATCTGCCGTTAGGAAGGGATCCCACCCACTGCTTGGTGCCACAGAGCAGGCAGGAAGGAAAAGCATCCCTGACACGTTGGGGCACGTGAGGGCAGGCTGCCTTGTGAGCTAGCTGAGCTCACATCCCCAGCTTTTATGCTGCTGGTTTGGTTAAGTGTTTTGCTCAGGCAGAGCAAGACAACCCCAGCCTGTGCTTGTGTGAAGCCATCTCAGCGAGTGGTGCTGAAGTGCTGGTCTAATGGAAGTGAGGGCTGGCTTAGCACTGCTGGGGCAGCCCAATAGCTTCCTGCCTCCAGGAAGGAGAGAAAAGACCTGCTTTAAAATTTAAAACACTTGGAAACAGCACTGGAAGCACTTCTTGGTTAAGAATTATTGCTATTCCTAGTGTGGCTAGAAAACCTTGAATGTAAGCTATAGGATAGTGTGTCTTTAATCAGTGTCTGCAGCAGGTTAATAGCTAGTGCTCTCCTCACCTTTACAAGTGATCCTTTCAGGTCATCTTTTTCTTATGGCTGGGCTCCCTGTGATCTGCAGGCTGGCTGGCAATGACTTTTTGCATCACCCCCTTGTCTGTTGCTGCAACAGGGCAGGGGATAACAAGCAGCAGCCCATCTCACTGCCCCATACATCATGGCCAAGATCTGTATTCTGACAGTTGCATTTTGTCTCTTACTTTCTGAGCAATGTTTCCTCAGAAAGTCAGGAAACAAAAGTATCCTCAGGTTTGATTGAAGACCCAGGGCAGGCAGATACATCCTCCAGGCTACCTCGGGAGATCTGGTTGCTGGGAGTTGTTGTCTTCCTAAATTCTATCAAGGGATAGCAAGGGCTGCCAGTGCTTTGCTTTGCTGTGTGGTCTCACTGCTTTACCTGTTCCTCCACTCATGTTCTCCCCTGCTGGCAGCCAGGAATGAAAGAAGCCAAGACCTAACATTAGCAAGCCCTGACCATTGCATTGTACATAGTAAGAGTTTGGTCTCTTGTGGCTGGGATGACTGAGCAACACTCCTCATAGGTGGAACATGGATGGAAAAACAGAGGCACTATTCACATGAAGCCAGTGGTGAGCCACAGCATGGCTGTGGAGGAAGCAGGGAGATTTTCATGAGAAGTAAACCAAAGTTCCTGCCAGGACTGCTGATGCAGTGGCACATCTCTCTGTGCAGTGATTTCCCATAGAGTCACAGCTTGCCCTTGGAGACCAGAAAAAGATAATTTTGGCCATTATTAATAAAAAATCTTGGTGGCAGCCTCTTGCCCAGCTGTGCCTTCCCTGATGGCCCAGCTCTGTGTTTCCCAGCCTGTCAGAGAAACCATCTCCCAGTCTTCCCACTGTCCCTCCAAGGAAGCTGTGTTTCAGGAGCAGGGGAAGGTGCAGCTCCATCATGCTCAGTGGGAGAAGTTGCACACACGTGTTTCAGAGCAGGACTGTATCGGCTGCTTGCAATTCTCTGAAGGTCCTATGTGTTTGCAAAGGCAGCTCTGTCAATCAATAAAAAGCAATCACAGTAACGAAGTATCAAGTAGGAAGAAAAGATTTCAAGCTCTACATTGTTGAGGGATTGGGGGTTTTCTTTAAATGAGGCAAGAGAGGCTGGGAAAGCAGAGCCCATCAGGGATGATAAATCTGTTTCTTTTGCATGGGGGAAGTGGCAGGACCGCAGCCCCTCCGACCAGATCCAATAACAAGGGAAAAGCTGAGAGAGAACCCCCTTTCTGCAGGCATAAAGGACAAGCCAGTGGCGGCTACTTTCTCTCTGAAAAGTCACGTTTGCTAGGGGAGGCTGTGAAATCCAAGACGTTCCCAAGAGCTTGTTCCCTTCCCGTCCCCCTCAGTCAGGGGAAGGGAATAATTCTGATTTCATTTTTATTATCGTTATTCCCTCCTGGGTGAGTGCTGGGAAAGTAGTGAATTTTGCAGCTGCCCAAGAGTCAGTGGGAAGGGGGATGTGAAGGATGCATGCCAGAGCAAGGGTCCCTTCTCACCTTTTCCCTGCCTTCCCACGGGACAAGGCATAACTGAAACCAAAGCATCTCTAGTTGTCTTTACCCTCCAACTCAGTCACCCCACACAACCTATTGCCCCCTTAGTAGGATCTGTGGGGTAGTTTGTGGCATGAAAAGGAAGCAGTGCCCCAGTCATGCAGGAGTGTTCTGGCTGCATTGGCAAAGGGATGAGGAAAGGTATTTATCTCAGCAGCTGTTTAGAAAGCAAGTCATGAGCTGCCTTATACTGGAGGACAAGTTGCTGGGGACTCTGGTTAGCAAGGCTGGTTAGAGATGGGGAGCTCCCTCCTGCTAGTGCTTGCCAAACTGGCCCATCTTGCCTAGGCAAGGCTGGTCCTAACAGGGCTTTTTTAGTGCCTTTTTTAGAGATAGGTCACTTAAGTCATCTTCTGTAATTAAACCTTACACAAACTGTAGCAGTCTTTACCTGCAGCCATGCAGTCTCCAATAGGGCAAAACTCTTTTCTGCCATAGCAACATCAATTAAAAAATGATCAATAAGATCTCTACCTGGCAACCAAAATCTCCACTGATCCATGGAGATAAGGGCTGGATGTGCTTGTACGTGGTCTGGGAAGGTCTGAGACAGGGTCTGGGATTGTTGTGAAGGGATGCAGGTCAGTCACACTCTGATCCATGTCTCTGATGCTAGCTTGTGAGGAATTTTAAGTAGCTTCTTATAGGTTTGAATTCATTACAGCCACAACCCAGACATGTGAATAAGGTAGAGACAGGGACACATCCACTGCCACTTTTGCAGAGGAGAGAGGCTCGATGTCCTTACACCTGAACTTTCCTACAGGGCAGCTGTAGTCCCTGCACTAGCTTCACCTCTTACCTCTCCTCCCTCCTCAGTCTCTTTGCTTTGATTGTACTGATTGCAAGAGAAATACTCATCACAAAATGCCCAGATTCTGATGGTCTTTGAAGCTACCAATAGCATGAACCATTGCAGTGGCAGGAGGGAATGGAAGAACCATGGGCTGTGGGGGCCTCACCAGTGTCTCCCACACCGATAACAGTCTTGCAGTATAATGTGTGCTATTGCTCCAAGAGTGGCACAGAACAAAATCCCTATTTACTTGATGTTCTAGAAGAGCTGCTTCTTTAACCAGGTGGCAGCACCTTGGGCTTCAGTGCTTCAGGCTCTGGGTAAAAGGCAAGCTGCTCCAGCTGGGGACTGCCTGCAACTCTTTCCATGGCCATGACGTCCCAGCTCAGCCCGGGGAGCTGTTACACCTGCCTGCCTCGAGCCTTAGCTCTCCATCAGCAGAGATCTTGTCTCAGTGACAGGGTGAGCTGCTCCTCCCATCCTCTGTGGGCTTTGTCCTCACTGGGGAGATGCAGATGTGGAGGGAAAGATGCCCTCTCGGCAGGATGGGCATAGCTGTACAGATTCTGTCCAGAAGGCATCTGCTTGCCTTTCCACCAGAGGGAAGAAGACAGAAAATACAACTCAATTCCAACTTTCTTCATGGAAGGAACACTTGCCATTGTGTTAATACTTTCCCCCACAGCCCTCTGGAGTTACAAGGCTAGCCCAGATCTGAGAGAGCTTTGGGGGAAAATATTACGGGGTTAAGGCAAAAGATTCCAAAAGAGGCTCTTACCCTGATGTGGTCAAAGACATTTATTCCATAGGAGGAAGAGGGAAAGAGAGCGGGCAAGAGCGTGGGCAAGAGAGGAAAGAGCGTGGGCAAGAGAGAGAACAATGGAGGACCAGGGCATTGTCTACCCTCCTGTTCAGGAAGGGACAATTGGCTCCCAGCCAAGTGGGTCCAGAAAGGAAGGAAGGGTTAAACTAACATGGTTACAACTACAGGGGTCTCTGGCGGGGGGGGGGAACCATTCTCCAGAGCAATGCAACACCATTGTGGTCCACCTTTGTCAAATCAAAGAGACAGTGCTGGTCCCAGAGCTCACTGAGCTTTTAGTAAGGGTCTGACCAAGAACAATGCTGGTTTTGTTGGGTACTCCTTCCAGTCCAGCAAACAGCCTCCAGCTCGGGCCATAGGAGATGGGAGGAAGAAAAGAGGACAGATTTATTCAGTGAAATTAATGGAGTGACACTGGATGTTAATGGACTATTTACCAACATCTCCTCCTCTGTCTTTCACTTAGCCTGAGAAGCTGCCCTGTCCTCAGCTGTGCCCGTTGTGCTTTCCCCCCAGTTTGTTCCAGACTCTCAAGGAAGGGCCCCTCTCTAATGGGAACCCCAGAGCCAGACCCCCACAGAAGACCTGACTCAGCTTACCTGAGTGTCTCAAGCCCACGTGTTCTCACTCCCACATTGTCTATACATGCTGGCAAGAAAGATGAAGTTGAACAAACCATTTACACGCCAAGTGGATTAGCCAAATTGTGTTAAGCTCCCACAGGGATGTCCTTGTTCACAGCCTTCATTTGATTTCTCTTTCAAAAGCCCACCAAGCTGAATGTGATTATGGCCTCTTAATCCTGCCTGCATGTGTCCACGTGGGGTTAATGCAGCGTAATAGATGCCCTTTACAACTGCATGCTGGTGACCATTGCTGCATGGCTAAACCCTCAAGCCCAGATGTTCCACAGATGTAAACCCAAAGCACAGATTCTGACTGCTATTCTTTGGCCAAAAAGCTGCTCTCACAGCTAAAATATGGAAGGGAACTCCATCTTCCCAAGGCTGAGCAGCAAATCTGTGTCAGAAGCAAGAAACACTGTTGGCACTCAGATCCAGACTGGTTCACCTCCTGCAGAGCCCAATACCCTTGGCAGATCCAGCTTGTGATCAGAACTTGCTTCTTCCTGGAGGTTAGGAAGTGGTACCACAGTTCAGCCCCATCAGGAGTGCTGCCCTTCCAGTCTGATCCCCACTTGTCAGCATCTGCAAGCCCCTACCCAGGGGTGGCTCTGCTGACAGGCAGATTTCTTTGTGAAGGAGAATCACTTTCCCAAGGCAGAAGCTACAACTAAAATGTCATTGCAGCCAAACAGCAACATGGAAATCCATAGAGCTGCTCAGCTAGGTATTGCAAACCTGTCTGGCTCTGCCCAGCCAGGCATGGGAGACTGTAAAACACATGGGAAGCTATTAGAATTGTTGCCTTTTACAAATAAGGAACCAAACTGATGTTGCCTTCAAGGAAGGAGGCCCACAAAGGGCAGAGGGAGTTATTCCCCAAATCCATCCTGTTAATCACACTTAAAAACAAATCCAGGACTTGGTATAGCAGGATTTGCCCTGTCCAGAATACCTCTCCCTGTTTTCAAGAAGAAACTACCCCAAGCTACTCACACATTTACAAGGAAGTTTGCCACAGCAAGATGTGCAAGATGCTCCGTTTAGGGAGAGAAACCTGCCATGGTTCAGTCCTATTATCAGCAAGAAAAACCAAACAAACAAACCTCAAAGACCTTCTTGTCTAGAGACAAGGGGGATTGAACCACAGGGGGTAATTTCCATAACTCTTTCAGCCACCACTCAGCACACAAACTCTCTTTTCTCAAAGTCAGACCACCTGCCAGGGGAGCAAATCCATTCCCCTGGTATCTCAGGACTGTATCACATAATCCCCTTAATAAAGAAATCAAGTCCCAGATTAAAAACCACTTAGATTTCTACCTCACTGAAAGGTTTTTTTCCAGAACACCACTAGGAGGAAACCCCCTTAAAATGTGCTGGTTTTGCTGGACTGACCAAAAATAAAAAATAAAAAATAACATTCCCCCCAACAAGTAAACAGTAAAACTGTTATTTCCCCATGGAAACTGTTGGGTTAGCCAGAATGATATTTTCCATTAAAAATGTTTTGCTGGAGAATTCCCAACAAGTCAGGCTGCTGCATCACTGATTTTAATAGAATTTAGAAATTCTCGTTTCCCTTTGTCTTAAACTTATATTTAGGAGCAGGGATGGTTACAGATCTGTCTGCCTCCTTCACCAGCAATGTAATGTCACCCACCAAGTGACATGTACGAAGAAAGATAGCAATGAAAACCCAACGTAGCTCTTGCTACAGTCGGTGCTCCGCAGGCAGAGGCATAATCTCTCACAAGGCTGCCTCAGCTCTCAGAGCCCCCTTGATCTCCAGCTGGTTTTTTGGAGATGCTCATTTTCCTAAGCATAGCTCTAACAGTGAGGCTGTGCTGAATTCACAGATAATCAGTACCTAATTGGATTAGGAGCTGATAATATCTTTGACCTTTTTTTAATGGCTTGCCTGGCCTGGCTTTCTGCAAGGCTGAGGCTTAATTTTAGGCAGGAGGTTTTTCCACAAGTGAAGCGTGACCCTGTTAACCTCTGAATCAGAGAGGTGACCTTCCCTCTCCCCAAGCACTGCGGAGCTGTTGGAGATTGTGAGGTACACACAGGCTTCACAAATCTATGGACAAACAGACTGAACCTACCTACAGAAGCCAGAGTCAGGACCTGATTTTCAGCCAGAGCTGTGCTGGTATTGGACTAAATCCTCAGACAGAAATGATGAGTCAAAGGAGTTTGAAGCTTCTGTGTAGTCAGTGTCCCTGCCAGTGTCTGCTGCACAAGTCACCTCCCTTCCTCATCAGTTCTTCCACATGCAATCTGGGGGAAATAAATCACCAGTGCAACAAAGGATCCGGAGATTCGGATATCAGGTGTTTGTGAGACAAAGGCACAGGGATGCTTGTGCATTTGTGGGGTTACATCTTGCTCTGGCTCATCTAGTCCCATCATTGCAGCTAAGTGTGTGCTCCCACACAAGTGAGTGGGTTCATGCACAGGTCCAGCACAGCTGAGAGCAGAGACAGTGTGTTTCTGTTACACCTAGCTCATGCCCAGCACAGACACATTGTATTTTGGGGCGCTGGGATTTCAGGAGACGCAGGGAGCAGGAGGGGACGGAAGGCTGCCTGATGAACAGCAGATGTTGGTGATCATTGGATGGAGCTGTTAATTTAACTGGAGTTTATTGAATAGCAATTAGGTTGGGGTCTCATTACTGTAACCAAGTGGCACAAAGATGTGCTGTAAAAACCCAGGGAAGAGGGATGTGCACCGGCAGAGTGACAACACTGATGGCATATTTAAGACCTGGAGCAGTAAATCTTCTCACTTGCCCAGAGTTCCTTCTCCTGGGTGGTGCTGGCTGGAGCTTGGCACCTGAACTGAGCTGCTGGGCTTGTCTCAAAATGGGATGCTGCAAACACAATGAAGGGTAGTGAGTGTGTTTACTCGGGGAGCAGAGGACAGCAGAGAAGTGAAGGTCTGAAAACAGTGTCAGTGAAGAGGTGTGACTGACAGCCTGGGTAAGACAGCAGTTCTCTAGCTCAGCCAGAGGCAGGGATGGAAGCAGGACAAAGGTTGGAACAAGGGTTTGGAAGTCTGTAAGATACATCCAGAGGATGTAACCTGCCAGGGGATGGGACAGGGTGTCTTGGTGCTTTAGAAAGCATTATCACAAAACAAGCAGAGCAGCACTACAGCAGGGTGGGTTTCCATTTCATGTGGCAGTCAGAGACCACATGTTTAACTGCTGCTTCTCCAGGAAGCTAGGATTTGTGTTTCACACCTCTGCTGTGTAGGGTGGCCTTGACACTGACAGGGAGGGAAGTCAGTGCTCCGCTTCTGCTGAATGTGGGCATGAGATCCACCAAGCCTATCTCCCAAGAAAGACCCAAAAGTGCTCACATCAGCACAGCCTGAGTATTTGGTGTGGCTTAAACAGTGCAGAGAGAGCAAAGGCACATTCCTACCCCTGCACAGCCTTCCTGTGCCTTTCAATGTCCAGTGCAGAGTAAAACCCAAAGAGAGGATAGAGGCAGGACAGAAAAGTCCCAAACAGAGCTTGCTTCTAACACAGGAGACATACACAGACGCATACAAAACCACATTCACTCTCCTAATGACAATATTATATCTTGCTTCTGTCTTGGAGGAGAAATCAAATGATCCAAGTTCAAAAAAACAAAAAAACTTCCACTAATGAACAAATTGCCAAACTAGAGTGCAGCAGGGATTTGGAGAGTTAAAATGTTTGGGATTAATTAACTGATTAATTAAGCCCTCACATCAGCCTTCATTCCTGCAGCCCTGCTATTGCATGAGGGATGTACTGGGAATGTGTGATCCTGTCAGCATGATGCAGGAATGTTGGGGGGAAGGTGCTCAGCAAGGGAATTTTACACAGACATTTGTGATTGTTGGGTTAAAGTCAGCTATGCCCTGCAGACCTCCTGTGAGACACCTTCACACCTCTGCCCTGATTGGAGTGGCTGCACATCAGGGCTGCTGGTTGCTTTGAGATCTTAAAAGAAAAAGTTCTCAAAAGCCAAAGGGATTTCTCTCCCCTGAAGGCATGGGGCTTCCCTTTGCTGTGCCCTGCTGTGAATGTGACAGCAGCCCTGCTCTGCTCAGCAGTCCGTGATTCCCAGTGTCTTCTTATCCTGGAGAAAGGGAGCAGTGGGCTTTGCAGTGTGGTCTCAGAGAGAGGACAGTGGCTGTGGGGCTTTTTGCACGTGTCTCTGGCCCCATCTGAGTATTTAATGCTCAAAATTGGGTGGGACCCTTCATTTCATGAGTGGTCAATTTTACTGCATGGGGGGAAAAAAGGCAAAATGCTTTTAACTTTTTCTCCCTTCCCTCCTGACCCACAAAACAACCAAAGGAAACCTCTCCATGCCATGAGGCCACCTGTCTGCTTCCCATATCCTGACTTGGTAGATGTCTGTCCACCAAACCTACTGTTGGTGGATCTGGAGGACCATCTGCTTCCTGGTGCAGTCTTCAAGACTTGAAATACTGCTGTACTCAGTACTTCTAACACTTAAGCTGTTTACAACCCATGCTCTTCTTGCAGTCAGTGGGCTTAGCGTCTGGAAGGGTGCAAACGACTTTGGTTCATTAACAAGACCTGGCTTGGGCACTTCACTTGCAGTTTTACAAAGCTCTGCTAGCAGATCTCTTGTACATCAAGAACAGCTTTGCAACCCTTCCCATCAGAGTAAGTGAGAAAATAAAGAAACTCAAATGGGTTTGTACACACAAGAGTTGATCATTAATCTGAAGCAGGTATTTTTATGTAAAGCACAAGCAAAAAAAGGAGAATGGTTACAGCAGGGGATAAAGTATGCCCAGGCAGATTAAAATAGCCTGCCTTGGAGATATCCTTCTGAGAGTGGATGACACCAGCTTAGCCTGTCTCACATGTGTTTGTTTTGCTGGGTGCAAGCACAGCAAAGGAAATGGCAACCGGAGCTCAGCCCACCACTGCTTCACAGCTTCACACTATAAATAAGGCATGGAGCTATTGCACCCACCAAATTCTTCCCTGTCTTCCGGTCTATGGCAGTGTAGTGTCTGGGCTATGTATAGCATCAGCCCCTTTGTGGTATCAGGTGTTTTCTCTAAAGCCCTGGCTCCCAGATTCTGGGATTACATGGTCAGCTCTGGATTTTTTTGGAAAAAAACAAAGCAGACACCAGAAAGAAAAATTTAAGATTAGAGTCCAAATGCATCTAAATAGTCAGAGTTGATCTGTTTTGCTTAAGAACTTCTTAGGGAGAAAAATGTGGTTATTCCAGCATCAAAATCCTTCTGAGGAAAATATTTTGATACAGGTTTTTTATTTTCTGATCAGGAGAATCAAAGCAACAATACAAATCATTCCAGCTTCAAATTCCCAGGCTGAGCAGCAGGCTTCATTTTAAAATATGACAAGAAATTTCCTCTCCCCAAGTTACATTTCCAATGGAAAAAGAGATTTTTCTTGCTGGTGTTTTCACTTTCTAGATTCATGATTTAGCCGCAATCTGCAGTTTTGAGATTTTTTCCTTTTGCTTTCTGACATTTCAACTTTTCCTTCTGATTCCCACTGAGCATGATTTGGAAAGACTTCCAGCAACTGGAAGTTTCTGTTTATTTTCCTGCATTGCTTGGCTGACAAGACAGAGGGTAAAGAGAAGTTACTCCAAGTTCCAGGCAGAATGTCTTGGTTTTGTGTATGAATGTTGATTCTTGGTGCTAGCTGCCTCAAAGGCCCTGATTCTGTCCCAGGTGAGCACTGTGAGTGTGTGGAAGTACCACAACAGCTCTCCCTGGGAACTCTGCCTGCAGAATATCTTGTTGCAAAGGCACAGGGCTGTTCTGCAGAAGATGAACAATTTCCAGATTGCAAACCCCACAAGTATCACTGTTCATTTGCCACCTGCAAAGGAGATTAAACCACGGTAGGTAGAAATGCAATTTTCATCAGGTGTCAAATAGCTGGCACAGGCTGTAAAGTCTGCAACATCCACATTTGAGGTCAGGTGGGCTTACCCAGCAAGATGAGTAATTTCTACTGTTTCAGGGTGGGATTCTTCAGCAGCTGAGCTCATCTGGGGGCATGAGGCAGCTCTCCCACAGGGCATAGGCCTGAGCTTACCTGGGAACAGAAGAGACTTGTCATCAGGTGCTGAGCAGCAGCACTTTCATTCCAGCATGCCTCTGAGGGTCCTCACAGTCCACACAGAATCACACCAAATTCTTATTCTTCATTAATATACTGTGATTGCAGCAGTGCCTGGACGACCCCAGGGAGATGCTGGCCCAACTGCTGGAGCCATTGCATGTCTCCAGGGCACCAGACAGGTCAGGATCTAAGAAGAGAAGATGGATGCACAGTGCAGCAAAAAGAAACACAGTGACTCCTGTTTCAGAGGCAGGAGAAATGGAGCAGAAAAAAAAAGATTAAGTCCTGGACTCCCCCAGAAAGTTTTGCTGATGAAGGTTTGAGTGTATCCATGAACTGGCAAATTCCCCAGGTATGAGTGAACCAGGAAGCAGCATCAGGCCTCCCCCTTTGCAATCCCTGACTCCATGGTTATTGGAAAACACCTGGGTTTAGTACATCCTGGATGGGCACCGGGATGTGCAAACTGCTTTTCATCCCCATGGCTCTTAAGCTGCAACTCCAGCTTCCCTGTTGCTCTGGAGAGGGCAGAGCTGAAGGTTTGCTGATGCTGGTTGGAGGGGGTCCAGCCCCATGCAGGGAGTGTGGGTGCCACTCACACTGAAGATGGAATGCTGGGGACAGAGAAGTTCTCCTCACCCAGAGAAACTTGGGGATGCCAGCCAGGATGGCCTGAAGAGTTTGATGATTCATCAGCCCCATGGTGCATCAGAAAAAGGGTGAAAGGAGGCAGCAGGCTGCATCAACCATGAGCTGGACATGTGAATCCAGCAAGTGACCTCGCTGATCTGTTTATGGGTATAGCAGGAATTTACATGGTTTCTGAGATGTACCAGTCTGGCAGAGGGTCAGAGCAGCCTCCAGAGTATGTTCCAGCGCCCTCTGCATGACCACCGTTCACCCAAAATCACATTGGGAGCCTTTGGGCAGCAGGGATGGGTGACAGCAGACATCCCCCAGTGAGGCAGGGCTGTGCCGTGCGATTTGGGGAGCGAGGAGGGCAGCTCCGGAGCTGACTCGAGAGGATGCCACTGCGAGTCAGAGGCAGGACGCTCTGAGCGCAGGGCTGCAGGCAGGGGGGAGCTGCCAGCACAGCCTCCCGGCGCAGAGTGCTGACACTTCTTTTTGTTCAGCCTGACAGCGAGCACCTGGTGCCCCACGCGCGGAGCCGGCGGCCGCAGCGAGCGCAGGCACACACACGCGCTCAGCCCCGCAGCTTGGAATCGATGCAAACATATGCTGCCATTAATGTGAAAATCACTTCTGCAAACATGACGGTCCCTCTATTCACGGCCTTCCCCTCTCCCTGCAGGGAGGAGGAGGGTCAAGTGCAGATCTTTTATGTGACATCCCTGAAAGGGATAAGGGGGAGAGAGGGGGAGGTGGATGGGGCTGATTGTGATAGGGAAAACAGGACAACAGCCCAGACTAACATAGAGGAGCTGCTCTCCTGCCATGAACTGTACTAAATCTGCAATGTTGCCTTCCTTTCTCTCAAGCCAAACACCTCGCTGGGGCTGCCAGTTTTGCCCTTGCCTATTTCTGATAAATGCAAGAGCGGGCTCTGTAGAATGGTGTGACCAGATGCTGCAATGATGGGGGCTCATATAGGAACTGAGGGGGTAAATTTTTGAGGGGGTGGCAAGCCCCCATTTCATGGTTAAAAAATGCTGATGAGGAGTGCTAGCTAGAGTAGTTGTGGCGACCAGCATTGGAGTACCCAGACTTACCCTAAAGCATAACATGTATTTTGGCCAGCCCTGGTGTGCATGGCCATATCAACAGAGGCTGGTTATCTGGATGCTGCTCCTCTGCCTCACTGCAGTGCTTCAGTCTGCTTGCTGCAGACACAGCAGACTCCTCTCCTCTTTGGGCAAAGTGTCTTCTCTGATATCCTCTGTGGCACTGCCTGCCTGCTGTGAAACACCCTGAGTTCTTTGCCACGACAGTGGCAGTGTGGATGTGGGTGGGCAGGTTTGGTTCACAAAGCATCAGGGGTCTGTGAAACAGCTGGAAGGGCTCTCTGTGAATCTGAATGAGAAAAGGGAAACAGCTGACATTAGAAGAACCAAATGGAGTTTCTGAACCTCTCAGCTGTTTGTCAAAGGCTTTAGAGCAACACTGTGAGATGTCACTAAAGAGCCTTGCCCCATTCTGTACCCACCCCCCCCATGAGACAGGCTATGTCCCTTGTCTGTCCTGTACTGAAACAGCTTTATGTCAGCAAGACTCTTCTATGTATCTGCAAAATCCCTGCAAACTCTCTTCTGGGCTGCCCTTGGTTGTTGGTCTGATACAAAAAAAAAAATATCTCCAAAGCTTAGAAAAACACCACCTTTCTTTGCATTTTGTTTCTCAGCACTGAGCTTTTCTTTGAGGGGGAAAATTTTCCTGGCTCAGCTTTATGTCCATCTCAGATTCATCTCAAAGCACCTGGTACTTTACAGCATCTCCATTTTGTTTCCTTGTGATGTCCTAGACCAAGCACGTGTGCTGAATTCCCCAGCATTTGGCCTTCGCCCATATCTATCTGTTGGAAGTTGAATGCATCTCTGATTTGGGAAATCAATCACACTTAATTGAAGGGTGATTGTTTTCACATACGAGCCTGCCACATCACTTTCATCTTTATCACATTCCCTTTCTCTCTGGGTTTTGTGTGACAAGATACTGCAGAGCAGGAGGGAAGAGGTTGATGACCTTGGACCTGGATATAATTGAAAAAAGGAGGGCAGCATCTTCCTTTCTTTCCTCGGTAGATCAGTTTGCATTTCCTTCAGCTGTGGGACTGAGCACGTGCATATGCACCCAGAGCCATATTTAATGCAGCCTCACACACAGCTGTGCTGCAGAGAAGCTGGTACCCAGCATGGCTCAGCATTGCTGTGCCATGGAGATCTGGCCCCTCAGTGAGCCACAGCAGGGAAGGGGGAACAACACAGCATTGGTCTGATGTGGCAGAGTGTTTTGGGTGCCCAGTGTTCCAGGGTGACTCTGAGCATCCTGAAGAGTAGTCCCAGGGAGATCAGCATGACTT
Organism: Vidua macroura; assembly: GCF_024509145.1. NCBI lineage: Eukaryota > Metazoa > Chordata > Aves > Passeriformes > Viduidae > Vidua > Vidua macroura. The sequence goes on from NC_071578.1 coordinate 13,345,240, forward strand.
TTTAATAAAATTTTTGGGCAAGCCTATTTTCTGTTCCATCTTGTGTTTTGCCTGGCCACACCTAGAGACTGTTTTGAACCAGGATTCATACTTCTTTTACTGGAACATTATGGTACACAGCAGGGCTGTGATTTCCTTCAAGAGCTTCCATAACACAGATGGTGCATGAGCAATCTCTCCCGGTGGGCTGTTGCAGACTTGTGCAGTCCAGACCCATGTGGCCACCTGTATTGTCACCCCACTGGGATGTACCCAGCCCAGTAAGAACTGCTGCTAAGCCCTCAGCTCACAGAGATGTCTTCCTGTCTGTACCAGCAAGCTGAATTGTAAGCTGCTCCCCAGACTCCAGTTTGAAGGTCTCTACAGTATTGACTTTCTCGCACTTGGAAGTGCCTCATTTATCTTATGCTCTGCATTTGTCTTTCCTGCCAGTGTAGTAGTAAGCAGTTGAAGCTTGCTGCCAGCTTTTCTCCTTTAATGATATTCCACATATGCAGACAAGGATCTGAATCAGAGCTCTGGAGTCAGTCTCCACTTCCTCACTTTGGAGAAATGTATCTTAACGCAATAGCCTTCCTTTGCAGTTTGTCTTGGGCCTTGGCAGTGAAACAGCCCCAATACCTACCTCTGAAGGATGTGGTCCAGGGCATGTATCCAGATTTTAGACTCATTTGAAGTCTGATTGTGTCAACAGAAAGGCTCCTGCTGGCACTGATGGCTCTTGGACTGGGCAGTCCCAACTATCTCCAACTTTGGCTCTTTTCCACCGGGGACAGATTTATCCCTTCCAGATGTGGGGAGAGCCTTTCCCAGCAAAGACCCAATACAAGCCTTTACCAGACAGTGTCTTTTCTAGAGAGCATGGAAGGAATTTTAGGTTCCTCTGGGTGGTGCCTGTTTTTTCTTATGTACCTTCACCACAGGCCTCTCTTTCTGACAGGTGCTGATGACTTGCAGTCCAGGCAGACAGGACTGAAAAGGGTAGAAGGACCGGATTTTGTGATGGAGCTGTGGGTTTCATTGATTTCTAAATAAAACTTTCATCAAGACACGGAGCCCCACTTCCCTCCCAATTTTATAAAGCTCTTGTCAATCTCTGACACAGCTGCCAGGGCAAAAAAACAAAGCTGCTGGCATCATTATGAAGGTGTGTACACAAGCAGAGCAATGGGTGGGGAGTTGGATATCTTACCTTGTGGAGAGGAACCAGAGCCCAAGCCCAGTACCCTGCAATGTACCCACTCCCTGGCTTTCCCTCAGGGCCAAGTCACCTCACCATGCTGAGAATGTTCTGCTTCCTCTGGGCCTACTCTTGCCCAGAGGGGATTTGTGTTTGCAATTAACTTTGCGGTGACTGTGTGGGTTACACATGACATTTTACAAAGCCACAGTGGAGGTGGGCAAGGAAGAATGTGATGTTCACCAAGGCTAGGGGTACACAGGCAGAGCTCTGTACTGGCCCAGGGATTGAATGAGGTCCCTGAGGTCTCCTTATGATGGTAGAAGGTCACCATCCTCTCCCAGACCTACTTTCTGAAAGCTGACAGGAGTGACACTAGGGAACCAGCAGGAAAACCTTTCACTGCAAACTGTGTCTTTGGTGGAGCCTTCCCCATCATTGGGAGGTGGTAGACTCACTCCTCCCAGGGCTAGTGGAGGACACACAATCTCCTTGCCCAGAAACTGCCACGTTCTGGAGAAGGAGGATGGAGAAATCAAGCCAAAAGCAATGATCCAAGCATTATTTGCCTCTTGCAAAAAAATTGATGAAAACAGATGGAACATTTGCAGGTTTTTATTAAAAAAAAAAAATCAAAGCCCAAAAATTTGAAAGCAATCTTGTATTTGCTATTAGTCTTTTCAGGCTTTGTTTTTCCCTCTTGGCAAAAAACAATTGACAACATTTTCCATCACAAAAAAAAAAAAAAAATTCCCCCAATGAGAATTAAGTGTAAAGTCTTCTGTGTTGAGCAGAGATGAGAGGAAGGAGAAACACTTCACATTCTCTTGGTTTAGTCCAAGAGAGACTGGAGATCTGCTGAGAGTCTATCTGTCTGTCCAGCATCCAGAGGGAGCAGAGACTCTCCAGAGCACTCTGAGTTGTTGCTGGGCCTCACTAAGATGGCAAAGTTCTCCTTTGTGAGCATGAGGAGTATCTGCCATTTTCACCAGTGCCTGGGAGTCCAGAATGGCCTGAGTGGCCTTTGCTGGCTGGCAGAGGGAGCCACTGGAGTCTTCAGGGAGGACCACCTGTGCTGGAGAAAGGGAAATGTCATAGTGGGGGTGTATGGGGCAGTGGACCACAGGGTGTCCTGGGGACATCCCCAAGAGAACAACCAACACTGCAGTGGCCAGAGCATCTTGTCCTTGGAAGCCTCTTTACCTACAAGAGTCAAGAGACTGGAGCCAAATGCCTTCACTCTCATCCATCAGCAGGGATGGAGGAACCCATGGCCTCCCTCCTCCATCTTACACTGGCATTTGATTCAAACATACACTAAAAAAGGAGCTGTCAGTTAAAGTGAGAGCTGCTTTTCCAGCTCCCAGAGGATCCCTCTGGTGTGACCTGCAAGGTGTTGCAATCCCTCTCTGCCACTGGCCTGCCTGGTTTTTGTCACACGTGCACACACCTCCCTCCTCCTTCCACAGTGCTTATCACAAGCGTTTTGGTAGAACTGCCCTTGTCATATAAATCTAAACATAATTCTCTCTTCCCTGTTAACCTAAAGAAAATAAACGTGTAGGGCTGTTACTGGAAGCCAAGCTGTAGGACTGCCTTAAATTCTCTTCTTATTGAGTCTCGGCTGAAAATCACTCAATTCTGCTGAGGACACACATCTATGCTTGCACACACAGGGAGGGAAGGTGGGAGGGGGAGGGAGAGAAAGAGAGAGAGAGAGAGAGAGAAAGAGAGAGAGAGAGAGAGAGAGAGAGGACACGGTGTGTATAAATATCTCCAGCTCTCTAGATAGTCGGCAGATTTATTCCGCTGCCAAGCCTGCAGAAAATTGACTTGTTTCATGGAGGCAGGCTATTGACACATTACCGCAAGGAGGGTTAGGAGAGAAAGCGGTGCGGCTGGCGCCCCTCTATTATACGATAATGTAATCAGCATTGTGGGAAATGACTGTGGGTAAAATGGCATCGCTGACATTTATATTAGAGGATATTGATGGCAGGAACTGTGACCACATCTATCGTACCTCCCGTTTGCCAGGATTGACACAGACGGCTCTTGTTGGCTGGATTTCCTCTCTCTCTTTCTCTCTCTCTCCTTCCTCTTAGCTCCGTTGCTCGCTGCTGTCACTGCAGATAGATAATTGAAAAATGGATCTCACCTTTCCAGCAAACAGGAGTGGTTCAGGCAATTACTGCAGAGGTTATCTACTCAATCTCGAGGCCTCTTCTCAGAGAGAGATTCAGAGGAAATTGGATTTTACATGGATGTTTTATTCTACAAGGGCTTTAGTATAAACAGAGACAAGGAGACACGAGCAGACTGTATGGGTGAAAATCACATGCAGAAGGGTAGGGTGAGGTTTTGCTAGGGGGGCTTGGCTGTAGATGTGGTGGTACCATCATTTGGCGGTCCTCTGCAGAATTTCTGATCTCAATTTTTTTTCAGGTTACTTTTTTTTTTTTTTTTCATGTTTTGCAAGGGTTTTTTAAAGTGGAGGTTGAGAGGCTATGTCCACCTGCAGCAATTTGGCTACATTTTGCCCCTGGAATTTTAAAATTAAAGGGAGTTGTTCCCAAAGGAAAGAAAGGCAAAGAGAGATCAAAATGCTCTGAAGATGAGAGGGCAGAGGAGAGCAAGATGTATTAAAAGAGCTCTGGAAACTGTCTGGCTCTGAAAAGAGAGGAAATTCTCTCAGGCAGGGAATACTGCCCATAGGCCTATTCTCCATCAGCATCCCTGAGGAGCATTACACCTTGAGGTGAGTGGTTATATGAGAAGCAAAAATATACCCATGGTCCTTTCTTACACACTGCAGTGCCAGGCTTTGGGCTGAGCTTGGTGGCAATCCAGCCCTTCAAAGCAAATTGCAGCTGGTACCCTTGCCCTCAGAAACTGCTGAGCCAGGGAGGCCAGAGAAGGATGTTGAGGGTCTTGGTGACCTTGACAGTTTCATTGAGCACACAGGAAGGTTGTGGGGTGGCCCTCAGAAAGGCTTGGCAGATGTGTCTGATCAGGGACTACTTTCCCAAGAATAGCAGGTTAAAGTATGGTCTGCCAGTGAGTTCTTGGAAGAAACTCATTCCCCATTTAGGGAAATTCACACATCTTTTCATGTTTTATGTTACCCTTTCATAGCTACCACTTTTTCATGTGGGGTGTTTGCACATGTGAGTAAATATTCATGCATGTGGGTAAGAGCAAAGGTCCTTGCACCATCCAATTGGTTTTACTCCCAGCCAGTGCAGGATGTGTGGGAGCACAGCTTTGCACCAACAGCTTTTAAACTGTTATCCCAGATGGAAGCAGCAGGGATGGTTCTGCAGGAGAAGAAATTCAGCACAGCATTAGGCAGTCTCATCAGCCCCTTGCTGTCCCCAGTGGAGATTCGTGCCGTCCATGGGTGCTGCTCTGCAGCCCTGGGTCTCCGCACCCTGCCATGTGCTGCAGTCCCGCTGTCCATCACCAGCTTTTTCGCACTCTCCTCTGTCTGTCCCCTGATGTCAGTGCTAGAGGTGCTCATCTCTCTGGCTGATCAAATCATTCCTGACATGCACAGTGGCAGACTCTTCCTTGCTGAAAGTCTGTCTCCAAGGTCCTAGGTGAGGTCCTGCTCTCTCTTCCCCAGACAGCGAGAAGGCAGAGGAAGAGGGCAGTGAGGAGGGAGTAGGATGGGCTCCCCCAGCCCTCACACCTCTTCTCTCCACGATGCTGGAAGCCAGAGGGCCCCCACAGCCTATTGCCTATTCTGGCAGTGAATGCAGAGCTGGAGATGAAGCCAAATGGCTTTGAATGAACAACAAAATCCCCATTTTTAAGTGAAAGGAGATCAGCTGCTGGAGCTCAAGCCTAAGGCAGTGATGGCTGTTATGTTCCTCAAGATCCCTGAGTCTGGGAGGGATGTTTTTTGGGAAGCTGAGCACAAGTGATGTGGCTGATCCTAACCCAAAATCTCCCAGCATTAACTGGCAGGCTGGGATGGGGAGAGGAGGTCCAGGACAAGTAAGGCTTTGTGTTTGCCCTCATACTGCATCAGTCCTGGGCTTCCAGTGGTGGCCATGAGAAAAGGTCTGGCCTCCTGAAACAGGACCCCAAAGCAGTCGTCTAGGTTCTGTAGAAAGAGATGGCCAAGCTCTCTGAAACTAGCTCATATTAAAAAAAAAAAAAAGGCAGAAAAAAAAAAAAAAAGGCACAGGGTCAAGCCTGTGGAGTTCAAATTTTCATCTTGATTTTTGCACATCTTTTTTGAATAAAGGAAATAGTGAGTGATGTGACCCTAACCTGCATCTTTTGAAGAATGACAAAAATCTGCTTTTTGAGCTGCAAATGATAGACTGAAAGAGGGTGAGAAAATGAAGAAATTTTAAAAATCAGCAGCAAAAAATTTCAGATCACAGTGAAATAACACATTGGCTTCATTTCATTCTGAATTTTTTCATTTAAAGAAAAAGGCAATGAAACGCTGCTGAAATGACATTTTTGACAAAGTGCCATTTTTCAGCATGACCTCTTGGACCCACTCACACCAGTGCTGCTAACTAGTTCTACATTCATCAAAGCCTGCAGGAGCAGGGGGCAGAGCAGCGTGTGCTGATGAGCACAAATGCCTTGGATTTTCAGCACATGCCTCGGATTTTTTTCCACCAGCACCCCCAGGTCTAAGTTCCCAAGCAGTTTTCGCTGGAGATGTTCAGGCTGGGCTATTGGTGCCTATGACTTCAAGGCCACAGAAGAAAAGGAGGTGGCTCAAAGAGTCTTCTTGGTCATCAAGAACCTTTTCTTGTGGATGTGATTTGCTCCTGGGGATTGTTGGTTCCTGACAGGCTTGTGCTGACAAAGCTCTGGAGGGAACATGGCTTGCAAAAGACAATGAGCTTTCCAGCTCCAAGGTGTTGGTCCCAGTGGACAACCTCAAGTCAGCACATAAAGAAATGCCTCCTGCAGAGTGCCAGAGTGAGGCTGTGCTGAGTCACACAGAGGAGACAGCAAGGCTCCTGCTTTCCCTGCTTTCAAAATCAGGAGCATATGGAATCCAGAGCATGATGAGAGACCACACTACTGTCTTAGTGATTGACTGCTGTAGGTTCTGAACACTCCAAAAAGTCCCCTAATACATCTAAAAGCCTAGTGGTTGAGCTGGGTGTCCTGGTACACTGTCTCCTCTATAACCCCTGTAATTGTCCTGAATATGGCATTTGCTTTCATTACTTCACCTAGATTGCTCTGGACTGTTATTACCTACCCAGAAATAGCTGCTGTGCTCCACCTTGGAGGAGACTGCATGCCACAGAAGTGGTGAGAAGGCTTTGCTGCTAAATAAGCTTTCTTGAAGTGGGATGGATGCCATGAGATTTAACTTCCTTTAAAAGCTTAGAGCTCCTTGGATGGGGGAGCCCAACATTATTTTATTAGCAAGACCATAATTGTTAGTGGTATTACTAATATCAACCTTATTATAGACATAATATCTGCTCAGGATCAGAAATTATGAAGCTTGACTCGCTGAGTGAAATGCTGGGTCTCAAGCCACATTTCCATGGTGGGCACATAGTGATTTTCCACCAATGATCCCAGTCCCACCACAGGAGAGGATATAAGCCCTGGAGATCTTGTAAAATGCAAGACACGAGCATGTTGTTACTTTACTTAATTTTTCTTGGTATTACCTTACTGTGGTGAGATATGCACCTTGTATCAGGGTCCTGCCTGTCTCTCCATCCCCAGAGCAAAAAGAACTGTCTTCAAATTGCTAAAATGTCCTGTGCTTTGCTCAGCTGGTGTTTAACCTTTTTCCATGTCCTTGCCCTGGCCATGCTAGCCTTTACTCCCAAAGAGAGCATCTTTTGAGCTTTGCTTTCCTCACTTCTCTTGGTATGCACCCGTGGGCAAGAGGAAGGTGGGAAGGATCCATGGCATTGATCAATAACTCTTTCCTGTCCAGCCAGGAACCCAACCCGCCCAACTTTATTGCTGCAACCAGATCCCGGCTCGAGGGATGTTACAGCAACCAGCCTGGGCCAGGGGGGCCAGAAGAACAAATACCTCCCTAACAGGCATGACTTCAGCCAGCACATGCCCCGCTGCCCGGATAGCTCCTCTGACAGAGGAAGCCCCTGTGAGGATTTACAAGTCCCAACCACTTCCTGAAATCACCACTCCTGCTTGTTATCTCACCCTCCCATCACCTGCAGGGCCCGGATACTGTTTGAAGGGAAAGGAGAGCCCTGAGAAGGAAGAGGAGGAGGTGTGTGAGTCCTGGTGATCTGGCCATTAGGCTGGGGGATGGCAATGGACCCCAATGATGAAATATCTGAGCACTCTGGCTCAGTCTTTTTATTACCTGCAATGGAAAATGAGTGCCAGCTGCAAATCAGGGATTACAACAGCCTCTCTGAAGGCATATCAAGCATTTTATGGCTGGAAATACATTTAGGGTTTATTATGGGCTGCCCACTGATCTTTCCTGCATGCACAGAGTGGCTGAACCCTGTTCCCACCCTGTCTTTGGATGGGAAGGGGTCCCCACAAATTGATCAGTTTTCGGATGGCAAATTGATTGGTTCCATTTGCTGCTTCTCTACTTTCTTTATCCTGAACAAGGATTTAACCTCACATTGAGACAGGCTGGAAGATGATTTGGAGGACAGCCTCAACCTGCAGGGGGATGCAGCATATGTTGCAGACCTGTCAAATGTCACACAGAGCAGAACTTGCCCCATGGGTCCCTCTGCAGCAGAAACAGGGTCTCCCCTTCCCAGCACTGTGCCATCAACTCCTCAAACTTCAGCACTCAACATTTGTAAACTCCACACCTGCATGGAGGAGCACCCCAATCATCCAGTCCCATGCTGGGGTCTTGGGGAAAGTGAGCCAACTATTGGGAACTGGACCACTCGGAGGTGGGAAGCTGGCAAGACAGGATGTAGCAACACAGCTTTGCAAACCAGCCTGCAAGCTCTACAGGAGCCAGGGCACAGCCTGAGCTGTTGGAGAAAATGTCTCTTGCCTTCATTTCTAGACACACTACAGCCATGTCTTCCTTGCACTACGCACACCTCAACTATCCAAGTCCTTCTGTTCAACCGAGTGCTTTATAGCTCCTTTCAATTTCTTATTGATTGGCCTCCGCTCTTCTCGTTACACTAACATCACATTTTGAAACTTCCTCTACCAAAAAAATGAACAGGAATTTCCCTGCAGTGTCCTGGTGTTAAGAATTTGGGTCTTGAAGGCCAGCAGAAAGTCATCACCACAGGTGAGAAAACAGGAGAGGAGGGATAAACACAGGGATGTATGTGGGGGAAGGAGAAAGAACAAAGGAAGGAAACAGGGACGGCTGCTGGAGTAAATCTGAAGAGCTGTGGGGAAGGTCAAGGTCTGCTATATTGTCACCCCTGAGAGAACAGGGTTGCAAGGTCTCAAGTGGAAGAACCACAGTCCAAAAGCAAGCTGGGAAAAATGGGGCTGTAAATCAGTTCCTGCCCAGTGCTGTGACAGCTGTTTTGGCCTGAGCCATGGCTGACAGCTTGCCCGATGCCATGGCAACCATTCTGGCCTATGCCCTGGCTGTCACCTTGGCTAACCCACCCCAACTGGCCACTGAGTCTACAAACACACCCCCCTGCCATTCCAAGTCTGAATTCACTGTAGGAATGGTGAGTTCTTCGTTAAACTCACGGTGTCCATGGCCTTATCAATAAGGAAGGGCCGCAGCCGACCTTGGTGCCTTGGCTCTGGGTGCTGCTTTCTTGCAGCCATTCTCTCTGGACATGAGGAGAAACATTGCAGTGTCCAGCCAGGGATCCCAGTATGGATGCCCATCCCCTTGTTTACTCCTGCTACCATCTGCTGGAAGGAATCAGCCTGTGCACTTGCCTGCCACATGGAAGCTCTGTTGGGAGCCGTAACGGGACAGCGCAAGGACAAGAGCAGCACTAGGGTGAATCTGCCCATGGACAGCACAAGGACGAGGGCAGTCCTGTAGTGAATCTGACCATGGACAGAACAAGGATAAGGGCCTTGCTGGGGTGAATCTGCCTGCTCTCTGCCTTCCCACCTTGTGTTCAGAGGGACCAGGACACCCATGTATCTCTCCTAGGGCTGTTTAAAGCCAGGAATTTTGGAGGCTTCCTTGACTTTGACACCATCCTACTCCAGAGCCTGGCACAAGGCATTGTTTTGGTCTGAACCTCAGTTTCCCTGTTGCTACTTAAAACACTAACCTTTGGTGTGGCTCAGTCCCCTCCATTTGACTTACTGTGAGTGTAAACATTGTCCCTTCCTAGATAGGTGCCATCACCTTCACCATGTTCCCATCCCTGCTCCTCCCCACCATTCCCAAAACAATTCCCATTGTGCAGTGCTCCCTTGTCACAGAAACACAGCCACGCCTTGAATGAGGCATGAGGGCTGCTCATCTGTGACCATCTGGGAAAAAAAAACAGTGCTGAAAGCCAAAATATCTGCTCAACACACTCTTCTGTGCAAGCTGGGTTTGGGACTGAAGACAGTCAGTACCAGGCTGGAAGCTTCTGTATTTTTGTTATGGGTTGTTGAACAAACCACACAGTTTTACCCCACAGGGTATCATAAATAAGCAATGAAAAAGCAGAGAAGTGAAAAGGAAAAGTATTTGCCTACAAAAATATGCTACACAGCAAATGAGTCAGAAGGATGTGGACTGAACTGTGCAGGGCCTGCTATGTCTAAAAGCAAAGCTTTTATAAGGTAGGGAAAGTGATTTAAGAGACTGCAGGTAAACATGGGCTGCCACGTATTGTTCTGGGGAAAAGTGGCAGAATAAATATGCAAATCCTTCTTATGTGACAGCCAGAATGGTGGAAATGATTATAAAATAGACCTGAAGAAGCCTGATTAATAATTTATCCTCAAATGGAAGTTGATTCTTGGCTGAACAGCAAGGATAATAAGGCTGAGGAATCAATAAGAGCATTTACAACTCTGTAAAATGCGTTTACAAGTACAAAAAGATGGGTTGCTTTGTGGCCATGCCTTGCATGAGCTAGGAGAGAGGGAAGGGAGAGCACACAACAGTGACTGTGCAGCATTGGCCACACAGATGAATCTGCAGAGGAAGCTGAGCATTGTCTCTGGATCGTTACTGCTACCTGAATGATTCTCCACCATTAACACGTCCTGACAGCCCATGGAGGACACATTAATTGAGTTCAGTCACTTAAGAAGGTTTGCATAATGAATGCAGTGTTGACAGAGCAGTTCAGTGGTATCTTCAGCCAGAATGTGACTGTCCTCAGGGTTACAGTGTGGAAGTGGCTGCCTGGACACCATGCTTTTGGGTGGCCTGTGCACATCTGGCCTAGCTAATCCCCCTCTTCACCACACCTGTATCACAGCACACATTGATAGGCAACTCACCCTGCTCTCACAGAGAAACAAGTGACTATCAGCAGCCTCCTTTGATGTAAACTCTTAAAACTTCATAGCTCAGATTTCTAAAAATATCCTTGGCGAGATCCATTGGGCAACTGGAGGTTTGTTGCTTGTCCACCCCACCTTCCCTGGGCAGCTGAGGAATGGGTGCCTTAACAGCAGCCCTGCTCTGTGATGTGACAAAACTGGAGGCATTTTTCCATGGTCTGATTCAGAGCTGTGAGCAGGCACTTCTGCCTTGAGGCAGATGAGAAGGACGGGGTCTCTCGGCTTGGCTCCAGACTCTGTGACCCTGGAAGGGACATGAACCCATGACATGTAATTGTCACAAACATCTTCCAGTCTGTGGTCCATGGGATCCCAAAATGTCCCTGAAAAATGATGAAGAAAAGCCAGTGGGGCTGTGAATGACCAAAATTCACACTGCCTCTGGCAAGTTTTTCTTTGTGATGTCTTCTGTAATGAGAGCAGTGACATTTTGGGGTAGCAGAGGGAGGTGAGAAGGCAGCTCCCACTGAGGATGTGCCTGATACTGAGACCCTCCCTGCCTTGGGCAGAGTACAGATAATAGATTTGCACAGATTTCCTCTTCGTCCTGCTCCTCCCCTGAGGGCCTTTGGCAGCGTGTCTCCAGTGCCCGGATGGCACGGTCTGTCCTAGCCGAATGGTTCGACAGTGGGAACACGAAGGGAGAAATGTGAGGCTGAAGGGACCCTGATAGACAGTCTTGCAAGACAGCTCTCCCCAAACCCTCCCAACAGATGGGTGTCCAACCTGCTGGTAAATACTGCCAGTGAAAGAGGCTCCATCCCTTCCTGACAGCTTGTTCCAGGGTTTGTGTAAGCTCAGAGCCAGAGAAGTTTCCTAACATCAGACCTAAATCATGCCTGCTGAAAATGGAGCCTTGCTCTCCTTATCTTGTCCCCATGCTGAATATGGAGAGCAATTCATCCTTATCCTTGCATAAAACCGTATATAAAGAAATACATTTTACTTGCTGCCTTCTGGTCCTTTTGTTTTCCAGACAAAACAAGCCCAGTTCCTTCAATTTTCCTTCCAAGGTCAGATTTTCATCATTTATCTTTGTTACTGGTGCCAAGGAGTGGCAGAAAGTGCTCTGGATGTCCTACCTGCTGTGAGTAAAGAGGAATAATCAGTTGCTAGGGTGGACTTCTGGTCTTCCCTTCACACGGCATCAGCAGGACCTCATGGAAATGGAGACAAGCTACAAGGATGGTCAGAGGATTGACACTGCCAAGTGTGAGCTGAGACCCTTCAGCTGGTGAAAGACTAGAGGAAGGATAGGTGATAGAGGTGAATGTTATTGAACAGATAAAGAAGGAATGAGTGTCCGCTGTTTCTTTCAATGTAAGAAACAAGGCTGTCAAGTGAAAGCAGCAGGAGAACAAACAGAAAGATAAACTGTTCATGCTGTGTACAGCTAACATGAGAGACTCCTTGCCTTGGGATACATGGAGATTACCTGCTTGAAGAAATGATAAAAGGAACTCAAAAAAATTATTGGGAAAAAATTCACAACAGCTGCTATTGAACACAAAGCCACAATGTTTGACTGAGGAAGTCCCCCAGTGAAGACTGGGAAACTATTCTGAAGAAACCTCATAGCACATCAACCCCCTTCTCACACATTAGGTCTCCTCTCAGACATGGTGCAGGATTGCGTGGACATTAGATTTGACCTGATCAGTCTTTCCCTGTTCTGGTTCACACCATGTCTTTGTTGAGCATCCCATAAGTCTGGCTACTGTAGTGAACAACAGGCTTTGCTAAAAAATGAGTTCAGCATCAGCTGTCAGAAGGATACCTTGGCTGTCTCAGTCATCTAGAGTCTCTCAATAGCTAAAGAGAGGAGACCTGAGGAACATGAAGAAAGAGGAAAAAAAGCCATCAGTGAGTCTTGCAGAAACCCACACAAGAACAGACCAAACTTACTGGTCCTATTTAGGAGTTTGTCCTGTAGCATAATATGCTATGATCCTGAGAACACTGCTCAGCTAAAAGTGCCTGCTGGGCTCATGTGGGACACTGAGGTGGGGGGATGCTGACCTGCCTCACAGCCTTGTGTAGCCACAGCTTCCTTTAAGTCTCTGCCCCTGGACTTAAGGCAGTTTACAGTAAGATCTCACACATCCCATCCCAGCCAGGTGTGAGATCAATTTACTGTCTGGAGCAAAGGTTAAGCATCCTGAAGGGTGAGGGCCAATGCAAAGCAGTTTCTTGGCCCATCTAGGCTGAAGTTGTCGGCAGCCATGGCTTTGTGTCTGTAATTTAAGCCTTAACAGACAGAAAGACCAAACTTTGTGAGGGAACTCTTATCTTATTTCACTTCTACAAAATTTGGGACTGGAGTACTCAAGAGTATGAGATCTCCCCTGATATTAAAATCCTTCTGGCATGGGTTGAAAGATGCTTTTTGCAGGTAGAGGACACTCTAGGTTTTAGAGGCCCCATGTTTTTAAATGGTTTACTTCTACAGCAGCTCCTTCCAGGGAACAGTGCAGACTAATCTATCACACAGCTCAGATGGTGTGAGCAGCAGCTGCTGAGACCCAGAGAAGGGCAGCTGAGGAGAACATGAGTTTTTGCTCTGTCCTCGCACCCAGCATGTGCCTGGTGGTCTCTCTATTTCCTTCCTTAATAAAGATCATGGATGACTTTGTCCAGTTCTGAGACATGGCACAGGCTGTCTCCTGGTCCTCCATCTACACACATTTACACCTCCAGGGTGCTCAAAAACATTGAGGATGATATTTCCTGCGGGAGACACTGTGTAGCTGCTCTTACGGAGGCTGATGGCATTAGTAGGAAGGAGAGGGCAATTACTTAGATTAACAAGGCCCCAACACATGGACTGAGAGGAAGGGTGGGCACATTCGTGGGTTTTAAACACTTTATTTATTTTTATAATCCTCCTGTTTCCCACCTCCCCCTCCATGGTGTCTTGGAAATCAAGACTGACACCTGCCAGGATATGAGAAGTCCAGACAAAATCAGAATGATCCTTTCCAAAGCTGGAGTGGAAGGGAACTTTTTTCAGCCCCCACAGAGATCAAAGAGCCAGCTGGGTCTGGGGTTTCAGGGCTGGGTAATTCCCAGGTGCAGGAGACTGGCAAGGTGTCAGTCATGTCCCCCTGCACATGCTCCTGCAGACGCTCAGCATATGACTGAGGGGCAGCTGGTGGCAGCTAAACCTTGGCCCGCACAGCCCCTTCCTTGAGAAGCATGACGGAAGGGATTAAGTGGCTTGTAAGGTGACACGGGGTTGATCAGCTCTCCATGGCATAGTGGGAGGGAAGATGCTGAAGTGGCTTTCCATCTCTGCTCTCGGTCTCCTCTCCAGTCTCTACCAGAGCCCACCTGCTGGAGGAACAGCAGCTCCTGTTCCTGTCACCCACTTTCAGACCTAACCTCTATACCCTTTTCTCTCTAGGGAGGAAAGATTGGTCCCTCCAATCTCTTCTTTATGTCCTAAGAAGTGACATTCCCAGGGGAGCTGGAGGTGCAGAGGATGAAAGAGGGCAAGTAGATGCTGTTCAAGCACAGATGTGACAATTAGATAGGAGGTTCTCTGCAAATCTCTCTCTCCTTCTTGTCCTTGCAGACCTGTGGCAAGGCTTCAGCACTCCTCAGAAGACAAGGATGATTTGCAGCACAAAACTGCTCCTGCATTCATTCATGTGTCTGCTCCACCACAGGGACACAGGAGACAGACATATCCAACCAGCTCAGCTCCCGAAGAAGATAAACCATCACACACCCCAGCACAGGGAGCTTCCCAGGGGCTTGAGGATAGATGTTGCCTAGCCATTAGGGAGGGAGATCTCTGAATGCGGCACTGTGCTGAAGGTGTGAGCTTCACTTATTTTGATCACCTCTTCCTCTGCCCCTTTTGATCACCCCTTGCTCTGCCCTCTCCTTCTTCCTGCCCTCAGCCAGCCCCCTGGGCAGGCACCTCTGGATGACTCATGTGCTCCCCTCTGGACCAATTCTTGTAACCCCCACTGCCACTACCAGATAATAGGATGCCAGCACATGGGTCTTGCTGGCAGGGTCCTAACAGCCATAGGGAGCTCCTGTGGTATTCCTGCATTACTACATGTGCTGTCGGCTTCGTTATTCCTCTGCAGCCCTCCTACCCTCCAGTGACACCCAGACTTTCTGTAACACAGATTCCTCTCATAGGGAGGCACCAGAGAGCAGGGAATAAATTTAGATAATAAAGATTAGTTCATATGGTCAGGGCTGAAGCTGAGCAGATTTTTTCCATCTGATTAGTTCACATCCCTGCAGCACCTATGGACCCCACTGAGGTCAGGCATGCTGCACTTAATCAGAGGATCTTCAGCAGACCTGCTGAGTTTTACAGGAAGAAAAACCACTTTTGATTGTCCAGTCTTTTCTGCTGTCTCAGGGGCAGTTGCTGAGCTTTCCTTTCCAATGGCAGGCGTTGTCAGTTTAGGTGTTGGAGCACAGAGCAAGGCACAAGGATACTGCTGGCATGAAGACTATCTCTCATGGTCCTAATGAGCTTTGTTTCCTTGCTGTATCCCTCCAGTCTCCTTCCTGGTCCAGGAGACTGTCAGGCATGGCTGTGTCAGTAGTAGGGGTCAAAAAGCAGGGGAGATAATTGGTGCTGTGCACAAGTGATATCCAGACTGGCTGTAAGGCAGGAGACAAGGCTGTACACTTAATCCTCGAGGCATGACAGTGGCACTGCCCTGTAACAGGGATTTCCCTTCGTTGTGAGAGCCTGCTGGTGATGGCTCAATCCAAGAGAGGTGAAAAGGCTCATAACTGGCATCGGTAGTGGAAAAAAACCCATCCTTAAGTAGCATCTCTAGTGGAAAACATTGCATCTCTAGAGTGGAAAAAATCCAGGCCAGTTCCTCTGGAGAACAAATCTCAGAAAGAACGGCTCTATCTAAATATATATCTCTCTCCGTAAAGGTCCCACAGCAGTCTCAACGCTGTCCTGAGGTGATGGAAGAGCCGGAGGCAGAGGGTGCAATACAGACCTGGCAACATTAGAGGGAGCTTTGGGAAGGGGTCTGGGAAGAGTAGGAAACAATAACTAGATGTAAATTACATTTTGTGAGTTCGTTTAAATAAGGGATCCAGTTTAATCCCATCGAGTGTTTGCTTAGTGTACAGCTGAAAATTAGCATCAACAATTTTATGCACACTAATAAATTCAAGCCATTACTCTCTCCATCTGCATCTTCATTCATATAGTTTAAGAATCAAAGTGATTTCCCTGTAAATTTCTAAGCCTCAGTAATTTACTCCAAAGAATGTAAATAGAAAGAGCCTGAAGGCCCAGAGACACAGTCTTACAAGCCCTCCCTCCCCTCCCTCCTCTATTCACTCATCTCAGGTGAAGATGATGGGAGATGTCCAGTTTGGTGAGCCAACATGGATATCACACTCTGGTCTCTGACTGCCCACTGGTGCTATCCTGCAGCTAGACACAGAACATATCAGCTAGGGAAAGGGAGCCCTGCACATTGGGATGCTTGGTGTGGGTATAGCACCGTGCTCCGAGGCGGCTGCAAGGAAATCAATCATCTTTTATTGTTCTTTGCTCCTCCGGCCGGGGTGGAACATTCCTCCTAAAGAGAAACTTGTTATCCTCCCCGGCAGCGTCCCTGCCGAATTCCTGGCATCAGCGGCTATAAATAACCCCCTGTAGATGAGAACAGCATGTGGGCAAGGCTCCCAGGGACTGCAGGCAGCACAGGATCCATCCTGCACACACACTGGACCCTGCCATCAAACCCCCAGGAGAGCTCTCCAGCCGGCTGGGAGGTTGTTCTCCCATTCTTAGCTTAAAAACCAAGGCAAAAGAGGCAAAAGACTGCAAGGAAACCAGCTGGCTGTGCATTCTCACTCTGGGGTTTTAGGCTAGGCCTGTCCAGCTGGGACAGAGACAAAGTTAGGATAAAGTTCTATATCTTTATGAGTTTTACAGTCTGAGGCCTTGAAATGTGGCTGGAATTAAGATTAGAAAGTCTTAGGTTTTTTTTTTTTCCTGAGAAATATCCCATCCCTGAGTCAGAACAACACCCACCAGGAGACACAGCAGCCCCTCTCCCACTCCCTGAACTCTCTGTCAGAAACCTGGATGAATTGTGCCAGTTTGAACCACTGGCTTTCAGTTTCCATCACCTCATCAAACTATTTTATGGTGTAAATGTAAAAGTTCCTTTTAGGCAGAAAACATCTAATTTTTCATTGTAGAGCCTGTAAACTCTTTAAAAAATGTTTTGACTTTATTTTTTTTAATAAAATAGGAAATATATCTAAAGCAGCCCATTGAACACTTTAGCTTCAGCAAATTAAAAGATAAAAATTAATAAACCACTGTTCTGCTTAGGCAAGGTGTTTATAGTTTACAGCCAAGGAATTGTTGGTGGACTATTCAAGAGGTCTAGGACTGAGCAAGGGCATGTTTGGAGGAAACTAGGAGTGTTAGACTAAAGTGCAATGGATGCTGCACAAAGATATGGCAAGAAACAGCTTTGGAGGGGAAAATCTATGCTTATAAATGGAAAACATTTGGCTACGTAAGAACTGAAGCTCTGGGATTTGAGCTGACATCGAGGCTACCATTTTTAAATGCTTCTATAGCATCGAGCACAATAAAGAGCTGGACGGAGCTCTGCAAAGTGCAGAAGTTTGCAAAATCCAGAGGGGAGAAAGAATGCTGAGAGTTCCAGATGTTCAACACTTAATTAGAAATGTCCATCTTGTTCCCTCTCTCCTTTCACTGATCTCAAAATTATCTGCAAAGGAAGGTCCTCAAGGAGCACTCCTTTCAGATCAGATTAATTAATTTCATTTTAATGTCAAGGTTTAAAAGCATCATACTGCTAAAATGTTAAGACAAAAAAGCTGTGTCTAAACATAGTAGTTTTTGAAAATATGGAAGTGAGGTCTTTAAACATTGACCAAATGTTTCCTTTGTATTTTCTTCCAAATGAACATCCTGGTAAAATTAGGCACCACTCTGTCCTTTTCCTTAAAGTTCAGGGGATCAAAGTGTCAGGAGGAAGCCTTCTTTCAGTAGGCATAGAAATCGTGTGTTTAAAAACATTGTTTTATTAGTCTTGTAAGACTTTACTGACAAGTCTAAAAAATGATCTTATGAAGGTGGAAAACAATCTTATTTCTAAGGAGAAAGAAACCATAACAG
Source organism: Vidua macroura (assembly GCF_024509145.1). NCBI lineage: Eukaryota > Metazoa > Chordata > Aves > Passeriformes > Viduidae > Vidua > Vidua macroura. The sequence continues at coordinate 13,363,041 of NC_071578.1, forward strand.
ATAGATAGTTGTCCCAAATAATTTACCAAGAAGCCTTTCAGTAATGGAAAACACGAAAAAACTTAACATTTGAGATGAAACACATTGATTGACTCATTTGACCTCAATCAGGGCGTTGCCTAGGTCTTTTCAAAAAACAAGGGGAAAAACAGGGAAAATATGAAAGTCAAGCACGACAAGAAGCTCCTCCACAAAGCTAGAGAAGGGATCCTCCTCACACCTGTTGGGTGGACAGACTCTAGCTTATCCAGTTTTTACCTATTTTCCTACTAATATTCCCCAGGAGTAAACAAAGGTTCAGACTGTCCCTACAGAAGTCCTTGGAAGTGCCTGACTTGTTTAGGGTGACTGCTGGACATCCATTTCTGTTCTGGGGAGAACAGGCAAGGAGGAACAGCATCTATCCCCACTCCTGGCAAGGCAAAGGCAGCAAGCCAGGCATAGGGGCTGGAGGGGTATGAATCCAACCCAGATGTGCCCCCACCTGGCTGCAGAAGCAAAGCAGCTGCACTGCTCCAGTGCAGGATGTCCTTATCACTTCTGGAAAGGGGAGGCTGAGAGAGCTCGGCTTGTTTAGCCCAGCATGACACCTGCTGAGAGGGGATCTGATTGCTGTCCATAAATACGTCAACAGGCCTAACAGCAGGGAAGAGCCACTGAAGCTAAAAGAGGACACTGGCACTGGAGCAAACAGGGCTAAAGCACAAGGAAAGAAAATGTAGGCTGGAAATTAGCAGCAGATTTGTAGCCAGCAAAGAGAGGCTGGAACAGGCATCCCACAGGGCCAGAGTGGGCCAAAGTCAATGTTTGTGCAAGACAGAGCCTGCTCAGTCCATGAAGGAGCTGCAGTACTGGATGTTCTCAAGACATTACTCCCCAGCTCCAGCAATGTTTTATATGCAAGTCAGGTATGGCTGGTGAGAGGCACCTTTCTTTGGCTTCTCTCTCTCAGTGGAGATGATGCCACTGGGAGCCCCCCCTTTCTTAACCAGATGGACCAGCTTCTCTACTGGGATGCACTCCATCTCCAAGCCCCAAAGGGCAGATAAATGTTTGGTTTTCCACATGGAGTCCAACCCATCCAAATCATAACTTAAGCTGTGCCACTCTCTGTGCTAGCAAGACCACACTGAAGTGATTTAGTACAGTTAAACTTGGGTTGAGTGAGCCACAGCAACATTATCCCTGCCTCCCTCCCTGCCTCTGCTGGAGAGACCAGCCCTGGGGTGGTCAGCATAACCCACTGCTGAAGATGAATTTGCAGATTCATGATTGGGGGTAGCAGTGAAGGCCATGTTCTCTTCTGCCCTCTCTGCTCCAAGAACAGTAACATCTAGCAGAAGGGCAGGGCAGCCAGCAAGGGAGAGTGAGGGATAACCCAAGGGCTGTAGGCCAAGGTCAGATGCCGTAGCCCTGACCCCCTGAATGGCCCTAGACCCAAAGATGCCCCTTTGCAGCACAGCAGCTGAGTGGCTGTATATTTGCTCCCGAAGTGCCACAGCCTAAACCCTGCCTGCAGATGTCCCTCTGTGCTGATGCAGTGGTGTCTAAATGCTTTTGGTGGATCGGGATGGCTCTGGGCTGGATGCATGATGTGTTCAGCTGTCTTGGGTTTCGGAGGGCAGCAACATCTGTGAGAGCATGAGGGAATGGCTGCAAATTGATGTATCACACATGCCTCCCATTTGTGTTGGGAGCTCGAATGCACCATGCTGATGGAGCCTGATGTGTTCGGGCTGCAGCCAGCCAGCTGGAGCCCAGGGACAACAAGCTGACAGGTTTCAGCCATCAGCTGGGCACAAGGAACCTGGATTTGGTCCAGTTTCTGTCCAGTCCCAGAGCAGGGATAACCGACAGCTCTGCTTGGGGCCCTGTGACGTCAGTGGCTCAGGCGGTGTTGGGGTCTCAAGGGGATTTGAAGTGGGCAGTGCAAGCTCAGCAGGTTTGCACTGGGTGACCTACTTTGCCCCAGGCTAGATGTGAACTGTGTGACTGGCCATGGAGCTCCTCCAGTCCCCGCTATCCGCTTGGGCCAGACTTCCCTTTTCTCCTCTATGCCCAGTGCAGCTCATGTTTTATGACAAATTGAATTTAGTTATGTGGTTCATTGATTCTGTGCCCTGGAATTCCCTCACCCCAAGTACCTCCTCCCCCCAGCATGTGCTGGGAATCTGCTCTGAAGCAAATCCCCTCTGATACTGGCTAATCCTTTTTGTCTCACTCCACACCACCATGACCTGAGCTGATACCGCTCTCTCCTCAGGGGAGCAGACCCTTCCCCAGTGACCTGCTTAACAGAAACTGCTGCAGCCTTTTGCAGTTCAATACATGCTCAGCCATTTGCTGTCGTCTCCTATCTGGGCAGTGACACTGATTTTGGCTGATGGCAACTGGAACTGTAATTGGTATCCATAACACTGCTTTCCAAACAACAAGTTCCCTGGCAGTAGCAAACCTCAAAAGCTGAGAGCAGTGCTTCCCCTGAGCTCATGACTGCCATGAGGTTTAGATCCTTGTGCAAACATCTCTTGAAGCGAAAGCCACCCCTACACCTGCAGCAGCAGCATCACCTTCCCAGGCACCCTGCCTGATGACAGCTGTTTCATGCAGGCACATGACTGAGAAGATGCCCAGTAGTTGTTTTTTCCTCAGCAAATGTTGTGACAGTGGCTCTGAGGCAGGTAGGGGAGGGACACAGTCCTGGTTTCTCTCCTGGTCCGCTCTCCTGACGACGGTGTTGTGTAAATGTTGAAATATGGCTCTTTTGTACTTCCAGTTATGAGAGGTGGGTATCCTGCTTCGATCTGTCTCTCTCATACACATTCATAACATTCAAATTTATAATGTAATCTTACTTGCCGTTCCATATTTATGAGAAGTTTTGATGGGTGTTTCTTTATGTGATAATATCAAGCAGAATGCTAACCCATTGCCTCAAACCACTGTAAAGTCGTTTTCTTACATAATTGACACCAGCATATTCTTTCATTATACAAGATTTAGCATGCATCTGCTCCACCATTGCACGGCAATAGATGACTTTTTCCAGAGTCTCCTATTATCAATTCAAATTAGCCCCATTTCCCGAAGCTACTGTATGGATTTTACAGTTGACAGTAAGGGAAAAACACAGGAGCATAATGACTCTATTAAATTATTCAGGCCTAGTTAAACCCAGTTTGGTCTGTACTGGAGAGCAAGGAAACAGGGAAGAGGGGGGAGACAGGCAAAAAAAGCCCCTACCTCCACGCAACTCATTGGTTATAAAATGCAGCCATCTTTACAATGAGTTATGTAGTGCATCACCTGCAAGAAGCCTGGAAGTCCTTAATCAAAGAGAAAAGTCTGTCATATGACAGAACATTAATTTTAGTTAGGGTAATTGGGTTCAGCAAGAAGCTAAGAAGAAAAGTTTGGTGAAGAGATGGACATTTATCACCTTTTATCTTCCCCAAATTTTGGTCTTGTGTGCTTTTCTTTCCAAATTGTCTCATGGAGCTTCCTGCCCCATTTCAATTTTTCCCTTCTGTAAGAACAGGCAGCTGGACAAGGTGCCATTGGGTTTTGCCATCTGATTCCATCCTAACCAAACTCACTGTCCTTTATTCCCTTGGACAGACAGACATGTAGACAAAGATGGACCTGTGACTTTGGAGAGGGAGATGCTGTATGGGAATGGACAGGAAAAGGGGTGACAACTGGTTGCTCATGAAGGGATTACTGGAAAGAGAAAAATGGGACTAGGTGTTTTGACCAGACCACATTTAAAAATGGAGGACAGATATATCAGTCTACCTGAAACATGGAAAAATAAGGCTCAGAGATGACTCAGATAGATGGTAGATGCCAAATTCCCAAATAGTTTTCTAGGGCCTCACACTAAAATGAATATATTGGACATATCAGCTGTAAATGTTAGACAAACAAGCCCTTTAATATTCAGTGTGGCCAGTCAGCCACCTTCCCTTCTCTTGGCAGCCCACTACCTGGTCTTCTCGGCCAGTTGCACCTCCAGGTTTGGCTTTGTGCTGCGGAAACTTTGAGCTCAGTGCAGACAAATGGAAAACAATGGCTTTAGGTGTAGTGATATTCCTGCCACTTTGCCTGGACTATCAACAAGCCCCAGTGTTTATCTATGTCCTGTAGAGTCTGCACAGTGAGATAATAACCATTTGTAGGTTATGACTTTCAACAAACAGCACTAAGCCTACAGAGCTGTATTCCCAACCAGACCCTGCCACAGCATCAAGACTCATCTCTGTGAGCAAAACTTTGTTCTAACCCATGGTTGTGAAAGAATGCACGAGCAGTAGAGCAAAATCCCCCTGCTGTACAATTTTTTGCAGGAGGAGCAAGAATGAGTCAGGGGTTGTTGGGTTGTTTTTTTTTTTGGGAGGGATGAAGACAGAGGCAGACCAGCAGCAGGGAACAAGACAAAGGCCAGAAGGAGCTTTCTGGAAGGCATTCTGCATCCCTGGGTTGAGGTTGCAAAAGGCACAAATAACCTTCTCTCAGCTGCCCTCTCCTGCTTGGACATACTTGCCCAGGTTGAAAGCAGTGAGTCCAGTACAGTGTAAACTTGTTGCCCGATAGATCGATACACTACAAAGAAAATCCCTTCCCCATTTTGTTGCAAACGAGTATTTTGGCAGTTCTGAAGTGTTTGCCAGGCTCTGGAAAACTGAGCAGAGATTTTCTGTGGAGCATGGTGTGCTAGCACCAACCACTGTGCTTGGTCCAGCAGCTGTGGCCTGTTGGCCCCCCAGTGCCTTGGTGATATTTGAGGTACAATGTATGGATTCCAGGCTTGCAATGCCCTGAAATATCTGTTGTGGATAGAAACAAGATGGGACCTGGCATCACCTTGAGAATCCTGGCCAACCCAAACTGCTCTCCATTAGCAGGAAGGAGCCTTTGGGATCAGGATGGAGAGCAGCAGTAACCCTTATGCCCAAGGTGGGCTCTGAGGAGCTTGTAGACTCGTCTCATTTGGGGTTTCCCCTCAAACTGAGTCTTTGTCCTCTTTTCTTCTTTCCGTTTAGGCTGTATTCAGGCTTTTCTCACTCTGCCTTTTTCATCCATTGCTACTTGCTCCAGAAGCTGTTTCTTGCTGTTTCTACAACAGTGTGTCCCTGGGGTCTCGCTGACTGCTGGGGGTTTCTTTCACTTTTGCTTCATAGCCGCAGGTGATAAAGCCCAAAGAGAACACACCCTGGGGAACTGTGCCCAGTAAATCGCTGGTTGAATTGGAGAGGATCATTTAGCAAAGCAGAGAATTGAGTGAATGGCTGAAATCACAGGATCTGAGGAGCAGCCAGTGGAGCCAGACTGAGGACCCATGCCTCAAATTCCTGCAGTCCTCATGCTCGGCAGATCCCGAAATGTTTTAGAGCCAATTCTGATTATGCTGCCTGGTTTAACAGAGTGGCACAGTGTTTAGTCCAGCTGGCTGGGTGCATGGGTCACAGGTCCTGTTCTCCAGCTGCTCTTTAGTCTGTGGGGTTGCAGGGTGGGCTGTCCTGACCATCCCTACTCTGGCTACAGGGTGTGCAGGAGCCCAGCTTCAAATTCCCCTGCCCAGATCACGGCTGATCGTTCCAGAGAATTCGCGTCGAAGGGCAAAGTCTCTGCATAGTTTAGTAGCAGCTGTTTTGCCTGATTTATTGGCTGTTGCAAAGGCCTGTGTAAATGTAGCAAAGTGGTCTATTATCGCAAGATATATCCAGTGCCCCCTGCCTTGCTGATGACTGATGCCCTGATCCAGCAGCTTATTTAACACCTGTTCAGTTTTAAGCACGTGGGCCCAACCCTTTGAAGTCCTCTGGGAGCAGTGGCAGAGCTCATGTGGTCATGGTTTGAGTGTGTGCTTCAATATCTTCATGAGTTGGGATCCCAGTGGGGCTTAGCTTTGAAAACAGCAAGGGGCGGGACATAAACCAATCTCTGCGAAGACTTTTACCCACTCACAGGGTGCAGAGGGTTGGATGGGATTAGGGTACACATGAACAGAGGCTCATCTCTTGTCAGTGGGGACAGGGACGTAGCTGCTCTCACAGACTGCAAAATCCCAGGAAAATGGGGTATGAAAATCCACAGAGGGTGCCTAGCATGGAGCAGGGAAGGTGAAGCAGTCAGGTAAAACCCAAAATATCTTGCACATGGCCCTGTCAATAGTTTTTGTTCCTAGTGAATCAAAGTGAAGACAAACCAAGAGTACCCACTGATTATTCTCACCTCCCTTTTCTAGAGGGAATTTTCTGGATGTAGGGTTACTGTGAGGAAGTGCTTTTGGAAACCAAATAGCCTCAGACAAGAACAAAGCCTGCTTTGAGCCCTTTTTTTTCAAAACATATGGAACTTTCTGGCCTGGCTGTGCTTGACATTTCTGTCTGTTGTGACATCTAAATCTAAGGAAGTTTTTTTGTGGATATTAGGAAACCACTTCATCCCTTCCCCAAACCTGCTAATTATAATATTGCTTTAAAACCCCCAAATACCTCACCATGGTAAATACTCCAGAGGAGATAGTGAAGGGACAGAAACAACCTGCAATATTTTGTTTAATCAGTCCTGCATTCTTCATTTCAAAAGGGTATTTTCAATTTTAAAAACTGGTCAAAACTTTAGCAAGGGCAGAAAAGGTTACAGGAGGTACAGTTGTTAAAATGAGTTGGAGCCACAATGAGTCCTGGAGTCAGTGATAAAAAAAGCATGTTCTTGATGGGAAAATGAGAACAGCGTGACCCCGTCACCCATCTGCAAAGTGGACTACCCTTTTCCAGCAATGATGCCTGGTGTTATGACAGCTTTTAATTAAGCTCCCTGTTAATGATCTGGGAAGAGGCTGCTTCATTCCTGAAGCCTGCACGTGGTAGTAAAGTCAGAAACAGATAGTGAAATGACACCAAAATATTTAGCACCCGGTTTCATTCCCAGTGGGAGCTGGATGAAGCCCATGAGAACTGTGACCTGGGGTTTGAAATAGCAGATGAAGGTCAGCTTGGGAAAACACAGCTGATCTGCAAAGGGAAAAGTAACAGATGGGCCCATCAGGTTCATTCCAGCCCCAAACTTCAAATACCCATTGGTGGCTTGGCTTCTCACTGGGGGAAAGAATCCTGATCCATTTTCACCTGCTCCACTTTTCATGTGAGTTGCCACCTCCTCCTTTATGAGATTAAAGGAAAACAGTCTGGCTTTCTTCCAAACAATAATAAGCAGAATGGAAAGTTACTACCTTTTTTTCCCAGTCTACATTGGTTCAGCAGGTATTGGAACACAGGCACTGCCATGAGTAGCCAGTAAAGATGAGATTGCCATGGGAAAGGTGCTGATATGATTTGGGACTGAGCACAGATGCACAGAGGGAAGGCTCAGCCTAGAAAACCCCTTAGCAGCTTTGCCTTCAGCCCAAGTAGAGTTCTAAGGGTCATTTCCAGGCCTGAAAGCCATTGGCATGATTGGAAGACATTCAGAAAAAGCTATGAAAAGAAGCAGAGGTGTAAAGGGAAAGATTTACAAGGAACTTTTGAAGGAGTTAACTGCAGGAGCTTAACCTAATGATGGCACAGTGAGGACACGATGATAGCTTGCAAATATCTGAGGGGTATTAGCACTAGGAGCCAGTCACGGGGGACTGAAAGGGTATAATTTAGAGGGACAGGCGTCAGGGAAGGGAGGCAAAGAAGGAGCTTCAAGACAGCTTCCAGAGAAGCAGGAGCATTAAGAAATGGGATACACCTTTCAGGCAATGGTTGGAAGCCACCTGGGACCTATGAACAGCCTGAACAAGGAGCTGAAATGTGTGTTGGGGAACACACCTGGCATAAGGGGCAAGAGGGGCAAGCTCATGGGCTTTTCACATTGCTGGCCCATGTGATTATTGGTGTGACAGGTTGGTGCATTGCTGGGGAGTAACAAAGCACTGGGCGCTAGAGACAAGCATTTATGGAAGTTCTGGGAGCCAGTGCCAGCTGGCCATGGCTGGAAGCCAGTTGAATCCATGCCTTAGTCACACTCACACATCAGCTGGGGTACATAGTCCAGGCCTTTGATGTCCAACCCTGTCCCCTTTGCTGATGCCCTCCATGGCTTCTGCATCTCTCCCAAAGCTCCCCAGTGCCAGCTCTGCCACTGCTGCTCAGGCACCCTTTTCTCTCACTGTATCCTTGGGCTCTCCCTGCACCCTTGGGCTCTGCTGCATCGCTCCTTTCCTCCTTGCCCCTTCTCAGGGACCTTTGTGCATCCTCCATGTTATGGCATGCCTGATCCTTCCCACCTCTGTTATTTCAGCCCTCTGTCTTTCCAAAGCAAGGATTCCCAACCATCCTAAGTAGCACACTGAGGGGAATCTTTTTTTTTTTTTTTTTTTTTTTTTTTTTGATACTGAATATCCATTGGCAGCAGGCTCTGGAGAGCATGAGCACACTGAGCCACCTCCCTGCATGTGTCCCAGGAGTGTCAGATACAAGGTCAGCTCTGGAGATGGATGCCATGTGGCACAGAGATGTGCCAGCCCTGTCAGCTGATACAAGCACTGCTCCTGCTCCAAGGGAGCAGCGCCAGCCACGGAGAAGGGAGGGAATGGAAGAACAGGGGAAGACTGATTGCAGGGCCTGACCTTACATTTGGACCTCTCAGAAACTCTGCCAAGATTGCCCCCATATACTTTCCCAATGAGCCCTGTCTTTCCCCTCTGCATCCCTTCCAGGCAGGATGAGGCCTTGGACACAGGAGCCCCTCAATCCCATCCACATAAGGCTAGGCTGACAGGTCCTGCTTCTTGTAAAAACCCCTCAGCATGTCTTTGAACAGAGAGACTCTTCCTCTGGAGCAGGAACTCCTTAGAGATGGTGCTAGGGTGGGCCATGCCCAGGGGAGCAGTGCTGCAAATGTTGCGTCACAGAGGTGGCACGGGGAGCGTGACAGATCACCCGGTGCCTCCGCTGCTGGGCAATCAAAGAATTCCCCCAACTGGTTGGATTAATCCAAAAGTGACATGCATCTGGGCTGGGGGTGGGGAGAGGGGGCTGGCAAGGGAGTTTCCTTATGGTAACAGCTGGGACCAGGCCTAAATATGATTAATTAACATCATAAAAAAAAAAGAAAGATCAAGACTGAAAGAGAGCAAGAGAAGGGGGAAATGAAAACCCAAGCCACAGACACAATTAAGATTTATGGACCCAGAAGGATGAGGAGACTGGGGATGGAGAAGAACAAGGAAGGAAGGAGAAAGTGTGCCAAGAAAGTAGATTACAATTTAATGCTTCTTCATGCTCAAAAATTACAAGAAGGGGCTGAGTATTGTTCCCTGGGATGGGGACTGCTGCAGCTTGGTTGGGCAGGAGTGGGGAGGTGGGGGGTGCAAGCCTGCTATACTTTTTGAAGGGGGGGAACGTGTCCTGAGCAAAATGCCACTGAAGGAATGTGCAGGCATGATTTACAGCCCACGGGACAGCCTGCCCTGTTGCATCGTGCCAGTGCTTTTTTGGCCCACAGGGAGTCAATGCCATGGGATCCTGAATGATGTGGGACAAGGGGGTGGCTGACTCCATCCCCCCAGTTCTACCCACCCCAGATGTCTCCTCAGAAGGAAGGACTCAGAAAGGCAAGGGGGTGAGATCGAAGGGCCACAGCAAGGTGCCCACCACCACGCAAAGATTTTGCTAGACAACGCCAGGTCTGAAATGGAGAGGGAACAGGAGGTGGGGCAGGTGACCCACTTTGGATGAAATAGGAGCCATCTGGGACCTCTTCCCAAAACCGCTGACCAGTCCAGCATTGCTCTACCCCCATCAACTCAGTTGTAATTTATGGAATGGAGGGTACATGATCCCAAACAGCCCTTTCACATCTCTGTTTAAGAGCTGTCTTGAACCAGCTAGAGTTGTGACATAGCATTGACATTTTCCTTCTGCCTTTCCAAGTATGTGTGCAACTCCCAATGACTTCAATTTTTCTCCTTTTTTTTTTCCTATCAATGAGTAAATACTCCAGAGGAGTATTGGCTGGAAGCAACCTGCCCTCCCTCTCTTCCAAAATCAACTTTCAAAGCCAGATTTTGTAAAATATGCTTGGCTCTCCAAAAATTAGAAGAAACCCCTAGTTACAGGTTTTTTTTTTTATTTTGGGTCTTGCTAAGACCCAAATTGGACTCAAGGACTTTGCAGAATCATAAATTAAACAATAACTAGGGGAGTTCTACTGAAGTGAAAAGTTTTTGCAAAGGGTTTGGTGTGCTTTAAAAAAACATTCAGTCCAAAAATATTTTGTCACCCAGCTCCATCAGCATTTGCTGCAGATGAGCACAGCTCATGAGCAGGGTTATCCTTTGCCCTTCCCTGCTAAGACATCAGCATCACTGGTTCTGTTGTCTCTCATCTCACAAAGAAAATAAGGCTATGACTCCACTCACTCCTTCCAAGTAACACCTTGTTGCTTTTCCCAAAACTACTTGCAGAATGCAAAGCACCACCCTCCCAGGATCTCTGCGTGCCCTCTGACCAGTTGGCTCCTGCAACAGGCAGCAGATGTGAGGTGGGGCGAGCCAAGGGGTTGAAATCTAGTAAAGAGGGAGATTGCTGCTGTCTTGTGCCCATGAACTGTGTCCCTGGGTAACTGCAGCCATACTGCTGACCAGTGAAGGAAAATTTCCTCCACAACACAGAGGTCTACAGACTTTTCTGATGCTGTGCAAATCACACGGTGTTTGGGGAAGACAGGTACTAGCAACCTTCTCTGTTTCCCAAAGTCCTGGAATGTTCATACCTGTTTCATAGAGCCATGGAATTGTTTGGGTTGGAAGGAACCTTAAACTTCATCTAGTCACAAGCCCTGTGCCAAGGGCAGGAATGCCATCAACTAGACCAGGTTGCCCAAAGCCTCATTCAATCTGTCCTTGAACACTTCTAGGGTGCAGAGATCAGTGCAGAGGTCTTGGTGGCTGATCAGACTACACAATGTCACAGGTAGGACAGGGGAAAATACAGATTCAGGAGTATCCAGTATCTGGCCCTGAGGGAACGATACTCTTGTGGGAAGGATGTTAATCCTGGCTACTTTGCTGCAGTGCTTCATGCTGTGAAGAAAGGGACTGGCAAGCAAAGCACCAACAGAATGGTGTCAAATTGATGTCAGAAAGTGGGAATAAGGAAAAGTTGGGGGTGTTTGGTTTCACTACAGCAGATGGGAAAAGTAAATTAATATAAGGAATTTAAGAATTTAGACCGGAACCTTGACTGGACTTATCACCCATCTGGGCTGTCCTTCATCCATCCGTCCATCCAGGGATCTTCCATGAACCACCCATTCATCCGTTTATCTTCCTCTTCCTGCCTGCAGTAATTGTTGGCACAAGGCATTGCACAGAGGAAACCAGCTGCAGAGCGCAATGTCGATTTGCGTGGCACTAATTCCCCAGGAATGATGCTCCATGGTCCTACAGGCTTCTGAGTTGCTCTCTATGCATTAACCCTTTGTGTGCAGCAGAACAGCCACCTCAGCATTTCCATGGTGCAGGGCCTGCTCTGAGAAGAGCATTGCACCCAATTTGCTCCCCATTATATGAGGACACAGGGATGCAAGGAGCCTGGTGGTGAGGCCAGCAAGACCCGGAGCAAGCAGAGAAGAGATAGAAGCAGTGAGGCAGGGTTTGGATGCAGGTTGATAGGAGATACCCAATGAGAAGTGAAGACAGGAAAAATACGGGCTGTTTGCAGGAAAATAAGCAAGAGACAGAGGAGTAAGAGTCAGCAGCTGCAGTGCTGGGAGCAGATGGAGTTGTGCTATGCACGGGTGTCTTGAAGGGGTCCTCCAGGGAAAGATAGAGCTGAGAGAGGTAATAAGAGAGGCAGCAAGACCTGGTGCCCATGTCCCTTGGCATAGACGGTGCTAGCTCCCCAGCCTGGCAGGCTGCTCTGTCCCATACTGCTCCTCAGCCCCACTAGCATGTAGCTGTGTCCCCTCTCCAAGGAAAGCCCTGATTTCATCAGGAAAAAGGCAAGAGAGCACATTCCAAAAAGAGATGTTCATAGTAATTCACCCTTCACACCCCTGGAACTGCTGTGGGCAACAGTGGCTGGCATGCTGAATGTAAGACACATGTCACTCCCATCAGGAATGAGGCAGACAGCATCCTGACCCAGGTGGTTATCCCAGACCTGTGGCACTGGGAGGCTGCCCTGATGCTGTGTCCAGTTAGGAAGGGAAGTAGAGGAGCTGAGTAGGGTCTGTTGGCCAGGACCATGGCAGGGAGCAGTGAGAACACAGTGGGTCAGTCCTGTACTGTGAGAGGATTTTTATTGCATTACTCAAGTGTGCCCCTGTGTTTCTGTAGGTTGGACTAGACTTGCAAGATAGGTGAGTTGCTATTTATTTGAGGCAAATGTGAAACCTCTCTGTCCCTTTTCTCTGGGATCTATCCTCAGATGGCTCTTGATGCATCTTAAATCTGACCCAAAATGCTTCCCACTGATGAGCTTGGGAAAGGGACCAGGTGCTCTGAGCTCATGATATGCTCTGTTTGGGCAAGTCACCAACAAAGGTTTTTCTAGTGTGTTGGATCAAGGCAGCTTTCTCTTCACTCCTCTCCCCTGCAGCACAGATCACATTGGGGTCAGTCTCACTGCTTCTGGTTGACAGGCTACATAAACCAGGGGAATCTTCTGGAAACCAAACTCCCCAGGATCTAGGGAACACATAATGAGAGAAGCTAGAGGGTGGTCTACGTGCTGGAGCCTGTGAAGCAAAGTTTCCCCTTTGAAAACACATATGGTGATGTATTCTTCTCTGGTCTCAGCATCATCATGTGGCAATGAGGAACAAACTCCTTGTGTCACCCCCATGTTCTCTGCTCTTTGGTTCCCCTGGAAGCCCCTTGAATTTTGTGTGGCAAGCCTGGGAGAAGACACAGCAGCTCCTTTTGCTATTCTGCACAGTTTTCTCCACTCTCTTACATTCTTCTTCACATTCACTACTTCCCTGTTCTCTCCAGCTTTTCTACAAAGGAAAGTCTTTCCAGTCTCCCTGTCAGAGGCTCAGCCAGACATACCTAGGCAGGAAAAGCTGCAGTTTTCAGAATCCTTGTAGGGAAAAGAAATGGCTTAATGCTTAAATACCCTCCCTGCCATGTCGACACCTTCCTCCCCCCGACCTGGTGCATGTTGAGCGAGCAGCAGGGTACCCCAGGGAGCTCTGCTCCAGCTGCACGCTCATCAGCCATACGGGGAGCGCGCAGCAGTGCTTCGCCACTAACGCTCGCCGTGTTTAATCACACATCTGTGGGTTCAAACAGACTTAGCCAGCGTGGGAAGGGATGCACCAGGTAGCAGCAGGTGACAGAAGTTGCTGATTCTGGTTAAACTGTGAAAAACTGATAAGCTAGGGATAGGAAAGAGGTGGTGCCATGGGAAACAGGGAGCTAGGGGCATCCTGGCCTGGGCAGCTTGGGTAAAAATATCTGTGTGTATGTGTGTGTGTGTGTGTGTGTGTGTGTGTGTGCGCACCCATGTTCATATGGAAATACCCAGATGTTTGTACCACTTTGGTTACTGTAGGCTGTGCAGCCTAAGTCTGCCATGTTCCCACTACCTGGCTCACATGAGTTGGCAGTGCCTGAGCCTGTGGGTGATGTCTCCACACGCAGAATAAACCCCACATAGGTTTGGGCTGAGAAGTTTGTGAAGCAGCCAGTGCTGGCTGCAATGTTCCCATGTGGGTGTGTTGGGACAACAGTGTATTGCTGTGTGTGACAGAGCTCTGTGTGGGTGTTTGGCAGGAGGAGACCTTCAGTTTTATGTAGGTGTTTGCTGAGGTCTGTGTCTGTGAGATGTCATTTTCTTTATTTGTTTGCATGCACTAGCAAAAAATGTCTCATGCATGTCTCAAGCAGTGGGAAATGATGAAATGAAGTTTTTGGAGCTTGGGCTCCTGCTTCTTGCATGCATGAGTATGTGCTTGTTCTCCCTAATGACACATGCATGTGTGCAGGGACTCTGTGTGTGCCCCACACATGTTCAACGAAATGCCTGCATGCAGGCTCCTGAGGAACGAGCTAAGTGGGCTGTGGTCTCCAGCTGTTGGCCATGGTAGAGCTTGCATGGCACAAAGGCAGCTCAGAGCAGCCCCTCTCTCTTTGTGTCCCTGGCACAGCCTCTCCTGCAGCTGAGGAGAGGGGGAGATGTCAGCCTGGTGCCAGAGCCAGGCACAGCTGGTACTGCCATGCCCAGGGATGAGGAGCTGGGCATGGGAATCTGATGCTGCTGCTCACGAGCAGCTATTTAGGCAGTTCCCACTAGCCATCATCACAGGCAGTCATGAGGTATCCCAGGCTGTGTTTTTCCCCAGGGATGCTCCCCAACTGCCTGTATGCATAGCCTGACCTTCACTCCGGCTCTGCTGTCCCTGTCCCCAGTTCCCAGTGCCCTGCAGCCTCCTTTTCTCCTGATTTTGAGCCCAGCTGGCAGCCTTCATGCTCTCCCATTTCTCCAGCCAGCCCCTTGCTGCCTCCTGCCCATCCCAGCTCACTGTCCTTTGGTCCCAGCCTACCCCGAGTCTGACACACGGGGTGTCCTGGCTGGCAGCCACACTGTGATGGCTGGTGGAGGGGACAGGTGGGGTCGCAGGCAGTCTCTGCTCTGCAGCATGGCACATTTTGGAGCTGCATTTGACTCCCTCAGTGGGAGGGAGGCGGACGAGGTAATGGCTGCTCTTTCGGGAACATGAGCATCCATCTGGTGCGCCGAGGCCACAGGGGGTTTGGCACCCAGGAGCTGGCTCTGCCACCATGTGTCATGGAAGGGCCAGGTCTGAGCTCTGCCTGGAATGGAAAACTTGTCCTTCCCTCTGACCTTGGTGCTGAGCAGTCCCTGTGGAGCAACTGCATCCCTCAGTCCCTCTGCTCTGCTCTGCACCAGCTCTCCACATAAGCCAGGCACAATCCAGATTTTCCTGTCTCCTCCCAGGCTGTGTCATGCCCTGAACTGTGAGAGAAAATCTGGGGGACACTGCTCTGGGAGCTGCACCTTGTGCCATTTGCATCAGTACAAAATGTGTGTGGAAGAGCATTTCATACACGAGGTGTGTTTGCAAATGACTGCATAGCAAACCAAAGGGTGAGAAGTCTGGAGAGGCATGGAAATTCCCACCACAGTGCTGCAGGTCCTCATGGGAGGTTAAAAGGGAAAAGCAACAGCAAGATGGGAGGCACACAGCTGAGCTGTCTAAGAAGGTTCTCCAGTGGGAGTAGAGCACATTTAAGCTTGCTATAAACCCCACTGAAAGAAAGAATTTAGCATATTTCTCTGTTCTTCCCACTTCTCCAATATCTGCCTCACTTTACCTCTGCAATACTAGTTATATTTATTTTCCTCTTTTGTTGTTTAATAACTCACCCTCAGCTTCCCTCAAACTTTGATTTTTGTTATTCTCTCAAACTGTGCCCAAAAAACACAAGGCAAATGCACCCCTTGGATGCCAACACATCTGTGCAGATGCAGGAGCCTGCTGGAAAGTGTGTCCTTGGGAGGAGAACTCAGGGACACTGGGGTGCTGCACAACCTCAGTGATACTGCTGACAGATGCACAGTTCATAGTTTTATCTTTTTAATGTGTGTCACTTTGGAATCTAAAACACTGGTGAGTGAAAGTTGCCTTGGGCTGCAGTATCAGGGCACTTGCTTGAGTTCCAGGCAGAGCAGTAACTTTCCACCCCTGGATCTCCTCTCTGTGACTGCCTGGGGGAAGCTGGTGATCATGACTTGTCCTCATCCTACAAGAGGTTTCCCAATGCTGTATGATGGATAGCAGCTCCTGGTCTGGAACATGTTCTTGGACTTACAGGCTCTCCAGGATGGCAGCGGCAGGATGGGACCAGGATCTACAACAGTCAGACACGAGAGGCTGGCAGAAGAGGAGTGAGGTTGGAGGGTTTTGAGCATCATCCTTTTCTTTGCATGGATTTATTCCAAAAGGACTCACTTACATCTCCACTACATGCTGTAGCACAGAGACCCAGCACCATCCCAGCTGTAGAGCTGAAGCTGGAGTTTGAAGTAGGAAAGTCCAAGGTTGCTCCTTCACCCAAGAAGTCTTTGGGGGCTGATGGGGAAAATTGGCTAATGGATGGGGCATGCAGAGTCCACAGAATGTCACGCTGACTCTCCATCTCACAGAAATACCAGAGGCATCAATAATTCACGTCCCCAAAGCCCTTGCAGTCCTCTGCAGCCTGCAAACAGCACTAAAACATTTACATTGATTCCCTCCTCTCGCTGCTCTGCACCCTTCATCCCTCTGGATCCTCAAAACTGAAACCGCGGCTCAGTTTCCCTGGCATCACGAACAACCAGGGTTGTGAGAACTACTCACAGGCAAACGCACCCGGGTGCTCACACCTATATCCCCCATCCCCTGACAGCCACTGCCCCCAGCCCGCTCCCGGCTCGGTAGCAGCCCGCCCCGCCGGGCGCGGGCTGGGCAGCACAAACCATCTCTGCCCGCGGCCCCGCACGGCGGGAGCCCCCACGCCTGCTCAGCAGCCCCGGCTGCTCTTAGTTTCTCCCTACTGAAGAATTATGTAGCATGAAGAAGCAGGCTCCACCATCTTGAACTGGCAGTGAACTTTGCTTTCTACATATAAATACAGATAGCAATCACACCCCAATCAGCACACAAGCTTCAGGGCATCATCACGGCAACTCTAACTTTCCCATTACGATAATGTGATTTTCACTCAGTCTATAATATCACCAGCCATGAATAAAACAACTGGCTTTTTCTCTCTTTCTCTCTCCCTTCCCTCTCTCCCCCCACCCTCCCTCTCCCTTTCTCTCCCCCCCTCCTCTCGGATCACAGTCTTTGCATACTAATGATGGCTGAATAAGGCTTCCAGGGTGCGATCTCTGATGGATAGGGAGGTCAGGCTCTGTGTGGATCCTCGGAGCTCTCCAGTCCTCACACACACGACTTCCTCTCTCTTTGACCTCCTGGGTATGGGGAACCGAACTGGACTGGCAGACCTGGCTGGACAGACATGCAGTCACTGCCTTCTTGTCCCATCTGCATCATGCCCCTAGCATGGGGCAGGGACATGCTGCAGTTTGTGTGGCTGAGTAGAGGGAACGTCCTGGTCCCCGAAGCCTACCAACCCCTGCCCAGCTCCCTGGAGCATCTCCATCTCAGCTTGAATGCTCTGGTGTGTGGGAAATGTGTCAAGACGGGATTAATCCTGCCCCAGGGCACCCTCACCCCTGCTGCTCAGCCAAGCTGTTTGTCTAACCCCGTTCAGGTCTGCTATCCCTGAGGATGTATGGAGGCTAGATTAGGGAAGCAATCCCACTGAAAACAACCCTACCACCAAAAAAAAAAAAAAAAAAAAAAAAAAAAAAAAAAAATTCCCATAGGGATCAGGTACCTGATCCAACCCACTACACAGAGCAGAGCAGTTGCAGGACATTAGGGCATTGCCTTGATTTTCCCACTGAGAGGCAGCTTGCTGGATCAAATCCTCTTCTGCTTCCCAACACGATTAACAGCTGCTGCAGAGAAGAAACCCCTTTTGCAGGCTTCTCAGGAATAACCCTGACAAGGAGTTCCTGCTCATTTCAGCAACTCCAAAAATTGCAGCCTGATGAGTTTAAACCAGCCAGAAAGGGTTCATGACTGATTTTGGTGGTTTCTGTCAGACTGAGTGTCACTGTGCTTATTCTGGTGCAATTGGGGCACCACTGTCCCTGTACTACATGCACTGCTCTGCATTCAGCCCCAGCAAACATCCCGTGCCTGCTCTGCACGCCTCTAGCTGAAACTGGCACCCAGCTGTCACAGGAATGGCATGGTAGGGAGCACTCCCATATGGAGCAACTCAAGATATGTCAGTTTGATTTTGTTTCCTATTCTCACTCCAGAAACTATCATGCCAAGGCACAGAAACTCAGGAACAATTTTGCACTTTCCAGACCATGCTGATCCAACATGCAAAGCCAAAGTTTAATTCCCTTGCATCCTTCCCACACTTGTCTGCTTTCAAAATTTTCAGTAGTCTCTTGTTTGGGAGCACTGGTGGAGCACTGTGAGGTTTTCTAACCCCAGAGTCTATCTCAGAGACAAAAGCACTGTTCCTTTAACACCTCTCCACCGAGTGCTTTGCTTAGGATTATTATCTCATGTGGATAATTAATTCTCTTGAACATCAGCATCTGGCCCTGGGTGGGAGCTGTGCTGGAGAGAGCAGCAGAGCACAGGATTGGGTTATAAGGTGCTAGAACACCTGTTTGTGCCTTTTGTGATCTTCCCCAAATCTATAAAGCAGGAGAGGGAAGGAGATAGGGTCGCTACTCTGCCCCAGAAAGGTGCCTATGGGCAAGCTGCATTGTGGAAAGGACTGGTTCTCCTTCTTGCAAGATAAAGGGATTTATTGAGTACTAATTGCTTAAGTGGCTGTTGAAATGTCAGTGTTCCTCATGAGCACTCCTTGCTGTGTCAGGAGAGTTGCAGGGTGACTGTTGAGTTACTGGGGCCCTCCAAAGGCTGAAGCAGCAATAAAAGGCATTAGGAGCAGAAATGGGATAGGATGGTGCCTAGACTTTGCAGTGGCTGAAATTGTGGATGTTGAGTGTGTGCTTGCAAGTTTTGAGTGTTCAAAGGGGAAAAACAGGCAGGAAAACACAAAGGAGCAGCATGGGGCAGACTCTGATGCTGTTGACCTGCCAATTCCTTGGTGGGCTGTGGCTGACCTGGCAGGACAGTGCATGCAAAACCAGCCCTGCATGCCCTGAGCCTGAAAACACATGGCCAGGGGCTGCCATGTTCATGGCACTGCTGTGCATCACTGCCACTGCTCCTGACTGCTTTGCTGGAGAGCCACACAGGGAGATGGAAGACTCGGTCCCTGCAGCTTGCTTCTGAGACAAGATAAGCAGGGAAGGTGCATATTGCAGACCCTTGGATCCTAGTTAATATGTGCCATGGGGTAGTAGACAGGGCATCTCTCAAAATGAAAGACTGAGACAGGCTACCTGTTCACTCCTGCCTGTGAGCACTCATGACTTGTAAGTGTCCTTATATAAATCAAGCTTCTTTCCCAGCTGATGGCTGTCCTTGCAGTATAAGTGGCTTTGGGGATGGCTCTGTCTCTGCCATCTCTAAGATGTGATATAGGCTGATTCAGAAACTGTAATGAGTCCTGCTGCAAGCAGCCTGGAAGGTGCCCTCTGCAGATGAGAAAAGTGTGCTGGAGCGGTGTAGCGCAGAAACCTAGGCTGGCATTGCATGTCCTTTCCCCACCCCCAGCAGCAGTCTGGGGTATGGGCTGCTTTGGAGTTACAGAGACAGGGAGGGATGAGTCCTTAGCTTTGCAGCTGCTTTTGCTTCTTTTCTAGCTGGAAAAGGCTTCCTTGCCTTCCCTGACATAAAGAGAAGAGCAGAGGTGCTCCAAAAACTAGAAGGCACCTGTGCCAACTGATCCCAGCACAGGGCTCACCCCACACAGCAGGCTACGAGTCCCCTGGTGGGTGACAGAGCTGGCTGAAATGGATGGGGCTGTAATGGAGGTACCTGCCGGCAGGGCTACCTGGGAGACGCTCTTATCTGTCATCTGATTTATCCAGGTTAAAAGGCTGCAATCAGTCACCAAGGTAGATTCATTCCCCAGTAAATAGTGCCCGAGGGCTTCCAGGACCTATTTTACTGCTAAGCACTCTCTTTCCAATGCTTGAATACCTTTGCTCCCGATGGAGCTGTTGCTGGCTGATATATATATGATATGGGGAGTCCCGGTGACTTTTTTATTTTTGCTCTGTACAGCTCCTGGCCTTGTCTCGGCTGCGTCGGGCTGCACGATGAATTATCTGTCCAAGGCTTTCTTGTGTCTGGGGGCAAATCCAGCCGAGACTGCTCTCGGCTGCCGGGAGAGCTGTCTCTATGAATCAGCTCTGCCTGAAGCCTGGACGATTGGCACAGCAAGAGGAGAGGCTTGGAGGGGAGGGAAGTGATGCTCGGAGTGCTGGTGGGCTGGTTTTGGGCTGGGGGCTGGGAGGGACCAGCCTCTCCTGCCCTTGCTTCTGTCACTGGGGCGCTTTGTGACAGGGTGACAGAGATGGCCTGAGGGACAGTCGTATGCTGTGGTGCCCAAACAGTTGCTTTCTCTAATGACTGTTTCCTGCTGGATCTGCCTGGAGCCTGTTCCCTATCACAGGTGAGTTCTTTCCAGGTTTGGATACCTCCAGGGTTAGGGAGGCTTCTCGAGCTGTAGAGAGCAGTAACTGACATTACTCAGACAGTGGGACCTGGACCCCAGTGATCCCCCCAAAAAAGACACTCTCTGCCCTCTGGGCTTCAACTGTCACCTCTCGTGACATGTCACAAGGTCAATCTGATTTCTTCTGAGCACTGAGGTCCTCTACCCTGGCCCTGCTCTCTGGGGGCATGTTTGCATTAAACTTGATGGTGGAGAAGAGGAAAACTCTATCAAGAAGGCTGTGGACAAAATAGCAGATTATATCCTCATTTTAATTTTTTACTTCTTTTTTTCATCCTGGTTGAACTTAACAACAGATCCATCAAACTGCTGGCAAGGGGCTGCCATCCCCATCCAAGCTCCAGGTGCTACCTTCTCCCCCATCCCAAAGGACAGAGGAAAGGCTGCATCCTGCCCCCTCCTTTGGGGAGAGTTCAGGAGCCCTTGTCTACTACACCTTGTTCTTAAGTACCTTCAAGCATTTTTCCTGCAAACATTTGAGGTTTGACATTTGAGGTTTGACTGCTTTTATTCCTTTTCCTGTCTTTGACAAACCTCTTACATAGTTTATCAACCCAAATCAGTTGTTAACTTCCTCCTGCTCTTCCCATCCCCTCCCACTCCTCCTCCCACTAATTGGAGTGAAGGACTAATGGAGTATTACTGTGAGGGACTAGGCAAGCTTCCCAAAGTGCTTACCTAAGAGGAGAGCACTTTGACTAATAGATGTGCATTAAGGCTGTGCATCCTCTTGTCCTGAGAGTGGGAGGAGGGGTTCAACAGTACAGAGCAGAGCTCCAGACATTGGCATTACTGGCTCTGTCCAGATATCCAGACTGTACAGTTAGACCATCTCTGCTCTCAGATTCACCCTTAGGGATGGGTTTCAGATCTAATTTGCCCTTTGGCAAAGCCAGGTAGATTTGACTCCCAGTAAGTGCAACACTGTCCTTTGCCAGTTATGGATATCAGCTGTCCTGCTTGGACAAAAGAGGACTTTCCCCCTATGCAGTGTTTGTACAACACCCAGCACAGGAGGGCTCTTTCAGTCCCCCAGGGGATGTTTTGAAGTGCCTGCACCAGTACTTTGAGTATTGGATCACCCAAAGCTGCCCTGGGACAAGACACTGGGATGGCCAGAAGGAGAGCAGGATGAATGTCTGGAGGCACAGAGCACTTCAGGAGCTGGTGCATACCTAGACCTTCCAGCCATGAATGTCATAAGAGATTTTTTCCTGCTAGTCGTCTGGCTTTGAAGCCTCCTATGCATTTTCCAGGGGCCATATCCACCACTGGAGGAGGCTTTGAAGTTGTAACTATGCAGAACCACAAAACCTGAACTTTGGAGATGCACTGGGATGATAGGCTGTGATGATCAATATGTGCCCCTATCCCTGCTCCTGCAATTTGGTTTCTGAACTTATGCTAAGGTGCAGAACCAATTAGATCAGCCTGGTGACCATCACCAACGTCATCTGCAACCTTCAAGTGTTTTGTAGCTCAATCCTCTAGACCCCTGGAGGGCATCACACTGATATTTAAACACTGTAAATGGCAGCAGTGCTCAAAAGCACCAGGAGAAAGGTCAAGCGCTTCCGTAAGAGGTGAGCAGGTGTGGGCCTGCCATGGGCCTTCAGGGAGGGAGAAAGTATTTCCAGAAGCTAGGTTTGGAGAACTAAAGCCGTGATGTTTATGAAATGTAGGTGCTCAGGTTCAGCAGACTCCTGATGGCTGAGTCTGGAGACAGCATCAAGGGACAGTTCACAGCATGTTTCTGAGACCCCTTGTTTCACCAGGGAATGTGAAACTTGCTAAGTGGGTACAGGATGTGCATGTGGCCAGCCCTACCTTTGCTTTGCTTGGGCTCTCCAGGTGTCCCAGATTTCTCTCTGCCACTTCTTACTGGAGGCACCCTTAGGGTGTCTGACCTCTCAGCAATGTAACCTGGCTGGCTCTTTGGAAAGCTCTTGTGTGCTCCTGGCTTTGCACTCTGATTAGCAGTAGCACTCTAACAGGAGAGATGGTATGATAAACAAGATGGAGTGATAAACACAGGACAGGTTCAACTTGTCCAGCTTCACTCCCTATAGTCAGCACCTGCTGAATCACCCAGACTCATCTTCACCAGGATGCTTCAGGAGGAAACTTGGCCAAACTGAGCCTGAGTGATGGGAAATGTCTCTGTGCATCTCATTCATCTCCTCTTACGCTGGGCAAGGGCATGAAACCCACAAGAGCAGACACTGATATGAGAACTGAGTTTGGCCCAGCTGCAGCATGGATTGCAGTTTGTGTCCCTGGCTCTCAGGCTCTGGGCTTTCAAGCACTGGTACCTGACACAGTGTATGCTGGGAGAATGAGGAATCCATCATAGCAAGAAGAGTTGGGGCAGGACAGCTGCCTATGTGAACATAAAGGCGAGGGGGCGGGATAAAACACCTTCCTGATACAGGGAAGGGAGTTGTCATCATCCTGGCCGCACCCATGCAAGGGGATCCTTCAATCTTTTTATGTGAGCAATGGGGAGGAGGAATATCAGAGCTCCCCATGAGCTGGACAGCACTCCCTCCCTGCCCCAGGGAAGGCACAATGAGCGGCCACAGGGCGGGGTCACTCGGCAGTGCTCCCATCAGGGAGGAAGCCTTCCTGTGCCCCGGCAAACCCCTAGTGAAAGACAATCAGGCTCGCTGTCACCGAGCTAATTCCGATGGCATAAAAGCAGTAATGAAATTCACGGCAGGATTAGCCTCTCCATCCAATGGGCCGGCGCCACAGTGACATATCGTGCTTCTTGCCCGAATGTAACACACCATCTAATTTACGTCGTGTAGCGAGCGGGAATGAAATGTTCATAAAGAATTGCTGAATCTTGTCACCTTAACTGCGGCCCCGGGCTCTGAGGCATCTGTCAGGGAGAGGAGAGAGGAGAAGGAGGCTCCTGCCTTGCAAAGCTGCGACCAGGGCTTTGGGAAAGGGGTGATGGCTGCATTAATCTTCTGGATCTGTGCAATGGAGATGTAGCACGTGGGGATGAGGACTCTAGGCTGGAGGAGGGGGGCTGCAGAGTTTCCTTACGTGGGCATACTGTAGAGTGGTGTTAGCAACAAGAAAGGGGCTTTTAGAGCTTCCCCACCCAGAGAACTGCATGCCTGGGATACATGAAAATGGACCTGTGGAGGCATGGAAATGAGGGGCAGCATCCTTGGAGATATAAGTGCTCACAGCAGAACACAAGTTCCCAAATTCCATTTTGGGTCCCACGTGCAGGTACACACTATTTAGCAACTGCAGGTCTTCACCTGTCTGGGGAAGCATGTGCACAACCTTTTTGCTGTGGCTTGGCAGCCCCGATCCCCCTCCCCTCCCCAGTGTTTATTTGCAGTTAATTTTCATGGATTCTAATGGCTCAGATCCTGCTAGGGGGGATTGTGCTTGCCTCTTCAGTCAGAAAGTTTGCAGAAAAAAATAGCCCTTTCCTGTTGTGTTTGGAGTAATAGTGTCTTGGTGTCCAGAGGGGAGTTGGCAAGGAAACAGGGAAGTTTATTAAGAGTAAGAGATTGAATTCCACTGGGTTTAATTGGAAGTGCTTGAGCAAACAGCGGAGGGAATTGTCCAGTCCAACTCTCTGGAAACAGTAGTACTAGCTCCAGGCTTCATGCCCATGGAGCTGACTAGTCCCAGGGCCACCTTATCCTCTTGTCTGTTGGGGAAGCTGCAGGGTCTGGCTTGTTTACATCCTTAGGATCATCTGTGCACCTCAGTCTTGGCTTTCTATTCCATCAGTTGCTAAGGTTCCTACATGGGATCTGGAAATGCATAAGATGCAGTATTTGGATCTGTATTTTATTTTGGAAGCTGGTTTAGGGCACAAAGTGAGCAAGTGAGGCATAGGTCCTGCCCTTCCTGTCCTCTCCCAGTCCTCTCCCATGAAAATCTGGCTTTTCTCCCTTGATAGGGACAGCACACTTCAGGCTGGGGCTCCGCAACAGCTGGCTGGGCTGCAGGTATTGGGTATGCAATGTGCAACTGTGATATGTTTTGGAAGAGTAACCTAAACTTAAGATGCCTGCTCTGCTTTCCCATTTTAAAGATGAAATGAAGAAAATCAATTTTTGGATCCTAATCCCCACACCATCTTTCAGGGCACAGAAAAGTGTCCAAGTCAGATTCCCATGGATGAAACCATCTGCCTGCCTTGGGCTGGTCTGAATGCTGCCTGCAGAATGAGCTGCAGCACCACTGTACCTCTCCTGCACTGATAATCACAGGTATGCAAAGTGGTATGGAAATGTGCCTTTCTGGTAGCAAAAGAAGCTGAGTGCCAAGTCTGATTCCCTCCTAGAAAAGCCTTTCCTTCAAGCCCTTCTCCCACACCATGCTGAGTTGAAAGCGGCATCAAGCATTCTCCTTGCAGATGAAGGTAAATGGGGGCTCAGACATTTTTTTGCCTTGAATTCAGCTGATCACTCTGCTGAAAAATTCAAAATTAAAGAACAATAAATAATTTATTACTTTATTTACTTTAATTCAATAAATTGCTTCCCCACAAATTAAGATATATTGCTTCAAATTAAATGTTTCATTAAATCTGAGATTAAACTTTTGGGGGCTGGGGAAAGTAAGACTTTTTAATTTGGCTGGAAACATGAAAACTGCCGTTTTCCATTGCCTTAATTGCAAACTCTAGGACCAAAGTGACATACATTTTACAAAGCGTGGTTGTGCTGGTTTGGTCTCTGCTCCCACTCCTCTGGGAGATCAGTGGGTTTCTCTTTCTGACTCTCTCACAAGGCTGCAGACTTTCAGCTGCAAATCCAAATGGAGCATGTCTATAATCCAAACCAAACCTCACACAAATGTCCTCTAATTGAAGCACTTTGTGTCTTCTAGACTTTACAGGGTCTTGTTTCTCCATAATCTTGCTTTATGGGTGAAGTCGTCATAGTGGCTGGCTGTGCTCCAGCCACACTCTATGCTCTTTGTTTCAAATATATATAAGTCAAATATATATTTATAAATTAAATATGATTATTATATATATTAAATATTATTATTAAATATATAGATTTAATTTTCTTTTGGTTGATGTCCTGTGCTGGGACTCTTAAAGGTGGGATTTCAGCTGTATGCTATTTCCCAGTCTCCAAATATGTTCACCTATAATGAACATGAGATAAAACCTCATGTATCTGTTTTCTAGTGGTTTTATTCATGCAGAGCTCTTCTGCAGATTTTCACCAATATGATGGCCTAGCCATAGAGATGAATGGGACAGGCAGACTTACAAATGTGGAAATCTACGTAGACTGAAATGCAGGACTTTGCCAGTTTCCTGGGCAGTGATCCTCTGGTAGTGCACCTAGCATAATTGAATCTGCTGCAGAGTGGCATCTCTGGGGCCTGCCTGGCTGCTGGATATTAGTACCAGCTTTTGTAATTTATTAGGGACTGCTGGAGGGACTTCCAGCCAGTTCAGCACATGCCTCCATAGGAACTCATGCACCTCTGCACCAATACAGCCACTGCAGAGCACGTCAGTGCTCTGTGATAAAGTCTGTGCTGCTCAATTTAGGAACAACCTGCACAAACACTGTTGCAGGAGCAAACAATTGCTAAAGGGCTTCTATTTTTTTTTTTCCCCTCAGACTCTGCAAGCAGATGAACTGTAGGTGCTTGAAACAGTGTTGGAGGAATTCTCCCCTGCTTGTCTAACCCTGGTTGGAAGGCTTTGAATGACAGAAGTGCTGAAAGTAGTTGCTTGTGACTCTTTGGTGCCCTCTTTGCCCACGGCTACAGGCACACAGCTCTGGGTTCTTCATTGTCAAGGTATCTGCTGCAGGTTTGCAAAACTGGTACCATGGCTGTCTTTTACAGGAAGGTTAGAGCAGCAAAAGGAGTGTCTGAGATATTGGGTGAGGGAGGGAGAAGGCCTTGTGATGTCTACTTTGCTCTGAAGAGGATTGGTAGGAACCGGGGCAGAGGCAAGGCTGTGTGAGTCATTTCCTAGAGGGAAATCTTTCCTGTGAGGGCCTTTTTGTTTTCAAGAGAGGGGTCCCTCTTGGGGTAAAGGGCTGGGAAAATCTCCTTTTCTGAGTTCTCCTTCAGACACCAAATGAGAGGAAAATGCCCCATGAGGAATGGGGTGTACATGAATGAGTGGGTTAACTCTGCAGGCAGGATTCCAAACTCCTCTTCTGAGCAGTGAATGATGCTGTAGAAGCAACCTCTAAGAACTGCATGTCTGTTAGCTCCTGGAACACAGGTCACTCTTGGACTCGTTTGATCCATGGCAGAGGGCAATTGCTTTTAGATCTATGCATTGTAATGTGCCTCTGTGATATGGAGAAAGGCACAGCCACTGCAGCAAGTGGGCTTTTGCCAGGAAAACTCTCTTATATACTTACTCTGTAGGTCAAAAGTATTTACAGGAGATCTTGCTGCCTGTAACTTAAAGCTTTAGCGAAACAAATTGGAATTGCCTTCTGGAGGCCGTTGTTATAAATTACAGCCCCAACATCTGTCCACAACTGCAATGTCTAGACAACCCGTCTCGGCTAGAAGAGCGAGCAAGGGGGGGGTGCTGTGGTCACAGTGGGGAGGGGAAGCAAAGGGTTTATGCTGGGGCTTGTGCCAAGCACCCTGGCTCATACTGCCCCTCTGCTTTTGAGCATGATGCTTAAAGCAGGGTCCATCCCTGCCTGGCCAGGAGGGACTTCAGGGGCATTCAAGGTAGAAGGAGAAACATCTGCCTTTCCCCATTGCAGATTGATGCTAGCAACAAATTTGGCCCTTGGAAGTCTTGACTGCTGTTGCCTCATTTATTGCATGTTGAAGGATGTGAGAGAAGGCACTGCCTTCAGCCACAGTTCCTTGTTTCCTTGGCCCCTGTGCAGCACTTTCGATAAAGAGGCCAGGCCCGTCAGCTGAACGATTGTATTTTTTTTACAGTTCCTAGCGAAAACCTTCTCATTTATATGTAAAGTAGCCATTAGTCATAGCTCTGTTCCCTCACACTGCCTGATGTACAATCACATTTTGCAGTGGATGAATCTTTCCACACAGCTGCTCTGCTATGAATAATCCGTTGCTGGGCCCATAAATCAGAAAAAAATCATGCACCTCCTTTGCCTGATCCTTACACAAAGTCATATATTTTACATGAGGACAAACTAAATATTCATGAGGCTTTAAAAGGCTGTTCTGACTACAAGGTACTTGTTGGGGTTGTTTTTGTTCTGTCGGGTCAGCTTTGGTGGGTTGGGTTTGTTTTTTGTCCTCGTAAGAAGAAATCTTTCTTTCCCCTTTGCCACCCTTCAGGCAGCAGCACTGAGCTCCCAGCAATGCTCCTCTGGACTCATGTTTGCTGAAGAACAGATGAATTTGTCATTGCTGCTGTGTCAAGGACAGGCTGATGGAAGGTGCTGCAAACACCAAAGGACACATCCCAGGGAGGTAGCAAGGCCTCAGAGAGGGAAGGAGCTGCTTTAAGGGTAAAGAGGCACTTCCAGATCTGTGCTGGAGGCACCTGTCTGGCTGGGAGTTGGGGTGCATGTTTCTGTATGTGCCTCAGCCTGGTGCTCCTCACCGTGGCCTCTGGCAAGACCTCTGAGACTGGGAAGGCTGCTGAACAGTTGGTATAGTACCTGTGCAAGAATGTTGTTGCCCTGATTTATTTTAATCCATATTTTAAATAAAGCACCTACAGAGTCTAGGGAAAAGACTGGGACCAGGGCTTCAGCATCTTCTGCTTCCCAGTGGCCAAGTGAATCTGGTGGGGGAGAAGCACCATCCAGCCATTATGGTAGGATGGGAAACTGGGAAGTGAGCTCAGGTTTAATCAGCTCAGGATCCCTGTAAGGATTCCAAACTTTAAGGATCTGTCCTCTCCAAGACACTCTGCCTTGGCCATCCAGAGCCAGTGATTATGATATTAGTGCAAGGATGGCTCTCAACCCCCAGGAGGGTCCAGGGATCCTGACAAGTGGGAAGACAAGAAGTTTTCCACCTTCTATTTGCTGAATTAGCAGCTCACAGTAACAAAGAGGGACCAGTCTCATCCTTCTCTGCCCTGATCCACTTGCCCTTACAGTAGCTTTGCCATTTGTGTGGTCACAAGAAAAAGCCAGTTTGACTTGCCAACAAAGTGTTTAGTTAATATTTCCTGAGTATAATTCTCCTTCCGCCGTAGTCAACTAAACCAGCTCACTGTGCTAGCAAACAGATTTTGGAGCCAGCAGAAGGTGAGAAGAAACATGTGGTTGTCAGAGACAGGAGAGAGGATGCAGCTCCCCTTTTCAGCAGCGCAAGGGATACAATCAGCTCAATCCATAGACGTTAATCTACAGCCTACACTACTGTGGTTTCTCTGCAGACAAGCCTTTCCCTCTGGTCATCCCCTCCATACGTGCAGCCTTGCACGTCTCTTTATACCAGGTAATGAGTACTGTCCTGCTCAGTGAACGTAATTCATACTGTGTGGTCCTGGACTCCCTCCCTTCCCTCTTGCATGACTGAGTGTCCCTTTGTCCTAAAAAAGACCCTTTGCCCACAGGCTGCAGGGAGCCATTCTGCCCTCCGTTTCCCTAGGCCACTGCACACCAAGTGCCTTTAGCTGAGATGCCAGAGCCCTGTGTGAGACATGCCACCATCAGGGATAAGCTAGGCTGGAGAGGCTGAGCTGAACCACTGGGATGCTTCTGGCTGCAGGGGTCAGGGGTCCCTGTCACCTTCTCACAAGCCCTTATGCTACCAGAGATCGCCTCTGTGTTCAGCACTGTGAAACACAGCCCCAGTAGCAGCTGCTGCCACTGCTGCTGCCAAGTTCTTGCAGGACAAAGGGAACAACAAAAGATTCTTCCACCAGTGAACTCCCTTCTTTTCGCTTCCCTTCTTTTTTGCTCCAACTTGGAAAGAATTAAGCCAAGGCACTGCCAAAGTAGAGGAAAACAAGGCCAAGCCCACACAGATGGCAACTCCACAAATTTAATTCAAAATCATCCTTTATTATTCAAAATTTAAAAATTCAGGCAATAATGCCCAAAGGAATTGCACTGATTAAAGTTCCCTAATGTTTCATGGCCAAATCTTGCTGCTTCCACCACGGGTCACTGGGACAAGAAGTGAAACCCCTCTGGAGTGCAGAGAAAGGTAGGGCTATACCTGCTGTAGATCTCTTAACCACTTACTTACTGACCCAATCAGCTTCACTTGAAGCAAAGCACCAGCTGTTCCTTACCCAATTAATGACTGCCACAGCAAATTAACATGGCGTTACACCAGGCGTGGATGTGGTCCGCAGAGTCTGGAATGCACAGAGCAATATGCTATTGCAAAAATAATCACAGTAATATCTTTACTGTTAGGTAGCATCCTTCATCTGGAAGGATGGTGAGGCCCCTGAGCACTATATGGGCTTGTTTCAGTGCTCTGCAGCAAGGGGGTGGAGGGCAGTGTGGGGGGGTATGGTTGCTGTTTCAAGGAAAAGTAAAGAGGAGCTGGTCAGGGCAGCTCTACTGTGGCAGAGACAGCACTGACTACACATGTCCAGTTCCTGCAATTCAAACAAATAATTGTTTGTTTGGTTGTAAATCTATTGAAGTGTGCCTTCTCCCTGCCTTATGAACCACAGACCTCTCCAGTTGGTCTCTTTGCCTGCTGTCTGATGTGACACCTTGATGGTGTCACAGCTCGGTGTGCTGATCATTCTCTCCTCTGGCCACAGAGGACTCAGGAAGCTGGTGGGTGCAGAGCTGGCCATTCAGCTGCAGGGAGCATCCCACAGTGGGAAGGGGCCACAAGGTCAGGCCGCAGATGCAGAGATCCAGGTGAGGTTCCCACAACAAGGTGTTACTCCATGCTCAGGGCTGCTGGGCCAAGTGCTGTTTCTTGGAGTCCTTCCTCAGTCACTCTGTGCTGTGGTAGAGGCTCCTACCCTGTCCCTCTGCAGTGGTTCTGCATTGTGGGGGACTGATGGCAGTGTGTAACCAAGCCATGACCTTCTACCACCAAGTTTAAGTCCAGCACCTAAATACTCATTAGTTTTGGCTCCACAGAGTTCAGGAACATTAATCCCCTGTAAGTTACAGTCCAGACAGATCAATCAGCCTGGAGGGCTTTGGGACACTGGTGTCTAATGCTGAAGCATTACACTTTCCAATTTTCCAACAATTAGGCCGGCATCAGATATTATTGACAAATAAACCATGCAATCAAAGCCCTGAGCCTGCCACGCTGCTACCAGGAGGATCCATTTACAACCCAAGCCAGCTGCAGGATGCCTGGAGGAAGGAGACATGGGAGAGCCCTGCCTCCAGCCCCAGCAGCCCCTGCTTGCCTTCAGTGCTGTTACAGGAGCCCTCCCTTTGTAATTATAGGATTCCCTCCTTATAATTACTGTTATTTATATAATCGTGGTGAGTGTTTTCAGTGCTGTCAGCAGTCTGGAAAGTGCCCAGCCCCACTAGAGCCAAGCATTTCAGGCATTTCTCTGCTAAGAGTCTGGGTTTAAAGCATGACGGCCAAGAGCATGGCTGGGTCAGTCCAAGAATGGCAGCCTCTTGTCCTGGTGACATGGAAGCTTTATTTGGGAGACTTCAGTGCCCTGGGATTGTAGAGGGAGAACATCAGGTTATCTCTTCCTCCTTCTCTTAGACCACTGCTCTGGGAGCATAGATCATGCCAGCATCACACCCTGCAAAGGCTGACATTCCCTGTCACCTCTGCTGGGTCACGGGCTGCAGCAGACACTCCTGGCACTGGATCATGAGGCACCACCTAGTCACATGGCCCTGGGAGGAATCCAGTAATGGGCACATTCTCTGCATCCTCTGTTTTCTCTCTAATCATTCTGCCTGAAAATCTGGAGGAGATGGACTGTTTAAAGAAAATGAGGGAAGGCACTGGGACTCAGGAGGTACAGGTTTTGTACCTGTCTGAAGCTTCACTTTTGTTCCTGTGTCAAACATGGGAATGAAAACAATGGGTTTGAGCTGCATATGGGCACGCAAGTGCTGATGTTTGTGGCTGGCTTCTTCGCGTTTAAATAGGAAGAAATTCAGAGTATCTCACTTAAAATGCAGAGCCAAATATATAAATGCAGCAAGGAAAAGAACCTGAGTATTTTACTAGAAGACAAATGGGCTAGAAATAGTGTTGTGTTTGTTATAAAGAAGTAAAAACTTATCAGGGTCTTATAGTTGGTATTAAAACCACAGGAAGCAATTCCTTTCTGCTGCTCCATACAACACAGCTTGTTTTTGGGCACTGTGAAAAATGTAGAAAAACTGGAAAGAGATGAGACAAATTTAATAAAGAAGAGGATTAAAAACAATGGTTGCCACGTGAGCTGGTGTTGTAGAGTGTGCAACAGAGAAACAGAGGAGATATGGTAAATATTCTCCTGTTTATATGCAGGTGCTGGTCAAGGAATGCTGATCAATTCTTTTTTTCTCTTTGCTGCTTAGTACAGCAAAGAGAAAACTTGGTCCAATTTTCAGGGAAAATTGATCTAAAAACATTATTAGAAAAAGGGCACCAAAGCACCACGGGAGGCTTTTTATGTACAGGATGGCTTCAAACAAACATCTCTCAAGAATGATGTCAGCCTACTTGATCCATTCCAGTGATGCAAATTTTCCAGTTTCACATCCCCTGCGGACCTTCGGTCTGGTAACTTTTCCCCAGTCATTTCTGGCAGGCAGTGCACGGGGCTCAGGTTACCTTTACCAGCAACAATCGACTCGGACACCGAGCACGGGGCGCAGCCGGAGCAAAGCGTGGGAGCAGCCGAGCCCTCCTGGGGGGCATTTGAGAGCGCGGGGCTGTGACTCAGGAGCCAGCCGTGCCTTCCACCCCCGGGAAGGTCTGGAGCTGGAAACTGCCCATACGGCACCTGCAGGACGCGCCTCCTCATCTGCCTCCCTCGCCCGCCCGAGCGGCCGCGTCCATCCCACCCCGGCCCGCACCTCGCAACCTTGCGGCCCCATGTTACTACAACCCCCGTCGGCCCCCTGCACTGCACAAAACGCGTGCGCCAGCCGGCTCCCAGCGTGCCCCCAGGTCCGGAATCTGCCGGGATTTGTAGTTTTATCCGGCAGGTCGGACCTTTGCCAGGGACGTGGCCGGGGACTCCATTTCCCGCGGGCCTGCGGAGCGGCGCATGCGCCGTGCGGGCAGCGGGGCGAGGTGGGGGGGCGCGGGGCAGCGCAGGTTCCCGTCTGCGCTGGCTGCGGCCTTCACTGAGCGGGGGGGCGGCCCCGGCCCGGCCCCGCAGGACGATGGACCCGGCCGAGGCCGTCC
Organism: Vidua macroura; assembly: GCF_024509145.1. Classification (NCBI taxonomy): domain Eukaryota; kingdom Metazoa; phylum Chordata; class Aves; order Passeriformes; family Viduidae; genus Vidua; species Vidua macroura. The sequence continues at coordinate 13,395,571 of NC_071578.1, forward strand.
TGCAGGAAAAGGCGCTCAAGTTCATGGTGAGGGGCCGCGGGGGTTGGCAAAGGCGGCGGGGGAGGGTGGGCACCTCTGTCTATGGAGGGGTTGCGGGGGAGGGGGGCGAGATGGAGCGGGGCGCAGTGGGGAAGGGGACCCGGGCCTCGGGGCCGGGCCGGGCCGGGCCGGGCCGGGCCGGAGGGCGCTGGGCGGGCGGGCGGGCGGGAAGGTGGTGAGCGGGGCCCGGGGAGGGGGCGTCCTGCCTGCGGGGAGGGCAGTGAGCAGGGTCCCCAGATCCGGGCAAAGGGAGCTTTGGGAGGAGGGGGAGGCGGCTGCAGGTGCCACCGGGGAGAGGGAGAAGTTAAACTGGAGTGAGGCAGGACCTGGCAGAGGGGTCCACAGGCACCGGCAGGCTTTGCGCATGTAATTTTTGGATTTTTTTCTTCATTTGTGCACCTTAGACTATCCTGCTGTACTACTCACCATCTCGCTGTAATTTTGTTTTTCCTCGCGTTCTACTGCGAGATCTCTAAATACTGGCACTTGAGTGTTTCACCTGCTGCTGCAGCAGCACATCACTGATAGGAACTGCGGGAAGCATGTACATTGTTTAGGTTTTGAGTTGGCCTTTGGTATGGAAAACAGTACATGCATCCAAGATTCTCTTCAAATATGGCTAATTTCCATAGATTTGAGGCATTGTGCACTTAAACTGTAGTTTCATTCTTTTTTTGTTCATTTGTTGATGTTTCTAAGCATGTTGGCCAGAAATGTAAAATTTAGAAATGAAAACAAAGTGTTGCCAACTGAATTGAATGTAAATTCCAGGTGCCCCAAACTGTTCTTTCCCTAAGGATATCATTTAAATGACTGGCAGCACTTGCTAAAAGTTTGTTTTGGAGTAGTGCTTCTAGTGGCACAGAATTAAACTTGAGCTCACCAGGAAGAAGGAATTTTACTAAATTTTCAGAACATATGCCCAAAATGAAATTGAGGAAACACTAGCTACAAATTTTAATTTCTAATTGAGCTTTGATACACTTGTTTGGCTTTTGGCTTTTAATCTGGAAGAACTTGTTTCTCTCTTGTGACTTTTTGAGCCATTTGCTAGTAGTCTCCAAGTCTTCCGGATTTATAGAGTCTCAGCTAGGTGAAGTGGAAAAATGCTATGGACCCCTAAATCAGCAAGATAGGAATCAGTAATAATGAATAGCCATCTTTGGTGTGGGATTGGCCAAAGGAGTGTCCCAGATCCTGCTGCACTTGTGTTTGGCCAAGCTTGGTAATTACAGCCTGCCTCTAGATAGTGAGTTTCACATCCCAAAAAGTTTCTGCTGAAACATTCTTGTCTGCTGCCAGACAGCATTGTGAGCATGCTATGCTGACTTCTCATACATTATTTTTTTCATCCCCTGTGCTAAGATTCTCATTCAAGGGTTTAGTCCAGGTGGTTTGGGATTGTCTGGAGGCTGAGGGAATCCCTGTCCATCCTGCAGCTGGCGTGGCGGGATGATGAGGGACTCCAACAATAGATGATCTAGATGGAAACAATAGATATTGATAGACTCCAAGAATAGCGCTCCCTTGACCCTGGGGAGAGGCATGCCTGTGAGAGGAAGCTGCTCTTCTGGGATATGCATCTGTTAAGAGCACCAGATAAAGGGAAGAATTATCAAGACCAGGCTGCACTGAGCTAAAAGCTAACCCATGTTCTTCCATGTTTTATTAAAGTGCCTCTTGTTTGCAAAATGCCTGTAAAACATGCAGTGAAAGATGTGACTTCTCTCTGTCCATTCTGAACTTTTTGGGGTTTTTTTGCTTACAGGTTGAGAATAGAGTAAGCAAAGCTTTTGTTAAGCACATCCCAGGCTTTTGCTTTAGTGTGCATCAGTCCAGAACATGGCTCTTACTTTAATTCTGCTGATGAAGTGAAGTGTTAGACTTGGTGGGGTCTTCTGGTGTTCCTGGAAGGGTGGCACAGATAGATACATCAGGATACATGAGGAATCAGTTGCAAGTATCATCTTGGCCTCCCTGGAAATGTCTTTCTGGACAAGTACTGCAGTAGTGGCACTGGTACAGTTATCCACACAGAGGTAGCAGATCAGCTCGTGCATCCTCTCAGCTAATGCTGAATCATTCACAGTGGATTACCTTGTCCATCAGAGTGTGTGATATGCTTCATTTGCATCTTCCTTAGTAGGTGGCTCACAGTTTGGCTTGTGGTGGGCTTTGCTAATAATTATTGATTTTCCTGAGAGCTTCCCAAGGAGCATTGTAGGTAAAGATTCAAATACATTTTGGAGGTATGAGGCCTATTATCAAAGGCAGGAAAGACAGTTTTGGTTTTGATATGTGTTTGGGGTAGGTTTCATTTCATATTGAAAGGCAGCCCTCTAGGTGGTGGCTTGTTTATGCTTCTCTAAAAAATAATACTTTTTTTCCACTTAACAATGTCAGAACTTAATTTTTGACATTGACTTTGAGCAGCCCTTTTGAATCACAAGGTACCAGGCAAGATGGACCTGGTGATTTGATTTTCATTTTAATGTCCAACTCTAACAGAAAAATGTCATGGGAAAGCTTCATCCAGTGCTAATATTATGAATGAAATTATTTTGCTTTAAAGCATCTATATTTGATATTTTGAAAGACAAACAGTACTGTGTTGTTCTTCTGTATGCTCATGTCTGTGCAACTTTTTAATGGGAGTAGAAGGCAGCTGCCTTCTCACTGGCTGGTGTTGGCTGGATTACTTGCCAGTGAACCAGTATTGCATTTAACTGATATCTGCTACAGTTTCCTGGTTATCTGTGCTCAGGTACAATATGTATAATCTAATATTTTAAGGTTTAAGTAATTTATTTAGTTTCATTTGCTTACTCAATTTACCTCTGTGTCTTAATAAGACATAATTTATTCCTGATATTAAATTGCTGTGTATTAACACTACACAATGTTAAGCCACTGCTCACAAGGGAAGACTCTTTTTGCTGGTGAATGAGTCATGTGTTCTGCACATCATCTTTCAAAAGTTTTGTTGGTGTGTTTTTCTTTTCTTTTGAATGAAAGATGGTTCATAGATTTAAAGACAATCTTTAAAATTAAATAGTCCAGTGTTCTGCAGCTGCAGCAAGGATTTTACCAGAGAGGAATCTGTCTTAGTTCACTTCACCCTCTTTTCTTTTTTGTACAGTCCTGCTGAGGAAAATACACTCTTTATAAAGTACAGTGTATAAGAAACTGATGCACAAGCTAAATAGAGAGGAGAATGTGCCCATTAACCTAAAAAAAAAATGCACACAAACATCTCACCCAAAACCCCCTGCCACAGAGAGCTCTGCTTTTATGCATTCAGGAATATGGGATTTCCACAGTCATTTACAAAAGAACAAGAAATCGAGGTGCTCAATAAGTAGCTTTCAAGTTTGAATAAGTGTTTGAAACAGTAGGTACAGTATTGAAAGTATGAGTGTGATAGGCTCAACTGAGACTTTGATTAAATGTCATATGAAGTAAACTACATAAGCCTGCATAGAATAGTAGATATTTTTTCAAAGTAGCTTCAAATGGTTCTGTTAAGTATACGAATGTTCTGATGATTATCTTTTTAATTAAAATGAGAAATCTTTGTTTAAAGTGGCATTCTTTTTTACGGCCTGTTACAGTCTCTGTAACAATCATTTCTTAAGTCTGAACGTTTTTAATTCCAGGAATCCATTTATATAAAACTATGTTTAGACTTAATTAAGGAATGATTCTTACAAAGCTTGTAAATAGCCAAGAAAAAAGGGACAGAAAATAAAACTGACATTCACACTTAACAGAATGATTGTTACAAGGTATGTAATATGCTATAAAAATACAATAAAGCCCTTTTTATAAGAGTTCATATTTTTTGTTCCTCATTTTGAAAGGTATTTAAGAAAAATATCAAAGCTCTATGAAGCGACATCTGTTTTCTTGAATGGACTAGTGACAACTTCAGTTGTGTTTAATTAGCAGTGCCTGGAACAGTACCTGACCAGTTTGGGACCCCATCTAGGACCATTTGAGAGGCAGAAGCTTGATACTTAAAAGAGTTCCACTTTCTCACTTTTTATGAATTAATTAATTTGCAGTAATTCACTTAATTTCCTGGCTCATGAATAGCAAGAAGTCAGTCTGCGTGTTCTTTGTGGTTTTTTTTCTGTTTCATCCCCAAAATACCATTTTCTTTTTGGTTTTGGATGATCAGATTCTAGGAGCTGCTGATGGGCCTTCCAGTTTCACAGGAGAACCAGAACCTTCTGGTTGTGTTTTAAGATGCATCTTTGGGTTGTTTCTTGGTTTCTTTTTTTTTTTTTATCTTTTTTTTTCTTTTTTTTTTTTTGGTGGTTGGGGTTTTTTATTTTTTGTTGTGAGTTGTTTTAATTTTTAATGAGGGAAAACTCTGAAGTTCATTAATTTTTATATTTGCATGTTTGTAGGAGCTCCCACATAACTGGAAGGAAATATAGCAAAAAATAGCCAGTGTAATGGGAGGCTGAAGGGTGATAAAGTTGGAATTTTTTTCCTGCTGTGTGCATGTAGATATATGGAACAGATGGACAAAGGCTTATACTTTAAAAGAGGCTCTGCTTGCACTGAACCTGTATTACTCATGGTGTCAATAGGACCAGAATTTTTAAGATCTGTATTTGTTAGCTATTTTTTAAAAAATCTTTTGAGAACCTTTCGGTCTTCCCAGTAACATATTTGTGTCATGGACATTGTGGCAGAGAACCTTGGATATCCAAAGCAAGGATGTCATAAAAGCAATGAGAATAATTTCGTAAGCTAGAATAGCAGAGCATTGCCTCTTAAATGTAGGGCTGCAAATCCTGCTTGAATATTAAACATACACTTACCAGTTTTTCCAATGGTACTGAAATAGCATCCTGTTTTTTTGGGTGTTTGTTGGCACTAGTGTACTGTATGGAAAACATTAATTGATTTTCTTCTATCCCAAACTTCGTGCTGTAGATTTTTCTGTAGTTGATGCAGGCCTTTGGTACTTCAGTAACTTCACCCTAGCTTTTCTGGTAATGTTTCATTTCAGCCACTTTGCTCCATTAAATGTATGCAATTAGAAAAGCAAATGGCAAATTTGCTATCGCATCACTGAAGTATTTAGTTTCATAGACTTAAAAAGCCAAATTTGTTGCACCATGTTCTCCTCACTGTAATATGTACTATAAACATCAGAGAGAATAGGCTGACCTTAATATTTGCTTCTCAGACTAAATCGCCGCCTTGCAGCAGTTATTTCCCACTGAATAAAAAGTTTAATTTCACGCCCTGATTAGTGCTAGTATGTGCAGGTGGATATTTATTTTATGCAGCTAAACTAATCTGCCTTGGCAAATTATTTGCCAGTCAGCAGAGCTATAATTCCTCTTGAGTATTTGGTACTAAATTATCATTCTCATTAGTAAGATAAAGCAGACTGTTCTAACCACGAAGTTTGGTTAGGCAAAGGGTTTCCCAGATAGACTTTGGAAGATACAAGATGTGTGATGGCCACAACATTCTCAGTATCCTAAAATGGTTTGTGATATACAGAAAGGTAATGAGGATTTTAGAAGAAAAAAATAAAATTATTCCATAGTTGTGTATCCTGTCCAGAGGTAAGGTAGGAATGTACAGAGTTCAGAGATGACCTCTTTAAGAGGTGTCTAATGAAGAAAAAAATCAAATGGTCCTCTTTGGTTGGCCACTGGAAATACTCCCAAGCTCTGATATCTGGGCCATAAATGAGATGAAATATAAAGTTATGGTTTTTTTTTTCTTTATTTTCAGTGCTAGCAGCTACTGAGGTAGCAGATAAAATGACTTGAGACAAAAAGTTGAATGGTTGAGGAAACTTCCTGGTCTGGTCTCATTTAAAATTCACTTCACACTCTAAAAACATTTTAAGTAGTTTAGTAGGATAGTACTTCCTGACATACAAATGTTGAGTGGATATATTTGTCAAGTGAATGTGTTCATCCATTATTTTGTTTTCTATGGATTTTACTGTGTTGGTAGTTTATTTGTATTGTAAAGCATGTTAATGAAAGATACTTATTTTTCGGTTACAAGAAGAGTAATTTATACCTGGAAATTAGGAATTCTCACTAAGTATTGTGTGAAGGGATTCCACTGAAATTTTTTTTCTTCTGTATGTTTTGTCATCTATTCTTCTCATATTCATTTTCTCAGTGATTACTGCAACAGTATTTAGGGTCACATTTAAGACCAGCAAAACCAGCAAGCTGAGCAATTTGATTTTTAATATAAAAATTTTTATGCTAAATTCACCAATGCAGATGGAATAGGCTGTTTTCTCACTTCCTTGTCTGTTTGTATTGCATCATCTTAAACTCCATGCATGCTGGTGAGATTTGTGTAATATTTAACTGTCCTCAGCAGCAAGCTTGACTGGTATTTCCAGTACTGAGTGTTTTCTTCAGTTTTTCTCATTTATTCCTTACAATTCAGGAGATGCTCAACAAGGTATATTCTTTATACATTTTAAGTGATTTTGCACAGAAGGGCTGAATCCACTGTGTGTTCAGCTGTGGAAGCTGAAAATTAATTGTAGCATAGCAGCGTCCAGTGGCTGCAGCTAAAGAGTAAGTGCTCAAAATACAATTAATAAGCAGTCAAACATGAAGCTGTTTCCCTGACAGGATACTGATTAGTGCTGTGAAAAACTTCTTGATATCACAGAAATGGTTGAAAATAAACATCCTGGGAATTGCATTAAGTATTTCCTGCTTATTAAACAACAGAGCTTTCTAATGCCAGTTTTTCTGAGGTGCTGGGGAACTCTGGTGTTGGACAAATGCTACCCCTGCTTGCAGAAGGAGAAAGCTGAAGCTCAGAAATTTGCCAGGGGTCATGGACTGGAGGAATTTGTGTAGGGTGATATGGTACACTGATAATAGAAGACAGAATACAAAGAAACCACTTCTTCTAATAGCTACCCTTATGCTTCTGACCATGTTTTGGTTAATTTTACAATTGGCTAGCCACCTGTTAAGATAACCCATTTTATCATTAAACAAAATTAATTTAAAAAATGGCTTGAAACTGTCTGATTTTAATGGGATCTGAATATTCTTAGTTTTAATCTGCCTCATGAGGCTTGTCTTTCTTCTGGGAAGTACATTGTTACATCATTAAAATATCATCCCCTACTGAGAGAGAAATCGGTCCCATTCACTAAATGGCAATGCTGAAACAATGACAAGTATTTCTAAAAACTGCATTAAAATTCATTTTTTTTCTCTTCGATGTGCGAGTTCCGTGGTCCCATTAACCAATGGGTGCTCAGCCTATTTGCTGCTGTCCATGCACAGCCGGATTTGTTAGCTGGGGTGGCAGAAGGGTTCAGAAGCAGACATGGTGACTTATAGTTTTAAATTATTTCACTTTTCTGCAATGATTTTGCTTGGAAACAAATGACTGATTATAATTTTGCACTCTCTAGCTACTTCTAGTCCTCCTCTGTACTAAAAATTGAGAAACATCTGATTTAATTTTCCTTCCCCCACTGCTAAAACAGGATCTTGTTCAGTCCTTTTGTTGAGAGCAACAGAAAGGAGAGAATGAGGAAGAATGGAAAAGCTCAGCAAGGGGTCTTTCTAGTCTTCTTGAGAGAAGGACAGAAGTGTTTCCAGTCTGTGGGCAGGAGCCATGCAACCTCTTGGCAGAATCCATTGGAGTAACCAGTTTGGACTAGAAGCAGCAAAAAGGCCTAATGCTGGTTTAATTTGCTTCATCCCATGGTGAGGAGGGAAAGGTTGCAGGGGCATACAAAGGAATGAAGAAGTTCTTAAGTGCAGTTGTATGCTAGCAGAACAATAATTAGTGTGTTCTTTTAACACTAGTCTAGATGGACCTGTCTTCTTCAGAAGTACCTGGAGCAAGCCAGAACTGAAGAAGATGGTAGAGAGGGAATTTGGATAACACCAGCCAATGCAGAACTCTAGTGTGAATTTTGTCATCTGGCTTTGTGCCCTACATGGGATTTTTCCATTTGTAGGAATACTCTCTCATGATATTTCCATCTTAGGGCATAATTATTCTTACAGAATTGTAAGAGTTTTTCCCAAATATAGTGGGATGGATGAAACACTGTAGAGAAAGGTGATGGCAGTCTTTGCTTGGATACTAATCAGGGCTGGACTGTATGCTGACTAGGAAAGAGTCTGAATGTTTCCATGCTTACCCCTACAGAAACCAGAACAGTCTCTAGTTGTTTCAGAGAAAAATGGTCTATCATGAAAGTCATACAATGTAGTCAGTCTCCCTCTCTACACACATCATCTGTAATTTATAGTGAGAGCAATACAGAATGGAGCAGTGTTTATGTGGGAGTTGCTTTTAGTTTATGGATAGTTGGCCTTGAATTCTGTCTATTAGGAAGATGTTGGCGATTCTCCAGGGGGGTTGTTCATTGGGACTGTTCAATGCCCTTCCTTCTTTTTTGCCAAAACTGTCAGCATGATTGAGAAATGCAGCCAGCTATCATTCATCTCCTGCAAATTAGAACAATGAGAAGGGGCTGTAGTCTCAAGAAATGATGGATTGATCTTGTTTCAGAAGATGAGTCTTAGAAGCATCTCAACAGAGAGAAATCCAAATAATGTTAACATTAGCCTCTTAAAATGTGACAGAAGGTGTTTCCTGTTGCTAATATATTCAAAAGGACAAAAATCTGCATTCCCTTTTCTTTTTGTAATTTCTTCCTTCTCTTGAATACAGTGAGTCCAGTGAAGCATATTGCTCTAGTACTTTGTTACAGCGGTTGTTATAAGCAAGCATAATACCTGCAAGTTTTTTACTGACAGGAAAATATTCCTATAATCTCATGACCTTAACATAAGAATTTAGGTAGAGATGATAAAGGGCCCATCTGTGAGAAGGCACATGTCAGTGTTGGACTGGAATAGGTCTTTTGGAGCATGGGTTCAAGTCTGATATTGGCAACCAAAGTATTCTCTAAAGCTTTCACAAACTAGTGAAAGCAGTTGCTGAGTGGAATTATTTTTGCTATGCCATTGCAGAGCTATTTCAAATTTGACTACTTTGTAAGTCAGAATCCTAGTTCTTATTTTCCTGCTTAACTCCATTCATGGCTAATTCATTCTCATTAGTTCATACGCCAGTGTCGTGGAGCTTAGACAGCTCTCCTTGTTCCCCTGTGTTCATCTGCAGATAGTTGTGGAGACCAATCATATTCTGCTCTGAGCTGGATCTGGTCAGGCTAAACCAGCATTCTTTAATTTATTTTTCCTTCTGTTGTAAGATATTTCCTGGAACTTTTGATCATCTTAGTAGACCTTTTTAAACAGCTGCAAAATTTGATTAGTCTCCCTGAACACGAATGACCAGAGCTATACAGAACATTCCAGGAAATATTTTATGGATTCCTTGTGCTAAGGCAGTGATCCTAATTCCTCTCTTCTGGGAATTTTTTACTTGATACAATATCCTGTAGTAGTATTTGCCATTTCCGTGGCCACATCTTATGGGTGAGCCATCATTATCTAATGAGTAACATATCCCAGAGCCTCTTTCCCTCTTCTCAGTTACTGAGTTCCTAATTTATAATGGAAATAATGTATCTTTTTGATTTATATGCATCATGTGTCAGTCCTGTTACCAAATTTTCAGGATGCTTTGTCTTATATATTTATGTCTCTTTAATTTCAGTAGCACATCAGTAATTCTTGAGTATTTTAGCCATTAGTGAGAATATTTAACATTAATTTCAAGAATAATAATAGATTTCAAAAAGGTCATTCTCTGTACAGCTTAATGGTTCCTTTTTCAAAATTGCCTGTGATGCTCTGCAGTTTTTAGTTTCTTAGCCTCCTTATAACTCTGGTATTAATCCTAATCTTCTTCATTTTAACCAGTAACTTCCTACATGTCATCTATCATGTGCTTATCTACTTCTAATTTGTCTGGACTTCAGTGATCTTCTTAAAGAAGAAGATTGGGTTAGTCTAGCACTAATTCTCATTTGTTCTAAATTGGGAGTAGATTTACTTAGCCTCCCATGGTGACTGTTTCATTTTGGCAATAGTTATCAGTACTCAGTCTCAGTAGATTCCCTTTCTTGGGAGACAGGACATACTGTTTGTCTATGTTTTGGCTTTGGTTTTTTCTTTTTTGGCCAGCCATTTCTGCAACATTTTAGATTCACTCTGGTTAGAGTTACAGATGGTTGTTCTGCGTGAGGATGCTACCAGGGGCTGCCCATTAGGTGTCTTCAGCTGCTGCTGTTGCCCCTGCTTCATTCTGGCATTCTAGTCCTCCAAGACAGCAGGTGATGCTTTGGTGTTTCTTGGTTGAAGGAGTTTGCTCTAGTTAAGCCGAGCAAAGGAACATTTGCATCCTGTGCCAGGAATTGAGAACTGTCATGGAGCTGAACTTGGTACAGGGTATTTATATAAGGAAAAGAAATTTAATATATTGTGGTAAGTTTTTGAGGCAATTAGTTAAAGAGTCCAAATTACTTCTGATGAGTGAAAAGGTCCTGCATTGTAATTGTAGCAGAGTGCTTTGTAAGGGAAATGTATTTAGATAGAATGGCCATTCCTGCAAAGAGGAAGTGTTTTGGTTACTTTATTGAACAGGAAAATGTTTGGCTAGTGCTGGAGCCTGCTCAGAAGACAAGAGCTCAGTAGCTAAGCAGAAAATGTAGTGGAGTGCTGAAATGTGCTCTTCTTTAGAAAAAAAATGGTATTCCTTTTACAAATTTGTCTGCTTAATGTGTGAGCTGTAGATTTCCTTCCAGGATAGTTGGTACAGACCTGTAACCCATCTCTCCTGCATGCTTTTTTGTCTGTTAGCTAAAATTCAGCAGGAGATCGGGAAGGTGAAAGTTAATACTGTAGTTTCTTAGGCTGATTATGGATTGTCGCTTTCCAAACTTAATTTGGTTTACCTTGGCTGTATTTTTTTTAAAGTCCAGGACTTTCTATTCCTGATGTTCTGAATTTCAGTGAAAAATCAGAATCCAGGTAAGCTCTCTGACTTTTCTAGGGACTTACAAAAAGGAGACACAATACTTGGAAGGCAGCAGCTTCATTTTGTTGATCTCTGGACTAGCTTCCAGCTGCTGTTTTATACATAAATTCTTGTGCTGTGAATGTCACTGTTCTTGTTGGATACTTATCTGGCACAAATTCAGGAAGTAGTATGAGAAATGGTCTTCACCACAGATCTTGCAGTCTTGAAGGAGGCTGGATATAGCACTTGATTTTCATACTTAAAGTGTCAAATGGTTGTCAAATCAAGCATGGGCACAAAGCGAATCTCCACACTGCTAGAGTAAGCAGGTTTGTGTATCTTGCTGTTACTTTGTTCTGAGATTAATGGAGTGCTGTCATGGATCTCCATTTGGTTTTCAATACTATAGCTTAGTATTTTTGTGAGCCCTAAAGAAAGTATCCAGGTGCTTCATGTTACAGAAGTAGTTTACCTGGTTGCTGCTGCTCTTGAAGGATATAAAAATCCTTGCATCTATTTATCTGTCAAGTTGTATAAATAGACACTCTCCAGTGGGAGTTGGTTTTGAGCAGATCTCGGTCGAGGAACTCAGGCAGATTCATTAAAGAGCTGGAGTAGCCATGTTCACCACGTGCGGTGAACTCATTAAGTTCACAGGCAGTCAGAACCTACTGTTCGAGAGTGCTGTGTCCTTCTGAAGGAGTTTGTATCAAACTGTGAGACCTGACAGTCAGCTGACATAGTGTTTGTTCATTCTTTCTACAAAATCTCACAAAGGACACACTTAAATATTGGCAACTTAAGCTTTTAGGATCAGATAGCTTGTGGGTTTTTCTCCTAATAACAAACAACGAAAGATTTTGAAATCGTGTGTTTGGTTTTGTTGAATTGGAGGCCACAGATCTAACTCTGCCTTATTTTGAGTATTGCTTTGGGCAGTAGAGTCAGGGATCTGTTTGGGCCATGAAGTTGTATATTCTGTAATAGGAATTCAGTTTATTGCTGAAATGGATGCAAACTCATTACAAGTTCTAGGCCACAGGGGATACTTTCCTTTGCTGTGGAAGTCATCTCAACTGGACAATCTTCAGTGCAACTGGCCATGCCCTTCCATGTCAGTGACTGACAGATCTAATTCTGCTTTTGTAGCCGACAGCCTGTTAGTTAATGGAGTCCTGAATATTATTACTCAGAGGCAACCTTCAGAGTATTAAAATGCATTATTCCTGTTCTTCACTTGATATTTATCAAACAAGGTGTTATATCTAATGAATTCAATGCTATTGTCAAATAAATACTGTGTGTAGATCATGACTTAAAAGAAATGTTAATATAAGTAGCTTCATTATTGCTTTGCAGTGATGGAGAGAGATGGGTTTAGTTTGCTTGTTTAAATCCTATGTGATGGAAACCCAGAGTGAATGTCTTCTCTGAGGAAACAGCAAGCATTATGGTGATATGATCAGATTAATAAGATCCTTAGTACATATATATTTTATACAGGTCTCAACTTTCCCCCCACCCCCTGCTCATTTCTTCTTACATGGAAGCAGATAAAATGCAGAAGCAGCAGTACTGCCTTGGAAGTACCATAGTAGGTTTCCTTTTATAATGATCATTCTTGACATATTTATCCTTTCTTATGGAAGTGAAGATGTAGATATTTAAGAACCCCTCTTGCACAAAAAAGCCCAATTTCCGCTCAGTACTTAATTAGCACTTGTTTATGACACAGCATCTGATTTGATTTTCGAAACAAATTGCACAGTAAAGAGGCTGATATTTAAACTGTATAGTAACCACAGCTCCAGCTGTGACTCAAATCTTGTAAGCCTTCAGGGGTTGTGTTTAGGCTTAGAAAATAGGAACTCAGGCCTGTAATTAAATGTCCTCTGAAAATAAGCCTTGGTAGAGAAGTGGAGAGGGCACCACTGAATTTTAAATTACTGACTTGTTCTCAAGAATCATTCTGTTGTTCTGGGCTTTGCTAGGGACTGCAGAAATCAAATGGATTAAAAATGGAAGAGTAGAGTACTAAAGGAGAAAAAGTCAGGGGTTGCAAACAAAGAGATGAGCAAAGTAAGCTATTTTGGATCCCCAGTTTATAGACAGATGCAATATATATAATTTTAATTTATGGCTAATATATAGAAAACAAGTTCTGTGGACACCAGAAAGACTAGAGAGAGAGTTAAGATTTCATACACAGTAAAATTGCATTTCAGAACTGTGAGTAAGGTGCTGATGGTTGTGGAATAAGCCATCTGGGATAATGGAAGGCTCATTTTTAAAGCAAGGCCTCAATAATAAACATGAATGTCTTGGAAAAGGAAGTAAACTAGGTTATATTACAAATTAGTCACTCGCCTAAATCAAAATGTGAAATATTCACAAAATAGCATGATATAAATTAGCAGTTAGAGTGCTTTCAGAGTTACTTTTTGAGGAAAGCAATCACTACTGATGCTATTGAAAAAGAGAGGAAAATTCCCCTAGCAGCCTGACTTGTAGTCAAGGAAAATGCTGGAGCAGATGCTAAGAGAAAATACTGTGCTTATGAATGGTATTGAACCATGAGCATAAATGATGTGTGCTCATGAAAATACAAAAATGAGTAGGTCTTGCTGGGCAATTAATTGTATTGCTGGTGGAATTGCTTTGAATGGATCATAATCAAGGAAGATTTTAGTGTTGATTTATAAATTAATACAGCTTCCAAACAAGACCGTTTTCTGGATCCCACCTATTTTTTAGGCTGGGGGAAAGAGAGGCAATTTTATTTTGTTTTTTAAAATTGACAGTCCTTTTACAGTCCTGTCTGCTGTCATTGGGATACTGCAATTCAGAATATTTTAACCAGATGTATTACTTTAATTGCCTCTCTCTGCTGAAGAATGCATTCCTAGGGGTCATTTACAGTGTGCTTTGCAAAACCACAGAAATTCAGAATTTAGGAGATTGGCTGAACTTTTACAACCAGTCATCAATCCAAGAAATTTTAATTAAATTATGCTTTTCTGCTGTGCTTATTTTGATGTAAATGGGGGCTCACTTGTGCAAATATCTCACCTTAATGGCATAAGCAGCAGTATGTGGGTAATGACACACATACCTTGTACTGGTAAAATTTGCTTCTCTTCTGTGTAGTCTCTCATTTCTTCTTAAATGAGAGTAGGTTTATCAAATGAGGAGAGGAGACATACCTCATTGAGAGGATTTTGCAAATACAGTATTGAGGGATGAGTGATGGATCTTACTTTCTCCTATTTTTATGTTTCACTTGTCAGCATTGAAAAATAAATTTGGTTTACAGTAGCTGCTAGTCTGCTGAAAGTCCTGATTGCTATTATTACAATACTCAAGCAACTTTACTTTCAAGTCACAAAAAATTGTGGTGGTAAGAGTTGTCTAAATAGAAACACAGTGTTATCTTCGCTACTGGAAACACTTCTGCTGAAGAGTAATCCTGTTGCTGGCAACAGATTAGTTAATACACTTTCATATTTGCAGGACCAGGGTCTTCAAATTAAATGGTTCAAGTCAGTGTCTTTAAATCAGTTATTCAGACTGCTCTGGAGTGATGGGCTAGCAAATGTTAAGCTGCCCACTGGTCTGAAGAGCTTGACTGTTATCCTTTAACTTGTAGGTTAGGTGACAGAAACAGAAACAAATGAAGTAATTTTTCACAACTTATTGTGAATGCAATTTGTTTCTAACATCACAACAATTTGTTGTGTGAACTTGGGCACATCTGAGACTGGTATTCAGGTCTCTCTACTTGTGACACTGATTTCAAATGATTGTTATTTCTGCTTATGAGTACTTCCTGTTTTTTTCCTGGATAGATATATATACTGGGCTGTGCTACTTTGAAAAAGAAATTGAAGCACTTGAGGCAGAAGGTAAAATGTGTATTTCTGTAGTGCTCTTGCTAGATATGCAGCACTTCATATGGTTTCTTCCGTTTCTAAAGCACATAGAAATGTCAAGAGCTCCTCTCAGCAAACCTGTGAGGTGGGTTAAATGAGTGTTGTCCCCGTTTTACAGTCGTAGGGAGACTAACCACCCATGACGTTAGTGCTGAAGGAAGGCTTAGGTCTTGGAGGATGATGCTTCTAGCTGTGTGAGAAGTCTCCTAAAACATAGTTTGTTAATGTGTTAAGCATTGCAAGTCCAAACACAGCAGGTGAATGCAGTAACCAGACATACTTGACTTTAATTTATCAGCGCAATGATGGTTATTAAAATTCATGTTCAACTGAGATCATTGGCTAGGACACCAGGGCATAATCTTACTTCTACTTTGAAAGATTTAGGAGGATTTAAATTCAAACTGGAGAGAAGCAAAAATAACAAGTGCTTAAAGTATACTGTAAAATCCTAAGTGTGTACTTGTCTTTAGAGGCAAGATTTTAGTCTGCTCTAGTTCTTATTTTATTTTCAAATTCCAAGGCGGCCCACCATAGGTGTGAAGGTTTGTCATTCAGCCATAACACTTTTTTTCTCTCTCCAACAAATTGTATTTCTTGATGTTACAAGTACCAAAGTGGATGCAGTTTGTACAAACTAAATATTGTGTTGACTAGAGAACAAGTGAGAGTAAGCTTATCTTTAATAGAGCCATTCTGAAAATGAGTAAGCTTTTTCCAGCCTTCCAGGAGGAAGGAGTGGTAGGGGCACACATCTGATTCGGAGGAGAGGTGCTTTGAGGTAAGAAAGGGATTGTGAAGTAGTTTCACGGAGTAAGAAAAATCTCTGGACTTGGTGTTTGCAGATGCTCTGTCTGGTCCTGTTGCTTAGATGTGATTTTAATTTCTAAGCATCTCCTTTTTTTGGACGGAGGGGAACACTTGAATCCACTTGAATGAGGGAGTATCTTTGAACTATAAATAAATGTCACGCCAGACAGTGTTTTGGAGTTTGTTGCATACTTTTTCCTTGCTGTAAGTTATGCTATATATGTTTTGTGCTTCTAGAACAATTTCATGTCTTACCTTTTCTTCCATCCAATAAAGCATGAAAACTGTAAATAGGGGGGAAATTATATTTGTCTGTTGATTTGAGACACAATTTAGGACTGTGTGTAAGTATAATAACCTGTTACCCTAGTATTAAGGCTGCACCTCTTCAGGAATTTTCTGTCATCTCTTCATGTTGTCCAGTGTCTGGTCTGACCATGTTGAGGATGGTAACTGGAAACACTCATAGCTTAACTACTGCTGTTTTGACACCATTTGCTTTTTATGTAGTGTCTAAAGCATTAATGACCATTAGTCTTTGCTATTGTGCCCACCACAGAGGCTGTGCTTATCCAAGTGCATTTTTTGTGGAAATTAAACAAAAATACCTATATATACTGAACTGAAATGTAAAATGGTGGAAAACATAAAAATAGTGGTTTTATTTAAAAAGTGTTCTTGAAGCAGTTAATATCAGAGCATTAAACAAGAACGAATCTGGGGACTAAACCTTCACTTAAAAAAATCTGCATTGTTTAAAGTGCTCCAGAATTTAGACTTAGGTTAGCTAGGTCCCAGTGTAAAAGGAGGTCTCTCTTTATGTCTATTCTCTCCTAGCCCCGAATACACATGCCAAAAGATGGATTTCAACTTATATCTTCTGGATACCAAGCATGGCTAAAGCAGGTTGGACTGTATTATTGTTATTCATCTCATGTGAGGGACTGTGTTAGACACCTGTGCTTGTCTCATTAGTGAAGTACATAAATGAGGGTGTAATGAAGTTACAGTGCCATGTTAGCTGATACCCCTCATAGCCATCACTGTTTTGTGTTTATGCATGCTGTGTTTGTATAACATTTTCTCACCAGTCTGATGAATGTGCACTTCCTGTAAATAAAAGTTCAAAATGCAGTCACCTGGAAGCGAAGAGGGTCATAGTCTGAAAACAGATCTACAGCAACAGCTTGAATTACAGAATTAAAATGGGCCTTCAAACACAAAGCTGCATGGTGGTGGTGCTGGTAATAATGGGGAGGCCACTGGGTTAAAACTCAAGAGAATTGCATCTAGCATCTAATTCAGATCTGCCTGGGTGAATCAAGTATGGACACTTACTCACATCACATAACAATTGTGCAGTTTGACACAGTCTGACACTGTGGGGAGTCCCCACTCGGAAGTGGTCTGGTGCTATATTACTCTGGCTATTATTAAAGGCCAGGCTTTAGATGTCTCAGCAGTCTGCCTCTAGCAATTGCTGTCAGCTTTTCACTTTTGTGAGTGAAAAATCCCGCTTCAGAAAAAATAGCTTAATTTACAAATGGCCTGTACAGATCTCTTCTCTGATGAACATAGATGATGAATCCCATGTCCTTGAGAATACATGGCTTAAAGTTGCTGTTTCTGTAGAAAGCCAGAATGTGTTGTTATGGCAACAAAAACTGGAAATATGAAAACAGCACAGATAACCTGCATCCTGTTGTCATGGCAACTGCAGTTGTGAAATGACAAAACGTGGTGGTGAAGGGATCTTCAAGGTGGTACTGTGAGCCCAACATAAACAAAGAACCAAGTCACTTGAGCAGAGTGTGAGAGTAAAAAGCTGCATCAGCAAATCCCCTTAAAATATGAGAGTTTCATTGAAGGTGCTAACAGGATGGTTTTGATGGTCTCCAGTCTTATGTCAGTATCTTAGAAGCAGTATGTAGTAACTTGTTTGTGCAAGCTGCTTACTGCTGTCAACTTACTGACTTCTGTGAAACTGAGCAGAGCTTTGACACCTATTAGAAGATGAGCATCAAATCTTTTATTTGCAAACCGTTTCTTTGAATGAGTGACGTGCTGCAAGGGTGAAGTGTGCTTTGGAGCTTCTCTCCAAGAGACTGTTTCTCTCTCCTCAAGTCCACTCTAGTGAAGGTCAGCTGGGACACTGAAGCTTATGTTTTCTTGATTTAAACTTCGCTGAGCCGGAGGCAAGGTGTCTCAGAGGAATCTCAACTCTGCAATTATTGTCTCACAGAGCTCAAGTTTGTTGACCTATGGGGCATGGCATCAGTTTCTGTTTCTTATGTGGGTTGGGAGAACAATAGGAAGAGGATTGTGTGGCTGTTCTGTTTTCCTTTTACTTCTGAGGCAAACAAAGCAGCCTTTTATTAGCAATACCATGATGCACGTGGGATATATGCTTTTTGAACTCTGAAAAATACCAAGGGGGTAAAAAACTTAAAATGCACAGTAAAATTTCCAAGGAGGCTTTACACTAGGCAACCTCAAATAATGGAAGAACTTGCACTTTTTGAAAAAGATATTTTTGTAAGCATGCTTTCCCTTTGATTTTTAGTTTATTATATTAGTTCTAATGTCTATCTCAATCTTCTTACTCCTTGATCCAAGGAAAAGTTTTAAACTCGGGCTTGTCATCAGCACATACTGTCGTGGAAATATCTTTGCTATTCCAATTTTGTGCTGTGATTTCACCACAGGAAGTGTAAGGGTAAGGCAGTTGATAGAAAGGCTGGGAAGACCTTTCATGAGAAGGAGAGAGGTTAAATTTTTTTGAGGTGAGTTTGGTTTGGTATAGGATATCTATCAAAGGTACTACCTGTAGGATTCCTTAAAACTATGTATTGAAAAGAAAGCCACTTTTGATGTGTGTAAAAGCATAATTACATATGCATCCAGATGGAATGGGGGCTGTGTGTCAGGTTTATTCTCCTGTTGTCTGTATTTTTAACGGGATCCTAACTTAATGATTTTTTTTCCTCAGCATGGCTGAGTATTGATCTGGTGCCTGACTTACACAGAATGTGAGAAGTATCCCAGTAACACATTGTATTAATGTGGACTAAAAGCAGTTTATATTACAGATGAGGTGGAGGAAGATGGAGTTCTGCAAGACTGGACACATACTATAAATATCCATAAAACTGACAATTTTATCTAAAACCAGTGCTGGCTGCATTTGCGTATTTTCAGCCTTCTTAAACTGGAGATAATAGTTGAACACTACCTGAGCATGGGTTGCCCACACTGATGTCATTACCCTCTGCCCTTTAATGGCAGGTTTTATATTTAATGTTGCTGTGCTGTAATGGAGAGTTGTATTGTGTTCTTATGTGGTTTAGAGGAAATACAATACCAATGGCCAGAAATGCATGTTGCTTTAAGACTGGCATTTTAAGTAACCTGCATTGTTCTCTTTACTCTAGCTCTTTCCTGTTTAGCTGTTTGTCTTTTTGTAGAAAATACAGTTGTTTTATTCAGCCTTGATCTTCATTTAAGCTTTTACAGACTTGCTAGCAGTCTGTAACATCCCATCACCTAGGTACTAGCCCTTTGGAGACAAGCCACAATTGACTTCTGAAGGGAGAAAGGGAGGGAATGTTTGTGTATAAATACAGTCAATAGACATGGCATTTTAATTCCTGTATTATATGGACACTTTCTATAATTTAAGCCAAACTATGAAACTGGGCAAGTTAAGCTAATTAGGTAAAACATTTACAAAACCTTATTTTGATTACATAAACGGAAGTAAAAGTATCATTTTTAGGTGGCTTCTGAAACATGGTAATTCAGAGTTAAAGCTAATGCCTCCCTTTTTCTGAGCAAGTATGCATCACGTAGGATATGTAATGTAATGCACTCATCTGAGCCTTTCTGCCTCCCACTGTCTTTTTGTAGTAGGATTTTTAAAGCCAAGTTATAAACCTGTAAATGTGTTTTATGCTGGAAATTCTTGGTGATACCTTAACTAGATTGGTACCAGCAAAGGCCAGTATAATCAAAATAAGGCACTTCCAGTTATTAATGGTCTGCACTTCAGTCAAGTCAGCTGGAAAAGAGGGTGTAAAAACCAGGACTGTGGTGAAACCAGGATTCTTCTGCTAGAATTGAACTTTGCTGAGAGAAAAATGAAATTATTCTGGATATATTTTGGTTTTGTAATTTTGTCACTTAGCATCCTTTTCTTAAGTTCTAAAACATCTATTTTCAGTGAATTCATACGCTTTTTAAAATTCAGATACTAACTCCTTGGGTGGAAAGTTGAAATAAGATTTCTTTCTGCAGTTCATTTATTAATACTTGGCACTCATATAGTACATTATGTCCTCACAGTGCTATGCAGGCATATCACTTATCCTTGAAACACTTTTGTGTGGTAGGTGCATAACAATAATTCTGAGAGATTTTATGGAATTAAATAAAGCTAGACATGAGGGAAAAATCTAATGAAACTTCAGTTTCATATCTCCACCAATGTAGGTTTTTCCCTGCAGTTTGTGTCATGAAAATAGAGAGAAGTTCTAGAAATGTTCCAAGATGAAGAAGTTCCAGCACATTCCTTAGTATGCTGTGTTACTCTGCCCAAACTCATGAGGAATGGTTTGTGATTGATCAGGCTTTAGACACAGAATTATCGAATCATTAAGTTTGGAAGATATTTCTAAGATCATCAGACATAATGGAGCTTAGTAGCAACTGTGTTTTCTTGCTTACCAAAGAGCCGAGTGCACTTGGTCTTGTAACATCTCCATTTTAAACCTTCACATAGTTTCATGCTTTAGACCTTGGTGAGACAGCTCTTATTAAGTTCGGTGTTGTTTAAAGAAGCACACACAAGTCTCTACAAGTCTCACACAAGTCTCTTTTACTCCTTAAAGAAGGGTATGGCACCTAAATCTTAAAGCTCTGCAGCTGCACTGGTTTAGACTTATCAGCTTCATGCATTAAAGAGCTATAATTATGAAAACACTAGTATTGTTGAGTTCAGATGTGATCCATACAAGTTCCCTCAAGCACTTGGCAAATGAGGATCTTGTACACCTTATAGATGGAAGTTGGCCCCTTGCTGGGGCATGTAATTTCTGTTAACTTGAAATCACAGAGGTTGAACTCCAGTAACCACTCCTGGTGAAAACATTTCTTCACAAACATTTACCTAAAAGCTGTGATTTTATCCTCCAGATCCTACTCAGGTAAGTTATTGTATGGATAATCTGAATACGTAAATCCTTTTCCATGTGTCTTATATTTGATATTTAAAAGTAGTTAGTGAACTGGAATATCTTGGAAAAAGTTACTGTTAGCTAGGGAGTTACCAGAAGATTAGAGAAGAGTTTGCATAATACGTATGTTAAGGAAAATTTACTGAGCAATTACACGCAAAGTGGGTGGCTGAAGGAAAAAGAACCCTTCACAGCAGTTGGAGTTCTGCGTGCACAGCAAAGCTGGCAGAATGTAGTAACAGCCTGAGGGTGAAGGGGAAAACTGCTGCACTGAAGTCAGTGATCTGTACCAGGGTAAGAAGTCCAGCATTACCTACGTTTGGAATCTAGGAAGAGTGTTATAATTGAATCTGGTAGCGTGTTTCAGCCTCTGATTTGTGAGACCTATTGTTTGGAAGTCAGACCCTGGTTGTGCCAGAAAAATACGCTCAGCTTTCCCAAAGTGAAATGTTGGTTTGCTTGATTTGCAGTTCATGAAAAATAGTCCAAGGGTCTTTAATGAGATAGCTGAGCTTTGTTATGACCAAGCAGAAGCACAAACCACTTTGAATTGTACCTGTACATGCTTGTGGAAATGTGACCAAGGTGTCTGAACATAATAAAAGGTGAGGAATTGTGCAAAGCACTGGTTGTGACAGGAACTGCATCTGGCCCTTCATGATTCTGGTGCAATATGTGCAGTTAGAAGAACTGTTGGTGGGCTGGTTGAGTCCTGTGAGATCTTTCTCATGGTCACACTCCAAGGATTACTACAGTTGCCTCTTTATTTTTATAAATTAATTTTCTTACTGTGGAAAGACTTTAAAGAAAAACTGCCAGTGACCAAGTCAGAATTACCTAGTTATAAGTGGGGAAAATTGGTCTGGGATGCAAGGAGATGCACATTTTAACTGTATGGCTTTTGACTGTTGTTTTTTTGTCTTAATTAAGACTTACAGCTTTTAATGTTTTTCTTATTTTCAAATGAAAACAGGCAAAAAACTTTCTCCAAAAGTTATGAAAGTATTAATTTGCTCTGAGACATGCTAGTCTCTTTGGTAAGTTTATAATTGGGCAGAATTTTTTTTTAAATGCATATTCTTGTCTCTCAGGTATATAACTACTTCATAACTGGTAAATCTGTATTCATATGTTAGGGTTTTTAAAGGCATATTATTTACACAATTCACTTGAATGGCTCCTTTGAAAGCTGTGTGGCTCTCTCATGTAATTATGTATTTAGTATGCCTTGCATCCATTTTTGGGATAGGGGAAAAGAAAAAAAACTAAGTCCCACAAAATCTACTAAAATAAATAATAAAAGAATATTCTTATTCTGTTTTGACAGCTTTTTTAGAAGTTGTATTATATACTTTTTTTTTTTTTTTCAGATAAGAAGAGTTACCAAAGCTAAAAAATGAAATATGTATGTCAGGTTTTTTAATTGTGAAAGTATACAAGATGCACTGGGAGTATTTTTTTAATACTTACATATATTTATTCAGAAAACATCTCTCAGAACAGTAGATGGAAAAATAAGAGATACCTTTTCATTTTTATGTGAGAGGTCAAAAGAATGAAAAGTAGACCAGGGAAAGGATCCAAAATGATTTTTTATCCAGAAGTAAATTTCTGGAATTGTTACTAAGTTTCATGAGACCAACGTTTGTAATGTAAATAGCAGCTGCCTTATCTGTTTCATGCAATGTGTTGCATTCTGTGGTGACAGGAATAGTGCAGACTGAACACAATGTGAAAGTGATGTATCTTATATTTTTGGCATTGGCTCAGTTAAGTATGTGGCCCAAAAAAGTGTAAGAGGAACTGAGTGAGATTGAAAGATATTGAGGTTTGTTCTCCCATTTTTTGTGGTGTATGATAAAAATAATTCTGAATATTAGGAATCCCAGTAAGATCTGAGCATGTGTTTGATAAAGGATTAAAATTCCTTAGGCACATTTCCTGAGAATTAGGTTTTATAGAGCATGCAGGAAACAGTAGTGTGAAAGATACTTTCAGGGAGAATTGTTCTTGTCAGCCATCCCATATTTGCTTTCTGAAGTGGTGATCTCTCTTCTCATATCAAGCTCACATCTGGTTTATATACTTCAAATACCCTTCAGAGCATCCCATATGTTTTATCTGCTCCAGTTTGGGTGGTAGAATTTCTAGGACCTCTTTTCCCCTCATGTCTTGGTTTAGAGTTCACCTGCATAAGGTGCTGAATGCTGTACTAGGAGGGAAACAATTCTGAGCTAGGAAAGGGCTGCAATAGATGTGCTTAGCATCTGAAATTTATCTTATGTACAGTACACCAAACACCAGCCCTTGGGGAGAAAATTTGTTTTCCTCTTTGGCTTTGTCACAAACTTTTGAAGACGTACAAAAATATATCAGGCTGCCTGTAAATCAAAGGTGTTTTAAGTGCACAGGTTATCATAAAGTTCAGTGCAGGGTTCATACAGGGGTAGTAGGTAATACCTCACTATTTTAAAATTTGCCACAATTAGAAACAGTAATTCTGTACTACTGTCTAATTAATTTCTCTGAACTGACTATAAAGAAAATATCCTTCAACTATAGTTTGATTTTCTTTTGGTCACTCTTGTTTTATAGTGAGCTCAGTATAGTCAGTTTATGCTTTCATACCTGTGCACTGTAGTTGTGAACTGTTGTATAGTAGTGCAAGAACTTTTTTTTTCCCTGTGTAGAGCCACTTAGTTTTACAGGACAAGGTGATATATTTCTGACCTGTAACACAATTTACTAAAACTGTATTAGTTACCCCTAGTATATTGTATTTGCTGAAGGACTAGAAGAGAACAAATTTGATAAGAAAAACCCAGTCTGAAATGGTAATGTATAATCTTGTAATGCAGTAGCAAATAAAGTAAATAACCAATTTTTAGCACTGGCAAAAATTTAGCTATTGAGTGTGTATTGAAATTTGTCTTTAGGACATTAGATAATTGGAAGAGAGGGTAGACTATTAGAGGCAGAATATCTGATGGAGTCAAAAAATGTTCTTGCAATATAATTACAAGAATAATTGAATAGGTTAAAATACATCTTCCCTTCAGCTCATGGTTACTGTCCACTCAGCTCAGGCGGAGGCTGTGAATGCTTCTAGCCTATTTTAATTCAAAGTAAGGCAAACCCATTTTAATCACCAGTGGAGCAGCTGGAACCAGCCTCTGTCACAAGGAGGATGCTGGTCTTGTTTGAAACTGTGCTCCCTGTATTTATTTAGTGGGAAAATACATTTCAGAGTTCAGGGAGTGGGATTTTAAAATCAATTGGAAAAAGAAATTGGGTTTTTCATCAAATAATTCCCTATTTTATGCCACTCAGTGTGTATTAAAGATGCTTAGCTTTTCTAAATAAAAAGCTTTGCGTCTCTGGGTCTGAAAGTTGTGCAGACATCCGAAGTATTAATGCAGTTGGGAGTTAGGAAAGTAAAGAGATTGCTGCATCCTGGCCCAGTACTTAGCAAGCAGTACCAGCATTCCCATTTGGCTCTAGTCCAAGCACTGTGCCTCTGTATCTTTGTTTTGATGAATCGATGTAGATTGACTTGAGTTCAGGAGAGGATTTTTTTCAGTCAGCTTTCAAGTCATGAACATTGAGGCAAGTCACTTGTTTGTGGAGCTGACAGTACAAAAGTGAGTGTTTGACACGTGGCTTGCTCAGTGCATGGGGATAGAGGCTGTTGAGATTTTTCAGAGATCAAGCTCTAAATGAAGTTGTTCTGGTGGGTCACTCATCTGATTTACACACAAGCTGTTTCTATTGAAGCACCTGGGGCCTTTTGTTCAGGCTTGTGAGTAAGCCTCTTTCAGTCACCAACAGTAATTTAGAGTCTCTGCTTCCTTCAATAGGTAAAAGGCAAGTACGGGAATGACATTTCCTTCCACACTGTGCTACTTCACACTTATGTTTTTAAGTACTGTATCACTAATGTAGATTTTGTTGTATACTGGAACAGATTCAGAAATCATCTAAGGTATTGGTTGTTTTTTACTTTGTACTTCCTAACTCTGGAACAATAATAAGTGGCAGGAGCGCATGGGTGAGAAATGATATCCTCTATTGGACAGAGAGCTCTGCACAATAGCCCTTCAATGTTTTTCTTTGTTATTGTGGCAATTTTAGAGGAAGACATTTCATTGCCCTGTAAGTTCCCTGGCACAATAGAGTGCCCTACCTGCAGATTGTAATGACTGTGACTTGAGCTGTAATCTCAACGTAAACCTTGAGTCAACTAGAGCTTGCTTTTCCACTGACAGAGTGCTCCTCATTTTTCCTGCCTCTGTACCATTCCATGCTTCAGTCAGTTACAATATTGAAAGTAACTTCTTTTTTTATATTGTCAGTCAGTTTTAATGGCAATCAGTTCTTTGAGTTCATTATCACAGTACGAAAACTTGAGGCAGCCCAAGGGATGGGAAGGCTTGAGAATATGGAATAAATGATAGCTGCAAGTCTTGGATAACTCTATATGGAAAAAGAAAATCATCCCATATTTATTTTGTATTATGTTATGAATCCTGGAATGGATAACAGTAAGCAGCTGATCCTCACCTAGTGAATTTGCTCTGCATCATCAGAGGCACCATGTAGTAAATCTCCTGTTACTGTGACATTCTTGGAGAATAATAAGCAACTTTGATTTAAATAAATAAAATTGGTGAAATGCTTAACTATGCATATCCATTTCATGTATGAATTTAAAAAAAAAAAGTTATTGTCACAACAGCTTTCAGTAGCTGTAGTGATACATATTACATTGCAAAGAAAAGATTGCTGGCACTTGGAAGGTTTTTTATATGTGGAAGTGTTTGGGAGGTTAAAATGGTGGAAAAGGAAGTATGGCTCACTTTTGTAGCTTGTTACAATACTGTGGGTGTAATTTTTTTGGCTTCAGGAGGGGCATTACATAAAATTAGCAACTTCATGTGATATGTATTACTCTGATGTACTCAAATTCTTGAGTTTCAGTGTCTTTGTAAAGGGAAGAGTTGTTTGGTTGTTTTTTTTTTAAATGAAAATGCAGTGAGGAATGTATTTTAAGGTATCATAAACTTCTATTGAGAACGTTTCTATAGGTTATATTCCCCAGCAGTCTTTAAATACTATTTCTGGAACAGCAGTGTAAATTGCAACAAAGTACAGCAAAGAATGTGGTGACAGACAAGGTTAATCTCTGTGTCTGTCTGCACAGGACCAGATTATGGATGTTGGTGATCACCTTCCTGCTCATTCAAAGATGGGTTATGTTGCTCTTACTTCTCATTTAGTGCAAGATTGCGCAAGGTTTTCTAGCCCTCTCAAGAGCAGGAAGAAACGGAGGCTCAGAAGGCAGCTGTCATTTCATACCCATTCCAGCTGCCCTTTCCACTCAAATTTCCTCCCATCCCCTCCCCTTCTATTAAAAAAAAAAAAAAAGCGGGGCCAGGATTGAAAAAAGAAGACTATGTGAGGGTTTAAAATCTCTAGCAGCTAATCTATCACATCCTTCAGTTTTCATGGCTGTCTGCCAGTTCAAAATACACTTGTTTTTTTCCTGCCTTGCCAGTAATTAGACAAATGCAGTAGTGCTTATGGCATCAAAAATTCTGTGTCTGGTAAAAGTAGTTGCTATCATAATGCATCCCTAAATTTAATAGTAGTAGTGTAAAATGAATAAGCAGCTCTCTATTTCAAGGGCTAATGGCTTTAAGTATCAAAATGGCTAGTATTTTCCTTGATTGGCTGCTTTGGCTCCTTTTTTGTATTTCAGTTTGTAGGAACTGAATCAATTTATTATAAAAATTGTATTTCATTTAACAAACAACAAGGCAAGCAGAAACTCTTATAAAGTGTCACAAACTTCCTGTTCACCTTGGATCATAAGTTTTTCCTTTTATCCCATTTACAGACATAACACAAACCTTTTCTTTCCTTGCAAGTATTACACTTAGAGTTGTCATTTACTTTTCTGGTTTCCTTGCAAAATTGCTTGCCTTGTGTTCTGCCTGGAGCATTGCTGTGGATAGAGAAGAGGTCTGAAAAATTGGAAAGAAATGTTTTATTACTGGGAAAACTCAACACGTTGTGGAATATTAATCAAAATTTACTTTCTTGATCCATAGTGCATTTTTTTCTTTTTGTTACTATGACATCTGTAAAGCTTCTCTCAAGGAAAAGATACTTCAGCAGTTAGTGCTCTCTTAAAGGGCAGTTGTGTTGATGCCATTTGGCTAAGCCTTAAAAGTTCCTGTAATCTGTGCCATCCTGTCTCATACAGTCCCATCTCATAGTTGTCCTTTCTCTGCAGTGCTCTATGCCCAGATCTCTGTGGCTGGGCTGCTCCAGCCTGGCGGACAGCATGCCCTCGCTGCGATGCCTGTATAACCCAGGGACTGGCGCACTCCCAGCTTTCCAGGTACTTTCTGTCTCTCCCCACTCCTTTTCTCTCCATCTGTGTGTGTGTGCATCTCCTTTACTTGCCTGCTTGACCTCTATTTATTCTGGTTCATACTCCGTGCCTCTCCTCTGTCATTCTGATCTCTGGTATTTTAACCCATCTTGTGTAGATTCAGGGCAGCTGGGGCATTTCCATTTACCTTGATAAAATTATTTTATCTAAGTTGGCTTGATACCATCATCTTTTTCATTGGTTTTAAATTGTGTCAAAAAGATACCACTTAATTATATCTGGCAAACATCATCCATCACACAGTCTCCAATCTGGCTATTCTGGCTATTTGCGATGCCCCTCCTATCTAAATTTTCTGTGTGCCACTTAAAGGACTGAGAGGGTGAGTTCATTGCCATGATGATAATTGATGCCAGAAATTCTTTACTTCAGCTTTGTTATCAGGAATCTGGACATTTTGACTACAGAAAATTATTGTCCAAGTAAGCTGTCAGTCAAAAGGCAAGTAAAGGAAACCTTTTTTTCCCTTTGATCTCTGAATTTGTTAGATTGAGGCTTTTCTCTGTCACAGTCAGCCTTCTGCCAAACCAGTTTGTTCAGACCCTTTGGGTGACCAGTGAACTTAAAAAATGCAGACATTCTCCCATGTGTAGAGAGTAAGACAAGTGCTGGGTGATCATCAAGAAACCTAGACAAGCAAGCATTTTT
Organism: Vidua macroura; assembly: GCF_024509145.1. Lineage (NCBI taxonomy): Eukaryota > Metazoa > Chordata > Aves > Passeriformes > Viduidae > Vidua > Vidua macroura. The sequence continues at coordinate 13,423,656 of NC_071578.1, forward strand.
GATGACATGTGGACATAACAGCAGGGACTGGGCTCTGGAGATGTTATAGTCACATTGGAAACTCTGAGGTATTTTATGAACTGCAGTGACTGAGGGACTTTAGGAGTATCTCTGCAGAGAGCATGTTTGTTTGAGCTTATTGTAGCATGAACATTTGCTTCAAGGTTTATGCTGCTAGATTATGCTACTGCTGGCCTAACCTGTTTTATTGACCAGCATCTTTCAAAACCAAATAAAAATAAGAGGCCAGAATATTTCTGAAATTTTCACTTGTTTTGGGGTAAGTTCATTATGCGCCTCTAAAGGAAAGCATGCGAAGATTATTTTAAGTCTTACTTCTTGCTCCCAGAGTTAGGATAGTGCTGTGGAAATAATCCTCGTAGTCCCAGAGGAGGCTTAAGTGTCTTGCATCGTTTTGGTGCAACTCTTTTTGCTGACACAGCAGTAGCACTGATGGACTCTGGAAGGTGTCCTGCCAGGCCTCCTTTGCTGAACCAAGCTTTTAGTGGAGCTTTCTGTGGGGGAGGGGGAAACATGACTTTTTATTAGTCTAAGAGGACTCTAGAGACAACAGGCAGAGTTTAGACTCCTAATCCTGATTTGCATAATTTGACTAAATCATATGGGCCTAATTTCTGAGCTTTTGGCTGTTGAACGAATCTCAAATCTCTTTCAGCTTAGCAGTATATGGAAAGTAATTTATAAACTTAAATTGAGACTTCTTCCTTTCTACTTGAATTATTTTTGATTACTTAAAATAGGCATATATTACAAAGGGTAAGAGAAATTAATTTATTTAAGCTTAAGATGTCCTTACTAATGGTAGATATGAACAATTACTTTTCTGCTAATGCAGTGCATTGATATTTGGGGACAAATGAGTCAGCTGCAAAACCATTCATTGCGTTGGGATACTGGTAGGACTGACATTTGCATTTCTGCAGATTTTGAGAGACGTTTCCATGTGCATTTAGTGACTATGGGAATTGGGGAAGTATGTCCTACTTGCCATCCAAAATGGTAAACTGGTACTCTTCACTGAGCTCTGACTGCTGTGTTGAGGAATACATTTACTGCCAGTCGAGAGAGAAACCACATTGCCAGCAACACCTTCTGCAGCACTGAGTCATCCACATTGCAGTCCATTTTCTTCAATGGGCTCTGATTGATCCTCATTAGCTTGCATGGTTTGAAGAAAACTCCCCTCTGAGGCATGGCTTCTGCATTTTCCAGTGCAGAAGGGAGTGATTTGGAGCCTTCTTGAAGCAGTGATGTTGCAGTATTTCATCATTCCTTAATGTTTTTTTTTTTTTTTTGTATCAAGTCTTCAGGAAAGCATTAAAGACTTTCTTGTAGCCCAGTGAATTTGCTCATATTAAGTTACTTTCCTTTTTCCGTAGCAAGCTTGAAGTAACAGGAGAAGCATATCAATGTTCTTTGCTTGTGGCAAAAGAGAAGATGCCATCTGGAAGGCTACTTAGTCACTGCTGAATTTGTCTAGTTATTTACATGCCTGCCTTCAGATGCTCAGAGAGAAATGTGGAAAGATGCTCTTTTTGAATAGCTCAGTTAAAGTCTTGCTGACTCCTCATGGGAAGCATTGGCAGGTAGTTGATTTAGAGATGATTCTGTTAATATCTCAGGTAACTTCATTTTTCTTCTTTGTGTTTTTATTATTTGAGACAGGTGAAAACAGGATCTTCTGGTTCCTCAACCCTGTTTTTCGGCAATCATCCTGCAGTGGGAAAGGCTTTAAGGCTAAACCCATGTATCAGGGAATAAGGAGTTAGAAAGCTGTTCTTTTTTACATCTCTTTTATATCTCAAAGCTTTGCAACTGATAGTTTACTGTGTAACTGAATTTCATAGCAATCATGGTGGAAGAGGGCAGCAAATTGGAACATGAACTCCTATAAGGCACTGTGGGAAGTGGTCGAGTCAAAGAGGGTATTTTAACAAGAGAAAAAGGCCAGCTATTCAATTTTCAGTGTCTTGGATGCCAGACTTTACGGTACCGTTAATCTGCAAAGCAACTGAAAATTAGGTTGCATGTAGATTCTCCTAATAATAAAAAATAAATTATGCAGAATATACTCTTTTTTTTCTTAGAAAATTGTGCTTTAGAAGTTTCCAGATGTACCAACAGGTGTCTGTTTTCATGACATTTTCCATGTGAAGATAATTACTTTCCCTGTTAAAATATTTTTCCTTGCATGCTCACCAGGCTCTATTTATGTTGCTTTTCATAGCTGGAGGACTTTGAAAATTCAAATTTACAATTACATCCATCAAGTATGCCAAGGGAATGCTTGTATTAATCCTTCCAGGTTTGCAGAAGACCAAAGTATTTCCTTGAATTCATTTCTTTAGGCTGTTGTATAAATGAGGTGGCTTGAAGAGGAATTTGAAAGTCTTGCCAAAGACTTTATGTATCACCATAATCTCAGAGAGCAGTCCGCCTCTTCCTTTTTACCTAATTCACAGCCAACACAAATACCAGCTCCTGTTTAGACTGTAAACTTCTTGGATCAAGAGTCATTCTTTTACTACCTTTGTATGGAGCCTAGACACAGGTGGAAAAGAAGAGAGTTGTCTTGTCAGCTTTATTTTGCCAAATCTGAAACTTTTATTTCTGTAACAGGGTCTATTAATCAAAGAGGAGGATTAACTTCTGTGGTGGAGGTAGCAGCATCTTGTTGAATACAGAAGTGTCTCTATAGAATGTCAGAAATTTGCATTTTGTTTTACTTGAAGATCTTGACCATAAAGAACTGCACCTCAGGGTTTGTCAGGTGAAGGGGACGAGCTTCTGCTTGTTTTTGCACAAGTGAGCATGTGTGTGAGACTTCCTCTGTCTGGGCTAAAAGCTCTGTCCTGGGGAGGAGGGTATGGGTATAGTGGACGAGGCAAATAGAAGCAAAAGGGAGTGTACTTGAGGCTGTGCAGTATGGATGTGACCTCTATGGACTGAGATTACTTTTGCAGAAAGGTGAAAATGCAAAAAATGTTAAAGGTATACAGTGGTGGAAGTTTGTTGTCCTTGTGAGACAGACATGAACTTATTCTTCAAATTACTTGTACATTATTTTTTCCTAATGTTTATATTTTTTGTGTTATGAAGCGGAATATTTGTCAAAGAAGCATTGTCAGTGTATTGGTGGAAACAGTTGTGTCTCTAAATTTCCTTCAGCCTGTTCACACACTTTTGTTTTAGAAGTTGACGTTTTATTGCTGGAAATACAGTGTAAATGTGAGTAGTAGTACATCATTTCTGGTTATACAGGAGGTTAGAGCTTGAGTCTTGGGGTGGGCAAACTGCATGCTCAGAAATGTGTTTGTGAGAAATACATTTGAAGGAAATTGGCTTTGGAGGCAGTGTTTGCTGGTGTGCATAGTTCTGTCTCTAACTGGGAAAGATATGGGGTGTCCAGTCATAGACTCCATCAGCATGGAGACACTAAGCCTGCTTTGTATTCACCCCTCTCGCTCTGCCACTGGCTGTCTGAAGCTTGCCCAGGGGCTGTTTACAGTGCACCTCTAAAGCAGAATCCTAATTTTGGTGACTAATAGCCAGAGCATGTGGCTCCGGCACCCCCCTGGCTGGCAGCAGGCTCTGCCCTGGTTGTGAATGTAGTTAGGTGGCCCCCAACTGTTTACAAGACAGCAGAGGTGAGATCTTTGATTGACAAGTCAGAAATGCATTAGATCATTCCTCTGCCAGTCTCTGGTTCATGCTGTTAAAAATGTCAGCCTCTCCAAGTTTGAATGGCAGCCCGAGGGCCTCAGAAGCTTTTTGTTTTCTGAGATGGAAACACAAATTGGATGTGTGCCTGAGCGCTTCATCCTGGGCTGTAATTTCATCTTTTAGCTAAGAACCACAAGGTACATGAGCAAAGCACCCTGTAAACAATAATACTGGGGAAAAAAATAAACAAGGTCGTGTTTCTGGTACGTTGATCCACTGGTGTCCTGACCTCTATCACGTTGAACATCTCCACTCTGATTGCTGTTCCCTTTGGCATTACAATGAGAGGAGATAGACTGACACAGGAGGCAAAGATTTAAAGTTGCAATGCTGTTGCACATTCCTTGTATTGGCTATGAAATATTGAACTGCCACAACGTGACACCTGGTTTTTTAAGCAAAGTTTCTTGTTGGAGGTGTTCAGCAGGAGTCTTTTCTGTTTTTCCTCCTTTTACCACGTGGCAGGAGCAATTACAAAGGCATGAGAGATGATAAAAGAAGGAGTAGGAATGAAGCCAAATCGCATTTTTGTTTGACTCCAGCCCCACTTGCAGCTCAGACTTTTGGGAGCTTCACTGTAGGAAGAGCACTATGGTTAGCCTGGATGGAGATTTCTTTAAATAAAGTACCCAGTGACTACAGAAGAGCTTTCTTAAACATATTTAGAATTTATCCCTCTTTAAATCTGGTGACATTGTCTGGCTGGTGGTGTAACCTGTGCAGGGGCTTGGTGATGCTGGGGAGCCCACCAAACTCAGGGAGTTGCTCAGGGTGTGCTGCAAGATCTTAGCTCTTGGGTAGAAGCAACAGCAAGAGATATTTTCCTCCTTTCAGATGGCAAAGAAATGAAGGGGACTAGAAAAAAATCTTTGTGGATCAGCAGGATGGGTTTGGTTGTTTTTTGTAGCACATCACTAATTTCTAATTACATTGAGTAATTACATTTAGTAACAGAAATCGGCATTTGTTCTGCACCTGTATTGATACACAGAAGTTGCATGTTCTTTTATTAGCTCTTTGAGTATCAAGAAGTGTGACAGTATCTCTCACTGAGAAATACCACCTCAGTGTGTCCAGCACAATGATTAATTTAAACTGCATGGTAGCTACACGGCCTCCCCCTCCTTCAGCCTCGGTAGTGATGGTCCGGTTACTACTAATGTGCTTTTCCCGCTAAGGTGAGGGCGAGGTTTCTAGTACACCAGCACCAGTTTGACTGTTTAGTTTAAAAAATTAAACAAAACTCATCCGAGTTTTCCTTCCTCCCTCGTTAGGAGTCAGGAAGGTGTGTAAAGCCGTAGTGACAAACGGCATATGCAGCGCCGCGTTGGAGGCATACAGGTATCTTTAAAGCTAGCTCCAGTTCCTCAGGATTGCGAACATCTGCTTGGAGGTATTGTGGAGCTCCACAATGCACTAATTGAATTACTCTTTTCTGGAGTTGCAGGCTGCGCTAATTGAATTAGAAGGCGGCTGTGCGTGTGCGCGCTGCCGCGCGGGCGCGGCGCGGGGCGGGGGCCGGGCCATGGCGCGGACTGTGCTGCGCTCCCCCGGCCGCGCCCGGAACTGCAGCCCCGGGGCTCCGCCGAGCGCCGCAGCCGCGGGGGTTTGCTACTTAAAGAACATTTCAGCGACTCTTCCGTGCTGCTCCAAAGCCTGCATCTTTGTCCCTTTCTGTGGAGAAAGGAGGCTCTGAGGGTACCCGGCTCCAAGCCCCTTGCACCAGTCACAGATGGTCCAGTGCGTTTAGATCCAGCTTAGTCCCTGTAAATCGCCCCATTATCACTTTGGATTTGATGGCTCCACGGGCAATGAGGACTTCAGAGGGAGCCGGTGGCACAAGAACAAGTTGTACCTATTTGTGCACAACTGGCAAAGAGATAACACCAATAATTTTAATTTAGAAATGCAAATATGGAATTTTACGACAAATATGGAGAAATCATTAAATACTTTCTTACCCACATCTAAATTTAAGCCAGTCTTAGAATTTAGTCACTCTTAGTAAATATACAGAGATAGTTCTGAATAATTCTGTATAAGGAGAAGAAAATGAAATATTTCTTCTCTGAAATAAGGTGAACACATGCAAAATTTCAGGGAATCAACCCAAACACTCTCAGTAGAAATGCGGTTGCTAAATCTTAAAATTCATAGCTTGAAGAAGTACTTTGCTGCACTGTGTCAGGTGGATTTCTTCTTATTTCCTCCGCTTTCTGTTGGCTATTACTTACATAGTGTGTAAAAATACTCAGATATTCCCTTTCCTGTATTCTTTCCTCTACAGATAACCAGATGACTTACTTTTCCATAAAATCTCAGCTATTTTCACTCAGTTTTATCTGTGTTTGGTAGGTCATTCTCATAAACATAAACCATATCAGAGACAAGATAGTGTTTGTTTTGCTTTAATGGTTTCTTGTATTTTGTAAGATTTTAAATAAAAATAATTTGTTAAAACACTCTGCAAACTAAGTAAAATTAAGCTCTCCTTATGAAAATACATAACCAATACTCTGTCATATGCATGACTTTTTTTATGATGTTTGTATTCTTGCCCTGTGTCTTGTCATGTTAAACAGGGCTTCTAATTACCACTAAGAATTAGCAAAATTGCTGCTAAAGTTATTTAACAACCAGCTGCCCCCCGAAATAAAATGCAGATTTTTTGTTAAATAGATGAAACAGGTTTTTGTTGCTTTTTGAGGAGAATTCCCAAAGAAGTTCATACTTTGCAAATTCTGGTTTTCATATTTTATTTATATTTATAGTTGTTTCTCTCTAGCATTTTATTTGTATATTTCTGTATTTAAAGATATGTGTATGTGTGTGTATAAGTATAAAAAAAAATAAGGTTGTCATTCTTCTTGGCTCCATTTCTAAGTAGTCAGGTAGACTGCTTCTAGTAGTCATTGTGAATGAAATAGCCAAGTAACTCATTGATCATACCCAAATATTTATTTAGGGCTCATATCTAGTTCTTAAATGACTACCAATATAATTTGGTACCATTGTGGAATTTTCTAAATTGTGTCTGTACATAGCAAGATCAACCATCGCTTTTTGCCTACCTTCTACAAAAAATCCCCGTGATTTATTCTTTCAAAATACAGCCATATATCCGGCGAACAAAGGAAGCAACTCTTCATTCAGCCAGTAAAGCTGCATACGCTTCTACTCTTTCAGGAATATACCTTGCTCTTCTATCACATCTTCAGAGTAATAAAGTGTGCAGCAACCCATTGATGTAGGTAATAACATTTGACCTTGCAACACAGTACGTTCCCTTGTGCAAATGAGGACAAACTTAACACGTTCATGTTTTGGTGGTTGTTCATTAAAAAAAACCCGAACACACACACACAAAATTGATGTGTAGGATAACACACTTATATCCAGTGCCTTATTTTGGTAAGTCAGAAGTGAAGATGGTCGTGGTGAGATTGTCACCTTCAAAATAATATGAGAGTGAATTTGGTGCTGCCTTAAGAGGCTGTAAATGGGAAAGAATCTATTCCATCCAGTGTATAGAGTGCTTTTAAAATCAATCTATTTCTAGAAACTAAATTGTCCTGGGACCAGCTCTTGATATAAAAATTCATAGAAACCTGTTTTTCCGAGTGTGGTAACTTCTTGCCATAGTGCTGTAGTGTTAGAATTCACATTGGCCAGGTTGTTCTGTAAATTAAACAGTGACAGCTTCCCTCGGGGGAACAGCCAATGTATTTATGATGATGTGCTGATTACACAAAATACACTGCAAGCAGAAAACAGCTGCAGAGAACAAACCTCTTAAAAGAATACAATTACAAATAGCACCCTCAGTATTTCTAGTGGTGAGAGCAAAATACAGCATGCTAATTCAGGCTTCTAGTTTGCTTCCAAAGAAGAAAAGAGATCTACAAAGAGGAGGCTGAAGTATGGTTGGATGCACACACAATGCCAATGTGGAACGGCACATAATCCCCTCCTGAAGGTGAAGGGCAAGAACACACCTCAGGCCTGCTTTTTAGCTGTCCTTGTTGCTTAAAATTCCTGTGCCTGCAACTCCAACACCACTGGCTGGTGAGGTGGTGGGGCTCTCTGGCTTGTCAGTGTTTTGACTGCTGTGGTTCATACTCTGTGTCCTGGTTAAGAGCTGAGATGTGATTAGATGACTAATTTATGTTACCAATATGACCATTGTGAAGCAGATCATGGGAGATACTATAGAAAAAAAAAAAAAGGCCCCGGTTTAAAGCTGAGCTTTCTTTTGCTGCTAGTTTTTGCTTTGAGGGAACTTTTGGGAAAAAATTTCCAATTGTTGTTTGCAGTAGCCTGCAGTGCTTTGTTTTTAAAAGGTTCCTGTTTTGTATGTGTAGGGCAAGGTCTTGTACAGTCCAGTTTAGGATAAGATGAAACTTGAAACATCATATTACTGGAAGATGGTGGAGGTAGGACTGTGATTATAATCTCAGGATACAGACTCATGAAGAGAAAAAGGTCTTCAGCTGGAAACAAAAAATGAGAAGTAACTGGAATTGCTTTGTGTAGTGCGGCTGTATGCAAGAGTTGTGATAAGGAGTGCTGTGGTGGGATTTTCTGTGAGGGCTTTTTGAAAATGAGGAGTACATGGCATAGGCAGCTCCCACAGCTGCTAATATCTCACTTCGGAGAGTTGCAAAAGCAAAAAACCTCCACAACTCTGCAGCACATTATTTTTTTGTCTGAGTTGATCTGTCACACTTAAATCATTAAAATATAATATTCTACTTTTGGCTATGCCGTGTATGTATGTGGGAGAGTGAAAATACAGAGAATGCCCTTTCCATCCACTTTTTCAGAATCACTGATAGAAAAGTATGATGCCTTTTAAAAGTCTGGATTTACTGGTGTTTGGTGTCTTTGTTATGTTCTGGGACTGTATCAATAAAACATATTTCAGGCAAAAAAATACCTGTTTAAAATGAAGAAATGTGGTCCTTTCAACATACAGATCTGATTTTAGAGCAGATGAGCTAAAAGCATTGGTACTCTAATTTGGAAGGACTTAATTCACTAGCTTTGAAGTATCAGGTTTTCCAGCTATGGATTGCTGGCTTGTACTAATAGACTGTTACTCATCTGTCTGTATTTTCTTTAAATTGTTTTTGAGCCTCTGTGTGTTGTCCTGCTCTGCTTACATGTATCCCATGTGGCAAGAGGGAGTTTTGTATAATCACCCTGCTTTAATCAATAGAATAATTGATAAACCAGATAAGATTTAAACTGATTACCTCCCCGAGTAGAACTCCCCGAGGGCCTTGGACTCTCTTAATTTTGACATGTATGTTGTGTACCCCGTGGATGAAGTGCAGTTTGAATTATCTGTTTTTATTTGCTTAATGATGGGGAGGGTGTTAAAGTCAAATGTTTAATTAACCCAGCAATGGGCTGCGCTGTCACTTACACACACATCCAGCTGATTGAGATATCTCACCGAGAATACTGAATAGGAATGATAATGTGGCACTGAGACGGAAGATTGCTTTTTCAATCCATTTGCTGGGTCACTGCTTTGAATGTCTTACTGGATGAAAGGCATTCAGCCTGGAAAAAAAAATCAGCATTTAAGTACATTTTGTTTTCCTGGCCCCTTTCCACCAAGAAGTTAAATAAAACAGATATGCTGTAGGTTTAATAAGCCATTCATGTTGTAACAAAAAAGCTGCAACTACTGGATCTCGAATAGGCGGTGGTCTAGAGCTGTACCATTTCCTATAGGAACAAAATGTTTGCCAGCCCCAAGGTATCTGAAGGTGAGAACCTATGTACCTCTTTATCTTTCCTTCTTTGGCTGCTTGGCTACTCACCCCATTTGATGGTGTCCACAACATGTCCAACTCTTCTTTCTTACCCAATTCAATGAAATTTAAAATAATACTTTGTAACTTCTTGTTCTAGTTAAAGAAAATGGTGTTGTAGAGTTGGAATTATTTTGTAGTGGTAGAACCTAATAGTGAGCTGTTAAATTTAAATGTTGCAGGAGGGGCTGTTGTTGCCACATTTAAATTTGCTTTAGCCAAATCAGGAGAGCCCAAGGGTTTGTTTCTTGGGTGGCAGCTGTTCAAAGGCTGCAGTGCTTTGCTAGCCAAACATTATAATGTGCAGTGCCTATTCTGTAACTTTCAATTCTTTTATTAGAAGATTATAATATTTTTTTCCTTAATGTGATTGAACAATCACACCTTTTTTTCATATCTGCAGTGAGGTTTTTCAACAGCACTCTATGGAGGTAAACACACCCGGTATTGGAAGCTAACTAAATTTGCCTCATAGTCCAGTGGTGTGATTGATGCTTCTTGTAATAAATATAGCTTTGGAAGCTGGAAAAAGCACCGAAGCTTGACTGTATGGACTAATTACTACTGTGAGGCACATTGGGGAGGTGGAGCTGTGTCATCCAAACTGCTCCATGGTGACTCTGTAGGTACTTTGAACCTGTTCCAGACTGAGAACCAAGTAGCTTTGACTGCAGGGTCACCTGGATAACAGTGACAAAGATCTGGGTGCCTCCACATTCAGTGGTGTAGACAGTGTGCTGTGAATTCCCATCAGTCTGACACTGCAGTGAGATCACTGAATAGCCATTTCTTAACAAGTGAGCTGCTTTAGGGGAGAAACTGTGCCTAAAAAGTTAACAAGTTTTGTTCCCCTATGCTGTCATTTTTACTTTGGACAGACAACTTGTGCTTCATGCCTTTGTTTTGTATATAATTTTTCCCATTCCTGCAATAAAAATAGGAAGGAAAAAACAACAAGTAAAGCATAAAACAGTACAGTGAGATGAGGATGGTGTGGTTGATTTAGGTGTTTGAGAGTGAGAATGCCACAGGCTTTGAGGAAGGGATGTGATGACAAGTGGAGGTATTTTCTCTGTTTTTCCTCTGTTTGAGGAAAGCTCAGAATGAGAGGTTTTGGAAAAAGAAAATTATAATAATAAGTGTAGGTGATGACCAGGAATGAGAGGGGAAGGGTTTTATAGTCAGTCCAGTGAGATGCCATGGGTTCTTCGAGAGAAATAGTTTAAAAAGTTAGAAAATAGTGCTTGAAGAAGGATGATGCCTATATTACTTAGATCAAAGTTACAAGGTGCTTATATAGGTTGAGTTAGAAGATATCAATATAACCTGATATATCTATATAACCTGATATCAATATAACCTAAATCATGAGTTTTTATATATCTATATAACCTGATACCTATATAATCTGAATCATAGGTTTTTATACCCATATAACCTGAATTATAACTTTTATACCTATATAACCTGATATAAATAACTTTTGATACAATGTAATGGCTAGTATATGGTTAACTAGTTGCTTAATGCTGAATAGACAGAAAAGAAGAAAAAAACTTGCCAGGTGGATAGCTTTAGAGAGAGAAGTGTAGTACTAATGAAAAATTGGCAAGTGCAAAGCCAGTTATCCACAAAACAAAGAATTTAGGCCAGTTAAGACCAGACAGACCAAGGAGCACTGTAACTGCGCATGCACCAAAGACAAAGTTGAAAAGTTCAGATGTGAAGAAGACCGTGGAAGCCTTCATCAAAGGTCCCCGACCTCCCGAAGTTGGGGCGGCGCAAGCGCAGTGCAAAAGAACTGTCTAACAACCATGAGCTCATATGATGTACTTTAGTTCTGGTGCCTGTGTGGTGATGTTGTAGTGACACTGAGCAGTACTTACTGTGTAAGTATAGCACAGCACTGGACAAAGGTGGGTGAGTCAGGTGGAGATACCCCCTCACCATCAGCACTGCAATAAACAAATACCTGCTCTATAGACATTGGCCTATGGGGATTTATTTCCAGGCTCTCTTTTGGGCACCAAGGACATGAAATCTGCAGCAAAACTAGACATGTTTACAACCAGTTTCTAAGAGCACTTTCAGCTCCCATGCAGATGAAGTTGTAATAAATATTGTACAAAGAAAGTTAATCTGTATCTAGAGAATTTTAATAAATAAAAAGTTTTGTAAAACTCTCCCTGGATCTGTTGGCTCTTGCTAACTCTTGTTAGTACTAGAAATATGTTTTTGACATGTATTTTGAATGTTGGATTATATTCCAAGCCTATAAAAACTGACTTTATGCTGTCCCCCCCCCACCCTACATGTAGGGGAAAGAAATCAAGAAAACATCTTATTCCAAATCACTGATAAAAGCCTATAATTCATGAGCATGGGAGGGAAGAATGCTGTGAACTGTGAATAAGAGTGTATAATTTCAAACTTTAGTACTTTTACACTCTGGGATGAGTGTTGAAAATGAATTTTTGTGGAAGGAATGTAGCAAAATGAAAGCAGCAAAGAAGTGAGAGCCAAGTCTGGATTGATTCAGTTCTTCTCTAAAAGGCTTCAGTTGCGTGCAAAATCCTTCTTCCTGAAGTATGTGTGGCACAATTCAGCAGTCTGGCAGAAAAATTTAACCCCAGCTGAAACTGTTATAAAGGAATTTTAACATGAATTTAAAAGATGGGAGAAATTACTAATGTTGCCTTGAAGAATAGAAAGGGAAGAATATTGTTTTGTTCAATGTGAGGAGCAGATGTACAAGGATAAGGCAGTAGGAAGAGGCAATCCAAAGCACAGAGATAATATTCAGAACAAGTCCTGACACCAGTCTTACATAGATAATCTTGAATATTTGAAAGTATACCCATATTATGTGTATTGTAAGGTTAATTGGATGTTTTCAGCCATACTTTTTTGGGAATGTGTGCTTTCTGTTCCTTAAAAAGATGTAGATGGCTTTGAACTACATAAAATTTTGGAGTACAAGATGTACGCTATAAAATCATGCATAGAAAGCACTAGCTATAAAAACATGTGTATACCTGTGAAGGTGCTGATCAATTTGTGCTATTTAGGAAAGAAAATTCCAAAACAGACCTGGCTGTGAAGAAATGCAAATAATAAAATTCATCTAGAGGTCCTTGAGGCTTCTTAAGCTCTAACCTTGTTATGAGGAATGGGGAAGTCGAACTGCCTAATGCAGATGTCTGTGAGTTACAAAAATAACCAGATGTCCTGATTAGCAGAAGCAAATGTTCTTCCCTTAATCCACATGAAATTATGTTCAAAGGCTCTCCGGATGTAATGTGTGTGTAAATAAGGGACCAACAAACATTGGAATAGAAAGAGCCATTGGCCAACTAGCTTGCAAAGCTTGAAAGATTGAATATTAAAAACAAATTTGCCACTGCTGACTGTCTTAAATTCACAGAACAGAACTGTTAAGCAGGGCTGCTTCCTGGGAAACATGGAAAGCCTGTTCTCATTAGCTACTTTCTCTCTCTCGCTCTCTGTCTCTCTCTCCCTCTCTCTCTTGAAAAATGTGGATAAAATGAAACTAGCTTTTTAAAATTCCTCTAAATAACTTGTTCCTAGCATCTGTATTTTGGAGGGGGGGTGGTAGTGTTTTTTTGTTAGCTACAGCTAGATTTTTGCTGTTCAAAATGCATCTGCTCATCAGATCTTTGATATTTGAGCTGGGTTTTGGTATTTTAATGTTAAACTAAATTTACTGTTCTAGTAATGCGGACTTCCCACACCATTAAATTACCGTTTATAGCCAACAAGTAATTACTAAGTTAAAGAACGTCATAAGAAGCTTTCCTTAATGTTATGAAATTCTGTTATCAAGTCTCATTGCTTTGAAAATTTATACTTTTCCAATAATTGATTTGAATGAAAAATAAAACCATGAAGGATCTGTTCTACAGATGTGAAAACCAGAATCTTGTCCTGTTGAAACTTTAGTTATCATCATCAGTGTTAACATGGAGGCAGATCAAATTAGGACTTGTGTGAACATGAATGTGTGTGTCTGGTCAGAGGTGTAGTGTTGTACTTCCCATTTTCAATGTTGTCAGATCTTCAGTTTTAAGAATTTAAGTTATAGTAGGTACCTGAGCTGCTTGGGCGTGAATTTCAACTTGTAAATGTTCCAGGTGGGCGTGAAGTCTTCATCATGGGGCACTTATAAATGTATTGGAATAAATGTATTGGAAGAAAAAAAAAGCACCATGATTCTGTGCAGCTAACAAGATAATAGATGTAATAAACAGAATAGACATGTGCATGCCAGTCTGTAGAGCAGACACTGAACTGGAAGTTCATTTTTAGTTTATTCCCTTTCTTTTTCCATTATCAGTCAGTGCAAGGCAGGCTGCAGATTCTCTGTCCTCTCCTTCTGTCATTCTAATGCTCAGCCAAAACCCCTTGCAAAAGTACCATTTAACTTTAAACTTGTAAGAGCTGGGAAACTTGTCTGTGCCTTCATTCCAGGCTGAAGTCACCCCCTTGTGCCTACACGTTGCAATTTATGGTGTTCTCTAAAAGGATCTAATCTCGGTGAATGTTCAGAGCAGCAAATGCCAAGGAGGAATGGGGTCTGATACTTATCTCTGCATTTTCATTGCTGTGGATCTCCCTGTGTGTTATAGCTGTCATTTTTGTTTTATCTACTGAACAGCAGAGAATTGCCTTCAAACTTGCAGCTTTCATACTTGTTCTCAAAGAGCATTACCAATCCTAAGGACTGGTTTTATATATTGTAGTGACTAGCCAAATAAGTGTGAATTTGAATGTTTTGGACCTCACGATAGGAGAAGAAGGAGAAGCTATCCTTACATGTTTTTAGTGTATCTTAAACACCTTTTTTTTTTTTTTTTTTTAACAGTAATACTGCTTCAGGCTGACACTGGCTATGCCAGGATTCATCCTAGCACTGTTTGAAATGGCTGAGATATTTATAAACTGACAGACAGCATTTATAAAATGAGGATGCTGACAGTCCCTTAACGATAACAATGGACTTGGACTCATCTATCACTTACAGAGGTTATTGGAAAGGGAACATAAGGCTTCTATGTGCCTCTGGTCTTAGACTGGCACTTATTTCCACACATATCTCTCTCTTTTCAGTCCTCTCTGGCTGACATCAACATTAGGCGATTGCAGCTAATTTCTCCATACCTTTACCTGATGATGCTTTGTCCTGTTTTCTGCAAGACAACTAACTTCGCAGCATCTTGGAGCAACACCCTCATTCTCCCAAATTCCCTTCTCCTAAACAAGAGGAACATCCTGACTTCTGGCAGGCTGCTGGCTTGAATTGGGAGGGAAGAACAGTGTGCCCTGATTGACAGACTTAACCTGGGGCTGGGCAGGGGTTAAACAGGCCTTCTGCCTCCTTTTACTTTCAAACAGCACCAGTCTGCAGACAGAATGCTGATGTACCTCTTTATTCAGTGGCTCCCTCTTGACTGAGAGAGTACCCTTCTGTCCTTGGTGAGGAGGACCAAGTGCAGCGTAGGGACACTTCCAGGAACATGAAAAGGATGTCAGTTATTTTCAGTTTCTGATAAAATACTGTGTTCATTCAATGCACTTAGGAGCTTGAGGGTCAGGTCATATCAACAGTTTGCACTGGAAGAGGAAAAATGCACTATTTCACTGGTGTGTGCTAAAGCATCTATTTTAATGTGGCAGCAGAAATACTGAGACAGCTATGTCTGGCATCCGGTTTGCCCTTGGAACATTTACTGTACTCTAACTGTTTGCACACTGTGTTCCCACTGTATTATTTGCTTAGAGACCTAAAATACCCAAGTAGATTTCCTACATGCAGTTGGATCTGCTGATACCACTAAAAGCACACTCTGCACACCCAGGCTTCTGTTCGAACTGATGTATACGCACGCAATGGCTGGAGCGAGACTTGATTGGCTTGAGGGGGTCTATTTATCAGGGAACTCGATTAAAATACAGACTGCACATGACATCAAATTTGTAATCATTTTTCCACAGCAAGCAAGCAAGCATTTTCTGTATTGGATGCAGGTGTTTAAAGCAATAGTGTGTTTTAAGGGCCAGTGCAGCACAAATTCTGGCCTTTGGGATAAAGACAAGTGTTTTGCCTGCATAAACAATATATTATTTTTTTCCCCTCCCCGAGGTCCACACACACCTAGTTTCCCTCAAGCTCATCATCTCTGTCAGGTTAATCAATAGGCACCGTATGGCAGAGGGTCAGTAATCAGTGTCATCGTGCCTTTAAATCGTGTTGAAAATTTGCTTAAAGCCTGGGCCAATTAACATCGAGATGATGAATGGATGGGTAGATGGGAAGAGCCTGGCGCTCAGGGGCTTTGTGAGAAGGAGATGCTCAGCTGTTGAGCAGCAGACACCAGCGAATAAAATCAGCCATTCATGTGAGCTCAGTCCACCCACTCTTAATGATAATGTCAATCTAGCAAAATATATACACATTGGAGTTGTCATGAGTTCATAAATCAAAGGAGTTTGTCAAAGGCATTCAGATTAACGAGGCAGCAGCAATAACAAGTCAAATTTGCATAGAGAATTGCCCGAATCTCAGTAAATTATGATCCTGTTTTTCATTTGATTATTTCCTAATGTCTCAAGAGGGAGAATGATTATATTAGCATGCAAAATCTACTCCAGAAGTAGAAATCCGAGGTATAGCAGACCAGCACACGATGACAATTAATCAGTTTCTGCATACTAGCATAAACACGCAAGGCCCAGAAATGAACTCCTTTTTTATTATTATTTCTCCTTGCTACTGATCCAAATGGTTCAGCTTGACAGAGACTTTATATTGCTTTAACAGTGTTCTGAATTGTGCCTGCAGGCAAGACATAGTTATGCAGCTATAACCAACCTATCCATCTGCCAACCAGATTGGAATTCTCCTATCCAAGGCTTCCATTAACCCCCACTGACAGCTCCAAACAGGATTAAGAATTTGAAAGCATAAAAAATAGTTGTGCTCTTCACATAGACACATGCTTCTCCCCCACCCCCACCTCCATACACTTGGAAAAAAAGGCTGTGTCTGTACACTTTTATAATTAGTGCAGGGCAGAACAGCATCAAAGAAAGCCTCCCCCAGTTGGCAGGGGTTTGATTTCCACCACGAGTGAGGCGGTACTAAAGGTAGCTCTGCCCAATTGGTAGTCCCTGGGAGTGCAGTTCTCCATGTATTATATCTCATTCCCAGCAGTGTTTTGCTGGGCTCTGTACACAAAATACTGCATGCCATCTCCTGTCAAATGCTTCAGTCTGGGGATTTCGTATGCATTGTAGCATGTTGTGTTTAGTGGTGGAGGAGGCTTCATGGGGAGAGTTAAATAGTAATAATTTTGTAGTGGTCTTTAAGACAACCTGCCATGGAGTTATATTCTGTTAATTACAGGCTGAAGTTTTAAATGCAAATCAGATTTAAAAGGATCTCATTACAGGCAGTAGCCATTTTAGGAAAAATGAGCTATGGAAGGCAGAGCCCCTTTGCAGGAATCTTCTGTTAGAGACAGATTTTCAAGGTTACAAGAACTATGAGCTTGATTTCATGACTTTTCTTTTCAGTACTTCCCCTGTCATTGTGTGACCTTGGGCAAAAAACAAATTTATTTTACCTGTCTGTGGAAAGAGGGGATGCTTTGGAGACTTCAGCATCTAATCTTGCCTGTATTTGTTCAAAAGAAGAGACCCTTGCATGCTAGCACAAACGCTTTTAGCCAGTCCAGCTTTAGTCAAGAAGGCTTGCCTGTGGGAAGTAAAAATTTTCCTTGGTGGAAGGGAGTTAGTTTGGCTTTTCAGCTTTCCATGTGCACTAGTTTTCTTTGCTTCTTTCTCCCTAACAAATTCCATCGTTCCCTACTATGTATGAAGTACAGTTGCTGCAGATCTTTAATATTCCCGGTGAGTACATCCAACTTACCGTCTGGATACCAAATGCTTCTTTCCAGGTCTGTGCCCGGGATGTGCATTTCAGTAACCACGAGAGGGTGCTCAGAGCGGTTCCTCCCTTTGTCTGCCTCTCCTGTGGCCGAGAGCATTGCTGGAGTCCTGCTGAGACAAACCTTATTCTGACCTCGCACATGTTTATCCCTCCTCCCACCTTGTTCAGCAAGGAGAAATATATAGATGTACCGTTTCAGTCAATTACGTTATGCTCTTCCCTTGGCCATGGCTAAGTGTTGACCTGTCAAGCGAAATTCACTTCCATGCAGCTACAGTTAGTCCTGAAATATGCGGGGTCCTGTATCTGCACCTGGATTGATAGGTTTCCTTTTCCTGAGAAATGAGCGGGAGTTATAAACATCTGTGCTTTTTCTTAAGTGTAATGCTTTCCAGTCATTCTGTCTTCACCAAGCGTAACTTACTTGCCGACAAAAGTGCATGAGCAGCGCTCCTCTTTAATAGTCTGCTATCGGAGCTGCTGTGTTGGTGCTGTAGAATGGTGAGACGCCAAGCTGTGAACCACCATATGCACTTGGCAGTCTTTGTCTGGTCTTTGTTCAGCCAACCTCTTAGCCTTGCCACCTATAAAGATAATGAATGCAAAATGGTCCTCTGCTTGCTCTTAAAATTAGATGCTCCGCTTAAAGAAAAAGTAGATAACTTGATGCTTTACAGTAACTAGAAATTTCAAAATAAAGGCTAACAGTTCACCAGCAGTTCCTGCTTTGTGATGTTTGTGTGAGGGAGGATCCTTAGTGGCTTTGAAAGGCGAGAAGAATGCAAGATTTCACTGTTGGAAGAGAGATTATTTGGAAAGGGGAATTGTTCTGGCACTTACTGTAGTGAAGGGGGTGGATGTTGAAAACGAATCCAGACGTACTAAACAACCCCTTTACCCTACAGCCACAACAAAATGTATTTCCTTTAGTAACTCACCTCAGGTTCTTATAGTTTTCACTCTTGACCTTTTTTTTTTCCCCCCAAAATTAAAATCCCCCACAAAAATTAAAATCCTGACTTGAGTCAACCACTTACTAAACTAAATTCAATGAGCAGAAAAGAGCAGCATTAATGTCTGACCTTCCTTTTTGTATATATGCGATTCTAGCTTGTATGTTTTTATGATCACAGTTCTTTCAAAGCAGGATTTAATGCAATAACTTGGTCCTGACTGTGACCTCATACAAAAACTTTTAAAAGCTGCCCTCTTACAGTGATTTATCAGGCCTGTTTAGGATTGATTTCCATTATAAAACCCTGGTTACAGCATTCCAAATGTAATGGTGCCTTATAGGTTCTATATCTTGTTTAAAAAAAAAAAAAAAATTCAAAATCACTAGTTGGTCTGCAAGCCTTGATTTACTTCTGACCAGTTTATGACATCCCAAGTGGGGTTTTACTATTGTGTTCCTCTCCCTCCACCCCTTGTCTGCCATTTCTCAGCAGCTTCTGTCCCTGCCCTGTGTCCTGGCTGTCCCTTTGCTCCCGTTGCCCAGAGCAGCGAGCCCGTGCTCATGCAGCACTGCACTGGGCACACGCTCTGCTCTGCTGACGGCTTCCCGCAGCCGCCATGCTGCTGCTGGCCCTGCACTGCCACTGCTTGCAGGCCCCGCTCCTCCTCTGCCAACAGATGCCACTTCTGTCTCCTGAGGTGTTGGGCTGGAAGCTGTCTCTGTGAGAAGCCAGGCAGAGCCATGCTCAGCAAAGGACAGGTTATTTGGGGGACAGGTACAGAATGCAAACTTCTGCTGTAAGAGATGCAGTTCTGAGCTTGTCTGCAAGTAACTGGATAGCCACCCTTTTCCTGGCAGAGCTCTCCCTAGGCCGTTTTTCTGTATCTCTTTAAAACAGGTTTCATTGCTCACTACTGAATGTGTGGGAATGTGGCCTAAGGCTATGAATACTGTGGTGATCAAAGTTATTTTAGATGTGTGTGGGGGATTTCCCCAAAGCTGGCTGTCATTTCTCCCCGAGTGCAGTAGCTGAACCTGTGGGAAGGAGCGCTGTCTTCCAGAGTAGCTGACTTTGGCAGTGAGGTCAAGATTCTCCCCACTGTATCCAGCAGTTTTTAACCATACATTTGCAAGAGACTATTCATGCCGTGATACAACTATAGTTTGTCTTTAAACCAAGCAATATTTGGTTTCAATCATGACATTAGCATGACAAAAGTTTCCTAGTTGTATTTTTAACTCATGCTAGAAAAGCTGTTGTATTTCTTGTCTACATCCTCTTGTCTGACTGATCTTTTTTTTTGGGAGATGGCAGCTTACATTTTGGAGAATCAGTCCTTCTAGAAATGGTACGTGTATGTGGAGTCAGGCAGCAGGAGAGAAGAACACAGCTGTATTATCATACACTACCTACACAATATTTGGGTTTTTTTTTGGAAGGATTTCCTGACAACCTCTTTTAGAAGAATTTAGCTTCACCGTAATTTCTCTATGATTTTAGGCAGCCAGGCAGACTCAGTGCAATTAATAATTGTTAGGCAGATTAAAAACATAGGAGCACAGAGAACAACAGTTGCACCCATTAACAACCTCTTGTTTTCAACAGATTCCACTGTTTTAAATGGTTATTCTGGGGTGTTCAGGAACACCAGTTCCTGATTCAACCACCATTTCAGCTTTTGGAAGTGGCTGTTATTGGTAGTTTCAGAATAAATCCCTAAAGCATGGGCTTCTTCAATAGATACCTGCACAGTATTGCATTGTGGTGTTGAGGAGGAGAAATTCTTTCTCTGCCATAACGAGCTGTTTGGCATAAAAGTACAAGTTAGCCTCCAGTATGTGTATATGTAAAATACTACAGCCTGTGTAGGAAAAATATTCTGTTTCTTTTCTCCTCGCAGAGTAATATTAGGGATAAGAACTGAATTAAAGCTTACTTTCTTTCACAGAATTCCTCTGAGAGAGAAGACTGTAATAATGATGAGCCCCCTAGGAAGATCATTCCTGAGAAGAATTCACTTAGACAGGTATGTGATCAGTCTCTTTAAAAACGTGATAAAACTTTCTAGCTATTTGAATCCTTAAATGCTTCTGGAAGCTGAAGTCTGGCTTGTGCTCATGGAAATCTTATATTTTCTTCTTTGAAGTCTGAGGAAATCACATTGTACCCAGGAAAATCAGACACAGAGATTTAGCTTTCAGGGGAGTTTGATGACTGAAGAAATGTATGCTTCAGTATAGTTCAGTCAACTGTGACTTTAGTTTTACCTTTCTCCAGTTGGTGTTCATCAAGACCTCTTCAGCCTTTTCTTCTGTAATTGTTCCTGTCTTATTTGTGGTATATTTTGTCTTGCCTCAGATCAAGACTCTCAAAATGTTGTATAACAATTAAACTTTTTATTGCCCTTGAAGGTAAATTTTCTTGGGGATGATATCCAGGTTAATAACCTGAAAAATGACCTGTTCTTGTTTCTTTTACATTCATATCAATTACTAATGGATAAAAAAGAGAAAGGATGGTTTACTAAAACACTATTTCTTTGTCCTTTATATATAGTAAAGCAAATTCCTTACCAATTCAAAATAATTCATTTTTTAAATCCCCGTGGCCAGCAAAGGGAGGCTGACATGTGCTTTCTGGGAAATTTAAGTTTGGTTTAGTGATTTCTGATCCATTTTCACTTTGGTCTTTCTTCCCACTGCAACCTTCGGGCAACAGAAGCAAAATTACGTCCATGCCTCAGCTGCCTGAGGTTGCTGCCTGGTGCATCATAGTGAAACCATTGGTGAATGTGACTTAAGTGAATACCCCAGGCCATACATTGCAACAGCTGAGGAATTGTTGCATTTTCTTCTGCATCTCAGCCACAGGAGCAGCAGTCTCAGGCAGAGGAATAAGATGGCACAATCCTGAATCCTGTCCCTCATCAGCTATTTCCAGGAGAAGTTGTGGGTCAGAACCATAGTAAAGGAAGACGTATCTTTTTGATGCAATGCACTTGTGCTCAGAGTTGTTTGGTTTGTTTTGAGGTTTTTTTGTGTTTTAATAGGAGTGTTTGGTTTTGTGGGAGGAGGTGTCATGTAAAGGACTACATACATGTGACTAAGGTCCATCTAACAGATGTAGTCCATTTTAGTCTTTACATGAGGCAATATGCTGGCATAATAGCTGAGGTCCCATTTAGAGCTGAAAAGGATTACATTGCAGAATTTATTAAATATGTTAGATGAAACTTAAACTGTTTCTGGCATTCAACAACAAACAAGAGCTGGAGGAAGAGGGCAAATCTACTAGGAATATCCTAGTATTCCCAGGATAGGAAACAAGGTCTCCAGCATGCCAGAAAATCAGGGGGGGTTTATCTTAGAGTTATATTATCCATGGCAAGCCATCAGGTTCAGCAAGAAGAGATATATGACTCTTCTTCAAAAGAAGATTCATAGTAAGAGATGATAATTAAAAGGATTGTGAGTTACTTATTTTGTGTGTCTTCTCATCACACTGAGTCCTTCCTTGTAATTATTGATTGAGGAAACAGATATTTGGAAACTGTATTATGCAGATGAGGAAGGTGCAGTTTCTTGAATTGGGTTTCCATTTTGTTATATTTCAATCTGCAGAAGTATTCTTAGTGTCACAGGAAAGCTGTCTTTTCCCTCAGGCCCACAATTCATCATAATCGAGTAGATACCAGGAATACAATTACAAAATCACTTGTAGTGTCCCAAGATTTCATATTGGAAAGAATTCAATGGATATTGTTTACATTGAAGATGGTTAGCTGTGTTGTACAATACTGTTGAGATGTTGTGTCAGTCTCTATCGTCATGTCCAGTCCTTACAGTGATGGATGCAGGACAAAATCCTTGGGTCTTCTTATTGCTTTCTGTGTTGAGAACAGTCTTTGTAAATAAATTCAAGGTGTAGTCTTAGTCTTAAAGCAAGTGCCCTCTTGTCTAGATCATAGGAGGTGCCTGTTATGGAGGGAATTCTGGTTCTTTACATAGACATAAATAAAGCTGTCTGAGCATTTTGGAAGCTCAGATTGCTCCTCTTCTCCATTAGCAATGGACAGGAGCAGTGGGGAGTTTTCTGGGGCTCTCATTCCAGAAGTCAGACACATTTAGCCACGTACCTAAATGCTCACAATCAGTGAGTAATGCTTATTGAAAATATCTGGATCTCCTATAGGAAGGTATGCAGAGTAGCTGCTATGTCTTAACATCTATCCATGCTTTATAGAACCAAAAAAAATGTGACCTGTAAATGCTGTCAAAGCTATAATACACAAAAAATTGCCTTCCATTTTACTGGAAAGATGCTAACTTGGTAAATATTGTGTGAACAGTTTCGTATTTTTTGTTCCTCCCGTAAGATTCCCTTAATATTTCATTATTGGGGAACATGGACCTACATGCACAGAGAAATTGAGTGTAGAGGGGTAGGAGTCTGTTTATTTAAATGGTCTTTCCAGTGAATGTATCCTCATATTTAGTACTTTTTGATTAGTCTTAGAAAATTAATGAGATGCATCAGACCACTTCAGGGTAAGCACTATGTCTTGACATGTTCAGCTGCTAGCAAGTTTAAGTAAAGGTGCATTTCCTTTTCTTGCCTTGTTTGCAGTGCTGTTATGCAGCCTTAGCCATAGTGTTTTCTCAGGTGGGTTTGTGGATCAGACATACCAGAAGGTGGAGGTGTAAGGAGGTGTTATGGAGGTGTAATGCTTACTTATGCATCTGAAGTTGTATGCAGGGGCTGAAGACACCCATTGCTCAGTGCTGTGGAACTCTTAGTAAGAGAAATACAATTTTGCTGTTGATTAAAATGGTTTACGGAGAAGGGTGTCTTCAGAAGTCTCAACAAGTGGGGCTGTGTCCTTGAATTACTGGAAGTGGAAGGCACAGCCACTGTTGGGTTCATGTGAGGGCAGCAAGGGAGAAAAGACATGGAGATTAGCACTGGGAAACAGAAGAAGGCAATGAACTTGACACTGTTTGCTGGAACAGTGCAAAGGTCTAAGCTATGACAGACTTTGGAATATGGATGCAGACGTTCAGTTTTGTTGAGTGCTTGATCTGACAAAATTAAATTTTGAAGGGATAAACTGAAAATCATAGTATGAAAACAGACCAGAAAAAAACAATGACAAGTGGCAAAAGTTTTTGGCAACTTTATTTAAGCTAACAAACGAATTTTCACACTGCAAAGTTATAAATTAATTTTAATAGGCTGATCCAGATGGTCCATTTGGAAAATGGATAGCTTGATCTGTTGAAAATTAAACTAAATTTATCTCTCTCATACTTCAAACTGAAGTAAGCGTGAGAAGAGTGCCCATTAAGTCCAGCTCATACAGATGGACCGGCAGGTCACACATGGGACTAATCTGATTCATTTTAAAAATAAATGCATGAGTTATTGAATCAGGTTCCTGTTTCAAGCCCTGCATGTGAGCGTGTGTGTGTGCTGCCCTTTCAAAGGGACTTGAAAATGCTTCAGTGCATTTTTAACCTGTGTGTTTCCATTTTAATTCAACTTCCTTGCCAAAAAACATAATTAGTTTTCAGTGCCTATCATTTAGTGTTAGACCCAAACACTAGATTGATTAGGTCAGCCATTTGTTATTTTAAGGGCTATGTCTCCATCCTTCATTTATGAAGAACATGAGCTCAATAGTCTTGGGGAGAGAGCCGGCCTTTAGAAACTGGGAAGGGGAAACTCTCTGGGGGCCCCTCCAGCCTTTTAGCTTCTGGGTGTTTTTAACAGAGCCATGAATGCAGATTTGTAAATTTATTGCAGTGCCATCTGGTTTTTTTGCAGGAACCATATTATTGTTGGCTCGTATCTGTCTATTGTGGTGGTCACTCCCCAGGAGCTTGCCCTCATAGTCCTAAGGAAAGTGATGAATAGTGGGGGTCAACATGAATAGGTCACAGGGCAGCTGTCCGGGGCTGCCCTGAACTTGATTACCCTACTGGTTTTTAAAGAAGACGGGCACAATGCTGGTTGTTTAAAACCCTCCCTCCCTTCTCTTCATTGCAGCAATAATGAAGTGCCTTTTGCTGCTGTGGTTCATCTGTGGGCGAAGGTGCCTTGTGGGGAAAAGCTGGCAGCAGCAAGGCTGCCACAGTGTACCTCCTGCAAACCTCACAGTGGACTCTGCTGTCTTTCTGCAAGTTTCCAGATGGAAGTCCGGGGGAAAAAAAATCCCTGTCTGTTACCCCATTCAGACAAGCCCCTTAGCATTTTCAAGAATTCTCCCTCTTGCGGTTTTGGCACAGAATATTACCTCAATTCACTCTTACAGACTTGAGATAATTTTCTAAAATCACATGTAGCACCTAAAACATGCTCTGGGCACTATTTCAAAGTTAAAATAGGCATAGTCTGATCTTAAGAGTTTAATGCCAGTACTCAAGAAAACCGTGAGAAGCAGAAAGTGGCTGAAGAAGGTAGAGCAAAGGGAAAACAAGTAGTAGCAATTGTTAGTGGTTTACTTTCAGTTGGCAGCCTCATCCTGCTGCTTAGGGCTCCTCTCCATGTGTATTTCTCCTCTGCAAAAGTGTTTCTGCCATGCAAGATTGAAGCCCTCTTTTTGAATGATGAGGAAAGTTGCATGGTATGGAGGAAGAGAGGATCCTTCAGCTCCCTCTGTCTCTTTGGGGAAGACGCTGCACTTCAGATTTGCCTTCTGTTGGAGAGCTGTCTGAGGCAGGCAGTCCTAGTCTATAAAATTATCCTGGTTACCTCATCTTCTACACAGTTCTTGGTAGTAAGGAGTTGCTGTTTGAAAAGCCCCCTGAAATTGCTAGAGGTACACCATTAGCCTTATTTGCAAGATAATGCTTTCTTTTAAAGTTTTTTTTTCCTCATTATTCTCAAACAACAACAACAACAAAATAATTTCCATTCTTTTGTGACACACTTAGTGTGTGTTAAAAAGCTAGCCAAAGCGGGATGTGCTGGAGTCTAAGTTACAATGGGAGTGCTGCCTTGTGGCGGAAAGGCCACTGGGCTCTTTCAGCATTAGTGCTAATAGGAATCTGTCACCCCGCCATTGCTGCATTCCTCTGTAATTGAGTAAATTGCAAGTGTTGTCTGCTCCCCCCTGCCCTTTGTGTCCATGTCCACTTACCATCCGAAGAACGTGGGCAGTGATAAATAAAGCGCTGAACAGGGCTCCCAGCTCTTTGAAAGCAGCATGTTGCCAGCCCCCTAGTTATATTTCTTTAAGTGTTTATGTTTTTCTGTATTCTTTCTCTTGTGTGGCTGGAACCCTGGGGATCCAAAGCCATGAGAGAGGCCAAGAAGCTAACAAAAGTAGCTGTCCCCTTGTTAGCTTGTTCCTTTCTTCTTTAAAAAACAAGATGAAAACCATCTGGCTCAGGGCATTACATTTTCCTCCCCCATGCACCTCTATAGATTAAGAGTTTCACCTGCAGTGAGGGTTTACATTGATTAGGGAGGGAGCAGTAATTCAAGCCTCTATCCACTTCAGTGGTACTTTGCAGTCTTTAAAGGTGCTGACCCATTGAGTTAAACTGTCAAGGGAGGATAAAAAAGGATCTTCATCCCAGGAGGTAACAGCTGCCAGGTTTTCAACACCTTGCACGCTGCTGGAAAAATGTCACAAATTGTCAATGGAAAGAAAAATCACTTGGCTGCCATCTTCCCTTAATGATACGCCTTATAAAATGAAAGATTTAAGGGTTTAAAAATCAGCAAGTAGCTGTTAGGAAAAAAAAATCCTGGGGGTTTTGAACAATGGGCCCAACAAGAGGTATCCTGAAAGACTGCGAATAATGCATCTGAGTTAGAACAGCCGGGTCTGATTGGGATGACCATGGTTATGTCTGCACAGTGGGACAAGAGGGAAGTGAAAGGAGCAGCACAGAAGTCTAACATTACCATGCCTGTATTAACAAAAAAACGTAGAAAAAGTAGTCTGATTCATAAGCCAGTGAACTGCGAGAAGACATACTGTATTTCTGCTCTTCTGAGGACAATTTGTTTTCAAGCAGCTACCAGATGGCTAAATACCACATTTTCTTTTTTTTTCCCTTATTTTCTTTAACAAGATATCTAGTTTGCCTTGCTCTTTATTTTTGTTTGTTTTAATGCTTTTACGTAGCTGAACAACCCCATGGTGTTGGGCATTGTGGCATACTCCTTTTTGTGTTTCTCCCCCTTGTGCATTGATGGATGAGTTAAAAAAAATCTTCAGCTTTAATATAAGTTCAGGTAACAAGCATATTGGACTAAAGCTTTTTGTTTGCATTGTCTTGAGGTTTTTGTTTTAGGGGCTTTTTTTTCCATGTTTGTTTTAGGTAAGTCATTTTAATTGTACTGGGTAATTAGAAGGTACACACAGCCAAGGGAGCTTTGTTATGGTAATTACTCAAGAAAACCCACTCCCCAACTACCACTGCCATGTGTTAAGACACGTCTTCCCTCTAGTGGCAATATTAAGGACTCTGGCTTTCAGAGTCAGCAAGGTGTAATTGCAATATGACAAACTGTGCTTTAGGGAAAATCCTGTAAATGATCCAGTTTTTTGTTTGTCTAGTCTTTATTTTGTCTTATGACTTTCTGTGGGGACTATCCTTCCCAAGGCTGGGCTAGGGATAACAAAAATTTCGTCTTAAGAAAATAGTCAAGGCGGATCCTGGGTAATGTCTTACAGCTTGACTTAATTCTAGTCTTCTTTTTAATTACCTGTTTATAAAAACGTTTTTAAATTTGTTAAGATTACTTAATTCTTTCAGAAGAAGCACCTCATTTGAAATAAATAAATAAATTGCATTTATTTTAAATAGTCCATGTGAAAGACCTTTAAAGGGTAATTAATACAAGTCTCCTAAGACTCTAAATAAGATGAAAGTGATCTTTCCAAATCTGCTGGAGTGATTTGTTTATATAACTTCCCACTTCTGCTGAATTCTTCAGAGTCTAATAACTTTTTTTTCTAACCGTTTGGCAATTTGTGCTTAGCTACAAAAGCCCTTGTTCAAAAAGAACAGTTTAATAATCTTCTCCCTGAAAATGACTTGAAGGGAGGGTATGGGTTTTGTCTTTTTGCTGTGTTTTTATTAGTGGTATCTTTCTCTGATAAATCATGTAATTACTAACTATTGGGGGGGAAATCTTATTGAACTCCTGGGTTGCAGCTTCTATTAAGAAGTGGAGCTTTGTTCAGGGACTGGGGATTCTTGGAATGAATGGCCAAAGAAATGGATTTCAGTTGGGGAAAAGTTGCACATACATGGAGTTCTGACTGGGGTTCAAGGCTTCAGGCCGGTGCTCAGTGTTCATCCAGAGCTGCACAGACAAGAGTAGAAATGTTTATGTGTTTGTGTCAAAGAGCAGGATCATACTTTCTTTAAAAAGAAAAATGTAACCAAAGACACTTACGGAATGAGATCAGATACAGCTCTATCTTTAGTGAACCATAGTCTAGTGCCTCTGTGGCATTTTAAGCCTTTGGCTGAGAGTGAATACAGCTTTGTGGTTCCCCTGCTTCTGACATGATTTGGTGCTCCCATATATTTGTAGGTTTCTTTTTTTTTCATTAGGGCTTGTTTGGCTATAGGGCTGCTTAACACTCTTCTCAAACGGCTTTTGCAAGGTTAAAGGAATGCAGCTTGGTAACAAGTTTGTGTCATTTTAAATATATACCTTCTAGTAAATAAGGAGGAGTCTTGCAATCAATCCCTTTTAGTGTGTTATATGTTTCACCTGACAACTAAACCCTCTATTGATTAACCATTACTTTGTTAGATAATCTTGTGTCATTGAAGCCACTGTAAAAATTAAACTCTTTAAAATGTTTTACCCTAGCAGCAGTGTGAAAATTGAAAACTTGTTCAGAATTACAGCCAGCTTCCACAAAGAGGGTAGTTTTCAACAAACTGGTTTATGTTTGCATGCTTTATATATAATATAAAAACATATTAAAGCACTCCAACGCAAAGCTATCTGCCTGTAGCCTTGAACCAGGCTACCATTTCAGAATACTTTTCCTTGATGAAGAAACCTCTTATTTTGATGAAAGGTAAGGAGAAACTTGAACAGTTTTGGTGCAGATTAGATGAGATATGTAAAAGGGTCAAGCTTTAAAGGCAAACTTGAGAAATAACCTTTTTTAAGGCTTAGTTTTGGCTTTGATTTTCCTGCTTTTCTCCCAGGTAAGTCAATGTTCCCATGGGCATTGGAACAAATAGAAGGAGGTACTCTTATGTTGTGGTGTAGCATTAGATACCCTCAAATGTTTCACCTAACATGAAGGTCGTATCATCTGCATTATTACTTGATGATATGACATTAATTCTGCTTTCAGAATTCACTAGTCCAGAACAGTTATCGTGAATAGGTCCAGAATTCACTGCACCTATTTGCAATAACTATTAGTGTATGAGCAATATCAGATGAAACCAAATCTCCGTGTCCAGCAGCCATTTTGTGGCTCTCAGTAGCCAGTAACTGCTGCCTGCAAAAAAGCATTTGGAGACTACCATGTAATACTGCCTGGACAATATATTCTCCAAGCTTCTTATGACCTGGCCTCATGAGCCAGATGCAGCTTCTTTGTAACATTGGCAGTACAT
This sequence comes from Vidua macroura, assembly GCF_024509145.1. Lineage (NCBI taxonomy): Eukaryota > Metazoa > Chordata > Aves > Passeriformes > Viduidae > Vidua > Vidua macroura. Next base: position 13,452,754 of record NC_071578.1, read on the forward strand.
TTCTGTTAGGACCTATCAAGTAGAGTGACATTACCTCTTTTTCCTCTGGACTGTAAGGGAGAACTAGGTTTTCTGTGTTTTGCTTTCAACCCTTTAAAACATATTGTAGAACATGTGTGTGAATCTTCTTTGCCCTCTTTATTCATCCCACAAGGCTAATAAAGCATTCTTCTGTGAGAATTTGAAAATAAGATAAATTTTGTAATTTTGCAAAGACAGTAATGTATGTCAAACTGAAGAGTACTTTATGTTTTATTCTCAAATATGCATCCTGATGTGTTGAATCCACAATATGTACTCTTTTCATTTTCTCTTTTTCCCTTTTACTTCTACTGATACTTCTACTGAGAAACAAAGAACTGCTGAAGGACTAAATGGTCATCTGGTAATTTGGCACATACATAAATCCTTATGTAATAAAATTACTTGTAAAAGTTGGCTCTTACAGTAAAAGCATGTTCTTCTCTCCTTCTGTGGTTGAAAAGGTTGGGAAGGAGGAGTTCCTTGGTTTGTTATCAAAAGGCAGAGAGGTGTATTGATAGCATGAGAATGCCCAGGTCAGGCAGACCAGAGCTCATCCACTGCCAACTCCAGCACTGTGGAAAGTGCTGTTGAATGGGAGCAAGGAAGTCTGGCCTCTTTTGGTACTCCATTGCCCTCCTGTCCCTGCAGCATCTACTCCTGTTCCACTAGGGATGTCTGGATGATATCTGTGCTAAGTATCTGTGGAGCTGCTGTCCCTGAGTTTGTTTGGTCCCTTTTTCCACTTCTGATGATGTTTCTTTGCACAATGTCCTAGGGCAAGAAGCACCAGAAGCTCACTGCCAACTGTGTGAAGAAGTGTTTCATTTTATGTTCTTTAAATTTATGATATAATAGTCAAATGTCAGTAGTCCTGGTATTGTGGGATTTGATGAACAAGTTATGCTGGAAGTTCAGTTGGTGCTGTTCTTATGAGATGTAATGTGTGGGTGAAAGTAATCAAAATTAAGCAATACACTAGAATAATTATTTGTATTTGCATTCTGACATGCATGAAACTTTTGAATAGTGCATAGTGAGCTGCTTTCATTCTCAGAAAATGCTGACGTCTCTAGGTTTAGCATTTAGTATTTCACATTTTGTGTTTGGATTGTCAACCCTTTCCCATTTGTAAATGTGGAGAAAGCCTGTTGTAAGCCCAGCTTTTAAAAAGCTGGCATGCAACCAGGGTTTGTGCATACCTGTCTTGGGAGGAAAAAGACTGACAAGATTTGAGTTCATGGTTCAGTTCACAGAGCCACAGACTTCCTTGTTGCTTTCAGTAAATGTTTATGTGGCTGAGCTTTTGATCTGCAAAGTGGAGTTTGTAGTAGCTTTCCTCAATCAGGGCTCCTCATAAAACTTACAGTACGTAGCAGACAAGTTGTGCAGAAATACTGCATATGGAATTCTAGGAATTAAATTGCAAGTGAAAAAAATCACAGATTTACAATAAATGTTGGTTAAATTACACAAATGTGAAAACTGAACAAAGAATCTTACCAATTCTTCATGTTTTTTTGCCTTCACAATCTAGTTGAATTTAACTAATACCATGCCTGTAAAATGAAGTTTGCATGGTATTGTCCGAATGTCAGTGCAAAGCAGATGGTATCAACTTTTTGTCTATCAGTTGGGATGCTATATCTAAGCCCCAATTCATAGTAGTTTATACCATTCTGATCTTTCTTCTGAGGAGAAAGTTTTATGCATACCAGGGTGATGGTTTTATGATGTTGGCAAATATTTGCAAGAGGCAATCAGGCTTCTGTTTGCTTGTGGCCTAATCCAGTTTAAATCTGAATGTCTCCTGCTGAAAGATGCACTTTGTTCATCTGCACAGCACCTTGAAAGAATTCATGTGTTTGAATTTTTCAGTTTCTCCTTCTGGGTCTAGAGACAGAAATTGCTTGCTGGCTGTTAGTCAAAGCAGATATCAATGTTGTGACATGTAAGGAGAACTGCTGGAGCCAGAATATTCTGCATTCCAGTCTGTCACTGATTGTTTTCTGGTTAGAGAGCTCAGTGAGAAATAAAACATGAACGCTAAAGCAATGGAGAAGACAGGGCTTCTGTGATCTCTTTTGTTTCTGTTTTGAGGTGAACTTTAAAGGGGCTCTGTAAATAAGTAAGGTGGGAAGGACTGTGATTTCCTTTATTTCTCCAAGAATGTTTGTACTGTGCTGGTCCAGTACAGATCCACCTAAGCCAGTATATTGATTTCCTATGGTGTGCAGTAAGGAATGTTTCATGAGGATGGTAAGAACTTAGGTGAATGTTATCAAATGATTGAGAACACTCAGTTCCCATCAGTTGGTGCTTACCTGAGCTGGGGGCTGTCGGCAACACTGGGTTTGTGGACACACCTCCTATCACTCAGCGTAAACCCCTTTTAATCTCTTTGCATTTTTGCCTCTGACATCCTTTGCCATGTGCCCCTCTGCCAGTTTTTATGTTGCTGCTGACAACATTTTACACAGTCAGGTGTCTGGCAGAGGGGCAAGAGAGGGAGATTGTTTTTTGGTTCTTGGCACTGAGGGAATCTGGCTCTGGTGATGGAGCTTTGGGGCAGAGGGAGAAGTATAGGAGCCCTTATCATACCAGTGTTGTCCACATGTTTTGTAACCTGTAGCAGGTTTGGGGTTGAAGTCATTTCAAATTAAGCAAATGGAAATCATAGCAAGCCCTAAAGAAAACATCTCCTGAGATTGCCAGTGAGTATTACAGGGAGATAACTGACAGGCAGTTCACTACAAGTCTTTGTGCATCCTCCCCATTAAAGCAATCTTAAAATATCATGAATGTTATATGCTTTACTTAGTGCTCTTGAAAATGTCTTTGTAACAAGTTTAATTTCATTCTTTTTCAGCGTCTTTCTTGGGGTTTTCCCACACAAATTTTTGAGGTGGCAACATCTTCTCTGTGGTCCACTTTCTACTCTTGAAACAAATCAAGTTGGTGCTTGCTTTTGAGCTGCCACTTTTGCATGGAAGCATTTTTCTGTAAATGGTGGCAGGTGTATTAATCCCATACTGAAGCTCTTAGATGCAAAGGTGCTAAGGGTGAGGAGGAGAGCTTGTGTTAGAAGCTCCTGAGTTCTTCAGGCATACTAGTTTAAACAGCCAAGTCAACCAAATTCTAATTGTAAGCCCACTTTGTAAGTATTGTTCATACACTTCCCTCAAAAGGGAGAGATACTACAAGTGATGTGTTCTGCAAGGACTCTGAAGTCTGCAGCCCCAACTGGGGGTCACTTGGTCAGGACAGCATTAAAGAAAAAAGGCATTCTACTTTAAAACAATTTTAAAAGCTTTACATAACTGGGGAGATAAAATACAACAATGGAATGTGCTCTGCATTTGCTCCCTTCTGATTATAACATTCATTGTGTCCCATGTATTTTACATTTTATATTCTGATAAAGTCAGATGTTTATTCACATTTGACTTACTCTCTGATAACTAGTGTGTAGAAATCACCTTGCTTTAATTGTTTAATTGTTCCATGATGCAGCATTTCGTGAAAGAACAAAAGCTGAGATGAGGTTTTTTTTTTCAATTTTCAAAGAGAAGAAAAATCTTTGTCTTTGTATTTCCGTACTGTAAAATTGTACATGGGTTCTCAGAGGACATGCATGCCCTGAACATAGACTTTTGCTATAAACTAGTTTATATTGGTTTGAAACATTTACATCTTAGAAAAAGGAAATGTAGTAGAGTAGTAGAGTTAGTGTAGGTTTCTGTGCCAAAAATGTCGTGCCTGAAAGAAAATTGTGTTCTTCTATTCATAACCATTTTAATCTTTCTGCAGACCTACAACAGCTGTGCCAGACTGTGCTTAAACCAGGAAACAGTATGTCTGGGAAGCACTGCTATGAAGACTGAAAATTGTGTGGCCAAAGTAAGTAAGAGAACGGCTTTGGTTTTGAGGGATTTTTAGCAAATTGTTCATTGGTAGTCAACAAAAAGTTCTTGTTAAATATTACAGTTAGGAAAAAATATTTAAACAAAGAGTAAGTACTGGGTAGGCTTTTCTGTCCTTCAGTGTAGGATCCTGTTTTGCTGTTTTTCTCTGCTGGAAATGATTACTTGAGTCCTGAGCTATGTAGGATTGAAGGGTTCATTTTGCCATACAAGTAATAGGCTTTTCCAGTGGGAGGACCTATGCTGGCCATGTAATTAGCTGTGGCAACTTCCAATGACAAATGTCCAGATACATATTAGAAATACTGCATGAGAGCTCTGTGTATCATGGTTCCCTTTCTTAGCTACCAGAATGGAGGTACAAAAAGACTCTTCAATTAAAATACAGTAAACACTCTACTTAAAGGAAAAGGACAAGGGAGATATTACAGTCAGAATGGTAAGAAAATTAATTTATTAGCCTGTCACAGAAAAGTAATTTCTTGACAATTAAGGTAGATGTGATTGGAAAGGATGAGGTGCCATTAGCCACCCTCTTTTCTTAGAATTCAGCATAACTAGAGTAAAACAATGTACAGCTTGGTCTGTTTGTGAATGGAGGACATTTGAGCCATGATGATGTGTGGAAGAGCTGCATAAAGGATGTGTTTAGTCTTGTGTAAGCTTTGTATTTCCACTGAAAGGAAGTTTAGAATGGGCATGCAGGACAGATCAGTGCATGCAGCCATCTGTTACTGAAACCAGCTGGCATTTTGCTGCTCCTCTGTCACCACAAACCTGACCACTCAAAAGCCTGTTTTCTCTTTCAGTTATTATTCCTTGATCTTCTTGAAGTGCATTTCTTTCATACTTTGATTGGTTGTTAAAGGTGCCTTGTCCCTTCAGGGGCCACTTTTGTACTGACCTTTAAGATAATTTCCCAGCTAAATCTTTGCTGGGGTTTTGCTGGTGAAATTTGGATGTCCCATTACTTTTGACTCTAGTCAGGGAATTGGCTACCATAGAAGTTCGTAATGGTGCTTGCAGGTGGCTTAGCACTCATAAACTGTGTTTGACATGCCAGTTACCTTTCACTGGAGAAGCACTTCTGAGAGAAGCTACCAGTTCTGGTACAAATTCCTGGTATAAGGTTTGATACCAGCACTTCCATTCTTAACATGACTGGTCTTGCACATTGCTTCCTAAGGTGTTTTATGATACAGACTAGGTGAAACTCTTTAAGCAGAGCAGCTCTGGCTGAGTTGTCTCATCATAGAGCATTGTTCCAGTGCCATAAAGCAGTGCACAGCAAGCTCATGGGAGTAAACCCATTCAACCCCATCTACTCTACAGTGTCCTGTTTGACCTGATTGCCTCACTAAGGAGCAAGGGTGTGCAAGAAGTACAGCTAATTTTAAGTGGTGCCTCTTTTAAATAAAATCACATACTTTAACAACTTCATGTCCTAATAAGCTCTCCAAAAGTTATGTTTTCAGCAGGTTTGTGGTGTGGGTAGGGCTTAAGGCAGGAACAGCAAGACTTGTTTCATGCTATTGAGGATGAATTTGAGACATCATCCTGGAGATAAAAAAGTGTATGTTTTAAAAGTATCATGTCTCTATATGCTGTAGGGCAGTATATATGTATATATACTCTTGGACAGTCTGCCATCGTATATGTATGGAAAACCATATATAAATATAAATATATATCTTTCTCTAAAAAAACATAAGGACTTTTCTGGGGGTATAATTCCTCTAGTACTACCTTGCCTGGCTGTTGTACTCCTTTCCTTTGCCTTCTTATCTACAAACCAAATGAAGCTGGTTCTAAGAAAGCTTGTCTTTCAAATTCCAGAAGTTTCAAAGCATTTATAAATCCAGCTATCTAAATGCAGATGGTTCAGTGATGGCATAGGCAAATGGCACAACTGTTAAATGTTCCCTAGGTGAAGGGCTTAAGTGGGATTTAGAGAGTTCAGAGGCCTTCTCCTACCACATGCCCACAGCGAGTTTTATCTTCCATGATTGATGTATTTTATAGCCTTGGACTTTAAAATGTTTTGTCAGGGAGGTAGATACTGGAATTGCTACAATTTTCATTATCTGCAGCACTTTTACAAATGTATTGTAGGGGGTTCAATTTTTTTTTTTAACTTGCAGTGAAACACAGAAAGGGTTACTTTGGAAATCACTATTTATTTATTTTTTCTGATTCTGCAGTGCAGTATCAGCCCTGACTAGGATCCACCATCTGCATTATCAGCTGCTTGTCAGATGTGTCAGTCAGTCTGCAAGACACAATGGTTTTTCTGAAAACTAAATTTCTGATTCTGCACCTACTTGTAGAAAAGATAGTTGTGCTCTGTTAAGACTGTATTAATGGCATTTATTGATTGTGTGCTTGACATTTCTAAAAGTTTGTTCAAAGAATGAAATGCAGTTATCCTTGCAGCCACACATACCAGTATTGAGGTATCTTCTCTCGGACTGGAGCACTGCCCATTTGTTAAACTCTCTTGAGAACGATTGCTTCTGTACAGGACATCCACTGTAAACTACCAACATAACAACTGACATTCTTCCTAAAACAGGAGGAGGAAAAAACAGATACACATATTCAGGTGTGGAAAGCATCATAGGGCCACAGTATTTTGATCACTCAAGGAAGTTTGTGTTTATTAGGAAACCTTGTCTGTCTGGTTTTGTGTACAGTGTCATGCTGACTCTGCAGCCAGGTGCTCTGTGCCTTTTGCAAGCCTATGAATTAACTAGTTTTATTCAGACATTTTAAAATAAAGCTGATGAATCTTTGTGTCTTGTTCTTAGCCCTTCTTTTCTGGTATTTGTCCTCTGAAACTCCATTGATAGGACTTCCTTGTTGGGGTAAAAGCAAATAAGGAGCATTAGAAATTGTTTCAAGTGTGTGCATGTTTTGACTGAATAGCTGGGATCTTAAATTAAAAATTATACATTGTGATGGACAGATTTCATATGTGTGATTTGTAACATCATTTCTCTTGCATCTGCCAGAGTTTTTCTGTTATTTTTTGGCATCTTTTTGCCCCTTGATAAACAAATCTGATGTATATTCAAGCCAATGTCTTCTAAAAGGAAATGCAATCTCTAACTGTGTTTTTACATGTGTGTGTACACACACAGGCATATATATATATATTAAAACGCCTTCTTTCTGTTTCTTTAGATACTAAAAAATCTCTGCAAGAAAGTTTCTTTTAATGATGCTACTGGTGTGCAACCACAAGTGGACAACTCCCTCAGGAATTGGTGCTAGGTGCTTAAATAAGGTAGAAATGTAGCATGAACCTGGGCTCCAAGGACAGGGTGTTTGATTTTAATGAGGCTTATTGAAATCTGGCCAAATGAGCATCTGTTCCTATTGTTTGTTCCATATTTTGTAAGCCAGTATCTTCGGGCAGATAATGGTGTTGGTGTGTGCTTCATCCTCAATTAGAGAGGGACATAGTTAAAAGTCCCCTGGCATCTGGCATGTCACTAGGATTCTTTTGATGCTCCTGGGTGTGCAAACAAGTTTCTCTTCTGTTTTGTACCCAGGAAATCTTTCTGTGGTGACCTTCACACTTTCTGTTTGATGTGTGGTGAGGGATGCTCTGGTGTGTCTCCAGTCTCCTTGGCTGAGTATTTGCTTGGATGGATTGTATACAGTCCTGTTTTCAAACAGAGGTCATGCCTTTTCACACCTTTGTGTGGTGTGTTAGGTCTGCGTTTTGCTGTTTGCATCGAGTTCGTTAGATTTTGCATTACCCTGGATCCTAGCAATACCCTTTTGATTCCAAGTGCTCTTTTCTTTCCCAACAGGAGATTGGTGTATAGCTGATCTCAGAGTTCTTCAGTCAATACCCATTTCCTCCATTCATTAGATATGTCTTACTGTTTGTTAACTCCTGCAGTTTGTTCCAGTTCATCTGTATCTCCTGTACAAAGGAGCATTCTCAGTTTCATTTTGCACATTGAATTCTTTCCTACTTGTGCCACAGACAGGCGCCCTATGGCATCCCTGTGAGAGACAGCACTGACGAGACACCTTCAAAATGGCATGCAGCATTCCCAGGTTTCTACTTAGTTCTGGACTCAGCAAGAGCACCTGGGAGAGGTTCTCTGCCTCTACCTTGATCTAAGTAAAACTGGAAGAAGAAAAATATAGTCACACATACCACCCTTGAAAAATCAGACTTGTCTTTCAGACCACCGCTTGCTACTCACGTGTGAAAACTGGTCTTGTTTTTTAAGGTCCTGGCAAACTAAGGGACTTCTCAGGGTCTTTTAAGCATTTTCTGTCTTTTAGGGAATCTTTGCTGTTCATCATACTTCTGAAGGTGGGATGGAGCTCTATTGTGCTTAATTCTGGAAACACAGAACAGGCCTTGGCACTTCCAGCATGCTATGTGAAATTTCCTTTCAAAGATTCATCTTATTATTTAGCTATTGCTACACATTTTACACTCAAGGGTGATTCAGCTAAAGCAAGGAGTGGTGATAGTAGCTGGTAATTGAAATCTTTTCTTTGTCAGTTCTTTCTGCATCGCTACTTTTGAATTTTTAGAACAAACATAGTCTGCACAATAATAACATTAAGTCTGGAATTTTTATATGAATTTAAAGGAGCAGCCACAACCACTCTTTAATAAAGAAGCGTTTAGGGTTCCAGGCTGGATGTTCCAGTTGGCAGTAGGACAAATTGATCTGAAGATGTCCCTCTTGTACTCTCAAGTCCCTTTATGTCACAGATTGATGGCTCTTTTTTTCCAGAGTGTGTGTCTACATTTACTTTGCATGAATAGCACTACCAGCTCAGAGTTCTGCTGTGATATACCACTGACTCAGTGCATCTTCAGATAATGCATTGTTTTCTAGTGATTTTGAAGCCTTTCCAGTCCCTGAGATTGAAACTAGAGCAATTTAATCATGAACAAATATTATTTGGCTAGCAATGCTCAGTTTCCAGATATTTGTTCTACTGTTTTAATAAGAAAGTGTGTTAGCTTCTGTGTAATGATGCAGAGGGACTGTCAGTGGACATGCTTCCAGCCCCAAATCCCTCAATAAAGTATCCTCTACTGTGTCTTGGCTATACCTTTCTCAGGGAGGAACAGCAGTTTCTGAGGTTGTTGCAAACTGGATAAACACTACCTCAGCCACTGGCTGATAGAGATGTAAGCATGTCATTTTACCCTTCTGTTGGAGATATTCTCTCTGTAATGAGAATTGTGTGAATGGCAGGCATTGCAGGGACATTGCTAGGAGTACTTAACATGCAAAAGGTGCTTTGAAAGGGAATTCTCAGACAGCACAAGTAGAAAATGGCATTGGAGTTTTATCTAAAAGCTTTGCCCTAATGATGATCTTCCTGTCACAAATAAGACTATTTTTATCTTCCTTGCTAGGTCCATCTATCTTTTTTTAGGTCAAGACAATCTTTATGCTTTAGTTTCATCTTGGTCTAATAACCTCTTTGCAAATGATGGAGAAAGAAATGTGATATTCCTGCTCCCCCCACTCCACCCCACCATACACATTCTCCAGATTTTGATAGACTTGTTTTATTTATTTCCAAAATTATATCCGCAGGAAACAAGCTGTTTAAATTCAGATTATGCTGAAGCAAAATGGTCCTGGTATGAGAAGCAACGTGCTGTTTTATGAGCGCAGAGTCCCTTTTCTCATAACTGATTGATAGTAAATATTTTCCTGAAGAATTATTGCCAACCATGAACAGTGCAACTGTTTCACTTTTTTTTTCTGTGCTACTTGCTGTACCAGCCATTGTCTGTAATTAAGATCTACAATTCACAATGCAGACGTTTGCACTTCCTCTGGGTCTGAGCTATTTATAAGGCATTTCAGCTGTTCAGAGTTTCTTTTGAGTGTTAAACTATGTGTAAACAGGCTTCTTTAGTCTTCAGTTGCAAAAACATCATGGAGTGGTTGTCATTTCTGCTTCTTTTACCACCCAAAATGACTTTGCATGTCAATGAAACCACAAATTAAAAAAGAATTACACTGGGGGCTTTTTTAAATGCAACAGAGACTTTGAAGAAACAGCAATATAAAAGCTAACTTATACATTGCTTTGTAGCTGAGGGTCTCTTAAGCATATTATGGAGATCAGTTCTCCAAGCTCTGCAGTAAGGATGGTCAGGCAGGGGATAGGCAAAATCTTGATATGAAGAATAGTTTTCAAAGTTTGGTCAACTCAGTGGAGATGTTTCTACTTTTTGGACCCCATGGTTTGGAATCTTGGTAAAGCAAATTGCATTACATTTCAAATTGAGTTCAGTAAATCAACTGGAAGGTCCCCCAATAGATGTTAGAAACTCCATCTTATGTTTGAGTGGTTTCAAGGAAGAGTTTTCTTGTGGTGATGACAGTCAAGCTGGAGCAGGTTACTTGTGGAGGCTCTTCAGCCTCCATCCTTGGAGGTTTACAAGAGTCATGAGCTACCTGATCTGACCTCATAAAGCACCCTGCTTTGAGCAGGAGGCTGAGCTGGAGAACTGCAGGGGTCTCTTCTAAATAAAATCATCTTGGAATCCTCTCAGTGTACAGACAGTGAAGATGTAATAGAAGTCTTTTAAAATGTAGAACTTGACCTGGCATCCTTAGTCAAAATTCCTCTGCGACTATATTATGTGTAGTATCACATGCCGTTGTTCCTTGCTGTGTGTTTGCTGGTTTGGTGATGGGTACTCTGCATAAAGAATTACAGCCTTGAGGTCTTCATTCCAGATCCATCACATCAAGCTTGTAAGAAGTGTTTATCAGGATAAGTGTTACAACCAAACTGGACTTGTATTTGCAAAGTACTTTAGGATCCTTCATGTTGGAAATGTAAAACAGTTTGGAATCCAAGTCATTGGTGGCTTTGGTGATAAATGGTGGCAGACATAGGAAGCATTGCTTTTTAAGTAGTCACCTGCAGTGACAGCACCCTCAAATGGTACAGAATACATGACATTAGATGTCTTTTTAGTATTTTTCAAATACAAGAATTTAAATATTTGTTTGAAAATATGTCCAATTCTTGTGCTAAAGCTTGTGGTATGAAATGCTGTAATAACAGTTTCCTAGTGTAGCCCACTGCAGGGAAGCCACTGATGTGGCCAAGTATCACATTTCAGAAGGCTGAGTGAGTTCTGAGTTCAGCCTAGCAAGAGAGCACCCAAAAATGAGGCAGTTTTTATAGCCTGATGGGGACTAAGGTGGGGAGGGCTCCAACATCTTTGCTGTTGGGAGCAGGCAGGGGAGGGGAGGGGAGGTAGCGAGGAGCGGGTTCATCGTGAGACGCGCACTGCAGCACTGCCCACTGGTGCATGCCGGATCACCCGCACGCAGAGATCACATGGCTCCTCCAAAAGTCAAACGATCAATTCGCCTCGTTTTGGCTCTGTACTTAATGCACAAACAGTGCGATCTGCAGGGCTGTAATTGCATTGTTAGGGCCAAGGAACAAGCCTGTGCCTTTTCAGCAGACAGCTGGCAGGGAAAGAGGCATGTTGTTAGGAAAGAGAGAGGCAAGGCAAATAAAATTACTGCTAACGCTCAGAGATCGGCAGGAGTCCTACTTGCCTAATCTTACCGGTGGGAGCAAGCGGCTGTTGTAATCCAATTATAGCAGCATAAGCAATTTGTTAGACACTCCGCATAATGTAACAATTTCCCAATAAACTCTGACTTGTAATAACGTCGGCAAGAGCCCACATAAATCTGCCCGAATGGTGGGGGCTGGAGTGTTCGGCTGGGGGCTTGTAATTTGTGCCATCAGCACGTTTTGTGGAGTGTGGTGTGGTGCAGTCTTTCAGTGCAGGAATTTTAAGAGGAAAAGCATGGCACGCCCCTCCAAGAGAACACCATTAGCAAGGGTCAAAAGAGATACCAAACAAAGCTAGGAGGTGGCTTTTCTAGGAGGGAGGAAAAATCAAACCCCAAATGCATGGCTCTAGCTGATGAGGATTTAAAAATATTAAAAAGCAGCAATGAAAATTGCAGCATTTTAAATTACATCAGGGGGAGGAGGGGGAGCTAGAATTACATCTGGTTTGGAGCAAGGGGGAGGCGAATACCCTTCTTCATATTTAAGCCATTTAAATATTAAAAAAGAAGCTCAGTTCTTGAAAGGGAGGCTCTGTGCTTACAAGACAGAGAAACCACAGATCCTGTCCCAAGCAATTCATAATCAACAAAGGAAAAAAATTAAACCTTTTCTACTACCCAGTTACCCTCCCGTTGTCTTTCTTGCAGCTCCTAGCTGGCTTCATGCATATTGGCACAGCATCTTGATGATGCATCTGAGAGATAAAACGTAGGTCTAGAACCATTCACTTTGAGCGTACCCCAGTGAATTTAACTTTTTTGGCACAATGATGAATGTCCCCTCTGGTTCATGCAGATCTACACAAAGAACTAATCTAATTTAGATATTATTTAAAAGTAAAATCAGTCTGCTGTGCTCTGCCTGTCACTCTTGGAGTACATTGCCAGTTAGAGCATCGTAGGCACCAGTTAAGGGTTTATGTTTAGCAAGATTTAAGGTATCATATTTCTGTTAATCCCATTATTTAGCATTTCCCTTCACTAAGATGCACACAAGGCAGCAGGCAAAATAATGTAGGACCCTTTATATACAACATAGAGACAGTCAGAGATCCAGAATTTTCAGCGTTTTCTAAACACTGCTGTGGTGTAAAAATTCTTGACTTCATACTGCTAACAATACTTTATTAATTTCTTAGCTCTGGGATACAGTGAGACTTTAGTGTGGAGTGACATTTCTGAACATGTTCCCAAATTGTGGCAGCATAATGCCTTTGCGTAGGGTAAAAAATAGCTCCCAGCCATACAAAAGAGTTTCTCTTCTTTGGACTTTCTTCTCTCAGACCCTGTGTTTTGATGCTGGGCTATGCAGGTTCTTTTGCTTAGCCAAAAAAAAAAAAAAAAAAAAACAACAGAAAACCAAACCCAATACTAAATCGCTGGCCTTGTACATACAGTTCATACAATCATGCCTGTACCATGTCTGCCATTATGGTTGTAATGTATTTTGTGTGATTATGGGGTGTATTTACATATTCACCTGCCATAGTAGTCCTGAGATGATTTTTATTTAAACTGTAGAAGAGTAGCTGAGATGTGCATGCAGGCTGCCATGCAGATAATGCTGCATATTTTGCCCTTCTTTATGTGGAAGTCAAGTTTCCATTGTTCTTAATCTTTGTTGTCTGCCAGCGTATCAAACCAACAGGCTGAGACAGTGAGCATTTCCAAAAGTATCCTAATAAATATTTTCTTGCTACATAAGTGCACCTTACAAAGTGTGTTTAAAGAGGACAGGTATTATCTTAGTTTACCGAAGCTGAATCAATAAACTGCAGTGCTTCTAATAAAGCCACTCAGTGTCTGGGTTTAACTAATGGCTGATTTTCACGGCTTTGACAGTGAGCTGTGTGCGTTATTTTCTCCTGATATTGTAAAAATAATGAGAGCAAATTAGAACAATCAGTTTACCCCGATAGCTGCTGATTGGAGGTGATGGGCAATATGGCAGCGGGTAATCCATCTTCGGGCTCCTGTCACATTAACTTCAGCAGTGTGGAAAAGATCAGGCGGAGCGAGTGGGAATCCTGCCCAATCAGAAAGCTGAAATTAATGAGAAGAGCATTGTTCTGTGATCAACCTTTTAATTAGCAAGAGTGGAGATGGAGGGAGTGATGAAGCTGGCAGCACAGCTGCACAGTGTTGGGCATGTTTTCGGCGAGGGGGAGGAAAAACATGGGTTTTAAATTACCCCTTCTGTGCTCCCTGTACACCAGCAGTGTGTCTTCATTCTAACCCCCTTAAAAGATCTTAATAAACAGCCACATCCAGGTTAATATTGCAAACGTGGCTGTTACTAATGAGTAGTTTCGAAGTAGGTCGTTTCAAGGGGTCATTTAGGAAAATGTTGATCACTGTTTACAAAAAAAGAGAGAGAGAGAGAGAGAGAGAGAGAGAGATAGGGTTTGGTGTTAAAGTTTCACTGCATCAAGGAAAGAAGAGGAGGGAGATGGATAAAATTAGAGTAAGGGACTGCCTGTTTTAATACTCCTCTCCTTATTTAGTATATGTTTGAAATAAGATTCCTCAGCATATATTTGAAACAAGACTCCTCAGTTAAAAATACTGTGTGCCATGTGGCTTTCAGCAGCAAAAAAAGAGGAGACATCAAATACTGGGTTGATTTCCTAATGTTCCTTCTTGTTGGGTTTTTTCCAATGTTTTTTTTTTTTTGTCCCAGTATTTTTTGTTTATTCACTTAACAACAAGAAATTATAAATAAAAATATTTGACTGCTGTAATTGCTAAAATCGGCTTGATTTTTTTCCTGGTGGTTTGAGAAAATCACAGTTTTCTCAAGTGCATTCTAAAAACAGACACTAGAGTTAATGGCTGTCACTTCTGAATACCAGTCTTAGGAAAATCTTCATTTTTGTAAAGGGAGAAAAATAACGGGGGGAGGGGGGGGAAGTGATACTATGGAGCAATATCTGGAAAGGAAAATAAGAAGTGTTAGAAAAGAATATTTATATTTGCAGTGGGAATGCAGCTACTTCTGATTATCACAGTTCCTGCTCTTCCTTCCTTGCTCTCTCTGTATTGTTGTTTTCAGGCAATTCTTTTCTCCTTCCCCTTAATACCCATAGAAGTTGTAGTGGTAGAAGAGTGAGGCTCCATCACACTGTGCGCAGCAGCTGTGCTGCTTTCCTTTCATTTTTCCAGTCAGAACACAGGCTCTCTTTACTTTTAGGTACTCCACTTTCTGATGCTGAAAAACAAATAAACTCTTGTCCGTTTGCAAAAGAAGGCAGAAGTCAGCACCCTGCACCTACAGGCTGGTTGTGTGAGCTGTGAGCTCACACCCACCGGCAACTTCGTGCTGCCTGCTTTGGGTGGGCAGCAGTGAGCTGGGGAGGAAAGCTCCTGTGGGTGAGCTTGGCTCCTTTGGGGTTCAGTTCCAGGCAGATCTCACCATCTTTGCTCACTGTAGTATTTGGAACATTCCTAGTTTTATAAGAGTGATGTAATCTCTTTCCTTCTCACCCCTCTTTATAAAATGAGGGCTTTGTATGAGTTTGGTGGTGTCCACATAGCTTTTATAAGCTGAAAGACACTGCATCTCCACACATAAGTTAACCTGGTAAAATACAGACTTTTTGTACTATCTAACCAGTTGTACTTCTAATATAATAATGAGTGGGGCTTGCAGTTCTGCTTATAAAGGTTGTCTTAATATTTTCATTTGTAAGAAACAGTTCCAATTTTCTGCAACTTTTTCCCTATTTAACCCTTCAAAGTAACATTTTATTTCAGCCTCCCACTCCCTGCAGCCTAAGGCAGAAAAAAAAATTGGTGTGTGGGATGAACTGTATTCACTTAACAAACAGCTGTTCAATATTTTATTTTATTCGTATTGCTTGTTCTGTGCCCCAGGCTGTATTTATTGCATGCCTTTCAAGTCCTGGTCAGAATACAGAAATAGGGACTGCCTCCTGGGGGTTTCCCCTACACTTTCAGTGCTTCACAAACCTTAATTAATCCTTCCAGTGTTTCTTGGGGTGAGTGTTGGACTCACAGCATGCCTTTTTTGCAGAGAAGTTCAAAAGTTATTTTAACAACTGAAATTTAGGAAGGAAGTCGTTTATTTGTAGTAAGCAATGAGGTCTCACAGGAGGAATATTAGATTAGGAATTATGACCCCAGATTTTGAGATATCTTTTGTCTTTGCCATAATCTGCTTTTCTGTCTCAGTTCTTTCATCTGTAGAAGGATATGCTGCTTAACATTTCCTCATTAGACTTTTGGGAATCTAGAAACATGGTATCAGTTGAAGCATGTTCTGTATTTAATCACAATTTTTGTTTATATACACCTAATGTTGATTTGGGCTCTGTCGTTGTGGCATCTTCTCTCTCCCCAGGACAGGACCATATGCATTTTTAAAGGGCTGTGTTTTAGACATGCATCTTGGGAAAGATGCACTTACCAATGGTTGCATTCAAATGGCAGTCAAATACGATCCTTGATGGAGGCAAGAGAAAAGTCAAAGAGAAAGTGGACAGTAACTAAGCCAAACATTCTTCTTCTTGTGGCATAAAACACCAAAAGCTCTCAAAGCTTTTTGTTCTTCTTTAATAAAACTCAAGACCCAGTAAATTATTCCACAGCTGCTTAAATCAGTTTGTCAGCTTCCAAAGAGATTCCCCTGTGGGCAAAAACCAAGTGGTAAATTCTTGCCCCAAAGTAATCATACTGCAGGAGAATAACTGGAAAGATGCAATGTATTGCAGAATCCACCTTAAGTATGGAGCTTACCACCGTGACTCTGTAATGGGATGTCCCAACATGGGGTATAATATCATACATACTGTAAATATGCCATTTGTGAACTAATAGGCAGCCTTGGGATTGTTAATGTTTATATATATGTTAAAATGAACATAGAGCCAATATTAATTCTTTTTTAACCTAGTAAAATAATTCATTCTAGCTCTTGGCTGGGTTTTACAAGTGTATATTTTTATCAATGTTGAATTTCTTGGTTGGGTCTATATTTTACTTAATCCAATTATAATTTCTTTCTTTCCTCTCTGAGGGCTAGCAAACCGTACTGGCTGTTGACAGAATATCAGCAACATTTTTTTAAATTCCTCTCTTTTTAAAATTTTCTATTAAAACTGTGTTAAACAGAGTTAAAATTTTCAGACTCAATTTAGCCTGACTTTTGCATGTTGAAAAATAACAGCAAATTTCATATATCAGAAGATTTTGTATGTTTTTTGTAGCTATATTATTTTCTGGTTTTTATACTCCTTTACATATAGTAATATTCTTCCACAGAAATTCTTCTTTTTCTTAATGCAGTAGTATTTATTATGGGTGAAACACTTTAAAATTTGAGATTCAAAATTTTCACGTGATTTTAACTCTCCCTTCTCATATAAGCAGTATGAGTCAATGTGTGATACATAGTAATTTTATTTCTTGGGTAGTGAAACATAGTATCTGTTCTATAAAGTGTAAGTACATTAAACTCATTTTATTAATAACTTTAAAACACAAGGGTAACATTTATTTTAAGATAAATAACTTTGTAAGTTTTCTTATTAAGGTTTTTTGTTAGCTAAACAGTTACTTATATAATCTGTTCCAGAATGTAATTTGTCTTTAAAGAGATTGTAAAACCTTAGCTGTACTAATGAAATTAATGCATATTTTAAAGTACTAGTTCCTGAAATATATCTTGTAGTTCCCATGAAGGTGGTCAGAGAAATGTGAATTTATGCATTGCATAGATAAGTTATAAGTTGGGAAATGGGAGCAGCACTGTTGAGTCTGCAGTCTCGTATCCTACAGTAATGCTTAATAGAGTAAAGCAGTTCTCATAGGACAACCTGATGTCTTGCCCTCAGTTTACTTCCAGATATGTAATTACCTCTATTTCTGGGCACTTACTACAATAGTAGCTTCTTTGGATCAAGTACTGACAGGTGGAATCCCTTCTAATATGAAAAATCAGATCAATACACTTCAAATCCTGTCCTCAGGTGGAGACACATTTTCTTTCAGGGTTTCCTGATACTGCACTAAAGAACTTTTCATCTTATGTAGGACCTCAAGTGACTCAACATAAATAATTCTTGTGGAGGTCAGACATTTGCCTCCATCTCCTTTCTCTCAAAGTAAATCACTATCACCTGGCAGGAGAGGTTTTGATGGTTGTAAGAGTTGATTTGGAGTCATACTGGGATCCAGCTGGCACCTGTCTGGAGTTTTTGCTCTTTGCAATCTTACGAGTTTTCGGATAGCCACTGCAGTCTATACCCACATAACTGATCAGTTAAAGGCACAAGACAGCAACAATATTGAAATAAACCAAGTAACTTTTCTCTAATTGTGGAAACAATAGACAATTGGCCCTGGAGAAAATGGACTTCATAGTTGCAACATCTTGCTGCCCAGGAGATCTTGGCCTGATCTTCCCAGTAAGTGACTTGAAGGAAACTCCTCCAGCAAAATTGCCTCCATATCAGGGACTCTAAGGTCACTTGCATTACTCACATCTGGATCTTCATCTGACATCCAGACATCACGTGAGTGAAGAGCTTAAAGGTTTGTACCAAATCCTGTGGGAGTTTACCTGGAGGCAGTGAAGGTATGAAACAAGATAGTCTTTGTTTCCATGTAATACATTTGTTATAAATGTATCAGACACCATGAGGGATATCCTGTGAAACCAGTGACAAGCACAGTGCATATGGCCTCAGGGCAATCTGAAGTTACCTGGGAGTTTCCCAGAGGCAAGATGGATGGATAAAACCTCACCAGAATAAGTACTGTTCCTGTGTGTCATGTGCAACTCAGCAGTTCAGCACATGGTGGATAGGCTCAAACTCACTGGGCACATGCCAAACTGAAAATTGGCAGCTCTTCCAGTCGTTCATGAGAAAGGAATGAAGCCCCATCTTTGTGTATTAATGAAGTGGAGTGCGCAGTCCCGTCAGTGTTCTCTACTCATTCTAAGTCAGTTTGCTTAGCTGACAATCGGCAACTTTGCATCTGTGCCTTTTCAGGTATGCTCTGAGCTGTGAAGTGATGAATGTCTCTTGCAGAACAAGACATTACCAGCCTTGTTACACCAGAAGGGCTGGAAGGAGGATCCAGGGAAATACAGGCACATGAGTCTAACCTCGGTGCTCGGAACAGATCATCTTCAGTGCTACCACATGTGTGGCACATATGGGACAAACAGGTGATCAGGCCCAGTCAGCGTGGGCTTATGAGGGGCAAGTCCTGCTTGTCCAGCCTGATCTGTGGTAAGGGAAAGGCTGTAAATGTGTCTACCTAGACTTCAGTAAAGCCTTTGACGTTGTGTCCTGCAACATTCTCCAGGAGAAACTGGCCAAGCCCAAAGAGTGGTGGTGAATGGAGTCAAGTGCAGCTGGTCACCAGTTACCAGTAGTGCTCCCCAGGGCTCAATACTGGGGCCAGTTCTGTTTAGTATCTTTATTAACAATATGGACAAAGGGATTAAGTGTATCCTCAGTAAATTGACAGACAACACTTAATTGGGTGGAGTGTTGGTCTTCTTGAAGGTAGGACGGCTCTGCAGAGGGATCTGGACTGGCCAACTATGAGATCGAGGAAAGTGTAGTGCCAGGTCCTGCACTTGGATCGCAACAACCCCACACAGAGCTGCAGGCTGGGGCAGCATGGCTGAAAACTGCCCAGCAGAAAAGGACCCGTGGGTACTGGTCAACAGCAGCTGATCATGAGCCAGCAGTTGCCCAGGTGGCCAAGAAGGCCAATGGTATCCTGGCTTGTATCAGAAGTAGGGTGGCCGGCAGGACCAGGACACTGATCATCCCCCTGTACTCAGAACTGGTGAGGCTGCACCTGAAATTCCATGTTCAGTTTTGCACCCCTTACTACAAGAAAAATACTGAGGTGCTGGAGCAAGTCCAGAGAATGGCAGCAGAGCTAGTGAAGGGTCTGGAGCACAAGTCCTATGAGGAGTGGCTGAGGGAGCTGCGGGTGTTCAGCCTGGAGAAAAGGAGTGTCAGGGGCACCTTATTGTTCTCTACAACTGAGAGGAGGGTGTAAAAAAGTGAGAGTCAGCTTCTTCTCCCAAGTAACAAGCAACAGGACAAGAGGAAATGGCTTCAAGTTGTGCAGGGAAGGTTTAGATTGACTATTATAAAAATGTTTTTCATTGAAAGTTTTGTGGAGCATTGGAACAAGCTGCCCAGGGAAGCTGAGTCACAGACCTGGAGGTATTCAAAAGACTTGTATATGTGGCATTTAGTTTAGTGGTGGACTTGGCAATGTTAACAGATAGACTTGGAAGTATTTTCCAACCTCCATGACTTTATGATTCCACCTTCAGGGACCTTGCAGATCACTGGTTCCAGCCTCTTGTAGATACTACTTTGTCCCTTTAGTGAACTTACAAAGTTTCATCTTACAGTCACTTAAGGTCTGGTCTGAAGTCTTTTTTTCCACTGTTTCCATCAGAATATTTTTCCAGAACCCAGTTGTTCTAATGACTGGAAATCCCCAGCTAGAATTTCCAAGCTAGTTTATTCATGGAGACATTGTATCACTGGTTCTTTGTTTCTTCCTTTTGTTTTAATAGTTCTTGTTCAATTTTTGATGTTTATCCACATATAGTTTTAGAGAGCTGTCATACCCACTTTGTTTTATTAGGACAAACTGAATGGTCCTTAGGGAGTTGTATGATTTAAGAAATGGAAAAGATTTTTGAGCATTTGTGGTTGAGGACTTAGTTTTCTAGGAAGAATTTATTTATGTTTACTTTTCTGATCATTCTCTCTTAGGCAAAAGTTGTCAAATTATTGCCCTGAACTGTACTTCAGGTATTGGCAGTCTTACATACATGTAAAGATTTAATCCTTCTGGCTGATGCAGTGACACAGCCTGCATCCTTCTAAATGAAGGAGACACCTTGGACTAATCACTGCATCCTCCAGCTTGTTATTATCAGGTATCATGGTCCCTTGATTTTCCTGGAATGTTGTTCTGCCCTGTGCAGTACTCAGCAAATACTACTGCTTGACTGGAATACAGAATCATCAGTAGTCACTGCCACTAATTGGCAGATTTTAAAATTTATAGTTTTCTCGGAGGGAACTTGTAATGGGAAATAACTCATGTTGTGCGGTAAAAGCAACTGTTCCATATTTTCCTTCATGTATATTTAACGCAATCTGTAATTTACAAAAATAGATTTGAATTAGTCTGCCTGTGGAAGCTCATACCTAAGATAACTTCAGCAAGGCAGGCAGTCCCTTGTTGCTTGTAACCGATGGCTTAGTTGAGGCTGCAGCTTGGAGGGAGACAGCAGTAGTCACTGTATACATTGCTGAACTTTACTGTTGAGGAAAATTAAAAATGAGCAGCAAAGTAGTTGTGCTCACAGTCCTGAAAATAGTATTCTAAGTAGCTGCAATTTTAAATTTTTACCATAATAATGAATCTTAACAGGCATGTAGTCTTTACCACTCATGTAACTAGGCTGTTTGCCTGTGCCCAACAGGCAAACTTGCCTTCCTGATGCCCTGAATTTGTGAAATACAATAGGTCTATCCTAAATGTGTGTGCACAGGTTCAGATTCAACTGTCTTCTCATAGCATTAAAGTCTGAAAAACTCCTGTTGCTTCTCTATACAAAATTAAACCTTTGTAAAAGTGACAACAAACTTAGAATTCAGTTAAAACAAGACTAAAATATTTCAGCATTGTTTTTTTCTGACCTCACTTCTCTCACTTTAAACAACTGCTTTTGTTTAGACTAACATTCATTTAGAAGAAAATAAAAGTGAAAAACACTTAACAACTATGCAACAAAAAATTAGATGTTTAATTAACTAAGACTTGTAATTTCTCAGCAAAGAAAGCTCCCTCTCTGACAAGTAAACCTTCCTTATAGGTCTTTGATTGTAGGTAATAAAAATGTTCTTAATTAATGCCAATTATGTGCATTTATTGTTTTCTTTCAAGTTGCTGTATTTTACAAAATGGTGTGAACTACAGAGCCGAATCAGGTTGTTCTCCTGCCATTTTGATTTAGAACTGTCAGCCCAAATAGTTCTGAGGTGGGTTGTAATAGGAGTATTTCAAGGTTCGATTTAGAAGACTGCAGATGATTAGACTTCACAGGCAGTTAATTAATTGTAAAACCTGAGGTTTGAAACTGGTTCAGGTCGTAAGAGAAGATATGTTTGGAATTTAGTAATTTGTGGAGAGTATCAGCTAAAGTTCCTAGAGAACACAAATGTCATAAAAAATACATAGTTTTTGAAAAATTTTAAATAGTTGGATGGATGTAATTGAAAGTCAGTATTGGATGTCTGAACAGATGAATACTCCTTGCTCTCAACTTGTAAAGCCAGAGGGCAGGTATATCTGCAGTACTCTTGAAGAACCTAGTCTTTAGTGGTTGCAAAACATGAACAGCGAAGGCTTGTGAACCCTAGAGTTGGAAAGTCTTATTAAAAAACAATTCTCTATACAGCATCTTTTTAAAAGAGTTCCAGATTTTGCTAATGATAAATTAAATACGTCAACATCCAACAGTTGTAACTGTCCAAAAGCCTGTTAAGTGTATATGAACTTTGATAGTGAGGTTAGAAATACAGAGTCAATTAGGTTGGAAAAGACCTCAGGAGGTCCAATCTTCTGCTCACAGCAGAATAGTCAGTATTGAATTCATTACTCCCAGGTAAGCATCACTGCCAGGTACCTGCTTCTCCTGGGTTTTGCATCTACAGAACATCTGCCTACAATCTGAGGTCTCAGACTGCGCCGTGAAATGAAGCCAGCACGTGCTTTACCTAAGAAGGGCTACATTTTGCCCTAGCTGTTGCCTGCCTATATCTCCGAAGATAGCACCAAGGTCCACCTCAAGTTATGTAGTCTTGATGTAACAAAGACATAAAAACAGCTGCAAACTGTTTTCCTAAAAGGAAGGGGGATATATTGCTCTTAATATACAGACATGATCACAGATCTCAAAAGTTTCAGTACTTGATTGTGTATGTGGGGGGAACTGCTGCTGCTGCCTTCCTGCTGTGTGGTTAGCACCACCTTTTACCTGTCTCATTCAGACCTAAGCCACAGCTCTGTGGAGGTGGGGGGAGAACAGATGGATTGTGGTGTCAGCCCAAGAGACACCTAGCTGAAGGTCACCAGCCCAACCAACAGATCTGCAACTGCAGAGATCTTGCTTTCACTTGAGATGTCCTTTCCCTGCTGCTGGACAGGTCAGATGTCACACTATAATCCTTTCCTGCCACATGCAAGAGCTGTGGGGAGAGAGACGTTGTTGCCAATGCTTTTCTCCAAGTCCTCTTAAGGGGAAAAAAGGAACGGCCTTGGATGCCATCTGTATTGCAGAAGGAAGGTGTGTGTGTCAGGATTTGGGTGCAGCAGCAGGACTGTGTACAGAGTTCGGGCCCAAAATGGCAAGGACAGCTGTCAGATGGGACTGAGGGACATCGGCAGGCGATGTTGGGAAGTTTTGGTCAGGTGCTTCTGTCATCTACTCGGGTCTAGTTACTTCTAGTCTTTCTTATTGGACTTGTCAGAGACATAAAAACATAGCTGTGGATAGCCTAGCACATCCTACTGTATTTCCTCATCTCTGTCACATACAAATATTAAAATCACAAACTTCTAAACCCAGGCAATGTTCTAAAGTCCCCCGGTGGTTACACGTCAGAATTGCTGTGATGACTAAAGAAACTTACCTAAAGCATATCCTCCCCAGGGCCCTTACCTTCAGGATGTGAGTTGTTGCTGTGTCTGTATTGATTTTGGAGTGGTATCTGGGTGTTTCAGTTTGAGAAAACTCAACGTGAAATTTTTTTCATAACACACTCACCTTTTGGTTCTGCTTTGGAAGGCTGTGGAAACAATTAGTACTGCTGCATTTTTTCTAACTGGTGAAGTGAGACCATACCTTTACTAATGAGTCTGTTTTGTTTAGCTTTTACATGACAGATTTGTTTGCTGACACTTGAGAGGACGTTTACACTTGTACGGTGTGGTGTCACTTTGTGACATTGCCCTCAAAGACCACCTTTGGTGCTGAGGCTTCATTCCCAGCATTAAGCAGTGCTTTATCTTTGTGTGAAGTGTGTTGGGACACATCTATTCAACTGATAGACTTCTGAAATGGAGCGACTTGCCCATGGCAGCATAGGAAGGGATTGGGAGAGTTAGGA
Organism: Vidua macroura; assembly: GCF_024509145.1. NCBI lineage: Eukaryota > Metazoa > Chordata > Aves > Passeriformes > Viduidae > Vidua > Vidua macroura. The sequence goes on from NC_071578.1 coordinate 13,476,493, forward strand.
ATAAAACTCAAAAGACTTGGCTCCCGTTTCCCTTTCTCATCTTTACATTTGTACTGCCAGCTTTCAGTTTATCAAGAATTAATAAGTAATAACCTATGATTGAAAAGGCCTGACACTCTTTCTGTCGTGAGATGTTTCTCTGTCTTCAGCATTGTGCAGAGCTCAGAATTGTTGCAGCTTTTTAGTTTTACTTAAGCGGCATTACTCAATATTTAATGTGAAATAGAAACGCATAATTCACAACTACAGTCAGCTGCATTGAGGTGTTCGTCAGCCAAAAGGGGGTGAGGTAGCAGAACTTTTTTATGCCATAAAATTGAAAATGTTCAACAACTTTTTCATTTTGTTCTTGCTACTTCTCACATTCTATACACAGCTGACATGATAATCCTTCAGCTTGTCCTAAATTACATTTTAAAATAGAGATCAGTTAATTACAGCAATCTGAGTATTTTTAATCAGCTATAGAGGGAATTTCTAATGACACTTGTTTCTCTTGAATTTTAGATAAACTAGTGGATTATGTTTAATTCTGTTTAATTATGCATGTGACAAAAAAAAAGTTAATCAAGTAAAAATTACAAACAACACTACCCAAGACTGCTTTGAGTGAGATAGATAGTCACAGTTTAGCATCTATGGCTTTTCTGTGTGGAAAGTGCTAGAGGGAGCTCTAACCCCTCGATCGAGGAGCTGGCTGTCAATGGTGCATCTCAGAGTTTGGGCTGTGGTAGGAAATGTTGACTTTTTTGGACGTTTTAATTTTATTTTGTAGCAGGAAGTTGCATATGGTTTTTCAAGTCATGAGCCCAAATTGCTCTTCCTAGATGAGAAGATGCAAATAGTATGTTTGTGAATGTACTATTATTAGATGTAATACAGCTATTGTGAGCTACCTGAAAATACAGAAAACAAGTGAGAGGTATCACTGAGATGTTTAGCAAATAGTGAGTGCTAAAGTCTAATGGTCTTTTCCTTTCACAAAGGAGAAAAATTCTCACCATAGAACACCTAATGGTATTTAAAAGAGAATACATTTTAAACTGTTGGAAGTAGAAGCTACTTTACTCAGCAGGTAATAGGTTCTTAGATGTTTAGCCAATTATTATAGTAGAAGTTACAGAAAATGGTGGTGGTTGTTAGATAAATTTAGAAATGGGATGCATCAGTGCATGAGGATGGGAAAGATTTCTCACATCATATACTTCACACTGGTAACATTCTTGATATGACAGGAAAGTAACTCTCAGAATGGGATGAAAAAAAAGAAGAGAAAACTTGGTTTTTATTTGTAGAAAGGAAAATATAGGTGAATTGATGCTATTTTCATTTTTTATTAACAAACTCACTAAAAGGAATAGCAGAATTATGGCTTTCAGTCGAGGAACATTATGTGGAAAATACAGTATACTGAAGGACCAAGTGAGGCTAGCAGATCTGTTTTGCCACAATTTACTGTGGGATTTATATTGTTTATATACTACATTCAAATGCAGCCACTTCGATTGAGTCTACTATAGGGAGAAGAGTAATGGAAGGCTTCCTCTCTCCTTTAGGTTGAGGTATTTTTTGAAAGATTATTGGCAGCTAAACACTGAGCCAAGAAGGGATCCCTAGTGGAATAGTCTGTGACATGGGCTTCTGAGTTATGCAATTGGAGTGTCAGCTGATAGGGATAAAGTCTGCTCAGCTGTGGAGCTGCATATGCCTTTCTGAAGTGCTGTTATGATTAGACCTGGTCACTTGCTGTAGCAGAGGGTACTGGTTTCTGCCTTCCTTCTGTCACATGCTTTCACATAGCAGCAGCAATTGGCCTAACCCAACTTAATGTAATTTCTGAAGATACAGAATTCATTGTCTTTTGCATGGATTTTTGGAGTCTGTTCCTCAGGTCATAAATCTTTTGCCAGGTACCAATGAAAGAATGGACCAACACAATCTTAAGATATAAAGTCAAAGAAAACTTCAAGGTAGGATGGACCTCTGGAGGTCCAGCTGCTTATTCAGAGGAGGATTACTTTACAACCAGTCCATTTTGCTTGGAACTTTGTACACCTGTATTTTTATTGTCTTCCTTTTAATGTCTAGAACTTTGCTTGCTACAGCCTGTTGCTGTTGCCCCTCTTCCTGTCATTATATACTTTGGAAAGATTCTGTCTCTTTCCTCTGAACTTCCGTTTAGGTAGTGGAAGGCTGGTGGATAGTCCCCGGTATTCTCTGGGTGAAACACATCCATCTTCCTTAGCAATCCTAGGGGTCTTCCATGGGAATCACCCCAGTTTGCCAGGAAGGTAAGGTTTGACTGAAAGTTGAGCAGAAGAGCTCATCTTGAGAAGACAGTGCTCATTAGCGAGAGAGGATTATTGGATGACCTTGTAGAGGTTATAGGAGGCTACAAGGCAAAATCTCAAGATTTTGGCTGCAGACCACTGACCAACTTTAACTTAGCACTGTACAAGAATATTTAATGGATTTGTCCTCTGACAACTGCCTCTGTGGTAGCTGCTAACAGCAGTGGTATTGGTATTAGCCAGTGTGAGTTGCTGAGATGTCTTCTTCTAGATCTGGCTGTACTGGTGGAAAAGAATACCATGCAGCCTTTGCCTGTCTGCTGCAAGTTGCTGCCCTCCAGGATCTGTCAGCAAAACTGCAACCTGCTCTCAGTTAAGATGAGGTGTTTTAGCGTAGACAGTTTAAATAGCAGGTCTCTGCTAACAAGCTTATTTTGACTGAAATAGGTTAGGGAGTGCTCATGTAGCTAACTCCTCCAGCAGATCCAAGGAGTACATTTGCAATGGGAGCAGAGCACATACATGAATCTTGTGCTTCTTCAGAATGCTGCTGGGTTTTTGTTTGTTACATCTCTCCAGTATGCCTGGAAATATGTATACTCCTATAGCTGGGAAATATTATACGATACCCAGCATGTATATTCCTGACTTCCAGTTCTAAATCTCTCACATTGCCTCGGCCAAGTAGTTTGGTGTGCATATGCCCTCTTTGTTGTTGGTAGCAAAATGCATCCCAAAGGAAAAACTCATGGAAAATACTACTGAGTAAGCCATCTTGGAGGGCTTGTGTTTTTTGGTGCTAAAAGCTTTACATAGGCAGAACCAAATGGTTTGAAAATCTCAATAGTGTTATTGAGAGCAGATAACAGGTTTTTACAATCATTCTCTCTCTCTTTGTGTTGTTCACGGTGGTATCAGTCTTCACTGTTACTTCAGCTATGTTTTGAATCACTTGAGTCCATCTACCTGTTCCTGGCTGTCTTTCTCTCTCAGTTAAGGGAGCACGTGAAGCAAGAAGGAAATCAACAGTAACACTCATAAAGAGTTACTTCATTCAAGCAGTAGATCATGCTTGAGTGTTTTAAAAACAGAAGCAACTGTTCCAGAAAACTGTGAAACTGCTGCTTAGAGCATTGTTTACTTTTGCCTCTCCCTGACATAAATGAGTGCTTTGCTGCTACTGGCCATTACCTGATGACTTTAGTAGACTGGTTCTCCAAGTCATAATGTGCATATTCCTTCCCTCCATTAACAGTAATAACATGTAATGGTCCCAGCTATTCAACTCTGGCTCTGGTAGCCATGCCAAGGAAGAAATCATTTCCTTTGGTGTTTTCCCCTGGAAGAGATTTGTTGTTACTGGAGTGTCTGCCTTGAAATTTGTGTATGATCACTTTACAGCTAGCAAAAGGTGTGCTCTGAAATCTCTCTCTTTAAGAGTGATGGTGCCTGCCCTCCCCCCCATATGTCTAGATAGGCATTTGGTCAGGGATCATAGTTTGGGAAAGTAACATATGCCAGAGCTGTGCTGATGCAAGCAGATTTCTCATCAGTGCTTGCTATTTGCAAAGACAACTTGGAGATGAGGAGGAGGAGAGGGACTCCCAATTCACATTCATTGCTGGCATCAGAGAAATTTTATTTTGGAGGTTTTTGTCAACACTTAAAATCTAGGTGGGAGACCTATATCGAAGGAAAGTTTACAGTAAGAGCTATGAGATTCCAGACAATTAAACTTTATTAGCCTGTCTGAAACATTAAGTATTAGCTTAAAAGAATAGTTTTTTAATCTCCTCCCTGTTGCTGTTTACTGTGTAGCAGTGTGGGAGGGGAGCATCTTGTCCAGCAAGGTATTATTGCTGCTCTTTGTATAGCCTATGTTCAAGTGCCCATGGCTCAGTCCTGTCTCCCCAGTCCAAAGAGAGACTCCCCACATTACTTCTCTGGTGCCTGCAGCTTTTCCTAGCCTTGAACAAAATCAGCCTTTTCCCTCTCTTCTGTATCTGAGGTAATATCCTTAGCCAGGTGCCCTCCAGGCTGACACCATATCATAGGTACTTAGATGGTACCTCTGAAAACTATTGCCCTCCCAGGACTTCAGAAAGTGCAGCAGGTTGGGCTGCTGTGTCCAGCGTAATTCCAGTGATCTTTCATCTAGATGTATCCTTTCTTACAAAGCTTTTCTGCAGTGTGATTAGAAACCAGATGTGGCCAAGCAGCCTAAAGCTCCAGAGAAGCAAAACTGCTAGTTCCTTGGGTGCTGTTAATTTCAGTATGTGTGTTTTGAATTTTCTCTTGAAAATAAATAGTAGAGATGCTGTGGTTTCTTTCAGGGTGCTTTCTTTTTGACTCTCAGATGTGATTGATGATCATCTACTTCTGGGTTATGTTCTTTTTTCAGAATGTTTCAGTGAGCTTTGCAGCGTGGAAAGTAATTCAGTACTGAGCGAGTAAGTCCATATATGAGCTAAACCCATGGTTAACCTCACAGAGGCTGTTATGTGAGATGGAGGCAGGCAGAAATGGGTAGATTCTAAACTGAGCTTTTAAAATAAAAGTAAATGGAGTGAGTTGTTTAATGACCTAGTATTGTAGCCTTGCTGTCAACTCAAACACTGGAAAAGCAGGTTCATCCTGCAAAGGAGAAAAATGAGGAGCTGGCTGCCCTACTCATGTCTCTCGGGTGCTATGGCTCATGAGATCATGTTTTTTATGGTGAGACAATCCCCTCACCACTCCTCAATTCTCAAAGCAAAGGAGTTCTTTTATAGGGAGCTGCCAGTGAGGAGCTGCAAAGGAGCTTCTTTCTTCTTTGCTTTGCCTTGGCAGTCTAGGAGTCAGTTCTGCAGCATTTGGTAATTGCAAGCCTAAAAAAGAAGAAGCCAGTCATAGAAACGGAACCTGTATCCTCTTAATTATTGTGTTACTGCCTTTAGGCCATGCAAAAAACATCCTTTGTCTGGATTCTCAAATAACTATCTCTGCCTTTAGCATGGAGGGCTGGCATACCTCAGCCCCCTTTCACCATTTTTGCTGTATTGCTGTGGTTACATTGTTGTGGCGTTGAGTGCTACTTCATCATGGGCAGTAGCAAGCAATTCCATGGCCACAAAGTAACTGGTAAAGTCAGCTGGGCTGAGCTTCTCTGTTTAAGAGCATCAATCCAAATCATCCCATAGCCATGCTGGTACTTTTCAATCCCTCTGCTTTTCCCACATGCTTCTAACTTCATCCAGAATTCCTGAGCTTTTTCTGCTGTTGAAAATAGTTTCATGTTTGGATTCATAGTTGTGGGCATTTTTAATGTGGTCAATCTTGAAGAATATTCAGGATATAGAGGCAAGCATGGCTTTGCTTCCATTGTGAAGTTCCTGTCTTTCTCCACCTTCCCTGACCCCTGGACATACACCTCCATGGTTCCTTTCTTTGTCATTCCATTGCTTAGGTTTTTTTTCCCCAGTGTCTTTTATCTTGTGAGTAAAGTTTGAACAGTACGCAGAAAGTTAACTGCCTGGAGTCTTTTAAATATAAGTAACACGCACCCAGTAATAAGCTGTCGGTTGTTTTTTTGCTGCCTGCAAAGAAACATAAACACAGCGCTCATTTCTGGCAGGTTTTTACTGTCAGAGTTTCTCCTATTATATTTATCTTACAATTTGCCAGGGGGTGAAGTTATTAAGTTTTAGCAGCAGCCATCGATCAAGTTCACAAGTTAACACGATAAAGGCTCTGTGCCGCTCCGATCCGGGAAAATGATGATCCTCACTCGGTAATTAACTAAATGAGAAAGTTAAATCTTACTTGAGAGCTGGGAGAGATGAAAGAGAGGTGTTTGTCAGTTTCTCAGTGGAAATTAGAAGCAGTTTTCTGCAATTCCCTAAGCTGCTGCTCTGTCATATTTTACATAAGCACTGGGAAAACGTCTTGTAATTAGTGCTGTCATGGAGGATTTTTTTTGCTGAAGGATGTTGGAATAATTCATTAGATTATCAAGAAAGGCTTGTGTCCTGAAATGATTAGCACAGTGAAATTTAAACCATTAACGATAACAAGTTTAGAGCTTGCTGCAGTGCAGAGGCACCCGGGGTATGTCTGTGCCTATTTCAATCATTTCTTATAATTAAACATTATGTCCTCTTTTTTCCTCCCCTTCACTAAGACCCATCCGAAATTCCTGTTAAGGTGGCTCTGTCTAGATCAGTGACTTAGCCACAACGGGCAGTGCAAGCAATTGGAAGTGAAATGCTGCAGTTGCAGAGAAGCAGTAAAGGACATTTGTCTGTGTCAGAGCCTGTAGTCCCAGTGAGTCCAGGAAGGACGGAAAGAAGCCCAGTATGACCTGTTGGTACTGGAATGTGGAAGAGAAGACCTTTCCTTTTATCTAGGGAGAAACTGAAATTTGCAGTGGTGGTCTAAGCTCTCAGTATTTTCAGAGCTTCAGCATGAAGATGTCTTGAAGGTTCAGAAGGTCCCAAACCTTGCTGGGATCATTTAAGCCATTCTTAATATTCTAGGAGACAGTTTCTCCTTGACTTGAAGAGATGTCTTCTTGAATTGAGAAACACAAAACATTAATTCATCTACCCAGTGAAAGGTGCCTGAACAAAGTCCTCTGCAATGACTAGAGGATGTAATTTTTTTAAGAAGTGTATAAAAGTTGTGACCACTTGTATTGGTGGGTAAACACTATTACTGTACTACAGTCAGGGAAGTTGCTTGGTTTTGGTTTTTTCTGTGCTTTAGGAGGCTCCTTGGTTCCCTGTACTGAACAAAACCAAAAGTAACCTTGGTTGTCATATATGGGCTACAGCTGTGATTTACCATAGCTGGTTTGTTTTATATGCAAAGCAGTAGATTTATCCAGTCTTTATTTATCTGTGTTGAAATATTACACCTTCCTACAGTTGCAAGCCATTATTTAGATTAAAGTCCTTTCATATATTAGTCCTCTTCTACTTCACTGGGCATACAAATGTGCTTTGTGTTAAATGTAGCCATTTGGAGAAATGGTCTTGTAATTACGGGCTGCACTGGAGCATAGTACGTAGATCCCTGAGCTAGTACCAACCTGAGGCACTCAGTCCCCTGGGTTTCCTGGCACAGCTTATGAGCTCAGCTCAGCATTGTCAGAGGACACCGCTGCCATTCCTGCAGATGAGTCATGGTGCCCAGAGCCAGCTGGGGCACCTCTCAGCCCTCACATACAGGCCTTTGTGAAAAGGGAGTTGGTAAAGTTTCATCTGTTCAAACTTAGTAGTTTGCTCTGTTATACCCAAATTTCCTCACAGATGATGAACTACCAGTGCTCATTCTTCTTTGCCATTTTTGGAAGTGAAGCTCATAGAAAATGTGATTGTATACAGTGCATTTGGATGGATATTTACCCTAGCAGTGTGGATAGCAAGTGGAACAGGTTTTTCTTCTTCAGGTGAGGCCTGATTATTGTATCAAGAGAGGGAAGAGGCTGTAGATGATTCAATAATACAGATGCTTGATGATGTTGTTTTGTTAATGCTTTATTTTGTAATAGGCCTTTTTCACTGAACTGCCAGTTAATTTTCAGGAATCTTTAAATTAAAATTCTGGAACTGTTGTTCTAAACTATAGTTTGAGTGATTTGAGATCCTTATCTGTTTACCTGTCTCTGCTCTGCAGAACTGGTGTGTTCATGCTTGGTCCCCTGCTGGCAGAAACCATAGGACCTGCTGGGCACACCTCTGGGCTTCTGCTCACTCCTTTTGGTGTGAAACCAGAGCAGGCAAAGATGCAAACCAGGTCTCAAGCTAACATTACAAGAATGCAGATGAAGTATGAACCTAAAAAATACGGTGTTCTCACGTCGACTAATTTGGACGTAAACACTGTAACGTGCTTTTCTTAGCAGAATCACTTTATAACTCTGCAGTTTCACTTCCAGAGCTGTTAAAAGTGTTGGTCAATAGATTCTTTAATTTACTCATTATTCCTATCCAAGAAGCCTGTGTTCAGGCAGAATGAATTGTTTTGTCCCATCTAAGCCATCACTTTGTACACACATAAGCCATGACTTGTATTTGCAGATGTTGCAACTTCTGTTTGATACCACAAACCAATGTTTTAGAAGTAACTGGGGAGTTGAAGGCTGCTGGGAGAAGGGTGTTCAGAAGGCAAGGAAAAGCCAGAACGTGGTGCCACCCTGTGAAAGGAGCTGCACCTTCATCAGCTTTGCACAACAGCTGTATGCTCCACTCAGGCTCAGCAGAGTCAGATTCTCAGGCAGACTTCAGAGTCTCTCAAATTAAAAGACACTTGGATAGGTTTTTAAAAAATGCTTTGTAGAGACAACCTGTTTTTGTAAGATGCACAGCAAAAAAAAATGAAAAATGAAATGAGATCAAACTTGTAGGTTACAACATCTCCCCACTGTCTTAATCCAGCATTTTTACTGGGATGCCTGTATTGCAGGCAGTTTAACTGCAGCAAAAATGACCAGAATCCCTTAACACAGGTGTTCAGTCCACTCCACTGGTAATCATCTTTTGCCAGGCCCTTAACTGCTGTGGACTTTGCTAGAAAATGTCTAGTCTTTCACACACAGGATTTGATGCCCACAGTCTCTTTAGTGGTATCTCTCAGCCCAAGAGAGAGTTTTTCTTTCCTGCTGCTCAGTACTGGCTCTGTGACTTGTTTGCAGTCAGTGCTGTCCATGTGAGGATTGAATGAAATTGTAACTCACTGTCCTTGTCTTGCACGATCTTGCTGGACACAGCCATGCACAGCCACAGCCACACATTTGCAGGGAGGAGCAGGGATAAACCTGAAAACATTGAGCTGCAGAATGGAGCACTTATGGCGTGATCACCATGTTCTGTGTTCTCAAAGAAACTAAAGTCAAACTATAATCCAGAAATAGAAAAAAGCTGCTTGTTAAAAATCACAGCTCTTTACTGTCTTTTTCTACCAAAGGAAGGTCCAGCCCTCTAGAAATGTTGAAAAGAGTATTTAGGTGCATTATCTATAAGAAAATGAAATGTGTATGGTGATCAGTTAAGTAGATTTTCAAATTATTAAATTTTGGTGTTCTGAAGTCAGGATTCCTGTTGGGATTGGGAGGTATTATTCCCAAGAAATGAGAAACTTCTGCATTCCAAATCTACTACTGGTAACTAAATTTTATGGTCTCTATATAGTCTGCTGTTTTGGCACTTGGTGAAAAGAGGCTTTTTTGTTGTTCTTCCTTTTCCTGTAAAGTCGATTAATCATTGCCATTCTTTTAGTTCATTAGATATTTTTGCAGAGAGATTTAGGGATTCATTTTTCCCCCTTCAATTTAATAAGGGCCCCTGGCAAGGTTGATGCTTGGAATTATCATCATAGAACAAAAATATGGCATCACTTCCTCAGTGTTTTATATGTTTTTATATCTATATGTTATTTTTAATTATTTGATAATTAATGAAGAACCTCTGTGTGTATTTTGACAATAAAAACAATGTAATAATATTGACTCTTATTATAATGCTGTCTGGTGTTAAACTGTTGCAATGAAAGAGAGAAAATCACATGTTTTCAGCAGGAAATAGAAACTATTTGACCAGCATAAGAAAAAACAATTTCCCAGCAAATGGTTCATCTTAATTTGACAAAGGATACCCTTGCAATGCAAAATGCACACTTTTCTTACCGTTAAATCATTTAGAAAGCAGAATTTATATCTTACTATCAAGTAGTAAATTGAAATGTCAGTGTTTTGTTTTGTTCCTGAAACTCTTCTTTAAGCTGACTCCTTCTGACAAGATATTAATGGTGATCAGAAAGTTGAAAATATTTTTACTCTGTGAAAGAACTATTTACCAAATGTCAGGGTGTATTTTAGCTGACTTTGCTCTCGAGGTATAATTCAGTTTTTTTCATCCATTTTATGCATTCCCTATGAATTTTAGCAGCAATCCATTCTTCAGAAGAAAAAAAACACCAGAGTACAAATGCAATTTGCTGTAGGTGCATTGAAGTAACTGGTATGTGTACATTAGGAATCCAAATGCATTTTACTGTCAACACGTTAAATAAAACTGTGTTTATGTTAAACTGTTGCTGAAGGTTTCCCATCTGACCAGAGTCCTTTGTGTGCAGCTCTGGCACGAGCCAGTGCATTGTCCCGCAGGCTGCGCTTGGGCTGACGGCACCAGCCGGGATGTGTGGTCTGACAGCTTTCATGTGTCAGAGTGCTTTTTGCATTCTGTTGTCTGCCCCCTAAAATAAATTGTACAACTGCTTGTGTTTCTTCTCATATGTGTTATTTGGGTTGTTCCTCTCCTTCCTGTTTACAGACAAAACTTGCCAATGGCACTTCCAGTATGATTGTGCCCAAGCAAAGAAAACTGTCTGCGAGCTATGAGAAGGAGAAGGAGCTCTGCGTCAAGTACTTCGAACAATGGTCCGAGTCTGACCAGGTGGAGTTTGTGGAGCACCTCATCTCCCAGATGTGTCACTACCAGCACGGACACATAAACTCATACCTCAAACCCATGTTACAGAGGGACTTCATCACTGCACTGCCAGGTATTTCTGCAGGCAGAGGGAGCTTGATCCCTGTCTTTCAAAAAACTGTTCTGTTCCACCCTACCCTGCTGGAGAGGTCTCTTGTAGGGTCAGTTTGCAAAACAGATAATAGTTTTTGAATGAAAAACTTTATACCAGTATGAAATGTCGTAATATTTTAATTTGTGTTCCTACTGTAACTCAAGGCATGATCTAACACTGTCATGTTTTATCTAGGAGTAAATGGTAGCTAATCTGTGTATTGTATGGGTAGTTATCCCAAGTCACGGGCCATGTAGTTGTGCTCTTAATGCCCACAACGATGCATGAATAACGAAAATTTTTAAAATTAAAACTACTACTCTTTCTGGTTGCTCAGCTGAGGTTTTCCCTTTTCTTATTTAGATATTTGTCTCTCTTTCCTACTGAAATAACTTCCTGAAGCCATTGCTTTGATTATGCGTTAATTGCTAATAGAAAATGGAGGGCATAAGGGCAAAACATGGAAGTGTTCTGGTTTTTGCACCTTTTTAGTGCTTTCCATTGAAAATATTATCCCAGCTATTCTCAGATGGGCAAATCTCATAAAATGCACACAAAAAGTAGAGTGTGCATGCAGTTTTCTATCAGCCCTGTCTTATAGATGGGAAAAACTAAGGTGGTGAGAGATCAGATATAAACAGCAATAGAGATTCAGAACCAAACAGAAATTCCTGGCTCTTTAGCTCATATTTTTTCAGACCATTAGATCATACCTCTGTAGATACATAAATAGATAGATACTTAATAGATTAGCATTCCCATGCCATAGGTCCTTAGTTTGAGAGGGGCCTGAGCAAGAAGTGGTACAGGTGTTGTCTCTAAACAGCCAATTGAAGAGAGGTGTTTCTTGCCAAAAGCTTATTCTGTGTATACCTTTGGAGAAGTGCTGAACTTTTGGCAATTTGATCAATCCAGTCATTTGATCATTCTTCAGAAGGGATTTCTCAACATGAAATATAAATTTTACCCTTAAAAGATGGAAAAAAGTATGTTTAACTGTGAATTGTATAAAGCATAAAGGCACTGCAGGAGTTTTGCTAGGAAGTTAAATAGGTACACTCATTGGATTTTAAGCTCATTGTGCCCAGTAATCAAATGGCTGTTGTAGCATTAAAAAAAAAATCTTAGTTATGCTAAGTACCTGCTTTATGTTAGTTTTTAGTAGTCCAATGGCAATAATCTTCTTGTACTTAGAGCAGTATTTTAACTTGTGGAGCTGCTCTATTTCAGAAAAATAGGAAGTGTTTGGAAACTGCATTGGTTTCTCCACTTCTAAAGTGGAAGTATACATGTAGGTGCTTACACAGTTTTCCCAGGTTTTTCTCCAAAGAGCCCCATGAAAGCACCCCATGAAATCAACACATCTCACTGCACTTGGTTAGTTTCTTCTTACAGCACCTTTTCTGAGAATTTTGGGGAGGTGCTATACATACTTGTAGACACATTCCAAATTTCCCAGCCATACCATATTTGTTACTAGTCTAGTCACAGTTGCCCAGGAAGCAGCTGATTTTACTCTATCAGAATGCAGAATAAATGGGAACCAAGCAGCTAATATGTGAGTATTTTAATAGTTGGGGGAAATGCGTGCGTAAATAATGTATGTGCATCACTTTGCATATTTACAAAGTGCAAATGTCCTAGTGAATATCACTCTGAGGGAGAAAATTAATAGCAAGGAATTACACTGGTACATACTCTGCATTCTGTGCAGGGTGTCCTGAGTATAACCAGGTTCTAGTGAAGGGAGTGGGAAGGGAGGAAGGTAAGGAACTGCCTAGGAAAAAGTGATGAACCTAAAATTCTAAATTAAGTCATATAATGAAAAAAAAAACCCTAAACTCTGTAAGTATTTTTTAGCTTTCTGAAATTCTCAAGTGTTTAGTGCTCTGGTTTCATTTTTACTACTTCATTCTCTCTCCTGCTCTCCCCCTTGAGTGAATAAAACAATAAAGCTTACTTCAAAGTCATGAGGCATCTTATCTCTGTCCTCCTAGCACAGTCCCAAGGAATGACCAGAATTTAAGGTAATTTTAGATCATGGGCATGTGTTACTAATATACAGTAAAGTTGGCTCAGATTATTTTCCCAGTGCTTTGAACAGAATTACGATTGTTTGAAAAATACAGCTTAACTGTGTACTTAACTGAAATTTGTTCAGTTTCTGAAAAAATAAGATTTCTGCTTAGCATTTTCAAGCTATTTAACATTTTTTATGAGGAAAGTCATTTTGATAAGTATTTCACGTGTGAAATAGCTGAAACATTCTTGTTGGTTCAGAGGGTTGGAGGGCTAATTGTGTTTCACATCCATTTAGCAAAATCTTCTGTGAGCAGAGTTTTCCCTTTTTAAGGAAGCAATGCTTTGTTAGATACATGCCTCAGTGAGTTGTGCTGTTCCTAAGAAACAAAATAATAAAATTGAGTTTGCAACTAGGCCAGAATAGCTCTGCCTATCCACTTGTCATAAATGTGAGGAGGAGAGGCCAGAGCATTAGTATTCTTTTGCTGCAAAGGGTCTAGTATCAATGGCAAAGGGTGACTTATTGCAGCCAAGATCTAAAGTGCAGCTCCTGATGAAATAGAAGGGACACATGGGTGAAGATTACTGTGCCCAGGTGTTGCAGTGTAGCCCTGCTTCCTAAAACCACCAGTTGTTCCCCATATATAAAATTAATTCATCGGGTGACACTGCTGACTTAAAGCCAACTGTAAGGATTCCATGGAGGCAGGCATTTGTAAGTGTCCTGGTGGGACTGTAAATGTCTGTGAGGCCACTGGAAGCAGCACAGACTGGGAAATCTGTCATTTCCACACAAAGCTTCAGGAACAGGGCAACAGGATGTCCATGTCTATCCTGCCAGATGTGGAATTCCTGCAAATTCCTGTTCACATTCACGAAACTGTTGTCTCCCTCTTTCCACGATTTGCTGTGGAGTCAATCTAAATTTGCAAACACTTTTTTTTTTTAATAGTGGTTGTACATACCTTTTCAGATTAAGTACATAATAAAGGCTGATGATGCTTTTATTTTGCAGGTTGACATTTAATTTTGCATCTCTAAAGATAAGAAATGTCAGACCTCTTTCTCCACTCTCTGGTTGTGCCTGGTATCATTCACATGCTTTTTCTACATAAAGATTGAAGCATAAAATGCTGAGCAGAATGTCTGACCCAAAGTATATTCTAAGTTTAGTATATTTGAAAGCAGCAGGAGGATGCATGCTGAATTGTCTCATTTTCATGCAGTGGGAGATACTTTTGAGATCTTTTCATTAAGGAAAAAAAGGTTGGGCCATTTTTGTGTCATGAACTCTAATCAAAGTCAGCTGGTTGCATCCAGTTTGGGTTTGCAAAAGTCCAGACATGTGACTGTAAAAATGTACTTACTGCCTTTTCCTACCCTCTCACAAGCAGGGCCTGGTCTTCGAGGCTGTTGTTTTAAAAGCAAGAAAACATGTATTTAACTTTGTCCCAGATGTGAACCAGAGGGAAGATGCATGTAATACCAATCTGCCATGCTTCATTTTTGGTTGGACTGAACATTATGCCTGAGGGATAATGTGGTCTAAATTTTAACAAAGCGTAGGAAATTTAACCTGTGAAGTGAGATAATCTCTTGGTGGTGTGTCTCACTTGTGAATTAAAGAGCCTTCAAGAGAAGCTGTAAGCTTTCTCATTTCAAAGGCATCTTGTTTTCCTGAAGTCTTGATTGTGATTAAATTTGAGTCGGTAAGGGCACATTTTTACTGACTACGCCCATCCAGTTAAGAAACATAGCATAACCTTCCCTACGTAGACATTACATTGAGCTGCTTGCCAGGCAATTGCTTTACATTTCATTCCAGTCATGCTGAAGTAAAGCCAGTCCTGGTATTCACACTGGGAAATATTTGCAAATGATACTATTTTGGTGCATATTTTTCCTTCACCCACTAAAATAAATGAAACTAGCAAACCTGCTTCACTTTCTCCTTACACAGCCTCTCCTTCCCTCTTGACGTCCCTGTGCATCTGCATATCCTTCCCTCCCCCCTGTCTAAAGGTACCACTACTCTTCAGGGCACACATTGGGAATATATATTTTTTTCTTCATTACATTTAAAAGCTACTGCTTTAGCAAAAACAGCTTTTGAGCCGTTGCAACATGAGAACAGCTGTAGCAGTGAGATGAGAAATGGTCCTAATATAGAGAGATTTTGGGGGCTGCGTTGCTGAGTTGGAAATGCCATCCATAGAATATCCCCCTAGTGCTAAAACGCATCGAAGTAGATTGGAATGACTTCTTGGATTCTTTATTATTTTTAATGACTTGTTGTGCTATATCCAAAGGAAGTTGGATAACACTGCTCACTCCTGAACTTAGCCTCAAATGCTCTTCTGTGCATTTTGTCCAGCTCCGCATGCAGAAGAGGAGATGGAAGGAGAATGTATCTTTGTACTAGCAGGGGGAGTTGTCTGTCCAGCAAATAATGTTTTTCTGTTGTTGTTGTTCTCCCCCAGCTCGGGGATTGGATCACATTGCTGAGAACATTCTGTCATACCTGGATGCCAAATCTTTGTGTGCTGCTGAGCTGGTGTGCAAGGAGTGGTACCGGGTGACGTCAGATGGGATGCTGTGGAAGAAGCTTATTGAGAGAATGGTCAGGACAGACTCCCTGTGGAGGGGTTTGTCAGAGAGGAGAGGATGGTAAGGAAACTGAATCTTCACCTCTTTTGCCCCCATTCAGGACAGCAGGGGTTGTGTGTTTCAAACCATATTTGAAGAGGATTATTCAGCACTGAAACATCATGTTGCTTCCAAACCTGACAGTTACTTACATGGGAAATCAGCCATTGGGGAGTTAGTTGCCGCATTTGGCGATGTGGCAGCGTGGGGGATTTTTTCCTCAACTTCCTCTTCTGATCATGCTCTTACCCCACTGTGACAAGTGAGATATACAGACTGAGATTTTTACACCCAGCTGTCTTTCAGTTCAAATTAAGAAGCTGTGTGTGCCTCAGGGGAACCCTAAACCGGTCAGCAGTTCAGAGCAGAAGAGCTTTTTCAGGAGTGGCAGTGGGGGAGCATGTGCTATGAATTAGTTCTTTCCTGATAGGTCTGTTTGTTTTCCTCAGCAGATTTTCACTATTAGATATCTGTTTAATTTTCAAACTGGAAGCTGAGGGTAGGTACCATGGAGAATAGGGGACTTTAGAAATGCAGATAGATTAGTTAATAATCATCTGGAATAGCCTTCCTACAATGTAGGTCTCACTCAAGTTTGAAGCTGCTCTGCTAACATTTCATTAGAACTTTCTCTCTCAGGGGTACACCCTTTAATACATAATTTTCTTTTCCAAGGGTGTCCCTAGGATGTTGGCAGAAGGGAAACTGGGTATGAATATTTCATAAACAAGATAAAAGTGACAGCTCAGGCATTTTGGTTGCTATTAAAAAGAAAAAGATACAGAGTTGCAAACAAAGACGCCTGGTTTATGGTTAATTTTGTTATACTGTTTGTCTCAGGAAGTAAAAGCAAGTAAATCAGGTTTATGAGACATTCTTCAAAAATAAATACTACTTTGATCTGCTTCCGATAGTGCAGTGTTTCTAAAGAGTGTAAAATAAACACAAGTATGGCAGTGGTAACTTTTGCATTTCTTTTAGTGCCTTATTCTCACCAGGACTTCCATTTTTTCTCCCTATTGTTGAGGTCACAGTAAGTCCTAAGAGGAGCTTGAGAGGTCATTTTGTCCTTTTTGTTTTCCATAGGAAGAGACAGGTTTTTCTTAAGTCATCCCAAATCTTCGTCTTAACTTGTTCTTAAAATCCTCTACTGATGGAGATTCCCCAGGCAATGCCTGGGAAAAGAAATTCAATGGTTTTACTTTTTTACTCTTTCTAACTTCAGTGTTTGAGAGGTTTTCCTGATATCTAGGCTGTCTTCCTAGCTACAGTTTGACTTGTTACATTTAACCTGCAAATTAAACAGGACAGTTTCTCATTCTTCTTTTTGCAGTAATCTTTTCCATGTTGGAAGATGGCCATATTTCCTATGTTTTAGCTGCCCTAGCCAACATAATGATGTGTTGTCTTGTCCTCTTACTATTTTCAGTTTTCTCTCTTTAGACCATTCCCAATTACTCTACTCCATTCTTGGGAGTATGGTGTAATCAGCTGGGTGTCTTCTGCCGAGGCATCACTGGGGTTTACTCCCTCCACACACTAGAAATAACATTAGCACCAAATACTGGTCATACAGACACATGACATTTCTAAAAGACAGGTGCAAAATTTTGCTTTTCATCTCAAGGACAGTCACCCTGTTACTGTACCTCTTCTTCAGGTTTGTGCTATGTGCTGGAGGTTACTTTGACACAAGAGCAAGTTGTGCCCAAGTCTTTCAGATTGTCCTCTGATTATCTCTGTGATGAACAGATAGTACTGTGTGGTTAGGAGGTGCAGACAGGAAATACCCCGTGCAATTGCATCTCTGCCGTATAGAACTTCATAGCTTGTAATCAGTGCTATCTATGCGCATGGCACAAGGATATTACTAACTGGACAGTTCAGAATGATAGCTGGTGTTATTTGCTTACAGCTCCTTAATTTGCACATGAGCTGCCTGATTTCAGCATTTGCAGCTCATGATTTACAACTGAACCCACCCCACCCATTCTGCAGCATGGCAGCCTTCACTGGCAGATTGTCAGGGAGCAGTAAGGGTTACACAGATTTAGAGAAATATAAAACAGAAAGCCAAAATCTGGGCATGCTTGTGTCCATCTGATTGAATTGGCTGGTCATCAAAACCTGCAAACAATAGTTCCTTTTATCCCAGAGCCACAGCACAACAACTACTGGGATGCCATGGAAATTCCAAGCAATCCTTCAGCTGAACAGTAAACAACTGACTATACATGCAGCAGGGCACAACTTACAGGTAGCAACCAGACTTTGTGTTACATTAGCTAGTAAAATTAGAAAGAATAAAAATGTTTTTAGGCACATAGGCTTGTACACAGGTTTTTCTAGACCTGCCCCAAGTCTTCCAGGATGTCTCTGAGGTATTCTGTGCATCTTGAAAGAAGTTTTTGTCTTCCTTGGCCAGTAATACTAATTTTCATGAATGCACTTCCAGGCTGGATCGCAGTAAATAGGCATCTGTCTAGTTAGTAGCTTGTCTGCATCCATGTGTGCCATCTTCATGTGTTTGGTCCCATATGCATGTCTGTTGAAGAAACAGGTAATTCCACTGTCTAAACATGAAAGCACCTTTCTCTCGAGTTGTACTTCGAATTCTTGATTTAAGGAAGTATCAAAAGTTCTTTTCCTGAGCATTTGTCATTTTGCTTGTCCAGTCCTGTAGTTTGGTATTGCCTTACAACCCAAAGATTTTGGTTCATTGTTTTGATCTCTCTAGTTCAAGTTTATCAGGGCAGCTAATGTACACTCTCTGAAATGAGTTTTGAGGTGTACTGCATGGAAAGGATGGGAAATGCACAAGGAAGTATTGAACAATTAATT
The DNA here is from genome assembly GCF_024509145.1 of Vidua macroura. NCBI lineage: Eukaryota > Metazoa > Chordata > Aves > Passeriformes > Viduidae > Vidua > Vidua macroura. The sequence continues at coordinate 13,494,855 of NC_071578.1, forward strand.
ATGCTGTAATGGAGCAAGGGAGGGAGAAGTGGAGATCTGGCCCAGTGTAAACTCTGTGCCTCGGATGCCAGGATTGCACTCGGAGGCATTTGTGCCTCTCTCCATTTTTTGAGGCATGTTGCCAGGCAGAGCAGCAGTTAGTACGCCCATGGTGGGGTTTACTAGCTTCCACACCGTGTTTGGTGGCTTCTTAACTTCAGGATGAGGAATTAAAGTTTTTTACGCAGCAGGCAGTGATTGCCGTTTACAGATTTTTTTGGTAACAAAACTCTAGCTTGGGATATGAGTATTCCAAATCAGTGTTGAGATGAGGGAGGCACCACAGATGAGGTGTTGCTTACCAACACAGAGTAGTAGCAGTAAAATGTCCGTGTACCCAAACTGATACTGTTCCTGCTAATATAGATAAAAGCTAGCCTTGAATGCGTAGTGAATTTGAGGGTTCCTTGACTTCTTTCATTTTAAAATAAAGCTTTGCATGCTTTATTTTAAAAGTGACCTCTGATAATGTTTGTGAGTATTGCAAGCATGAACTGCTGTCAACCCTTACTGAGCTGAATGGGCCCATGTCCATTCTCCAATAGAGAATTTATTTCCCTTCCCCGAGATACTAGACACAGATTTTTCTTGGGCATTCCAGTGTTAAAATGCAGGACTGACATGTTGCAGGGCAAACAAACAAGGAACCATCCCATCTTAGTAAATTAAGTTTGACTGTGAATCTGTCAGCAGTGGTTATCCATTTGTAAAATGCCAGGAGGACCTTTCTCCAAAATGCTGAAAGATGATTTGTGTTCAATGGAAACATTCTTTGTCTTCCAGGGGGCAATATCTATTTAAAAATAAACCTCCTGATGGAACTGCACCACCCAACTCCTTCTACAGAGCACTTTACCCCAAAATTATACAAGACATAGAGGTAAGAAACAGCTGCCAGATATGGTGGTGTTTCACTGTTGGTTTTTTAGTTTTGTTTTTTTTTCAAATGTTCCTGATGTATTCATGATGCTGAAATTATGGGTATATTCCGTTGCAGTGTAATATTTCATTAAATCTGACATGTCTGTATTTGTCTGGAGTTTGTAGATCTGGGATAGTTATAAAAGATCCTGCTGCTCCTTTAGGCAGAGGATGAGTTGGATTGTTCAGTGAGCTGTTTGTAGGTGGAGTCTCCACACCTTGCATATCAGATATCACAGTAGCATATCTTGGTTTTCTCTGTTCCATGGTACTTAGCTCATCTTGGTGCAATGAGACCTAATAGGCTGTTACAGGAAGATATCAAGAACTCAGGCAGGGAGAAAGTGCATTTCTGAAGTCTGCAATCCTAAGACTCAGGAAAACAGGAAGCAGCTGAGCATGTTTGCCTTGCATTTAGTGTGAACAAAATGGCATGTTCTGGTTGTTTCCTAAGGGCAGAAGCAGTGCTCGGGCACTGTTGTGACAAGTTTGTAAACGCATTTAGAGCTCAACTGAGACTTTCTCTTCAGTTATTCAGCTGTTGAGTCACAAGGGGCTAAAGGTTGGAGATAGAAAAAGGCTTTTAGTTACTTATTGCTCACCATTCCCAACAACACAGACCAGTTTAGCCACAATATGTTTTCCAAGCATTTGTCTGTTTAATTGGTTTTATTATACGTATTCTACAAAACAGTTATGTCATTGTATGGGCCTGATTGCAGGAAAAAGCATAAAGAAAAGCGTCTGCTGCCTTCTCAGCCAAACAAAAAAAGGGGAGATAGTTCTGTGCTTTTTTTTTCCCCCTGCATCTCATTTGTCTCCTGTCTCTCCTCAAGACAATAGAGTCGAACTGGCGGTGTGGAAGGCACAGTTTACAGAGGATCCACTGCCGAAGTGAGACAAGCAAAGGGGTTTATTGTTTACAGTATGATGATCAGAAGATAGTAAGCGGCCTACGAGACAATACTATTAAGGTGAGAATGCTCCATCATGGCCTACTAATGGCTTGGAGTGCCTATGCCATAAATAATAGTGTCCTAATTTTAGTGACACCTACCCAGTCTCTTGTTAGTAACCCAGCCTTCTCCTTCCCCTTCCCCCATCTCCCACCTGCACAGCAGCTACTCTTTTATCTGGCTAGAGAGACCCTGTTTTCAGACAGACAGGCTTCACCAGCAGAGTTTCTGTCCAGCAGTAATTACAGGCTATGTAATTACTGCGCCCTGTATCCTAGTGAGAAGGGTAAAACCAATATTCGTAGTAAAGCCAGTAATATCAAAGACGTCAACGTATTGCACCAAAGAGCCTGTAGAAGACTCTGCAGATGCCACTAAAGATGTCCTAAGTGCACTATGGAAGATGTGCTGTAGTAAAAAACAGTCTAGTCAAACCACTAAGTGCTGAAAGATGAAAACCTTACCGAACTGTCCAGTTTTGAATGTTTGCTGTCTTAGATCTGGGATAAGAATACATTGGAATGCAAGCGAATTCTCACCGGACACACGGGTTCTGTCCTGTGCCTCCAGTATGATGAACGAGTGATCATTACTGGATCTTCAGACTCAACAGTCAGGTGTGTGCTCATGATTTGGACCTTTCTGTTTGCCTCTTAAGATTTTAGCTTTGCAAGCTGCTGAAGTGATTTCTTCTTAAATGTGTGCTGTTCAAGCAGTTCCCTGAAGTAGTTCAGCATATTTGTCCAGCATTGTGCTGTCCTTATCAGATGTCCATGCAACTCGCTGTCAGGGAGAAATGAGAATCTAAGCCAAGGCCATTCAAGGTCAAGACGACTTAGGAAGGCCATCTGGCATTTCACCAAGGTTTTGCGTGTTTTGACACTCCCTGAGAATGTTATAAATTCTCTTTGAGAATAACTTTTTAAGATTTGAAGTTTTCAAAGCAAGTTTGGAGGTTTAGTTGCCCATTGTAATTTAATTTTAACAAAATATGTATGACTTTAAATTAAATTTCAGCATGATGTTTCTTTTCATTAAATCTTTCTAACCTTGCTTTCCTTCAAGTCTCCAGTAAAAGGCTGGACACCTCAAGGTAGCACTTCCGGTGCATGTTGGGCATTTGTGAAGTCCACTAGTCATATTAGAGGATACCAGAGAGTGTAAGACCTGTAGTGTAAATAGAGGCACATATGAGTTAATGAATTGCAATATGAACTTGGATGTGAAGGGGCAGGTCTGACTTCTCCATGTTGTTATATACTCCCTTCTTGTCAAAGTACAAGCACTGCTCATGTAGTGAAGTTAGACAGCAAAAAGCTGCCTTGGTGGCCTTTTCTGGAGCTATTAGCATGCATTCAGATGGCTGCAAGGTCCTCGGTGCTTGTGTAAACTACTGTTGTTAGACTAATAGTAGTATTATTAAGCTAATTAAATTGAATTCCTGACATGTGATGCATGCAGTCTTGCAGTTCTGCTAGGTTTTGGGGTTCTGTCATTCATAGGAATCCAGAATTTCGGCAACGCTGCCCACCTGGAGGTGATGTGGGAACTGCACTGGGCTAAACAGATCACAAAAGGAGAGGCTGATTTCTGTAACAAGCACTGTCATGTTCCGTATCAGGCCAGGCAGGCCAAATTGCAGACTGGCTACTTGCCCAGGAATACTTTGTCTCCCACTGTATCTATAAATGTTTGTGCAGACCCCAGGGGCACATAGGATGCATCACTTTCATCCTTGGGTCTCCTCAGGAAGAGAGGCTTCATCCAATAGACAGTACAGATGGGCTCTTAATGCTTCTGAGATCTCAGGGATGCACTTGTCCAAAGAAGTCAGTGGGTCTCCAGCTCCTGTTCAGTTTGGCAACCCTGTCTGCAAACTGTTCGTATGTTAATGGCTCAGGTCTTTAGATTTTTCTCCTTTGCATTTTCTAATTGGAATGAGGTTTTCTTTCTCATTTAGAGTTTATAAGTTGATGCACGTTAGTTTTCTTAAGTTACAAAATAAGACATTAAAAGTCTTTCTCACATCGTGCCTTTTCTTACTGCTTGCCTTATTGGCAGCGGGAAGTTTTAACTTCTGCAAGATCTGATGTGCCTGATGATACAGCCATTTCCTGCTTTCATATAGTGTATCTGGGATATAGGTGCGATAGTGCCAAAAGAAATCTCTTCATGGAGGGTAAAAGAAGTTTGCCAATGGAATAGCCCAAAATAAATATTTTTAAGGCTTAAAATTTTCATTCCAAGTACTAAAAGTTCTATTTGAAGCTTTTGTCTAACTTGCATCTTAAATTATCTTTCAGTTGAAACAGTTGGTTCCAATAACATTAAATTGACATAAATGCTATGTCTTAATTTGGGTATTCAGCGCATTCCTGGAATGTAGCTGTGTACCAGATGCACCGCAGGGTATATGCAAATCATGATGCAACTTGTGACAATTACTTGTATTTGTTTGAAAAGAATTGTCTTGTCTTCTGCTTCTGTATAAATTACCACTTGAGCTGATAGTCCTGTGAGAGAGGTCAAAAATGAAGCCTGTCAAGGATCTTACTTCTCCACATTGGCTGGAAATGAAGTGTATAATAGGCTGGCACGACCAGGAAACACCAGTCTTTAAGGCCATCAGTCTTCTACCTTTCCTCAGCATTAAATTCTCTTAATTAAATAATGTTTTTTTCCTGGGTGCATTATTTTTATGGTGTTAACTGCATTGCAGGCTTTTTGGCTGCTGGACTGTCTCAATGTACACATAATCAACAGGTTTATCTAATACATTTTTTAATGAACTATTTAATAGATGTAGATATAACTTGTGATGTTTGCTTCTCTAATATCGCTAGAGAGTCAATTACCTCTCCCTGTCCCTCTCTCACTCTGCAGAAAATTCACAGTGCAGGTTGTTAACTCTCTTCTCTCTGGTTTGAAATCTGAACCTGCAGAGTGTGGGACGTGAATGCAGGCGAGATGCTGAATACCCTGATCCACCACTGCGAGGCCGTGCTGCACCTCCGCTTCAACAACGGCATGATGGTGACGTGTTCCAAGGACCGCTCCATCGCCGTGTGGGACATGGCCTCCCCAACAGACATCACCCTGAGGAGGGTGCTCGTAGGGCACCGAGCTGCCGTCAACGTAGTGGACTTTGATGACAAGTACATTGTATCGGCATCAGGTGACAGAACTATAAAGGTGAGGTGTTTCAGAGGCTTTTTATTTGCTGCTCTGGGGTATTTATTAGCAAAGAACAGTGACCAGACAGGGAAGATGGCCCCTGGCACTTTAGGAGCAGTGTTCTTCCTCCTGCTCATTTGCACTTGTCCCTCTTCAGTTGAGCTGGCACAACTCACTTACAGAACCTATGGCAAATCAGTTTCATGTACAGATGCAGTTAAAAAGAACATTTTTTTCTGTGTTCTTTTTCGACTTGACCACTTCTCTAACCTGTTCAGTCATTTAAACAGTTGTTAGAGGGCAGCATGGGGACAAAAGTGAAGGTGAGTGGATAGGAGACACTTAAGTGTTACTGCTGTGATCCCAGTCTGCAGCATTAAACCTCAGGAGAATCTATATCATGTAAACAAAATCATAGCCCAAGAATGCTAAACCTGGAAGCTAATTTCATACCATGTGGGAAAAATCTTCTGTGTACAGTGACCCAACCTGCTATCGGTTGCAGACTATAATCACAGGACATCAGAGGGGTGATTTTCCCAGTCTTAATGGTAGCATCTTCATTAAGAGCATTCTGGATGCATCTATTTATCATACAGACACCATCTATTGTTAGTCTCTTCATAATAATATTGTCTCTGTGTGGTTCCCTCCCCCCTTCCTGTCACAGGTATGGAACACTAGTACCTGCGAATTTGTGCGCACCTTAAATGGCCACAAACGAGGCATTGCATGTCTGCAGTACAGAGACAGGCTAGTAGTGAGCGGCTCTTCTGATAATACCATCAGGTGAGAGACAAACTCCCCATCGCAGGGTTCTGTGCAAGCACACTGTCTCTGGTGCCCTGGGACATGCTGAGGTTAGGCAACTGAAGTGCTCTGTACCCTTGTCAACTTTGAAATATGCTTTCTTTAGTATAGAACATTGGGAACTACTGGAAAGAGATATTAGAAGCCTGTTTTACTGTGTTGTCTTTCATCCTCTACATCTCAAGAGTCCCATACTAATCAACAAGTTGAATTTGCTCTGACAGTTCTGGTGTATGAAAGAGCTGGCAAGTACCACTTTCTACGATGTCCTCTTGTGATATTTTAATTGGGCTATGTGTCTAGTTAAAGGGGTCAAATTTGCAGTAAGAGGCATTTAATCCTCTGCAGAAATCCTCCTGGGCTCTCGCCAAACTCTTCTTGTGGTACTTGGCACCTGGTTAAGTTTGGAACAGCTGGTTTAGAGCATGAAGTTCAGTTTGCTGCCTTTTGCACTTCTCCAGCTGCCCTGGTTGCAGTCTGAGATTTAACTCTTTCTGGTATCACAAGCCAGAATTTCTCCCTACATCCTGCAGCTGCTGGCAGAGGAATGTCCCACTAATTTCAGGATGTATGGAACAAGCTTGAATATTAGTTTATGTGATACAGAAAAATGGCTCTGTCATGGAAATGGGAATAACAGCAACCTCCTTTTCCCTTTGTCATTTTTTTAAATAATTGTCTGCCTTTTGATGAAACCTGAAAGCTGGACAGTGTAAGCAGGAACCCTTCACATGTCAGTAATAATTTTTCATCAGTGAGAATTATCTGTGCTATTGTTTGCCTGTGGACTTGGTTTGCAACATGCTGCCTCTCCCTGCTCTGCATTCTGTAGAAAAACAGTGGTCCTTTGGTTGACATGACCAGGTCACTGTTCCAAATTTTAGTACAGGGCTGTCTGAGAGCATGACCAGGAGAGCTAAAACTTCCGTCTCTTAATCAAGTGAAGAAGTATTTCAGGCATTGTGTAAGAGCAGCACCACTGCTGAGAACTGCACTTCAAATAGAAAAAATAAGCCTCTGCAGTTGTACTGTGAAACTTGGCCAACTTGGCCAAAGAAGTAGAGCAAGAAATAGTTAAATACTACAGCAGTTAGGGAAGGATCTAAAAATGCAATGCTAATAAAAATAAATGTTAAGATAGTGATAATGCTAAACAGGAATACAGTTACTTTTATGCTTGCATTGGACAAAATCCCTACTTAACAGATAAACTGTGCTAGAATTTCAGGAATGTCAACAGTGAATCTTAATGGAAGTCAAGTTTAGCAGCAGTGTGAGCAAGGCAAAAGACTTACCCAATGCTAAAAGACAGTTTTCTCCCAGCCATTAGCAGAGGGCACAAGTCAGTAGAAGGACGATTATGAAAAAGATTCCTTAGTCATCTTTGTGGATGGCTTGCTGCTTTGTAGGTTTGATTTTAATCCAGTACCAGATGTTGTATGCTGGACTTCAGTACAGGCTGATACAGAACTTAAAAGCCCATTATTCCTCAGTTGCAGGGAAACGTTTTTCGAGAAGATGACTTTGTGATTTCTAGTTTTGCAACTGCAAACGTAAAGGACATATGAAGTACCTGAGACAAAGAAAAATTATTTAGGTTTTGATTTAAGCCGGAAATTCTACCTGTATAAGAGGACACAGCTACATAGACATTACTATCATTGTGCTAATTTCCATCTAGCAGAAACTGGTCCATCAAGTTTAATCCAATCACTTCAGTATCTTGGCTTCTAGGGCCAAAGTTCCCAATTGCTACAGACAAAAGGTGTAGAAAAAAAAGGAACCAGAGAATTTAGGGCAAGAAAATAAATTTAGATAATATCATCTTGGGTTAAGTTTTTAATGAGTGGTTGATCTTCATGTGTCTATTTCTAGGGTGTGTACACATAAGGATCTGATGCCAATCTGTTTAGACAACAGCATTCTCTCTAAGAGGTGGGGATTCAGACTCACCTGCCTTCTGTACATCTCCCGCTCAGCTTTCAAGTGCATTAAAGGCTGAGATAATTGCAGACCTCCCTCTATTTCCAGAAGTTCTCCCAAAGTTATAGGGAAGAGCAGTGGTAATGTTTTTGACTGCATACAAAATTGTAGTGATTTTTTTTTTTAGTTAGTTCTCAAGCCTTAAGTTTAGCTCTTTTACTGTTTGTTCTTTGATTGTTTAAAGAAGTAGAAGTTAGAGAAGCTTATCAATTCTGAGAAGGATCTTTGGCACCAACTCTGCTAAGAGACCCTACTCTTAATAGCAGTTACCCCTTTGTACATGAAAGCTCATTTGCCATGTGACAAGGGACATGATCACCTCTTGTAATCCCGTCCAGGTAAAACCTCAGACTGAGACCTGAAAATATAGGCCTGAGTTAGTGTGATGCAGCCTCCCAGAGCTGCTGGCAATTTCAGGATCAATGGCAAGGAATGGAAACACATGGCACAAAAGTTCCTGGCGCAAGATTGCTCTTCAGACCTTTCTGCACCAGTTAATGTCTGGCATTGTCCGTCCTGTTTACAGTCCTTGAGAGATGTAATGCTCTCTACCAGCCAGAGTGCCTTTGGCTGACCTTTGTCATGGAGTTGCTTGCTCTGACCTTGACTGGTGTGCTGTAATCAAGTGAAAACTGTTAGGCCCTTCACAGATTCCTGAAAGATCAATTTCACAGATTGAAGAATCACTGTGAAGATAACTGGGAGATATCCTGTGTTACTAGAGCTGTAGATACTAGACACAACTGGTTTGTGACTCATCTCCTGTGTGTTACTGTAACATCATAGGGTCATGTGGAAAATCATGTGTCCATTTAACTGTGGGAAAAGGAGTGATGAGTGTGGTTTGTTTCTTTGTTGTTCCATCATAATCTTTATTTCCAAGTTTCCATTAACTACAAGCAAAGACCAAATGTTTCACTGCAATGCTAAGGTAATAAAAGATTCTTAATGCTTCTTTATACTCTCTTCCAGGCTGTGGGATATTGAGTGTGGGGCATGTTTACGAGTACTGGAAGGCCATGAAGAGTTGGTGAGATGCATACGCTTTGATAACAAGAGGATAGTCAGTGGGGCATATGATGGGTGAGGTTATCAGTGCAGTCAATGCTTTGCATCTTCCTGTGTGTCTCAGTGTCTCCCATCCCACTTCGTGCATCTCCCATATAAATATCAGACTCTCTGTCTGTCATACTAAGAGGACCTTTTCATGGCCAGTAAATGAGGACCATGTTACACAGCATAACTTTCATTCTTCTTTTGAAATAAGTCCATGTGATTTGATGTGTGTGGTCCAGTTCTTGTGCTTGGTGAGAATATCTGACTGACTCAACCTGAAACTTCTTCCAGCTCAACCACTTTTAAGAACAATCTTTCCAATCTGTGGTTGTCTGCAGGACCATTTGCCATTACAGACTAGTTGTCTGCACTCCCATGTGTTTCTGTTTGTTATTACCACCTGCTTTTTATGTGTTTTACTTTACTGACAGCATATTTTTACCTCCCATTAAGTTCTATAAGCTTTACAAAGGGGAAATGCAAGAACCAGGTCTCAAGAGCAGAAGGATTGCTGTAATTTTCCTTACACTGGTGTATTAGCTAAGTTGTACTAACAGTTATTTTTTTTCTGAATGCTTGCTCTTTTCTCTTTAATGGAGCCATGGTGTTTGTCTATTTTTTTCACCACTAGGAAAATTAAAGTTTGGGATCTTGTGGCTGCTTTGGATCCCCGTGCTCCAGCAGGGACCCTCTGCTTGCGAACCCTTGTGGTAAGAGCTTTAGATAGAGGTGTTGAAGAAAGTGTGCTTGTTCAGAGCTGTCTTGAGCTGTGAAAAGTCAAGTCCGTTTAGCCCCAGTCTGCAGGATCTTGATATAATTTCTAGGGGTCTGGCTTTTTTGGGTGTCCAACTTCTTCTAATTTTGCAAGCTATTAATTGCAAGCATTAAAAGTTAGAATCTCTGAACTTTTCACTCCACTCTGGACTTTTCAACAATTTTATTCTCTGATTTGAATTTAATGACTGAATCCGTTTTTTAATTCATTCTTGGAATCCATATGCTAGTGGGTTTACATTAATCTGTGTGTACCTGATGATGTAGTAGTAAATTCTCTGAATTGTTGGCATGAAATTTCTTGAAAATAGTGCATTCCAAATTTGAGGAACAGGAACAAAAACACTCTTGGGATTCTTTTTAACTGCCTTTTGGGTGCTTAAAGAAAAAGCAAGACAGAAACAGACAGTGAAATCACCTTATGCTTAAACAGCAACTCTCTTTTCATGCTGTCCACTGGTTTCTAGTGCAGGTCAATGATGGTGTTAAAATGTCATTATGTGAGTGTTAACAACATTCACAGTCATGTTTAAAAATGGCTCTGCTTGGTCTTAGAATAATGTGGGAAAGTTGTGAGAAAAATGCCAGGACAGCCAAGGCCTTGAGGTGGTTCTAATGAGTGTTCCTCCACCACATTCAAACCCAAAAAAATGGCACTGTTGCTGAGGATAAAGCAAGATTTCAACCAGTACCAAAATCTCATTGAAAAATAAGTACTATGTGTTTTTATATGTTAAGTTGAAAGTGTTTGGGCAGTGTTTCAATAGGTATATGTTAGAACTTGTCCTGCTGTGGCTCATGACTGTAGCCTGTGCTCTAAAACAAGATCATACCAAGGCTGTCTGATTCTCTAAAAGTGTGGTTACTTCTCACCAGCTGAGCTGTGCTGGCTGACCTTCTGCATGCTCATCAACCACCTGAATTGCTCCTGTTGTAGATTTCACTGAAGTACTTTACATCACATTTGGTGCAGGCTGTGAGGTTACTGGGACTCAGCTGACAGGCAGTAAGATCATTAAGTCATGCTACCTTTTTCCAATCATCTATTTGGACCATCAGCTATGGGATCAGAGTCCATGAGAGCTTTGGATGCCTGCAGGTGCTGTGTTGAAAAACCTTCTTGTTAGCCAAATAGAAGTGCAAATTAGTTTCATGACTGAAATACAGAAAAGCCCTTTGTCATTGGTCACCCAGTTCCAAGCTATGGAACAACTCTGCCCATGAGCTCATATCCTGAGAGTCTAAGACTTAAGACTTGGTATTAGTAGTGTTTCTGCTCCAGCCTGAGACAAATGTGTGCCTGGTAACCTGTAGCCTTAATTTAACTGGTGTGATTTCCTCTGCATTTTCCAGCAGTGGACAGCCAAAGTGCCCCAGCTAATTATATTATAAATCAGAAGCGGTGGGATGGAAACACTGTAGGAATCTCAACACATGGATACTCATAAATCCCTGTTTGATAGCAATGGAGGGGGCCAAAAGCAGGGTGGGGAGCAGAGGAAGCTGTTGCTGTGCTTTTAGGACTTTTATGACAACAGGGTGTCCTTATACCTGCTTACCCATGCTTTGGTGTTTTTTTCCTCTTCCCTCATCCTCCAAAATTAAACCTGGCTGCACAATGAACATCATGAGTCTCCTGCTGCTTGTGTTCAATTTTCAAACAGTAGGAGGAAAGTGCACAGATAACAAATGTTCACTGCATGCCAGGTCCCTTCCAGTTTTGTCTTCCATTAGCTGGAACAGTGGCCACATGAATTTGACAGAAGCTTTCCATGATCAGAATAAGCTCACGGTTCAGCTTTCCTCATGACATAAACAGTCCAGGTAGGGCAGCCTTACTTAGACCACAGTGCCAGGGATCAAAAAGAGAGTTTTGAAAAGAACTTTTGAAAGTACCTCTCTGTCTCTCTGTCTCTCTCACTGTCTCTCTCTCTCTCTCCCCTCCCCACCATCTCTGTGAATAATCCATCAGTGGATCTGACTGTTGTAATGATACTTTTTGGAAGAACTTCTTTACTGCTATAACACAAAATCTGGACAAACACTTCCCTTAAGAATGGGTGGGAAGACAGAAACTCATAAGGTGTTTATAAAACAAACTCAAGTTTCAGTTAGAAGATCAAAAAGGTTCCATTGATTATAAATTCTAAAACTGTATCTTAGAATCTGGCTTACATTTGCATTTATTTTTAGATAATTTTGATTTAAAGATGCAGAAATTCACTTTAAAGCATCTGTTGTTCTTTTTAAACTGAGCTGTATTTTTGTAGTCTTGTGCTAGAAGACAAAGACTTCCCCTTTAGTAACTAGCAATTCTCTTTTGCCTAAATGTTTGAGAAACCTGTAGTTTCAGTATTAAAGTATTTTAAGACATGTTTTCTTCCTGACTCTCAGAAGCCCCTTACAATGTGTGAGCACTAAAGAGAAATGTGTGTTCATGGAAGAGACAGGGCTCACCATCACTGCACAGTTTCTGTTCCCTGATGACCAAGGAAGAGGCCACTGCTCTTGGAGTGTCATGAGCACCAAGAGAAAATAGGCAACACGTAAGGGAAAGCAGAGTGGATTTGCTCTGTGATATCCAGGATCTTGCAATTACCTCCTGTTAATTATGGTCTGAACTCTTGCCAAATCGTCATGCCATTTCCACTCAGCCTCAGAACAGAATGCAAACTGCCTATAAAAAATGCCCTTTCTAGATCATATTTTTAGAACTGCTTAGGAGGAATTATTGCTGTGTCTCTGGACTTTACAACAGGCTCCTTAGTGTCCTCCAGTGTTAAGCTGTTCCCTCTTCAGCAGTGACAATGATGCCAAGTCTTGAATGCAAAATTCTCATCTCTTACCCTATAACCTACTGTACCTGGGAATGCTGTAATTTCAGGAAGGAGTTTTGTCCTGGAATAGGGAAGGCAGTGCACCTGTCAGCCTCACCAGATGGAATTACATGGGGAGGGAGTTTGGTTTGTTCTGCACAGTGTGTGTCTAATATTGGGATTTAAGGAGTAGTGGGACAACTGTAATATAAACTTTCTGCAAGTCAAGTACTCAGATATGGCAAACCCTTTTCCTTGAGAGAGGGTTTAATTTATGCTCTGTGATGGTGATGTACAGTGTGTCACATGGGGTTTACTGACAAATTAATATAACACTAAAATCAAGCCCAAGTTTATCTTCCCCACTCCATCCCAGGTGCCAGCTAGTTTGCAAAGTAACATGATCTGTCTCTCACTGGCATTTCAGGAGCATTCTGGAAGAGTCTTTCGACTTCAGTTTGATGAGTTCCAGATTGTCAGCAGCTCACATGATGACACCATCCTCATCTGGGATTTTCTGAATGACCCAGCTGCCCAGGCAGAATCCACTCGTTCCCCGTCCAGAACATACACCTACATCTCCAGATAAATAACACTACACTGTACCTCACACTCACACAGGTAAAAAAAAAAAATCTTTAAAAATAAGGTGAGGCTCAGAGGTGACACTGGATGTAGTGTGAGCCTGCTGTTTGAATAACTGGCTAGGTCTATCAGTGTTTGTCATCTTGGTTATACAGTAATTACAGTGTCCTGTAAAAGGACAGGAATGGTTCTGGTACCTTAGAATAGGGACATTATTTTTGGATTTGTGACATGTGGTGCCTATGACTTCCCCTGAAGAACTCCTCCTCCTCTGTCCATCATCATCAATAATTAAATCAGTTATACTGCTGTCCAGAAGGAAGAAGGGTTTCTGCAGAGCGAGTAGAGCAGCTGCTGCCTAACAAGAGGATGCAGATGGCCTGACCCTGGGCAGTTGTCACCAGGCAGGAGGGTTTTGCCAAGAACCTCCCTCTGAAGGGATGACCATTCTCCTCACTCTGCAGCAAGCTGATTGAAGATTACAGTTTGGCTAGGGGAGGAGACACTGAGGCACAAGCACAAGCCCAGGCAAATTAAATCGAGATGCATCAATGTGCAAAATAATTTCTGGATAGGACCTAGCCCTTGTTCTCTCTGGCATAGCATGGATGTTAAATTATTCATATCAGAGCCTGGTTGGTTTGCTCATCACCTTTTGTCTTGGCCAGCACAGTGTGGGGAGTACAAAATGTTTCATATGTTTGGGTCAGCTGTAGAGTGAATTTGATGCATATGAGTGAAGTGGCATAACATGATTGCCTGCGTGGGTGGGTACATGCACAATTACTGTTAATAGCAGTAAGCATAAGAGAGAAGAATGCAGAAGAGCTGACAGGCTCCTGCAAAGGGGTGTCCACAGTGACATTTCCTCATGAAAGTGCTCTGTTGAGGGGGAATATCCCGTATCCTGTTTGGTAATGGAACAGTGATGCTCTAGACCTGTCAGATCTTGATTTTCTCAAACACTCTGGTCAATCAGATGTTATTTTAAATCATTAAAAGGCTTAGTATGAATGGGATTTGTTTGGTTTGTTCTGTTTTTTGTTCCCAGGACTCATTTAAGCTGCAGTATTTAAATGCCAGGACAAAAGAACTATCCACGTAACCAATACTTGCTGAAGAGAGAGGCTCTCAGACTTGTTTCTGGAACAAAGTTGGCATGCGGTTGATCTCAGACAGGGTCTACTCAGCGTGGCTGACTGCTAAAGTGCTGCTATATCAGAAGATGACTTTATCTTTCATGAACAGTTAACATTTTTAAACCTTTCCATCCCTTTCTTCCCTCATTCCCCTCTTCATGTTCACTCTTCCCTTTACCCTATTTGATTCCCCTCCAAGCCCAGTCACCAATGTCCTATGAATATATTTAATATGTTGCCAGAATGTGTTGCTTTGCTGTTAAGCAGAAGACTTACAGCCACAGTGCATCTTGCTGAGAGGCACTTCAGGGTGGGTGGGAGGGTGGGTGGGTGGGGAGGCTGCTACTCTCAGGCTGAAATCAAAATCCATTGCTAGGCCTTTGAAAAAGCATTCAGCTCTGAAGAGCAGCAGAAACACTTATAACAGCCCGACCATCATCCCCCCAACCCCAGCTTCCCTGCGGCTTTTGGCTGTTCTAACTGCAGACTTATTTTTTGTGGAGAGAGGACCCTTGAAATTTGACTATTATGAGCCAAATCCATCTCTTTCCTCTCCTGCCTGCTATGCTAACCCTTTGGAAGCTGGATGTGTATTGTAGTCTCCCCTTAACATCAGCTTTGCTGGGGAATGCTAGTCAATGAGAAGTTAAACTCTCTCCTGCCAAAGTCCCAAGCATGATGGACTGGGACTGAGATCCTGTCCACTCCCACCCCAGGTGAACTGTTGGCCCAGGACAGTATTTCACTAGCAAAGGGATTGTCTGTACCATCTTCCTACTGCTGTTCTCCCTGAAGACAGAATGTTTCTGATGGCTTATGAATCATTCTGTAAATTGGAGAAAGTTTGAGGCTGGGCTGAGAAGGAAATCTGGACATTGCTCCTATCTTTCCATTCCTTCTCCCTCTGAGAGGCTGTAGATGGGTACTGGAAGAGGGAGCTGTTAAAAATTTCATGGAGCTCTCAAGAGCCACCCTAGAGTGGACACACTACACAAACATTCTGGCCATGACTATAAGACTTTGCCTTTGCCTCACTTGAATGACCAAATGCACACCCTGGAGATGGTGGTTGAGTAAAGAGTTGGCCATGAGGACAATCATTGCATTTAGCAATGACTTTAGGCCAGTTCTGCAGCATTTCTGGAAGTGGCTTTGCTAGAAGGGATTGAGGAGTTTTTTGGTCTGCTTCTATAACCTATGTACTGCATTGCAGTTTAGGGACACAGGCTGATTAGTCCTTTTGCTGATAGCTGAGATGGGCCTTTGCTTTCTGGCTGAGACTTCTGCAAATTGTCATTGTTTAGAAGACAAAAATAGCCCTGAAGAGTAGGTACATGAGAAACAATTCTGCATGTCTCTGAGCTAGACGGAGGTCTGGGCGTAAACAGCTCTCTTCACAGAGCTGGAACAAATTGCAGCTGGCCTGCATTTAGATCAGAAATGACTCTGTAAATCAGTCCCTGGCCATTCCAGGTTTAGGCCCAGATCTTCTGCTGTAGGTCTGGAAGAATCTCCACTGCTTTAGTGGGAAGTTGCTCTAATCCCACAGTAGGAAATTGAAGTCCTTTGTCTCTGGGCTGGAGGGCTGCCTGCTAACTGGCTTTGTTAACACCCTCTGAAGTTGGCAGATGGGATTTTTTTTATAAGCTTTTCTCATCAGCTTCACTTTGCTGAGGAAGCTGCTGCATTGTTTCTAATTGCTTGGGATGCGCTTTTTCCACCAGCGAAATCTAGCAAAGAGCTGGTCCAAGAGTCCCCAGAGAGCAGTCCAGAGGGCTTGAATAATTTAGGTGATAGCTAGGACAGACAAGAAGGCAATGGAGTTAGAAAGGAGGGCAAAGCTGGTTCTTGGGTAGTAGTACCTAGTGCATTTCCTGAAGCATGTAGGCAGCAGTGTTAAGCATCTCAGAGCATGTGATGACACTCCTCTTTTCTATTTGAACTATTACTGTAAAAGAGTCCAACAGGTTAACAACTCTGTTCAGGTAACAGTGACAGAGTGACTTACCTCTGCAGAGTCATAAGTAAGTTCTGAGTCACAGTGTTTATCCACAACTAATTTTAAGTCCAGGAAGGCTGTTTTTGCTTTCAGGCAGCTCTACATATCATGAATACTGCAGTCCCAAAGCCAAAGTGGCAATGGAGCAGAGAGAATCAAAGTTCACATCCCAAACTTTGTTGAATTCAAGTTCCAAGTGTTAATACTATTTTAAGAGTCCCTCTAAGTTCAGGTATTACAAGGTCTGCAGCATGGCTGCATATCAGCAGGGGTTTACATGACCTTGGGTGAAGATTTATTAATTATTTTCCTCAGTTTTGTCATGCTCTGTCTTTTCCATTTCTGTTACTGTAGAAAACAATGATCTGTTACTCCAGCTGCTGAAGGCTGCAGAACTTCCTAATATTTTAATTACATCTTTGTGGCCAACACCTTCAAGGATGTGTTGTATTTTTCGCTGGTTGAGAGAATTTGGGAGAACTGGCAGGCTGGCTGGCCAAACACAAGAGACACCACCACTGCAAATTGTCCTTGGTTGTCATAACCCTGCTGCTCTATGCTGCTATTCTTTTGGGTCTTCAAGTGGTACCATACTTTGTACTCTGCTGTATAGAGCTCTTTAAGGTACATTTAGCAGGCAACTGCTGGAATCCATTTTTGGTATGTGGTAAGAAAGGTGTGTCACCCTCAGGAAGGGACTGTGTGTAGGTACTTCAAACAGGACTGCAGAAGGGTAAGGATTCCTACCCCACTCCACAAGTTGTACACATTTTCTGATAGCTAAGAAAGAAACTGAAGTTAACTGATCTAACTTGAATTTGAAACTGCCACAGCCTGACATTTGGTGGTGTTTATTGTGCACGCAGGGAGGAGCAATCTGGTAAGTAGATCTCCCAATGTCAGAAGAAAGTGGCTTTTTCAAACTCCCTTCCCTTCCCTTCCCTTAGGATATGTGTGCATGTGTGTGTGAGTGTTCAAGAGTGCATGTAAGAGAGAGGTTTCAGCATGAACAGGATGGATAATCCCTCAACCAGATTGGAGTAATTGCAGAGTTTCTAATGAAAAGAACTAGAACATGCCTGCTGAAAGGAGATAAAAAATGGCTGGAAGTGTCTGTGGGCTTTAAGTGTTGCACATTGCTTTGAAATGAAATACCTCTGCTGCTTAGGGTTCGTCACTTCTCCCACAAGTAGGAAGCTCGTGCTAGCCTTCCGCCTTGGATTATGGGATGGAAAGTACTGGAGATGTGGGACAATCTGTTGTGGCCACACCATCTCCTGCGTGTGACTCCTGCGTGCAATAGGGCACAGTTTTGCTGCAAATGTTTTTTGTCCTCAGAGGAACACAGCTTGCTTTCAAATATGCAAATAGAAAATGGCATGAAGGAGATTGCAGTGAGATAATTCTACAGATGTCTCCTGGAGCAGCTCCCTCTGCTCCCTGTTAACATTCAAGGACAGACACATCCAGTGTTGGAACAGAAGAATTCAGATGACAAGTTGAGAAGTCTGTGATCATCAGAAACATTGAAATGCTTTACACTTGTTTCTAAACTGGAAGCTGACTTGGACCACCATGCTCTACCTACCCACCTCCTGCTCCAAAGGATCCTTTTTTTCTTTTTCTTTTTTTTTTTTTTTTTTGGACACTGAAAAAGCTGGAGAGTATCATGCACATTTCTCCACTCCCAGGTATGTGTATCTGCCCCTTCCACATGTCCCTTCCTCAGTCTGAGCAGAGCTCCAGGCTTGGTTCTGAGTTTTTTGGCATCCCACCTCCAATGGGAAGCACCTCATTAGGTTGGGCTGTTGCCTAACTTCGTTAGCTTTCTTTAACATGATTTTATATCTGCCTTTTGTGGCTTATTATTCCTTAATTCACTGGGAAAAGGCAATATTTGCATTTAATAAATCACAAATACTAGCAGCTCTCCTTTGCTAGAGAAGGGAACAAGAAGGAATATCCAGCCTTCCTACAGCAGGCTTGCTCTTAACTGTGGGAAGAAAAGGAGGAGATGACCCAAGTGGCTGAAAACTAGGCGTATGTGGGGATGGAGATGGATCTCTACAGAAGTGGGGACAGTGCTGAAAATAGATCTTTTAGCTTGTGTAGTTGGCTGTGAAAAATTGGGGTTTTCCATTATCAGAAGTCATCAGGAGGTGATCAAGTAAGGCCTCCAACTGTTGAACTTGCCAGCTGATGCCCCTTTTAGGATGCAGTGGAGACATAAGGAGAAAGGGATGGTCTAAACTTTGCTTGCCAAGAATGAGCTTTGTCAGGGTCTCCAAGTGGCATGCATGATGCATTTGATATGCTGAGCTTTGCCCTAGTGTTCCCCCCAAAAGGATAAGCAGCAGCTTCCCAGAAGGAGGGGGGAAACAGCAAGAGACCCAGCTGTCCTCAAAGGAGGTCTCCATATGAAAATCGTCTATCCTGCTGGAAACTGGATTGATTGGCATGAGAGGATTACAGTCTTTCTGCCCCCACTTTTAATTCAGAGATGGGAGCAGCAGGTCCCTTGGGTGTGTTCCTTCTCCAAAATCCCAGTAGGGGGTTGAGAGGAATGGCTGCCTGCTGAGACTGAGCATTTGGCTTCCCCTTTATTCCCCCCTTGCCCCATTTTTTTTAAAGATGATGTGTAGCCAAACTACTGGGCAAAATCCCCAAAGCAAATCCCCAGGGGAGCCTTGGCACACTGCCGGAATAGATCATATAGATCATCCTTTGACTGGTCAGAAAACTCTTCCCATGACTTTGTGCTTGTTCCCAAAGATCGCTGGGCTTCCACGTATCTTGTCAGCAGATAACCCATGGGAGTTGGCAACACTGGTTGATCCTTAGGGATGTTAAGATAATACTCTCAAAATCAGAGGGATTCTGATGTACATGGATGTGCAGCAAGCCCTTTAGATACTATAGACAGCTTCTAAATAAGTTCCTTTTTTAAATAGTCTTTTACCCTAAGAGATACCTTGATTTCTGCTCAAGTGCAGCTGTGGCCAGAAAATCAGCATGAAATACAAGTCTTGATCACAGAGCAGCTGCGCTCATACCTGCACAACGAGCAGTTTCTTGCCTTCACAGGCAAAGTGTTTTAACCTCCTGGCACTGGAGCACTGGTTTACATCTGAGCAAAACTCCACGTACAGGAGGCAGGTCAGTGGGCTGTTTGCAGTGGCTTTTACAAGGAGCTAATATGAAAATTTTTGGGCAATTCAGTGTGAAAATCCGGAGCTACTTTTGAGTAAAACTTTGCTTTGGCTACTATGTCTTTATCATGCGAGGCACTGCAGGGCTGAGCCTAGCCCCAGTTTTAGCATGGCAGAACAATAGTGTGGACTTCAGCAAAGTGTGTTGTTCTGTTTCTTCCCGTCATTTTCCATCACTGCTTTTAGGAGAGCTGCATGCCTCCCAGGCCAGCCTGTGCTGCATCACTCCAGCCTACTCAGGCTGGGGTGGCTGTGGAAGTGGGAGAGGTGAGAAAGAACATGGTTTCTCCAGAGTTTTCTGTTTGTTACTCTGCTATATTTGTTATCTGGATTCTTAAGTAATGAGTGCTTTGAATTTTGTGATTATGTTACGGTGATGTGTAGTTAATGTACTAATGTTCACTTGAGCTAGGATCATGGTAACAGTGTGGTTTTGTTTTTTTTTTTAACTGTTCAGAAAATAACTTAAATACAAAGATTAAGCTGTGAATCTCTCCTGTTTTCCTTTTGGGGGGAAAGATGCTGTCAAAATACCAATCCTGTATCTTCCTTGAGCCCATGTGTGTGAGTCATACTTCTGCTACACATGTACTGTACACAACATCTGCAGTGTGAACACCTGGAAGTGCTGGGGGTGAAAGGTGGACAGCTTTGCCCTGAGCCTGAGGTGGATGCAGCTTCACAGGACACAGAGCCTGCAGTACCCACTCCCATCTCAGAGCTGCTGCTCATTGACAAATGCAGCATAAAAGACTGCCCTGGCAGTCAGAAAAAAAAAACATTTACTCCTAAAACCACAGCATACTTTTTAATTAACACTCTCTCCATTCATAGTTAATGGCCTCTGGCTGGGGCAGATGAGTCTGCCCTGTGAGCTGGAGAGTGAATGTGACTGATAGAGAAGAGTCAGAGCCATCCTGCCCATTAAAAAAGTGTGGGGGAAAATCTGTGAAGACTTTGTGGTTTTCTGGGTACTGTTGCAAGATCCTGGTAGGAGAAGCACAAATTTGTTTTATAAGCTAATCAGAATCCTGCTGTTCAATAATGAGTGAGTAATTGACATATCACAGCACCGCCACGCAGTTCTATGGCTGGGGATGCTTCCACGCTTACTGCTCGCCCAAATCAGAACGCAAGCACCCTCGCCCTCAAGAATACCTTCCTCTTAAAAGTGCTCCTTGGATAGCAGCCTTGAATCTTTCCATTTTACTTAACAACCCCTTTTAAAACAAAGGCCACTGCAGTTTTAAGACCCTGACTCCAGGGGTGGTCAGAAAACAAACAAACCCCTGCACTCTCGACATCTCTCTCCCTGCTGGCTCCATTCTGGGGAGCCAGCGGGGGACTGGAGATTGTGAAGGCTCCTGCTTTTCTGAAGCGCTGGGAGCAGGATTCTTGTCACTTCCAATCTCCATCTCTCTTTGTGACAGGGTTCCCAGCAGCCCCGTGCTTTATTTGGCAAGGCTTTGGTGTTGATATGTATGTGTGTATGTGCACACATATATAATAAATATTTTATATACATATTTTTATATAATATGTAATATATGCATTTATACCACTTCAACCTTTTCTGTTCCCTCTCTGCTAATTCCTCCCATCCAATAATAGACTTGGAAGAGGAGTTGCAGTGGTAGGCTACATCCATTGTTTTGGATTGGTCTGTAACAGAATGCAGCTTGATTTCAACAACCTGTGAGTGCCAGCACACACAAATGAGACCCCTTCCATACCTACACTCCCAGTTGTGTGTGTGTACCCAAACACACATACTGCCCACTCCCATGAGAAACAGGTTCTCCTTGTGGGTTATTTCTAGATGTTTCTTAGATAGTCCTTCCCCTTCTCCTTGATGTTTAAAGATGAGAATCAGCATCTTTATTCCTGATTTCTAGGACTAGGACAGTGCTGTCCTGCAGGACATCAGCTGGAAAACTTCTCTCAGGAAATCTGGACTAGAATCCAAAAACTCAAGTACTAAAGAGAGTCTTTGAGAAAGAAAAGCAATCTCAATTGTAAATTTCCACTGGAAAAGAATGAACAGCTTATCTTAAATAGATTCAGTGGTTAATTACCCTTTCTGTTTAAAAATGTGTGCCTTATTTCCACTTCAAATGAAGGAGGAAAGTAATGTTTGCCATAGCTTCAAATTAACAGCGTTTGATCAACCTACAGCTTTAAAATGAAATCTTCTCTTGTTTGGTGGTTTTTTATTGTTGTCTTATATACATGCTTTCAAGAGTATAGTATGGTGCTTTTTGGAAAGGGGGAATTGGCCACTTTAGATTAGCTAGGCTAGAAAGAATGTAATTCTTAAAATAACTGTTTAGGATGAGTTTAGCAGTTGGTGGTTTGAAGAGGATGATGAGCTCTCAGGAGAGAAGGCAGCATGGCCAAGGAAACAAAAGGCCCTGAGCAGGCAGACGTGCTGTAATGCTGCCGTGGATTTCTGTGGGTGAGCTGTCTGTCTGTCCTGGGCTCTGGCAGTGTCCCGATCCCTTTTGTTCCAAGGCAGTGTGTGGCACAGCTTCCTGTGCAATGGCACACATCAGTGCCCAGGATGTAGAAATGATTCAGTGTTTTGTGGGAATAAGATGCCCTCCTGGTCTTGAGAGCTCTGAGTAGCTCTGCTTTTCCAAGTGCTTGAGCTGCTCTGCAGCCAGCACATACACACTGCCCATGACCCTGTCCCAGGAAGGGCTGCTGGAGGAGTAGATAAGAGAGGAAAACTAAGCTGCTGCATGCTTTCCCATGCAGTGGGCTGCAGCCATTAGAGATCTCAGCCTGACTCCTTTGCCAGCTGATCCATGCCCAGCATGGATCAGTGCAGTCTGTGAGCACCAGCCACTTTGCTTTACCCTAAAAGAGCTCAGACACATTCATTATATCCCCAAGAGAGATACTCTTTTATGTGTTTCACATCCATGTTATCTTCCCATCCTGAGCTTTCTCTCCAAAATTATTTGCTGACGTGTACCTGGCTGGCAGAAGCTGCTAGAACTCTCCAAACCTGCAGAGAGTTTGCTGAGCTGTAAAGCTGATCAGCTGGGGACCACTGAAATAGGATAGGGAATATGACCAGGGAAGCCCCTCCTGGGCTGGAAAGGTCTCACCTGTCCAGGTAAATAGCCTGCCTGCAGATGGAGAATGGTCAGATGGGCTTTCCAGTGCAACAAGGCGAAAACAGCAGCCTGAGCAGTGCTTTCACCAGGGACAGCACTGACTTCCTTGTGGAGCCCCCTGTGGTTTGAAGAAACTCAAGCCCCTGGTTAACATCACACAGCTGATGTATCCAAAACTCCTTGTGCCATGCCCCAAGCACCCTGCTGGCATTTACCAAGGTGGATCAAGGAAGACTTCTCCTCCAAGGGGCAGTGAGGTGGGGAGGCTGCCAGACCATCTCTGTTTCTGCAGTGTCAATTCCCAAAGGGCAGCCCTGGCAAACTGCTCTGACCTCCAGAGTGGCGCTGATGTCTGTGAGCAGCTCTGCCTACCCAGCCCGTGCTACCGAGTTCCCTCTCCTCCAGCACAGGGAAAGGGGTCAGTGGCTGCTAAGCAATGCATGTTTTTGTCTTTGCATGAGCTGCTTATTGCTTCCTTTCAGAATTTATCTAGTTTGGACTAGATGGTGCTGGGTAAACCCTGAGAACCAGCTCTGGGATCACATCCTTTCCAAGGGATTTCTATCTAATCTTGAAAAAGAGGACAGACCTCCCAGTGGGGAGCTGTCAGCTCAGGGGAAGCCCTCAGGTGTCCCAACTGCTTCTCCATCCTCCTGGCCTCAGCAAATGCCATCACTCTGTAGGATGTGTGCTGGGACCAGCTACACCTGCTGCTCTGCCTCTCCCAGTTCTCATGGGTTTGTTTGTGTGCCTCAGACACTGTGTCAGATGCCTTGAGGAAAGGAGATGTGTGAGCATCCCGTGACATGGAGTGCTGCGACAGGGACAGCCCCAGTGCTGTGCCTGGAGTCTGGGGCAGCACCGAGGCACGAGTGGGACAGGAGCTCTGGGAGTGATGATGGGTGGGGATCAGGGTGGTTTATGGACTCACAGCCACTTTCCCAGCTACGGGGAATGTTTTAGCCAGGGACACCTGGCATGGAGGCAGGGGAGGAACGCCTGTAAAATGTGGAGACAAACTCCCTTGCAGCTCAGAGCAATGGCTGTTTCTCAGCAGCCCTTGTCTATCCTGTGCTACGATCCCTGGGTCAGGTCACAGGAGTGTCTCCAATTAACCCAGCCCTCTGGCGAGCCTTAATTGGCACTCCAGGCTCTCCTCCTCCCCCTTCTTGCCCCACCACGAGTTTCTCACCTCTACATCTGCTGCTAAGCCTTTACTCCCAGCATCCCAGCCACTGCTGGGAACCAGTGACCATAACCCATATTTACTCCCTAAATCAAGGCAGCAGCCATCCCCTTGCAGCTTGGGGCTGCGTCCTGAAGGTGTCCCTGCTTGGTGCCCAGCATCAGACTGTGTGGCAGGAGGAGGGGCTGTGGCTGCAGGGATGAGCACGGGGCTTGGGGATGGGTATGGGCTTCAGTGCAGAGAAGCTGGGAAGTTCCAGGAGGGTTTTTTGGTGGGTACTTGCTGGGAGAGATGGCTGCTGCTGTTTCCTCTTCCCAGTGCTCTTTCCAGAGACCACTGGACACATTAACCCTCCACGTGCTGCTCCCAGAGATGAGCGATGTACCTGAATGACCAGAGTTGGAGCATGGCTGCAGGACACAGGCTGGGGGAGAGGGCCCAATGCTTTCAGGAAGAGCTGGAAGCTCATGTGCAGGGGGGACACCAGAGCTGGAACATCCTCAGTGGGAGAATGTGGTGCCTGGACTCTCCCACAGCCCAGACAGCCCGGTTTGGGCTGGCACGGCAGGCCTGGGGGTGCCCATGATGCTCTCCCAGCTTGCTCTACTCTCCTGGCCCTGCGGGACCGGCCTGAGTGGGGCCAGCCTGTCGGGACCTGTCCCTTTTAAGCCCTTGGAGCTGTTGCCAGCCGTGGCTTAGTGGGGTCCCCATCCTTTCAACTGGCTGTTCGGCAAATTAAGAGCTTGCTATTAGGCTGCTAATTAAAGGCACTTCATTAGCAGCAGGGGAGGCAGCTCCTGGCCGCAGCAAAATTGGATTCCTCTGAGCTGCCATGAGCGGATTCTCTCCTCTCTGGGGCTGGGGGCTGTGTCCCTCCGTGTCCGGGGAAGGCAGCTGCCTCGAGCCATGGCCGTGGGCTACCAGCCTCTTCCCGAGCGCAGGGGATGGGGCACATCTACCCCACGGTGGGAGAGGGGCCGGAGGTGATCGGGGTGATGTGGAGCCGCCCCCTCGCCGCCAGCCTCGGGGATGGTGCAGTGGTGTTGCCCCACTTACGGTTCCCGGGGTCACTCGCGTTTAGAGGGGACATGCGAGAGCTCTCAAAGGTGTCAGAGCATCCTGTCAGTGGTTCCGCTGCCCCCAGGCTGGGCCGTGACCCCTCAGCGGGCTGAGCAGTCCGGCGGTGCTGCCCCTGCCCCCGGCCAGGGGAGAGGCTCCCGGACTCCTCCTCCGGCCGCTCAGGCGCCTCCAATGAGCCCCGGGGTGCCCGGGCTGCCCTGCCCTGCCTTCCCTTCCCTCACCTCCTCCTTCTTCTATCTAAAAATGGGAGAGACCAGCGGGGCCGCCGGACTGCCTTCCTCCCTCTCTCCTTCTCCTCCCTCCCCGCGCTCCGCCTGCAGCCTCGCGCCGCCGCTCGGGAAAGGGACCCCGCGGCCCGGCGGGGACATCACTGGGGTGAGCTCCCTGCGGGCCGGGAGGGCTGCCCCATCCCTGCTTCCACTCTGCCTTACGGGGTCCCTGTCCCACTCTAGCCCCTGGTCTGACACCCCTCGGCCTGACATCCCCCTCCCTCTTTTCCCGGTTTAGGATTCCTGATGGGATTAGGGGGGATTTGCTGTGCGTGAGCCGGGAGCTGTTCGGTGCTACGAATCCGGCTACCGTGCGGGGGGCGTTGCGAGGAGGGTCGGGCTGCGGTGCTGGGGAGCGGGGCTGCTCCTGGGGGACGCAGGCTCGTCCCATGTCCGCACCCTGCAAGCCCCGTCGCTCCGGGGACATTCATCGTTCCGGGCATTCATTGCAGCGCCCAGGGCTGTCCCGGCAGCTGGGGGTGCTCTGAATGCTCCTGAGCACCCCCATCCTGGGGTGGGCTGGCTCACAGCTGCAGGGTAGCTGTTCCTCCACAGCCACCGGCTTCCCGCAGTGAGGACCCCCAGCAGGAGCGGGAGACAAAGGTGTTGGAGGGGGTGCGGGTTTAGGAGGTGGGTCCATGTGGCGTTTTGGGGTGCGCTGGGACCTTCCACGGGAACATTTCAATGGCGTTGGGCCACTCACAGCAGCACCACTCAGCTGCTCCATTGAGGTAGGGGGATGGATGTCCCTCCTTTTTCCACCTGCCTCTTTCCATCTGCTTCCCCTCCCAGCTGGGGGCAGGGCTGCCCAGGTTACCCAGGCTGGGTCACCACCACAGTAAAAAACCTCACACCACAGCCACAAGACCAGCCACGGGGAAGCTGGATCAGCTGAGCTGGGTGCTGGGCTGGCATGAAGGAGTGCTTAACAGAGGATTCCATTGCATTGGGGTCTTTGCTCTGGGCCAGGGTCATCCCTGCTGGAAAAGGGGCAGTTCATGACACCTTGGCTCCTGGCTCTGCTAGCCAGAACTGTGCTGATCCTTCCTCCTCTTTCCCAGCATCTCACCTTCCCCCTGCTGTCTGTCACCCTTCTGGTATCCTTTGGCTCCTCCATGCTCTATGGCTACAACCTTGCTGTGGTGAACTCACCAGCAGAGGTAAGGGATGGGCAACCTCTCTGGGAGCAGGGAAAATGGCTCTGCATCCCTCCCCTGGAGGGTGGAGGGACAGCTGTCCAGCAGCCCCACATCAAAACACTGGCATTTTACTTGAGCAGTCACCCAGAGAGGAATGGCATGGGAAAGACATCAGAGTCCGTGTTGATGTACTCCACACTGGTCCCCTCGGGAAAGCAGGGCCTGGAAAGCTGGCCACAACCTCCCTGCTCAATCTTGAGTGCTCTCTTTGGTATCTCTAAGTCATTCTTAGGCCTCTCAGGTGCTGAGGCTTGCTGAGCAGCCAGACCAGCACATCCCAGTCATCCCCAAACGTGTTCTGCCCTGCATCTCCTTTAATGTTGTTAAACCCTTGATATTGTCCCTATAGACAATATCCCTTCCATTGTCTTCCCCTTTCTGCCAACAATCTGGTACCTGCGTGTGTCTCTGCCCTGCAGCACATAAAGGCTTTCTACAACACCACGTGGTCCCAGCGGTACGGACACGGGCTGGGCCCTGCCCCCCTGACCCTCCTCTATGCCCTGACTGTCTCCATCTTCGCCCTGGGCGGGCTGGTGGGCTCCCTGCTGGTGGGGGTGCTGGTGGAGCGGTACGGCAGGTAAGGGGGTCACACCATGGGCCAGGGTGGTTCAGAGGTGGGCTGGGACTGGAGGAGCTGCCCCGCTGCTTGTGCCTGCCAGGAATGGTGCTCTGAGCCGCAGCGCTCTCCTCGTCCTCCTGGCCGGCGGCTTCATGGGCTTCAGCCGGGAGCTGGGATCCCCTGAGATGGTGATCATCGGCCGTTCCATCACGGGGCTCCACTCAGGTGGGTGCTTCCTGGGCTGTGCACAGCCCCTTCCTCATGGCTCAGTCCCCTACAGCCATTCCTAGGGGGATGGAGAAGGCTTTGTATTCCCCACAGGCTCTGTGGAGGGTACAGCTCTCTCTCTGGTACAGCCAGGGCCACTTCCAACGCCATGGGGTCCCCACTGTGTTTGATGCTGGACATGGGAGGAGATGGACCTAGGCTCTGGCTAGGAACCCTTCTCCCCACTGCCTCTGCCATCCCAGTCCCTCCTGTGCCCCCCAGGTATCTGTCTCAGTGTGGTGCCTCTCTACCTGGGAGAAATCGCACCCAAGAACCTGCGGGGATTCTTGGGCCTCATGCCCAGCATCTTCATCTGCCTGGGGGTTTTCTCTGCCCAGGTCCTGGGCCTGCCAGAACTGCTGGGCAAGGTGAGCACAATACCCCAGCCCACACATGCTGGATGCTGTTCTGCCCTCCCCTTGACATATCCCATTTCAACTCCTCTCAGGACAGGTTCTGGCCCCTTTTCCTGTCAGTGGTGGTTGTTCCTGCCTCCCTCCAGCTCCTGCTGCTGCACTGCTTCCCTGAGAGCCCTCGGTACCTGCTGATAGAGAGAAATGACATCTGTGGGGCCACCAAAGGTGAGGGGACATCCTTGGGCAGACTGGCTCCGGAAGGTGCTGGGTGATCTGGGTGCTTCTCCAAGGTCTTCCAAGACCAAGGTGCTTCCTCATGGCATTCTTGCATATCCATACCTGACAGCCCACCACAGTCCTGTTGATTCAGCCCTTCTGTCCCACCTGGTTGTGCCACAGCATTTCCACGGCACCCAGCACTGTTGTGTGATGCTTTTCCCCATTTCCTATGGATGGATTTCCCATATGGGGCTGCTGGAGAGCCAAGCCCCTACCTGGTGCCATACCTGTGAGCATCCACCCTGTGCTGGGGACACGTGTCCATGCCCCCACTCTCCCCACAGCACTGCACCGGTTCCTGGGGAGCCCCGATGTACAGGATGTGATCGAGGAGATGAAGGAGGAGCAGCGGTCGCTCTCCTCCATGGAGGTGGTGTCCGTCTGGCAGCTGCTGCGGGACCGCTCCGTGCGCTGGCAGACGCTCTCGGTGGTGGTGGTGAACGCCGGCATGCAGCTCTCAGGGATCGATGCTGTAAGCCCAACGTGGTCCTTGCCCCAGGACACAGCTGTGCAGACACTGAACTGAGACCTGGCAGCTCATTTCCTCGAGTGCCCCGTGGCTCCATGCCCCAGCTCATGCTGTATCCCCTCCTCGGCAGATCTGGTTTTACACCAACACCATTTTCGAGAACGCCGGGATCCCCGCGTCCCAGATCCCCTACACCACCATGGGCACCGGCGCCATTGAGGTTGTTGCCGGGCTGATTGGGGTGAGTGAGGGACAATCAGATGGACACAGCCCCTCCATGCCAGAGCCCTCTTGCCAGCTCCCAGCACCATCAAACAGGGGGCACAGAGTAGACCCCCAAATATTATCTGTGCCACAGCACAGCCCCTTTTCTGAGGGGCAAAGGATTTGACATGAAAATGGGGATAGGAGATGGGATGAGACAGGCTCAATTTAGGAGTCACATCTAGGAGTGGTGAGATAATTTTAGAGTAGCAGGGAGGTTGGGTAGATATGGCAGAGAAGGTTGGAGATGATGGAGGGGACTAGAAGTTTCTTCTGGCTCTTACTTTCATTGTCCCTCTGTTAGCAGAGTCACATGTCCCCATTTCCCCCCACCCCCAGCCAAGCACTGGCCTGGCCCCAGGCTAGCAGCCCTGCCCCCCCCCCCCCCCCAGACAGCCCTCATTTAGCTGGAGAGTTAGCACTGGGCCAGGCAGATTTATGGCCCTTGTCCCATCTGCAAGTGTCACCCAGGGCCAGCCCAAGCCACCCAGCACTAAATCCACTCCCTGACAGTTACAGAGATGGATGGGGGTGGCTGCTCCCAGAAAAGAGGGAATGAGTGGGGGGCTGCTCCCCGCTCCCATAGCCGAATCCAGAGAAGAGCGGGGTCCCCTGCCTCTCTGAAGGGTACCCCCTACTCCCCTCCCCTTTCTGTGGGTGTGTCCCAGCCCCCCAGCAGCCTCCCAGCATAGAGCCAGATTGCTTGGGAGCAGCCCCGCAAATGGCCCCTGATGGACATGCTGAGATTGGTTATAAAATTACAGGCATTTGTTCTGCTGTCAATACCCTGCCTGCTCCCACTGCCGCTGCGCTGCCTGCCCACACTCTGCTGTGCCCACTCCCCCACAAACGCCCCCAGCACCTCCACCTGGCACTGATGCCAATGTGGCTTGCGGGTCACCCCAGCCAGCCCCAACCCTGCACCCTAACCCCTGCTCTGTGGGACCCATCTCCTGCCCCATGCATGCTCACCCCTGGTGCTTTCCATGCCCCAGGCCCAACCCTGGAACTCTGAGCTGGGGTTGCCCCTGATCCCCAGATGCCACCAGGAGCATTCTCCCACCTACAGCTGGATCTAGGGTTCAGGGGTGGTCCCATCCACCTTGGAGCTCCCCAACACCCTGTCGGTCTCTGCTCTCTCTTGGCAGTGCTTCACCATCGAGAGGGTGGGCCGGCGGCCCCTCATCATCACCGGCTTCTGTGCCATGGGTGTCTGCTCAGCTGGCATCACCATCTCCCTGCTGCTGCAGGTAGGGCCTGGCCGCTGCCACCCCCTGGGCCATTATCAGTGGTGGAGGGATGGGTAGAATCCTGGAGGAAGGAGCGTGCATGGAAATGAGAGGTGAGCTGGCTCTTCCAAGTCATGCTTTCCCTGCAAAGTTAAAGAGAAGGTAAATTTAGCACCAAGAACAACAACAAAAAAAGAAAACACAAATCCCTATGAGAAAAATCCTGCTGCTTCTGGTAGCTTTTTTTCAGAAATAGTTGTTCCCAGGGAGGCAGCTGTGATATGCCAGGGCAGGTGAAGGGTCCTTCTCCTGCTGTCTGCTTCCTGAGGATGCTCCCGTGGCTCTGGGGACACTGCAACATCATGAGCTGCTGAGCTGGGCTGAGGCTGACCCTCACCAGCTTTACCCCAAACCACAATTACTTGTCTGCATCTCACCAGTGCGTCCTGTGTGGCCACTGTCCCCAAGAGCTGCCACCAAGCCAAGGGCAGGCCTGAAGCCGTGTCGCAGGGATGCTGGGTGCGAGGCTCAGGGCCAGCCCCCAGCAGCCTCCCCAGCCCGGTGTCCCCTCGCAGGCCGCCCTGCCCTGGATGCGCTACGTCAGCGTTGCCTGCGTGGTCGGCATCATCGCTGGCTTCTGCATGGGACCAGGTGGGTCTGGGGCTGCGGGAGTGGGGAGCAGTGGGATGGGAATGGGGGCTCCAGGAGACCAGCAGGGTTTGCAGGCAGGTGACAGGACCTGAGCCTTGGCCTCATCCCCATGGTCAGGCCCTGGTTTATGATGCTGTACCTCCAAGTGAAACCCCACCACAAACCCCTCCAGCCCCACATATCCCCAGGGCACTACCTCCTCCTCCTCTGCTTCCTCCTGGGTCATACTCCAGGAGGAAGCAGAGTGAAAGCCCTGGCAGCCTTCCCCAGACCTCTGTGGAGGTGTCACCACTCCTATCACAGTGCAGCTAGTGAGAAACATCCTGTCCCTAATCGAGTGCAGGCTCCAACAGCCAGGAGTGAAACCTGGACTGGTTTACCCAGTTGATGTATTAGCAGAGCTCTTAACAGATCTATAATTCATCCTCAGCCCAGACTTTATTCACTGTAATTACATCTTTAATTAGGATTTTAATGGCTCATTGTTCACAAACAATGATGAATAGGAGTTTTAAAACAAAAAATATATATTATCTCTGTTCTGAGTGAGCTGTGAGTAAAAGTCCGTCAGGGGCTCCACTCCTCCCTCACTTCTTACATTTGTTTTTTGGTTTATCTTTTCCCTGCATTTATAAAGAGGTCCAGCCAGCCCTGTTTCAGGCAGTTGGGATCCCAGGCATGTCACCATATCAAAAACAATCCCTTGCCAGATTCCTGTGTGTCTTGGAACGTATTCTGGACCTCGGATCCTTCCCCCCAGTACAGGGACAGTCCTGGGACCCAGGACCTCTGGCTCAATGACACTTGGCTGGAGAAGCTAAGTCCTTCTAGAAGAAATAGCCACACCCTGTGTCCAGTTTTCACACCACTTACAAATTGGCTTGGGAAACCACTTCTATACATTCTGGGTTTTTCCACTATGCATGGGAAAAGCAGGTTGGAAATGGCATTTCTGTGTCATGCAGGAGATTCTGATGCTCAGAAAAGTGGTTGTTTCTTTCCTCCCTGAATCAGGCACAGTGGCAACAGAAGCTGATTGATAGAGGGAAGTTTTCTAAACTGTTTTGATCAAGGGGGTCTGGAAAGGGCATTATGGAGGCTGCCAGGAAGATGTTTCTCTATGCCTGTGATCTCTATGAGCTTTAATATATCAGCATTTAGAAACATTTTTGGAAAACAAAGATCCACATGAAATGTTCCACCTTTATTTTGACTCAGTCTGAAACTTTCCAGTCATGCAATTTGGGGAACTGGCCTCAGCACCCAGCAATGTGCCAGTGTGGTATGGCCCTTGTCCCAGGGGGGACATCACCCCCCCAAGACAAATCCCAAGGGTAGGACACTGCTCCACCACACTCCCTGTCTCCTCCAGCTCTCCCAGCACCACCAGTTTGAACCATGAGTCTTGCTGGGCTCCAGCCTATGGCCACAGGACTGAGGTGGGCAGAACCTGTTGACCCCAGAGATACCTGAGTCACCCTGTCCTCCATACCCTTGATCTGTCCCCTCCCTCTGTAGCTGGTGTTCCCTTCCTGATGACAGCTGAGCTCTTCATGCAGTCACACCGCCCGGCTGCCTACATTGTGGGGGGCTCTCTCAACTGGCTCTGCAACTTCACCATCGGCTTCATCTTCCCCTTCTTGCAGGTACCAGTTCAGAGGGGCCCCGGGAGATGGAGGGAACGGACACAGCCCTGCTGCTCTCCCAGGATGGGGTGCTGAGGCAGGGATGCCTGTGCTCTTGGCTCAGCTCAGTGCTGGACAGAGCCAGCCCAGGGAAGGGTGATGGGAGGGGACACTGCCTCATGCCATGCCCAGTTTGGGAGTGCTTGGTTCTCTGTCTCATCCTGCTCTTGTCCCCAGATGTCAGCTGGTGCCTTTTGCTACCTGGTTTTCTGTGGTGTCTGCCTGCTGGTGGCCCTGTACGTCTACCTTGTCATCCCTGAGACCAAGAACAAAACCTTCATGGAGATCAGCCACATCTTTGCCATGCGCCGCTCCGTCCTCTCCGTGCCAGC
Source organism: Vidua macroura (assembly GCF_024509145.1). Classification (NCBI taxonomy): domain Eukaryota; kingdom Metazoa; phylum Chordata; class Aves; order Passeriformes; family Viduidae; genus Vidua; species Vidua macroura. The sequence continues at coordinate 13,527,266 of NC_071578.1, forward strand.
CCACCTCATTGGGATGATGAAGCTCGATGGCTACGGGACTTTGGAGAGCAGCTCCCTGGAGAGCTCAGGCTCCAGCCTGCCCTGATCTGAGTGGGCTGGGGGTGGGGATGGTGGAGGAGGCTCAGGGCTGGGGAAGGATGTGGGGGCCAATTTATTCCAACCTGGTCATCTCTGAGTCTCCAAGGACAACTCTCCATGGCCCAGTCTGGACCCAGGAGGAGCCCCATTGATGCACCAAGGTTGCACTGACTGCTGGGCATGATCCCCATGCTGGAAGAGATGCTCCCACAGAGACAAGGGGACCTCCTGAAGCAGGGAGTTCTCATTGCTCCTGGCTGTGGGGCCTTGGCAAGGGCTTCTGGCATGAGCTGTTTAATAAAGAGCATTGTTTGGCAAGTTTAGCCTGGAATGGCAGCAAGCAGGAGTGCACTGGAATGGGCTTCCCAGCACCAGGGAAGAGCAAAATGAGAAGAGGGGCTTGTCCTTCTCCCCCCTGGCTGGAAAGGTCAAAGTCACCCCACATTTTCTAGGAAGGGTGGTCAGGATGGTTCCCAGGCTCTTGCATCTCACCCCAAGTTGGTCATGCAAAGCTGGAGACTGTTGCAGAAGGGACATAGAGCAACTCTGAGCTGGGGGTGACTGTCCAGCCACTGTGCCCCTCCACAGGCTGCCGGAAGCTCTTGGTGCCTGGCCTCGTGTGCTGGCCCCAAAGAGTGCTCCCATGGGAACTCTGCACACTCCCAAACTCCCTGGGGGACAAAGGGATCCAGGATTCACCCTCATCCCCTTACTGCACCCCATGAATTGCTGTGACTCCAAGGTGCTCTCCAAGCACGACCTCTCTCATGCCTTGCCCTAAATCCTGGGGCTGTGTTGGGAGGGAGAAGCTGTCCTGTGTCCCAGGACCCTCCCCACAGAAGCTCCCAGAAATACCATGGCAGACCATGGGGTTCCCAGACCCTCCAGGAGCTGTCATTTGCAGGAAAATTACATTTTGTTCTGGTGAGAGGTAAGATGGTGGGAAAGGCTGTGTGGCCAAAACACTCTCATGCCAACACAAGCATCATTTTGTTGTAAATAATTTATCCTTTTTTTTTTTTTTTTTTTTTTTTTTAATCCAGTTTCCCTCTCTGTGGCAGGTCCACAGCTTGGTGTTCGGTGTTTGTGGTCACTTAGTGAGGAGCCCACCCTTCCTGCATCCCTCGGCAAAGCCTCAGGGCGTCTCTGGGTGTGTGTGGGAACAGGGACTGGGCCATACTGGGTCCCCAGTGCCTGGTCCTATCCCTTCCATCCTCAGCCACCAGCCTGGGGCTCTCATGCATCTTGAGCCGTTTAAAGGACATCAGTGAGAGCAGGGTCAGGGCTCCACAGCACCAGGCGCTTCCCACTCCGCCTCCCTCCCGACTCGCTGCTCTCTGCAGCAGAACAGAGCGGTAAATATGTGCAGCATTACATATGTATAATGGAGTGTAAATAACCCCAAAAAGTGCATTGTAAATAGACTCCAAGTTTATCCTTTATTAATGAGGCACTGAGTGCCCTGCTGTTTTAGAGCAGCGAGACTTTGATAATATCAAAACCTAAATTACACTTGTGTCTCTCATTCCCAGCAAACGACAGCATCATTTCAGGCCTCTTTGCCACTTGTATTTATTTATTCTGGTATTTATCTATCTCTTCCACCCAGCATGTGGGGCAGCTTGGAGGATGCCCCCTGCCCTCCCTGTGTGAGGCAATGGCCCCCCTGGGACCAGCCCCCCATTTCTGGGGTCCTGGCATAGCCAAAGAGTCAGATTGTTGCCTTATGGCCAAGGACTGCTCTAAATGGCCAGTGAGATGGGGCAGACCTGGGAAATGTGGGGTCAGGACCCATTTCTGTCAGGGTTTCGGACCCCACCAGAGCTAGAAGTGCCCTCTTTCCATGGACTGTGGGTCACTGGAAAAATTTTATGGTGCCTTCTGAATGCATTTGTTCCTGGGGACTTGTTTGAGGGTACCATGTCTAAAGACATGTTTATCTTTTCCATCAGGGCCTGGGGTGAGGAACCCCCATGCTCATGGAACACTGGCACTCATCAATTTTTTTCTGAGGCTATTGAGGCAAGATTTTTTGGGGGGGGTGTAGTTCAAACTGCCCCATGCCACTGACCTTTTACCCTTGCAAAAGAGGGATTTGGGCTTCCTCTCTGCTTGTCTGGCTGGGGAGGCATTCCCAGCTGCTCCACTGCAGGCTCCTCAGGAAGGATGGCTGGGTGAGCTCTGAGCTGTTTTTCCTTGTCCAAAGCTGCTTCCCCACATCGAAATCCAGCTCCCTGGACTGAGGCCTCCAAAAGCACTAGTTCTGTCTGGTGAGGATAAGGCTGTATTCTCTAGTAGTGTCCGAGTAGACCTTCAAAAACTGGAGAAGGTACAAAGAAGAGTCTGAGAAATTACTTAGACAGCTGGAAATGCTGCTGATCCTCTTAAGGTTTGCAGAAATGAAGATGAAAGTGGCTCTCTCCAAATGCACAAGTGCCTTCTCCTGGTGTGCCCAGTGCTAAAGGCTGGGTGGGTTCAAGTGCTGAGGTATTCACATGAAGGGCTGGGCTCAGCCCTGGACCATGTGGAATGGGAGAGAAGACGCTGGTTCGAACTCTCCAGATGCTTTGAATGGTGATCCTCAAGGAAACGGTCATGGCCCATCACTGGATATCTGCAGATGCTCCATAGAAGCTCTCTAGGCTTGAGCTCAGCTCGTTCAAGGTGAATGGTCACATCCAGCTGGAAAGCTGATTAAGGCTTGCTGGACACACCCTGGTGTCCCTGTGCAATCACTGGGGATTGGTGAAGTGGAAGTGGCCACAGAGTGTGGTCAGACAAGCCATGGAGCACTCACACCCTGGCAGTGCCCTCAGTCCCTATGGCTCCAGCAGAGATGGGCTCCAGGAGGATGGATCCTGGGGATCCACCAAGCCTTTGAGGCTGAACCCTTCTTGCACTGGTTTCACCAGGTGTTCTAACAGCAAACTGTCCCTGTCACCGCAATGGGGATGCCTTCACTCCCCACAAATCTCACCTGACTGCAGAGCTCCATCAGGGACCAGTTTTAACTGAGGTAGGTTCCTTTGTGCTCCACCTCCTCTCGTATTCCACGTGGACAAAGCAGTGCTGGGGCAGCACCCTGTTGCCCCACAGAGGCTGGTGCACAATTTGTCCCTGCCTCTTGTCTCACTAAGATTGTCCAGGCTTCCAGGTTAGCAGCCATGGGAGAAGGGTGCTGGACACAGGGAGCATTGTCTGGGTCGGCTTGGTTTGCAAATGGGCCCTGGATGTATTTGAGGGGTTCAGGGACTGATTCAGGGACTTGGAGGTGGATGAGAGGCTTGACATGACCCTGCAATCCATGCCTGCATCCCAGGAAGCCAATCATGGCCTGGGCTGCATCACAAGAGGTCTGACCAACAGGTCAAGGGATTCTGTCCCTCTAGCACACTCCAGTGATTCCCAGCTGGAATACTGTGTCCACCTCTGGGGTCCTCAGCAGAGGAAGGACATGGACCTGCTCAAACAAGTCCAGAGGAGGCCATGAAGATGCTCAGAGTGCTGGAGCACCTCTCCTATGAAGATAGGCTGAGACGGCTGAGGTTGTTTAGCCAGGAGAAGAGAAGGCTCTGGGGAGGTTTCACTGGATAAAGGGCTGCAAGAAATTGGGAAGGGATGTGGTAGAAGGGCAGGTAGCAATAGGACAAGGGAGAATTGTTTAAACTGACAAAAAGCAGGTTTAGATTAGATATTAGAGAGAAATTCTTGACTGTGAGAGTGGTGAGGCATTGGAACAGATTGCCCAGAGAAGTAGTGGGTGCCCTATCCCTGGAAGTTTTCAAGGGCAAGTTGGCCAAGTGGCTGCCCTGGACCCATAGGCACTGCTCACATAATAACTGCCAGGATACACGTCACCCAGAGGGAAAAGATTACATGCCCAAAATTAGGACAGCCTCCCCCCACCCAACAGTGAAAATTCCTCTCCTGTTTTGACATAGCAGAGGAATCTTTCAGCACCATCCCAGGGCACCTTCTGCCTGGGAAGGGTGATTTCTTTAAGGAATGGGTCCTCTTGGTGCCTTCTTTTGTTTTGTTTTTTTTTTTTTTTTTGCCTGGTGGTTTCAGGAGTTTCCCAGGGAGTCAACAAGGACACAGAGGCAGTGTAGGTGTGTCCATTCCAGGTATCACAGCCCCATGAACACTTTTGTGCTATGGTAAACCTGGCTCCCTTGTGGCTGAAAGCCATCCCTCAGTAGTGTCTCCCCAAGCTGAGACCACAGCTCTCATCTCCTTAAAGTGCAGTGCCAGGTCCAGCCTGCAGTTCTCATGGACTCTGATCAACAGTCTTTCTGCAGGTAAAAATCTAAAATGGGTGGGGTTTTTTTCTGTGTTCTGGGTAACAGGCACTCAGCTGAAACCCAGCACTTCAGAGGGGTAGAGAACAGTGATTCGTATCTTTTAAAAACCTAAAATATTTTCCCGGCATCAACAATACCCACTCAACTTCAGAAAAAAAAATATATATAATGAAAAATATTTACAATTGGGTGGGGGACAGTGTTTCTTACCCTATGAGAAATAGAATAGTTCTGTATGGATGCCTGCAGGCCCGTGGCTGATGCTCTGCAGGTCTCTGCAGCAATTGTGGGGTGCCAGGACTAGTCCGGGCTGGGTGGCCGGAGTGAGGGTGCCCGGCGGAGGGTGCACACCAGCAGATGGCACTCCCAGAATTTATTGCTACAGCAAGCTGCCTCTCGGAGAGCAGTCATGTAGGAGATGTCCTATTATATGGGCAGTTGACTTTAATAGTCATTGTGTGCTTAAAGCACAGCAAAACAACAGTGGGAAAAAAAAAAATCCCCACTCCACTTGGATGGCCCTTTTCCCCCCAGCCCTGCTAGTCTATTTGTACAGTAAATTAAAAATATGAATCACTTCTCTCTACTGCCTCCCCAAACACTCATCCTGTCAGGCTCTGTGTTGTCTTCATTTGTATTACCTTAATTTAATGTTAATTATGTTCTTCATTTACAAAGAACAAGCATTTACACTCCCTGTCTGGGGATTTTCCACACTCGCGGTCTCCACAGACGGGGAGGAAGGGGAGCGGCGGAGGCAGCGGTGCCGGGGAGGAGCTGTTCCAGGGCCGTGGGAACGGGGGGAGCAGGGTGCCCCCCCCCAGCGGACCGGTAACGATGAGCGCTATTGCCTTTCGATTTATGAAACCGTATCGCTGCCTGTGCTTAAATCCCCCCTAATAAATCCTTTTTAAAAGGTCCTCGGCCAATGCAGGGCAGTGATTTATGGCGGGGAGCTGGAGTGGAGGGAGGTTTGGTGGCAGGGTTGGCTGCCGGGGGTGTTGGGGGTGTCACAGGGTTGGGAGCCTGAGCACTGCTGGGCAGTCCTAAGAAAATTTCCTGCACACCTTTTCCCTGATGTCTGCAGACTTGTTGGATGTTGCGGGTGATGGGATGGCCTGTTTGATGTGGATGATCCACAGCGTGGATGAGGACTGCAAATCCTTGCTCCGTGCCTCAGTTTCCCCACTAGCACCTGGAGAAAACTACCCCCTCCCACATCTACCTATCCTCAGTGCTCACCAGTGAGCGAAAGATCGGGGTGCACTTACAGAAATGACTTATGTGTGTAGGTGTGTGTGTTCATGTGCACACACTTAAAGGACCCAGATCTCTAAAAACACCCCACACCTCATCCCAAATCTGACTTTCCCGGGCACAGAGCCTGTGACTGGAACGAGGCAAGACAGAAGAGAAGAAAAACAATGAAAGAAAGAGTCATGAGCTTTCCTGGGCTATGGGACATGTTTCTCTTCACAGTCTGCCCCTGACCATCCCTGGGATGGGGGACATGGGGGCGAAGGCTCTGTGCAGCCACATTTTCAAGCTGTGACCCCCTGTCTGCACTCAGCAGGGTTTCAGTGCTGCCCACACCTGCCTGTGCCCTGCCATGGCCTGTTCTTCTAGTACTGTGTCCAGCCACAGGTCAGGAACATCAGGGGATTTTCCCAGGGAACCTGAGGATGGGATTTGAGCAGAGGAAGCAGCATCTTTGGTCTCATTTGTGTAAGAGCCCCTGCAGTCATATTTTGCAGTGCAAATTGGGGTTGTACCAGTACATCATGGGAGCTGGGTAGATCTGACTTAGATGCCCATCCCCAAATCTTCAAAAACCCCAAAAAAGATAATTAAAGAAAGAAAGAAAAAAAAAAAAAAGAAAGAAAAAAAAATGGCCCACCAAGCCTTCCTGTTCTATATGACACAGGAACCCCAGAAAAGTCCAGAAAACAAACTCCCACTGCCAGGAAAACCCAAGATACCACAACTCGCTCCTCCCAGTCACCACCACCCATTTCCATGGCAACAGCCATACATTCTGAGGTGGGGACCTGAGCCCCCTTGTCACTAAATGGCCTCAGGACCAGGGCAGGTCTCCTCACTGGTTGTTTAGGGGGGACATCTCAGGTTTGACCCTCTAGACTTCTGTCACAAGCCCGTCTTGCAGCTGCAGAGCCCTGTCCCAAACCCCTGTTTGCAGGGCTGCAGCCCCACAGCCCATCCCACACCCCACTCCTGCCCTTGGCCAGCTATGGAGCAACCCCACTGCAGGATTTCCTTCCCCGTATCTCATCCTTCTGCCATGTAGATTTGAGGCCACTCACTTCATGACAGAAGTGGCTCAACTATTCCCGGTGGGACAAACACGCCCCCGCTCCAGGGGGAATGACAATCTCCTCCATCCTCCACTGGCCATGCCTGCGCCCTCCCCACGTGCTCCCATGTGCTCTCCCTTATTAACAATGACCTTTCCACCGTGCTCACCGCTGATTCCCCAGTCCCAAATATCTTTTAAATGGGTTTCAGGAGCTGATGCGAGCTCTGTTAAAAGGCCACCGCGCCGCACCCGCCCCGCCCCGCGCCCTCCGCGCCGCGGCCCCCCCGTCCCCACGCAGTGCCACCCGCACACACGCTCACACTCTCACACTAACATTTTAATTAATGAAAACCCCCTTTTTTTTTTTTTCCTCCCCTCATAAGCACTTTAATGTGTGTTCGCAGCCCGGCTGATCCCCACAGCCATGGAAATATTAGGTTGACGGATGTGGTCTGTCGCCAGCGCTCCCTCAACGGGTCTGCCTGTCAGCTCGCCGATGATGACATTAACACGGGAAGAAAGTGATGACAAATGCCCGTTATCAGGGAACGAGGCCTGTGACAAATCGCACGGCGCCTCGCGAGCAGCCCCATTACGCTGTAATAAAAAAAGATGGATGGCTCAGCGCACCGGGGCCCCGCGCTAATGCGATTTCGCCTGGTCTCTCCGGGTTCTAATTAAGGCAGAAAACGGAGAATGAACAGGAGTCCCTGGTGCCCGGCTCCCACCTAGTCCCCCCCTCAAACGCCCCACGGTGATGGGCATTCGCCCTCAGGGACGATGTCCCCCAGCTGCCCCGGTGCCCCAGAGCCTCGGGAGAGGGCTTTGGTGGGGACGCAGATGGACAAGAAGTGCAGATGTCTGGGGGGGCGCAGGACGGGTGGGGGCTGGGGAATCCCTCAGCCTGTGCCTGCCCATCTTGCCTCTGCCAGGTGGGCTCAAGGTTCCCCCATCCAGCGCGAAGGGAGGAGGGGGGACACGGCCACCGTCAAATGCGTCACTCGGAGAAAAATGTCACCTCCACCATCTGCTGCAGCATGTGAAGTGGCGGGGGGAGCGCTGCGCGGCAGAGGGGACGGGCGGGACAGTGTCACCCTGGGAAGAGGCTCAGCGCTGTGGAGCAGGGACACCAATACTGATCACCGGGTCCTGTGGGGACATAGAGGGGTTGGCCATTGACGGGGCTGAACAGAGGTCCATGGGATGCTCATGGGAAGCAGCGACTTGCTTGTGAACAGGAGCGGGAGAAAGAAGCTGTGTGAGGGAGGTCAGTCCTTCCAGGAGTTCTGTGTGTCCACACTCACTGAGCACTCCGATGGCAGTGTCCTTGGTGACAAGGACACGACCACAGCTGCCCGTGAGGTGGGAGCACCTGCTGGGGGAAAGGAGGAGTCAGCCCCTGGCAGGGGTGCAGAGTGGGGATAAACACCCCACAACCTGGATGGGGGGCCCGGACTGTGCAGGCAGGCACTTTCCCCACTGTCCCCACACCTCCCCACTGTCACCTAGCTGCCTGCACACCCCTCACCCCGTCCCAGCTCCCCAGCAAGGAGGTAGGTCTGGTCCCCCTCTCCACCTCTGCCCACCCCACATTCCCAGCCTCCTTGGGTGCTTTCACTGGGAGAAAGAGATGTGGAAGTGACAACTGATTCCCTGTCCTCTCCCTGGAGATCTGAAGAGCACTCACAGATGTAAGTCAGATTTGTGGGGTGTCTCAGTGGGCTTAGAGACACCCAACAGCACCACCAGTCCAGCTCCTGAGAGAGAAGCAGTGGCACTGCCACCAGGGCCCTTCTGTGTGGCTGGACCTATCCCTGATTGCACCTTGCAGATGTGCTGAGGGGTCACACCAAATGAGTTTTCCCATCTTTTCTACATGCAGGGAAGGTCTGGGCAACCTCCAGCCCTCACCAGACCTGATGAGGGTAGTGCCAAGGGGATGCAGCCTCACACACACTCTACACCCCACAGGACAGCACAGAGCAGCATCTCCTGCTGCAGGTCCTGGCCAGATCCAGCACGTATTTACCTCATGCCAGGCAGTCTGTAGGCTCAGGTTCTCCATTTATTTGGCTTTGTGCCATACATCTTAATAATTCCAGGCAGGACACAGCAAGGTATGGGGAGCAAGTGGCACAGGAACCTCTCAGGGAATGTCACTATCCTTGGGTGATGGAGAACGAGGCTGGGACAGAAGCTACTCCCTGCCTGGGAACCACATTGCACTGCTCTGAACATGCTTTTGAAAGTACTTTTCCTTTTCAATGGAGAGCTAGGTTTCTTCAGGAAAGATCTCTGAATGATTCCTGCCATGTCCTAGGGGATTTATTGGTCATTTCAGGAAGTTTTTTAAGGCTTACACTTATTACAGCTCCTCATGCTCCTTTCATCTGCCCAGGCCTTCAAAGGGACTTTGACAAACTTGAAATATTGCTGGAGCAAAACTGGTCCCAAATGGCAACCATTGTCAGTGGGAGCATCCCAGCTCTGTTGTAAAAGCTGCTAATCTGAAGCCAGACTCAAAGTAGCTGTTGCTCATCAACTTTTGTATCTCAGATCCAATTTTAGACCTATTCAGAGTGAGAGCTGAACAAAGTCTTCCAATAGCTTCTTCTGGATGAAACTCAGCCTCTGGTGCTGCCTAGCAGCCTAGATTAAACCTGCTCTCCTGGATCCAGCAGCAAAAGTAAGTGCAGAGGCCATGGAAATTATTTAAACAAATCACCTTTGCTGAGAGCCAGCTGGGAATGCACCAAGTTTCTGTTTTTGCAGCAGGTTTAACCAAGGGACTTGCTTCCCCAGCTGGGATGAGCTTTGTTTTGGATGCTGCACCTGGACCTGTCAGAGGCCAGTGCTCAAGGGTGATGCTTAAGCATCGGCCTCAAGCTGCTGCTGTCTGAACCCAGCTTAGCCCTAAGAAGGACCCTAAAAATGATAAATCATCCCTGTAACATTGCAAAAACAACCTACAATAGGGTCGTGTGGAGGACTTGACAAACTTTTTGGGGAGGGGCTGCTTAGAAGGATGGGAGCTCTCACTGCAGCCTTGCAAAGTCAGTAATACTCCTTGGCTGAGAAATGGGAGCAGAAATGTGTGCTACCAGTTCAAAAGCACAAGTGTCAATCTGGACACCAGCACACCCTTCAGTTTGTGACCAGCAGCAGGAGCATGACAGGACTGCAGGATGGCCAGGCAGTGCCAGGAGAAGCTCACAGAGCCTTGCCTGCCCAGCCAGGGGGTTGGCAGCCTGCACAGCCCAGCCCTTGGCTGTACTGTACACCAAAAATGAGCCCGTCCCAGCACAGGCAGGCAGATACAGCTTATCCCTGGGAAAGTCCTAAATGCCTTACTCAGATATGTTTTGCTGTTCTCCCCCTTCCCAAGCAGACAGCAAAGGCAGGGTGTCGGCAAAAATGTTGTCCCTTACTGCTGGACAGAGGGGAGCTCAGTGTATGGCCAGGAGTGGATTGGGTGTCTTTTATTGCACCCCCAAGGGCTCCCCTCAACCAGCTTAGACCACCTAGGCTGGCACGTTGGGCTGGCATCATCCTAGGATGTGGAACAGCTGCCTAGTGGGTACATGAATATCCAGGTTTACAGCCATGTTCAGGTCTCACCTCAGCAGTTGGTGCAGGCAGGGACTGGGGCGGCAGCTGATATAGCTGTCCCCAAAGCTCAGCTCCCATAGCCTGGCTGGATGCTGGGCTGGTCATCTACTCCAGCTGGGAAAACAAACAGGGCTTACTGCCAAAACACACAGGGAGTATGCTGAGGTGGGGCTGAGTGACACAGGGCCCATTCACACCGGGGTTCTGGGACCTGGAGGTAAACCTGTCACGAGGGAATGGGAGGGGTGTATCCCTTACAGGAGATTTCTGCACCCTAAGGCTCATGGATCAAGCAGAAGGTGAGAGCAACAGACCAAAGGGGACATTTCAGGCCACCAACTGTGGCACTGCCCTCTGCTGTACCTGTATCAGGTCCTCCTGGTTCCTCACCCTGAGTCCTGGGCAGGAGCTGGGCTCAGATACCTGGTGGCCTCCCTGGCTCTACAGTTGATGTTCATGAAACCATCAGTCCATGTGTGCTTCAGTTTCCCCCCAACAAGGAGCCACTTCTCCAGGCTTGATACCACTGACCCAGAACATCCTGTGGTTAAAACAGAAGGAAAGTATGGTCAGAAAGAGAGCTCAGGAGCAGGGGGATAGGGTGGAGGGGGTATTCTGGGAGCTACACCTGCTTCACCCCTGCTGTTCACTGCTCTGGGCAGCTGCGCTATTGGAATGGGATCCTCAGTGGCCCCTGTTCTGCATCCCCCCTCCCTGACCCACACCAGCCACTTCACTTTAGCTGTAGCTCCACTGACCTGCCATTAATTATAATGCCTGAGCCCAAGCAGGAGGTCAGTGCAGGCTGGCCCAGACATAAATCAGCTCCCTATGGGCAAGGAGACTTGGGGACAGCAGTGACAAGTGCCCACCACATGCTGTAGGATCTTACTACCTTGGCCCTGGGATGGAAGCCTTACCTCCATCACATCCAGCCAGGCTCCCTGGGGACCTTGCTGTCCCACCAGCAGGTCCTCAGGGTGATGAGAAGCACTGTGTCACAGGGAGGGGACAAGGGGCTGTGCCACAGAGAGAGGCTACATGGCTCCCCAGAATGAAACAGCAGGGCTGAGACTCTAAAAGCCCAGATAGGGGATTGAGGGCCAGCTCAGGAGGTGTCCACCACAGAGCTGAGCACCCACAGGGGCCATGTGTCTGAGAGGTGACACCACGGTGCTGAGGGGACAGTCTGCAGGCTGCGGCACCTCCCGCTGCCCTGCTAGGGGAGGATCTGGGTGAAGAGGAGTTTCTCTCCCGCCATGGGGCTCCCTGAGCTGCCCAGCCCAACCCAATAGAGCCCAGCCCAGTCCAGCCCGGTCCAGCCTCCTTCTGCCTGCCCGTGCTGCCATCCCCGGTCCTCCAGCTCCCTCTGCTGCCGGCGAGGACGGCGGCTGATCGAGCCGGCCGGAGCAGCATCTCAGCCGCCCTAGGTCCCCAGCAAGGTCTTCAGCCACGGACTCCAGGGCACCGGCACCAGCATCTCCCACAAGCCCCCGATCCGCTCACCTGGAGAAGGGGTGTGGGCAGAGGATGCTCCCAGCACGCTGCGGGAGACGTGGACACAGCCCCAAGCAGCCCCCGGTGCGGGTGGGCAGCCTTGTCAGAACCAGTAGGTGGCTGCAGACCCTGGAGATCCCATGGAGGGATGACTGTGGCCTCAGTGCTAGACACCAGGGACCCCACGCCGAGACTGCAGCTCCAAAGTGCAGGCATTTGCAAACAGGTCCTTTCAGCTTAGGTGATTTCTTTTCTCTGGGTAGACATGTGTTCATGCCATGCACACTGCAAGTGTCAGGAGCTGCTCAGCAGCCAGTCTGTTTCTTTTTAAAACTTGACATAAGCTGGTAAATTACCCCCAAGTAAGACATTTACCACGAGAGGAAAAGTGTCGGTGCTGCTGCTGCCACCAAAGCAGGAGCTGCTGCCTCCCATTCCCCAGGGTGACGGGGAACCTGAGTTATGGCCCTGTTGGAGAGACAGCGGGTTTGTAAATGCCTGTGTTTGTGCTGTTTTCCAGCCCAACCAGAGCCCATTGATCACCGGCACAGGAGTGAAGCCAGCGAAGAGAAGCAGGAGCTGGAATGGTGGAGACATGCAGCCAGAGCCATGCCAGGAGCTGGACTCAGGCAGGGATGCTTGGATCTGGCCTTCTGCGCTCTTCTGCCTCTGTGAGATCCCTGGTCTAAGGACATGGACTGCTTCTTTCACCCCTTGAACAAGCTCATTTGCTTGGCCAGCAACTGCAAAAGGATTGAAGTCAGCAGTCCACGGCACTACGGAGGAAAGTCCCTATGCCAGCATGGTGCAAGCACAGAGCCTTATGGTACACGTATTTGGTGTGAAAAAGGGCTGGTTAGGGGGTGAGGACTGACCCTTTACTTGGCCACAACTCACAGCCACTGAATGCTACCAAGGATGCTCAAGAACTGGGATGCTACTTGCACCCAGAGAAAAATAGACCCTGCCCAAAGGAAAAACAACCTCAGGAAATGCAAGGAGGGAAACTGAAGCCCAGAGTGCCCATGTGGCCTGCAGAGACATCCTGAGTTTCAGCCAGGGCCTCAGCACAGGGGAATCCTTTTACAACCGCAAGCATTTTGCTGTAGCACAGCCAGTGCTGAGATTCAGCCTGAGCAACTACAAACTCCTCTGAGTGAACTTCCCCCAGGTAGGCAAAGGAGGAGCCCTGTGCCCAGCATCTGACCTGAACCTGAGCAGACTGGGGACTCACAACCCCCATGCTGCAGCAGCCCTGCAGCACCTTCCCTGCAGTGAGTGAACCATGGGAGAGGGCAGGCACGGGTGTCATGTTGGAGACAGCCCCCCAAAACACATTCCCTGGAAGGGGGTGACATGACACTGACACAGCCAGGCACGAGAGCACGTGTGACCTAGGCACATGGCTGCTGGCCCCATGGCAAAGGCACTCACTGGCACCCTGAGCCCTGCACAGTCTTGGGTGGCTTCACACAGAGGTTAGGGATGGCCAAGGGGCTGTGTAGAATCAGGACATTCTGCTCATGAGATCCTACAAGACAGGCTGTTTCCTATAGCCAAGGCAGGGAAACTGAGGCAGGGAGGGCTGCTGGGACTCAGGGAGCAAGGGAAGGTGGCAGTAGGCCTGTCCCAGCTGCACTATCACTGCTGAGCCATAGGGAAAGTCATTTGTCTACCAAGCATGAAGCCCCTGTGCAGACCACTCGCATGGGACTGGGGTCGCAATCCCTTCACGAAATGGGGGGATGACTCTGAGAGAGCACTGATTCCTGGCTTTGCTCCTGCAGACACAGGCTCAGGCAGACCACAGGACACTACCATGGTATCCTCTACAGAACATGGCTCAGCATCCTGCCATGTATCCATGCCATGTTCCCATCAGGGCAGCTCTGCCATCACCCAGCTGAATCTTACTCCAGACAGAGGAAACTGCTGGGAACAGGGACTGCAATACAAACCATCACACTGGGACCTGATGCATGCCCTGCTGCGTTCCTTGCTCCTGTTGCCCACTGGCTGCCCAGGCAGGGCTCACTCTGCACCCACTGGCCCTGAGGATGCCCCGCAGGGTGCTCTGCCCTCCAGGCCTTCTCCAACCAGGCTTCCTCAGCTACACCTCAGCAGCCCTTCCCTCCTGATCCGTACCACGCCAACGTCACCCCGGCCATCAATAGCGCTTGGTTAATTAATTTGATGGGAACAGCAGGGACCACACTTTGCATTTAGTGAACTTCTGAGAACTTCCAACCTCATCTTCATAATTGGCCTCATAAATTCGAGGAAAGAGAGAAATCAGCAAAGCCAGAGAAGCACGGGGGGCAGGAGAGGCCCTGCACACGGGAGGGCGGGCGAGTGTGTGAGAAGTGACTCTATTTGGTGTCCTTATTTAATTTTATTGCACAGATCCATCTTCGCCCGCCCCCTCCCTGCCTAGCCCTCTCTCTCCCGCTCTCCCTGCTGAGTTCACCTAATCATGATAAATTCATATTCATTTCCCTGCCTGCTCCGACGGGGGGAGCAGCAGCTCCCCTACATTCACCCAGCCATGCTGCCATTAGCAAATATTTACTCATGAACACAAAGTGCCAGAGTTGGAGGCCAAACCACCCTCCCTGCACCCCTTTCCCCCAGCCCCCTCCCATCCCTGCACCAGGATGAGCAGGACAGCTAAGAATGGGTGTCCTTCTCACAGGGTAGGGAGCAGGGTGGGAAGGGCTGCCTAATGCCCAGAGCTTTTTCTTTTCCAGAGCTTTTCTTCCTTTTCAATGAGGGAGGCAGGGAGATGCTTGTTGGGGGGACAGGAATTGCCTGAGACCCCAATCTAGACTCACCTTCAGGGTATAGGGATTGCAGGATGAGAGCAAGGGGCTCTGCGGCAAACCTGAGGGCCTGTCCCAGCTCCATGACTTTCCACTCATTCTCTAAGTGCTGCTGCATTTTGTTTTATTTTTAATTTTCAGGATGATCAGACTCACAGCCAGGGAGAGCGGAAGGGGGTGTGCTGGGGAGGGGGGAATAGCTGAAGCCCCTTCCTGGGAAGCAGAAACTAGGCAAGACCTCGTTAGAGATGCCTAAAACCATGTTTGCTCTCCCTGCCTGCACTGATCCTGGTGACTCAGCACCCACCTCTTCCCAGACAGTCCAGGGCTCCCATCCCTTGTACCTTCTTCCCAAGAGGGGCATGCTGTGATTTAGAAGAGGCAGGAGGTGGGCTGTGATAAGGGGGTGGTGAGGCCCTGCTGCAAGGGCAGGGATTAGAGGTATAGAGAGGAGCATGTATGGGGCAGCTCTGTCCCCTCTGCCCAGGGCAGGGCTGACTCACAGTGGCACAGCCCAGCCTCTCATGTTTCTCCCCTTGAACCAGGATGAGGGAGAAGCAACATCCAGAAATGTCACCCTCCAGCTGCTCTGGACAAGTTCCTTGTGCTCCTTTACCTCCTGCCCCTTTCAACCCCCAGAGATACACCCAAGAGAAATGGTCCTTATCCATCCGTGGCCCACCTGGCTACAGTTAGCCACATGAGGGCCCTCTGCCCCCTCCAAAGCTCCTGGGCAGGGATTTGTGGGGTGGGAGAGGACTGACAGACATCAGGCTTATTCCCTCACAGAGCAGGGGATTGGTGGGATTTCTGCCCCACTGGCCTCTACATGACACATGTACTAGGGCCACCCTCCCTGGCATTTCCCAGGGGGTTGGGCACGAAGTCTTGCTCCTGTGGAGCCCTGGCCCCACACAGCCCCATGTCCAGCCTCTCCCTAAATAAAAGCAGGACAAACAGCAGGGTCAGGCGCTGCTACAGCACCCCTTTGCTACCTGGGTGTGAACTGCAGCCCTGGAGGAGGAGTGACAAAGGAGTTGGGGGCCAGCAGTGCCTATTTCCCATACCTCTACTGATGTCTTCAGCTCATGGCCCCACCAAGCAGCAGCCACAGCCCTCCAGGAAGAGCTTGCCCTGGCATCCAGAGCTGGAGGCAAACCTGTCTCATCAAGGCACAAAGCTGAGCAGCCCTGCATTGTGCTCTCTGCCTCAGCCCAGGCAGAAAAAGGCCTGTGGCCTGTCAGACATAAGGCAGCCTCCCCACCTAACCTCCCTGTGGGACAGGACTATCCCCAGCCCTGGACAAGGCCAGATGTGGTGCTGCCCAGCCAAAGCTGTCTGACTGTAAGGATGGGGACCCCTTTCCCTGAGGGGTGGTCCCTGGGCCGCACAGCCCTCCTGAGGTCAAAGTGTTCTCCCTGGACCTGACAAGCCCCTGGTTTGAGGCTGCCTCCCTTCTGCTCCTGGGTAACTCAACTCAGTTCTGGCTGCTTCTGCCTCAGCAGCCCTTGTCCTTCTCCAGCTTCTCCATCTCCTTTTCGAGCCAGTCATTCCTGCTGCTCATCTCCATGTGCACGCCTGGCTTCTAGGATGTTCAGATTCCCCTTGGATAACCAAAGCATTTCCATGCTCAGGACTCTGAGTGTGTTCCAGGCAGAGAACAGGAGACAGAGCAGCAACCAACTCTCACATGCCCTACTGTTTGATGCATATGGAAAACCTGACAGCAATCTTTTCCTGACTCCACACCTGAAGAAAGAGCTCAAACCAAGGCCCAGAGCTCAAGAATTCTGAGTCAAGGAACAGCCAATCCCAGCTCAGCCACATGGTCAGCTGGATGCCAGGACAGAGGATGGTATGGGAGGATGGTGGCCAGCAGCTCCCTGCCCTGAGAGCCAGAAGTGCTGGTCCAACAGTATGGTATCTCCACTGTGTGTTCTCCACCTCCACTGAAACCAGAGAAATGGACCACCACAGGAGGAGCTCCTGGTAAGCCACATGAGAAAGTCCCAACAGTCACAGTGCAAAGAGTAAAAATACAGAGATACCAAGGGAAAAGAGAGAAGGAATTTATTTATTACACTTCAAATTTCAAAGCACCAAGACATGCCAAAAGACATTCATTTCCCTCGGGCGTCCAGCAGAAAGGCTGGGTTGACAAATGCCACTGCTGGGGTGTGGGCCACCCCAGCAAAGCCCCAGCCCTGCTGGTGCCCAGAAGCCACAGGAACTGTGCAAACCCACCTGGTTTGTGCCTGCCCTAGCAGCAAACATGCAGCTTTGTCACTGACTGTGATGGGGCCAGATCCCCCACAAGGGAGCAAGAGCCCCGGGGTTCTGGCACAGAAATGCCCACCATAGCACCTCTGCCAGGTACAGCTACCACTGCAATACCTGTAACAGACAGAGCACTCAATGTCTCTGGGAAATTCATCTCCACAATATAAAGTAGTCGATGTTTCCTGAGAAATAAAATGCACTCCCATGGAACTCGTGGGACCAGCCACACGCACATGTATACACAAACACACTTTCCCTGATCAAAGACCAGATGACTCCATGGCTTCCACACAAAAAAGGGGAAAAGGTTTTGCTTTGCCCCAATTAGAACTTAACTATCTCCTTGTGTTTCTCTCTGTCTCCATTCCTCCGACAGACAGAAACGCAGTGCTGCTGGGTTACATTCAGTGACATTACATTCAAATCCCTCCTGAGCCCAGCTCCACAAGCTGTGAGCTCTGCTCATCTCCTGCACCAAGAAAGGAGGTCTTGGGCCAGACCAGGGCTCTGAGTAAATCTGGAGGATTCTAAGAACACAAAGCAAGGAGCAAGTAGGTACAGCACCTCAGGTCCCTATGTCTCTTTCAAGGCTTAGCTGGCACCAGGGAAAGCTAGTGGCAGTAACAGCAGCCTGGCCCTGTGCAATGGAACCCATCAAAGGGCACATCAGCTCAGAGAGAAGGACACAGCACCAGCACACTTAACCCGTGAGACTCCTGCAGTAGCAGCTGCCAGCAGTAGTGCGGAGGAAGGCCTGTCACAGAACTAAACTAGACCTCTGCTACCTTCATTCACAGCTCAGAACAGAAATTTCAGAGTGTCAGTGCTTAGATACAGAGAAAGATGCATCCTACTTCCTTTGTTCTTAAGCACTGTCAGGGGCTGGATCACAAGGTTCTGCAACCCAATCTTCCAAAGTTGGGGAGAGCAGGATCAGGGTAGCTGATGGGCAGTGAGCCCTTTTGTAGCCACACCAAGAGAGCATTTCCAGTGTGGTTCCAGCCCACAGCCTCTGCTGAGGAAGCCACAGAGCTCTGACCAGCAGCCAGGCCTCAAGCTTGCAAGAAGCCCCAGTTTGCTGGGATATGTTCCTCAGCCTGCAGGCACCACAGAGCCTTGCCACCACTGGGGAAATCAAATCCTTCAAAACAGCAGCACAAGAGCAAGCCCAGGGTGACAACCAGGCATCACCAGTCCCGTTCGGAGGGCTCCCGGTAAGGCAGCCCCAGCTGAATGAAGACATCTCTCTCGGTGGGCGTGGGCAGAGTATGGCCAGATGCCACCTTGGCACCCCCAGGGCCTCGCACCACGGCCGAGCTGAGCGCGTGCTCTGACAGGCTCATGCCCTTGGTCTTGGCCAGGGCGCGCATGGAGCGGTTGAAGTGAGCCGAGCCCGTGAAGTAGAGCAGGGCACAGGCGAACTCGCGGTACGGCACCACGATGATGTCCAGCCGGCGGTGACGCTGCGCCGGCCCAGGCAGGCGGCACACGCCCAGGTACTTCTGCTGATCACCGTTGTCCTCCTGACTCACCAGGTCATCTGTAAGGAAGCCTGGGAAGAGAGAACAGGCCAAGGGGAGCTCAGTGGTAGACAGACACCTCCATGCTGAACTCCCCACTGCCCAGAGAGCAGCAGAAATGTCTCATAACATGCTGTGGGACCCCAGGTATAACACAGTGAGCTGCAGCAATATTCCCTCCTTAAAGCTACAGTTGAGCCAGGTCCACGGACAGTAATTTTAAACACTAACAAGATGTCCCGTCCTTGGGAGAAGTGATCACCTATCCTTCAATGAATGCCATCCACTTCATTGCCTCCTTGCCTTGGCCATTCTAAGAGCAGCTTCCTCGCCCTCTTACCGCTCCTGCGGAGGCTGTTGAGCAGTTTGCTGAACACCCCACGGTGAGACTGCCCATCTGGGTGAGTGACCAGCACATCCACATCTCCACAGGTGGCCTTCCCCCGACGGTAGGAGCCACAGGCAACACACACGAGGCCAGGCTTCAGGGCCAGGGCAGCTTGTCTGACCTTCGAGAAAGAGGGATGAGGAGTCAGAGGCCAGCCTCTTCATGCCCTTTCCATCATGTCAGCAAAGGATCTCATGCCTGCCTTGAGGTCTGTCCTGCATTTCTAGAGTCTGCATACACTTGGCAGGCATGGCACACTACTCCACGAAGAAGGCTGGCCTGCTATCAGGGAAGGAGTGAGCCAGAGAGGCCTCCACCCAGTCCTGCAAACATCCTGCACAATGCCACACCATATAGTGATTGACCATCAGCTCTTGGGAGCACTGGGTTGGGACAAGCAGGAATATGAAGGGGCAAAGTACTGCACAAGCTTTCAGAGCCTTCAGTTTCTGAGACAGCATGAGATAAGAGGTTTTTCAGCTGTCCTACAAGCACAAGGCTCACTAGCTCTGCCCACAAAGCAAATCAGTTCAACAGGTGATAGTCACGGGCCCTGTTTCAAAAAACAGGGATGGGCTCGTGAAGTCTCTCCAGCAGGATCCAACACAGCAGGAAATCTGTGCGTACCCCTTGGAGTTCACTCCTGGAAGGAGCTCTGCCTCTCCAGGAGAGCTGGGCTTCCTGACCCAGAAAAAGCACAATTGTCCCAGCATTTTAGACCAAAGGGCTGCCAAAATGCTGCTGCCAGCCTTCAAACACATAATAAGAACTTCCCCTATTACAGTCTTCTCCAAGCTGGACCCCAGCTCCTGTTTTGTGCAGACAGTGCTAACTCTGACAGCTTCATTCATTACATGTTAAGAAAGGCTCCCAAGTCCCTGACAGGCCTAAAGTATTCTTGGCCTGATTGTGCCAATCACCCTGCTGGCAGCAAATAATGAGGGGCTCAGCAATTCCTAGTGATGGGGCCATCACAGAGGCTGGGGTTCAGCAAGGCAGTGTCCGTGCCCACAGCCCCTTGTCACTCTTGGGGATCATCCTTCATTAGCAAGAGATAAACCCATTAACCTTTGCCCCAAAGGTGCTCCAAGAAGCCACAAGCCTTTCTCATGCGGAGCAAGCCCTCCTCTGGTGTTTTTGCCCCCCTTCTGGCTTTAAATGAAGATTTCTAGAAAACTCCCAGCCCCACCCGAGAGCCTAAAAGCTCCTCAGATCTCACTGTGACAGGCAGCACAGACAGTGACTAATCCCTCATTCTCTCTCCAGGGCCTGGATCAGAGGTGTGCGCCTGTGTATGGAGGGAAGCACAGTAATCCCATCAAGATAACAATAGACCCACTCCCAAGAGCCAGCTCCTCAGCCCAGCCTGCTTGGGAAAGGGACCACTCATCACCAAAATGGCTAATCCGGCACACAGGACTGACACCCCAGCAGGAGCCTGGCAGGAAGGTATTCTTCATGGCCAGGCCCTGTGGCCGAGTGACAGGGTCACACTGGCTGCTGCTTCCATGGTGACTGGAGAGCACAGGGGTAGCAATGACAGCATGTCCTCCAGGCTCTCTGCTCACATTAGGATACATTGGCTTAGCACCCCGTAGTCATGGAGTGCCACAGCATCCAACAGCAAGCAGCACTCATTTGCAGCCTGGATCCCCTTTGCTTCCACCAAGGATATCCACTCTCTGTTCTCTAACTGACAACTAGATCACAAGGTGCTCACAGCTTCCTTTGAAGAAGCAGCACCAGGGACACCTCAGTTGAAAGCAACCATTCCAGACATGATGAGAGGCAAGAAAGCAGAGCTAGGAACCTGCTTATCCCACCATGCCACATGCAGCCTTCTTCAAAGCAGTGTGTAGGACTGATCCCTGTGAAGTATCCTCCTCCTTGCCAGGCACTCAGACTGAACCTTCTTATGGGGCAAGGTAGGAGCCTTGTGTGCCCATGCCCAAAAAGGGTCCCCCAAGCACTGACCCCACTCAGAGGAGAGGCTGAAGAGCTCAGCTATAACACGAGGGCTATTTTCACAGCGTGTACCTTCCTGTCATGTCCCAGCAGGTACTGCACTCTGAGGGCCTGGAGCCAAGCTACTCACGGTCTGCTCTATTTCCGCAGCTTCCTCCCGAGGCATGCGCTCCAGGAAATCCGTGTAGTGCTTCAGCCCCACAGCCTGCTGGCTGGTCAGAGTAGCCTTGGTGCGGATGTCATCCAGTGTCCTGAAACCCTAGTGCAGACCATGTGCTGACATTCAGACATCTACCAAGACTTTGCTCTTCACATACTTTCCACCAAGATTTGGGAAGACTGTATTTAGCCTGTCTCAAGTTCAGGCCAAGTCACAGCTTCTGAGATCACATGCAGAGAACACTTTAAGGCCTGGTTCCTAAAAGAAGGGATTTAGGCAATTGCACTATCCATGCACACCTCTAATCTCCACCTCCTCTCACAGAAGGCTACTGCTCTTAAGGCATAGTGTCCCTACACCCTAAAGGAAAACAAACAAGTAATGCAGGTAAAGGAACAACACCCACAACATCCCAATGAGGGAAAGCTGACAGCATGAACACAAATGTATTTTTAAGACAGTCAAGAATCCAGTCACAAACCAAACACTACAGGAAACCAGGCTTCATTAGCTCATGCTCAGAAGACAAACTGCTTTTAAAGAAGGAACCCACACAGTGGGCTGGGCTGCTCCTGCTGGCACAATTATTTCAACCTGATTCTTGTAACTTCCAGACAAGATGGATGGCTACTCTGACAGCTACAGGTCAAAAGCCAGCAATTGCATCAGGAGCTCTCATGGCCAAGATGCCCTGATTCAAGCCTGGCTCTCAGCAACATCGTTGCCATGACTAGTGTGACATGAGCTCCAAGAAGTGATGCTAGAGCAGAGGCAGCATATATCCCATTCCTCTTCTCCACATCTTTGTCCTTTACCTGCCCCAGCACAACTAAAGTCTCAGCTGGGTGCTGAGACACAATGGGACCCAACCTCATAGTTCCTCCCAAAAAAACCCAGATTTAAATCTTACCTGTAGGTATTAACAATTAAAACCTATTTGTGAAAGTAATTCTCCTACACTCAGCAGCAGTCTTCAAACCATAACCTGAGAGCCTCTTGTGTAAGGCACTGAACTTACCTGCTGGTACCACATCTGAGCTGTCTTGACCCCTGCTCCCCAGATGTTGGAAAATAACTCCAGCACAGGCACACTCTCACTGATGTGATCCAGCTTGCGCAGGTGCCCACTCTCCAAGATCTCCAGGATCTTCTCTGCCATCCTCTTCCCAATCCCAGGGATTTTACAGGCTTCCTAGAAAGAAACCCGAACTGCTACTGGAAAAGCAAAGATCATAGACAAGCTGAGGAGCTGCTACTGACTCAGAGCCTGGTTATTCATTTGATGAGTAAAGGGTAAGTGGTAGGACTAGTCCTGCCTGATGGTTTCCTCTCTAGCCCAGGCTTACCTTGGCTGATCAGTTCAAGTGGAAAAGGACAAGCCTGCAGAATGGGACTGAAACACGAACACACTGAACTGCTGGACTGCCACAGCCCCTAAGACTCATATCCACTTTGTTTTACATATTACCAATTTCAGTGGCCAGTTGCTGTTGATGAAAAGGAAGATGAAAATGATCCCTGCATTGTGTCTAAGGAAGGCATTTATCTTGAGAGTGTCCAGATTTGGCCCTAAAAGGCTCAGATTCCATTTTTCTATGGTTCTGCAAACAATGTGTGTGGTCAATAAATCTCAACTTGCACTTGCTATACAACTTCCATCGAAGGTCTTCTCCCTGCTCCACCCCCCTGGGGAGGTGCTTTACCTGGTAGGAGGTGACTGGTTTATGGTAGCTCTTGAGTGCATTGATTGCTTTGGAGTAGCCCAGAGCTCTCCACTTGTCCCCCTGGACAGAGTAAGCCTTTGCCAGCACTTCCAGCTTCTCTGTGATGCATTGGTTGTGATTTTCCTTCTTGGTGTTGGAAGACTGGGCACAAACCCACTTGCTGGGAGGCTGGGCCACTGTGTAAGAGCTGTCACTAATCTCCTCTGATGATTTCACAGGGTAGTGGCCAGAAATCAATGCTTCCAGGTCTCCCTGGGTAACACCAGCATCTTCTCCTTCACTGTCTTCATCATCAGAGTATTTCTTTAGGGGAAGATCAAAAAGCAGCCATGTGAGAATAAGTGCATGCCTCATATGTCCCTTTGGTACGAGCTACTTCTGAGATTAGGAAGCCAGAGCACTAACCACCCTCCCTCCTGGGCATGCCACACTCCAAATGCCACCTCTAGAAGTGGCTGGTTATATGCACACCACAGTTCCTCACACCTCAAGCTACACATGCACATCTCACACTGCACAGGAGACTATACTGCTGTCTACCTGTGATTCAAGCACACAGTCCCCTCTTACAGCCAAGCCCCTAACTGAGGTAAGACACTAAGCAACTGCTGCCAGCAGCAAGGTATGACAATGCCAAAATCCCTGGCTAGCAGAGATGCTGACTCCCTGTTCCCATTGGGAAACCTTTAGCTCGTCTGGTGGCAGCATAGGCACACCTCTCACATTCGGACTCAGCAACTTCTACCCCATGATGCAGATGACAGCAGATAGGCACTGAACTTTGTTTTCAGTTTACAGACACAAAATCTTAACAAAAGTAGTAAATTTAAACCCCCTAATTTTCCCCATGGCTATCTGCAAGAGAAAAGGGGGAGGAAGGAATGACACAAAGGACCTCACATTCCTCAGTGACAGAAGAAAGAACCAATGTGTGCATTTGCTGATACCCTCAGAATTAAGATGCCTCTGTGTAGACTTAAGAAACAATGAGCCTCGGCTTCAGGTAATGAAGAAAAGGGGATAGAAGTGGAAAGCTGCACAGAGGCTTTGCAGACTGCTTTGCTCACTAGAGTCCCATCTCCCCTGATTTATAAACAGGGAGTCTATGAAGATCCAAGAGCTTCTGAGTTGTGGAAGTAACTCTGAATGATGCAGGGTTGTTTGGGATCAGTCCAGCAATTACATCCGGCACACCATGCTCTGTTATGAGTTTCGGCACAGTGTGAGCCTAAGTAAGAGCCACATCCTTACAACCTCTGGTTCTGCTGGCTGAGGAGGCAGGAGGTCTGGAGACACATAGATGGGATGTGCTTTGCAGTTTAGTTTTATAACTCTGAAAACTGGGTAAGATTGAAGATTTGATAGACTTAATCAGTTTGTCTTGAAATGCTACTCCCTTGAGATGCTGTTCTCTCTAAGGGCAGCAAAGCCTCAGAAGGCTCAGATAAGTCAGTAAGCCCCTTAAAAGCATATAAAGGAGCATGTTATCCATTCACAACACAGACAACCCTGCAGCTGGAGCTGGAAGCAATTCCCATCCTCTTGGCCAGCAGTGGCACAGAGGTGAAACAGCCCTTAAACCCCTGACTACACTTCATCAGCAAAGCTGATGGACTCTTTACAACCACATGTGCAAAACCAACTAGTAGCAACAGGCTACTTGAGAGGGAGACAGGCAGCCTGGGGTGACAGCTCTGGGTTCACAGAGAGTAACTGACACTGCTTACAGAGGCTGCCTTGCAGACAACTACTGCATCTGGATGCCAGTCAAAAAGTGGTTGCTAGTCTGACTGTAACAGGATTTCCTCACGGGAGCTTACATCCAAAGGCAGAACTCCCAGATTAGTCTCTGTTTAGTATGAACCACTGACACCCACCATCTCCTAGCAAAAAAAAACATCCACCCAAGCTAGAAAAGACTCTGTGTTTAAAAGCTACTTCTAAACTAAGTTTCAGCTTTATTGTTGTAGCTGGGTCTCAAGTGGTTGGTATTGTCTTTAAAGCATATCCTACTCCTCCCCAAGTCACACAGATCTAAGCTTGGGACAAGGGATTTTACTGAAATGTCTACAAATGTGGCTTTTGTGCCCTCAGGGAGCTGCCAGGTAGAGAGTCATTGCAAGCTTTGGGCAACAAAATTTTGGACTGTGTTGCAAAACAGATGCCAGCAATACAAGGCAGCTGCAGGGGATGTTTGAGGTAACTTTGCTACAGATAGATCTGAATGACACGAATGCCCAAGAAGAATTCAGCAAATTTGAGCAAAAATACAGAGAAAGGCAGGAAAGCTAACAGGAGGCCAGAGAAGCTGACTCACAGCAGAAGCCACTAGTAACCCAACACAGATATTTTAAGGACACCTCCACGATCCTTCTGGTAGCAACCTGATCCACTGTACAAACATGTGTCTGAACAGGGTGCTTGCCAAGGAGTGGAGAACTGGTCCTTATGGTTCAGGCAGGAACATGGGATGAAGTATCAGAGACAACTTCCTGAAGAAAAGATATTCTCAGACAGGGAATATTCCTCAAAAGGACATAAGTGAGTATCACCATAGTGAGCCTTGACCTTATCAGAGAACCAGGACTGTTTCAGCTGGAAATGTTCCGATTTAACAATTTAGGGGGCTGTTTCTATTCTTAACACCTAAAAAGGACAAAGAGAAGCAGTAGCCATGTCCACAGGCTGAGTCTGGCTCACTGGAAATCCAAACACCCTCCCTTTGCTGAGAAAATCTCACATGGTATCCTACAGGGATGCTCTTAGCCAGGAAAAGCAGCATGCAGGATCTGCTCACAAGGAGATTGATCTGTGCAGGAAAGTCTCACCTCAGTCAGTTGCTGCTGCCCGAGGGTGCCCAAGCCTCGCTGTGAGGAATCCTCTGCCTGGGATTCAGTACTCGGTTTCACTGCTCCCTCCTCTGCTGTGGGCTGGATTTTTTCTCTGTCCAGGATCCGTTGCTGTTCTCTCTGGAATTTCTCCTCCTCCAGGTACCTGCCATGGACCAGATGTCTCAGTACAGGAGAAGGAGGACTTCTCAACCCCCAGAAGCTTGACCAAGAAATCCTTCTGCATGTTTTGGGATGGACCAAACAACCCACATGAATTGTACTCTCTCAGATCACAGATTAATTACTCTGGTTTTAGCTCAACTCCCCAGTTAACATTTACCTTGCTGACCTGCAACTTCCACTCCTACCTACCTCACTCTTAGACTCTCTCTCCAAAAACATAGCCAAAACATTCTGATCCTAATCTGTGCCTGCTGCTCCATTCTTAATTTCCTCTTGTGCCTAGTTTCAAATTTCTCTCTACCTTTCATCTGCAATAAGTAAGAAACAGTATTTAATTCTCCGTATTTTTAAGAGACATCTTGTTATCACTGATGGATCAGGAAGAGGTGCCTTTAGCACCTGTGGCAAGTGACAGGACTTTTGGTGGTACTTCTGGGCCCTGGTATATGTTTTGCTACCACACAGAACTTTAAATTATGCTCACAGGAGCTGCAAGGAGTTGCAGTCCAAGATTTTGAGCAGAGGTCAAATTGTAGTGCTGTTCAGTTTAGGATAGAGGAAATGCAAGGAGGAATGGCAGTGCTGCATTTGCATACCTGCGAGGGATAAAGACACCATAGCCAGCAGTACTCAGCAGCTTCTGGTCTCTAATGCAAGCACTAAGCCAGGCTGCCTTCACCAGCTGCAGCCCCGGGCGCAGCTTGGTTAATCTGAGGAGCCGAAAGGCGCGCTCACAGTCCATGTCCTCAGCCACAATGACGTGTGTCACCTCCGAGGAGAGCTGGCTGTGAACGACACCCCCGTTCTGGACAATCTGCCTGTGGAAGATCTCAGCCCTGGTCTGGCCAATGCCGGCTTGCAACACGTAGGCGATGACTGGTTTCAGCCACTCTGCTGAGGAAAGCACAGGGGCAAGGACACAGTGAAAGTGCTCCAACCCAGCAGGGCTACATCTCTCACACGGGACTTGATGGCACCAGCCCTGGCAGGCGGTCTTTGGGGGGCTCCAGCTGGACACACCAAACCAAGCTGGCTATGACCACTATAGAAAACACACTGAGAGCCAGAAAAAGCCTTTGGGGAACAGCACTTGCAATTAACACGCTGGGTATAAGTATTGTATCCCGCATCACAGGGACACAGGGCTTACCCTCAGGTATCTCTGTTCCTTCCTCTTTCGGGATCTTTGGAGGGATGCTTTTCTCTGAGTCATCCCTCACCTTCTTCCTCTTGGGAAAGGCTTTGACAATCCCTCGTGGTTCCATAGGCCCGGTGGGAAGGTTAGCAGCAATTGCTACATACAAATAAGAAACGGCAAGTTTGCTTAGATCTTACCTAACCACAACTCCAGATTCACTCACGTTGCTCACTGTCTTTGTTGTTCTGAAGTTCTTTGTTGTTGCCTTTCAAAAATGCTAACCCTGAGGGGAGGCAACCAGAATCAAGAAATGCAGCCCACAAGGTCAGAAAAACCAAAGTCAGAAAGTCACTTAAGTTAACCCTACCTGAATGTCTTAGAAGCCTCTACAGCTGGGTTCTTACAATGGAAAACATTCAACTATTTTAACATTTTAGAGCTCCTATCTGCTCAGCCTAAAGAAGCAACTTTATTTTCCAGGTATTTCTTAAGCACATTCCCAAGAGGGAAACACTTCTCTTGCCAGGGCTGAAATCCAGTCACCTATGAGACAAAACACTGATTGACACCAAGGGTTTCACACAGCCACAAGAGGAAAACTCCCAACTTGGCTTCATCTGGAAATAGCAAATTACTGAAGATTAACTAGCCAAGTTCAATGTGGGTACAACTGTAGCTTTACCATGATAAGCCTTACAAATGCAAACTTTGGAGCTTGAACTACCAGGACACAAGGAAGCTCAGTTTTTTATAGCCCAAATAAGCCCTTTCCATGTGGCTGCAGCGCTGAGTAAACACCAGCTTGGTTTCCTCTCTGTGCAGCACTGTTTCTCTTACAGCTCTCACATACAGTCCACCACAAACCTATCCTACCAAACCCAGAAAAGCTGAAAATGGTCCCATCGGGCCATGGCTTCCTGCTATAGTCCCCTTCTCATCTGAGCACTAAACATAATCCTCTGAAGACCAACCGAGAGCTCGACTCAAGCCCTCACTTCTGTGAGGAAGAGTTCAGCTTCATGGGAACAGAAATCCTGCTACATTTCTAAAACTCACCTTCGCTGAAACGTTTCACTTTTCAGGACGTTTTGACCAAAAAAAAAAAAAAAAAAAAAAAAAAAAAAAAAAAAAGCCCTCTGGAAACAGTAATCCTTTCTATTAGATAGAGAAAAAGCCCACACCAAAAGCCCACCAAGGTTCTGGGTGCCCAAGTGCGTTCCAGGGCTCGGAAGCGTGTTTCTGCAGGCTGTATTTTAACTCCCATAAACCACAACGCACGCGCCGGGCACCAAACCTGCCTTGCCAGCCTCCTCAGGCCGCCAGCTCGGGGCTGGCAGCACCCACAACCTCCGGGGCAAGAACGACCCCCCCCCAGACCTCGCGGCTGTGCCCGGGGGAGCTGAGGGAAGGCAGAAGCCGAGGGGGGACAGCCGGAGAGGGGAAGGGCCCCGAACGAGCGCGGGGCCGCGGCCGGGCAGGGCCGCGCTCCGCTCGGCCGGGCCGGAAGCGCATCCGGGCGGCGGGCGGAAGTTTCCGCGTTACCGCGGCGACGGCGCGGCCGCCATGGCGGTGCCGAGCTGGCTGGAGCGGCTGCGGGCGGCCGGCAAGACGGCGCTGGTGCAGGACGGTAACCGCGGGCGAGGGTCGGGATAGCCCTCGACTGCCCCCGCCGCGGGGTGTGGGGGTGGCCCTGCAGCGAGCGGGCGCGGAGGGGAGCGCGCCTGGGCACAGCCCCGCACCCCGGGCAGGGCCCCAGGGAAGGACACACGGCCACCAACGCGGGCAATGGGAACGGGGTCCCGGACAATGGGATAGGGCCCCAGACAGTGGGACACAGCCCTACACCCAGGGGTAGGTGTATCCTGTTTCTTCTCACACCTGCCTTGCCTCTAGGGAAGCGGAAGATCCACTACTTGTTCGAGGATGGGAAGGAGATGGCCGAAGAGTACGACATTAAGACTGGCCAGTTAATAAGTAAGTGGTGCTCTGCAGGGCAGTGGGTCTGTACCCTCAGGGCTGGGGTGTTGAGATGGACCACCTGGTCAGGAACAAATCATCCCTGCCTATTCTGGGAGACAGTCATGTCTGTAGCAGAATTTTGTAGGGACAGAAGTAGGGTCCAGCTTGCAGCCAGGGTTCTCTGACTTTTATGGCATAGCAGACCTTGCTTTAGCCCAGGATTTCCCCCAAACATCCCATCTGTCACAACATGGATGGACTAGATGGGATTGCCATCACAGTTGCCAGGCACCAAGTCTGTACCACATGAAGGGCTGAAATATGCTTTTTGGTGGCTTCTGCTACCACAAACAAAGTGTTGTTTATAACTCTTGTCCAAAACCACATCAGCTGCAGCACAGCACCTGTCGCAACCCCACCATGGCTTCAGTACCAAGTAGCAAAAAAGAGGCATTCAGCACAGAATTTCTGACCTAGGAATAGGCCAACTAGCAGATCAACTCACACCAAAGTCAAAATTACTGGAATTAAGATACATATATTCATATCATCTCAGTGTGCTGGGCAGCTTTGGCAGTCAGTTGCTGGAGTTCTTAGAGAGCAGAAGAATGAAAACCCTTCTTCTCTCTTCCCCAGGTAGAAAATGGCGAGAGAAGAACACCCTTGGGGGCACCGGCAAGTGGCAGGTGGAAGTGGGAGAGCCAACCTCGCCACTCCTGGGAGCACTGGAGTCAGAGCTTATAACAGAGAGCAGTTCAAATGTATGTAAGGGTCTGCACCTAAAACTACTTTTGTCTTGTGCTTACAACAGTAGTTGGTAGAGCACAGGTCACCAAGAGACAGCCTTAATGCACCCAGCACTCTGCTACAAATCACCCCAAAACTGCAGGGCTGAGTAGAAAGAAGGCACAGCTTAGGTTTTTTTGGAGTCTTCAAGAGATTTGTAGTTTCCTTAAGTAAAGAAACTGTACTGTTGTGTTGGCCAACTACTATCCTGTCTTGAAAGAGCAGGGTGACAGGAATGCCAGTGGAGTATAGTCAGAGGATAGAAAACAAAGGTGATAGCAATGAAAGGCACAGGCAGTGCATAGCAGGCTGCTCCCTAATAGGGCACAGCTTGGTTCATCTTCACACCCCTCTAGCTGAAGGTGCAGCTGTTTTAGTCTCTCATTATCTTTTCAGAAGCTGTGCTTCTGAAACACAAGCACAGCTCTGCACCACAAATTGGGGCAGAGCTAGGACTGAGTCCAGCAGGTTCCTAGAGCAGGCAGAGCTCAGTATTTGGTTGTCTGTGAGGAAGAGGCCCCTGTAACCCTGTACTGCAAGGCTTCCTCACTGTTCACTTTCAGTGTCCTGCAAGCAGTGCCCTGGGACACAGCAGAACAGCCCTAGCTGTAGGAAAGTGGTGCTCAGGCAGCTTCTTGAGTTACTCCTTAATGCTCCAGTGTGAAAGAAAAGCTGTTCCCATGTGGAGTCTCACAAGGTAGTACAGGAAGGAGACAGGGAGGAGAGGAGACAGCTGGAGAGGCCTTGCTAAAGGTACTTGTTTGCTGTAGCCTATCTTCATGAGGAAGGATACCCTGAGCAGCTTCCAGTGGCGGATCCGTAACCTTCCCTACCCCAAAGAGGTCTACAGTGTCTCCGTGGAGGAGGAGCAGCGCTGCTGCGTCATCCGGACCACCAACAAGAAGTCAGTAAGGACAGCACTGCTGGTGCTGACAGTCCCTTGGGGTGGGCTGGCACAGGGAGCAGGCTAGTGATTGCACAGGGGGCTGTCCCCTCTTCTGTTCCCTGTGTGCAAGGGCTGAGGGGCCTCACCTTGCAGCACATGTCTCCTGCTGCCCAATTTCCACTCCCAACTGCCTCAGACACATTTACAAGTAGGGCCCCACAAACTCTGCACTGGCCATTGCAAACTCATCTTGGCTCCTGTAGGGTGGTGCTTGCGCTGTTCTTACTGTCAGATGTCATTTTCTTAGAAAAATAAAGTAAGAGTCTTGCAGGCCTCTTGAAGCTAGAACATTCCATTTTCTCCCTCCGATTTAGTCACTGCATCTCAGAATGCTGCAGGATTCAACATGGATAGCAAAGTCGTGGGCACCCAAACAGATCTCCCTGCACAAACATGTCTGATAGTGATGTGATCTGGAGGTAGCAAGCAAAAAAGACAGACTGAATCTGGGAAGGAAGTGCCACAGTGTTCTGCCAAGAGAGATTTGAGATGGGAGGAAGAAAATGGAAAATGCTGTTAAAGCCACATCTTGTAGTGTGTCAATATATGGCATCTCACATGGAATGAAACACACACTGTGTCCCAAAGCATCTACAGCCTCAGATAAGCCAAGATGAGCTGTAGTATTGGGGAGTGCACTGGGAATGAGCCTTGGGAGCACAAGGGAAGGTGATGGAAGTGGCTGTAGGTGGTGCTGTCGGCACAGAACTGCGGCCCCTCTGCTGCCGAGGGCTTCGAGACGCGGCACCCGCGAGTCTCCCGGCAAAAGGCTGCTGGAGCTCTGCACATCAGCATACCTGGGGGCTCAAAACCAGAAGGCTGGGAAGAAGGAAGTTAACCCATAGAAACAGCAAGCAATTACAGCTCTAATATAGAAAGATGTTGGCCTAAATACACACAGAGGGATTCACAGAATAGTGGTGCTTTAGTAGGGAGACCCATGTAGCAAAAGAATGAGATTCCCATCAGTCACACATGGATATCCGTGGAGCTAGGACAGGAATGGAGTACTTGATCCTAAATCCAACCACATACCGTCACAGACATGCTTATCTACTCGCAGTCCTACTGATAGTGGTGTGTATGTGGGAACTTCCTGCATAGATGCCATAAGGTTATGATGTAGCACTGAGGCTTTACCTATGCCCTACCTGACTTCTGGCTTTTTTGTACCACTCTCAGGAGAGTCTTCCATGAGCAGCTGACACTTGTTCTCTCACAGACTAGTGCCAGAGGACCCAAGAGCAACTCATGGCCTGTGTCTGACAGTTAAGGACTTTTAGAATTAAAGCTGAAAGCCACTTCACTGAGGACAAGAATGACGTTGCTGTCAGTAGGGAGCAGGGACAGACACCAGCACTAGCACACTTAGTACAGGCTCCAGGATATCTTAGATCATTTCTCCTGGGTCTCGGCCAGGGCAAGGCACCACTCAGCAACTAATTCCAAGATAGCAACAACAGCATGGAATCCACAGAGAGAGCGCACATCACTATGGAAGAGAAAGGAAGCCTCGGAGCCTCTCCAACCCTTGGAAGTCAGCCATGCTGCTTCTGAGCAACAGAGCTGTGCTGACCGCCAGCCAGAGGCACAAGTAGCAGGATGGGCTGCCAAGTCACTACTGAGTAGCTCAGCTCTAAATTCTCGGCATACCAGTAGCAGTTTTCCCTACGGGCTACAGAAAGTGGGTTTCCAGTAGGAAAATAACAGAGGTGATTTCACATACAAACTGGATCTCGGGCCAGGACTTGGGGCTTAGAGTGTAATACTGCCCCTTGGCCATGGGGTGAGAGGAGAGGGCAGAGAATCAGCCTGCATCGGCTGGGATAACCACCCATCAGCTACCTCCCCAGCCCAGACAGGAGCTCTTCACTTCCACCAGTCGCTCTGTTCCCTCTGGCCACGGCAAGGGCTGCTCAAGTGGGATTTGCTTAAAACCTCTTGCTGTAAAATAAATCCATTAAACTGAACTCTAAAAACAAACCTAGAAAGCCACCTCCCCGAACGCCAAACCTGATTCAATTATTGTAGTGAGAGGCAGTGGTAATGTTAGGAGGAGGAGGGGTTGGTAAGGCAGATCTGGTTTCCTTTGATCTTGTCACAGATTTTAGTTTAAGGCCAGCCAAAGCCATTCTTCTCCTCTTCTCCTTAGTCCTGGGGCAGCAGAATGCTGCTGTTTCATTGATGACTCCCAAGGCCCTTTGAAACAGTGGGTTTTTTCTGTGTACTGCTTTTTTTTTTTGTCTAATCGGTAAGAAGTTAACACTTCCTTAACATGTCTTTGTGTTCATCTAATCTCTGCTGTTTAACCTTTGACATCTCCCTTATTATCCATGTCTGCCACCTTTTCCAAATACCGACAGCAGTGACAACACAGAACGGTTTGAGCCCTGCGGTAACAAGCCGTGTACATTCCTCCCACTGCACCGGGAAAGCCATTTGCCCTTTGTAGCTGTTTTCACCGTGACTTGGAAAATAAACTGCAGTTTGGGCAGAGGTAGCTAGAGAGGCCAAGCCTCACACACAGATAGCTGAATTGAGAACCACCCCTCCTGGTAGCAGCCACTGCCTATTCCCACTCTGCTCCACGCACCTCAGTACCAGCTACAGGCCAATTCCTTGGAGAGGCTTGCCCACAATAGTATTGGAAGAGACTAAGAATCCAGCCATGCCTCTGGGTGGGTATAGGACCACAAGCCAGTGTATTTGGTGCAGCCCCAGAGAGAAGCAGTAGATGCAGGGCAAGCAATGCCAAGCACAGAAGATCTCAGGCAAACACAGACACAGGTCTACAGGGTTCTGGCTCCAAAGTCTTAGGAAATCTCTTAGCTGGAAAAACCTCTCTGTACTCTGCTTAGATGTGAGAGGTTATTGGAAGACTGAGATATAAACCAGGGAAGGAACAACTAGGAGAGCTGTAAGTGCAGAGGAGCACCACAGCCACCATGCAGGAGATGCTGCATGGAGATGCTGCAGAGCAGAGGCTCAGGTGATTGTGGGCATTTACACCTGGAGATCTGTGCCTGGGGTATGTATGAGCACCACCGTGCCACCAAAGCAAGAAGCTACCTAGGAAATAGAGCAAGAAGTTAAAAAGAGGGGTTTAGGAAGGATTGCATCACAGTAAGTCATATGGCACAAGAGCTTTGACAGCTATTTTGACAAAAGCTAAAGGAAGCTGTTACTAGCAGGGAAAAAGACAAGGAACACCTTGGTAGGGCTGAGTAGTCTAACCATAGCTGGCACTACACATACAGGCAAGCTGGAGGGACCAAGCCTGCTGTCACACACCAAAGCTCTTCAGGACTTTGCCAGCTCTGGTTTGCAGTTTGGAAGTTTGTTTCTAGTGCTCCTGCTAACCTGGGGGCACCAGCAGGCACACAACATGGCATAAGGGCCTTCTGCCAACCCTGAGAGGTCTGTCCTCATGTACACTTTGTAGACCAGCAGTCTGTGTCTCAGCACTCCTGGTGTCAGAACAGAAACCCCACCTTCCTTATTTCTGTCTCCTCTCTCATTTGTAGGTACTATAAAAAGTTCTCTATTCCTGATCTGGACCGATACCACCTCCCCTTGGATGCAGCTGCCCTGAGCTTCACCCATGCCAACAACACTCTGATCATCACGGTGAGGTTTTAACCATGCAGATCAGCACTCTTTATGTCCACAAAGAAGCTAAAGTTCTTACACGTGGGGAAATGAGGCAGAGCTGAGGGTCACCCATACAGCTCCTTCTCTGTCACACAGTCGGTGGGAGTTTCAGATTACACTGGGCATGCTGACACTAGCCTAGAGATCCCTAGTGGCAGGAGAGGCCCTGCTTGCTGCTCAAGGTGACATGCAGGTGGAAGAGTGTCTATCATGCCCTGTTTACCATGTATTCCCTCCCTCAGGCCTGAGCAAGTCTCCACTCTCAGTGACACTAAGTTTCTCTTGTCTCAGAGCATAAAAGCCCAAGGATCTGCTGCACTTGGAGGTCTCGGAGTCTTAAAACAGAATAATAAAAAAATAATCACCTGTTGCTTTGTGTCAGAGAGGGAATACTTCCACACACATGGTGGAAGCAAGAGACTAGCAACATGGACACACACTTTTTGTTGCAAGGAGCAGACAGATGCTTTTGAGCAACAGGTGTTTGCCTTATTCAATGCAGAAGTCAGCTACACAGAGGGCACACCCTCCATGAGAAACCTGGCAGTAGATCTGGGCTGCACATGCAGAGGAAATGGGCCAGGAGGAGCACCTTGAGTCCTCCTGAGCTTCTGTTTGCTGCTGGCCAAACCTTACAAAAAGCACCTGCATCCACCACTAAGCTGCAGCTGGGTGAGAGACCTCTGAGGGGAAGACAGAAGAACTGCAACTCTTACTTCTCTCTGCATTAAAAAAAAAAACCAAACCAAACATATTATATATATATATATATATATATATAAACCACTTGTGAGCATATGATCAGTGAGCACAGCAAGGATCTGCTTGCCAGGATATTCCAGAGGGGTTGGTGGGGGCCAGGATTCCACACCTAACTGGAAAGTTTTACTTGCATTGTAAAAGACACTCCAGAACTTGGCAAATGTCTTTGGCTTGATGGCACCACCTCTCTAAATGGGCTTCAGAGGCTGCTGGTAATGACAAGGCCTCCCTTGGCAGGAGGGCCCTTGCTGGGCTGGCAGCAACAGGTTGCAGTTGGTCTGCTTGGAGCAGAGACTGAACAGGAGTTCAGGAGTGCTAAGGGCATTTCTCTGTGTCCTACAGTACCAGAAGCCAAAGGAGATCCTGGCTGCAGAAGAACAGCTGCAGAAGGAGCTGAAGAAGATAAAGGCAGCTAACAGTGGGGATGGAGACTGTAAGACCCAGTAGGCAGTGGCTGCTAAGAGGTTGAGGTGAGGGGCAGCTCTCTGGCACAGCTTCATGGTATTTATTTTGCCTTATCTAATAAAAATGTTGTTGTTGTTAATAGAGACATTTGGAGGAATCTCTGTAAGCCCAGGAAGATGGCAGGGCAGTTGACCTGTCTGCTGCCTGGCCTGCTGATTTATGCAGACATTTCATAAAACCATAGAATGGTTTGTGTTGGAAAGGACCTTAAAGATCATTTAGTTCTAACCTCCCTGTCATGGGCAGGGACACCTTCCACTGGAACAGACTGCTCAAAGCCCCATCCAACCTGGCCTGGAACATTTCCAGGGATGGAATGATCCTTCTATGAATTGTGGGAAGCTATAGTATGCAAAGGAAGCACACCACATCCACAACCAGCAGCCCTGCCCCCATCCAACATGACACCTTGGGAATTCCCCATCTGCCACCATTGCTGAAGGCAGTAATGTTTGGAAAACAAGAACTCTCTCCTCACACCCGTTACTTGCCTGGGATGTGCTTGGAAGCAGCTCCCTCCTGTGCAGTTATGTGGCTCCTCCATGCAGTCAGAAGGATGCTCTGGTGACTTTGGTATCTCTGCAAACAGCATCAATGTTTGGACCTGAGTGGGCACAGCCTATGAAACAGGGTAAAGAGGAAGACACGCAGCTTCTTCCTTAGTGCCAGTCATCCACAATGTGGCAGGGCTGTGCAGAGGGCAGGAACCAACATGCAGCTGCCTCCAGTTGCCTGGCAGGAAGGGGAAGCAGTGGCTGGGTCACTGGCCAGCTAAGGAGCAGCAGCTGCCCACCCTTCTGTGAAGGCACAAACATGGACCATTGCAAGCCTCACTGCAAAGGGACAACCCCAACAGTGCTGTTTTACCAACTCCTCCAACAGCCATGCCCTTGCTTAGATTTCTGAATGTTGTTCCATCCCAGTTCATACTTGAACAGTCACTACGCAAGCCTACCCCTTACCTTCAAGTGAGCTGCTCTTGGGCTCCTAACATAGCTCCCCTGATGAGGCTGCTTTCAAACCATGACAATTCCTTAGAGTATGGGTCTCCAGCAAACATATTCCTCCAATTCTTGTGCATCACAAGGGAAGAACAGCCTCTTGACAGTGGAAATGAACATACTAAGTTCTAACAAAGCACCATGCTGAGTGGCTCACCCTAGGAGTGCTCTTAGTTTGTGATGAAAACCTCTCCTCTACCTATCCAAGACACCCAAACTTAACCAAGTAGGGTTCACACACTTCCTTCCCCAAGGAGGGCCAGACCCCAGACACCACTCACAGCACATTATCCACATCCAATCACACAGCACAGAGCATGCTGAAAGCTATGGTTTTTCAGAGACCCATGTCAGGTTCAGAAGGATGACACAAAAAAAGAGCAGAGCCCACTTGAATGTGTCTACAGGATCCTAGTACATCACATCCAGCTGTTCATACTAGTCTGATTTGCTGCTTCATTATGCAGGTACCAAATGAGTCACAGATCCTACTTTTTGAATTCTTGTTTGAAAAAGTGACAGGAGATGCAAGCTCCCAGGAACTGCCTTCAGTGCAGCAGTGTCACAGGGTCTAGCCAGAGAGTGAGATCTATTAGACATGGAGATCAGCATCTGAAAATAGCTCCATTCTCCCCCCCACCCACCCAGGCCCCTGCAATCAGCAGGTAACATCACAGCTCCTTCAGAACTTGAAACAAAACATACAATCTCTTTTGTTTCCTTTCAGTTTTATTTAGCAAAACATGACCATTTCAGCCCTGCCAAGTGCATAGCCTGACCTGATGGCCAACTTGGGGAGGCACACTGAAAGCAGGGCTGGCTCTGCCTTTTAGCTCAATTGTTACTCTTGGCTGTGAAGGACAACACAAGCAGCTGTCAGAACAGCCAGTTAAGGAGAAAGGTGGGCCTCGCTCCAGGCACCTTTCCCTTCCACCAAATCAGTTCACCCCACACACAGCCTAGTCTTACTTCATATGCTTAGAGCTTGGCTGATCTCAAACTGACCAGCACACAGCTGATGGGGCATCCTGGCTCAATTTGCCCCTTAAATGATGTATCCACAGGAAAAAAAAACAAAGGGAAAAGAAAAAAAGGAACACAGTTAATAAAACAATTCCCGACTTGCATAAAATAAAAAGGGTAAAGGACAATTGGCCTGTTATTTTCACTAACAGGCAGGTAAGGTTGAGAAAGTTTGGCCCTTTGTGCACTCTTCATTGTAGCTTTCTGGCAGGAAAAAAAGTCCCTTCAGAAGCCTTGTGGGCCTTTCTCACCTCTCCTGCCCTGCAATTCCCTGAGCCAAGTGTCAGCTCTGCTGAGGTGGGGTCACCAGAAGCAGCTGTGGTGCCCTTCACGAGGCTGTGAAGTCCAGGACGTGCAGGGCTGATGCCAGGGCAGCGTACAGGTGGGTGGTACTGAAACGGAGGCAGTACACTGGGCTGCTGGTGGGTGAAGACAGGTGAAAGCTCTGCAAAAAACAGGAGAATTAACCTTTCTGAAACAAGGTCAGCCCAAAGATGCTGTCTGGTGTTACAGATCCAAAGGCTGAGATGTCTGAGAAAGCAGGTTTTCCTGCATATAGGTTAGGTTTGCCATGGTGGACTAGCCCCAAAGACAGCCCAGCAGCCCCTCTTTCTTCTTTCCACAAGGCATGCACACTGGGCTGCCAGAGAACAACTGAGAAGCTCTGCTGCTGCTCAGTCTCCCACTGGTGCTCACCTGCAGGCACTGAGTCTGCCGCTTATCCCAGAGGCGCACCACACCGTAGTAGGAAGAGCCGCTGGCAATCATATGGTTCTTATCACTCCTTATGCAGTACAGGGCACTGTCATGGGGCTCTTCCCACTCCTGGACGCACTTCCTGCAAGGGCAACACAAACCAGAGCAGAGCCTTCTCCATCCACTCTGCCTGAAGGAGCTAATTCAGTGAGAGCTGAGTTCCCAGACACTGCACAAGGACAGTGCAGGAGCCTTATGTGGACCCCAGACGCCGGCAGGGCAGGCTCACCTGGTGCTGGTCCGTATGTCCCAGTAGCGGATGTAGGTGTCATACCCACAAGAAAGGAGAAGGGAGGGCGTTTCGTAGAACACATCCAGGACTCCAGCTCCACGGTGGAAGTCAGTCCCTAAACAGGTCAACAGCTGACCACTGCAATGAAACACATTAAGGGAAGAGTCATTCAGAGCAAAAACCCCTTCCAGTTCAGCTGGCCAGAGCAGAGATGGTATCACAGAAATCTTCCAGATCTCATTTCTGTGATATAACAGAATACAAAAGCCCACACAGTTTTCCTCTCCCAACCCCAGCTTCTGCTACTGGTTGGGCCACTAACCATGAAGGGTCATGAAGGGTGACCAGCAGGAGTCCCAGCTGAAAGAGGAAGAGCCAAGGTACAGACGCAGCTGACCCCCAGCAGAATGGGATCCTGTTCCCTGGGAGAAGTGACCAGTATTCTGAATTATATGGCTCCATTTCCATAGGAGACAACTCCCAGCTTAATCAGACTCCAAATAGTCTGCAAGAGCCATTTACATGTTCAATCCTATCCCATACTCTGTCCTTCAAAATACTGTCCACTGGGGTATTTCCCTAGATCTTTGACACACAGCACAGATCCACAGGCAAATCAGACTTTCCCAACCCAGTCTGCCATGGCTGCTCTCCTCAACCCCCTCCAGTTATACCACATTCTACAAACACCATATCTGGGGCTGAATGCGATAGGTCAAAAGCAACCACCCCAATGATCAGTCATCTGGAGATGACCTTCCAAAGGCTAGATTTTTCTCCTTTTTTTGATTCTTTCCTCCTTTTTAATTCCTTGCCTGCAGTGAAAGCAAAAGCAAGATCTCCATGAAGCTCTATGCTGAGTGCTTTCTGGTAATATCACCCTGCTGCTTGTTTATATGCAGAACCAGCAGCTCACCTGGTGGATGGTGCCTGGTGAGGTCCCAGCCTGTCAGACTTCAAGAAGAAGTTTGAGCTGCTTCCCTGGGTCACACGGAATTGCATTAGGTGCATGGCATAGCCTGTCCCAGTGTCATTCCACCTGCTGCAGCAGCCAGTGGTATTCAGACATGACAGACTCTTGGGAATGGAGTGGGCAATCTGCCCAGCTTCTTGAAATGGCCACCTATTGCAAACTCTCCTTTCTTCCTTCTCCTTCTCCTCACACCCTCTACATCAAAAATGCTGGATACAATAAAACCTGAAGCACCTGCTTTTCAAACTCTGCTGCATGGCCACCCCTCACCAACAGCCTCCTGGTTCTCAGGACAATGAAGCAGTCCTGAAAGCCAACAGCACGGATCCCGCAGTGGGGTCACTCTCAGCATCTCCCTCCATTATTTTGTTACATTCTGCTCCTTGATCCAGCATCACACAGTTCTGAGGCACATCGCCAAATGCCTTAATTCTGTCTGTAATCTGGGCTAAAGCCCTCGTCAGGGGATAAAGACCACACAAAAGGAGAAATAGAGTCCTGGGAGATGTTAAAACAAGTAAACACCTTTGTGTCAGGAGAGAGAAATCGCTGATAAAGCAGATTAGCGCCTCGAGCCCTGGTGTCCCCAGATCAGAAGGCGAGCCCTGGCCGATCTTTGCAGCCAGCACGCTTCTATGATCACAGAGCTGGCGGCATGCTGGGGCCAGCCTGTTTCCCCACAGTCACTCTCCAAAGAGCAGATTATGTAGAATAACAATTTCTTTGTGGCTGTGTAATTCCCTCCGTGACCGTGGCTGTGGGCAGCTACATTGGACCTTGATGCCAGGGCCCTAGCAACCATTTAGAGAGGCCAACCAGCCCTAGCAATGGCCCCCCCATGCAAACCTCTCGGACAAGCTTTAACATCAAGTGCATGAATTAATCCCCCCCAACACGAATCCAGGGGTGCTGGCTTATTGGACTTTGTGTTTCTTCAGGCAAGGAATCGAGGGGATTCCAGGCTTCAGCCCTTTGCAACCTTCTCACAATACATTAACCCTTGGAAGGTTACTCGTAAACCAACCCAGCAGCAATTCTGCACCTGTCTGTGGGTTGAGAGGTTGAACGTGGTTTCAGCACCGTGAGCAAGAGCAATGGAGTTTGGTTGGCACTGATGGGTCATCAGATCTACCGTGGAGTGAGACATGGATGGACATGAGTGCTCTGGCACTCCCCCACCCTTCCAAGCACACAGATCCCCTCTATCTGCCATTCTGCAAAGCCAGCAGGACAAATGGACATGCACATAGCCCTTATCAAGGCTTCTGCAAAACCTTCTTCATCCTACAAGACGTACGTGTGGCCCAGAGTTGTAAGACATACAACAGAGGTATGAGAGGAGTCAGCTGCTCTCCCGGATAAGAATCCTTGGACGACCTGTGAGACGTGTAAGAGGCCAGACTGCCCAACTGACAGAATCTTCTGCCAGTTGCTCAGGCAGGAGCAAGGAGTTACTCCCAAGAGGTGAGCTACCCCAGCAAACTCTAGGCAGCACCAGCAGCTTGGAGCCTGAGCACCACCGAGATGCTTCACTCCCATTGTTTCTCCATGCCTTTACACCTCACTGCAGTGGTACCCAAGCACTTCAACAGAGTCACACCAGTTTTCCTCCCTCTGCTTACATTTCCATCCCAGGCAACAAAAATGAAAGAAAACGCAACCAAAAAAAAAGGAAGCAGAAAAGAAAAGAATTGGCTTTTCTCTGTAGGCATAAAATGAGCACAGATACTTGGAACTTACTGCAGCAAAGTAAACCTTGCTTTGCTGGTTTGTTAATCAGTTCAGTTCTCCTGGCCCAAGAACAGGTCAGCCAAAGCAGCTCTCAGGTGGGATCTTCAGCCCTTGGAAACAGGAGCAGCTCTTTGGCAATTTACAGAGGCAATGTGGTAGTTGCTACAGTGAAACACTTAACCATCTGGCACCAGGGGAAAATTTACTGTGCTCTACACTGGGGACACAAACAAAACACTGATGTGTTCTGGCATAGGCACACTTAAGGTGAAAAAGATACAGAACACGATTAGTATTTCCCCTTTATTCAGCAGATTAAGGTGTCTCTGGACAGCTATCACCATGCCAGACTAGCTCTATGTGCCTGCAGCACACATAGCCATGCTGAGCCCATGCTAGGAAGGGAATTCTGCCACCACAACTTTTCCAGTCTTGGGATCACAAGTTAGTGCCCACAAATTGTCCACTCTTGGTTATCCCAAATAATCCCTTCCCTCAAACCTCATACCTGAACAGCTTCCCCCTTTCTTGGGAGCAAAACCCACAGTTAATCCTTAATAACCCATAAAGGATCAAGATAACCCATGAATTGGCAACAGAATAGCAGCAGCTACACCAGCACATCACCAATGGTTTCTAATAACTTAGAGGGACAAAAGATACCTTCTCCATGAGGGACAGAAAGAGATGGCATAGCTATCTTGGACCTTTTTCACCAGCATCAGCCAAACACAGCAGGAAACAGCCACGTTCTTTCATTTGTGGTCCCTTTTTCACCTGAACACCTTTCAAATCCCAGGTAGGCTGATCCTCAGCTTGTCCTAGTGCTTCAGACACCCTGTCCTTGTTACGGGCTCTGAAGGTTAGTCAGGAAGTGTCTGTGAAGGCCAAGCGAGCCCAAACATGGAAGGGCCACACCATCTCCCCACCCTGCCATGGCTCTCCAGCAGTAGCAAGTAGCTGTTTTGCTCCCAGGCCTTCTTCAAGCAAGCCAGGTAGTTACCTGTGCAGATGGTTGGAGCTTTGCTTGTCTTTGTACTGAACAGCCTGGGCCAGATAGTGCCCGTGTTCAGTCCCAGTGCTGGGTGGCACCAATAGAAACAACTCTGCACCAGGGGAGCTCTGTGAGGCAGAATCACAAATGTGACAGCGCAAGTTTTCTGGAAAGACCACTCTAGAGCAAGAGCTCTCAATTTCAGCACTTTAACCAAAAACCACCTGGGCCAATGCGGCACCTACAAAGACACAAGTAAGCCTCGAGTGGTGAGGAATCTCATAATATTCCTAATGTTTCATACTTCCTGTTAAGCATCTAGACAGACTGAATAATACGGGCAATAATCCAGAACCTGCCCAAAAGGAACAGAGCCAGAGCAAATCCAGCAGCCTATTCCATCCCTAGTACAGGAAAACTGTTGGCACTAGGCTCCGGACTCCTTGGTGATAGAATAAGATGTTTAAACCAAGTCAACGTGCCTGGTAAATGTATCCAACTGATGAGTCTAACAATGAAAGGCATTTTGTTCAGACACTATAGAGAATCCTTTGATTCATCTCAATCAACTTCCAAGTTCTTCAAGACTTTTAAAAATTACTTTTAAAATCGTATATTTATTCAGGATTTCCATATTTCACTCTTTCCTTTCCATGCTAGAAATCTAGCCATGAGCATATTCTCCTGATACCTCCAGAAGACAGGCAGCATGGAAGAAAAGTGAAGAAACAGTCTGGTTTCTTTAAGTTCTTGTTCTTTTTTTGAAAACAGCTTCAAGTTCTATTCCTTCTCAATCACTAATATGAAGACAAAATAAGATCAGTCATGACAGAGCCCAGATGGTTACTTTCCAGATAACCCATGGGATGTTGCTTCACCAAGTTAAAGTTATATACGGCCTCCTAAGCCACTGCAACTATTTGTGTGGCCATAAAAGCTCAGGATCTCCCTGAGATCTTTCTGATAGTCAGAGTCCAAAAGAAGTCTGCACCTTCCTCCCTGGAACCTGCCCATTTGCTGAGTATCTTGCCCAAGTGTCTACAGTACACAAGAAACTACACTCCAAAAGCTGGAACGAAACAACACTTTTCCTCTACCCCCAATTTCCGGTGACTCCAGTTCACTAGAATTGATATTATATAAATATGAGAACACTAGGAGACTGCTGTATTTTGAATGTCTGTTGAAAACAGAGATGTGCAAAACTGAGGACAATTCACTGGCTCTGGAATCCTCATCTGTGAACTATGATCATTCAGCAAAGAGGAGAATCTCTTGCACACAAGCAGATGACTGTTCAGAAACCAAAGAGAGCTGTAAACCAGTATTTCAGCCCCAATAACTATTTGAAACAAGACAGGTGGGAAGTATATACTTTAAAAAAAAAGGTATAAAGAGCCCTGTTCAGTTCCAAACACTGGGATATTTGATTTGAGTATCAAGCGATGAGAAAGTAAAACAAATCAATTTAAAAATA
This sequence comes from Vidua macroura, assembly GCF_024509145.1. Lineage (NCBI taxonomy): Eukaryota > Metazoa > Chordata > Aves > Passeriformes > Viduidae > Vidua > Vidua macroura. The sequence continues at coordinate 13,570,829 of NC_071578.1, forward strand.
ATTTTCCCAAGTGCAGCATTTACACAATTTCTGTCACCCAATTAGAAGACTGCGCCAAAACCAAAGGGAAGAGCTGAGCTGCTGTCTCTTCTAGGTGCTTTGCAATAGCAGCTGAGGCACTGCAGGGATGCAGCAACTCATGCTAAGAAGGAAAAGGCTTGATCAAACAACACCTGTATTGTATGTAGGGAGAAACACAGATCCTTGGCAAAATTATTCTTCTATCGTACCCCAAAGTTGCCCCTGCATTTAGACCGGGCTACTAATTCCTGCAGGGAGGTGTGGGATTGGACTGGGGAATTTTGAGGGAGCATCTCCAAGTGAAATGGCTCAGAGATGCTGTTTCAAGTCATTTTCAGGGCAAATGCCTCTCCCTGATTCCCCAGTGCAGCTGAAGGGACTCGAGGCAGTAGGGGGGAAAGACACCAACGATGGTCTGAGATTGTGTTGAGAGAAGAGACAGAAAAGGGAGTTTTGCCTTCTTTTCTTCTGCTTTCTCTGAATTGGCCCACACACATTTTAAATGGTCCAATAAAAAGATACAATTTCTTTACCTTTCCAGCTCTGGGACCCTGTGAGTTTTTGTTGTTCGGGTTCCCGTAAGGTTAAGTTCAGAGGATAAACTGACACACTGGGCTATGGGAAAAAGCCAGTTTCTTCAAATAAAGCCACAACGGTGCAAAAGAGACCCTGCTGGGGCTTTTATTTGGGAAAACAAACAGAAATGGCACCAAGCCCTTCTGCTTTACGAACCAATTTAACTATAAAACCAATGTTCTCCCTCTCGGGGGTGAGGAGGGGAGAGAGACAGGACACGACAATAGTCCAAAACCTTGAGGGGAAAAAAAAAAAAGAAGATAGGACAAAAAAGGTTGTCTATCCCCTTTTCTTTCTCTTCCATGGCTCCTTTTCTTAGCACACGTGTGTTCTTGTAAAAACGATTAGATTGCAATTTGTATAACATGGTGACCCCCAAATTCAGACATTTAACCCCTTTTCTCTGCAAAGAATGTCAAGAATGTCTTCTCTGTCTTTCTTTCCAACGGGAGGAGTAGGGGGGAATTCTCAAACTGTGATTTCTTGGAGGAAGAGAAAAAGAGGGAGGCGAGGAAAAGAAGCAGGGAATTCTCAAAGCCTCTCGCCTTTCGCCCCACTTGTGTGGGAACAGGCGGCTGTATTGCTCCCTTTCTGGACAGAGCTCTGCAGGCCTCCTTTAGTGGGGAGACAAAAAAATGGAGAGTCCAAATCAAAACAAAGCCATCTGTTTAAATGAGCTACCACTAGCCAGTGACAGAGGGGGTTCCTCATTCACTCCTTCCCATTATTCTCTCTTGCCTCTGTTGATTCTCCCTCAACCCAGGGAAAAATAAAGATTACTTTTGCTTTGGCTCAGAGGGATGAAACTGATTGATGTGCTTGGAGTGTCCAGCCCCCACCCATGCTCTCTGATTGTTCAGGGCCTTGTAAAGTTGTCATAAATATGCCTGAACAAGAGTTCAAAGGCTGCAGCATGCCCTGAACATGCACACATCCAAAAGGCAGGAGCTGGCCTCGTGGTCCTTTCTAGTGAGACAGGGCAAGACAGGCACGGGGAAGAAAGGATTTAGGATAAACACCTGTATGTTCCTCCTCTTACAATGATTTCACATCTAGGTTAAGATGGACCAGAGCCTTCTTAACAAAAAAAAGGGAGAAGATACCCAGCTTATGTGAGAGAGTTCAGAAACATAGTGTCACAAACCCAAAGCCCAACCAGAAATCAGAAAAGAACAATAAGGCTTCAGTTTTGAGAAAATATGCATAGCATGGGAATACATTGCACAGACAAGACTGAAGCTATCCATTACAGACAGGAGACAGAGCTCTGAACACAACAAAGTCTTCTAAAAGGGACAGTCATCCAAGAAACCACCACTTAAGACGCTCCCTGCACCAGCAAGCTTTCTCCAGAATGAGCTCAAGCCGGCCATAGGCCTGGTATCCTGCTTCCAACAACACTCAAAATCTCAAGGTCTGGATTGGTCATTGTGATTTAAAACTGTGTTCAGCCAAGACAGATGCTGAGAAAGAAATGCAAGTCTGAAAGGAATAGGGAACCTCTTTCCCACAGAACCCAGAGGAGTTTCCTTGGCAAAAATAGATGCCTGGCATATGAATCTATAGAAAAGCAGGGCTGGAAAGGGTATTACACATCTACTGCATTTATTCTGCTGCTCTCCAAATCCTGTGAAACTGGTGACAGGATATCAGTGACAGGATAATATTTGCTATTGCTTGTCTTTCCTGTTATCAGACATATGCACCCACTTCTCTGTGACTGGATAAATTCAGTTTAAATGCCTGGGTGAAACAGACACCCCACACTTCTTGGACACAGTTACCTTTCCTTTTGATTTACCAATTCCAGTTCTGAATATATGTGCTTCCTTCACCCAACAGCTCCTTTGGTGATTAAATTAGAGGGTCTCAAGCTTGCATAAGCTTTGGAGTTCAAAGGTGTGGAGAGAATGCTCTTCTACAGAAATTATTTTAGAACACAACACTAAGAAGCCTTGAGCCAAGCTTTTACATTAAAAACTTTTATTGAAAACATTTGGCAAGACTTAAAACTAAGAACTAGACTTGCAGATTTTAATTTCACTCATCTACTTCCACACAATTACAAACTGGAGCATAACAGGAGACAAAGTCAAGAAGGACTGGATTTAAACAGGAAATCATCAGTAGTGATCAGCTGACCAGAGTGTCCAGTGCTACAATGGATGGATTTTGCATACCAAAATGGATGCAGATCAACATAAGCCAAAAGTTGAATAGACAGCACCTCATTCTTTTCCCCTCCATGGCCCAGACAGATGTAACCCAGCAAGGGACCCATGGAAACACACACTAGAGATACAGCAGCAGCACATTAACAAACTTCAGCCAGCTGCTTAAAGATGGCAACACTCATGTTGGCTCTTGGAAAGAAAGAGCACAGTGCAATAACACTATAGGCAGAATAGATTACTAACCTGCTCAGCTGCTGCCTGGCTACCTAAGACTTCTTCCCAACCCTCTGCTGAGGGCACCATCCATACACCTGAATCTCCCTTCTCCTCCAGTCCCAAGTCACTCTCATGAATCCTCTACCTCCCACCTCCCCAAAAGCTGCAGACATCAAAGGCACCCGCCTTGAACACCTGAAGAGCAGGGGGGCCTGATGGTCAAGAAATGCAACTCTGTATCTTCCCCTTCCAAGCACTCTCTATTTTTTTCTCCATCTCTTTGAAAAGGTGGCAGAGATAAATGGAGAACAAAGAAACAAGAAAAAGCCACAGCTCTGGCCCACACCCTGCCTATTACTTAAGGGGGAAGGAACTCTTCCGAAAGAGGAGGAAAAAAATGTGCTCCGACACAATGGCTCAAAAGGCCAGGCAGCAAACCGGGCCACTTTGTACTGCTAACAAGGGAAACCTAATTACAGGAAGAGGGCAAAGAGGGACAGATAAAAGGGATACAAAATTTCAACATCTGTTGCCATAAAGGGATAAGAAGTGGGGAAACGCAAAGTGTCAGTTTGGTGTCAGTGACGGCATAAAGCTACTTTCAAAGGGCTCACGAGCGGGAGAAAAACCGAACAAGAAATTAGAGGGTTCTTTAAAAAAAAAAAAAAAAAAAAAAAAAAAAAAAAAAAGAAAAAAACCAAAAAAAAACCCCAGAAAACAAACAAACAAACAAAATCCCCACTCTGCCAAGAATATCTTCAAAAGGGGGGAGGAGTTGGATAAAGACTGGCTATTTAAAAGGTAGAGGATCTGGGTGGCTTGCAGGGGACAGCTAACTTTGGTTCAGTTTTCAGAGCTCTTCTGCTCTGCAGCATGTCATGTCATGTCACAGGAAAGAACACTGTAGGATTTGTGCATTCAAACTGTTTATAGCATGAAGACTACCATGTAAGACAAATCACTGGTCCATTTCAAATGTCAGGCTTTGCAGAATAGCTCCAAGACTTGCTGCAAAGAGACCTCTGGATTTTTCTACCTTATGAAGAAGCATCCTTGACACAGGGGCATTTGTCTCTTAACGACATGCAAGACCACCCCAATAACATGGGAAGCAACAGTTCTCTGCAGGCAAATGACAAATGCTGGCCTTGGAGCTGTCAGTGGTGCATGACCCTCATCTTCCAAGGAGTTTAAACTCCCAAAGGCAATAGAAAGAATAAGAAAGAGGAGGAGGATCTGAATAAGGTTTCCTTTTCTCTTGCTTGCCATTAAGTGGCTGTTATGTTGAGCCACACACTCACACTGGTAAACAAGACAGGACGGTCTGAATAGAGAAAGGCAGAAGTGAACAGAGGAACCTGTCCTGCAAGAGGGGCAGCTGCCATCATATCCTTCACTAAAGGAAGGACAAGGGTACTTGGAAGAGGACAAGGAGTCAGCAAGCCCTGATACTTGATGCAAGGACACAGGTTAGTATCGTGTGGCCCATATTGCTCACCATTCCCCTTGCAGACCTCTAATCACTGAACTTACAGCTGCTTCTACATACACACACCTTGATCCAGAGTGGGAATAAGTGCACAGCAACTCCCCCACTCTAAAAGCAATCAGATGGCACAAGGTAGCATGTGAGGGGTGAGAGATGTCCTCCACAAGTGCAGCTAGCCAGCTTCAAAAGCATGCAAAAAAAATCTAAATCCTCCTTCATTACAGGAGACAGGGCCAGGTGTAGCAGCAGCTGGAATTTCAGCCATGAGAGACAGTGTTTTGGCATTATGCAGTCATTCCCCTGCTTTAGACTCCCTTGACAATTGCTTGTTGCTGCCTGTTGTGGCTTTGATCCAACGCCATCATCTCAGCAGAGTCAAAAATGAAAGACAGTTGTGGGAGCGGGATGCAGCAAGAGGCGTTTCCTTTCCCCACTAAAAATTTCCTCTACACCAAAACCAATCAAGCCCTTTTCAAAGCACAGGACATATTTACAGGTGAAGATATTATCCCCTTCCTCTTGGAGGGATGAGAATGGCTGCCCCAGGGTCAGGGAACAGCGAAGGTCATAAATACAAAACATACCATGACCAACAGTGACAAGCACCAGCCAAGGACTTATCTGGCCTGGAACTAAGATGATCAGTACACAAAAGGTTATTTAAGCTTTAAATCCTTTTGTAGCATGTTCCAGATCTCAGCTGTTGGGTAAAAAGACCACCTACCCCAATGGAAGAAAATGGCACAGAAACTGTTATACTGTTACCTACTCACCCCTCGATGCAAAGAAAATTGCCCTAACTGAACTAGCTGATCCTGGACAGCACTAAACATCTCAGTGGTGCTAAGGATCCTGTGGTTTTCAAGAACACACCTTATGCATCTTTCTACCCTTCCCATTTTTTTTTTTTTTTTTTTGACAGAGTTACCTGGATTCTGTTCTTAGACATAATATCCTTGCCATGTTCAGCTTCTGTGGGGCAGCCTCTGGGCCCTTTTGTGGCTACAAGAAAAGGGTCAGCAGCAAACTCTGGCTCTGACTGCCAGATGTTATCAGGACACATTGAGCACAGGAGGAGTTTTTAAGTCCTGGGTGGCTCTATGATTTCAAGTTTTCATGCCACACTCTCATTCCTGGTGTCTGACCAGGGAGACAACATTGAAAAGCCTCAAAAGAACAGACAGCATTTCTTACAAGATCACTTCTGGCAATCACTGGAGCCTTTGAAGATGGATCCAAAGCTCTGCTAGGAAGATGAACAGTTTATGGAGAGTCAAGAGCTGGAAGGATGGTTCTGTACCCCCTTTTTGTGAATAACAATATCAAGCCTCAAAGCTAGAGTCCCAGCCATGCTTCCTACTCAGCCTCTTACCCTGCACATGTTGATGAGTCTACCAGCTCACACACAGGTCTCTGCAGAGGAAAAGACCCAGTGGCATGGTGCATTCCAGCTGTGACAGGTGAAGAGGGAAGAATAAGTTTGACACTCTAGCCATTTCAACAGAGACCCAGTGGCCTAGGTTGCCTTGGCTTTTTTATTTGCCTGTCACTCAGGCTTTTACGTTATTGAAAGATCAAACTCCGCTGTGCTTGTTCATTACCTTAATCCTATTTTCTACACAGCTTTATTATCTCTTCAGGCTTCCTTGGGAAAGGCTGTCAGAAAGGCTGGGGCAGGGGGGAGAGGGTTGCCCATCTCCTCACCCCTGTCAGATGCCTCTATTCAAGAACAGCCAGAAGGCTTGATGGGCATCACAGCACAGCCTGCATCCTTCTGGCGTACTCCAAAGGCACCACTGGATGGATCACTAAGAAACATGCACCATAACTAATGCACTGGTGCTCTTTCCTGCTCCAGCTTGTCCTTTGTAGGATGCATTGTTGGGAAATATTTTTGTTACTTCAGAGAAAAAAAACACTGGTTTAAATTTGTATTTGATACAGTTGACTTAAACAATCTAAACTATTTAAACTATAGATTAGAAGGCAACTTGTCCCAGACCTTCCCTGTGTCCACACCAATCCTTCTCCAAATACAGCTCTACTGATATCCCTCAGGCCCCTTCTGCCACTGCTCACCTCAATCCTGACAGCACTCCTTTGGATAATCTGGGCTGTGCCACTCCTACCCAGAGCATCCTGGTCCTGGAAGGCAGGGCTGCCATTCCAATAATCCTGTGAAATATTTGCTATCTGTCCATCACTACACTGAGACCCTCAGGCTGAGAGTTTCAAATTTGTCAGCAGTTGAGTCTCACATTAAGATTTGAGAACGACATTTTCCCAGTTGCTAAGGTCAGCACCTTCACCAAACAGGAACTACTCAAAGACCTCAAATCAGAGGCCACAGCAATTAACCTCCTCAGTGCTTATTAGGACAAAGAGAAGACAACGTGCCTAAGTCACTTCCATAGATAACCTGTTGCCACACATCACCTCTCTGAACTACTGGAATTGCCAGCCAGGACAAGGTGACTTCAGTGCCTGTGTTTGCCTCTGGCTTCCCAGCTCCACAGAGAAGTGGGTGAATGGGAGGATAAGGATCACCTTCCTCACCTCCTCTGGCCGAGGCATCAACAGACAGATGAAAAGGTGGTGTAATGGGTATATTTTGACTGTATACAGGTAATGGGAAGAAACTAGGATGGCTGTGCCATCAACTGGAAAAGCTGAGAAGAAAAGCCAAGTTACTGAACCAGAACCACCCCCCACATATGCCTTTCCACACCAGTTTGCTTTGTCCCCCACTCCACAACACATCTCATCTTCTATCACCCCTTGCCTGTATTGACAAAAGGAATGGTATCCTTTTGCAGCATTTCCAATATTGCATTGTTATTCACTTTTCTTGTCAAGTCCCTCCCTGTAACCTGGAAGCTCACTCACCTCTCAAGGTCCCAGATTCTCAGAGGTGAGATGTGTCCACAGCAGGCTGTCCCTGTCACAAATGAGCTGTTTAAAAAAACAAAGAAACAAACAAAGAACACTTACTAATCCTCATGTTCTGAAGAAAGTGCATGAGCAAGACAGAGAAAACAGGTTACAAGACAGACTTTGAATTCTGGTTCAAGATGATTTCAGCACGTCCCACCACATTTCACAAGGGACAGGCAGCAGCAAAGGGAGAGCTGCCACAAGACACTCACTAGCTGAGCTTCCCAGATGCAGCAGGTCACAACTGCAGAGAATTGGCAGGACATAAAGATGTATTTGTAATACAATGCGAAAACCTAAACAGGAACAGCTGTAAACAACATTTTCAAATGAGTCAGTACAGTATTTAGCATGTTTCATACACAGTTAGTGCTGTAAGCTGCAAAGACCCCATGGAAAATTCACTATTATTTCCTACTTCATGTCTCACTTCTGCTTGTTGGCAACTTCTGAGTACAATCATGAACTGGCTGCAGCATCACAAGCCTAAAGAATCACAGAATAGAGGTCTCTGGTCCAGCCTACTCAAAGCAGGGCCAGTTTCAAAGCTGGATCAGGTTGCCCTTCCCAGTGCTCAGGCATTCCCTGTTAGAGGCAGCACAGCTTTCCTGCAGCAATATCTGGCTCCATTTACACTCTCCATCAGGGCCCATTCCAAAGTCCTCTTGGCAATACCATGTCCCTGCTGCACATGCTGGCTCCAGAGGTCACCTGACACTCACAGGCCTTATATTAGTTCATAAGACATAACAAATCCTTAAAATCAAGCATGAGGAACATGGGTGCTGTGCTCTCCAAACCACACTGCTTGTTTCGTGCCAGCTTCCCATTCTCAGTCCAAATAAGAGGAAGCAGCTCGTACAAGGACTTCTAAGTTACAAATGACCTCTCATAAAGCCATGTTTATTGCAGCTACTGAGAATAAAATGCCAGAACTATGTTTAAGTCAATGCAACAAGGATAGTATGAACACAGGAAATGGAACCTGTTTTAAATAAAAGCCATTTCTATGCTTTGCCTAAAGAACTTCTGCAGTATGACAGAGGGCTGGCAGCTGAAAAATGAAAGCAAAATAAGAAAACAATGTCATGTCTATAAAAATAACAGAGCAGTTTTTAAACATTTATTTGATCCTCTACAGCATCCTTTCTTTGGAAGTCAAGATGTCCGCAAACCTCTACTGCACCAGGAATAGATTCTTGCAGTACCCTTGACTTCTGTGAGAAGCACTACTGCTGCTGCAAGAAGGCACTCAGCAGCCAAGTGGTGAACACAGGTTCAACTCAATCAAAGCCCAAGAAAGACCAGGTGGAAGCAAGACCAGAACTCAGGACTCCTTCTATTCCTATCTCTGTGGTTTAGCTGAGCAACTGGTTTCTCCAAGCCGTAAGGCCAAAGCAGCACTGACAAAACACTCTGCAAAAGAGGCAAGCAGGTAACATCAAACCACTTCAAAGAGCTACAAGAACTTAGGGAGGGCTTCAGCTACCAAGGCTCTCTTTTGTGCTGACTCTATCCTTCCACCCAAACTTATGGACCTGGAGGTGTTCACAAGTTCTGTGGATGCTCTTAGATGCCCTTTAGGCTAGAAAAGGCCTGCAGAACTAGAGCTATTTCAAAGTGTCTCCAACCAGGATGTCCTAAATGCAAAATTCCAGGTTCATTGGCAGTGCACATGCGATCAGCCAAAGCACCTGTAGCACTTGGCTGTCCCTAGAGGTGCTGCAGGGTGCTCACATTACTCTTCTCCATATAAGTCCTTGACCAAAGTCTGAGAGTCTATGGAAAATCCAATTCCTGTTGCTGTGCAGCAGTCACCACAATCAATTAAGAAAGTGTGCAGCATTTAATCTTTGGAAACATGGTTTCTGCTCAATGCCTGCCTTCTCTCTACCATAGTCCAGGATAGGGGGGAACATTTCTCTTTTGCCGATGTCACCCATCTCAGAGGAGAACAAACAAAAGACACCTACTTTGACAGCTTGTCGGTCAAGCCCCATGTCTGGAAAGCAGCACTTTGGTCAGGAGGTCCCTCTGCTACAAAGCTAGGTGTTGGGTTTTGTCCCCCCTCCCCAGTTATAATCCATTAATAACTACTAAAGTCAATTACTGTGGTTAGAAACACAATAGCAGTCAGGGAGTCAGTCAAGCAGGCAATTGGGTGCTTAAGATTTTTCTTTTGGGGGACAAACTGACTCTGTCCCAGCAGAGAACGCTCTCACGTGAGAGACAGATCCCTTTGTGTAGAAGGTATGCACAAGGCTTTGATGGCTGCCACAGGTCTAAATTACCATGGAGGCACACCAACAGGGAGAAAAAGGTGGGAGGAACAGCTAGGTCTAATCCTCCCTCATGCTGTCAGTTCTGGACTTCAGCTTTCCCTCCTTGGTCCTTACCCCTCACCCCTCAGAGGAAAAAAAAAAAAAAAAACAGAGAGAGAAAAAAGCGTTAGATAAAGAGATTTTTCTCCAGCATCGAATACAGGCCTCAGGGCCACAAACAAGTCTCTTCTGGGTAAAGCTGACTCCATTCAGTCAACAGGAATTTTGTCTCATACTTCAGTGAGATCAGGTTTGCAGGCCTTATCTTTAACAGCCTGAGCCCATTAGCAAGCAAAGATAAGACTTCTCCCACAAGAGCAGGCCACCTTCACTGCAGCATTAGAATGCAGCATTCACAAGACAACATGGACAAGAAGGGGTGCCAATGAGAAATTCTCAAAGCCTGAGAGTGAACCGACCTTAAAAGTCTGGATTCCAGGGCATGGTAGGGGGCCCCTCCCCTTGAGTCTGATCTGCAGGCACACACCTTGAAGCCTCAGGTGTGTCATAATTGGGAACCTCTCAGAGGTGACAGTTTTACTTCAGGCAAAAAAGCAACACAAGTCAGCTTTCATATGTCTAAGACAACATGCAGATTGGAGGAAAGCATGCAAAGCTTGGCTCCAAAACTTCTGAAACTTCGTTTAGTGTGGAAGATCAGGCTGAAGCCTTCTATGAGGCTTGCTTCTTTCAGTCTATCTTCAACAAGGCTCTTTCGTCTTAAGAGAGCACAGAGCACACATAAGACAACCCTCCAGTTTAGAGAAGTGCAGCTTTTCCACAACTGTTGTTGCCAGCTGCCCAAGAAAAACAATTCAAGCTGAGTTACTAGCTTGGGAAGTGTCATTCATTTTGCCCACACTGCTTTCTACAGCCAGATTGGGGAGAGACTAGATTGGGAAGAGGGGAGTACAGGATACCTTAAATATATTAATGCAAGCATGACTCATCTACCTGAAATATATACAACACACTGATGTACACTGACTCTGGTCAGATGCATCTACATCCACCAGAAAAACTGCTATGGCCAGGCTCCAGATGGCCTTGGAGATGTAACGACCCTTCCCCACTAAGCTTCCTCCTGTCCTTTGAAAGCTGCTGACTACCATGACTACAAGTGCCCTCTAATAGGCCCTTCTAAGGGGAAAAAAAAGCACCATTGTAGGGCTTCCATAACAGGGCATGTTGTCTTCACAGGGATCCCCTAGGAACTAAAACCAAGCCAAAAACCAAACCAGGAAGGCAAGAATTTTGCACAGCATTAACACACATACTTCATAAACAGCATATTTTTGTTGTCCAACACAAGGAATCTTCCAACTCATCTGATACTTTGATGTGCTCTTTCTTATTTGAAACTCCCTACTGACAGGAGAGGAGAGGAGAGGAGAGGAGAGGAGAGGAGAGGAGAGGAGAGGAGAGGAGAGGAGAGGAGAGGAGAGGAGAGGAGAGGAGAGGAGAGGAGAGGAGAGGAGAGGAGAGGAGAGGAGAGGAGAGGAGAGGAGAGGAGAGGAGAGGAGAGGAGAGGAGAGGAGAGGAGAGGAGAGGAGAGGAGAGGAGAGGAGAGGAGAGGAGAGGAGAGGAGAGGAGAGGAGAGGAGAGGAGAGGAGAGGAGAGGAGAGGAGAGGAGAGGAGAGGAGAGGAGAGGAGAGGAGAGGAGAGGAGAGGAGAGGAGAGGAGAGGAGAGGAGAGGAGAGGAGAGGAGAGGAGAGGAGAGGAGAGGAGAGGAGAGGAGAGGAGAGGAGAGGAGAGGAGAGGAGAGGAGAGGAGAGGAGAGGAGAGGAGAGGAGAGGAGAGGAATAAACAAGAGGCAAAAATAAAAACCCAACAGAACAACCAAGAGCCTGTTTCTCCAGAAGCTAGACCTTCTCTATGTTCCAGAAGAGACATTTCATTAGACATCATCCCCCCACAGAAGCTGGGCCAGGAAATGAAAGATAACACATATCCTGGCAGTGCTGTTGGAAGAAACACAAGAACTCTCCATCTAACTGACTTGTGGTTGTTGAAGATCCCATGGCATTCCTGGCAACAGCAGTAGTGCTCTGGCTACACTCCAGCTGCAATAATCCCATGGCTGTTCCCAAGGTGCCAACTACAGTTTGACTCACGTAGCATCCCTCTTTACCCCATCCTGGACAGACCATTGCCAGATGTGAACAAACCAGAGGGACTAAGGTAGATGTCCATCAATCCTTTTGGAAAGATGCTGTTTATCCTGAGGCTTGGAAACAGTCTCAGCTCCAGAAATACAAGTCATATTGAACAACATATACTTTCCCCACAATCAACCCAGCCTCTAGAGTGGATCCTGCCTAAGCTGGGAATCCTGCAATGCAAATTCATTGAAGGAACCTGGATAAAACAGGTCCTCTCCCACCTCTTCTCAATACATTTCCCCTGTGCCCCAGGCTTGTGCCCTTCCCTGCACTGTGAACAGATTGCTTCTCTAGTTCTATTCTGCTCTTCAGGGATTTCAAATCCAGAATCTGCTTGACACGTGCAAAAGCCCATTCCTTCCTCCTGGCACTCTCCCTCGCCCCCTGGAATTGGACATCGTTGTTCCATTTTGGAAACTATTATATATGGAGACTCATTTGACTGGGAAACAAAGAAGTTATTACTTGACACAGCCCTGCAGCTGGGAATGTGGAAGGCGGGGGGAGAAAAGGGGGAGAATCAGGGGAGACAAGATGGGGGGGTTGGTAGCAGTGTTATGAAAGCGATCAACAGAAAGGACAGCTCAAAGATGGGAAACATCTATTTTAAAAAGTCTCAAGTGAGATGAGAAAAGAAGGAGAAGGGAAGCAAGTCCAAAAGGGAGATAGGAGAAGAGAGAGAGCAGTTGGTGCCGACGGTGCCGCGGGTTAAACACACGGGTCTGTGGGTTTGTGTAGCCTTTGATTCAGCACTGACACGCTTTGGCAAGGGAGGCCACCGGAGCTGTCAAATCCTTCACCAACGTGCCCATCAATTGTATTCAGCTCTCCCCGACCCGCACTGGCATTTTAATTACTGTTGGGTAAACTAATTTGTACAAATGAAGGCAACTCTGCCTAATAGAATATGCAAGCTCTCTGACCTCTGACAGGCGATGACACAAGATACAAAGGAGGCAGAGGAAAGCTTTTTATCAGAGCCTTATTACTCTCTATTACTCCAATTAGTTAAGCTCCAGTGCTCCTAATTGGGGGAAAAAATTGCAATTAAATCAATTTTTGATGGGCTGAAAGTGGGTTACCGAACCGCCCTGCCTGTGAAACACTGATATTATAGCAGCAAAGGTCAAAGTCTTTGTCGGCACCTGTGGGGCCCCCACCTCCCTTCTCCAAGCCCCTCTGTGCCCCCCCAACACACACACGCAGCTCACTAAGGCGAATCATTAGAACATGTCATGTCTTATCGCGGCCGCCACCATCCCGCCAGCCTCATCAGTTGACATCATTATGGAAGGTAACTCCTCCAGCATGAATACAGTGCTAAGGTCACACAAACTTGATGGAGCCCCTGCTGAAGAGCAGATGCAACAGTAACAACATTGTGAAGGGGAGAGGAGGGGGTCAGAAATCCAGCACAGGGAGTTTTGCCACCTCCAGCATGAGACTTCACCGACAGACCAGATACACATAAAGGGAGAGAGACAGAGTGCAGGGGAGCAAGTGCTCCTTCCCCAGGGGCTTTTAATTTGCCAGGAAAAAAAAAAAAAAGCAGCACAGCATCAGTTTAGCATCCTCTTCTTTATGAGCAAGTAGGCCCACAAATATGCAAGAAATCCCACCTGCCTTAGATGCAGACAATGCCGGACAAACCCAGGACTGGGTGGTCATACCAGGCTGGTGTTGCCCCTTCACTGTCCTAGACCAGTTCCTTTAGCTGTATTTTGTACTTCTTGCAGGATGAGCAGAGAACTGAACCAAGCATCTTCAGTACCCCAGAAATCAAGACAGCTGGGTTATATGTCAACATTCTGTAACCACTAATTCAACAAAAAACAGCAGGTAAGACAGTGCACCTAAAGCTCACATGAGCAAGCAGAAGAATCCCTCTGCAGCATAGCCTCACCTTTGTTGAATAACCTTGCTGAAAAGACACAGCAGCTGAAGGCAAATAGCCAGGCTTGCTCCAGAAACAGACTGGAAAGCTCTGGCTGCTGCTACTTCTTTGAGCTCATGTGCATGCTACAGCATCCCCCAAGGCACCAGTAGACTCAGAGTTAAATTGTGCTCCTGATATACCTCATAAATGTCACACAGAGAAGGTACAGAAGAGCTCTGCCACACTCCACCATGGACTCAGCACAGAGAGAAAGCAAAATGCATAGAGAAGTCCATGAACCCTGCAACGCTGACAACCACTACTGCTCCAAGAGGAAATCCTGTGCTCTTGCAAGGAGCACCAGTGACACATGCATGAACACATGGACTAATAACTCATTCATATGCCACCTCAAGTGGACCACTAAAAAGTGGTCCCCAGAAAGAGAGGATTTACATTTTATACTGAAGGGCACTATAGAGATGCTGGATTGAAACATGAAGTCCTATTTGAGGCAGAACTCCAGCTCATGAGATAGAAGAAATGCTCATGTTGCTGCCTCCCAGGTCATACACTTCATGCCTCATGATAGAGGGAACATCAGCTTCACCTCTCCAGCCTTCCTCCGTGGCCTCTAACTTCATGTCTTCCTCCAGACTTCAGAGACACTCAGGCTGAAGAGCAGAAAAAGCTTTTAATATCCCTAAAAGCCTAATTCCTGGCATGGTAGACAGATCACCCCTACTCTAGCAAGCTGCTTAGCAGGTGTACAACCTAGACACCTCCATCTGCCTTCACTCCTTTGCAGTTTCACCCCATATCTGTGTCCAAGTCACCTGCAACCTTGATCACTGTCCCTTCAGCAGCCCTGCAGCAGGTAAGTTCTGTGAAAACAAGCCACCAGATACAGAGTACAATCCTCATTTCTGGTGAAAAACTGAGCTCAATGACATCAAGACAAAGATTCCAGACAGGACAAATACATGCACACTCTTCCACGCTACAGCATTAAATGGGAAAATACCCTTGATTAGAAACTAGTGATTCAATCCACAAAACAGTCCTGATGTTCCTAGGCCTGTTCAGATCTAAATATCACTGCTTTCCCCAACACTCCACATGACACACGCTTTCAGGAAGAAGCAAATGTTCAAAAGAGGACCACATTCAGATTAGCTCTATAAAAGTTGATTGATGATCCTGAGTGTTCCTTTACAAGAGGAATATTGGAACAGTGCTTTTCACAGTGCTGCTGTCATTTTTCAGAACTTCAAACAGAATTGCTTTTGTAGCTATACAAGTATTTGACATCAACCTGCTCCTTTATTGAAGGAAACGTCTTGAAAACCTATTTTTAATAATGTAAAATAGATATTTACATGCTATGTCCAACAATCTTCATTTTTCCTCACTCCCCAAACTTCTGGGGTTGCCAGGCATGGAGTAGTTGTTCATGCAGAGGTCTTTGTACAGGAACTCCTCATCTCTCTCGAGACCAAATTTAAACCCCAAAAGTTATTACTGTTATTACAGGAAAAAAGAGACTCCTTAAGCATAACAGAAATTTAATTCAGAACATAATTCAGGCACTTACCTGAATAACTTGTACCAAAAATCAAAGTCTGTGCCAAAACTGATTTGTCTGTGCATGCCTACCAGGCCTTTCCGTGAGCAGAGCTCTCTGCAGGCAACCACTGGGGTTACATCTTAGAAGCTGAATAATAAAGAAACATGACTCAACTGAGAAATCACTTCTGAGTTTAAAATCTGGGCTGTGCAAGACATACAGCTCTCTATTCCTACCATAGAGAGCTTTCTGTGAAGAAAGAGAAGGGGAGAAAGAAAGAAGGAAAAGAATGACATCTAGGGACTTTAAGGTCAGTTTGAGACTAGGTGGTTAAACACCACTACAGCACAGTTATATCAGCTTATCAGTAAACAGAACAAAATCTCAAAGAACTTTTTTAATGCTCAGAAGCTATAACATTAGAAATTCAAAGAAAGTGGCTACTAAGGTTACATTTGTGTTTTGAGGAGTTAAAGGTTTATTTGGGTTTTTGTTTCTTTTTCAAGTGCAGGTGAAATAACCACAGCTGGTGTCTCAACTTCCTTACTCACACAAAGCATTCTCCCTTCCAACGTCACTACAGAAATCTCAGCCATCAGTAGCAACTTGTTATACTCTACTCTTGCTCTACTCCCCAGAGCAGCCTTTCAAACACCAATGGGCAAGACTCCTGAGAGGTACCCACCAGACAGCATGTTCTACCTCCAACTGCTGCACATGCCATCTGCAATACAGTACACAGGAGTTGCAAGATAACTTCATAAAATCTCTACCCTGGGTTTTTTTAATGAATTGAAAGGAAGGAACAGATGGAGCTGCTGACTGAGCAGCAGAAAAACATGATCCCTAGATGAGATACATGCACAGTATTAGACACTGGACACCATTTGTACCTACAGACTATCACGCATCTTGGGCAGATCTCCAAGGGCCTGGCATTCAGTTCTCACCAACCTGCACACCCACTTCCAGCCTTCACACCCATCATGTTTCCCCTCCTTACTCTGGTCAGTACCGTTATCCTTCCCCCTCGCCCCCTTGGACAGGACAACCTGAGCTCAACCTTTGCCCACATCCCTAGAGCCAGCAGCCTCCTTGAGCTTGGTGCTCTGGGCCCACACACAGCCTTACAAGAAGCTCTGAACTCCAGCCCTCACTTCCTCAAAGCCTGCCCAGGTGTAAAGCTCCAGCGATTTCTTTTTCTTTGCCATTTTCCCTCCCTCCTCCCTCTTCTCCTAGCCCCACCAACATTTTCAGGCCACACAGTGAGCAGGGAGGTTGGAGTACATGAGGACCATTGCAGCAGTCGTGCTGTTTCAGGCCCCCCCCAACTCAAGACAATTTCTAAGAGCCATTTCTTATCCTCCCCTCCGTGAAATGATTTCTGTTAATTGCCTGGTGGGAATCAGTTATAGGTGGGGGAGACTCTCCCCACACACACACCCTGGCCCCTAATTGGCTTATTGAAGTTTTAACGGGGCTTTCACCTGGAGAAGCTGGTAATTATTCCCTTCATTCCCCTCTTGCTTGTACCTGTAGCTTCACACTTGGGGCCTGCCTGGCTCCACAGGGGGGACTTTGTTCCCTCTAACTACAGGCCCCACACAAATGGGCCCAGCAGCAGGAAAACACTGCAAAGTGGTAATTTTCAGCCCCGCGTAATTAGCCAAGGTTCTTTCAGCCCAAACTGCTGAATGGGGAGAGGGCTGCTGGGGAGGGTGCGCCATGTGGGAATGGAGGAACGGGGGCTGCTCTCAACAGGCGGACAAAGACCTCTTGGGGGCTCCAATCTGGGGCGAGCAAGAGGAGGGGGTGGGAGTGGGACAGTTCGCCTGGCATAGCTGGGGCACCGTCAGCAGTGGGACACACACTGAGGAAGTCAGCCCATGGCATCCTTCCCCCAGCCTGTGGAACAGGGCAGTGCAGGATGCCAAAAAAGCGGTAAAGGAGAAAAGAGATCCAGTGATGCACAACAGAAGCACGTGAAGGGGTCCGATGCATGACAGATTCTTGAAGGCCTGGTGTAGCCTATGCTCCCAGGACAGGATTTCTAGTCTAGTACCTTCACACTGAGATTTAGAAAGGCAATAGACTCAGGGAGAATTAGCTGGACAGTGCAGGTCCCAAACAGGATAGCAAGATCTGTGAGAAGGACAGAGTGAGAACTCTTATTGCTGAGAAAAATCATCAAAAAGTAACTCCTCCAGCATCTGCTCCAAAAGTCAGGCAACAACCATAACCAGGAGGACAGCAAAAAAGGCTCCAGGTTCTCTTTTTGCTGAGGCATCTCTCATTAGCAAACCAAAACTGTTTTTCATAGTGGGACCTCACTTGTTCTGTCTCCCTTTCTGCTACAAGACTTTGGTTTTGCAAAACTACCAGGAAACCTGCTGCATGTGGGTTCAAAAAACTTTGCCACCAGTATATCACTCCTGTATTAAATCAGACTGATGTCAGATGTCCCACAAGCCAGAAACTGGCATCCTGTGTGTGACATGCTGCCTCTGCTGATTCTCAGAACTTGTTAGCATCTATGCTTTTTTTGAATTATCACCATTGCCTTCAGGATAGAAATGCTTGTCCTGACTTGTCAGGTCTTGTAGACAAGTTAAAGTGTTAAAGTTGCTGCTCAGCTGGATTAATGATCACAGCTTCAGTGCAATGGGGTCTGGGCGATTTTTTGTTTGTTTTTAAAGTTTTAAAAAACTCACCTTGTGTCTCTTATGATTGCAATATCCTACTAGAAAGCAAGAATTGTCATAATCTAAAAGCTTGGTCCTGATTCTGCAATGAAGACCAGGTGAAGATCCAGCAGGGAAGTGGAAAGATGCCACTATTATCAAAGGACAGGTACACCAGAGTGCTGTGCAAGCCCTAGGAGATGCAATTGCAACAATCCTGACAACAAGGAAAGGAGATCCTCAGGGACTCCAATTGTAGGAAGGGAGCAGGCAGGCAGCACAACCCCCAGGGCACAGACTTTTAATTTCTGAGCTGCCTAAAATACAATAGTGACACAATGCTGCAGCAGGTTGCAAACTAGAGAAGCAAATTGCCTGGTTCAACCCCACGATTCTGGTTTCTTTTCAGGCCATATCTATTTCTATCACATTTTATGAAAGACTCTTGCAGAAAGGATCATTTTTCAATTTCAATCCCATTTATTTCAGCCTCACCCAAGATGCCTTAAGTACTTGGCACAGATAGATTAATTCAGCCAGATACTGTGTGCCTTTCACCCATCAATTCTCAAGACTTTTCCTTCGAAGCAACTTTTGACACCTCTGGACAAAGTATGCTTGCTGTGAAATCCATGCCAGCACCTGAGAAGCAGACATCCAGAATGAACAAAAGTAAGTCCATGTTGACCAGTCCAATTTCAAGCCTGTGCAGAGAAACAGAGTGAACATTCCCTGCACCAGTGGGAAAAGATATGTAATGTCATCTCTGCTCACATTTTATCACAAAACTTATGTGGTCCAGGGCTTTTTCTTCTTATAACCTCTCACCCTACAAGAGGACATGTGGAATTGATTTAAGTAAATATTCCAGCTGTCACTGCTTTGGACAAAAGTCTAAATATTTGATCATGTATAGAAAATGCTTAAAGAATCATGATGTAAAAGAAGAAAATCTCTTCTATTTATGAAATACTGCCTTTCTATTTTTTAAGACTCGGGACTGCCAAGACCAATCTCAGTATTTTTTCAGATGTAACTGGCAAAGTCTTCAGTTAACAAATATTGTTTTAAAAATGTATGTATATATATAGAATGACATTTTATATAAACTTTTCCATTAGAATCTATGACAGAAAATTACTTTTCAATAAGCAGCAATCCATGCATGCCAGTGAGGTCAGGGGGAGGGAGAATCCTTTCAGGTCTGCCAGAACAACTAAAAATCAAGAATGTTTCAGTTTAAAAGTAGAGGTGGAAGGAATCTCTTTTACTGGTGCCACAAGCCACAAATTATTTTTGTCTTTTTCCTTTTGCGATACAGACACATATGTAATAAATTCAAACTCTAGTATTTAGGAGGATTTTGAAAAAAACTGATCAGGATAGTGAGGAGGAAGAGGAGTCAAACAAATACTTTCCTTATCTTAGCACACAGGGCAGCAATTCTTTCTCAATACCATCAGAGGCAGGAGCTGTACTTGTTCATGCTTTTAGGGAAAAGAACCCAAATCACAAAAACAGAGTGCTTGATCTTCCTCATCTGCCTTGTGATATTCAAACAACTTACAAATTAAGTCTAAATGAGCTGTTCATCAGGGGAGAGGGAAATAATGCTCAGAGGGTTTTAAGAAGTCAAAGACCAGAAAAGGTGAAAGGGGAAAGGCATATATATGGAGCACATGCTACACACAGAGAGGGCCAGCACACTGAGGCATGGAGACACAGGTGCTCTGTGGAGGAGGGAAGCAAAGCCTCATCTGCGTTTAACTCAGCCATGAAATGACTCCTAGAGCTTTCCTGTTCTGATCATTCCACCCCTGACACGGACACGCTTGCAACAACCTTAATCCACTTGTCCTTAAAGCTCTGGGCAGCTTCCACCTCCCCAGTTCTCCACTCTATGCAATATGATTTGCTTCAGGGTTTTCATACTACGTGTTTGGAGTATGTCAACGCTTCAGCCCTAAGCAACCAAGATCCTGAATATAACCCCTCCTCCCCATCTGCAGGTTCAGGGCATGCTTGGTTTTGAGCAAGCACCAGAGTGAGAAATCAAACCTGGTAGTCAGGTCAGAAAGCCCCAGTCCTGCATGCAGAGAAAGGCATACAATGTTTCACTAACAGATAATATACATCTAAGGTATAAAGACGTTTAGTGGCCACCTCCCACACAGATCCCAAACCACCCAAAAACTTGCTGGAAAAGTTTTGCAGAAGCCAGAGTTCAAACCATCAATAACGTACAGTTTCACAGCACAGATTTTCACCTTCAGTATCTGTAATCAGGCTGAGCTGCAAGGCAGGCTAGGAATTATTAGATTTCACTGATAACTGAGATAAGCCAGATGAAGATAAGAAAGTGATCAGGCAAAATAGATGGCATAGAGATAGGGAAAGGATAAGACAAGAAGTCGAGCAGTAATTTATTATGACGCTTTATGTCAGTATATTGGGGGAAAATTACACATAAAACGGTATAAGAGGGAAAGGATTGCATTGGAAAGGACTGAGAAAAAGACTCTTCAGGCACACATCTCAAGTCTGCAATGGAACAGAGGATTCCCTAACATACATTGTCCTTTGATCACAAAAAAATCTGATAAAGGGATATTAAGTACCACACTGCCTCCTGCCACTCAGTAAGCTGCTGTCTAGGTGAAGCAGGACAATCTGCTGGCAGTCAGTCCTCCAACACTTCAACAAACAGAAGTCTGGAAGCTTTAAATGCATAGGTAGCTTTGTGGGTAGGAGAGTGAAACCACAGTTTTCTCCTTTCCTTTCCATTGCTTGCCCTATTTCCATGTGCTCTGAGAATTTAGGAAGTCACATCCAAAAACACAGCTATTAAAAGAACAATTTCTACTTGTTAAGTCAAACACCCACACAAAGAAAAGCCAAAACCAAGCTCACTCACAGGTCCTACACTGAAATGAGCACATTACTCAAACATCAGTATTTGATTCTGTAGCCAGTTACAAGTGTCCCAGTCGAAACTGTCACTCATCTTCATCGTGTGAATACACAAGAACCAATTACATGGCCATCAATTCATGCTGGGCTGTGTCTCTGTGGACTCCAATCAGAGGGTGCACTGGGAGGAAGTGATGAGCTTACCACAGGTCAGGGATACCTGAACTCCACTCCAAACAACAACTGGCCAGCAAGTACCTGCAAGTTGTGGCTTGCTACTGCTTCACACAAGGCCATTGATACTAGAGTTAGGGTAGCTTGGGAAAAATATTAAAACTTTAAACAGAGTGAAGGGTATCCAGAGAGAGAAATCATTCACTGTGTAACCACATAAGACAATCAGGCAAAAGGTTTAAAAATGAAATAACATGTTTCTTCCTCAGAACACAACACTGAATTTGAAAGGAGCCTATGAAGCCCAGAACATTAACAGGTTCAGAAAGAAGAGATGAGCTGCTCACAGAGCTATCTTCTGCAAATATGAAAGAAACATTGGTCCAGATGAAAACTTTAGCCAGGGAAACCCTAACGTCTCCTCATTGGAAGCTGGGAAGGAAAAGGCAGGAAAGGACCCTTTGCTCTTGTTTCTTACCTTCTCCATAGACATTCACCACTGACCACTGCTGAACACTAAGTGCTGGGGTAGAAGTATGCTGGACTGGCCCACCATGGCCAGAAGAAGAAGAGAAATGCCCACTTTTGTCAAGCTATGGCCCATCGAGCTCACTTTTTTTCATCTCCAGTGGTACTGGCAGACGCTGTTCAGGAAGAACACGTGAGCATGGCAACCTTCTGTGGTCATTCACTTTGCATCTACAGTTTCTGTATTAAGGATTTCAAAGAGTGTATCCCCACCTAGTTCCTCATTATGAACTTGTTATCCATGAATTTACAAAATCACTTTCAAAACTGCTGGCATCATTCACCTCCACAACCTTCTGCTCTGAGACCATCAGAAAACAGATGTCAGAGAAACATTACTGCTTTTCTAATATCTAGAGCAGGCTCCCTTGCTTCTCCACTGTCAAAGAGGAGAAAATCCAGGGGAAGTATACAGAAAATTAAAACATGCTCTAAGCCAAGACAGAAAATCAGATGCAAGAGAGAAACTCTTCAATCAGACAGTCCTGCTCCATCCCCATCCCTCATTAAATCAGCCTGAACAGCCAAAGCAGGTCACTGAACAAAGCACAGGTGTAAAGCTCAACACAGCTGCACCAGAAGGAAGAGATCAAGCACAGCAATAGTAGCAGCTGCTGCTTGGCCCAGCTCAGTCTGCAATTGCTGCTTCTGATGAGTTCACCTCTTTCAGGAATGGGGAAGAGGTACACAGATTTCTTTTTCCCCTGAAAAAAACCTAAGCTGTTGGGTTCCAGCTTGCAAGACTCTTCAGCCCCCATACCAATAAATCTTTGGGACTATAAATCACCTTGGTACAGGTCTCTCTTCACAAAGGAAATGGGCTCTCTCTTGTCATTAGCTGCCTGTGTCTACCAACCATAGCAGGGCCTCATTCAAGTCCTCTTTGATAGACGGTGAGGCTTAAAGGAATATGTGCTTCAATCTCAGAGGAGAAAGAACAAGAATTCACTAATTAGACAGGGCAATGCACATTAAAAGCTGGCTTTAATACCTGGTCCCAAATTAGCCCTGCACCTGCTAAGTGTCAGGATACCTACAAAGCAGTAAGAGTACATCCCATATGTAGGGATGGTGAATGGAGCATCATGAACCCACAATACCTCTTAAGAGCAAGAAAGTGGTTGCAGCAGTTGTGTTCCATGCAGTTGGGAGAGAAGGTAGAGAAGACCTGACAAATCCTAGATAATGAACCACAGAACACAATACAGGCAACACTGTACAGAAAGAACAGACTTTCCACTCTGCCTTCCAGTCTGTAACAGTCCCACACTGCTCTGAAAAGAAACCAGAGGCAATGGAGCCAAGAAGAGAGTCAGAGCCACACAATTCTGTCCACGTTTCCAGTGTCCAATTCAACTCACAGCAGAGATTCACAATGCCAGCAACCCAAGGAAAGTGAAGCTTAGCTACAGGCAAGAGGCACTCTGGCATGCTCTATTTGAAAGTTATTAGCATTCAAGCCAGATCACATATTAAGGAGAAATTCCCATTCTTCAGAGGAACTGGTTTCCCTTCAAGGATGACTATCTTATGTTACTCATTTGCTCCTCTACAAATTTCAGCCTCTCTGGTCCTGTTCCCCTCTTGCCTTATTTTAAACAGTCTGCCAAGCATCTTCTGTGAGGACTGAAGTGACAAGGAGAATGTTGCAACGGGAGACATCATCATCCTGATGTGTGACAGACCTAATATAGAAGAAGCCCATCTCTGAGCCATGTTTTCATTTTTATCAGTTTTTTTCTCTAAGCCTAAAGATATTCCTATGGGCAGTGCTATGCTCTGTGTAAAAATGCCAAAATTCAGCAGTAAGTGTAAGTCAGAGATTTACATTTATGACTTTTGTAAATTCATACCATCTCCAACCTCATCTGAGCACATGGATGACAGAACCTGCCCAGGATGAAGGCAGTGCTGCTGCAAACATCTCTCCCTCTGCCAGGAAACACCTTCTCTGTAGACAGAACCCATCCTTTAGCAGTTTCCTAAAATCCATATTGATACGCTCATGTGTTCCCTCTCCTGAGCTGGAACACAAAAGTTTGTAACTGTAGATTGGAAGAGCAATATACATTGCATACCACACATCTGAAGAAAGTATGCTTTTCTCTTCTTCTTCTTCTTCTTCTTCTTCTTCTTCTTCTTCTTCTTCTTCTTCTTCTTCTTCTTCTTCTTCTTCCTCCCCCTTCTCCTCTTCCCCCCAGCCTTTCCTGAGAGCACTGACTGATAAATAATCCAGTCCATGCTTGGAAAAAAGAAACTGTCCCCCTCTACTTCTAACCAGGAAATGCAATGCAAAACCTTGTCCCTTGAATTCTCTCTGAGTTACTCCTTGCCCCCATTCACACATACAGATGTACATATAAAGCACATCCATGTCTGTCTGTTCCTCAAGTTGGCACAAGCTATTTGGACCACAAAGCTGTGCACAAGCCCCAAAGTAGCCACAGACATTCTGTGCTGGAAGTTGGCCACTGTCTTCCCAGGAATATATGCAAGTTTCTGTTGGATACAACAGCTCTAGTTAGAGGTAGAATCAGGCAAACACACATCGAACAAGTGTTTTGTGCAGCATGGACTTGATATGCAGTATAAAACAGGCTTGAATTGACTCCATTGATCATAATCAAAAACATATTCCTTTGCTTCAAACATAGTGCATTTTGGATAGTCTAGAAATTTGATTCAGCAAGTACTTGAATCAGAAAGTTATCATCACCTGCAGCCTCCTGTATACTTTTTAGTTTTTCCTTCAGGAAAACTAGGATTAGCAACTCCCTTCATGTGTACACAATCATCACTTTCTTGCCTTAATAAATAAAGAACTGGTGCTTTACTATAATTCTTCCTCCTACAGTAGTCTGAAACCTTCACTCTGATAAATTCAGTACTTTTGCAGTTCTCTCCCAAATGTATTTTTTTACTTCTAGAAAAACCAAGGGCAGGGGGGAATCCTCCAAAGAGGCCCAGTTCTTCCCTCCTTGTAATGAAACCCTGTAATGGAATGCCCTGCACTCCAATTAGGAAGAAATGCTAATTTTCTCCAGTTGAGCACCCCCTCTAGATGTATCTAATTTGTTTCACTGCTTTCATCTCTCCCCTCCATCACATTTTCATTTAAAGGTTATGATCTGTTTGTGCCCTCCATGCCGCGCCCTGACAAGACACCCCTATGAGAGGTTGCAGGGGCCATGTCGCCCTTGCTAACCCCCTTCCCAAACAAAAACCAAAGCTTTTTTCCCTCCACTGCCTCTTTAAGAAATGCAGAAAGATGAAGGGGAGGAGCAGGGAATTGGGAAGACAATAATTAAAAATAAGAAGCAAGCCCTCTTGCAAGTTAGGTTGTTGGTTGTTTCCAACAAAAGGTTAGAGACCTTTGCACTATGACCAACACCAGTATGACCAGTGGAGGCCAGCCAGGAGCAATAGCATTACAGAGCTTTGCTACTCCTGCAGATCCATTTTAGGAACAGCTCCCATGCAGAATACTCTTTTGCAAAAGGTTTTGAGATGCTAAATTGTTTAGCTCCTTGTAGGTCTTGGGGAATACATTTTCTCTCATCTGTCACAGGGAGAGTTTGGTCAGAAAGGACATGAAGAGCTGGCTCAGCTGAGGAGAAATTCTCAATAAAGCTTTCCCACTCCTCTCTAAATGGCTTATGCCTTGTTCTGGGAGTCTGCGTTCTGAAAATTCCTTCAGGAGAGCAGAGACTTCAGATGGGTCTTGGAATAGCTCTTCATGGCATCCATAAATTTGTGCTGCCATGGTTGTGGCTGGACAGACATGTAAATCCTCAGGGTAGAACCCATTTGGACAGGTCATCCACCCAGAAGAGCTGGCACCACATAGGGAAAAAGGCATCCAGATGACCTTGCTAGTGCCACACCACTTCCCATAGAAATTTCAAAGGGCTTTCTAAGTCACCAAAAGACTACTAGTGAACAAAAATAATAAAAAATGCAGCCACCATCCTACCTCCAAGCAAAGCCTCTTTGAAGCCTGCCCCAGTATTCTCAAATAAAACAGTATTCCTGGAGCTGAACCCACAGTCTTCCCTACTCCTGTTCCTAAGCCAAGTTATTCATTACTTGTGTTCAGCCTCTCCCTCCTTTCACTTCAATTTTCTCTGTCAGTTCTTGTTTGTTAGAAAGGAAATCATAGATCTACACTCTCTAGACACAAGTTTCACTACACACCTGTTGTCAACATCCTGTAAGTTGAAAGTGCCCAAAAAACCTTTTTGGAGGAAAGGCAGCTAAGTGGGCCCTGATTGAAAAGGAGTGGAAACTGCTGGGTTCCACTGGTGGCATAGCCTGGAACAACCACCCTCTCGGAAAAAGTAGAACAGCTGGACATGCTGCCCAGACTGAGCATTGACTAGCCTGGTTTTGACAGTAAGATAAAGATGGAAAAGTACTGCAAGAGTGTTTTCTGTTATTAATAGGCACTTTGCTAATACTGCTCAAGATAGTCAGCTCCCTCTGTCATTTCCTGCTGCAGCCGCTGAATCCCATTGGTCACAGCACTATATGGTCCATTACAAGCTATTTCCTCTCTACATTTCCAATGCCTCCAAAAGCTTTTGCAGAAAGTCCTGATGATCTCCCTTCCTACCTCCCTCTGCAGACACAATTCCCTCATAATTTGACTTTCTGGGACCACAAATGGGGAGCGGGTAAGAGGCACACAAAGATTTACTCTTCATGGATAGCAGCCTTGCCCCTTCCTCCCCTTCCAGGCCCCCTCTCTATCTGGTCCATGCAAACAAATCCTGAGTGGGAAAGAGCGTTTGGAAGAGGCCTGTGTCTGGGCCAGCCGCCTTTCATCCAGAAGATGCCTCTTCCCGTTGGAAAATACAAGCATTGTGTGAAAACATTTTAATATATTCATGCACATTCCTATAGCTCGCAGGAGCGAGTGGGTCTCAGCACCCTCCCCGCCTTCCAAATGATTTTCATAGGCAATGATGCACTGGGAATACCACTTGTTTTCTCGAATGCCTGCGAGTATGTAAATTGTGGGAATATGCAGGCCAAGGGCTGTGGTTTTATTGTGCTGCAGAAAAGATTTTACTAATTACTTGCCTAACTCCAAAGCAGTACGCCTGCTTTTTTACAAAGCAGGAGAGTGGGGAAGGTGGGGGTGGTGGGAAGAGGAGGAGGGGGACTAAAGAGGAAAAAAATAGCAAGGGGAAGAGAGAGTAAAGGGAAAGAGGGAGAAGGAAAGGGAGCACAAGGGATGCATTTCAAAGTTTCTCCAGCAATTGGATGGGGGGGAGCTAGGCCCAATGTGAAATCATAGAGGTCAAAGGTGGGTCTCCCTCCCTTGTGAGAAAGTGGTGAATCAGGACGGTTTATCAAACGATCATTTTCTTTTGAAACTGGGAGGCAGAGGCTGGGACAATTCTGCAGATGTGCTTGATGAGTTCGGGACAAAAATGGGCCGCCTCCTCCCCCCCTCCCCCCTTTAAAGTCTCCCATCAGGGGTTGCTTCTCCCTCCACTGCTTCCAGGACCCTCCCCTCCCTTCTTCAGTGGTCAGCTGAGACCCCCACCCACTGACCGCCTTTGTATTCCTGGCCTTTGGACACAGTGACAGGGCCCTTTATGAGACCCCAATCAAGACCCCCATGTCACAGGTACCTAGTAGAGATACCAGACCCTTTTCAAATGAGGAACAACAAGGAAAATATGCTGGCCCATTGTCCCAGCACGGCACCAAGGGAGATGAAAGGGACAGGCTGCTCCCTCTCAGCAGACTGCCTGCCAATCAACCCCAGTTATTAAGGTCACGATGTGGAAATTCTTCTGACCTACACCTAATCAAAGATGCACCAAGGACTTTTGAGACAACTTGGGGGAAGGTGGGAGAGCAAGCATCCCCCTGTCCTCTCCACCCATAAATACAGTGGAGCTTCCACAGCGAATTAGTAGGAGTTGCCCCAGCTAGTGCTGCAGCACACTCGTCCCAAGTACCACTGGGGCAGCCAAGCAGAGCTCTGTGCTGGCATGCAGCCTCAGGAGAGCTTAAATTAAGAGCATTTCTCACTGAAAAGAGTGAGCAACACTGGAGGTGGCTCAGAAGCCACGATCGAGGACACTGTGAGACAAACACTAAACATCCTCTTTCCTATTGCTGATATCTTTGGTTTGCATGGGCTGTGGGTTTCACCAAACATGGTCAGCACCATCCACAGAGAGTCCTGAAGAAAAACTCAGTAGATGTGAATCTCTGAGTCTCCAAAAGCTGAAGCACATGCAAGAGTGAATAGATGCCAGTAGTGCAGAGTAGACATTCTGACTTCCCCCCCTTGCATGATAAAGGATGAAGATACCAAGATGATGCTGATGGTGGTGGTTTTAGGACTACACAGAAATATCTCACAGAGAGGAGGTAGGAGCCATGTGCACTGCCAGAACAATGAGATGGAGACAAAACAACGAGAGCAAGGGTCAGATGGGATCAGAGAAGCACATCCCACCAGACAGCTCCAGGGCACTCAGAACATGGACGAGATCAACTGCCTCTGAAAGGTTGTTCTGCATCACTCACTGAGTCATCACCATACACTCAGAACAGTCAGACATAATACTTCAACCTGACAAGTGACACAAGAAATGACAGACTATAGTCTGTGATAGTTCACACAAAAAGGAAAGGAAAAAATCCAAACTCCGTAACAGGAACATTATTCAGCATATATAGGATGCTTCTGCAAGTGCATGACTTTGAATTAGGTCCTCCAGAAGAGCTGTTTGGTGTAAGTCATAGGCACCACTGGCACACTTATGATCAGTTTTGAAGAAACAGAAATTTTGGCACTCTTCTTTATGCACCATATCTACTGTCATTCAGGGAACACCCTTCCTGATCCCATGCCAACTTGCTGCTCTCATCCTGTTGGCATTCTTCAAAGCCCACCTGGATGAAGGCCTTAGTGAAAGGAAAACAAAGTTGGGGTGGTAGTATAGCGAAGTCATAGAAAGTGGAATAGTTACAGCAACCAAGCTGCAAGTTTCTTTATGCTAAACACTGCTCATGTGTTGGCTCATTTTCCTCTGTATTTTAGCTACAAGATACCAGTGCAGTGCTACTGGAGCCGCCCAATTCCTATCAGAGAGCCTGCAGAAGGTAACAGCCTATCAGTGGTGACCAGCTGGGTAAGAGATGAGAAGTGGAAGATTTCAAAAAAGCTCTGAGACAAAGACTCATGTCTTTACACAAATCCTACTACATTGCTTCTCCACCGCAAGTCATTGACATACCTAAAACCATCCCTTTGTTCCTTGGCTTTTACCCAGCTGTTGAAGCAGGAGGAAAACAACTTTTTTTTCTTGATGTTGAAACAATTGCTCTTATACCAAAAACTGCTTAGCCATGGCAAAGCATGGTCTGGTTTAGGTCGTCGTAAGCCAAGATCCAAACTGACACCTCAGACACTGTAAGCTGCAGTGCACCGAGCAGACATTACTTAAGCCCTGCAGCACAAAAGACAGATATTGCCTTTACTTCAGGGCAATATCCTCCACTATCACCCTCCTTTCAAATGCCAATGGCAGGCTGAGGGCCAGTCTCCTGCTGCCCTCAGAGTGAATCAACACTCATTTAGAACGGCCAGGCTGCTATCTTAGGACACTACAGCTTCACTTCCCACCTCAGGGCATGAGCTTGCATCCTCTGAGTGACAGGTTTGGCCTCATCTGGGAGGAGTAACAGTGGAAGCTGAGCCTGCTTAGAGGCATCTGCACCTGGAGCTCTCACCACGCAAGAAAGGTCCATCCCTCTGCGTCCCTTCCCGCCCCCAAAAGCAGTCATTTGAAAGGCAGGGAGGGAACAGACACCACTCTAATTGTAGGAGTGAAACCTAGCATCCTCCTGCTCATCTACCTTTGCACTCCATTTCTGTTTCTCTTTGAACCTCTGGTACAGCTTGTCAGGTCGCTGCCCTCCTGAGAGATCAGAAAAAAAAATAAAACAGTGATTACTATTGTACACTGATATGCAAGCTGGAGAAAGAGAGAGAGAAAAGGAGAGAGAGAACAGCCTCCATGTGTCAGACTATGAAAGGGCTTCGACTGAAGCCACCTGAAAAACAAACCCTTAATTTAAATGTTAATGAAAGTGCTGAAGAGACATCAGAGGCTTTCATTTCTCTACAAGGAACAGAATCACCAGGTCTAGAATTTATGGCCCCCTTCACCTCCCCTCTCTTCTTCTCTGCTCCATCAGCCACAGAAGTAAGGAAAGGAAAAAAACCCTAATTTTAACATTAACTCCACACTTCCACCCTAGGATGCAATTGCTAAATTATCTGTTGGCAGGACACTGATCAAAGGTGGAAAAACAAAGGCACACTGCACAACCGAGCAAAGGTAAACAGCAGCCAAGGTCTGGTGAAGTTACCTTCTCCCCCTGCAAACTTAAAAAGCAAAGAGAAAACAATCACAACCTGGAAATGGAAACCTCAAACCATAAGGTTGCCAGCCCCCTCAACTAAGTTTCTTCTGTCACAT
Source organism: Vidua macroura (assembly GCF_024509145.1). Classification (NCBI taxonomy): domain Eukaryota; kingdom Metazoa; phylum Chordata; class Aves; order Passeriformes; family Viduidae; genus Vidua; species Vidua macroura. Next base: position 13,600,968 of record NC_071578.1, read on the forward strand.
CGATTAAACAGTCATGGATTCTCCTGTGCAAACCATGCAGCACAAGAAAGATGCTTCCTCCAAGCTTTCTGAGACAGACTTTCCCCTCAAGCAAGGGGAAAAATGATAAAAAAACTGCAGGGGGAGGAAAAAAAAATTCAATATGCAACACAGCTCAACACAATTAGAAACAGATGTCTGCGTTCCAACTCAGTCAGCTACTGCCTCCCAAAACCTGCTCACCTGCCCGCAACCACTAGTGAGCCAATTCACACAGTCACAGAAAATATATACATCAGAGTATTGGCCAGAAGTGACAAAAAGGGAGGAAGTCAATCACGTGAGCTTTAGAGGGCAAAAGAAAGAAACTGAAGTGAAGAAAGGTAAGCTGCAGTTTCTCAATCTATAGAAATGTTTCCATATTTATTTTTTTCTACAGGAGAGGGAAAACAGACATGTGTGTTCATGTGCTCACACACATGAAAAAGACCAAATAGAGTCATTATCACACAATTAAAGAAAGTAAAACAAAGTCTTCTTCCTCGCAACATCAAGGGAACAGTCAGGGTAAATGGATAAGACAAAGGTGTCATTTTAGCTCCAGAGGGGAGAAACTGATACTCATTTCCTGCTCTTCAGCTTTAGGGTGAAAGAGCACCAAGTCAGTTATGACTATTGCATATACCTAGAAACCTACATCCAGATCGCCCTCTGAGGTCAGTAAAAGATGGCAGTTAATGCCACCACTAACTCTGCACGTCCACTCTGGGATCTCACAGCTGAGCAGGTTCTTCCTGCCCTGCTTAAGAAACAGCTGCAGGGTCAGAGTCCCCTCTCAATTATTCAAGCCGACCAGGCTCTACAAAGATCCCCAAGGACAGCAGAGCTATTGCTGCTGGCTGTTTTGCTGGCAATGCACAAACCTGAACAAAACTCAGTTACTTCTCCCAAGTCCTCACAGACTCAGAGAGGTTAACTGCACAAAGCTAGGTCAAAGCAGAGCACACTACGGCCAACAGCTCATCTTGATATGCAGTAGGGGAAACCTGCTGATAAAATCAGAGTAAGAAATGAGGGCAGGGGAACATTATCCAACATTTTAACTTCTACACATTAGGGCTTCAATTGCACAGTTAAAACCACTGCAAATTTGCTCTGATTCAAGTGGGTTGTTTTGCTCTAAGGCAACCTGCAAGATCAGATTGTTACACTTCCACAAGAAGTTTCTAGATAACCATTAAAAAGAAGCCCTCAAAATTAATCATTTTTTAAATTTGGCTGTTCATGCAAGTACTTACTTTCCTTTAAGCATCCAATGCAGACAGCTAGTCTTCAGTACAAACTTTCCTTCTCTCTGCAATTAACCTGCACTTCACCAAGGCAACAACCACAAGGTAAGGTTATCTATTGCAGCAGATTAATGACAGAGTCAGAAAAAAAAGAGACTGTCTCTTGGGGTTACACACCCAAAGCATGTTTCTGTCACAGTAGGGCACTTTATGATTGCCCCAAAGTGTACCAAGGACTTCCTAGCTCTCTATCTACAGCTGAAACCTGGCATCCTGCTGCTCATCGACAGTCGCACACTGGAAACCATTTGTGTGCCTTTGTCTTCTCTTTGCTTCCTTTAAAATCCGATTTTAAGCATCCAATGCAGACAGCTAGTCTTCAGTACAAACTTTCCTTCTCTCTGCAATTAACCTGCACTTCACCAAGGCAACAACCACAAGGTAAGGTTATCTATTGCAGCAGATTAATGACAGAGTCAGAAAAAAAAGAGACTGTCTCTTGGGGTTACACACCCAAAGCATGTTTCTGTCACAGTAGGGCACTTTATGATTGCCCCAAAGTGTACCAAGGACTTCCTAGCTCTCTATCTACAGCTGAAACCTGGCATCCTGCTGCTCATCGACAGTCGCACACTGGAAACCATTTGTGTGCCTTTGTCTTCTCTTTGCTTCCTTTAAAATCCGATTTTAAGCATCCAATGCAGACAGCTAGTCTTCAGTACAAACTTTCCTTCTCTCTGCAATTAACCTGCACTTCACCAAGGCAACAACCACAAGGTAAGGTTATCTATTGCAGCAGATTAATGACAGAGTCAGAAAAAAAAGAGACTGTCTCTTGGGGTTACACACCCAAAGCATGTTTCTGTCACAGTAGGGCACTTTATGATTGCCCCAAAGTGTACCAAGGACTTCCTAGCTCTCTATCTACAGCTGAAACCTGGCATCCTGCTGCTCATCGACAGTCGCACACTGGAAACCATTTGTGTGCCTTTGTCTTCTCTTTGCTTCCTTTAAAATCCGACACACTTTGAGTACAGCATCTCATGATAATATTTAAATATTTAAAAATGAAAATAGCAAATACCAGTGGCCAGACCTGGCAAGAAAAGTCAGCTTAGATCTGAGTACTTTTTTAAATTCAACACAAAAAAAATCTGGATCCAAGATTAATAATAAATTTAACATGAAGGTCCACTTTTTTCTTTCCCCTCCAGTTTACCTTGTACACTGCTCCCTTCTCTTCCCTGGCCACTGCCACTTCAGGGAACCACAAAGCATGAAGATTCCACTGCTCTACCAGAAACTCCCAAGTTTGCCTCACTTTGCACATTTGAATTGGTCCACTGCACTTAGGCTTGTCCTGGTCCCTGAGCACATATCAGTCACTGCAGTAAGCACCAGTAAATGAAAGTTTAACATCTGCGTGATGCAGAGTTCAAAAGGCAAATGAACTCGTGGGGGGAAGAAGATTATGAGCAGCTACAAAATGTAGTTTAGGGTATGCAGCAGAGTAAGTACAGCACTTTACTAATCCATGGAGAAGGACAGCTTTGGAGATCAATTAAACCAGTGGCTGAAAAAAGCTGAGGTACCCTTATTTTAAGTATCCTACTTTAAGAACTCTCTCAGAGACTTCTCCAGTCACTTATGTGACATGCAGTGTGTGACCTGCTATCCAAAGCATACCAACCAGCATATCTTTGCAGACTCGCTGAAAACCCAGAATGAACACAATGCCCTCCCATCCCCATTACCCTGCAGTGCACTGTTAGGGATCCCCAAAGCAATGAAGCTCCAACAACAGACATGGATGTCAAGACACTTCCATGGCTGAAAAAGTTATGCAAAGGACTAAGCACAGTTTTCCCCTGCACAGTATGAAGAGATCATCCCATATTCTTGGTATACTTTTAATACCTTTTCTTCTACTTACTCTCCCTTATAGGAATCATTCTGTTTGCAGGCCCAGAAACATCCAGAATAGCACCACTACAATAAGAACAAGGAAGCCTCCTCCTCTGGCTCTGCACATCTACAGGATGATCTCTGTAGTGACACAAGGAAAACTATGGACAAATCAAAGCAGAATACCTAAGGGAAAAATGTCTGAAACCAGTGCTCTAAGAGCACAAGTCTCTAACGTTTAGCTTGAGTGTACAGGCGCTGTCCTCTAGAGTCCAGCAGGCACAGCAGAAAACCCAGCTGTGGGTCAGCAGCATATGGGATACTTTGTAAGAAGCTTCACACAGAGGAAGATATCACTGAAAAGACGAAAAGTTTCAGCCCATTAACAGCTGAAGTTCAGTAAGAATACCACCCTGACTACTCTAGAGAGTCTAAGTCCTGGCAAACTTCCACGTCAGGAAACTACAGCCTCTCCAAAGCAATTTTGAATGGCTAGAGTTGGAGGAGCCTTCCTTGCTCCTACCCCACTGCACACAACTGCTTTTAGCTCTCTGTGTCCATAGCAGAGACAACTACTATTTCTTAGCAGCAATGGGCCAAAATACTTAGGTGGTTGGAGCCTGATTCTCCAGTAGTTATATACCAGTAGAACTACCTGTCCTTATGGAGGAGATCTCAGTTTACATCAGCACAACTGAGAAGGGAGAATCAGAAGGTCACATTAAATGTTTAGGAGGAAGTGGAGGTTATAGGCCATGTTCAGCCCCACTGGGGAACAAATGTATCCATGCTCTGGCTAGAAGGATGGGGACTGCAAGGGAGGAAGAGCTTTAGACCTAAGAGCATAGGGACTGCATATGGGTGAAATATGGGCTCTTGCAAATAAAACAGAAACCACAGAGCTCCCCAAAGCAGATTTTCTTCAAAACCAGATATTATCTTTTTGATACTCACCTTCATTAGACAGCAAGTAATAAAACCTATTAGTGAAAAATTCATCTCCCCTGCCCCTTGCCCTGGCTAACCCCCACCACATGCCCTCCTGCTCTGATCCTCTCTCTCTTCTAGGATGGCTGCGATTTGTTCTGAGAAGCGACAGGTTTATAGGTTAGCTGACACCTTCTCTCTGTGGAATTTTAATTAACTTCTCCCATCGTCAATATGTTAAGGAGCAGGGTTCCCATTATACGAGGTCAGCAGCGTGTTTCAGGCCCTGCTATATCAGCCGTCAAATTGAAGAATTAATGACGTGGCTAATTGGCTCTAATTCTCCACACCCCCCTCCCTAAAAAATGGAGGGGTAAGGGGAGGGTGCAGTAGGGTGGGCTAGTGGGAGAGGCTGGTACAGTCCACGGTCTCATAAAAAGTGAGAGCGCACAATTTAAGCCCACTTGTTCATGGGTTAGCTGTTCCACCACCTCCAATTTATCACCCTGCAGGGAGGAAAGGGGGGGTGGGGAGACTGAGGGTAAATATTGTGACAGAGAGTGTGCACAAGCATGCACACCACGGAGAGGAACACCGTCCTGACAAGAGGCCACAGCAGTAGGTCATCACTTAGGACTAGGAAGCAGAATGCCACTGGCCTCTAACCAGCCACGGTGCCTGAGCCAGAGCCTGTCTGCCAGAAAAGGGACCCTTGCAGCACAGAAGACAGAAAAGGGCTTCTATCTCACATCTTGTAGCGGCACTAATGCACGCGGCACTTCTTCAAAAACACTAATTGTCTCAAACACTCAGAGCAAAGGAACAGGGCAACAGCAAAATCATAGGAAGCCTGGAGTGTCATTTCCCTGATAAGGCCATTAGCTCTGTACCACTAAGTTTCTGCTGCCTGCAAAACAAGCTTGGAAATCTAACAAGGACAGTAGTCGTGGAGAGTATTTTGGTTGTGCACAAGCCTACAATTCAGCAGTTGCAGACATCACATGAGCAGCAACAACAGCTCTTCTTTCCATCTTCCCTGAGGTATGCTGAGGAAGAACGTCTCTTGCACGCAGACCAGTTTAACAGGGAACCAAAGAGACACATCACTGCTGGTTGGCGTAAGATTTTAACAGTGAAGAGTTTCTCAGATTTTCACTTCCTCAATAACAGGAGCACTTCAAAGAACACCCTGGAAGACACTGGGGTATGTATTGCCCTTGCCTCCCATGCTGAAGCTGTGCTTGTAGCATTATGCCTGCACTAGAAGCACCAAGCTACAGGCAAGAGAGGCTGGAAAACCACATCCCCGAACACTACTTCATCTTTGCCAGTTCAACATGTTCAAAAAAAACTGAGTTCTAACCACTGCTCTCAAGCAGAGACCTTTTTGTTCAGCATCTCTTCTGCCAGAGAATGAGAATACAGGTTGGCATCTTTTCAGCATAGAAAATCTCAAGAGGATCCAGTTCACTGTTTCTAATTAGCAAGTCAGTGTTCCTTCTTCAAGAAAGAATGAACAGGTCCCACCTGCAGCACTAAGAGGAACCCAGGGCCACCTTCATGGCCTCTTTATAAGGGGATCACTCTGCTGGTATATGAAATAAAGACCACATGCTCTTCCCTGAGTTCCTGCTGCAGGCACAAGCACCTGATCAGCCTCCACACAAATAAACTCCCTGAACTGTCACATTGATGCCTCAAAAAGATTTGCAGACACACAGCCTATCCAACTCCTTTACTTCTCTCTGCTGAAAATCAGGAATAAAGAGATCTGTTACCTTAATAATGGGCTGATAGCAATGGACCACACTCGATCCTCTGTCTGCACTGTATGTAGACACTGACCAACTCTGCCCGCGGACAGGGACCAAACCTAAAGAGAGAGATGCATGTTATGCCACATCACCAAAATAGCAGAAGGAAGGATACATGCTGCTGATGTTGTGCTGGAAGAGCTGCCCAAACTGCCATGCTTACCTTCCCGCAGACCCTCTCCCTGAATTCCAGTTACTTATTTTGGGGGAGCAGAGCCTTCAATTGCTGGCAGAAACAAGCACTTGAAGTCACACAAAGATTCAGCTTATAAGGATAACCTTCCACCCCATGGTAACAGAGAGAGCACCCCCATCACCACTTGCTCTCTAAGGGCAGTATTCAACACAAACTCCTCACCTTCTATAGTTAAATAAATGACAACTAGGATTTGTTCAAATCTGTTCTCTTGAACAGTGCAGGAAGAGTTAGTAGCATCCCAGAAAAATTTCCATTAATATTAACTATAAAGTTAATAATTCACCAACCTGTAAAATAATCTTCTTTTATAAGACCCCCCCGTTAGACCAAATTTTTCAAGTGTACCCCAGGCTGCTTTCAAACTGGCTGCCCTTGCTCACTGACAGTATGAGAGAATTCCTCCCCTCTCCCAACAGTGCAAACATGCACATCTCCTTCCACCAGTTCACCCCTGTGTTTCTGGGCCCTAATAAAGGCTCCAAAATTCTTGCTGGGGCCTCTGCTAGTGGCCCTCATTTTCTCCACCTTGCCATCATTCTTGGCCTACAGGACTCAAGCCCCTCAGTTGTCTGTAACCAACCCCCAATGTTTTGCTTCAAGACTTCAAAGCCCAGAGTGCCCTATTTGTTTGTTTGTTGATAATGCCCAGGATTGCAGGCTATTCTTGTCAGCGGGGAATTTAGCACCTAGTGTCAGCAAAAGCAGCAGAAAAGCTTAACTCCTTTAAGGCATCCCTATCTCCTACAGGTTAAAAATATTGCTCAGAGCACACTATCTTCTGCCTATCACAGAGGAATGTACATTAACAGCTCTTCAGGGCTTAGTCCTAATCAACACTCAGCAGAGCCCTCAATAGCTTAGACACTTAGAGCCCCTTTAAAAGGTTGGTAGGGATTCCCTTCCACCCTCCAAGAGTCTCATTCATGCAAACAAGACAGCCTACAAAAGAGATGATAAAAAATAAGAGGTGAACATCCACAGAGTATATGCTGTGGGGAGCACTGTGTGGGCAAGATCTCACACTAGCTCTAAGAAAAACAGCTTGAAATTCCCCTCTAGGCTCCAGGAATTTGTTCTCAAGGTCGGGGATGTCTGTCCTCCAGCTGTCAGAGAAGTAGCAAGAAGGCACTCTCCCAGAAAAGAGGATCCACAGACCAGAGAGGAGCAGCACTGCTCAAGTGTGAGACAAAGCAGCATCAAGGTCTTGCTCCCAGGAGGCAAACAGCAATCCCAAAATTGCCTTTTGCATCAGAACATTGCTTGTTTTACTTGCAAGTGATTTTACTCAGGAGTACATCTGTACAGAGGGACCAACAAAAATAAATTGGGTCATGCTGCTTCACGCACTTCCTATAAAACCCTGAAAGAGACATTTAAATCTTTCCTTGCTTCAACTTCCCCTCTTGAAAAACAGGAATTAGCTGGTTTTCCTCTTACCTCCATGAATGCTCTATGATATAAACCAAGGACCAAGAGTGTCTATCAGCCTACCCGGAGCAAAAACCAACATATTCAACACACAGCAACTACTTCTAACAATGAAACAAGTGGTTGTGAAGATACTACAGGTACTGCATCATGCTAGCAGGGTAAGGGTGAAACATCTGTGCAGAGCTTCCTAAACTGATCAAACAGAGCTGATTACAGCTCCGATTAACAACTCTCCAGGTCCACACAGGAACAAAGCATTGCCAACCAGATCCAGAAGGACAGAAATCAACAAGGTCCTGCCTTCAAAAGAAATAGTCCAATATTACGTGACAGGACCCAGTGATGCCAGCCGGAAGAGAAAAACGGGAGCTAATAATACTCATAGTCTACTTTCATTCCTGGTTTGCAAACCAAGAACCATTAAAAAAAAAAAAAAAAAAAAAACAAGAAAATCCCCACACAAATAAACAAACCAAACAAACCACAAAATTAGCAAATAACCATAGATTTGGAAAAGACATCATCCTATCCTTTACAGAGATTGCATATATAACAGAGAGTATGTTAAACCACATTGCAATGTTAAATCACAAAACAAGGATGGTTTTGAGATCCATACAGCAAATTTCACACTAACTGGCATGCATCTCCACTACAGTGTAGATGGATGTACAGGGAAAGAAGCAAAACATCAGCTGTTGCCTTCTGCACTTCCAAGTTTAAGCCAGCAGCTGATGCTGTAAATTACTGCCAAATCTCTTTCTAACAAGCCTGGCAGAACAAGCATCTTTTAAGAGACATGAGCCAAGACAGTCAGCATTCCTCCTGCAAGGAGTACAGGGCTCAAAACAGTTCTGCTGACACTTAAATATTCATGGCACAAGACCTCTGAAGTCACCTCTACAGCAGCACCTGCAGCTGCTGAAAAATTCCCTGCTCACCTTCGCTGTTCGGTCCCGGGAGCCACTGACAATGAGGCCACCTTGGAAGTCCACACAATTCACCTCCTGTTCATGCGCAGAGAACTTGACGCTGTAGGAGCCATGGATCTTGTGAAGGACAATACTTCCATCTCTGGAAAACAAATCCACAGGCAGAGAATTTGTACCTCTTGGACATGCACCTTCCACTAATGCTTTGGAGTGCTACAAAAAGACCAGGACTGGTCTCTGACAGGGGCTGAAATTCATGCAGCATTATTAATCCTCCACTCTTCACACATCACCTGTTCTCTTGCAATTCCACATCTGGCCAGTTAAAGCCTGATCTGATGCACATGAAAATTTTCCTGGCTATCTTTCCACCCTTCACTTTGTGTTGCAGAAACTATAGCAAAGCAGCCATTTCTCCTCCTACTGCTTTGAGCTTGCCAGAATCCTGTCTGCATGCTGAATGGCTGGAGTAAGGGAACAAGTGAGAGGACATTCTCACTCATGTCCAAGCCTCAGCTTTTCATTCATTTCAGAGCAGCCATGCAGGATGCTGTGCTTTGAATTAACTACCCAAACATTTAGACCTTTTTCAACCAACACAGTTACTGGAATTTTAAATGCAAGCCTTCATTTTCACCTGAATTTTGGTCTACAGTTCACAGCGGAAAGTCCCACAATACCCAGGGCAGACAGCCATGCTTGTCTCTCCCAATTCTGTGCTTAACTGTTGTGTATATTTTTCTAGTTTTAGCTATTAATGAAAGGCCTGTCACTTGCTGTAACTGTAAAAGTCCAGTCAAATGAAAAAGTAATTGGAGAAGTGTGTGTGTGATGGAAGGCTTGGCAGTTTTTCCCCTCTCCACAATTATATCAGTGGGTCTAATAAACACACACTTGTCTCTAGAAAACTTTCCGCACTACTGCAGTCCCAGCTAAACAGCAGTACTGATTATTAGAAGAGTCTAGATACCCTGGCTCTAACAGGGAAAGAAATTAAATTTGCACAGCAGTCAGGTTTGCCTGATCAGTCATTCCCAATTCCACAACCCTGTGGACATCAACACAAGTTTACAAGAGCAAAGGACACTTTTTAAGGTCAACAGTAAGAGACTCAGCTCCTTTATTACTACTGCAGGAGAAGCTTTTTCAGGCCAGAACCAAAATTATAAGAGAGGAAGCAGCAGCTGACCACAGCCAAGTATGAGGATGCTGTGTAGCAAAACTGGCTACTCTGCTCGGAGCTGGAGTTACACAGAATCTTTCCAACTTCAGTGGCAAAACCCTCGACTCCTTCATTCACCCAACTTACCCCCCTCCACTGACAATGTGGGGGTTGACAAGAACAAAGCGACACACGTCCTCCTGGTGGCCAGAGAAGATGGCTTGAGGGTGACGCTGCAAACCTGTCCCCTCTGCACAGAGGTGGTAGGCCTGGATGTTCTCCGCTTGAGACAGGTAGAGATATTCACCATCCAGCTCCATCCAGGGCATCAAACTGCAAATAGACAGCAGGTTGGGAGCATGCAAGAGTGAGGAGAAGAAAACTAAACAAAACAACGTCACATAGAAAAAGAAAAAAAAAATTCCATATGCAAACATATCAAGAAAAACAAATGCCTGCTCAAGAAAAGTGAAGTTGGAGCAGCAGGTCACATTCAAAAGCAGGGCTTAATATAGCAGCACAGCTACAAGTGAAGCTTCTCTAGCAACATAAAAAGTAGATTACATTGCTGGCATTTTTCTAACCCAGACCTGAGGAAAAGGAAGCATGGAATCTCTGAAAGAGAAGATGGCCAAAAGTCTAGTGAACATAGATAGGAAATTCTTAAGGGCCTACGAACCTGCATGTGAGCTCTGTACTTTTTATGAAACTAGACCCTGGTGTTGGTGAGCTATGCTGAGCATTTCTAAGAGAGCATTCAATGTGAGGCTGTTGGTGCAAATTGTCACTCTTGATCCTGAACACTATTTGCTGGTGGCCAGCAGAGACCACAAAGCTGCCACTGTTCCACACACCTCTAAGCAGGGGAACATGTCACCAAAATACCACAGATCTTCCTACAGACAGAAAGTCACCTGCCTCCTGCACTCTGAGTCTACCCGAGAACTGTATGCTCATCATACAGAGAACATATTTTTCTATATTCACACCTCTTCCCCTGCTGAGCCATAAGCTGTAGAGCAAGCTCTTGATTTCTCTTGCCCACCTTTTAGAAGAGTCCATATGCCCTTTCTGCCCACTGCTTTCTGTGGGACAGTGGCATGTTTGTACGGACAGGTTCCAGGCCATGAGCAGTGGAGCCAAAAAAACTGTTCCGAAGTATTTTGAAGATTGATGTTACATATGGAAAATGTGCTTTACTTTTTAGGAGATCAAGAAGAGGACAAGACACTCAAGCAATATCTGAATCAAGTCTGGCATCTCAAGAAGTTTATTTACTATTGAAACCAAACCAAAATACAGAAGAAAATAGGCTACAATACGCACTTAGGGAGTGAGAGCTTTTCTCAAGATTTTGCTTTTGTGTAGCCAACAGAGAATCAGCAAATAAGATTTCTGGATATAGTGAAGCCAGATACAAAGACACATGGGACTCATGTCCTATGGGGCATGGATGTGTGAAATTGTCTCTGCCCTGCAGTCTTTGCCAAGTGCACCAATGTCCACGGAAACACCAAGCATATCCAGAGCCTTTCTACAGAGCAGCCTTTCAGTTTTCAAACTATTCAGGAACAAACGGCTTTGAAAGCAGGGGCTTCTCATAAAAACCGGTCTCCCTCTTTTTTTTACATCATTTATCCTCAGAGGTCATGATTTTCTGTGTCATCAGAGTCATTACACACAGCCATACCTTGTAACATCACAATGCACAACTAGAAACAAGCAAGAGGACAAGACTGCTCATTAGACAGAAGGTTCCAGCTTGCCTGTATTCATCTCCAGTAACAGGCCTTTAATCACATGGACAAAGCAGTTGAGTTTATAATATTCATCTGGGACTTGATCATATACATGGAAAAAGTAAGAGGCATCTTTAGAGTAGGAGCTTTGGGTTTAGGCAGGCTTTGATTTCCCCTTCCTTCCTCCACTCCTACACAGTCCTCTAAAAGCAAGCGAATATCCAGCTTACCTAGACTACAGCCAGTTTTTGTGGCTCTCCTTTTGCAGGAGTTTAGCTTTTTACCTTTTTCTATGGCTTTTTCATAAGGAGAAGTAACAAATCTGAAGCAGGATAAATGAAAATTAGGAGATGCCATTTGGATGGTAGCCTCATTAAATCAGTCCTTGCCTTTTCACTTGGGAAGCTGGTTTAGTAATGATCTCTAATATCCACAGAGTCTGTCTTCACAGATGGTTGCAAGCACTTCAAAGGCAGGTATACAACCTGCACCAAAACCCACTCTGCTCATTACAGCTGTTCCCAGGACTCTAGATAAGAAGTGGCACGTTATCCACCACTTCAATCTAAATCACAGCACAAAAAGGTATGAAAGCTCAGTAGAAGGTCCCTGTTCTTCAGCAGCTAACAAACCACAATCTTTCTCATTTTTCCTTCAGTCTGATAATGTGAAGGCTGAAAATTTTGATGTGCAGCTCAGACAAGAGACCCATCTTATGCTTTGCTTTGAAAGCCAAGTACACCTTTGCAAACAAGAATTTAACAACAAGCTCCCATCATTAATGCCAAATATACTTTTTTTTTTTTGAGTGAAGGAGAGAAGCATGAGAATGAAGGAGCAAAAAGCAGGTGAATGGCAATTAGCATTTTAGATTTGTACATCCAAATCAGAATCCAGGATAAACCACAGCAGACAAAAGAATCATTTTGAGGGACACCTAAGTCCACATCTGGGATCAAGGTGGGCTCATTGTGAGAGCAGTATACAGCAGTAGACATGAATACAACAGTTTGTAGTAAAGGTTGCTAAATGTGACTAGAACTGTAGAGATCAGAACAAATTCAAATTACTATGAAAGAAACTCCTGACACTCAGCATGAATCCCTAGGGCAAGGCAACAACTCTGGTTACCCAGGAACAGCCAAATTAAGCCAGCAACAATCATGAGACCTCATGGAGCACAAAGAGCAGGAAACATCTCATTTCAGGGCACAGGCACAAACCCAAGGCCCCACAGCAGCTGTCACATAACAAAGAAGAAGAGGAAGAAGCCACTTGCTTGCATTTCCATTTCAGGACTGTCTCCCTCCTGCAGCGTCCATGCCTCCAGTTCTGAGACACCTTCACCCTTTCCTTCACTGGAATGCCAGCAGCTCTGCAGACAGAGAAGGAGAGATAAGATTAGCAACCAGGACTGATGCCTTCTGATCAACAAATGCATTCAAGATGGCCATAGGTAAGCTCTCACCCTGGTTCCACAATGATGAACTGACATACACTGATGGTGCCGGTGCCACACTACAGTGAGGACATTTGTGACAGCTGACAAGAAAGGAATACTGACAAGAGTGGGGGATTACCAGCAAAGAAAGCCACCTCTGATGATCACAAACCTTAAATATAATCAAGACTTGACCAAGTATACTGAATGCAGCACAGGTTCAGACAGAATGTAATCCAAACAAGATGACACAGAAAGAAACCACCAGAAGAACCAGAGATATAGGACATCACCCTTTTAATAGAGACTGACAAGAGCTATTTAAGATAAGGACAACACCACACAAGAACAGATGGAGGAAACACTAGTCAGGAGAACACTGAAGTGAAAAGCCAGAGTGTGTCTATCCAGAAGGACTAGTAAAGAAACTGTTCCAGAGTATCACCTGTCTGACAATCCCATAACCAGATACAATAATCAGAAATCAAGATGTGTTCAAGCTAAAGATAAAATACATTCATGTGTATAAACAATCCAATGCACACACACCCCAAGAAAAATTATCTTTTGCAGCAGCTCACCAAAGGACAGAGAATTCCAGCATATCGCTGGAAAATTCTCTCTTTAAAGTCAAAGCTACTAAAAGAGAGACTATTGCTCATATAGCTGTTGCTGGGCTACATATCAAAGTTATTGGAATGAGTTGAGACAAACCAAGATCAATACTCTTGAAGATGTGACAAAAAGTAGGTACCACAGAGACCTGGGACCAAGGTCTACTTAGAGTCTACATGAATCTACTCCATTCAAGCAGCTGTTCAACACCTGTTTTGTTTTCATGATCCAGAGCTGATTAAAGACACGGGGAAAGGCAGCCTTAGCTCCCATCTTTCTCATATCATAAATTTAATTATTCAATATCCTTCCAGAGCTGCTTAGATAGAAAAGATCAGAAAACTACAAACAAGAAGAAACTCTAGTCCTTTGTAACTAGGGGGTTACACTTACTAGACTACAAGAGTTTATCCCACATTCATGCATTTCTCAACAGCCAACACACCCAGATTCACAGGGAGAAGGGAAGATCCTCGAGAGATGGGAACTGGTGCCTCATGAGAATCAGTTTCTTCCTCCCATCCCTATAGTCTCTCCAATCCACTTCCCAAAAGTAACATTTTCAGGTACTCTGTCATTTTTAAAACAAAGACTGGCTCCCTGTAAATAAACATCTCCTGTGTTAATGGGTGTACGAATCTCTAACCTGGCCCTGGGGTCTGGCCAGATTCTTATTTTCCCAGCCTTCCTTCCATAGCCTCAGGCTCCTTTTTTTCTGTTCACCCTTCCCTCCTCTTTTCTATGCTTTCCGGCACTTAGTCACCATTATAATTTGACTGCATTCCTGGGCATGTGACCCATTTTAAACAAAAACAGAAACCACACACAGAAAAGCTTTTCATCCTCTAGAAAGCTTTGCAACTTTACGTTTATGATCAGTAGAGCTACACCAATTAAAACTGAATTTAGAAAGCTACAGGTTCTTTATTTTTCATAGCCATTTAAAAACAAACAAACAAAACCAAAATAGAGTTAGACTAGGCTGCAAGAAAAGGAATTCCTTTTTTAAAGGGAGCGCTTGCAAGAGCTCATGAGGCCAGATAGTGTCTGAGATGAGGAATGCACGGTACCGAAAAGTCAGGTCAGATCCACTCTCATCATTGCTTATTACTCTCCCAGACAGAGTTCAGGCTCTCCGCCTACATGCAATTCCATTCATTGCTCCAAAACACTTCTCCTCCCTACACTCAACCCTCAGTTAAGTTCTCCCCACATACAGATTTTAAGTCACCAACTTGCACAGTGATGGAAAACACACTCATGCTACATCCCCCTCCCAACACATGCTGGCCCAACCAGACATTCTGAGCTCAATGCATAAACCCTACTAAGACTAGATGTAATTTCCAAGGCTCTGAAAAAGGTGACTCCAAGGTCAAAAAAGCAGCCTTCATCTTATGCTGCTGGTCCCTTTTCTAGCAGGCCTTGACCCTGACTACTGCTAAAAATGAAAGTTCTGAAGAGTGACACATTGGCTCAGCCCAGAGCCCCAGTTCACTGTTGAAGTTACTCCTGAAACAGACACCTCATTCTTTCCTACGTATCAACAGTTCCTATCTGGAGGGGATGAGGGTTGGGTGGGGAGACTATATGGGGGAGGTCCGATGTGATTTGGAAGGGGGGTGGTTATGGCATTAAGTTTTGTCTTTTTTGTTTTATTCTTAATTGATATATTATTTATTCATCCAGCCTTCCTCCTCCATATAGCAACTCTGAATCCAGCTAATTTAAACATGTCCTAAAAATATCCTCCTTTTATATCCCATACATTTAATTTATTCAAAATAGATGCAAGAAAAGGGACAGACCATATGGAGAAAGATTCTGTAGAAATTGGACTGATACATCCCTCCCCTTTGCCAACTATGGGGCAGCAAATGCTGAAGTGCAGTGTTAGTCAGAGACATTTGATCTCTCATACCTGAAGTTAAACCAAGCCCAGCTATGGAATCAAGTGCTGAGATACAATCTGATCACTTGATTTGCTTCCACAACAGCATCCCTCCAGAGCAATTCCCAGAATGCATCAAAAAATGTGATGCGCATCACTGCAATGCCTGAGAACAATTCTCAAATCATAGAAAAATGGCATCACCGTATAAACTTAACAATTTGATAAAATATTCCTTTTCTCCCCTACAAGAGCCTATTTTGTTTCAGTCATGATCAGCACACCTTCTACACTTGCAAACTTTTAAGAATTTTTCCATGACGACCGAGACAATCAACAGACATCAGACACCTGCAGTGAGTAGTTGACTTAACTAGGTACCTCTTACTTCAGCAACTGTGCTGAACATCCAAAGATTCAGGAGACTAAACTACCATATGAAGCCAAATGCTATATAAAATGCTATGGAGAGAACATTATCACTGGCCAATGAATACCTTGATCTTTCTTAGTATACAATCCAGAAAAATACTAAGCCACCTACATGCTTAAAATTCAGGACATGCTTAACTACTCTGTGAAATCAAGATCTTGGCACTTGTGTTCCCAGAGAAGCCACCCAACAGTGAACTTCAAGACTACTGACGGCTGACTCACTGGGGAAGGACTGCTTTTTAGCCAGGACCTACACAGGCCTTCATCAGAAAGCAATTAAGGTACAGTCCAGCATCCTAGAAGGATGACAGGAAACACAGGATGAAGGGATAAGTGAAAATTGATTATGAAAACACAATGAAATTCAAGTAAAATGTTCTTAAAGCCCTTTAGAGTGCATCATCTTACACCTCTGCTAGGGCATCACAATTATCAATATTTGATAAAGTTACATTACTCACAACATACAAGGCTGTCTTTGTTTTTATCTAATTATCACCAAAAAGCACTTTATCAGAATCCCAGATCATAGCGCAATACATGACCTGAGGCAATGCATGTTTTCGATTGCGTGCACTCCTGATGAAGGCTCCCTTTTCAAAGGAGTCTTATTTTGTATTTTAAAAATATATTTTGTTATACTAAGGAAGAGAAGGTGAACATTTCTTACAGCCTGAGAGGGAGCTCCAAGAGAAAAATCATCCCAAGCAACCCATCATAAGGGATTTTTCATTTCCCCCTTCCTACCTCTCCCCAGTCTACAAAAAAAAAGCTAAAAGTATTTTGCTCAAATTATGAATTTCCTCTCCTTCTTGGCAGAGTTACCAAAAGAAATGTAATATTCCTTCTGGAGCCCACTTCCCAGCTGCTGAAGTAAGAGACTGGAACTGTCCCTACACAGCATCACTGACCCAGGTGACCTCAGGTACCAAGGCAGTTGCTGGCCTGGGCCCCAAAAGAAAGCAATGAAAGAATCACTCAGCCAGGGCACATCACCTCCTAAAGCTTCACCTCCAACAGATCTTGCCTTCAATGATACCCTCCCCATCTAAAGTCCTTTTCCACCAGAAATGGTATTTCTGCAACAGCAAGAGCTTCTGTGCTGTACTGCATCCCAGGGAGATTTCTGTTGGCTGTCTACAATTTCAGCATGTGCCAAAACAGTGGTGCCTGCAACAACACAGGCCATGTTACAGAAGATAACACCAACATGTCATGCCGTGTATTTTCCCAGCTGCATGGGGCACCCTAACCCACCAAAGTCCTTCATGTTTTGCTACATTTTAAGTACTGAAGAGCTCATCTGGAAATGCAACTCTGCAGAGACCTACTGAAACTGAATTTCTTCTGTGGACAAAATCTGCTGTCTGCATAAAAGCTGTCACCAGCCTGCCTGAGGCTTGACTGGAAGGGTCATAGAGAACAAACAGGTCACAGTGGCTAAGCCCCACTATCAACCTTGGCCCTGTGGCAAGGCTGGCTAACACAATGACCAACTGCACTTATTTGTGTAGTCGGGACACACCTGTTGAGTGGCAGGGTCTCAGTGCAGCTACAAGTCATGGGCCACCAACAGCCAGCCAAGAGGGAAAAGCTATTTATGTCAGGAGCCCCTGTTACTGTCCTCAACAAGTCGGCTGGCTTTCTAAATGTCTCTTCCAGGACAAAAATTCCAACTGAATTCCTTTAGCACATGACCCTTATTTAGCTTACTGTCATGTTCAGCCTGTCCTCTGTGCTCCCCTCTCCCTAAGGGACATGGGTTCAAATAACTCCAAGATGGAAAAGAGCTCTGCTGACTGTTCCTCACCGTTCCTTGCTTCCTCTGGTGTGTCTATGCCATCTCAGATGTTACCAGGCTGTCTACTGTGCCACCAAACAGCTCTTGTGAACAAGTCACCTCATGAAGAAGGCAGAGGCTGTCATAATACCCAGAGGTACAAACAAATTTCTGTGCACACAGCAAGGACATACACTTTCACAAAGTGAAAAAGTTTTTCCCAAAAAAACACCACCACCAAGACTGAGCCAGGCCACTCTGCCACCTCTGCCCTCTCCCTTACAAGTGACTGCAATGGGATATTGGCTAGAAACTCCAGTCAGGATTTGGACTCTTTCAGGAAGTTCGTAGGTTTTTTGGAGATGAAATCTGGGCTTCTTAAAAAAATGCACTGCCTTGGAAAGATTATGAGAAAACCTGACGCTGCTGAAGAAGTGTGAAGTGTAGTCTGATTTGAAAGAGTAGACTGTCAGGGTAGTACTTGGATAGAATGAAATAACCCATACCTAGTCCAACAGAGGTAACAGCAACAAACAGAGCACACATATTTTAAGCCCTGAACTACATAAAATTCTTCTGCCTTTTTGAACTAGTGAAGATCTTAAGGGAAGGGTCAGCAGGCCTCAAAGAACTCTTACAAACAAATTCACATTCCCAGAAAAAGCAGCAGTTTCAATGTTGTGGAGCTGTCCTGGCAGATCTGTCCTGCTCAGCACTAACAGTTTAAGACAGAGTAAGAATAAATGTAACAGCACTTTATAAAAACCACCGACTTTTCCAGCACAAAGCAAGAGCTGCATTTCCTCATCCAAGCTTTTTCTGTTACTGCAACATCTTCCCCAGAGTATTACCCTCTGCATCATCCGCACCAGTTCATTGCCTTCTTCATTTCTGTCTTAAAGTAATGAAACTTTGTTTTTAAAACAAGTTTTAAAAGATGAAGGAAACTGAAGCAGCTTTACAGGCATTCACACTCCCTCCCCCTCCAGTGGTGAAGGCTGAGGTCTACTATGATTGCTGCAGTTTGCATTTGGATTTGACTTGCACAGATTGGCCATTTCCTGCTCCTGTAGGTATATACATTTTTCCAAGATCTGGAGAAAACACAGCTTTTATTAACTCACCAAAATGCTTACACAAGCTCTTAAATACTCATAAATGATAAATCTGTCCATTAATGAATCTACTTCTCTGAACTGGAGAATACACCATGATCCTAGTGGGCAAGGCAGAACAGAAGACAGGGAAAGAGAAAACATGCAGTGCAACACTTCTATATTTTGACATCTATTAATACATTACAGAGCAAATTGTCAAGTTATTTAGGTTCCAACTTTAAACCTGCCCTCTAAAATTCCTTTGTAACAAAGAGGAAATAAGTTTAGCCCAGCTGCAACTTTATTCCTTTCTTCCATGCCTTAAATAAAGAATCACCTTACAATGAGCTCTTTGCCTCTCCGATTTCTCCAGTCCAAGGTGGTCCTGCAAGCAGGCCCTGGATAAAGGCTTAAAGCACCCTTTGCTATTCCTGGCTCTGACACTGACCTGCTGCACAGAGGGCAGCTTGGTTGACATCTCCCTGCCTCTCCTTCCCCTCCAGCCCGTTTACCCTGGCTATTTAGGCAGCAAGCTCATCAGGGCAGAGACTGCTCTTGCTGGGCCTGTACAACAGCTGGGAAAACAGACACAGACTACAGGACACAACTGTAATATCACTATATCATCAAAACCCCCAAAGGCTTTGTGTTAGTACTCAGCTACAGTTTAGATGCAGAAAGTGTTGTTAAGCCTTCACTTTTCTGTGATATGCTGCCACGCATTTTTGAAACAAAAAATTCTCCTTTCACCTTACATCGTGAAAACATGGCTCAACTTTTACTTCAGCTGCTCCTATGACTGAGTAAAGCAAAAAACTTAGCATAAGGACTCTCTTTTTACCATCTTGACAACAAGGTCTTGTAGCAGTACAGGTCTATACATAAAATTAACTCGTTTATACAGAAAAAGTGACAGCCTGATTTGAAGACTCTCACAGTCCAGATACCAAGAAGCACATCCATGCAAAGCCACTCTGTGCTTCCATAATAATGACACAATATTCTATTGAACATTTAGTTACTGCTGATTCAACGAAGAAATGGCACATTTTTAACACTGAGAATGTGCTTTAAGAACTCTTCCAGGTCAGCCCATACCATCCCTAACATACAGTGACTCAGGTGAATATGAATCTAGTGACTCTCCTCTGCCAAAGGAATGAAGTGTACAGATACATTCCTCAAAGCAAACTTCTTTCTTCTTCTGCAAGTGCACAATTGAATCCATGCCTTAAATACTTAACTTGGCTTACATCTGTGGCTTCCACTTGGCTGAATCTACCAGAAAGGGAACACATTAGAGATTGTCAATGTTGTGAATATGCTTTTCAGCATAACAGCTACTGTATGGGCTTAAGTTCACATCTTCCTTTGACATCATTAGCAACTTAATTTAATTGTCGTTTAAGTGCAAGCATGAGTCCAGAGATAACCACAGCTGGCAATTTTTAAAAGTATGTAGCCAGGATGACAATTTTAAAAATCAGATTAAATCTTTTTTTTTTTTTTTTTTTTTTTTTTTTTTTCTACATATACTACTATTTTTCTTCTCCATGCTGCTAACAGCTAGGGGTTTCCAACCAGTTTCTTATGAATCTTACCTCTTCCCTATTTTGGCAGAAAGAAGTTTTATAAGCAAGCTGATTGTGCAAACAGTTTTTTTCACATGCAAGATAAAGTTTGTTCCTTTTGATCCTTGTTGTTACAATTATCTGAAGATATATCCAACAGAAAAAGCATTTTAAAGAAATAGTGTCATTTTCAAGTTAATCACCTTTTTAAAAATGGGAAACTGGAGGCAGGAGTTAAGTTTCACAGCTATCTCCTTTAGGCTCAAATTTATTGCTATTTACAAAGCATTACCAGATGGCTTATCAAAAGCCACTTAACAGCAGAAATGATCAAACTATTCTGAGAAGGATTTTTGTCTTAAACTGTAAATACTCCCTAGACTAGTTTTTAACTTATGCCAGCCTCCCAGGGACCATCAGTTTAAGATCTAATGTGAGAACCATGCATGTTATTTCATTAAGTATATTAACCATAAACGGTTCCAGACTTTGCTTTCTCAACTGCACACAGTATTGCACAAAAACCTCGCAAAAGTAAAAACTAGTGTTCACCTCATGCAACATTAGCCAGAACATGCAATAGAAGCTTCAGCTCCTGAGTGAGTCAAAGCCAAGTTTGACAAACTCAAGAGTTATTCCATATCGCTAAGAAAGCGGTTATCAAGAAGGTCCAGCTACCCAACATCTTCATCTCCATTCTATTTTCACAGTAGTGTTTTAGCTTAAATACCTGCTCAGCTCAAATTTAACCTTCAACAAGCAATCTACCAGGTTCCACTTAAAATTGATATTAAGGAGGACACTGTGTGCAGAAGCTTGCCTAAACTCCATCCCCACCTTGTACTGATTACTCAAATAAAATACAGTATCTCTCTGCTAATTGTACTCTCTCAATTGCAAGAGCAGCAACCTGGGAGATAGCTCTTGATCTTGGAGACATGTATGAGGAGCAAGTGCTACAGAAGAGACATAGCTAGTTAAAACCCTTGCGCTGCCACAGAAACTATTAAACTCTTCTTCAGCTAAGTACAAATTTTACAGATGTACAACTCAACACATGCAGCCATACTGGTTCTTCTGCAGGTGTTCAGATATGCAGACCTCCTGGTTCTGCAATATGCCCTTGCTTTATATCTGTTGCCAAACTGTTGCCAAACTGTTGCCAAACTGTCTACCCTACTGGAGTAAAACTCCTGCAACTGCCCCCATATCTCTGGGTGCCGGATCTCCACCCAGGGAAAACAAGTGTTTGTTTTTCAGGTATTCTCCATAGCATTTGCTACACTATTTCAAGGAACTGGACTGTCTGAGCCTTTTATGAAGTAAGAACTAATTAAAGGAATCATCCTCCAGATATATCTCAAGGTTTCTTCATAACCACTTGTAATGTAACTGAGTGTGTTACCTATGACTGAACTCCCCGGGACCAAGGAAGTGCTGACCAATGCTAAAAGCAGCTCTCAGTAATGGAGTTGTTTGAGGAAAACTTGAAAATAGGACACAGCACAAAAGTACATCCTAGAATTACTAAAAAAAACCCCTGTTCATAGCAAATCTAACAGCACTGAAATCCTGGTGAGTTCATGATACTCAAGCAACCTTTCCTTCTCTGAAACCCTCTGACCTAGCAAATCTCTTCTGTAGCTGTTTATAGACCTGCATTCCTCTGCAGGGGGAAGTGGTGGTCCTTACACACACTGCACCTGCTCAGCTGTACACCTGATCCCTCCTGCAACTGAAGGAGCAGAGTATCACCTTATTCTTAATGAAAAATACAGAACTTCATTTCCTCAGGAGACAAAATCATATATCACAGTAGACAAGAGTCCAGAGCACAGCCATTCCACAGTGCTTATTCCTGCTGACTTCCAAGGGAACTGTGCTTAACTTCCAACCTGTGAACACTGAGTGGGTTGAAGTGCTGGCCTGAAAACCCAACACAAGGATTTTCAGCACCAGCAAATTTCTGTTCCTGCCAGCAGAAGCCATAAACATTTCTCTAAAGTCTGTGCATTGATGAGACAGTAACATCAGACAGCAAAAGAGGGGTCAAAACTCGCCATCCCTTCTTTTGAGTCATGTCAGCACAGTGTTTATGGAAACAATACTGAGTCACTGAATGACAAACAAGATCCATGCTGGCAGCTAAAAAGAAGCCATAGGAAGGGATTTGTAGATCCTAAGAACACAAACTTCTCTTGGGATCCTTAAATGAGGAAGGCAGGTCCACTTTGTGAGGTTGCCTCCAAGTGGCATTTGGTACACAGCCAAATTTGAGAGAGGAAAAGCAAAGTCTGGATCGTCACCACCCACTGCCAAGGCCCAAGCCCCAAAGGAACTTGATCTAAGAAGATGCTGGTGTCTTACACACTGCAAAACCTAGAGGGCTTGACCCTATTCCTAACCTGTGTTGTGCTCTTGAACTGGGGGAAAAATAAAAACCCCAGGGGAAAAAACCTCAAATAATTCCTACTCACAAAACTTTAAAACACAGAAGCCACGAAAAGTCCAGGAGTCACTTGCTCTGTGCCAGCCATCACCATTTATACCAGCAAGCTGCTCTGTGAGAACTTAAGACACGTGTTCTTGGGGACCCACAAAAGCTCTTTCACATAAGAATGCACTAAGCCTGCTCTCTAGCCTTTTCCCAGGATGCCATCCTTGTTCCCTTGCAGCTTCTTCTCTGAGGTGTTTTCAAGACCATGGCAGGAATCACTGCTCAGAAGTGGGGAGGGTGTGTGGGCATACAGGATCCATGCCAGCTGCACACAGCAGCTCCATCCATCTCCTTGTGCTCCAACCTCCCCTAGTCTGAAGCCCCCAGGCCTCAGTGTTTGGAGGGGTCTGGGGTCTGAGAAAATCACAAAATCACAGAGTTATTAGGGTTGGAAAAGACCTCTGAATGTAATCTAGTCCAGCCTCCCTGCCAAGGCAGGGTGACCTAGAGCAGGTTAAACAGCCATGAGGCCAGGTGGGTTTTGAATGTCTCCAGAGGGAGACTCCAAGGCCCTCCCTCGGCAGCCCATTCTAGTGCTTTGCCACCCTCAGCATAACGTTCTTCCTCATGCTGAGGTGAAACTTTGTTTTAGTTTGTGGACGTTGCTACTCATCCTGTTGCTGGCACCTGCCTTTGAGATACTTATATGCATTGATGAGATCCTTCTCAGTCATCTCTAGACTAAAGAGGCCTGGCTCCCACAGTCTCTCCCCACAGGGAAGATGTTCCAGACCTCTTATCATTCGTACTCCGCTGGAGCTCACCCAGAGCTCCCTGTCTTTCTTGTATTGAGGAGGCCAGAACTGGACACAGTTCTCCAGACGTGGAGAGGGCCTCACGCTCCAGCACTGCCGCTGGGCCTGACAGTGATATACCCCACGAAATCGCCGCCATCCTCGCCGCTCCCTCGCGGGGACAAGAGGCGCCTCCCCCAACTCCTCCGGGCAGCGCCGGGGCTGGGCCCCGCCACCCTGGTGTGCGCCATCGGCCGCTCCCTCCCAGGGAGGCCCTTCCCGTGCCCTCGCCGCCCCTCTTGGCGCAGGGAAAGGGCGGCGCAACCGCGCTTCGGGAATGGCCCCGCGTCCCCCGCCCCTCGCGGCCCAGCGGCGGCCACGCCAGGAGCGCAGCGCGGCCCTGGCAACCGGCTGGGCCGCGGCATCCCCGGCCTTTCCGGGCCGCCGCCGCCGCCGCTCCCCGCCCTTCCGCCGGGAAGGCCGCGCTTACAGGTCGGTGCCGAGCTGGGTGAAGCCGGAGTTGAGGCAGCCGCGGGCTATGCGCCTCCAGAGGACATCGCGGCTGCTGAGGAAGCGCAGGCGGCGGCAGACCTGGGCCAGGCGGCCTAAGGCCTGCGCGTCCAGGTAGGAGCAGATGAGGAGCAGCAGCTCCTCAGGTAAGGCCCAGAGCGGGGAGGGGGGGGAGGCGGCCCGGGATCCCCCCTCTGCCTGGGGGGATCGGGGGCTGCCCTTCCTCCCCATGGAGCAGCAGCTCCCGCCCCTCCTCCCCGGGAGCCGGAGCTGCTGCTGCCCGGGGGAGGCCAAGCCATGGACGGGGCAGCCGCTCCCCAGTCACATGGGGCAGAAGCCGCTGCCTGTCACTGCCCCCTCCGGGGGAGGAGGCGGCTGCCGGGACCGGAGGGGGCACGGGCCGCCGAGCCCACCCTCGTTAGCAGATTAATTCATTAACGGGAGCCGCTGGGACTCCCCCTGTGCCACTTGCCCTCCCCCACACCCCCTCGACACGCCACGACCGGCTCACGGGTCTGTATCTTCCGATCTGGGCTTAGCGATGTCACCTGATCAGAGTATTTGTTAATAACGTGAACAGTTAATGGTGGGAATGGTGATCCCAGGTAACCAGAACATCTGCCTCACCACCCGGAGCAACACCAGCTAGGTACTGCACTCCTGCAAAGGAAGGTGAACAGCAAGGTGATTTAATGCTCATTAATTATCCTTGACCAGGGTCAGGAGCGCCTGTCACCCACGAAGTGACAGCAGAGGTCATCTGGTGCTGCACAGCAGTTTTCAACACTCAAAGATTCTTGTGACACATAAAAGAAAGGGTCTTCCCCACATAAGAACAGGCCTTGCTACAATGGATTTAGGGCTGGCTTTTCACCAGCACCCTTCCTTGCAGTCCATTCCGCCCTCCAGAGCTCCACAGAGTGAGATCTGAAAAGTGTTCACAGTTCACACGTGTGTGTACACATACACAAGCACACCACCTCGAAAGAACAGTTCATAATAACTGAGTCATTGTTGCCATCCACAGGAGCCTGGAGTACTGACAAGGCAGGATTCTGGTCCAAAGTGGCAGAGTAGCTCTCCACGGACAGTGGAGCAGGAAAATATGAGTCTAGTGTTGTGTTATTCTTTCTTACAATACTTTCCAGTCTACAGAAGCCTGAAATCCTGGGGAAATTTCTCCCTCAGAATAAAAAAAAAAAAAAAAAAAAAAAAGATAAATTGTAACAAGTTCATCATCTGCCTAGAATGCTTTGAACAGGTATCACTTAGCCACCACAATCAACATCTCATTTTGCAGGGTGGAGTAGGATAATAAATTTCAGTATATAATGAGGTTACCATAGTATACAGGCCACTTGACAGTACTTGCATCCTATTCCAGAAAGTCATCTTGTCTGTCTAATCTGAAGCTCCCAAATACTCCTATGAATAAATCACCAGGTCTGGAAGCCTCGTATTTTAGATGTTCAAAACTGCTGGATAAGGAGCTCTCTGGTCCATTTACACTGAATTTTATATACCCTGGAAGACAGGGAAGTTTCAGAAGGCAGCAGATTTTTTATCAGCATTTTAAAGGAGTGATGTCTGAAGCATTTAAAGATTTTTCAACCTGAGTTTGAGCTCAGGTGAAATAACGGCACATCTAGTACAGGACTTAAGTAGCCAGCTGAAAGGGAGGTAATACAACAAATTTTGCTTAAGATTATGGAAACTGTGTGTGAATGCAGTTTTATGTAAATTTTATGTCTTTCTGATGATATGAAATTTGGTTCTTTTTGTAACAGATTACAATATTGTCTGAAACATTAAAATTATTAAAAGCTGAGTGACTTCTCTGTCTGAAATTGTGATTGTAAAGGCATACTTATTATCAAGTTGGTCTTTTTCTAGTAGGATCCCACAAAGACTACTTATGCACCTTACACTAATATATTTACTAACAATCTGAAAAAAAATCTGAAATCCTTCTTAGCAAAGCTTTGTAGGAGGCACAAAGCATGGGGCAAGAGGCGAAGGATGCTTATGACTGCATAGCCCTAAGTTAAGTGTAGGCATAATCACATCATATGTATTTCAATCAAGCCAAATGTAAAGTCTCACATCTAGGAACAAAGAATGTAGGTCACACTGAAAGGATGTAACTCTATCCTGCAAAGCTGCAATTCCATAAAGACTTCATTAAGATGAATAATCAGCTGAATGTGAGCTCCTTCTGCTGTGCTGTGACCAAAGGGCTAGTGCTGTCCTGGGAAAAAAACAGGAGCTCAGAGTTCTTTTACCTCTGGTTTTGACTCTGTTTGTGACTGTTTTGGAAATAGTTTGTCCAGACAACACTTCAAGAAGGATGTTTAAAAACTAGAGGGGTTTCAAAGAAGAGTAGTAAAGAATGATTACAAGACTGTCAAACATGTTTTGTAGTAAGACCCAAAGAGCTCAATCTATTTTAGCTTTCTAAAGAGAAGGTTAAGGTGTGAGATGATCATACCTTATGAGCACTGAAACAGGAAGAAAAATCTGGATCTTCCATTTAACAGACAAAGAGATAAGATCTCTTGACAGAAGGTGATGGGAAACAAATTCATTAATGAAGTGTGCTTTTGTAGTGAATAAAATCAACTGTTGAAACAGCTTACCAAGATTTATGGTAGATTCACCATTACTGGGTTTATAAAAAACAGTACCAGTTGGGTTTGGTTTCGGGTTTTTTTCCATATTGAGAGAGAAAGAGAGAGAGAGAGAGAGAGAGAGGCTTGACCACAACTGCTAAAACTTAACCAGGAACTGACCTGGAGAGTCCTAACTCAGGATATCAAACCAAGACAGTCCAAGGGGTCTCTTCTAGTCTTAGACTCTCTTACTCTACAGAGGCAGCATGTGCATAGTGCATGTCTCCCTGCACTGTGTGGCACCCAAATTCCAGTGTACAGTCTCCAGCCTCTGGCTGTGCTGCTTTACCAAGGAAAACTACTTGGTACAGACCAGAAGGAACCTGAGTGCAAAGTACATGTGCAGAATGACCCTCTGGGATACCCTCTGGATCGAAGGTATGGACAAGTGCATGTGAAGAAGGGGGGCCTTAGTGCCTTCCAATTTGTAACCCAAGGTATAAACAACTGTGAAATACTTGGCTAAGATGAAAGGTGTTTACACTCAGGAATCTTGGAGAAGGTCAACTATGCTCCAAGCAGGGGACACAGAGCAGTATGAAGAAAAAAATTACATTCCTCTTAAATATGGCATTGTTTTCAAGTATGGACAATTGTCTTACAACATAGTAACAATAGTTATTTTTTGCCCAAAATGTAGATGTCATCCATTACTTTCTCTGGGTTCTTTTTTTAGAGAAATATACCAGCAACTGCATACCCTTGCACACACTTTCTCAGGCATGGTTTTGGATACTGCCTGTTGCAGAGCTGTCACAAAGCTGTGCATTGCAGACTAAGAAACCCATAGCCTTACTCTTTGCAGTTATGCCGAAGTAAGTGCTTATGTAGGTGCCTGCAGGAGCAAGAACTAAGGAAGGTTTGAACCATTCCTAAAACTGTATGTGTAGCATGATTATTTTGCACTGCATTGTTCACGCTCTAATAAAGGACTTGAAGCAGGTGCTCAGTGTAGTGTAAGCATAATAATGTATCTTTCCCAAATCTTACAAAGATCCCAGTCCTTTTCATGGCTCATGACCAGTCTGAACCTCTAGAAGAGGGGTAGGGTTCTGTGCTGAAGTAGCAGACCATTCCAGTATCACGGCTTGTAAACTAAAAATCAGGGGGCTTATATCTGCAAAGCCTGAACAGCGCAAGTCAGTGAAATCCAACTTGAAGAAACACCATTTGAATACCTGCCTGTCATTTTTTTTTTCTGTCTTCAAGGGGTTTTATTATTTGCAGTGCCCTCAAATACACCTTTCCACCTAAAGACACATTCATGTGGACAGCTCTTTGTTTTGTTTTTCCTTCCAACCAATGCTTTTGTGTATTTCTGAAACTTAAGACACCTCCTCTGCTACTACAGTACTTATCTGTAACACCATCGCTTTGAGGGATTAAAGCAGGTTACTTGTTACACACTTAGATCAAGAGTTATCTGAGTAGAAAGTCTATCCCGTTAGGGTTGGCGGAATCCGTTTTTGATCTTGAGTTGTTTTGATTTTCTCTAAGAGCAAGTAACATGTTATTTTAACTTCTGAATAAGGTGTGCTACCTGACTGTGTCTCTTCTGTTTGGCAGAAAGGATTAGAAACCTCCACAGAACTTGCACTCTATTAAAGCAGAGTGCTCACCATTGAGAACCAAGGAGCTGAATTGTTTTCAGATTATATGTGTGTGTGTGTGTCTTTCCCACATCAAAGACTTTGATGGAAGCTGTTCACGCTATTGTCAGGAATGCAGGGATTGGCACAAAGGTGATTAGCAAAATTGCTTTTCTGTAGGAGAAGCACAAAAATTATCAAAGGATTAAAGAGGATAAAATTAAAAGGTTATGCTGAATTTGGGGGCAAATTTTCTGCTTTTAAATTTTCTCCCAAATTATACATATTGATTTGGTTTTACCTATAAAATATTTGCCAGAAGAAACCAGGATTAGAAGCTGTTTCATATGGGTTCTGTTAAAGGGAGATGAAAAAATCTTCCCTTAAAAATATTCTCAACAGACCCTATTCTAAAACCTATCCACAAGAAGCTTTTGATGAGAACTATGAGCACACAGCTAGCTGCTGTCCCTACAATGTTCTTAACAGCCACAGGATTGGGACCTTTAGTCATGATTATGCTGAAAATTATGATAACAAACAATTCCATAAATCAATTTGTCATCAGTGATACTGTTTGTTTACTTTTCTCACTACACTCTGCTGACAAAGATACTAAACCGAGGGGATCACTTTCATTATCCACTTGCTAGGCGCATGCAATGCTTTTGTATTTTGATCAAGCAGCTGAGCTGCTTGAATGGTTTGGGAAGAAAGGCAATAAAAAGGGATTTTCGAATATTTTAGTGTATCAAAATAAACAGAGCCCTCCAGAATCTTTCTTGCTTGGCAAAACTGCAGTGCAATAGCCAGCAGAGTGTCTCATCTTGCTGGTTCAGACTCTGTTTATTGTGCATTTTATTTTAAACAGTCCTCTATTATTTGCTAAGTACAAGCCATATACCTATTTCTTGTCTTCGCATTTTGAGTTTTGTTTGTTTGTTTTACTAATCTGTTCTTCCCAGGAAGTCACCCAGAATATTTTATTTGTTTTAAACCTCATTTATCAAAGTATTATCTAAAGCATCGGTTCAGAAAATGTTCATTTTAACTGTTTTCCCAACAATGACCTTCTTCCTCCCCCCCAGGCCACATCAAGTTGTCATTCACCAGACAGCTGTGGAATTTGGAATCATTCCTTTTAAACGCTTTACAATTCCAAATGGTAGATTTCTAATGGCACAATATGATTGCCACAAAGATCTTTAAATTTCCCAATCCTCCAGGCTTCAAAGGCTGGACCGTCCTTGATCTCCTGAAGGAATGCTTTTGAATCTTGTTCTTTTATAGGGGCTACCTATGAAGATATTTTAGGGGCTTTTTCCTTTCGTACTTAAAACCTGAGGAACTAAACATTCAAATACCGCTGGCATTTTTGGGAGTGAGATCAAGACATACAAAGTTGTTTCTAGGGATTCTCAGCTCAGTTATTATTAATTCCACAGGTAGTTCCAAAACTTTTTGGAGTATTTATAAAGCAATATAAATATCTTTGGTGTAGCAGTGACTGTGATACTGTTTTATCCTGCATTTTCCTTCCACCTACACAGCTACATTGTGCAGTTCCTCACCTGCCTTGAGCAATTCTGACAGTGCCCTGACTTATCCTGTGTCCATGGGTACAGAGGGGTTCATTGCTCTTGGAGGATTCTCTGCTGTCATATCACTTACAAGCTAATAATTTGTTTAAGAAAGGTGAGCAAACCTAATCCTACAAATAGTTTTGGGTCAGCCTTGACCAGGCAACCAAGACAGAGCCTAATTACCTGCAACAACTACAAATAAGCAAAATTATTCAACTTATTATTATCTAGGCTCACTTCTCTGTTTTCTACAGTCAGAGGAAACATTTCACTATTTATCCTTTGTTTCACAGGAGGATTTCTCAGTCTGGAAGCTGACATTTTTTTATTTCTTGCTGGTTAATTCTATTTCTTACTACTGAAACACAAACTTCATTAATTTGAAGTTAAGAGACTTACAGTGCAGCAACAGGAATCTGGCTGGTGCTAGAAACAGCCTTTCTTTCTATTCAGTTCAGCTTATGCCAACCCATAAGGCAGGTTTTACCCCCTCTCCTCTTACAAATGAAGCACACATATATATAAAAAAATCAAGGACAGTATCCCACTGTCCACACAGTCTAGTCTTGCAGCAGAGCATCATACTTGTGCACAGTCCTACCACACAGATTCATGATAGATTTGGGGTCTTCAGCTGTACCCACCTTGGGGAAAGCACTGTCCTTTCTGTGCCCCTATAGTACCTCACACAACACGACCTCTGCTGTGACTGAGCCTCTCAGGTATTGTTAGAAGGAGCAATTAATGCTTTGTCACTGCAATAAGTGTATGTTTAGATACCCCGCATTGGTAGTACACGTGATTTTTAAATAGTCTGCAGCCTAACCTCAGGTTTTGTGACGACAATAACAAACTGCAGGAACCACTGATTGCTAACCCAGTTTATGGGTCAGGGAACAGGCCTTAGATCCTCATTTACACAGTTTCTTATGATCACGTAAGGCCCCACTCTCCAAGACTATTTTTATTTGTTTGTTTAGATCAGTTTAAAAAAAAATCCCAGGTCCCAAAATAGAGAATGTTTTCCTTTGGAACTGGAAGCAAACACTCTTGATGGCTTTAACATCTGTTGGACAATGCGTGGTTGGGTGGTGGGCACCTCACACAGTTTTGTGACAAACACATGTGCATACAGCGTGTCAGATTATAAATCCAAGAATAAAGAGTCATTAAAACCTTCCTTCTCTGGCCCACCTGCCATGAAAATAGGCTTTTCACTCTATCTATTTAAACTGAAAATTGAGTATTCGGAAGAAAAATGCCGACATTCCAGGGATTCAAGTCAAAATCTCCCCCTCCAGTAAAGGAGGTCTGTC
Source organism: Vidua macroura (assembly GCF_024509145.1). NCBI lineage: Eukaryota > Metazoa > Chordata > Aves > Passeriformes > Viduidae > Vidua > Vidua macroura. The sequence continues at coordinate 13,632,073 of NC_071578.1, forward strand.
AATTGAACATAGATTGATCCATTGTCTGTCTCCCATCAGGACCCACAAGCCACCCCATGCACATATGCTTCTATTCTAGCTTGAAACAGACCTCACAGTCCCAGGCCATCACAGTAACATTTACATCTGTCACGGGCTTGATCTGAAACTGCACAATTCTCAAATACCTTTCTGGTTTTAGCACGTGGTGCAGTTTTTGGGCGCAGATTCCAGTGAGATTAGCTTGCTACCCAGCAGAGCATGAGCCCTCTCAGCTCCACCATGAGTACAAACCTTCCTGCTCTTGGAAGGGAGAAAAGAAGAAAGAGATCTTGAACACTGGATCAACTCTTATCAGAAGTCACTTGACTGCCACAAATGCTAAATTCTGTCCTATCCTTTTTCTTTTCCTCCAGTTTCCAGTGGATTTACCATTGTTAGTCTGCCTGAAGTGTTAGTAACAATCCGTTGAAATGCATTTCAAGGACAAAATATCCAGACTGGGAAAGATGTCCATGCCCCTGCAGAGGAGAAAAGTCTTCTGATTTACAGACATAGGTTGTGACTCTTGAAACTGAATTTACTGGTATGGTGAAGCCTGAAAAATCGCAGTGTTTCTCACAGATTATTCTCCTTACCTGCAATTGTGCTTCTTCATCTGTTTAGCCATCGTGAGCCTTTAACACACTCTGAGCCTAATAACTGCATTAGTAATGCCAGGAAGAAAACAGCTTTCTAAGGCAGGTAAAGCCCACAGCACTTTTTCCCTTTTGGTTATGTCTTTTTCCATACCCACACATAGAAAGTACCTTTTTTCCCCCCAGCATGAATAGCTGTACAAGGAACCAGTGAAGCCATCTCCTTGCTTATTTTCTGTTGCCCCTCTGAAGTGTGGGGCCCATTTGCTGTGTGGATGCCCTGGCAGGTGTTCAGATGTGCAGGTGTGTGCACAGGCAAAGTCCTGAGCGCAAGCACAAAGATTCAAATATCAGCCTTTCAGCCTGAACCTGACACTGCCACTTTAAAACCAGAGATGTGGACATCAAAGTTTTCCACTCTCCAGAAGGAAAGGACTATTTTACACGATGTCTCTCATCTCTCTGCCTTTCCTACAGCCTTCTCTCTCTCTCTCACATACACACTTTTTCTAATACCATCCCTCCCTCTCCACTTCAAACCATGGGAAAAACCTAGGAAAAGAAGCTTGCCGACTAAGGGACCGTTTCGCTGCATTGTGTTTTCCAGCTAGACCTGAACAGACTGAAATCAATTCAGCTCTCTCTTGCTCGCTTTTTCCCTCCCTCTCCCATGTCTTTTTTTGTTTCTCTTAGATTGTGCTCTCTGCCTTAAGAAAGCCCGGTTTAGTTATATCCATCCCCATAGCAATCAAGTGACCAGTGTTTTTTTATTGCTTGTAAAAACACAGTATCTTTTTCATGGGAGTCAGGTTCTCCTTTGGTTTGAAATGCCCAGTGAGCAGTGGCAACAACCTGCAGAATCTTTGATCAATTCTCACATATCCATTTGAAGTATCTTAAGTAGACCCATCAAAAGAAAGGGGCTTGGTAATTAATATTTTAATAGAGTGTACCAGCCTCTCACTGTGTTATTGGCAAGAGGCCTGATTTAACATGAGCACACAAATACCTCTGTCTGATCTGAATTGCTACGTGCTCTAAAAAAATATACGTTATTAAAGCTGAAGTCCAGCTGTTGCTATATTAATATCCTCTGTTTTTTATTTGCTCCTACCTTTTGGAAGGTTTCAGTTTTCATTCTGAAATTTTCCAGGCTTGCTCCCAATACTGAAGTTATAACTGCAGGGTAAGAACCAGAGGAGAATGCAAGAAGGTTCACTGGAAACTTGAACAGGTGAGATTCAGCACAGCAGAGCCAGAAGCCCAAAGAAGGCAGAAGTGCCACTTAAATTTTGATTGTACAACCTGTTGACAAAAGGACAAAATTAAGATGTGTGTGCAAGCTGGCTCTTATGCCTTCCAATCTTTGGAACAGTTAATTCTACAGTGAGTGTTCCCTTAACATATTTTTTTCTTTCCCAGAGTTGTCCAGGGTCTCAGGACCAGATGTGAGGGTACTGTAAAGAAGAGTTTTCACTAAGTTTAACAGAATTATGCTCCTTTATATTGAAACAGGGTGCCACCTAAAGAAAGCACAAAAATTATCCACCTATCCAGAACTTCCATAATGAAGAAAACCCAGCAACCAAGACTAACCACAAAAAAAAAAAAAAAAAAAAAAAAAAAAAAAAAAAAAAAAAAAAAAAAATCCAGTGAAAGCCAAACAACACAATTTCAAAACAGTTCAAGTAAGAAAAATGAAGGTGCTGTGAAGTTGCAGGTTATCACCAAGTGGATATCACACCCAGTGAACCAGAGCCCCAGTCCTGTAGGACATGCATAACACTCTCTCAGGCAAACTGGGCTTGTAAAGCCCAGCCAGAAGGTAATGGCATGCCAAGGGCTTCTTCTCATGTAGCCTCCACTTGATCACAAAATTATGAGGTCTTGGTATGCTTTAATGGCAGTTAGATCAAAACCAGTATTGTAGAAACCTGATCACCACTTAGCAGGTGTTCAGTTCAGTTCAACAGCCGGTCCCAGGGCAGGTACATCCCATTTGAGGACTCACCTTCTTTGCTACCTGTGGTTTCCAGCTGGAGCAATCATAAATACAAGCACTAAAATCTGCCTTTCAGACTGACAAACTCAAAAGTCATTTGTCACTAGCTCTGAACATCATGCAGAGCACTGTTGGGTGCTCAAGACCGCTGAGAACATTTCATTTAGGTGCCTAAATACTTTTTACAGTGTCTAGTTTCTGACTCCTAACACAACATGTGCTGTGTCTCACCTACCTTCTGCACTGTTTTGCTGTGGTGCAGATTTTAATACTGCTATTCCAAATTAATTCCCAAACAGCACTGCACAGTGTGTCCTCTATTTCCTTACCACCTCAAATACACTGGTAGTAACAGTCTTGAAATGTAACCTACCCAGAATTTGTAACCTGTATCCTAATTTTGCCTGCACCCAGAATGTGGCCTAGTTATTTTCAGCCAGCTTTTCAGACCTTTATTCAGGAGAGGAGGTGATTAATTATGACCCTAATTTTATGCTATACAGACTTTTAGGTAAAGGAATTTAAGATCTTAGCTATTCAGGTCAGCATCAATTCTATTTGGTTTACACATGTCAGTGTTATGTGTGTATATATAAAGATTCTCTGTATTTAATAAACAATGTATTCTGTAAATAGAATTTACCTAGTATTTTTCTTAAAAATGAACATATGCTGAATAACATGTATAGGAGTACAACTGGTTCTGTACAAATTTGCAGAAAGGGGCAAGTAACACTGTATGATGAAGAAATCCTAGATGATAATAGATATTTGTCTTGAAGATAAAAACAAGTGCATGAAGTTATCCTTTCTGCAAGGTACCTCCCAGTTTATGTGCTTAATCATACAAACTTCTGGAAGCATCAGCAATGTTTTTTGGGTTTGGTTTTGTTTAGAGAAAACGCTGTGGTTAAAAAAAAAAAAATAAAGAGAACTTAAGCGTGGGGGAAAGCTTAGGTGTGTTGTTACTGTGAGTGTATTTTCAGGAGGAGTTTCCCAAGAGCTCAGTCTTTTACATGCTATAATTTCTTCTGACTGTTCTGGCTTCTTATTTTATATAATACCAGATTAAAATCTAAATACAATTTTTTCAAACACTTTTAGGTGCTGAAATTGCCTGTCAGGTTTAGTTGCCCACTTCCAGGTCTGCTGAGCTTTTCTGGCTTGCAAATAATTGTAATGATTGTATGTAAAGGCCATCTCTTGGGACTCCTGTGACAGATACTGTAGGAATGCAGCTCCCTTGCAAGTAGCAGACAGGGATCCACTTCCCTGCCCATCTTAAAACATTCTTTGGGGGAAAACTCATTCTCTCCATCCAGAATCTCAATTATGTCCCTGAAAATCCTGAGAACAGGGTTGAAAACAGAGTATATACATCAAGAAAAAAAAAAATTAAAGTTAACAAGGTAGTAGGGGAGAATAACGACATTTTCCAGCTCACATGAATGTGAGCATAGTCTATGCTCACATAGCCTTCAGAGCAATCTGAACTTTGTGCAGGAGCATAAAGACAGCAGATGAACATTGTATTAAAAAGGCAGAGGAGTGAGCTACAGTGAGAAAGGAGAGAGATGGTGTTGAGACATTTTTGGGGGGGCAGGGAGATGATTCGTTGGGCCAAGTGACCTTTTCCCATCCAGCAATTTCTTCTGTCCCAGTGCAGAATGACAATGGGAACCCAATGGCAGCGCAATCTGACATCCACGTCCATACTGAAAGAGATTCAACTCGACCGTGCTGCACTGCTGTGGCTATGGGATGCTGTGAAACAAGCCAGACCTAAGTTTCCAACTTGCCCTCTTTTCTGTTGTTGTTGTTATTGCTGTTTGTTTCCATTCACCCCCTTTTATTCTCCATTTTTTTTTCTGTCTTGACTCTGATGGGGGCTCTTTTTGTGCAAAACAAGCCCTTCTGATCTCTTTGAAAGGCCAGCTCTTGTCATTCTTCCAGATCATCATTGTATGACATGTTTTTATATCAGACTGACAAAGGAGCTATTTGATCAGGGGGTATGGTGTGTGATTGTAAGAAATTCAGCTAGCCGGTGGCAACCATTGTTCCCCAAAGCGGCTCCCTGACCCCATTCTATTCAAGGAAAAACTCCCTTGGAGTGGCCTCTATTCATTGAGTAACACCAGTCCGCAGTCTCACTCCAGGAGTATGCTCAATTCAGAGGTGTGTCACCGATATTGCCCATCAACCAGCCTTTAACTCTTTCATCAGCATTAGGTTTCCAACACAACAGCTGTTATCATAGGATGAGGTGGGGAGGGGGGGGTCGTGATGCATTCCAGCGAGCTGGAGCTCTCCTTATCTTGGAGAAATTTAACCTTCCTTTTAAAAGTTGCCTCGGAAAATATCTGCCTGCTGCTTTCTGTAAAGTGCAGCCTGAGTCATTTGCCTTCCCATCCCTGCGTCCTAAAATGTTACAGTTTGTTACTCAGCTCTTAAAACAAGAATATCTGTGCTTGCTCAGGCTAATGAGGGGCTTTGCATTGATATTAATGGTTTTCGGATTTGGCCTAAAATTATCTGTGACCCTCCTGCACCCCAATCGCACAACCTTTTCTGTCCCAGATAATCTTGTACCCATGTATGCATCCATGGTATCAGTGCAACTGCTGGCTGTGAAAAAGAACACAGAGCCAGGAATCTTCTGTCTCCCTGGGAACAATTTCATCTCACGTTATCAGCAAAGAAAACTTAGGGCATCTTCATGAGTGCTGAAAGGGCACTTCACTAAAACTGCTCCTGCTTCCTTCAACCAAACTCTGTGCACTAACATAAAGCCTCTAAAACCAAGGAAAACCAGTGCAAAAGCTCATGCTAAGTGGCTCAGGGCCACTGTCCTGTGCTTGGAAGGTTATACAGCATTATCACACAGCCTGAATGGGATCAGACTCAGACACAAGGTGCTGAACGGCTGTGGATTTGGCACCACAGCAATTGATGGCTTTGAACACTCTTGGGAGAACTGTCCAGATGACAGGATTAAAACTGGCAAGCCCAGTACAAGTGCAGGTACACAGGTTGCTGACTGCCTTGAAGTAGCCTCTGAAGTAAATTAAACTCAGTTCATCCATCGTAGTGTGGATCTGCTGCATCTGTTGATGCAAAATGTTGTCCCCATGCAATGAGCATGTCGGCTGCTGCAGGCCATCCATCTCTTGACATGGTTTCAGTGTCCCAGGAGCAGAGTTCCTTGCAGGGCGTCTTGGCTAACCATTCGCTTGCTTCCCTCGTTGAAAACACAGCCCTGCTTTCAACATCATTGCTAGACCCGTACTCCTTCCGCTGCCTTCCTCCAGCAGCCAGAATCCTGCCCGGTGTTTGGTACCACCTTGATAGCCTCCATCTCCGGGATCGGGATTTGTTAATAAACTCGGGCTCCCTCTGCTGGGACAGAGCATAAAATACGGGAGGGGCTGGGGGCACGAGGAGGGGGCTGTCTGTCTGTCTGCCCTGCAGGACAGGGTGATTTCACTGCTGGGCAGTTGGCTTTTTTCCCCCATGGCATTTCAGTGGATTTCACAATGAACTCTGCATTATTCTCCAGTGGGTGCTAATGGTGGAATAAACAGCAATGCTTTATGCTGCAACATCCTTCACTGCATGCTCCAAGACCTCTGGGAAACCTGCATTAAACTTCCAGTGACCTGTGGAGTGATTTGGCACCAGCTCTGTTTCATACAGGGGGCAGGAGGAGCTCAGGTGGTCGGCCACTTGTTCCATGTCGTGAGCTGGAATGTCTCCACTCTCCATTGAGACACATGTACTCCCAGTGCACAGTGCTGAATTTTACACATCTGGGAACAGACCTTTAAAAGGCTTCCGTCACAGACCTGCTGTCTTCCATCTACTGTCTTCTCATCCCCTCAGATAACTGCAAAAGTTGCAGCAGACTGGGGAAACCTGCTCCTGCCCTCTCCCAAGAGCACGTTCTGCAGTGAGACCCATCTGCATGCACAGGAAACTGCTTCTTGGAGGCTGTGTTTGCCCAGCCATCTCTGCATCCCCATCAGTAGACACTTCTCTGCTCCACCTGCACCATGCTAAGTGGTCACCCCATGATTTAAAGCATGGGGGAAAGATTCAGGTGCAGTCTTACTAGCCAAGCTATTCCCAGTGTGCAGAAGTGTCCAGGCAAGAATGAAACCTGCTAGGAAGGAGAAGCAAACCCAGTTCCTGAGTAGAACAGATAAAACTGCAGAGAAGGCACTTCAGGGAGACTTTCCCAGTGCATCTTGGACTCTTCCCATCTGCCACCTGTGAATTCGGCATGCTACATTATCTCTATGACCTTTAATGCACCCCTAGTTACTGTGCAGAATGTTACTGCATCAACATTTTTTCCAACAAAAACTGCAGTGTAGATCAAATTAAATGCATTTCCTCAGCAAAGCTGCTGCCTTCATCGCTCACATCTGAGCTTCCTGCCTAGAGATCACTGCTGAGCGTAAGCAGGCTGCTCTGCATACTCTGGTTTCAAGGAAGGTCAGACATTTCCTAGCAGCTCAATACAGGCAAATAACTCCAGAGACCTGTTACCTTCCATGACAGCTCCCACCAGTAAATGGTGCACCCAGCTTGCAGCTAAGTCCATGTTATGGTCCTGCGGCATCCTGATGTTCACCTGCTGCCTCGGGTCTTATCTAGGGCTGAGCCTTCTCTGTGTAGGCTGTTAGCAGAGGTATGGATTCACTGCTTTGGTAGGGAAAGATTTGCTTCCCCACAATGTATGTTCCTTAAATAATATACAAACTTCTTCTAAGTTCCTACCCCCATAGCTTCTCTATAGGTTTAAAGCAGAACAAGAAGCAACACAGGAAGGTTTCTGGGGATGAGGATTCTGTGCTGTGTTGATGACTCTCCTCCTCCTCATCCTGAGCTCTTCATGCCCCACTGGCACCCACTGTACCTTTATTCTTATGACCTTTTGTATTATGACTGCTTCCCACACAGCCAGCTTCAAGTAACAGCTCCCAGCCTGCTTCAGACAACAGCAGTGGCAGCATTATCCATCCTATGCATAAAACCCTGCAAGTTGGCACACTCAGAGCTTTCCTGCACTGGCACCAATGGGGAAGGCCAGATCCATAAGTACCCACCAGAGCACAGTGCTTGTGATGCTGCCCAGACCCAGAGCAGAGTCTGATCTCAGTGCCCAACATCTCCTCCAGGAAGTCAATGCAACTCCTCTGGACCATTCATCCAGGTCATCCCAGTTTGCCATGCCACAGGCTGAGCCTGGCTCTGGGGTGGAGCAGGCAGCAGAGGAACAGTGAGCAGTGGGTGCTGCCTAGTAAAATAGCCATGAAATAGCTGTCTGTGTCACACTGCCATTTCTCTAAGTGACAGTCCCCTGAAGCAGCCCATTAGGGGTTCACTTGGTCTCGATAGCAGAGACTCCACATTTGTCATCTCTTGAGTGACAAGAGGACTAAAAGCCTATGTGCTTCACTAACCGGCTCCAGCTTCCTTCTCCTTCCAACAGATATTCATTCCCAGGAAATGTACTTTAGGGAGCACAGGATGGGACCCAAAGCCCCTCCTCACCCTTCTACTGGCTGGTCCAGCTGCTTTTGCTTTTCCATGTAGGACTTGTCCACACTCCTGCCTGCTTTGTCCCCTTTGCTGTTCGTCCCTTTGCTCACATCAGCAGTACAGCTTTCCACACCAAAGGTAGCAAATACACAAAAGAAATGCCCCATCCTCATCCTATGTAATGTGATCCCATGTCACAGCACTGAGGATTTGTCTGAAATCCCAACTCACAGAGTATCACCATCAAGACAAAAACCTCAGCTGTAATTTTCTCTTACCTCTAGGGAATTTTCTTATCCTTACTGAAGCTGAAGGCAAACTGGCTCCCTCAGGGAGCCCCAGACTTGATTTGGGAAGCTCCAGCTGGTGACTGGAGTGTTTGGGACCTTAGTGGCCTGAAGGCTGTCACATTCACCAGCTGGCAACATGGCCCCTGGGTGCCACCTCCACATCACACCACACCACCCTGGAGTTCAGCCTCATTCTGGGAGTGCCACAACTCTTACAAGGAGGTTGGAGGGGAGCATTGGTGAAGGACAGGTGGCTGCTGTGGTGGGGACAGTCATCAAGCACGAGTCATCCCTCTGCACCGGTGTCAAGTGTGTGGCAAACCCACGGCTCTGCAGGGGGAGGTGGTGAAACTCTCAGCTCCTTGCAGTGATCGCTCTGAGAGGGAGTGAAGTGCAGACACATTCAGGCTCCACAATGGAGGCTGCAAGGGCTCAGCACATGTCAGCAACCTCTGATATGTGCTTGATCCCACCAGTCCTTTAGGGGCTGGGGATGTCCCTTTACCAGCCAGCAGCAATTAGTAAGAAAGAGCTTTCCTTATAATTATCCAGCTTGTGATAGTGGTGGGATTTGGGTCAAACCAGCAGGTGCTGCACATACTGCCACAAGCCACAGCCTTGGGAATTTGCAGTTTCCACCGCACTTCCTGCCCTATTGTGCCCCTCTACATCTCAGTCACTCCTCAAAAGTGCCGTGGGACAGCATCTGGGGTCAGTGACCAGCTCCTGAAACACAGATTCTGCCAAAATCCTTGCGTATATGAAAACGTGTGCTCTCACTGCTGTCGCTGCGCCAGCTTAGTGTGAGAGAATTGCAGACATGGGCATGGAGGATAATTAGGTCAAACCACCTTCTGCTCACATGTGAACTTATCCACAGTGGTTCTAGGGAAATTGGAGGAAAGACTGCGGCTTTACCCATCACAACTGAGACCAAAAATAGATCAGATGTCAATATATAGATGACAGGAGATGGAGTCCTCCTGGGAAGGCACAATATCCAGCATGTCAGATTTCCTTATAAAATAAATGCTGCCTTTGCCTTAGAGATGTGCTGTGGCCATTGCAGCTGGATGTAAGTGTCAGGAGACTGTAACTGCCTTACCTGCACCTCCTGTGAGGACCATCCATGTTTCTCTTCTTCAAAACAGACTGCAGTTATAGTGGTCCCATCTGAATGTGGATTACAGCTCCATGGTTGGTTTCAATTGCTCTGCAAATCCTGCAAGAACCTCTTGGAAAACACCAGCTCTGAGCAGAGACATCACCCCAGTGGGTGGTCACTTCATCTTTTCTCCTCTCAAGGTCTTGGACGCAACCAAGCCAACACCAGACTGTATCGCCAGATGCTGAGGCCAAGACACTTGGCTGCACTTCACAAGAGATATTGACAGATGGGAATCAGCTTTAAAAATCCCTACAGGAGCTCAGAGAGACCTGGAAAACCTGCTTGCTCTGCCTAGAGAAATTTGGTCAGGTGGGATGACACTGTAGGCTGGAAGAGGGCAAGATCAAGTGCTGTGAGTTGAAGTTAGGCATTTTAGGCCAAAAATGACAAAGAATATTGAAATATGGGGTCCCTGCAGAATATCCTTTCTTTCTGTTCCTTAAATAAGAGCTATGACTTTCACTCAGAAGGCACTGAGCAGGTTTCTGTCATCCAAGTATGGCAGAAGACTGGGATGAACATTTGGAATATTCCCCACAACCTTGAAATCTGCTGATGTAACAAATCCAGTCAGCATTCAGGATAGAGTCCAATCTTCAGTCAAAGCTGAGGAATTGGACATGAGGTTTAGAAAAAAAATCAGGTTTGTGGTTTTATACCTCATTTATAACTCAGATTATTGCATATATGCACTGCTTCTCCCACTGGACCACTGCCATACCTTTTCTTGGCCTCTAACAGATAGATTCAGCTGATTGGCAGCTCTGCCAGAATTTCTATCAAATCTTAATCTTTCTGGTTACTGATTTTCCCCACACCTTCTCTAAAGAAGTATGCCACTTGCTTTCAGCTCTGGCTGGGAGCTCCTGTGTGTTCACCCTGTGTCTGTGCAGAGCCCAGAACAGCATCAATGGCTGTGACACAAAGTATAAGGAGGAATGAGGATGTGATACTTTGGCAGAACAGCTCTGGAAAGTCTGTGCTCTTCTCTTGCTAAATTCTCTGCTGAGGGTTTGGCTCTGTTTGTATTTGCTGCTGAAAACTAAGCCAGCCTGGTGATGATGGAGCATTTTTGATGTCTAAAAAGAGCCCCCAACAAAACCAATAACTTCTGTTTATAGCTGACCTTCTCTGGTATACAAAACGTCTGAGCAGGCAGAGCTCATCCAACTCCAGCAGGCAAGAGGCACCCATCAGCACCACCTGGAAGGATGAGTTCAACAGCAGCTCAGGGGGAATGGGACACACAGAAGATGCACAGACTGGGACTGCTGTAATTCAGCCCAGTCAAAAGCATAAGCTGCAAGTAAAGCATTTGCTCACAGACACAATGAGTGAGAAAACTGGGCTGTCTGCTTACCCCAAACTGCTCATTTTTGCTTTTGTAAGAACCAGCTCCTTCTTGTACACACTGGAGGTGAAACCCTGACTGATCTCCCGGATGCAGAGTCTCACTGCACATGCACTGCCTGGCATGAGGGGAGTTTCAGCTGCAACCCAGCCTCCCCAGTATGGGTGGTAAGGTAATCCCAGTGTGGGAGAGAACACAGCTTCTTTTAGTAGGTATCTGATGAAATAAGCAACTTTGTCCTGTTTGCCCAAGGATCTAATACAGCTAATTACAGAAAACATGCACCATCAGGGGCATGTACTGGTGGGAGTCTGGGATGACCACACTTGCAGTAAAAGGACAGAAAAACATGGCTCCAGGGACAACCAGTTCTGCACCTAGAGGAACCCTGCAGGAAGATCTTTGAAGCATCTGCATGGATCTCAGGAGCACATGTCCTGCTGAAAGGCACCAGGTCCCAGCTTCAGAAACTGAGCTCAGAGCTTCAGAGCTGAGGCCCTGGCAGGACCACAGGCCCCTGAGTACCCACAAAAGCACAACCACCATAGTGCTGTTCATCAAGGTGCTCATTCCTCACCCTGCACCGTTGGAGCCTACATTTCACAAAGTCAACCTCTGCACTGCATCCTCTGCATTTTCAAAGTCTTTCCTTAACAGGTGGCTGTCTTCCTCCTCCCCAAACATGCTACAGCTTGAATCAGACACTTTGATCAGGGGGAAAATATCCCCGGGGAAAAAAGCTCTTGATGTAACACCAGCAATGTGTTTGAACCAGCCTGTCAGGGTACAGTGGAGAACCAGGGCCTGAAACTGTGGAGGGAAAAGGATGAAGACCTGACCAGCAGTCTTAAACAAACCCTGCCTGAACCCTGGGACCCAAAGAGTATTTTACAGTTCTTGTAGAGATACTCACACCTGCAGAGGAGTCTACATTGCCTTCCAGCAAGCACAGTGTCCCAGGCTGCTATGGAGACATCCCAAGCTTGCATATGCTGATAGGAGCTGCTGTCCCTGTACAAGCTCCTGGCTGGTGCTGCAGATGGAAATGGTTTGTGGAAACACCTGAACATCCAAACTAGATACATCAATCTGTTCAGGTTTGCTGTCTGGAACAGTAACTGTGGAAGAGAGCTGGACAATGAGCAGTTCCCATCCATGGGGGCCTTGAATGCCATGATGCCCCACGAGTATCAATGGCTGCCCTACAAAGAGTGGTGCCTGCCTTCCCGGAGCACTGTGTGGTGGCAGCACTGTTCAGGTGGCTGTCAGTTCATCCCAACACACACCAATGACCCCTACTTTAATCAAAATGGATAAAAATTCTGGTCATTCCCTTGCCTGCTCTACTGGTGGGTGACAACTCAAATGTTTGCCTGAGCCAGATGTAGTCACAAAATTTTGGTTTTAATGACATTTTGTGACACAGGTTGGCTCCTCCACTGCAGCCCCAACTGCTGAGAAATCAATCATTACCAGCAGTTAGCTGTTTGATGGTTAACAGCCTGAACCAAAGCCAAACTGGTTGTTAATTGGGCTAACAACTGATTTCAAGGGGTTGTTTTGCAGGGCCCAACACTCCCAGCAATTGACTTGGAGTTGTAACTAGCAGCCAGGCAGCAATTAACAGAATCCAGGGAAATTCGCAGGCCATTACCAAAGGGCTGGCTCCCAGCTGGGCTTCTGCTTCTCATGGGGAGATAGGGAGCACAGCCACAGCCCAGGGCCTGAGCAGGCAGAGCCAGCACTCAAGGTCCCATTTCAATCCTGATAGTCAAAATACTATGGATGTACAGCCTAGGGCTCATCTTGCACTTCAGGAAGCTTTTACGGGTTTGGGGTTTTTTGTTTTGGTTTGGTGTTGGTTTTTTTTTTTTTTTTTTTATTTGTGGGGTTTTTTGTTGTTGTTGTTGTTTTGGTTTTTTTTAATGTTGTTATTGGGGTTTTCCTGAAGTTTGCTATGACCTTCCACAGGGACACCTTCCAGCTCTCTTTCAAATCCCTTCTCAGGACTCTCTTTTGCTGTGGTAGCAACTAGACCCGTGCTTATGTCTATCTTGACAGCTATGGCACCTGCTACAGTGGACTATAGGAAACATGATATCTTTGGGACAAGGGCTGCTGCTTACTCTGGGAGCAGCTCATAAAAGAGGAGGTTCTAGCCACCAAGATGTACAACTACAGCAGAAAGAGTTTTCAAAATAATCACAGAAAGAGCAAGGCTGAGATTTTTTTCCTTCTCCTCCTACTACAAATCTTTGAGAGGAAAACAATTAGAAAACACTACTGGCCATATTGGCAGGAGAAGCCAGCCCAGTAAGCAAGAACCCTTCACAGTGCCATGACCATGGTTACAAGGGGTTACTCCATGTCTGAACAGAGGCGACACCACGCAGCCTGGAAGGACATTCCAGTGTTACAGCTACTATGAACATAGGAGAGATGCTATCAGATGAAGTCCAAGAACATCCCCTCTGCTCCCAGAAGAGCAAATCTGAAGTGCATTTCATTGCACAGTACCTGGGCCATTAGACAACCTGGAGTAACAGCCATAACCTTCAACTGATCCACACATGAGCCCTCTCTCGTCTGCAGCTGATGTGGTGCAGGGCCACTGGGTGGACAAGAAGTTTTGCTGGAGCCTGGTACCACTTTCATGCTGACTTTGACCCTGCAAAGGCTGCAGGTTCCCATTAGCCCAGTCCCAAACATCCCTCCAACATCTCCCAAGAGCTCCTCTGGTGTACCGAGCCACAGGGGCCATGTCTCCCTGGGCCCATGGCTTGTCAACACCAGAGACCACAGCACATCCTTGTCCAGGACGAAAGCAAACAGCCAACTTAGCCATCAAAGGTCTGCAGCAAAGCCACAGGAACTGGAGGGCAGCCCCATTTCTAAGGGAGAACTGATAGTGCTGTAGGCATGTGGGGGGAGGGGGTAGAAATGCTGCAAATGGGAAGCAGAGTGGTAATCAGGAGCATATGTGTAGGTGCTTGGAGCATCCCAGGTGCTACAGAAGTGCTAAGTGTTATTACTATGGCCAGGAAACTGGCTGTGAAAACCAACTGTACTCCACATCCCCTTTCTCTGCACCTTCTGCAGGGTCTGCACCCGAGACTCCCCATCAAACTCAGGAAAAGAGGAACCAGCCTGGAAGTGCCTTTGGCTGGAGGAGAGGAGAGGGGAGAGGAGAGAGGAGAGAGGAGAGGAACCAAGGCTCAAAAGGAGCATCGGGTCTTGTCCACCTGTGGCCAAAGAGATTTTGTGCCCTGTCAGAGTATGGTGCTGTCCCTCAATGCATGTTGAGTGCTGTTGCAGCACAGAAGGATGTTTCCATATGTGAGACTCATTTTGTGGCCACCCTGCCCAAAGTAATCTATCTCATGAGCTCCTGGCCCCCTGAGGGCCATTCCCTTGTGACAGCACTGAGCTCATTTGTGCTTCACCTTGTGTCTCTCTCTAGGATGCTCCACTTGGTTCCACAGCCAGGGCTTGCTGGTATGGAACAGGGCATGGAGCAGTGCTGAGCCGTCCCCACTGGCAGGATACAGCCCACCAACAAGCCAGTTTGGTTTGGAGTGGCCAAAATATGAGATCCCCCACTGAGTCCCTGAGCATCCCTGTTCCTGGCTATAAATCCCTTCCAAGGAGGAGTCTTCAGAGAGGGGGGCTGAAATGATCCACAAACTGCAGCCACCCCCCCACCCCCTCCCTGAGAGGAATTGCTCTCACACAAATGAAATGTGTGTAATTAATGGGCAGGGGGCTGGACAGGTCTGAGATGAAAGCGTTTCCTGGACTTGTCCTTCATTTGCATGGTATCAGAAGCTGTTCAGAAGGTGTGACTTTTCCCACAGGGAGCCCTCAGTTCGGTGGCACAATAAAGCCAGAACTTCTTACCCAGAATTAATTAAAGGAGGGGGAGGGGGATGGCAGGGAAATGTTTGAAAGCTGAGCCTGATGCAATAAACAAACAGCCCAGCCTACCTAAGGGAGCCTGGGCAAGCCCCAGCCCTGTTACAGCATCCTACAGCCCACCCAGCTCAGTGGGCACCCATATCTAAGCAGACCTCATGGAAAAGTTGTAAACTGAAAGAAGGGGTGGGAGCAGAGGCAGCATGTGCCAAAAGGTTTGGGGTTTGGTTGAAAAAGCAGGGGTACAGCCCCTGCTCAGACAGCACATGCCCCTTTTCTTGCCACTTCAATTTGTTGCTGCCTGCTATTCTGTTTCTCTGCCATAGAATCAGAGAATGGTTTGAATTGGAAGGGAATTTAAAAGTCTTCTAGTTCCAAATGCCCTGTCATGGACAGGGATACCTTCCACAAGATCAGATTGCTCAAAGCCCCATCCAGCCTGGCCTTGAACACTGCCAGGGATGGAGCACTCGCAGCTTCTCTGGGCAGCCACAGCAGCATTTAATCTGGAAACAGCTCTTTCTCCTGCCTGGTGCTGCCCTGGCATGTTTATCCCACATTTACTTCTTATCCTGTGTTAGCTGGCTGGACCAGATGTGCTTCCCCATGATCTGCAAGGCAGAGTCTCCCAGAAGTTGCTCAGCTCCAGCCCTGTCACTGTGTCCGGATGGCACTGGGCAGTGAAGCCCTGTCCAGGCAGGGACATGCACACACCACTGCTTGGAGCTCAGGATGGGCCATCATCCCTGCTTCAACAGCCAGAGCAGCAAGGCTCCTCTCCTGCTTCATCTGCCACCTCGCTCCAGCCAGCTGGTGGCAGTGAGGGGGCTGCAGGGTGACACTGGGGATGGTGGCATTAGCAATGGCACATGCCCACCACAATGACTTTGCTAGCTCAAAGCAGGGGTTTCTGCCCTAAACACCCACGCTAACAGCATGAGTTAACAAAAGCAAACACCCATCCCCAAAGCCCCCCGTCCCCAGCCCTCTCCTGCACCCAGCCCCATCTCAGCACCCCGCAGTCCCCAGGGCCCTTGGGTGGCTGTGATTCTCAAGCCTGGTTCACACACCTGCTGATGAAGAAGGAAAAAGGAAAAGTCCCAGATTCCTGGGTTGATGATTGACCCTATGCATTCAAGCAGCAGCCAGAGTTCCTGTAACTGTGGAGGAACAGCAGGTATCACCAGGGACTGTCCCCACCTCCCTGCACGGGTGGTGGAAGCCACCAGCCCTGGGGACCATGTACACACCACCCTGCAGGGCCCAGGAAGAGCACGAGCTCCTCCAGACTTACCAAGGACTAAGTGGTATCAGTGCAGAGACAGGATATGAGGAACCATTAATTAATTCACTTACTCATTAACTTTCTAGAATTGGGGTCTTTAATCTTCCAAGCAATGGTGAAACAACCTTTGTTGACTAGGAGCTAAAGTCAGACAAATTCAAACAACAAACAAAGTCTCAAGCTGTAGTGCTCCATGGCCACCCAAAAGCCCTTCAATGAAAAGTGGCTGACTAACCACGGACCAAGTGAGCTGGGGATCCCTTCCCAGAGGCCAGGCCTGGGTGCCTTTCACTGTGGCAGAGCAGACAGCAGGATTTGGGAGCTAGTGTGGTACAGAGCTGTGCGGGGCACAGGAGTGTCCATACCCACCTCAAACCCCAGGGTGCCAGCTGCTCACTGCTCCAGCTCTTGGCTGCATCCCAGGATGGCAGGGATGGGGGAACAGCCTTTATGGAGGCTGAGCACCCACACCATGCCCTTCTCTATCGTAACTGGGGCATTTGTAACAAGACAGGAAACGTGGAGCCAGTCCTGTGCCTCTGCTACCCATACCTGGAGCAGGCACCAATTCACTCATGTTCACAAAGCCATTAGGAAAAGCAGTTAGACAAATTAAAGGAAGAAAAGCAACCATTAAGGACTATCAAACACCATCTCTGCCTGGGGAAAGACCAGGAGCAATTCACTTTTAATTCCTGTCGTCTGTAAACCACAACAAAGTCTGCCCCCGCTGTCATCCTCAGGCTTCTGCATCCCTTGGGTCCCTCCTGGAACAGTAAGACAAAAGCAATCCATGCTGTCCTGTGGCTCAAGCAGCATCCCTGATCTCCATGATGCAGCAGCGATGCTCAGGTGCAGAGCAAGGCCAAGTGCTCAGCCCCTTCTTTTCCCTCCTTGAAATTATTGACAAATACTGGCAGCTCAGCCAGGGGAAGGCTCAGCCTCACACCCACAGATCAGTCTCAGCATGAGCACTAAGTGATGTCACAGGCACCCCACGAGCATTGTAACCCAGGGCTGGCACCAGTGATGGTGAGATGCACCTTGCAGGGCTGCTACACTTATGCAGTTTAACTTATTTCACAGTTTTATTCTGGCATGCTTCCATACCTTAGAACCATTCCAGCTCCTGTAAGCAAGACCCGGCACTGCAGCAGGGTTGAGTATTCTCTGAAGGAAGGGATGCAACAGCCCATTTTGCACAGTCTACAAGCTCTTCTGGGAAACAGAGGAGCAAATACCAGCTTTCTCTTGGAAAGTTTCATCCTGTCCTTGAAAGCAGTGGCCAAGGCTCCATTGCACAATGTCCCCATTCAACCTGCACTGGGCCTTGCTCCCACACGTCAAGAAGGTGGCATCTGCACATTAAATCTGAAATTTGCTGCAAGGAAAACCATGATTTCCATAAGACTCATCTGCGTCCAAAATCTTGGGGCAGTCTCCCACTTTTCACAGCTGTTCCCCTGGGAAGGAAATTGCACCAACCAGCAGCCTCAGCCCCATCCTGCACCTCACTGCCATCCTCTTCCATCCCTCTCCGACATGTCTGTCCAGCCCCAGCCCCTCCCTGGAAAGCATCAGGCTCAGTTAGACTAATACAAACTTTTAATGCACATATTAAATAAATATTTCAATCATTTCATATTCAATTTGTACACAACTGAAACAAAACAAAAATCCTCAAGGAAACAGGAAAAACCTCAAACAATCAAAAAAGATTGGATGAAAAGTCACCCCTGGTTCTGGCTCCTATCCAGTGTCTTTGTTTGCCCTCCCCGTGAAGAATAATTGGTTTAACCCTTTGGAGAGAGTCACAGTCCCAGGGCAGCATTTGCAGAGCAGGGCTGGCTGAGGATGTTCACTCAAGAGATTAAATGTTTCCTTTGGTGTGTTTTTTTTTTTTTTCTTCTAAATATAAAATTGGGCTCCTGTCAACACAGAAATTTTGAAAGAAACCCCCTCCCTTCCTAGGGGGGCAAGGGTGGCAGTATTTCTGATCAAAGAAGAAACCTGTAAGAGATGGTTGGCAATGGAAGCTATTATGACAAGATACTGAATATCACAACAAAACAGCCCGAAATGGCTCCACAATAATTTGTAAACTTTGTTTAATTTTATGGATGAAAACTTGCATCTCATAAAAAAATATAGACAGCAAAAAATATCAGTTTTTGGTGAGAAGTTCACATTTTCCACATGGGGAAAAAAAATAATACCAGTTATCAGCCCGCTCCACAGCAGCTGTACCTTAGTACTTTAAAACAAACTAAATGCCAAAGATGCTCCCGTGGGTAAGAGGTACCAAGTCAGTTCAGGACTTTCTCTGGGGAATCCATCACCCCTGTCCCCTCCTGAGAAAAAAATTAAGTTGAGAGTTGTGAAGCCAGCAGCATTCTCAGAAAGATGTGACTTTCAGCAACCCCTTGCTCAGCCAAAGAAGTAGGCACATCCAAGGAAAGAAAGCATCCAGTGGTCCTCACCCCAGGTGTCACAGTCAGCCCCATTGGTAGTGTCCCCACATCACCCAGGCTGCAAAAACCACCTAGGAGGCCTCCAACCACCTCCAAAATAAATCCTCTCCTCTTAGCTGTTTTCCAGTTTCTCCATCTTCTCCAGCAAGCATAGCATTAGTTCAGTTCATTTAAGTAGCACATTGCTTCCAGATTTGGATTTCTATTGTTTTTTTGTTTGTTTGTTTTAAACATGATTTTTAACTCCCTTCCACCTAGAGCTACAAAAAAAAAAATATTACAAAATAAAGCGCAACCCCAAACAGACTAGAACATTTCTAAGTGAAGGCCTCTTCTCCCTTCACCAGTCTTTGAATGTTTCATTACTTTTAAAGCTGGAGTACAAAAATAGAGCCTCTCTCATTTTTTTCCTATTTTTTTCCTTTTTTTTTTTTTTTTTTTTTTTGTAAAAACCAAACACCCCCCCAAAAAGTACCAACAACTAGAGCAGGTAATTTTTTTTTTTATCCTCCCCCCTCCCTTCTCTTTTTTTTTTTTTTTTTTTGTTTTTTTTTTGTTTTCTTTAATACCCATATGGGAAAGTCTCTACATATAGTCCACCAAGCTCAGAGCAGCATCCTCCAGGAGAGATGCAGGCAGAGGAGGCAGGGGCAGGCACATCAAGGGCCCGCTCTGGAGCTGGAGTTTCTAGTCCTTTTACTTCTCCGGTTGAAGGGGTAGTTGAGGAACTCAAAGCGTCTGTGGGGCTCGGTGGTCTGGTGGCCCTTGGGAAGCCTCTTCATGAAATGCACCTCCCGCTGGTGCTGCCGGGTCTTGGAGCCCTTGCGCGGGCGGCCCTTGCGGGTGAAGGCCATGTACCAGCCCTCGTACTTGGCGTTCTGCAGCGCCGTGTAGTTGTTCTCCAGCACGATCTCCGTGAAGACACAGTCCTTGCCTTTGCCGTTGCTCTGGGAAGGGGACAGGAGCAGAGATTCAAGCAAAGGACACTTTCTCAGAGGGCTGCTTCTCACTGCCCCACCCCGCACTGACTGCTGTGGCAGCAGGGTTGCACAGCTTGTGGGCAACCAAAGGCTCCAAAGTCAGAATTGCCCAAAATGTGCTTTTCCTTAACAAGCTGCAGGGAGAAGGCATTGTGACACAAACACTGCTCATTGCTGCTTATGTACCAGTCCAGCTGGTCCCAGCCTTAACTTCCACCACATCATAAGTGAACTTTTGCCTCCATCTGTGCCTGGATGTAACCATAAGCAAACTCACCATCCCAACTCACCCACCCATCCTGTCCCCCTGGGGTCTTTAATATAGGAGGGGTGTCAAGGAGCACTGAGTGGCAGGAGAAGCAACATGAGGTCAGTGGTGATGGTGCCCACAGATGCAGGTGGTGGGGAGAGCATGGGGTAGCCAGGAACTGAGCTCCCCCCATTAAGGGCAGTAGCAGGACTAGAGAGGGACCCACATCGCACAGCCCCCAGGAAGCAGCTGCCGTGGAAAATCCTTGCAGATAATCACTGTTCTGGAGGGATTTTGCATGTCCAGCCCCCCCACCACGGGAAGGGGCATCAAGGCACAGAAGCTGCATGACAAACCAGCGGGTGGTAGGGTATGGCCTTGGGGCCAGCCCCATGGAGCATCTTAACATTCCTGGCACTTGTACCATGTAATCGTGGAGAATAGACCAGCAATCCGCCTATTTGTTCAGAGAGATAGAAGGAATGTGCCCCACACGGCACCCGCCCACCTCTCTTGCTCCCTCTCAGGCTGCAGGATGGCTTTTTCCCCTGCCCCTAAAAGGCAGAGCTCCTCTCCTGGCAGTCCCCGCTCACGTCCCGGCACTTCCCTGCCCTGCCCGTACCCTTGCACCCTACCTTGCCAATCAGCTTCCCCTTCTTGTTCATGCAGATGTAGAAACCTGTGGCTGCCCCCTTGATACGCACGCGGCTCCCAAAGGTGTCTGTCTCCACGATGAGCTTGGCTGTGGAGAGCAGCAGGGGGAGAGAGGGAGGGAGGTCAGAGGGGATGTGGGATAGGGCTGGCACAGGTATGGAGACCCCAGCAATGCACCCTGATGCTGGGCACTGCAGGCACGTGATTTCTGGCAACTGGACCAGAGAGCCCTAAAATCAGCACATGAGGTTAAGATAAAGCCTGTCCCCCTCCCCCTTAGCTTGCCCCCATGTCCCTGCATGACCTTGGACATGTCCCTTTGCCACTTTAAGCTGTGCTGGACAGGGAGTAGCTCTGTTTTACCCAGCTCCACAGGGCTCAGTGGTTCAGGTGTCACAGAGGTGTCTCAGATGGAGGCAGGCAGTGAGCAGGGCACACACTGGTTGGCAGAGAACAAGGCAGCTGCCCTGCAAACTGAGGCAAGTCTGGGTGTGCCTGTGGGCAAGAACCAGACAGGCACCTTCTGGAAGCATACAGTGTGCTGCCAGCTGTCCCCAGCCCAGGGGACACTGCTCTGTGTCCCTCTGCCAGGCCAGGGCTGCAGGAGGAGCAGTGACTTTGCAGCTGGCAGGGGAGGCATGAAGGGTACAGCCACCCTTTTAATGCCTTTCACCTTTGCACGAGTCGAGAGGGCGTATTGATTTGGTCTCAGTTTTTTAATGGAGGCATCGATCGACTTCCGAAGGAGCTATGCAAATTGCTGGGTCGATGGGCCGCCTATAAATAGACCTGTCACCTTCCCTCCCTGCTTTCACCCTGGGAACCCAAGCCCCAAAGCCCATCCATTCCCAGGGAAGGGGGAGGATGGGGACAGGACATCCTTCTTCCCGCTCCTGCAGCTGCTGTCCCCAGAGCAAGCCCCGATGGGAATGGTGGCTACCTGTTTGCACCTCAAAAGGTCTGTGCTATGCCAAGCACCAAAGAATTCCCCACAACGCTAAAAAGCCAGCTGTGACTGTCCCATCAGCTCTTGTCCAGCATCAGCCCATAGTACTGTAAGGGCTATCCAACCAGGCATTTAGAGGACAGGCCACAAAAGTTCCAAGCCTACACTCTTATTATGGGTTTAAGTTCATTGATGCCTTATTTATCCTCTCTGATTCCTGCACAAGGGCTGCTCAGTTTCTCAGGGCTGCAGCCCACTCCATGCAGCTTGCACATCTCTACCCCAGGTTGCTCAGCCTCCAGCGAGCCCCAGCGAGGGCAGTAATGTGGCTCTGGAGTGAGAGGCTCTGCAGAAGGTTTCTTTGAACAGCAGAAGGTAGGTGCACACACAAGTTAAACTGAGCCTAAATTACACTCTGGGCTAGGGGCAAATGGCCTTTCTGTCTCTGCAGTGCCTCGACCCTGCATCCCTCTTATGATGGATGCTACTGCCAAGGGTGGGACAGCAAGGAGGCAGTACTGGCAGCTGACCAATGGAAAAGTCATCCCCAAATTTGCTGGGGCCGACTGATTTGGTGCTGTTAGGCCAAGCTTGATGTGCATGCAGGCACCCCCTCCTGTCAATATCACCCTGCAGCACCTCTTGTCCCCAGGCTACCATGCACTCACATCCCCCTGCTCCTAGGCAGGCACAGATTGAACTCAGAGACAAGAAACTTGGGAAGAGCGAACTCCAGGCTGTGCTGATCAATGCCCAGAGCCTGACAAGCACCTAGCATCCCCAAAACCACCCATGGGAGTGATGGCACTCTGCAAACAAAGCACTGAGACAGTGACCCCCTATTTATCTATATTGGGGAAAGGGGTGGAATTGATCTTGGAGGCAGTAAAAGGTTTGAGGAGAATTGATTTTTCTCTCTGAGAGATAGAAAGAGCTGGGAGGGAGGGAGGGAGGAAGGGAGGCATGAAGAGGGAAAGAGGGAGGGAGTGGGGAGGCCTTGGCCTCAGTGAGCACAAAACCCTGCTTTAAAGATGCACATTGCTTCTCTTTTGGACTTTTCTTTTTTTTTTTTTTTTTTCCCAAAGGGCAGATGTGATTTACAGCCACCAGACAGGTTTGCTGCCCTGCACGAGTCCAGCCCATGTGTCACTCCAGACCTCTTATCCACAGAGGATGAAGACAACCTGGCCCCGGGGACTTGCACCCCTAGACCCTTGCAGGCAGCTCACAAACCCTGCAAACTCCAGCCCCAAACCACAGAAAACCCTGGGCACAGACAAAAGCCAGCAAGAGGGCAGAGAGCTGTGCTGGTGTCTCCAGCCACTCATGGGGTCGAGTCCAAGCTGCAGCTGGCAGTGGTTTTCTTGGTGGCAGGCACAGCTTGGGAGGGACAAGCTGGGCTGCACCAGCCGCCCGCCTTCCCTTAGAATTAAAAAAAGTCAATCAAATATTGACAATTAAGACAAATAACTGAAAACACCAGACTCGATGTTAAGTCGGCTGTAAAAATGTCAGCGTGGGGAAAGGGGTCATCTGCAAAAATAAATCAACCCCTTTTACACGCCCACCCCCAAAAATGAGACTTAAAAAAAAAAAAAAAAAAAAGCAGAAAGAAGGGCTTGGGGAGGGGGGAATCTTTGCTACAAAAGTGGATTTCTAAATAACATTTGGGGGATTCCTTTTTTTTTTTCCCCTTCCTCTTTTGGGGAGGGGGGGAGGCTTAACGTTTTCAACTCTATTCTTTCATTTAAGTGACAGATTTATCCCAGTAAAATTATGTTTCATGCTCAAACTTTGAAGGGAAAGTGGCTACGTAAATGCTGAAAAAATGCAGCGAGACACACTTGATCCCCCAACTGGACTGCGAAGAGGAGAAAGTATTCAGGAAATGTTAAAAAAGGTGAAAGTAAGAAGCGTTTTAATAGTTCTTCCAGACATGGGGGCCTCCCTAGAGATTCATACAGAACAATCCTGAACCTCTATTTTAACATTTACAGACTTGCAACTCTTTTAAAACTTTACATCTGAAAAACTGCTTGTTCTCTTTCTGGTTTAGATCAGTCTTCATTTTCCTCCTTAACCTTTTTTTATTACATTTTAATAGAGTTTTTCAAGCCACCACCAGTCCCCTCCTTCTGGCCGTATTTAAACCTGGTTGTTATTTAAATATGCAATAACAGTTTTTTAAAATCCAGGCGTTAGAGGTCTAAAACAAGATCAGATTTTCTTTTTTTTTTTTTTTTTGCTTCAGAAATTAGCTACTGCCCTTTCAAGTTAGAGCTGCTCCAGGATGGGAATAATTCATTTGCAAGATTAATTCTGGATGTATGGAACATCACATGGAACCTGTACTGTGCTTGTACTGATAATATCCAGCGTGAAATTTTCAGCCAAAGCAAAATGAAGAAATAGCTCCCAAAAACCAGAAAGGTAAAGAAAAAAATTGTTTCTACTAATCTACCCAAGGAAGAAAGGGAAATTGCAGCTAATACCAAAGACAAACAGTTGTGATACCTATGTGCAACACACAGGAACACAGGCACTTCCCTGGGTGCAGGATCGGGCCTCCCGCAGCCGGCCCCGTGGCGGTGCCGGGGCTCGCTGGCCCCGCTGAGCCCTGCGCTGCATTTGACCATCCCCACACGTCAGTAGCTCACACGATCAAAGTATTTGGGCTTCGAGAGTCCCCAGCAGAGGGACCGGTCCCCTTGCCCCAGAGCGGGTGGAGGTTTTGGGGAAAGGGTGCCAGGGTGATGCAGAGAGGCCATGGCAGAGTGCAGGCTCTCACGCTTGCAGAGTCCCTGCTTTGTCTCTGGAGACACCGCAGCATCTTTGCCTGCAGCTGACTGTCTCGCTGACCCTTTGCTTGTGATTTGTTTTGAGAAGGAAGGGATGGGACAGGAAAATGCCACTTTAGACAGTCCTAGATCAGGGAAGGCTTCCAAAGCAGTCATTCCCTTTCTCCTCCCTGCCTCTTTTTCAAATTTACTTTTCATTTCTGTTTCAAAAGAAAGTCTCAGGGATTCCCATCCCTGCAAAGACCCGGGATGAAATGTCTGATGATGCTCAGGATGCCGCACACCCAAGCCCTCTGAGTCAGGTGCAAACCAAGAATTAAAAGGAAAGAAGCAGAGCCTATCCTTCAAGAACTGGTCCCCTCCCTTGGCACAGGGAACCTGCCCTCACCTTGAATTACACAGCTGCTGATTACTGACCCCTATGTTCTCCTTTTACAAGCCCCCACAAGCCGAACGATTTTAACGATTTCTGGCTAACAAACAGGACGGAAATCATCAATCGCCACGCTGGGCTGCGAACACCTCCCCAGCTCCCCCCTCGCCTGCCCACATCGTGTGTCCTTACCGTGCACATCCCCATCCTCTGCCATCGCATTGATTTTCTTGTTGTCCAAGATCTGCACATGTTTCCCGCTGGTCCGGCTGTACAGCTGGTAGGTACGGACAAGCCGCCGGCTGAGCTGATCTGTCACCAGGCTCTGCTCCCTCACATGCTGTGTAAAATTAGGTGGGGACTGAACAGTTACCTTTAGGAAATTAAAAAATATACAACACACCATTATAATCTCTACTCCTCAGCGGGGCAAGCGGGCTGAGCTGAGATCGCTGGCCTCCAGCTGGGCTTTACGGGAGGCCAGGAGCCAGGACCGCGGCGGTGCCTCCTGTGCCATCAAAGTCTCTCCAGGAGAAGGAGCATTAAGCTCAGGGACACAGTGACCAGAGCCCTATACAGAGCTGTGCCCTCTCCAGACATGCCCTAAGCAGACATGCTGGTAGCTCAGGAGTAGAACAGGGCTTGGTGACCCCAGAGGCCCCTCCAGGACCCAGTGGGTCCTGACTGGGACTGGGGTACCTTGAGATGGGCATCAAGGCTGGAAGTTGGAGGGGATCAAGGTGGGACATACAGGATGGCACTGTGTTGCCCTCTCAAGGGGCTGATGCTTTCATCCCACACCTCTCTAACCTCTGCAGGAGCATACTACTGCTCCAACTGCCCCAGGCACACACCCCAAGTTTCAACAGCTGCCTGTCCTCCTCTGGGTCTCAGGCTCTCTCTTTGCTCCCAAGTACCCCACTTATTAAGCTCTTCAAACACAAAGTTCACAGAGATGGTAGATTTATGAGGCATAAGAATTACAAGAAAACCATGCCCTAGCGCAGTTATTTAGTGGTATAACCACTCAAGGATACCAACATGCTACCCGAGCAAACATAGCTCTCATCCCCAGTCAGCTGTTTGCTGCCAGCACGGGGTGGGGTCATCCCTAGCCCCAGCACACCAAGCCCTTTAGTCCCAGAGCCGCAGCTGAGCCCATCCTCTTCAGACCCGACACTGCTGCTCCTGGGCTTTAAATGATTTTCATGAGCGGCCAAACCTGCTCCCCCCTCAGCCCAGGCTCACGAGCTGGCACATAAGTCTTTTTCCCCCCTCGTCTCAAATCCCTCTTTTAAGTCTGGAAAGTTTCGCTGCTCCCTGACATTTATAAAGATGTATTCTGAGCAAATGTTAGGAGATCGCTCCTTTCAACATCAGAAGGCTGGGGCTACCCCCCACCACCCCCACGTCAAATGGGAAGATTTCCTTCTGTCTTAAACAACAACAGAAAACCACAATAAAAGCAAAAGCCGCTGCTCTCCCGAAGCCAGCTTTATAGAGATATCTCCACTTGACAATGTCATCTCTCTCCCTCTGCTTCTGCCTGTGCATGTGTGTTTCCTATAGAAGGGTTTTGGATAATGCAGCAGGATTCTCTCCCCAGCTCTGATGAGGGTACCATGTGGAGGAGAGGTCATTAGCCATGCTGCTATTTGGTCTCCATCTCATACTCCAAAATATTACAGCTATGTTTTTATACAACTGCACAATCCCAGTGCTCCGTTCCCTTCACTTTTCAGCTGGAAACTCAATTTTTTTCTCCCCTGCAAGCTTCCAGGAAAATAACAATTTTTAAAAGTAGCTTAAAGGGCATTTTAAACAAAGCTTCTGCACCTGTAACCTCAGGGGGAAGGGGGGGCTTCACCCTGGTTTGGAGGTGCACCACTCCCAGCGACGCGTGCCTGCTGGTATGCGGGTGTTGCACAAGCTCTGCCCGGGATGTTTAATCTATTCATGTCACTTCTGTCTCTGCCGATACAAACCAGCGATGCTAAAGTCTGACACTTCTAAGCTGAATCAAAACCTGCGCTTTTTACTAAGGTTTTTGCAGGGTTTCTTTTCCTTTTTTAAATTCTACTTTAGTTTTTTCGATGAAGTAATACAGGGGGGAAAAATACGGAGCAGTGGGATGGGAGTACCCACAGTGTAATTAGGGGTCGGGGAGACGGGAATTAAAGCTGCTTTAAGATAACCCTGCATATTTCCTTGAAATCCCGGTACTCTCTGCTTCACAGCCGTAGTCCCCCGCACCTTATTTTGCGTCCTGTCCTCGGCTACCGGCTTTTTACAACCAGGCAACTTTTGTCTCCTGGGTTTTAAACCGCTCCGCTTTCCCTGTCTCCCTCCCTGCCTAGCCGCTCGGCGGCGGCGGGGCACCCCCCATCCCCGCGGGGCGAACAAAGCCGGGCAGCCCAGCGGGCACTTACCTGGGCTTGCAGGCAGAGGACGAACAAGTGCATTAACCTGGGAGGGGGAAAAGCGGGAGAGAGGTGTGAGCCGGGGGGGCTGCGGGCGCGGGGCGGGAGGGCTGTGGCTGCCGGTACTCACACGTAGCTGAAGAGCGAAGAGCAGGGGTCCATCGCGGCGCCGATGCGGGGCCGGGGGCCCGGGGCCCGGCGGCGGTGCGGAGCGCCCGGGGGGCGCGGCGCTGTCTCAGCTCCTCGGTTCCTCTCGCCCTGCCGGCACGTCCTCGCCCCAAAGAAAGGAGGGCACAAGCGGCTACAGAGGGGAAAGGCCCGGCGGCTCCACCGCCCGACCGGTCCCCAGGGCGCTCGGCCGGCGGCCCCTGCCGCGGGGAGCCCCCCGCCCCGCTCCGCGGCCCCGCTGCCTCCGCGGGAGGCGAAGCCGACCCGCAACCCCGACGGCGGGGGCGGGCGCGGCCGAGGGGCGGCAGCCGCCACGGGGGAAGCCCGGCGGGACCCCGGCTTCCCTCCCGGTCCCGGCGGTACCTGCCGAAGCGAAGCGAGCAGCGGGCCAGGTGTCGCCGGGGCTTGGGGCTGCCACTAAGGGCCGGGCTCCGCGGCCAGTTGTCGGCGGGACTCCCTCCCCACCCCTTGCCTCAGTTTCCCCATCCGTAAAACAGGGTTTAAGGGCTCGGAGGGTGGGTCGGGGACGCGGTTCCCCCCGCTGGGGGTTCGCCGCTCCGCGGGCGCGTTGTGGATTGGGAGCGGGCGGGCGAGCCCTCCCGGGACGTGCCAGACATTAAAAGGATTACCGGAGGAGGGGGATGGAGGGGGCCGGAGTTTCGAGAAGGAGTGAGGCTGAGCAAATTCCGCAACCGTGGGTGGGGAGCGGGACACCCCCGATTTCTTCGCGAGCATCCCCGCCGGGCGCTTACCTTGCAGAGCGGGCGGGCGCCCTCAGGGCCGGCGCTGCGGGGCCATGGGGCCGGGCGGCGGCGGGACGGGGCTCAGCCCCGCAGCCCGGGCAGGGCCGCCGAGGGCTGCATTGTTCCGGCGAGCCCCGGCCCTCCCGGCCCCGCCACCTGTTGCGCACCGGGGCGGGGGCTGCGGCGGGGTTGCGGCGGGCGGCCCCCGGGGCCGGTACCTGGCCGGGGCCGGGGCCGGCGCCGCCTGCTCGGCGCTGAGTGACAGCTGCTAATTTGCCGGCCGTGCCCCGCTGCCGGTCCCCGCGCTCCCCGCGCCCTCCTTTATCTTATCAGAGCCCATAATTACAATTGCTATTTTGCTTCCTCGAATCAGCAATCAGCGCTATCTGCCGCCGCTGGAGAGGCAGCTCCTGTCAGCCGCCCCTGAGTGACAGCGCGGCGGCTGCCCCGCCGCACAAGCACACCCACACTCACACACGCGTGCATGGCCCGCCCGCGCACACACACACGCCTGTGCAGCCCTCCTGCACACGCACATCCATGCAGGCATCCCTCACACACAGGCTGCACACAGTCCCTTTCACACACACGCACACAGCTGGCACATACGTGCAGCCTTTCCCATGAGGTCCCCTCCTTCTCACTTGCACCCCTCACACACTCTGCACCCCCCAGCACAGCTATTCATGCTTTGCTTTGCTTACCCCTACCCGCAAAACACAACCCTCTGCTTCACACACAACCACAGCAGCTGCAGCCACAGGACAGGTCTCTCCCTCACATGCACACCGGCACCCAGCCTGTGCACTTCCCCATTGCCCAGGCACCCAACAGCCCTAGACACAAGTGCACCAACACCTCTCCCCAGCACACAATGTGTCACCCCAAAACTCTGCCTACTGTCACTTCTGGGGATGGATCTCCCAAGGTTCTCACCTGATCTTGCTCAGCATCCTTCACTGCTAAGGGGTGCTGCAGGCAGGCACGGGAGCCTGAGCACTGCCCAGGCACTGCCCCATCACACTGACCCCACAGGGCCCAAGGAGAAAACAGTCTCTGCATCAGTATTAACAAACCCAGTACAGCACAGGATGAGCAACTGCCTTGTGCTGGCCAAAATTACCCCAAAATTTGGTTCATTGTTCATTTTCCTTCCCTTTATTTTTTTGGTGCAAAAAGATGTTTCTAAGGGGGTTTCCAATGTGTAGGAACAAGTCTTGGGCCAAGCCTTCATTTAACTGGAAGCACTTAGGAGGACCACAGGAACAGGCAGGATAGGCACTGAAGATGCTCGGCAGAAGCAGGAGCTGGTTTCCAAGGGCACGACACATTCACACACTCAGTTCATCAGTACAGCACATGGTCAGGAGAAAAACCCTCCAGGTTGAGCTGTGTGAACAGCTGATGTACCACAGCACAGGTGAGGTGGTTCCTCCTATTCACTTCTCTGTACTGCCTAAGGAAAACCAGGCAAAATCAGAGCAGGAAAAACTAGACACTCCTGATGCTCTAAATTCAGACAATCCATACCTGTTTATATATTAAAAAAATCAAGGAATTCAGTCTATTTCCCAGATGCTGCTCTCCTTCACCAGTGGCCACCTCTACTTTACCCCTGGTGGGCACGGGGTCAGGCAGGCACATGTTACCGTGCACACCACAGTCTACTCAATAGCACCATTTCCAGAACAGCCCAGACTGCCTTAAATTGGGAGATTTACGGTGTCCTGTACGGGGTCAGAGGCAGCTGCAAGCTGACAGTCCCGTGTGCCCCCTGCCCTCAGCAAACAGGCTCAAGTGCCAGTCATGGCTGTAAAATCAAGCCAGTGTGGGATCACACAGGGGTGGCCACACTTTGCCTGACAGGGGATGACAGACGATGCTCCTGTCAGCCATCCTCAGGCCTACAGCCACAGCCTCCACAGCCGCCATCCTACCCCACCTTTGGGAAGGGAAAAGGAATGAGCAGGTCGGTGACAGCAGCCAGGGACAGGCAGCATCACAGCTGCTGGGCTCGCTCACCTCTGCTGCTGCCTTGGATCATGGCCACAATCTGCTCCTTGCAGGGAAGATGGGGGCCTGCACAGAGGCATTTGGCTTCTTCCCTTGGTGCTTCCCAGCCCACCTGTGTTTGCATCAAGAGTGACACCCCCACCCCCTTTTGTTTTTAAGTAAAAAACCGTTTTGGATAGGCTCTCGCCCATGCCAGGCAGAACAAGGGAAATCTGCCTGCCTGTCAGCTCCTTCACAGGCCATCTGAGATAAGCCCCCTGGTCCACAGGGTGAGGGTCCCCTCCATCCCCTGGCACTGAGGCTAAATGTCTTGTCTGGCTCTCCTGGGGAGAAGAGAAACTCCAGCCCTGTGCTCCCGAGACCAGGTGGGCCTCAAGCCAAAGTGCTATGGAGATGGTGGAAGAAGGCCCCTTGTGGCAGAAAGACCTGGGGACCTGCTGTGCCCCCAGCACACCAAGCAGCCATTGGGCTCTGACCCCTGGCAGAGGCTTACTAGCATGGACCCATCAGATTTTGTCCTGCTGTCCCACTGCTCCATTGCCTTGGTCTGCAGAACTGGGACCATGTTTAGGCTGGTCAGATACAGAAGGGTTTTCCTTCAGAGAAGAGCTCATGTTCATCAGGGACATTAAATGATGCAGATAAAGCATTAGCAGCAGAGATGTGAGCTGCAGCCCTCCCATCCCCTTTCCCACAAAGCTGAGGTTACCAAGGTGCAGCTACAGGGCTACAACACCAAGAAGAAGGAGCTGAGAGAGGAACCAGGACACAGAGGCATCAGTCCCAGCCTGGCTGGGGTCCAGGCTTGGTCTCAAACTTTGCCCACCTCCTTCACTCCACACAGAACCCCCTGGCAGCTGGGGAGTGTGGAGGCAGCTCCTGGAGCAGCCTAGACTGAGATAAGACAGGAAGCATATCAGGAGAGGATTTGAGATGGAAGGAGCAGTAGGTGAGGGACTGTGAGACTCTGGGAGGGGTCTGTGCCTCTCTGTACAGCAGAGACTGGAGAGGGTGCAGCAGGTGCTAAAGAAAGCTCTTCCCATTCCCCTCATGATGCCCATGGCCCATGCCCCTCATGGCACTCCCACAACCCAGGGCCACCCCAGGACATTCCCTTCTCTCATTCAGGATCTCCCTTAGCACATCTGCAGGACAGAGCCAGATTCCATCTCCAGCTTCCTGCCTGCTTCTTTATCATCCCTGTCTAGCCCAGTTTTAGCCAGAAATGGTCCACATACACCCCTTTCCTTGTGCAGGACGACAAACAGTGGTGTCAACTCCTGCTCCCCACAAGAGGTCAAAGCCAGCAAGGAGCATCAGCCTGAAACCTCTCCACTAGCATCGCTTCTTTCAGAAAGGCAGAGAAGAAAAACAACACCAACCACAGCTTTAGGGGCAAGCAGTCCAAACTGGGCTGAATGGAGACAAGGGCTCCTAGCAAACTGGGAGCTCATATCATAAGAGGAGTCTAGGGGAATTTGGAGTGAGGGGAGGCCAGCAAAACACCCACAGGAGTTTTGCCTTGAATACCTCTTTCCCCTGAAACTACCAGTGGATAGTGTCAGGGGAAGCCATCAGGTGGAGAAGCAATCAGGACGTTGCTGTCACTCACAGAGAGAGGCAGAGTTCCCTGCTCCTGCCAGGCAGGGACATAGACAGGGCCACAGCGCTAATCCCGAGTGATGGAGGAGAGCAGTACCTGCAGCAGCACACAGCAACACTGAGCCGGCCAGAGGGCGAGGAGAGCTCCTCTCTGCAGGTGCAGAGGGCTCAGACAGTCTGCAGAGCAGTTGCCTGGGGGACTGTGAGAGGTGACAGACAATGTAGGCAGTGGGGTTGAGGGTTAGCCAAAGGCTGGGGCACCCAAAGGTGAGGACACAAGTGCAGAAAACACTGCCCAATACCTGAGCATCTCTCTCTGCTCCAACACCATATGAAGAAGAGCAAAAATGCACAAAACCCAGAATCCTGTAATGTTTTACAGCCATGCCTGGAGGATGTTTGGCCATAAACCAACTTTTCCCACCCCAAAATAAAGACATGGAGGTTTCCCAGCAAATCAAGAGGGATACTAGCCCACTCCACCCTCACCCTTCCCAGCCCCGTGGCCCAGTGCCCCCAGCCCTGCCTGCTGATCCTTCACTGTGGCTTTAATGGGGCGTTTCAGAGGCAACAGCAGCTCCTCCATGGCTGAGCAGCACGGAGCAGCCTGGGGCAATCCCACTGCTCACCATTAACCTGCCCCCCCCCCCAAAGGGAAGGAACTTGGCAAAACCCCATTGGGATGTGTTACATGGGAATGACCTTGTCTTCACTACCCACAGCACCAAGGCAGCCCCAGGGCAAACGAGGAGCGGGGAGGGGAGACACAGCCCACTCACAATTAATTCTTCTCTCTATTCAATTACTAGCAGCAAGACTGAGGCATGTTTTGTGGGTGGTGGGAGCACCAGGCCAGGAGACTGCCCCTGTGTTCTGGTCACAGCCCCCTGGACCCCCTGTGCAGGACTGGACTGGATGAGGTGACCCTCTCTGGTCACTCTTCAGCAGCCAGTTCTCACGGCTTCGTTTCAGGGAATCAGGCTGACTCCTCTGCCCCTCACCACCTCCTGTCCCTCCTATCCAGCAGCTTTCTAGAAACACAACATTTGCTTCCATAATTTCAGACTGTGCTCCTGGAATTGCAGGTGTCAGTATTGGCTTCACCATCCTCCAGTGGCCACGTGCTGGCTCCCAGGCAGCGATGCTCCTGCAGATCAAACACAAAGCTGGGCTCTGCTTTCCATCCAGGCTGGGCCATATGGAGGAGAGCTCACCACTCACTGCAGCAGGGCTGCCAGGGGGCTCAGCATGTGGCAGCTTCACTCCTGGCTCCCAGGCAGAGCAGGGGATCATCCTGTCATCCAGGACAGTCCATGGATGCTCACACAGATTTTCCAATGGTGTTAAGCATCCCCTGCATTTGGGTCTGTTGAGGCCAGTGCTATTCTCATCTCTGGCATACCCACAAAGCACATGGGGTGAGCCAGGCACATGGGTAATGATCTGGCAGAGTTGAGCAAGACCAAGAGCCTTGTGGAGGGCACTGAAGGGGAGGCACATGCTCAGGTCCCATCCATCTGCAAGGAGAGAGAACTGGGATGATTCTGTGGCCACCCAGCTCAGGAAGGGGTCCATACAGAGACCTTGAGCTAGGCAAGCCAGAAACAAAGACCAAAGGGTCCCAGTGAGGGCAGTTGGCATGGCATGAGCTCAGGGAGAAGGTGACATCTCCAATCCTGCACGATTTGAACATGAGGCTGAGTAATTTTGTGCAATTCTGCTCTGCATCGAACAGGGGTCAGCAAACAAGCAGCCTGCCCAGGAATGGCCATGACACGTGCACAGGGAAGGGGTCACACCCCGGGACATGTGGGTGAGGACCTGTGTACTCATGGCACTTGGGCAGCTCCACTCCATTCCTGACCTCCCTGTACAGACCAAACAGCACCTCCAGAACCTGGTCCCAAGACATTTCTGGCTGGCACAACTTCCCCAGCATCACAGCCCCAGCCCAAACTGGGGTCTCCAGCCACACATCATCAGGCAGGGCTGGGAAAGGGGGGGGGGGGGGGGGTCAAAGCCAGTCTGGGTAGGCAGGGGTGTGGCAAGCACATTTCTCTCTCTCTCAGGATTTTTTATTGAGGTGCACAGAGAGAGAAATGTGCTTGCCACACAGGGGCTCCACTGGCCACCCAGGAAGGTGGGAGCCATCACTCAATGCCAGGTGTCACTGTCCTGTCGGTGGGATGGGGTCTGTGTCTCCTTCAGCATCACGAGTAGCTGAGACAGAGATGCAAAATGCTGTTCTTTTCTTGCCTCATTTCCCAGCCAGCCCCATCAGGCAATTTGGCTTGGTTTGGGTCCTCTTAGGAAGAGGACTTCTGCACCCAGCCCGCAGTGGGGTTAAGCCTAAAACCAACAGCATGGCCCAGGGGGGGCTGTACGTGGCTGTAACTCTACCTTCGTTTGTTTGCTTACAGCATCCACCCAAAATGCCCGTGTGTGTCTCTGGGCCTCTGTGTCAGTGGCAGCTGAACTGCTGACCCCAGGAGTTTGCAAAACACCAGGGTTATGGCCCCTTTGACATCCCAGCCCAGCAGAGCCACAGCTCATCCTGACCCTGGCCCCGAGGAGTCAGGCCCCAGGACACCCCACATGGCCCTACAAGACCTGGGGAGACAGTGGGGCCAGTGGGAGTGAACCCCAGAGGAGTGTTGAGGTGGACACACATGATACTTGCTGCTGTCCAGGCTTGGCTGCAGGCCCCCACCTTTGGAGGAGGCAGTGCCCTATGGACCACCACGCCATGGACCCGCCCCAAATCCCCTGCTAGTCCTTATCCATGCCCAGCCCTTCATCTTCTGTCAACCCTACAGCCCCCACCCCATGCTGGGATGGGGACTGGCACAAGAACTGTGCCTCTTGCCAGCTTCCATGCCCAGGCCATGCCTGATCTCTATGCTGCCCTGCAGACCTCTGTGTCTATGAAGTAGGGAACATATGGTCACAGGCAAAACAACAGCCAGAGCCTGGAGACAGCCTGTAACTGGTTTCTCCCCAGTACCAGCTGTGGTAGGGGACTTCATGCCACCCTGGAGTGTGGCCCTGGCATGCACAATCCAAGCTGCCATCATGGTGCAGACACCAACTCTAGGATGTGCAGCGGTGGGTCAGGTTGCAGGGAGTCAGCCTAGGCACAGGTGCAAATGCCCAGGGAGTTCAGATAGAGTTTGAGAGCTCTCCAAACATTCTACTTCCATTTTTTTCCCCAGGAGACAAAATCCTACTTCCCAATGGCCAAGCTAAAGGTAGTTCTGCTGGCCCTTTTTCTGGCTCCTGCTGCCACCAGGGTGCCACCTGTCTGCCCAATTTGCAGAGCTGCTGCACCCTAGGATAACGGGATGCTGCATCTCCTGGGGTGTCCCCCTCGCTTCCTTCAAAGCCCAGGCAGCCAAGATTCAGAGAAAAAGAGCTTTACCCTGGATCAGCGTGGGAACCAGCAACAGGGAGCTCATGGAGCAGGGGACCAGCCCCACCTACAGCACAGTCACAGCTGTGCTTCTCAGCCGTCCTGGGGCCGTGGTCTAAGCCACAAAGAGTTGAAACCCAGCCAGAACTGTGATGGGGCAGGACCCGCTGGGGCATCAAAAGGAAAACCACTTCCTGGTCACGCTCAGCAGAGCAGCTCCCCATCCTGCTCCTCCATCCCTGAAATAGCAACTCAAACCTGACCTCTGAAATCAGAGCATCCTCTGGGAGCTGCTGGCCTGGCCCAGCCACCCAGCGGGAGGAGGCAGCCAAGCCCCAGCCTAGCAAAGCTGCACCTGAGCCAGGCCCTTCAACAAGCAGCCTGAGCCTCTCACCGGGAGCAGCAGGATGGTTTAGGAGGGCTGTGGAGTGTGTGGCACCATGGGTGCACAGCCACCCTCATGCATGATGAGTTCCATCCATATTAAGCTCCGTTTCTCTGCTGCATGGGCAGAGTTACCTACTGCTGCCAGAGAAGGGAGGGATTCATCATGAGCTGTATCAGCATGCAGAGCCCTGAAGCAGCAGATTAAGGGGGTGCTCAGATAAAATCAACTCCCAGAGCAATTCTAGAGCCACCTGGACTGAGGCATCATTTGGGTCCCCAGGTACTGGCACTTCCACCCCCTGTTGGGAGAGTGATGGGCTCCACACCCTTGGGTGTGTCTCCAGCATGGGGAGCTCACGTATGTTCATAGAAACACAACAACTCGATTACCCCCTCACCCTATGGAAGACAATGCAGCCCTCACACCAGGAGCCCCATGCTTCACTCCCTGTGCACAGAAAGCCTCCTGCCCCCCACCAGCACTGAGTATCCCCCAGCCGCCCATGCCCGAGCCCACCTGCTCTTAGACAGCCCTGTTTGTTTGCCCAAGGTATTTGCAGCCGGGGGCACCTGCTTTGATACCATCAGCTCCACGAAGGAAGCTGCTCACCTAGCGTGACCCCTGTAATCCCATCCTTCCCCATTAAGTGCTGTGTGAGCGCATCCCCCCTCCCAGCCTCCTGACATTTCAGCATTTATCTCCCTCTCCCCAGGCTGAGCACATCAAGGCTGTGACATTGCTGGGGAGCAGGAAGCAAACCTCCCAAAGTCACTTAGAAAGGGGCTTGGCAGTGCCAACACACCCCAGCCCCTCTTATTGCTCCCTCTGTTTTGGGGGCATCCACTTCCCATGGCATTGCCCTACCGCAGCAATGGGGACAGCCAGCACTCGTGGCAAGACCTTGAGCTGAGCTGGTCCTACATTGGGGTGCACAAGCTTTGTTTTCTCAAGCCTCCTGCCACCACCCTCATGTCCCCCATGGAACCACCTTTGCCCCCAGCCAGGACAGTCCTGCCTGCCTCTGTTCCAGCT
Organism: Vidua macroura; assembly: GCF_024509145.1. Lineage (NCBI taxonomy): Eukaryota > Metazoa > Chordata > Aves > Passeriformes > Viduidae > Vidua > Vidua macroura. Next base: position 13,668,492 of record NC_071578.1, read on the forward strand.
ACCTAGACACCCTGAAGTACACACACCAGCAGCCTGAAATAATCTCCTTTTACTGTTGAAGAGGCCAAATGCTCCTTCTCATTAGCCAACATAGCCTCTTCCACTCTGTGTGAAGCAACAGTATCACCCTCCCAGGACTGAGCAGTGCCCATTCCCTCCACTCATCACTCCCCATCAGGCTTGGAAGCAGCTGCCTCTCCCAACCCTTCCTTCCAAGAGTGCCTTGTTAAAAATGATCTCCTGGCTCCCGTTCCCCTGCATTTCCACGGAGCACAAGCACAGTCAAGGTCTGGCAGACAGATTATCCCTGACCCCTTCCAGGTGCACATAGCCAGGGAAATCTGCAAGGTGATGGGGTGCCAGCCCTGGCTGGGGCTGGGCACTGTCCTAGTGCTGGCCCAGCCACGGCTCCATCCGAAGCCCAGGACTCCTTTCCCATAACATCAGCACAGGGCACTGGTGCACTGTGCCCACCGACACCTCTCCAATATCCACTGCCCCACAGGGAGGATGCTACTGCCTCCCTTCACCCAGCTCAGCTGCTGGAATGCCCCGCTACTTAGGAACTTTCCGGGGTAACGGGATTTGCCGAGAGATCCGACCGCGCCTGTGGGCACGGGCACCGAGCGCCAGCCCCGGGCACACGGGATGGCGGGGCTGGGGGGGACACCGCACCCCCCCGGGGGACAGGACCCCTGCCAGCCGCACCCGCCCTCTCACAGGAAAGGAGCAGCAGCAGGGCGGGATGCCCTTTGCCCCTGCCGGGGGAGGGCGGCCATGCGCCGGGAGGGCCTGCGCGGGCCGGGCAGTCGGAGCGGGAGCGGCCGGGAGCGGCGGGCCGCGGTGCCCCGGGCCGGGCCGCGGTGCCCCGGGCCGGGCCGCGGTGCCCGCCTGCCCCCTGGCGGTGCCGCACCGGCCCCCGCCGCCTCTCCAGCCCCCGGCAGCCTCCCCCCGCGCTGCTGCGGGGCCATGCACGAAGCAGGGGCTTCAGCTCCCCCGAGCCGGCTTTCTCCGCTGGTGCCCCCCAGGCAGCCCAGGTCGCGTTTCCCCGGAGTTGGAATGCCAGCGGTCTTGGAGTCATGGCATTTTTGGGTTGAAAGGGACTTTTAAAGGCCATCTAGTGTAACCCTTCTGCCATGGACAGGGACATCTTTAACTAGATCAGGTTGCTCAGAGCCCTGTTCAACCTGACCTTGGATGTTTTTGGGGATGGGGCATCTACTGCTTCTCTGGGCAATCTGTGCCATTGTTTTACCACCCTCAAGGGTGGTAAAAAAACCCTTCTTCCTTATATTTGATTTAAATAAACCCTTTTAGTTTAAAATTATTACCCCTTGTCCCACCTCAACAGGCCCTGCTAAAATATCTGTTCCCATATTTCTTACAAGCCCCCTTTAAGCACCAAAACACCACAGAAAGATCTCCCCAGAGCCAACTCTTCTTCAGTCCTTTTCCCTTTGCTGCTAGGGGCTTTGAAGCTTCATTCTGAGAGCTAAGCAAAGTCTGTTTGGGGCCAGAAGGAAACAGTGGGTAGGTGCAAAGGAGCTGCACAGGTTCCAGAGGAGAGAAACATAATCTAGAAAATAGCCTGAGCTGAGGATCCACCCTGGATTTCCTACATGAGTCCAGGCTACTGAGAAACTCACTGTCCCAGGGCATCAACAGAGCCAGCACGACAAAACAGTCCATGGCGCTTCTCAGGGACGACATCCAGTGTCTCAGACAGGAGGACTGGGACAGGCATTGACACATAGGCCAAGAATGCAAGACTGATTGCAGAGAAACTGCCAGAGAAATATTTAAGGGCAGAACCAGTCACCATGGGTGAGAAATGCCACCTGGCTGAAGTGCAGAAAGGATCAAGCCCTCTCCAGGTACCCAGGCATGGGGGAACACTCCTCAGCACAGGTCACAGCTCAAACTTGCCCCACTGAAGCATGTATGGGAAGAACCTGCCAGCCAGCAGGGAGCTGACCTTTCTTCAGACCTGATGCCTGAAAGATCTTTATTGAGTGTAAGAACAGTTTTTTACAATGCAGATTGACCCAGAACCTCCCCCAAATCAGAGATGCTGTGAGCTCCCACCCCACCATAACTGCAGTTGAGAACAGAGCATGGCTCCACTTTCACACTTCCAAGTATATAAAAACCACCAAACTGTGAGTAAGCAAAAGCAAACACATTAGAATCAGTGAAAGTGCCTGTCCCACACTGGCTTTACCTGCTGGAGAAGGGGCCAGGACTGAGTGTTTCATAGCCAGGGAAAGGGGGTACACAGAGCAGAGGTCCAGGACAGCAAAAAGGCACAGGGTAAGGATCACCCCCTCCATCCCCAACTCCCAGAACAGGGATCAGAGAGAGGGGATATACCAGCAGCATCCATCCAGTTTTGGGATCACCCTCCCAGGCTGTGTGAAAGGAGACACCTCAGTGCTGGGAGCAGCCCCTGCTCCCCAAAGAGTTAAAACAGCATTTAAAAAAAAAAAAAAAAAGCAGCAAATGTTGAGGCCATGGCAACAGGTGTCCAACGATAAAAACCATCCAGGGAGAGAAGTCCCAGTGAGTACCTAGGGGAAGAACCAGGTTGAGATCAGCAGACTTCAGCAGCACATTCCACCCACACTTGCCACAGCAGTACCACAGCCACCCAGATCCTTCCTCCAAGGCAGCCTGGCCCCTCACCTTGCCTGGAGACAAGTTACTCTTTCCTCCTCCTACTTCTTGGCTGGCATAATAGGAGGAAGCTCCTCCTCATCCTCCTCAGACAAGTCATCGTCCTCCTCAAAGGAAGCATCTTCCCTGTGCACTGGGACACACAAGTAACTGTTACTCACCAATGTATGTCTGTGCAAATACAACTGGCCCATGAGACACCCCAAGAGTAGAGCAGCCCAAGGAGATCTAAAGCAGCTTTCACAGCAGCTAACAGTGGGAAATAAGCAGTGTCCCAGCTGGAGGGAGGTCTCAGAGGAGAATGGTGACAGCCAGACATGAGAAAAGGGGACAGTGTGAGACATCCAGATCCCTTTTCCCATGCAAGGCCTTATGGTAGGGAAGGAATCCCTGCACTGAGATGGCACCTGGGAACCAGCACAAAGGAGGGACAGCATGCCTGCCAGGTAGCACCCAGTGCATCTCCCAGCAGTTCCCTGGCCATTGGAGCCTCTTCATACCCCTCGCTCCTCCCAAGCTTTTCCCCACCCGTCAGTGCTTACTGATCCTGTGCCAGCCGGCGAGGTGCACTGGGCCAGAGCCTGCTGCCAGGCGAAAGGTCACTGGAGGCTGCAGCTTGAAGTTGTCCAGACTCAGCTGCAAAGAACAGAGATGGAGCTGAGTTAGGGGCAGAGGCAAAAAGTAGAATATCCTGTAGTTCCCAGTACAGCACATGTCGATCTGAGGGCACCTGCAGCTACACCAAAGGTACCCAGGGCATTTGCCTGTGAGCTGCAGATCCTAGACTGGGATCCACAAATATCCAGAGCTGTCCTGTTCCCTGCAGCCATCCACCTCCAAGTCTTCAAATCAGCCTCTTACCAAGGGCTGGCACGACAACTTCAGATTTGCCACAGGCACAGCAATCTCTTGGTTCTCATGGTTTCGCCCAACGACTTCCACCACGTTGCACTCGTCCTTGGCACCATCAGTGAGGCAGACCTGGGTGTGAGTGGAGATTGTGAACAAATGCTCTCCCAAGGGACATATCTGGGACAGCTGGAGCTCTCCACAGGACAAGTAACCCACAGCAATACTACCAGCCCAGGATGTCATGCAAGGTGTGGGGATACTGCTCCACAAAACAGGGAGAGCACTGAAAAACCCCATAGCAATTGTCCCCTGACTGCCCCAGAGAGGGCTCTGTGCCTTTCCCAGCTGAAACAGCTGTTACTGCAGTCACCTAAAGGGATGGCACCTGGGCTGCATTTTTTGCTGATCTGATCCATGCTGACAGGTTCTGTGCTCCCAGGATAGAAAACATCCCCAGGAAGAGCCAGGAATGAAGCCCTGTACCTATCTGAGCTTTGGGAGCAGCAAGCCAGACACCCAGCTGGTGTGGATCTGGTGTGAAGCTCCAGCAAGGTCAAATACAAGGGAAAATTCTTTTCTTCACCACCTGCCTGGAGCATTCCCCTACTCAGCAGTCTCCTGCCACCACTGGCTTTGCACAAGCACCTCCATATGATGGATAAATGTGACCACTGTGTCGTGCCCTGAGAGTAGCCAGTCCTGGGACCTCAGCCAAGGGAGTCCCCTGATTCAGCCCAGCCAAGAAAGGAGGATGAGCCTGGAAAAGGGGCATACGGATATGGGCAACTACAGGAGAGAACAAGAACAGTTAATTCACATTTCTCTTACCACAGACAGTGCTAAAATGTGGTCAGAGTCGTCTTCTTCATCCACCTCAAATGTGTAGGATTTGGTACTGGCAGTCAGCTCACAGCCTAGAAGGAGGAGATTAAAAAAGCAGTAGCAAGTATTACGCAACAGGCAAAGGGTCCTGAGGGGGAGCCCTGACAGGCATGCACATAGAATCCCTAAAACTCTCTATTTTCTCACGTGAGGAGCAGCATCAGACCAGGGCACCCTGGGCTCCAGGGTCCCAGAAAAGTACACATCTGCCTCTGTACTCTGTCCCTCATGCAGGGACAAAACCTGGTGTCCCCAAAGCAGGCTGCCATGAAGCAATGCCCATGGGCACCCAAGGTTCCCAAGCACTGGCAGGGCAAGGTTCTTCCCCTCCAGAGAGCAGAACAGTCAGGGCACACCACTGTAGGAAACAGGAGGACACAGACAAAACAGTGATTCTGCTCCTGCCATCGCCAGTACAACTTTTTCTTGCATGGGAGTCTGGAAGCAGAGACAGACACAGAGCGCCAGACCTGAATGATGAGGCACAACCCAAGGGGAGGATGCCAGGCCAAGCTGCAGGGAGCTGGAGTCCCTCAAGAGAAGTTTTGAGACATATTTTATTACATACTTCTTCAGACAGTTACAAAAACAAGGGAGATACATGACCACGTGCTTAGCTCTTAAGATGAGGATTCAGCCGACCAAAGGGAGGGACTAAACTGCCCTGGGTACGTTTACTTATTGCAGGATGATTCACCAATGTGAGGCTGATCGGAAAAACACAGAGCTGAGCGCTGCATACCAGTGCCGGCATTTCCAAGGGAGAGGAATCAGCCTCCACGAGCGCATGCCGGGGCAGGACCGCTTTCTTCCTACGCTTATATATTGAACTTACCGCGGGGAGGACCAAACCCCAGGCGCATAAAAGGCCGGGGGAGCTGTAACGCTGCTCCTCCCCCAGCGCAGCGAGCGCGGAGCCGCGCTGCCCGGGCTGGGCAGGGCTGGGCGCCGCCCGCACACGCGTTTGAGAGCAGCGCAGGCCCCGTGTGGCCCGGCCGAAACCCCTCCCAGAGAGGAGGGACACGGCCCCAGCGCCCTGCGACAGGCGCCCACGAAACGCTGACGTGGGAGCGCGGGGGATTAACCGGAGGAGCGGGAGAGGCCGCTCCAACCCACCGCCCCATTAACCCCAGTCCTCTAAAGCCGCCAGAACACCAAGACCCCACGCGGCTCCTCCCAAAACTGCCCCGGGACCCCCAGCATGTGCCTGTTGCCTCCCAAGCCCGGTCATACGCGTGTCTCTCCACACTCTCCTTCCCCCACGGCACGTTAATGCCCTCCACGTGTCTCTCCATACCCACGTGTCTCTCTTGCCTCCTTCCCCCTATAATGTCTCTGCTGCCCCCAGGTCTCTCTTTCACACCCCCCCCCCCCCAGTGTTATTGCCCCCACAAGTGTGTCCCTGCCTCCCCCGTGTCTTTCCAGCCTCCACGCCGTCCCCATTACCCACCAAAGTCTCTTTCTGCCCGTCTCTCTCCTGTCCCCTGTTAATTGCCCCAACGTGGCTCCCCTGCCCCCAGTTCTCTCTTACCTTCCTACGTCTCTCTCGTCCCCACACCCCCACCTCATGTGTCACCTCCCTAACTCATCTATGACCCCCCACGTGTCTCTCCCTCCCCCTGGCCCGTCTCCCCGCTCCCCCGGCCCGGGGCCGCTCACCGAAGAGGACGCTGCCGGGACAGGCGGGCCCGTGCGGCTCCATGAGGCGGCGGCGCTGGGAACGGGTCTGGCAGCGGGGCGGGCCGTGCAGTGCCGTGCCGGGCGCCCCGCCCCGCGCCCGCCCCCGGGGACCGAACCAAAGGGTCCTGCGGCAGCGCCCCGCCGGATGCCTTAATTCGGATATTTCCTGGCCATCCTGGGCCTTCATCATTTACTGACCCCACTGCCAGCTGTGGAAACGCCACATCGGAAAAACGGCCCTTACTACCGGCTGCTCACCTATCGCCCTTCTCCCTGGGCACCATCCCGGCCCACGGCAGCAGCCGCTCCAGCACTGGGGAGGAGACACAGGGCACGTACAGAGCCAGGAGGCTGAGGGCATAAAGAGGGCTACCGGGGGGACAGGAGAATGACAAGGCTCGAGGGCGGACCACATCAGCAGGACCCGTTCATCTCTATCCCTTTAAGCATGGTCAAGAGCAGCGTGACCTGACATGGGGGACTGCAGCATAGGAGTGTTTGAGCACAGAAGGCAACATCCTACTTCAAAATCTACGGTAAGGAGGAGAGGGCTGGACCGGCCTTTCAAAGCAGAAGGGGAAGCAGTCTGTTTGTGTTGCAGAGGAGCAGCCAAATTAAAACAAACCCCACTAACAACGAGCTCACACTGCCTTCTGGGGACAAACCTGGCTCTGCTGTTACCACAGAGACCTCTGCTAGCCAGCCATTTGCTTTGCTTGAGCTGGAGTAGGTTCAGGGAAAACCTGACTGAAGAGGTTTGAAAAGCTGAACCAGGTCCCAGAAAGAAGCAACTGCTCATGCAGCAATGGTTACACAAGCACACCCATGTGCTTCTCAGCAGCTGCTCTGCGCAGCCACCTGACCCTACCTGACCTGTCTGCAGCCACCACCCTGGAGCGATGGAGCCAGGAGCATCCATTGCTGCATTACGCTCCCTTAAAGGAAAAGTCTGGTGCAACATCAGAGCCCAATCCCTTTTCCCAGGCCAAGATGTGTTGTACAGAGACTAGTCTGTCATAACCTCATGAAATAGGCTTTAAGAAAACAATCACCTATGTGCAACACATTATTTAACAGAGAACATTTACTGGGCCACAAGAAAAGTTTTCACGTTGTAACTTCCCTGCTTGGTTTGTATGTTAATCTGTTCTCCACACAGTACAGCTTCTGAACCACACCACCAGTAAGTGAGTGCACTCGTGCAGCAGGTGGACAAACTCTTGTGAAGTGACATTAGGAACAGCTCCTTTTCATACCCCTGGCCCATCCCTTTGCTTATTAGCTGTCGCTCTAAGCAGGACGCTACTTGCTTTAGGTATCTCAGTCTTTATCTTCCCAAGTTAAATTTTGTGTATGTACAGCTGCCAACACCAAAACCAAACACAAGTCTCTGACAGCTGATCCCAAGGGCATCAAACACAGTGTGATGTAATGTACAGCGCTGAACCACTTCTGGTTCTGGACCAGCTCATACACAAAATACACATTTATTTATATTCATTTCTCAATTTTTATTCTATTTCTCGCATGGTCTTCAAATACAGTTTTACAGGTCTTTTTCTGCTACAGATACTGTTGATCTAAAACAGATTAATGAAAGTGGCATTCCAACCTTAATGAAAATTCATAACCATGAAAGATATGTCAACATATCACTTTACAATCCTAGAATGATGGTATTGGCCTGACATTCCATAGGCTTAGACAATTAACTTCTATAATAACAAATTCATAGGAAGAGAAAATGTGGCAACTCCTTAAAAGCCAAGAAATAAGGCCACAAGCATCCTATGCTGTAATGTTATGCATCCAGATGAAATAAGTCGAGTTGGGTATCCATGAAGAAACAAAACTCTCCCACCTGGTAAATCAAGGTATCAGCTACTCAACATGCACTCAAAGCTGTATAAAAACTAGTGGCATTCAGCTTGGACTTAATGAAATCCCACAGCACAACCCCATACCTCTTTCTAAAAATGAAATGAACTTGTTTCAACTTAAATACTTTGCTACCGCATTAAAAATCATTCACATTCTGCAGAAAAAAAAAAACAAAACCATCTTGCACAAGACTGCACCAGAAGGCCAAACACAGCATCTCCTTACAGGTTGCAGAGAGCATTACTGCAATCTTAATGCCATTCATTACAGGTTGCAAATCAACTTCTATGCAGCTGAAGGCTTGTCAGAGCAACCAAGCTTCCTTTGTGCACCACTGAAAAAACCCCAGGAAAATTTAAACATAAGATATAGACAGCTTATGGCAGCAGGTGGAAGAAACAAAGTACTGCAAAGTGCATATCATTGTCCAATCACCTGTGTGGGACACTGGGACTACTGTAAAATATCAGTTCCATTAAATGATCCAACTACCTGACTACCAGGTCCCATATGACGCCAGTTCCATCCCACCACCAAGCATGTCCATCCTGGGTAAAAACATTAAATTCTTGGAACATTTAAAAGTAGATAACCATTTAAATAATGTGTAAAAATGTGCTTATTGTGGCATTTCTTATAGAAAAGTTATTTGATACAAATGTGCAGGACTTGAAGACCCTGATTTACTCAAACTAAGTACGAACAGGCTTTGAAACATGGTGACTCTTCCAAGGACAAATCCCAGCTGTGGGCCAGCTCTCTCTCCTTCTCACCATCTTTCATCCATAATCCCATGTGAACATTACCAAAATTAACGGGTTCAGCAAAGCATCCTGTGAATTGCTGTTTCAGTCTCAGGAGAATGATACCCTCAAGCAGTGACAAACTGCTATCTGAAGGAAGGGTCAGTTGGGATCTGCTCCCCTTTCCTAAGATGGTCAGTACCTAGCCCTGGATATGAGGCACAGTAAGAAAGGTCAGTGCTGAGGACAGACTTGTTCTCGATTGTGGTTTCAGGTTTTTCCAAAGTGTCATCTTGGACCTATACCATTTCACTTTTCAAAAGAAAAAGTTACAAAAACCAGTAAACAAAAAGTTAGTCAGCATACAACTAAGTTTATATACACTGAGATTTACAAATTTGTCATTGAGTGACTTCTGCCACAGACCACTGCACATCTGTCCCTAACAAAACACAAAGCTTGAACCAATGGCCATTAGAAGTGACAAGGGGTCATTGCTTTATCAACAAGCAAAAAGGTAGTAAAAAATAGAACTGTAACTACTTATCTTTAAAAATGCTGATTGACACAAGCAACCCCTCCCATTTCTGCAACTTCCAATTGCACATCCTGCTCTATGACAGAGAAAAAAAACCTGCATCTTTATAGGCATTCTGCCAGAGACCAATTTTCTGTTGACACTTGAACGCAGAGAACTGTCGTCAACCACAGCACCGACTGAGAGGGATTCCTCTGAGAAGCTATAGCCCATGCAAGATTCCTTGGCACTTCACACAGGACCAGGAGAGGACAGGGTTTCTCTTTGTTTAACAATGTTTTCAGCAGCATTATCCCCTTCCAACAAATTACAGTCTGAATGTGTGATGGGTGATTTTCGCATAGCCCCTTTTACCAAGCTGGCTTATTGCTGGCTTTGTGCAGTTAGACCATATGAAGATCCCCACCACTACCTGCCCAGCTGTTAAGGGTCTACAGTACTAGAACAGTTCACTGTCAAGCACTTCAAAGGCTTCTTCCAAGGATAACAACATCCTTTGGAAATCCTTCCATTTTAGCAATTTCAAAACAACCCAGCTTGCTGTAAAATTCCAAGATTCTTTTATCATCTGGTCTCACTTCACAAAAAGCCCCACGGGAGCCTGAAGAAGAAAGAAAAGAAACAAAATACTGTAGGAGAAGAGTTACCATAAAAAGCACAGACATCAAATATTACTAGAGTTCCCACCAATTTTATGAGGTAAATCCAATTCCACATGGAGCATAGTGCCCAAGAGTCCAGATTTATGGCAGTACAGCTGACCATCCTCTAACGGGACTGCACACTGCAGGCATCCATCAGTCTGAACAAACCCTCTACACACCTTTCACTGCACACAAAAATATCTGATGTTGGCTCCAAAAACAGCACTGCAAGAGGGCACCAAGTGGCACAAAGGAAGTGTGAGTGTGAGGTGCACAGTCAGGGCAGGCAGCCAAGCACTTCCCATACTGAAGGTTTGGTAATTACCCACCAGTGCACACAGCCATACTTAAAAAAAAAGCATCATTAGCACTGCCTGCAGGAAAAATATAGACTTTTGTGCAGTGTTCAAGATGTAAAGATGTGTGCTCTCAGTGCCAAATTGCTCCCTCAGTTCTGCCTATCTTATAATTTAGAGGATAAATGGCTAAAATGAAAAGCTTCCTTTTTCAAGGCAGCAGCAGAAGTTAGCTGTTCAAAAGCTTTTGTAATTATTTACCCCAATCTTCCCAAGTTTGCCTTGCACCCTAGATATGACATGTAGTTAGAAAACAAGGAATTCTAAGTGCAAGAAACTTACCATTAGCCTTTAGAGAAGAGAGCAGGCAGGCCATCATACTTTTGGCCACACTTGGATCTGTCACTTTTTTGTGGATATCAATCTTTATCAAAGATGGGAAGTTAGCAAGGAACGATTCTGGCAATACTTCCTGTTCTTCATGGAAGCTTAGCATTATTTTCTGACAAGAATATTAGAAACAGGTATTTAATAATTATCCAGCTTTTCATTTTCATTCATCTTTATCAGGGGAGACTGCTTTGCACATTGAGTGCACCTCCAAACCAGCAGGCTTTTCAGCTACACCTCTGATGGCCACTTAGTTCCTCATCTGCTGAATTGCTGTCTGTACTCTAGACAAACAGACTGGCTAGAAAAGCTTCTCAGACCACCAGAGGAGGCATGCAAAGCTCCTTCTCAGTGACCCATACTTCAAGTGAAAGAGAACATAAGCCAACACATAACCAACAGTTTGCATATAGATACTCTTTTTTTCTTTGCCCTTTTAATGGGCAGTTTTATTCTGCCTTGCACCATTTACAGCTGTCACACTCCACAAATAGCTCATAGATTTTCACACCAAAACCAAGTGCTCTTCAATTTCTTTTCCATACTTAAACTGGTAAGACTTTCAGTGCTCTATCTGCAGCATGGGGAAACTAATACTGCATTATGCAGTAGAACAGAGCAGGAGCAATACTTTATTTTCAAAATGTAATTCTCTCTAGATGAAGGTGCTTTACATTTACTGCATTGATTACTACTAAAGTACACCTCATGGGTGTATTACAGCACATAGCTGTATCTGACTGGCAATGAATAATTTTACTGTCTCCTTCTGATACATCAGATGCTTTAATACAGGCTCGAAGTCTTCAGAAAGGTGAAAAAACTGAATTTCATGTGAGCTCAAAAAAAACAAAGACCCACTTTGGAAATATTCCAGCATACAGTTCTGATCTCACAGGTTATACCAACCTCTGCCTCAGACAGCTCCTTGTCACTATTTGGTTTAGTATATTTTTCTTGCATGAAAGGGATCCAAGACATTTTGCATTTCTTAATGAAGGGAGTTACATCAACTGTTCCCAAAGCATAGCCACATATGCCATCCTCATCTTCTAAGACAAAGCAGTAATCCAAGCTGAGGGTGAGCAGACCTCCAACTAACCTGCAGAAAAAAAAGTGAAAATTCAGTCAAAAGAAGGTCTGTTGGACCAAGTATGCCCTTCAGGTTCCACAGAGGAGCCTCCAGAGTCAACCAAAGAAGTGAGTCCTCCAGTCATGGAATTAGTTCCAACAAAGCACTGACTGATCAGCTATCAAAACTCAGCTATAAGCAATATCTGCACCTCAGGATTCCACTGTTTAATTCCATACACACTGCTCTTCAGCTTTTGCTCTTAGTTGCTCTGCTGCCATTATTTCCTTGTTTTCATAATTGCCTTTGGGTATTGTTTGATACCAGTTACACATCCTTTCTTAACTGCCTTCCTGTCACTCAGAGCAGACTCTCTATAAAATTCTATCTAAATTAAACACCTGAGACAAAAAAAAAATCCACTCAAAGTAGCTAATTTTACAGTTCATTTTTAATGCCCCATTTTTTAAAAACTTCATCTATCATTGCTTATCATTTTTAAAAGTTTCTACATGTACTTCAGAAAAAACTTGGGGCACTTGGCTGAGAGACTGCACCTCAAAAACCTGTCAATTCTATTCTAAGAACTACAGAAGTTCAGAAAAAATACCAGAGGGTAACTACAGACTAGGGACACTCATGATATACTTTCACAAAATCTTATTTAAGATACTGTGATGTACACCTTTCTTAATACAGAGGTTTCAGCTAAATTTATTTTCTAACAGCTCACAACAGGCAACCAGCACATGAACTGAGACATAACTGTCAGCAGTCTCTTTAAGAAACCAAAACCCCAATTTCCTGAGAGTAAATTATTTTATCTACTTCAAATGTTCTTTCTGTATTCTTCCCACACACAATTCTAAAAATTCAAATTAGATACACTGTCAGGACTTCATCCTTCAGAACCACCTCTGCAGGACACTCGTTCCTAATACATACTTGTCTCCAATTAAATCTGGTAAACTATGGAAGGGTTGATCAGCTCCATCAGCATACATTTCTCTGCAGATCTTATATACAGATGCCTAAGAGGAAAAAAGAGATGATTTCAACTTAGCAGTCACATTCAAAAGAGAGTATGTCATTAGCAGCTGCACTGTAACCTAGTACTGACAGGCACTGAGTCACCAGAGATCAAAAGTATCCATCTATGCAAAAGGATGGCGCTCCCTCCACCTCTTCCCTGAAAGTAATTCAAAGTTGCCTTCAAAAAACATTGCAGTTAAGTTGAAGGGCTGAGAAGGAAAGGCTGGAGGTCTATCTCCTGCTCTTGTAACAGCACAAGATTAATTCTGATGGGTAGGTACTAAACACTCAGTGAAGACCACCACCATTGCTACAAAGTCCCTTTACAAAACCTCTGATGTTCGAGTACAGCAACTCAACATCTGCAAAGGACAGATACATCCTGCACTTCAAAAGGCTTTCACCTGGATCTCTTTAAAAGAGCAAATTTGTATTAGCCACATCTTAAATAAGAAACTTCAACTTTTTTTTTTTTAACAAAAATGCTTTGCATTTGGCATTTGACACTTTCTTCCTTTAATTAAAGGGTAACTCCTCAGAAGAAATACTGTTTATGACTGCATGCTTAGCTGCACCTCTAATTCCTAAGGTGGTTTAGAAACATCAATTCCATTTTCTACAAAAGAACAAGTCAGCTTAGATCAAGTCCTGCATGAAGGTTTGGAAAAGGCTGCTTTACTGCTCGTGAGAACAGCACAGGATAGAGCTGGCCTAGAACTGGCAAGAAATGGAGTCTTCATGTGTCAGCCTTGTATGTCTGACTGGCTTCAAAGCTGACTAGTTTGAAATACTGCAAACTCAACCTAGAAACTCCTGTTTCATCTCAGTGTACCTACCAAAACAAGATTTCAAGCTGCATTAATCCCTACATTGTTTCAGCTGCATCCATAAAGAGTTAATTAACTACTGGCTGATACTTCAAGCATTCTCCATGCCAAGCTAATAGGAAGGAAACTACACCACAGATGCATTCAGAAAACATAAAAGGTAAAAAGCATTAATCAAAAATGACTAATGAATTTTTCCTGATTTTAAAGTATCAAACACTCCAAAGCAGATTTGACAGTCTTTCAAAATCAGACCAAAAAGTTTCCAACTCTAACTAAAATGGTATGAATGGCTGAACCATGATCACATTTTTCAGCTCCATTTTGAGATGCAGCATCAATGTTCTGCCTATACAGCTCCGCAAATACCAGCAGGTACCACAATAATCACTGACTGAAACAGGCATACACACCCACCCTCTAAGGTTAATTCACTGGATGTCTCCCTGCTGCAAGAATTCTTCTACCAGCTGAACAAATTTAACTTGTCTTTCATAAATAAGGAAGGCACTCACAGATTTAAAAGGGTGAGGGGGTGGGAGGCTGGGTATCAAGCTGTGGGCATACACATACTGTGGCACAGCATGCTGCTGAACCAGAGGCATATTACTTAACCCCAGTTCTCCTGTGAGCTGGCATTTGTGCCTTGTGCAAGATAGCAGGACACCTGATTCATTAGGGAAGAGGGGACTCAGCACTAATCACTGCTGCCACGAAAGAAAGTGCATCACAAACAGCAAAAGTGACAAGTGTCAAAAGCAGTTACCTCATCTTTAGGGAAGTAGGGTCGTATGGTGTACACTTTGGAAGTGGGTGTTAATGGAGGTGGTTGAAAAAAGAGGTCATTTGCCCCATCAATAGGCAGCAAACGCTGTGAAAACAAAATATTTAATATAACTGTATGAACAACAAAACCCATCACTCTTGGGTGTGCACTGCAGACTCCCAAAATAACATTTGCTACTTGCTACCCCCAAAAGAAGGTGGGGTTGGTATGCTTTACAAATGCAAAGACCTTATTTGAATAGAAAATATCCAATTGGTGTTCTAAAATATGCAATTGAAACAGCACATTAAGAGTCTGTTAATCTTAACTGCTTTAAAAACTTTTTACCAATCATATCTACACTGTCTAAGAACACAGAATGTCAGGAGGAAAGGTTTGGTCTGAAGAGGGTTAACTGGCCAGAGGAGACGCTTTATCCCAAAAGCAATGCGCTGACTCAATTTGCTGCGCGCAGAGCACCTGTGAGGGGGGAAAAGTATAGCGCCTGAAAAATCCATGAACAAATCTGCACATGGTACAAACAGTGATTTAGGAACACTTGCCAATTGAATCCCTCGCAATAAAGCACATTACAGCATTCTTTTGAGAGGAACCAAAATTTGGATGACGATTCCTTTTGCTCATGGAATTCCCATTGGCAGACAAGCATGCGCGCATTGTGCAATTGCGGGCGCAGGTAAAAATGCTGTGCGACCTGCAAAGAAACAATGTGAAATGTACAACTAAAGCCGCTGCGCTTCGCATGCGCGTGGGACAGGCAGCATCTCCTTGAGAAATTACTGTAGAAAGGGGAGGAAAATTATTTTAAACCAAGCTGTAAGGCTAATGGGCTTTGGACCAGAAAGCCTTCGGCAGACCAATCCTTCCAGACCTCTGATGTGCAACAAAAGGTTTCTCATAAAACAAAGAAAATGTCATTCAGTTGTGAAGTCATATTGATACCTGGAACTCTCCTGCTAGACCACCTCTAAAGGCCCAGGGTTCTTGGTCTCCACTTAAGAACTGTGCTGAAGATTGACTACGACACCCTGTTGAGATCAGATCCAAGCGGAGAATGTTACGAGAAGGGGGATTTCCTGGGTGTCTTACATGTCCAAAAAGCTAACATACACTTGTGGAAAAAGCTCTCTAACTGAGCTAGAATCCAGGGCTTGGGGAGGGGGAGGGGCTGTAATAATGTATCATTTATAAAGCTTTTGTGCTTGTCCACTAACTGCAGTATTTCAAATTTTTGACTACCTGTAACAGGTGAGAATTCAGCTACACACTTCATTCTACACCAGAAGGCACAAGAATGATGCCATGCAGAACTACATAGACTTCCCACACATTTTGTACATTTTTTGGGGGGTATTTTTGTCAGAAACATTAATTTAATCTATGAAAATCTGACATCTTGGAAGCTACATGGCTCAATAGCTACTACCATAAATTTTTAGATCAAACAAATGCCATTGTCACAGCCCCTGGAAAAAAAAAATGGACCTTTCTGAAGTCACATTTTAGTACTGATTGTTTCTAATCTTGTCAGAAAACTAGGACTAGCAATATATGTAAACAGTCTGGAACAGATCAGGCAGCCAGGACAGCTGTATGAAACAGCATTCTTGCAAGAGACTACACGGATTTACATAATCCAGGCCACACCTTCACAATACTGTTGGCACATTAAAAAGCTAAGTAGTGTTAACTGGAATGAACTCACAATTTAACTAATACACCTTGGTGGCCATTACTAGCTTTGCTTTTTGTATCTTGATTTTTATTTCCATAAGCATACTGGATGCACCAGGGACCCTGCTGCTCAACCAGCAGCAGCAGGTCCATTGCAGTGCTTAGCTGTAGCTTGCACTTGCTTTAGAAAGAAGCTTACATTGGCTGTTTGATTTTTAACACTGTTCTACCAGCAAGGCACCGCAGCCTTTGCCAAGTAACATAAATGACAGCTCTGGAGAGAAAAAAAAGCCAAGTGGTATCTAGAGTGGAGACTTCAATACCTGCCTAGTTTTCTGACAAGAGGAGCAGCGCAAATACTCTTCCTTTTGTGGACAGCAATCTACCTCCTGTTCAAGTAACAGCCTCAGATCAGTACAGACAAGTATGTTGTGCTAGTCAGAGAGTCCCAAAGTGTGCCAAGTTTGACATTTATGCGAGTTTAGGAATACAGGTTAAATACAAACTACCCTAAGTATGGTAAATTTCAGAAACAATCCAAACACCAGAACTCAAAATTCGTTTAACTCCCATATTTTAGAATTCTCACTTAAGAATATATCCTTTCCAATGAGATTTAGTCAATAACTTGGAAGACAGTATCTGTCTGTCCTTTGAGACTACAACTTAACTAGCACTTCCAATTATTACAGTAAAGAGCTGTGTGAATGAAGAGCTGTATAAATGAAAAACATAGTTAATGCCTTAGTCGCTGCGCAAATGTGACTTCAGTTCATGCCTGTTGTACATCTAATCTATCTGAGCTGCCTCACAGACAAAACCTTTCCATTTTAATTAATTAATGACGACGCGCTGTGAACATCTGGCGCTGTCCATCCAATAGCAGTAGAAACTTGTGCTGAGGATTCTCCCATCTGTACACAACGGGGAAGAAGACAATAGAAGTCATTAGTAATCCATAGTACTGTACAGCCACACTAATTTAAGGGACTGAATGCTAGCTGGACTTGGGAGGAGAGGTTAAGAAAGTGAACATCCAGTGGACCATTGAGCACACCATTGTGAAAACTAACTTGTTTGGATTTGTAATGTACTTGACTTTATATAATGAGGTATTTTATCAAAGACCTTCACTCTGTATATACACTAGTGATAAAACACAAGCTGAAGACAAAAATGGCCCCTTTCACAGAAGCACTGTTAGTGTAAGAATATTAAACTGTACATGTGAAAAACCCTTAATTTTTCAACTAGTAGTGTGAGTACTGGAACAGAACAGTACCAAAGTTAACAGAGTTGGTGTTTACTGAGTTGGCTTCTACTGTGAACTACTCCAAATATTTGAGGCACTTAGAGACTCGAACCCAACTTTACAGGGACACTGAAAACAATTTCAGTTGAATTTAGCACATAGTCTGATAATTCTGAAATGCAATCTGCATTGGGCCCTTGATGTTTTCAAAGACTACAAGAACCATTGTTCCCTTTATAGAGCTTTGGCCTAGAGCTATAAGTAGATTAAATTATCAAGAAGAGAGCATTCTGTCTAGCTAAAGGCCAACATACAGCAAGAATAGAGAAGTTGGAGGAGATGTGTTACACTTAAAAATGCACAAACTATGGCTTTTAAAACAGCATGAAGTTGTTAGAGAAATGTTAACATACTACAATGCTGCTGAGTTTTCCTCCCCCCACTAGGTTTTCTTCTGTGCTTTGCAGAAGGCAGTCTTAAAAGCTCTCTTCTTTATCAACTATGAGTTTAGGGATCAGATATTTAATAAGCACAAAACACAGGAATCTGTTGGGAACAGACCTAGTTGATGATTTAACAGGTCTTCTCTGTCCCTGCTTAAATCTGTCAGTATTTAAGACTATAATTTAAAGACAATCCAAACACTAGGATTAGACCAAGGTTGTGTAATGGTTAGCCACTGTGAGGTTTGTGACAGCTACAGAAAGTGTGACTTGGGACCATCAGCTTTGCTGTCTGCTGTGTATGTCAAGCAACTCCACAGCATATTCCTCACAGTTGGATTGAAACCTGAAAGTGAAATGAGATGACTAGAATTACCTAGGCCATGCTGGTGCTATCTGCCAACTTAGGATCTCCCAAAAATCTTGCAGAAAAAAACAACAACAAAACAAAAAAAAAGCCGCACATAAAAAAAAAGACTGTTTCAAGATCATTTTAAGTCTCAGACTAAATCTGTCCAGAGAGCTCCACAATTTCCATCCATTACCAAAAATATAGATTAAAAATTTTTAAAAAAATCAGCAATTTGGAAAGTGTTTAAAGAAAATTATTTTGCACCAGAATAGCCTTATGCTAAAGCTCGCATGCGCACAGGGGCTGGGAGGATCACCTTCCTCATGGCCAGGCCCATTGCAAGGTCTGTTGAAGACAGCAATAATGTTATCAAGACAGAGCAAACAGCAGATGGCTGATGTGATCACATTTCGTAGTGTCATTTCCAATCATACAGTGGGGCATCCAAGGAGTTACGTGGCATAGTCCAGTGTGCATTCAGTCAAGAATAAGTTAAAGTCAACACTTACGTGTCAGATGAGATTCAAGTTTCATTAGCCCAAGAAGAAAATCAAGGTCTCCAATCTTAAGCATCCAGCAGACTTCACTTTTAATAGCAAAGCAAACTCACTGCAAGCATTGCTTCAAATAGCGGGACAGGAAAATCTTTAAAACAGGGTCAAACCAGACCCCCCTGTCCAAGAAACATTCACCTAATACTTCAGTTTTCCCCGTGGGCTAATTAAAAACACACATAAAAAATAAGCTATCTGGGATTATAATGGCTCCCAATGCACCTACCTAACCACTGCACAAAAGATTTCACCATTGACATAATACTCTTGATATCCCAGACGTAGGAGTACATGTCATAAAGGATTGTCCTGTTGGCACAATTGGAGAGGCGAGTGAACATGCCCATCACCAAGCTGCACATCTCTTCAAACTTGGCTGCTCGGCTACGCCATTCTTCTATCTATGAAAAAGATCCACAAGATCAAACACAGGCTCCTAGAGAGGAGAGGTACTCTAAAGATGGAGAAAGACTACACAACTCACTACTTCATTTTACCAGGATGGACTACCACACCACACATGACACACAGATAGTCTCTATGGCTATTAGAAGTGAGGCCACTACAGGGAACACTGGTCAAATGCAGATACTAGACTGCCTTCATAGCTATGTGGCACTACAGGGCTTAAAATAGTAGATTCCACTGGAGGAATGAAAATTACTGTGACCTGTGGTTCATTATACACTACCTTCAAGTTCTCCTAAGTAGAACACCAGTCTCTATTACAGACAACAGGTAAAATTGCTTGGGATTTTGACATAAAAGGAGAGAAACAAGATTTGCACTCACTTTTTCAGCATCCTTTCCTTTGCAATTTACGCTGACAACACTGCTATTTGCTCTAAGCCACTGGAATTCCCTCAGCATCTGTGCACCTTTGGGTCCATGTTCATAAGGAAGGTAAAACAAGTCAGCAAGAAGCTGTAAGTCCTCTAAAGTCACTGGTTCTACTGTGTAAAGAGGCTTTTCATTCGGCCCAGGCACAAAATGTTCTTTGTTAATTTGCTCATCAGTCTGCATAGGTGCAATGTCACTACCAGAGTCTTCCTGCATAGACATCTCTGGAGACTTTGACTCAACTATACTCTCCTTATCTGTATCCATTGGCTTCAGCTCCTCTGCCATCTTGGCTTCGGCAATATCTGTCAGTATCTGGTTGGCATTCTTGTCTGCATCATCTTGTTTTTCCACCACCATGTCCATTGGTTCCTCATCAGATTGCTTCTTCTCCTCCTCCTTGGCTAAGGCCGGTGAGTCACTGCTCAGTGCCGCAGCCTGGCTCATGATGGGCTCCTGGTACACTGTGGTAACCACTGTTGCTGCATTTAAAGAGGATGGTGCCACCAGTGGCCCTACATCCCCTACAGAGGTTTTAGCACCACTGTGGGCCACTTGCCTACCTGAGAATAAGAAAAAAGTATAGTTTTCAATATCTGCCAACTAACATTCAAATCAGCAACTCCTGCAAATGATGGATGATGTTGTTACCATAGCATCCCATCAGGACAGATTCCTTTTGGTACTTTGCCTGTTCACTTCTGTCAATGTAACTCTAACTATTGACTTTGAGTTTTGCAAGTTTCCTTTCCACATAACTGGTAAGCAAAAATAGGATGAAGAAAACGTTAGGAAATTTAACATTTATTTTTAACTATGTCATCAGAATAAAAAGCTCCCCAAGTAACTATTTTTCTCTCTGTATCAACTGACTTGGTAAAGTTGTATTTGAATATAAAGGACAGTTCATAATAAAAGCTTAATATGATAAGCTGATGCTTCAATATTTCAATTTCAAAACTGTCTTTAACCTGGGGAAAATTGAGACATTCAAAACCTTACCAGATACAATCTTGTATCTGGTATCTACAATCTTGTATCTGTATCTACAATCTTGGCATTGGACAACATGCTCTAACTCACCCTCCCTGACCAAGGTTGTTAGACTCAAGATATAGCCCAAGCTCCCATTGGTACAAAAAAAGGTGTAGAGTGCTGGAAGGAACTCGGCTGATTTATGCAGAAAAACTCAGGAAAGTAAAACTATCTTAAAACAACTGGAAGAACACAGAGTCTTCAGGACCAGAACTAGTTTTTACAACAATCTAACATCAACTCAAAAAAAAAAATCCCCACTGTACTTCCTATTCTCTCAGGTTCCACTGAAGCCCAGTAAGAACTGGCTCTAGCAATTTCCTGCCTTCTATCAGAAATGCCAAAAGAAAATACATCAAGATTGCTTCTGTTGATCAGTCAGAGCATTACAAGCACACTGCAGAACATCAAGCATTTTTACTTTTTAATTAAGGTTCCCCAATTACTAAGGCAGAAAATATTTCCGGTCAAAGTGTATGAATTGCCAGGATCTGTAAAATATCTTTAATCTAAACACAAATACTGAACATCTAACACCATTTTTCTACCAGCCCCAGAATGATACCAAATCATACTCACTGCTGTATTGCTGAGGTACTCCAAATTCCTGCAACCATTCCGTTAAGGCCAGCTTCAGGGCCATTTGTGGGCTGTAGAGAACATCCGTTTCAATATCTTCATCACTCCCCTCATTTTCCAATTTAATCTGGATCGATACTGTGCTATCTTCAGTGTCAGCTACAGAGACAAATTTTAAAAGTTATTACGTCAGTTTAATTTAAAATAGCAAAAAGAGATGTCAGACAAGGCATTCAGTAACTCAGGGGCTTACCTGACAAAAAGGAAAAGTTACTAGATTCTAATTAGAAAAGAAATTAAAATTACGGTCACCACCAATGTCAACACAGAAACCAGACACCCTGGCATTCAGGGTGTCTTCTGATCTGAACTGCTTCTACTCCATTGAAATTATATCCATGGACACATTTCAAACTTGGGCATTAAACTTGCTTTCCAAGAGTGTTAATTACCTAACCACTCCAGAAGCCTCTCCAGACTAAGAAATTCTTGGATACCATGTGCTACAGATATGCCCCAGGAAGTCAGTAAAGCAATATCATTATCTTTCAGGCAATTGCCATTTACTTATGAACAGAAAAGGCTAGGTGATCATAAGAAGAAAAAGTTGCTGAGGAAGACATAAAATCATTAAAAACATTGAGAATTGGTATGATTTGTATTATTAAGCATAGATCTAGCAAACAGTTATGCATACTTACTCATCACCACATCTTTTCTCACTCCATTCATGTTAGACTTGTACCAGGTCGCAAGTGTGTGAATGGCAACATAATTGGCTTCAAATTCACAGTTTGGATTGGTCAGAACACCCTTTAGTCGAGGGATGAGTTCAGTTGACCGACCCTTGTAAGGCCCAAGAAAAAGCCTCTTTTGATCATAATCATTAGCATGAATGTTATCCCAGATAACTGGGGCTCTCCTGATGATCTTAGAAACTTCTTCAATGGATTCTACCGGAATGTCTTTGGATACTACTTTCGGACCTAAGCAGGAAATAGGATGATCAGAGGGCTTTGCATATATTTGAAGATTCAACCCCCAAGTAGTTGAACAGTTTATTTTAATAAATACTTACAAGTAAATACTTAACACCAACAAAATAAAAGAAGTAAGCCAGCAATCTTTACCTGTCCATAACACTTCAATTCCAGGGAGCAGTTTTTCTCCTACAGTCCGTAAATACGGTGACTGGGCAACGTTTGGATAACAGAAAGTTCCACAGTACTCTGCACAGGAAAAGAGAATGTCACTGTTATTAGAAGGATGCACATGTGTGACAACATACCAAATTGTCCCACAAACACATTGAGAGAATACCACCCTTGGAAATGAAAAACATTTATAAAATTAATCAAGTAAGGCCCAAAAGTCTAAAGTATAAATAAAAAGAATATTATGAATGACATTCAGAATAAATATCAGAAACAAATGGTAAAGAATTATTTTAAATTGCTCAAATGTCAAAATTAGGAAAAAATTAATCAAGTCCATAAGTACAAGGCCTGTTACAGCAGATAGTATCCAAGAGAATAAGAAAAGACGCATTACTCATTACAAAGTGCAAATACCTTAAAATTGTAATACTGGAACATATGTCTCTAAAGTTAAGGTCTGCAACAGAACCACAATACTACAGTGTAAGATGATAAACTAAAAATAATTTTTGATAAAACAACCGACTCAGTGACTAGTGAAGCGAGCAATCCTATTAAAAATAGAAACCAGTGACAGTCATAAGCACAGACTACCTCTACTTAAAAATATTCTTAGAAACAAACAACCTGCTAATTCAAGAAGCAAAGACTTCAGTTCAAGTTAGGAAAAAAAAAAATTTCCATAAGTCTATCAGTTCAAACTTCTTGAACAGTTCTATCAAGCCGCCTTATTTGCTTGGCATTGAGCTTTTCAGAGGTTTATAAATTTGGAAAAATCTTTGCATACATCTGAATAATCAAACTTTTCTTTGTAAATCAATTTCTTCAATCAACCCCAAAATACTCCTTAAGGCAGTTATCAAATGTTAAACCAGGTTTTCAAACAGTAAGGTAACAGTCCCCCTCCTTTAAGGCTGAATGAAACTATCCTGCTTGTATTACCTGTAGGACAGAAAAGGAATGTGTCTGGTTCTCCTAGATATTGATAAATTTCATTTGTGATTGAGACTTGAGCATGAGCAAAAGAACTGAAAACTTCTTTATCTGCTGCACACATGTTGTGATCGATATCATCAAACAGCAGTGCAAAAGATCTGCAGCCAAACTGAGAAACCTAATACAAGAGACAAGAGTAAAATGTTTAATTTGTTAAATTATTATTGCTTCTTTTAATCAAACAGATTAGATCTAATCTACCTTAGAGACAGCTATAGGAACGGGGATATAGTAGAGACAAGACAGACTTTGGTTTGTATTCACAATGAATGCCTGTCTCTGACCGAGAGCTCTGCTTCTCTCAAAGATTAGACCTTTAAAGACCTGCAATCTGTTCCAGTTTTAACCATCCAAAGCTGATCTCACAGGGTGGACAGCTGGGAAAAAAGCTAATTCTGTAACAGCACTTGGATAAAGGAGAGGAGTCAGTCAGGAGAACAAAGAAGATGTGCATGTCAGGTCTGTGAAGGCATTTATTGTGGGCTAGAATTCTTGCTTTAGCAGTGCATCTTGGCTTCAAGATTCCAAAATACTCTGAAGACAAAAATAGCCTTCAACATCCAATAGAAGATGAGGATTTTTTTTTTTAAATCAAAGTTATCACTGGCTGCTTCTGCAATGTAACTTGAACACGTCCATTGGAATTGTTCAGAGACACCCAAACTAACATCAGTGCTGAAAAGGTTCAAGAAGCTGGTGGAAAGCTGCAAGAGCAAGCAAGGAATTGGAGCTTCCAAATTAAGCAGCACTGGAACTGTGCTAAGTTTGTGTCATCCTTACCTGGTCCAGCTTACGTTTCAATGTGGATACCTCTTTAGGATTGGAGAAAGTGATGTCAAGTCCAGGTGAGATTGCATAGATGAATTCTATTTCATGTTCTCGTGCAGCTGATATTAGAGTCATTAGCTGCTCTGGAAATTAGAATATTTCAGAAGGACTCAATTAAAAAATTTCTCAGGCATCATCTAAAGTATATTATAAAGTGCAGATACCTCTTCTATCATAATTAGAAAAAAGAATTGCTGGAATTTCTTGAAAGTAACATAGCAAAGAATACCTAATTATTTGGAAGAATTTTCAGCAATTATGCCAAAAGGAATACAACAACTGTCTTTGTATTCTCATTTTCATCATTAAAATTTTTATAAATATTTTTTTAAAAAAATTTATCTCAATGCTGTGAGACAAATACGGATATAGTCTACTTCCACAGTACCTACATGAACAGTTCTAGAATTATTACTCATTTTTTCCACACATACTAACAATTTATTGCAGTAATATCACCCCATGTGACAGAGGTTCACGCACTACTCATATGACTGAAGCTTGGGCACATGAAAATGTGGGGCGTAACATGTGCAGAAGTAGCTGCTTTAAGAAACAAACTTGCAATTGAATCTTTCATAGAATGAATAAAGAGAATTATTTTTAGCATACTTAACAAACTTAGCTGTTATTAGATATTACCTTGCAGTATCCTTTATTTTTCTGCATTGATTCAAAGAGGCCTCCAAGAAGGATTATTTAATTTCAAGAGAATATAATTTTTCTCCTCACCCAAGGAAAACTATAATCCCTTCAGTCTAATAAAGCATCATAAATCCCATAAATGCCAGAGGTGGATAAAAAAACTCACACTAGTGTGAACAGATCTTTTATGTTCTGACTAATTGGTCAAGAGCTGTTTTTCTAACAGTTACTCTTTTCATTGAGACAAGGACTTAATGAATCACATAAAAGGACATGCTATTTGCCCTCCAATCTTTTTTTCCTTTTCTCAAGCAAATAATTTCTACTTCAAAAAACATTCAAAAGATGTTCAAGAGCCAGAGGAGTAAGTCTAAACAACCTTTCCCATGACCAAAAAAAAAAAAAAAATCTTATAAGACAAAGCCTTAAAATCAGTTTCAGAAATCATCTGCAGTTATAGTTAAAAGAAGTAAATGCATGCTTGTTCCAAAGCTCCCATAAACACACCTGCAGGGTATTAAAAAGAGGCTTTCAGTCACCTTTGGGAATGGCTACTGTGATTAAACACACACAAGTATACATAGCAATAACCAAATAATTCAAAAATCTGCTTATAGAAAACACAGAGGAGAAATAAAGGCAATTACCCGCTTCCTCCACAGAGTACATTTCTCGCCAAAACATCCTGTGCTTGTAGTCATCCTTTGGAGCATACAGGTATGTATTCAGTCCCCACTTCTGAAGCCTAAAAACACAGGAAAAAAGCCTTCAAATAGCCTAAAAATTCAGGAATTCTGTGGTTTACTTCATGTTATTCTTTTACTCGATCTAATATTTCTTTTCTTCACTGAACATTGTGTTATACTATTAAGTCACAATAACTTTCAGCACAAATTATATTGGACAAATTTGGTATATGCGAGATAAGAAGGTGAATACAAATCCCAACAATACAGATATTGGGCAGAAAGTTGCTCTAGGTTAGAACAATAATTCTTTCCAGACTTAAGTGGAAGTTTATGATTACATTCTGATGGAATGTGCTGCAGTAAGAGGAAACATGACTTGCCTTCTAAAAAGTTCTTTTCTCTGCTCCATCACCCAAGGTCTTCCATAAAATCCTATGGGCAACAAGATTAGAATTATCCAGTTAGATTATGCCTGCTTCATGAAACTTTGTATTTCAATCCACCATTTTCTTCCTCTTTTGCTACATTTGTCAAAAAGCTACCCAAAGCAGAAAGGGAAAAAAATAGTTAGCATGAGGAAAGTGTAATTAGCTAAACTGATCTAAATTTAAAATGCAATTATAACTTGTTTTATTTCTTATGATCTAAGGTCTTATAATTTTGGCCACTGAAGCAAATAATTTTCAGAATACAAACTGTGTTCCTGAGCATATGCCCTTGACAAGTCAAGTCAGCATTTTTATAGCAGCAGACCTAATTAAACTACCACTCCAGACATCTACAAAATAGATTTGATTTTAAGGTGAGCACTGAAAACACTTGAAAATATTTACCAGCTCAAAAAATGCTTAACTGGTGGTACAGGCTAGGATTTATATAGGCAGAATATATAAATACATACTGCAGAAGATGATGTGTAATTAAAAAAAATGTGCAACTGAGTCAACAAAATGCTTAGGATTTAATTTCTTTTATTCTGTTTAATAGGATCTTTGTCAAAATTAAGTTGCAAACTGATATCCTATTTTGCCATTTTCACATTTTACAAGCTAATACTATGTCTGTGAATAATCATATATTAAAGCATCTACCCAAGTGATTTTAGAGTGTCTTGAAAGTCATACAATTCCATGGAAATTGCAACTGCTTCTGGCTTTAAATCTAATCTTTCCATTCTAGAAACAATACTTTAAAAAAGCACTCTCAATGCCCTCTTAGTCAAGCCAACTCACTTAGACCTATGTGCAAACAGTTCAACCACAAGTGGGCACTTCAAAACAAAGCTTCAGCTTGCAGTCCATGCAAAGACCAGAGACTAAAATAACATGAAATTTAATAAGCTCTTATTTTCAAACAGCATGGCCACTCAGTGATGAATGATACTACTAATACACAAAGCTCACAAGTTCCCATAGAACACCAGTTCTATGGGTAAAAGGTAAACAGTATCTTCATTTCCAAAGCTATTTACTCTTGTACATCTGTAAATACTCAGTCTCACTGAGGTCACAATCACCCTTCTACCTTCCGAAACTCCAAACTGATGCAACTGAAGACATTTCTAAAATATTGTGTATCAGTTACATGCTAAGTGTACAATGCTCTTTTAAAAAGCTTAAAGCAAGAGGCTCAAGTTTTAAGAATTATTCTAAGAGTGATCTCAAACTGCCTGGCACCACAACATGGCAAAACTGAGCAACTGCTCCTCACAACTGCCCAGTGCAACAGGGAACAACAAGAGAGAGCTGAGAGGCCTGAAAACCTCCCAGTTTACTTCACTCTGAAGGAATTTCTTATTTTCACTATAGTTTCCTAACTCTGATGCTGCCCTGAGGAAGCTCAGGAACTCACAAGAGTGAAACCCTGTGAAACTAAAAGAATATCTCCTATGCCTCATAACTTGTTCATTACACTTTTGCTTTAGTTATGATACTACTGTTTCAGACCTACAAGCCTAAAACAGAACACAGCCTACTATTGGAAAAAAAAAAGAAAGTAAGAAAATCAGTTATCAAAAACTAATTAAATAAGGCTGAACAGAACTGGCTAATCTGCAGCAATACTTTTCCATCTGTCACCACATTTCTTAGGTTACTACTGTCACCAGCCAATTACAATTCTTGGATCTTTCTGTCTAACTAAAAAAATCGACCTAGTTTTGTATTATTCCCTCAGGACTGTGTGTCAGGTTAATACAAAGTCAACAGATTATGCCAAAATACCTCATCCCATTACCACGCTCTCCATCACCACAAGTCAGGACATCCTAGAGGCAGTGCACCAAAGCTTTGCATTGAACAATCTCTTAGATGTTATTACTCTGCAAAACAGTGAATATGGTAAGTGGCATACACTCCTTACAACTCTTAGAGTGCACACCCAGTATTTGGCCAACTGCCCTCTGCCTTTTCTACCAAAGATCCAAATTCTCCATCTCAGCACTGTAACCTCACCACACCTTAGTCTGTGTTAACCACTACTTTATGTTTAAGTATTTATCTACACTTCTGAAGTTAATTCCTGTTTTTCTCTTAACTCTATAAATCCCTTGAGTCACTATGAGACAGATGTTTTCACTCACTACCATTTACCTCCTCCAACACAAGTCTGTTTTTCTGCTGGTAGTGGTTTTTTGTTTCCCCTTTTTTTTAACACTCCCCTATTTCTTTTTTTCCCTGTACACATATTATTGTTAGACTGGTAACTCCTAACCAGCGTTTGACGGCTTCTTCGGGCAGGGGCCATTTTCTTGCTTTGTTTTGTGCACAGCACACTCTGGAACACCTGCAACAAAATATATGCTGAGGCAGCCAACGGTGTAACTAACATGACAAGAAAATTTATTACAGTATTCTCAGTGGTTCCAATAGAGACCTGGACGAACAAGTGATGTTCCAGGTGTATCAGCGGGAATGTAAGAAAATATGCTGTTACAATCTGTGTTTTACTTCACTGTTATGTGTCTCAAAAGCCCTCAATTTGCTATCTACCTTCACAGAATTAAGTCTATTAGCAAAAGAAAGGCATTTTTCTCCAGACTGACTGTATTTAAGCCCTACCATTTCACCTCTCAGTCATATTTACAGAAGACTAATTTTTTTTTTTTAAGATACGAACAGAAAACAGTCTGCAAAGCAATGCAAATACTGACTTTGATTAACTGCCTGTTCTCCTCTCCATTCCATCTGCTAATAATTTTGCTTTCCTACTGGAAAATCATTACTGGTACAGAAATAATATGTGACCACGGGAAATAAACAATATAAAACCAACTGTTATGTTGGGAATAAACCATTTTTCCTGCTAACTTTCAACCATCTACCTTGACTGACCTGTCAGAAATGCATTACTGAGAACTGCAAAAAGTCCTTTTATTCTGCAGCTTCAAGAACAACTTAAACCTTTTAATGGTGCAACTGTGCTAAAAGACAGAGGATCTACATTTAAAATGATACGCTAAAACATTTTAGAGAACAAGGTGCATTTAATATTAATTACTGAGCAGAGGTCCACGGAATCACCTATTCCCTACTCAGGGCTGAACGTGAGCCTCTGGAGCGCAGGAAGAGCACGTCCAGCCGGGATAATCGCGCGGTAGCTCTGCTCTCTCCCACTTCCCCCTTTAGACACGTACGAGCAGGCGAGTCCCAGCGCTGCTTCAGCCGCTGTGAGGAATCCTCGGCGCGCTGGGTGCCAGGCCTGCCCGCGCCCCGCCGCACAGCTGCCATCAAAGGGCGCTCCCCGCTCAGCACGAGCCCCGGGGGCAGAAGCCCCGCCCGGGAGCCGCGGCTCCTCCCCACCCTGGCGGAGTCCCGGCCAAGAACCACACGCCACCTCCCCGCCGAGCGGGCTCCTCCGGGCGGGGGAGGAGACGGCAAAGCAAAGCCAGCTGGGACCAGCCCACCCCCCGTCTCCCGCGGATACCGCACCCCCCGTTCTCCCGCACCCCGTCTCCCAGGGGAGACCCCCTCTGAATGCTCTCACCTTCGACGACTCCGCAGAGGAAGCGGCGGGAGCCCAGCGCGGTTTCCGTCTCGGTGTCGGTCTCCTCGCCCCCCGGGACCGGCCCCGCCGTGGCGCCCGGCGGCTCTAAGGGGGCGCCGGGCACCCCGGCCGGGTTGGGACTGCCCTGGGGCTCCTCCAGCGCCGCCTGCCCCTCCTTCTGCACCATCCTGCCGCCCGCCGCCAGCGCCGCCGCTCGCTGGGCCGGGCCGAGCCGAGCCGGGTCGCTGCCGTCCCCGCTCCGCAGCCCCTTTGTCTCCGCCGCTCCGGGGCCGCCGCCGCCGCTTCCTGTTTACGGGGCGCTGCGCCTGCGCGGGGAACCGGCCCCAACCGGTCCGCGCCGCTCCGCCCGCAGCCGCCCCGCTCCGCGGGACCGCCGCGGGGGCAGGGGAAGCGTCTGCCTCGGCGGGAAGAGAGCGAGGGACGCGGGCGGCCGGGACCGCGCCGGTGGAGCGGGAACAACGGGCTGGGGCTCGGGAGGTTCCTCAGGGAATGAGGCGGGCGGGCGGCGCGCGCGGTCTGCGCAGGCGCGGGGCGCGGGAGGGCGCGCACTGCGCGTGCTCGGCGGGGCCGGCAGCGGGAGGGGCGAGGCCGCGGCGGCCTCAGGGCGCTTGCGCGGGGAGGCAGAGCGCGCCCGCGGCGCACGCGCGAGGGGCCGCGGGGATTGAGGGGGAAGCGGCAGCGGGGCAGCACGCATGCGCCGTGGGGTTTGTGTAGGGAAGCGGCGCCGAGGGGGGAAGGAGGGTGGGGAGTGGTGTTTACCTCGGCTCTGCGCGTGCGCCTCGCGGCGCAGCGCCCCGGCGGGAGCGCGCCTGCGCGGGAGGGAGGGCGCGCGGGCTCCCGGGAGACTTGCCCTACTTCTCGCGCTGCCGCGCAAGCGCAGCGGGGCCCGCTGGGGACGCCGAGCTGCTGCGGGGGCACAGCTCCGACCGTCCTGGCGTGGCACGGCACGGCCGATGGCACGCCTGGACGTGTTTCCGTGCCTGGGAGAGGCCACGAGAATGCTGAAGGGTGCGATGGTATCAGTAGATCAGAGGAGGGCTCTGAGGTCACACAGCACCTCTCCTGCTGCAGCCGCAGGGGAGCACCAGGGACCCCAGGGCTGAGGTGACCTCTCTTGTGACCTTGGGGAGAGGCCGGCAAGGTGATCCTGCCAGCCTTCCCAGCACTGGGGAGGCTGCGGCGGGTACCAGCCAACAAGAAACAAGTTAGCAAAGAGCTGCCGAAAACCCCAGGTCGCGAGGAAGGTCTGGAGAAGGCCGGCAGACATCAGGGCAGACACATCACGTTTCAGCCACGTTTCCGCTTATTCCCACTGATAACAGCTCGGGAAGGACAAGAAGCCGCAGACGGCTGCGTTTCCGGCACCGTCAATACCCGCGCTCGGGAAGCTGCAGCAGAGCCCCTGGCCAAGGGGCATCTCCAGTTACCACCATCATCAGGCCAGAGCTTTCAAAGAGCAAAAATAGGAATTGTACAGATACCCTTAAACAGGAACCAGCTAAATTGTATTGATACACGAGCAGACTTTACAGAAGGATTAGAGAGGAGAAATGCACAGAATCTGGGTGGAGAACACACAGGACTTTCACACAGTGTCACAAAAGACCCTGAAGGGATGCTCATATCTCTGATCATGGCAAAATAATCCTACAGTAATAGTTCTCCCAGTGTTAGAATCCCATTCTTTTACAAAATGCTTGTTTCTAGGCAGTATTCAGGATGCTGGAGTGAATCACTGCCTCGGGCTGCATCAGCTGCCTCATCCAGTTGCTCAGCTGTTTTACCACTTAGTACTATTAATTTTTCCTCTGAAAGCTGGGGAAAACTTGTCTAGAAACACAAGGCTGCCCTTTTCCAGGGATCCATCAGCTCTCCTCTCTGTTCTCATCATAAACCAAATGACTTGGTTGTCCACCCTTAAATGCCACCTCCTACTAACAAGGGTCATCCAAGCCATGGATCACACAGCAGCTTCTCATGGCAAGCTGAAGGCACAACTAAAGGATCCAGGCCTCCCTGCCCTCAGGCCCTTCCTGACCACCTGTTTGGGGGAGAGCTAAACAGATTATTTTTTACTCCCAGAGATGCTTTCCCACCCCCCACTCCAAAAGCTACACTCCCTGCACAAACCTTTTCCCATCTGGTGTGAAAAGGCTATGGCAGCATTCGAAGGCTGGGGCCCACAGTGCCGTTTTTCCTATTATCACCTCAGCCTCTTCCCTTCCCTTCCCTTCCCCCTGGGGACACTGACCCAAGGGATCCCATCAGTGGCTCACAGCATCCCTGTGCCACAAGAGGGCACATCAAGCCCTTGGATGTCATTGCCCGAAATAGCAACCAGCCAAACAGAGCTCAGGGGATAGGATATACCAGGGAAAGTGGGTTAGAGGGGAAAACGTGCTCAGGCCCATTCATACTGCCATACACAGCCCTGGGAGATGGCCAGCAGCCCAAAAAGGTCCCTGGAGAGTCAGAGGCTTTGGAAAGATCAGACTTGCTGCTTACCCAGTCCCACAATGGTAATTACCCCCACAGCCAGAGCCCATCCTTTTAAGGCTCTGCTTGGTCTCCAGGCAGCTCTTTGCATTGAGCTTTCAGTTCCTGGACCACAGTCTGTAGAATGCTGGACCATTTTGCTGTCCCACATCAGGTCCATTGCTCTCTAGATCTGCCACTTTCTTACTTACATGACTGTTTACTTAATTTTTCCCAGTTTTCAGTGCTGACTTTTCTAACAACCAATAATTGCCATAAGATAACCCCCTCCGCAGTCCATACCCACCTCCTTAAGGTGGCAGGCGACCATGTTCCTGTTAGCACAGCCTTAAATGCCACATCCTAACAAGGGCCACCTGGTCCCAAGCTTGGGTTCACCCAGCAGTATCTGTGGCAAGCTGAAAACACACCTGGCAGCCTGACTCCTGAAATATGACACACTTGATGTAAGAGCTTTTTAACCTTAACACCTCCAGCCTCTTAGCAGGAGAAAATCTATATTTACAGGACCACCAACAGCATGGCTAAGCTCAGTGTGCACCCTGTCCCCCATGCAACCTCCCAGAGCACCCATGCAGAGCACCCTGCAACCACAGCACCCCAAAAGGGATACCAACCCTCTGCAGAGACCCCTCGTTTTTCCTGCCCTCCCATCCCAGGCAACTGACAGATGCAAAGACAGAACAGTAGTGTGCATAGCGATTGTGGTTAGATTTTATTGGTTTTTTGTTGGTTTTTTGTTTTTTTTAACTCATATAATTGTTATAATACAAAATATACAGACTGGAGATGCCAAGCGGGTTGTGGGTCACCATGCCCTGGGGCAGGGGATCACACCATGCGACCTACAGCGTGAGGGGGGAGGCGGCAGGTGCTCCACATGGCAGCGAACAATGGGTACCCCAGAGAGCTGGGAAGAGGGAGAACAGGGCTGAAGAGATGGAGGGGTAAGGCCCTCCCACCCTTAGGAGAATGCAAGTGGGAGCTCAGCCCCACAGCAAACCTGGGAACAGGTCTGTGAGATGAACAGTGTGTTGAATGAACCTAAAAAACACATCATGTCTGTGAGATAAATAATGTGTCAAATGAGCCTAAAAAACATGTGATGTCTGCAAGGGCTGGGCCAGGGACGGCCCCGGGAAGCAGCCCCCTAGCTTTGGCTCAGAGCCCCAGGGGTTAAATTCTAATGTCTCCAGCCCTAGGGCCTCAGCCTGGGTCTGGCCCAGCATGGGTGCTGATCCCAGACATCGCAGCTCAGGCCAGCCCAAACCACCCCTGGCCAAGGATACAGAGAGTGAAGCCACAGTCGGGGCTGTCAGGGCTAGGTACATTCCCAGTGCCTGTGAAGGGCTTCTGGAGTTGGCATGGGATCATTAGCCATTGGGCATCACTCTCCCAGCTATGACTTGGAGTGGTATGTGGGCAGGACAGGCCTGTCTGCACACACCCATGTCCAAGGAGCTGGTGGTGACAAAAACCCAGAGTCTCCATCCCCAAGGTCCCCAAGCAGCCTCTCACATGTCCATGCTGGGAAAAGGAGAAGAGTCCCCTGCCCCAAGGTGACCCTCCAGCCTGCCAGCAGCATGGCAGTGACTCCTGTCTAACCCCAGCCTTGACTTTCTCCTCCAGGAGCTGCCAGCTCAGCTATGTCACCAGCACAGGGCTATCCTGTGGGGACACCTCTCTGCATCATTGCTCATTCCCTCATCCCCGGGGCAGCAGGTGGGCTGGGATGGGCCAGGGCACACGAGCAGGGCACGGTCAGCAGCTAATGATGCCAGGAGCATGGCTGTGAGCCCTATGGGACCAGAATGGCCACCAGAGACGAGCCCATCTCCCTCTTCCACATGTCCCCATACCCTGGCTGTCACATCCTCAGGAAGGGCTGGAAAGAGTGTCTCTCCACTAGAGTCTCAAAGTGGATCCCTGGGGTCCCCCTGTGCCAGCACCCCAAACCTGAGGGACAGGGGCTGAGGTTGCAGCTCTCCCACCCCTGCATCGTCCATCATGGGGGATAAGTGTCACAAGTCACTTCGAAGTCTCTTTAGCCTTCCCTCTGCCCCTGTTAGGAAGAGCTTGTAGGTCTAACCAGGATCCCTGGGATCAGGGGACACTCCCTATAGCTCATGCAGCAATGAACCCCAAGGGCTCACGTGGTTGCCTTCTCCAGGCACAGCCCCCCTGCCCACCCACTGGCCCAGGACAGGGAGGGTGGCCAGTGGCTCACAGTGGACACATCAGACACGCTTCCCACAGCAGGGCACACCAGGGCAGGGGAGGAAGCCGAGGCACTGACTGTGCCCATTGCAAGATTTCACTGGTTTCTAGACTGTGTTGCTGGAGGATTTGGGCTGGAGCTGGGACTGGGGGCTCCTGGGGCTGGGGAGGATCAGGGTAGGCGAGCTGTGGCTGCACAGGGTGGTGTGCATGGGGAAAACATCTACTGCAGCCCAAGGATGCATCTTTTCCACCAGGATTGGGTGCAGAGAGGTCCATCCAGGTAAAATTCTCATCCTGTGCCAGCCATGCCCATGCTCCAACATCTGGGAGCACCTGCTTGGGATTCCCCAAGGAAAGCAGAGCTGGGCCAGGGGAAAGGGAAAATCTCGGCACTGACTGCATCTCACAGAAGGAAGGCCCCTTTCCATGGAGGTGTCTGTGCAGCCAGAGGAGGGGAGTCTCAAAGGAAAAGTCAAGAGAGAGAAGAAGGTTCTGGGCCCAGTGTCAGGAGAGCTCATCTGGAGGCAGGTCCGGGAGCTAAATCACGCTGTCGAAGAGCTGCATGGATCGCATGATGTTCTCATCCTGTCAGGAGCAGGTGGAAAGCACACAATTTGGGCACAGAACAGCCATCTAGGCAGCTCCCCCAAACCTGGCTTTACCCTCATGGCAACTCTGGCACATGGGACAAGAGCCCCAGGGACTACAGGCAGTTTCCAAGCCCTGTTGGGATCCATGGCTCTCCTCATCTGTACAAGGATGCTGGCATGGGTACAGTTCCCAAAGCAGAGCTCCAGCCTTGCCCCTGGGAGCCCTGGCTTCACTCCCTCTCTGCAGGAAGGAAGCAAGAGGGACAAAGGTCCCCAAAGAAGAGGGTGGTGACCTAGCTCAGAGAAGAGTTGCTGGTGACTTTACCTTCTGGCAGGACTCCAGGAACTCCTCGATTGTCACCACGCCATCCTTATTCCGGTCCATTTTCTGCAGACAAGCACAGCACAGGGAGCATAGCAGGGACAGCCCCAGCCCTAGGGAGAACCTGGTACCCCTTGCCCAGGTCCCACAGGGGCTGGACACAGTGCACTCCTGGCCCCAGGCATGCCCAAGCACCAACAGGACCAACACAGCCCTGCTTCATCCCCAGGGTGGGGTGTTTTCTACTGCACCAACTGCAGCTCTGCGCTGGAGCTCTGCTTCCCCATGTGCTCATGCTTCCTGAGAATGTACTCAGCTCACCTGGAAGAAGTTCTCCACATGCTCCCGGGGTGCTTCCTCCCGCATGGCTGGGTAGGTGTATTTGCCCATCATGTCATAGATGGACTTCATGATGTCCAGCATTTCCTGATGGGAAGGGGAGCAGGGTTGCAGTGTCAACATGGGGCTCTGCCTCCACCTGGTCCCCAACCCACACCTTTTTCTTGATGCTCTTGAAGGACCTGTGGGGTGCTCAAATATGTTTGTGCTGGCTCTGTGCACAGTGTGGGGCCATGTGTGGATGGAGCCCCAGAGCTGCACACCACTCATCCACCCTCCATCCCAGAGACACACCAGTGCCAGGAAGCCAGCAGGGACATTTGCAAAGCTGAGCTCAGTTAAATATTGATCCCCTGGGCTCTCCTCCAGAGCTCAGCCAAGTTCTGCCCTTGTCCCTGCCAGGTGCAGACTTGCACTGGCACCGGGGACCAGTCTGGACCCCCATCCCACCTCTTTGGTGATGCAGCCATCTTTGTTCAGGTCATAGAGGTTGAAGGCCCAGTTCAGGCGATCATCAATGGTGCCCCGCAGGATGGTGGACAGCCCAGACACAAAGTCCTGCAAGGATGGACGGGGCAGGCAAATGGGAGTTACAGCCACAAAGGGCCTCAGAGACACGGAGTACAGCCCTGCTTGATTCTCCTGCAGAGAGGAACTCAGCCCCAAATCTGATATGCCCTGGGGCTGGGCTGACAAGGCAAAATGTTGGGTATCAAAAAGAGTTGGGGGAGAAAAAATTGCTAAACTCTGTACATTTCCCACACTACTCCCTTGGGTCACAGCAACCAAGAGGACAATATGTTCAGCCAAAGCCTGAACAAGACCCAGCTATGGCTGTGTCTGCCAGTCTGGGTCTCTACACAACCCTACCCAGAAAATACAGAAAGCCCTTTTTTTTTGCTTTTAATTGGTTTTCTGTTGCCTCTGGGAATTTAATAAACTCCACTAGGCCTGCCAACTCTTCATCCATCTGCAACAACAACACTGCTGACCCCAGTCCATGGTCCCTGGAGGGCTGTGCTCTCCTTGCCCCGCTGCACCCCATCACCCCTCCTTGGCCACAGCTCACCTCAAAGCTGACGGAGCCATCATGGTCAGTGTCGAAGGCGTTGAAGAGGAAGGTGGCGTAGGTGCTGGAGTCTGCAGGGAGGCAGACAGCATGAGGGGGTGCTGTGTGACCCTCTGTCCCACAGAGGCACCCATGTGTATGGGGACAGGGATGGGGATGGGCACTCACCTCCTTGAGGGAAGAACTGTGAATAGATCTGCTTGAAGTTTTCTTCGTTGACAATGCCGCTTGGGCACTCCTGCCAGGGCAAGGTCACAACGTCACTTCCATATTGCAAAAGAGGGCTGAACATCCCCTACAAACCTGTGGCTGCCTTGCCTTGCCATCCAGCCCTGTGCACCTGGTGGGGTGGCTAGAAAGGCTGCTTAGAGCATCTCCCTGATTTTTTGGGCTGCACCCCTCACTGGAGGAGCTCTGAATCCCAGGCACCTGGGAAGGGGCTCTGTGTACCCAAGTAAACAGAGCACAGGATCAGGTCTCCCCACTGAGCTCCCTGGACGTAAGATCAGGCTGTAGCCTTATATAAACTTCAACCCCAAATCTTTCACAAAGAAAGCAGTACCCTGAGGTGGACATGGCAGCAGAGGTGGGGGCTATCAAAGCTGGTCAAGGAGTACTCACATTCTTGAAGCCTCGGTACAGGACTTGCAGCTCTTTGCGGGTGAACTTGGTCTGCTCCTGCAGCTGCTCCAGCCCCTCGGGGCGGTGGCAGACGGTGGAGAGCTCAAACTCATCCTCAACACTGTCTGCAAGGAACCCAGGGGAAGAGAGGGTGGCTGAGGCCAGCACTGTCCTGCCTTATCTTGTGATGCCAGGGGGCAGAGAGGCACCTTGCACAGCACATGCTGTCCTCTCACACCTGCCCAGGTTTACACATTTTTGGGGTGCTCTGCTCAGCCAGAGCTGGGTCTATGCCAGAAGAGGACACTCATAGACACCCTGGCTTACAGACCAGGACTGGGCAACAGCCCCATTCCAGTACAGCCTAGGCTGGGCACAAAAGAAGTGTGAAAACCCCCCAGTGCTGAAACCCTCCCTGCCTGCCCTTCTCCTCCCACCAGCACAGGCATCTGCCCTGTGGAGTTCAGACCCTTGATGTCCTGCAGCACCAGGGCTCACATCCAGCAGGAGAGTTGCCCCTCAGAACCCCCGGCCCCAAATGCCACCCACCCCCCCCCAGCCTTTCCAGATTCTTTTCTACCCACTGTGCTCCCACCTTCCTTGATGGCTTCTCTCCACCATCTGCCAAGCTGCACAACCCCTGGCTGCAGCAACCAGCACCCCTAGACCCCACTCAGCCAAGAGGGGCACACGGCAGGTACTCCCTCTTTGTGGGATGGTTCAGACCCTGCCACTCCATACTCACCTTCTCCCAGGGGGGATTGGCTTGGAGCTGGGAGAGATCCTGACCAGGGGCTTGGACTCACCGAGGAACCAAGCACACCCAGCACAGGGGGTTAAGGGACTCTGCACTCACTCCCTGCTCAGTCTCGTTCATCACCCCATCACACCTCCATCTCCAAACCGACCCTCAGCTTAGAGAAACAATTCCCCACCCCTTAGACCAGTGCCGGGAGGGCCCTGCTGCCCTGAGCCAGCTCCCAAGCGGTCCTTGCCGCTGTGCATCCCGTGGGAGCTGCTCCAGGGAGACGAAGAGGGAGGAAACCAGCCTGTGAGCAGGTAACGACAGAGGTGGGTGCAGAGCCCATGGGATCGGACCCCTCCAGGGCAGGGCTGATCCTGACAGCCAGGGCAGGGGAGAGGCGGAGGCGTCCCCTTCCCGCAGGCAGGGCCAGGGCGGAGAGCAGGCAGCAGCACTGCCGGGGACAAACACACACAAAGGCAAGAAGAAGCACTTGCTTTCACTGAGCGAGGGGATGGATTTGGGCCGGCAGCAGGGCAGCAGTTTGAGGAATCGCTGCTTCAGCGCTTTTTTAGTTTGGACTGGCGGGTTGCCTGGAAGAAAGAAGGAGTCACCAAGCAGAAGAATTAACACAGCATCAGCCCCCGGTCCCGACGGGCAGCAGGGTTGGGCACCCGGCGCAGGGTGATCTGAGCAGAGGCAGCACATGCAGAGTGAGGCTGGAGGAGCAGGAAGGCAAAACCCAGCCCAGGCTCTGGTCGACCTTCCTGCTCAATCCCAGGACAAACCCAGCACTGGAGTATCCATCCTTGGGAAGGATGAGGACAACCCTGCTAGGCTACCCACGCCCTCTTTACACCCCCATCATACCAAGGTGCCCTGGAGACTCCCAGGAGCCCAGAGAGTCAGGAAACGGCAGGGCCAGACTTTGTCCTTTAGCCTTGAGGACAGTTACTTGCTCCCTGGGGACCCTCTCCGAGGGGCTCTGCAGGGAGGCAAGACAGAATGAAGCCCAAGAAACAGCCGGTGGCGGATCCAGGGCATTGCATCCTCCCTAAGCTCGGGCTGGGTTTGATCCTGCTGGCAGCCACGGGCTGAAGGCAAAGCATGCACCGGACCCCCCATGCAGCCCGGACTGCAGCATGCACCCCCACCCCAGTGCAACACTGGGACCCGAGCCCAGGGACCTGCTTTGAGACAGCCAGAAGGGAAACGGGGCTTTGCCTTGGCCAGGCTACAGCTCTGGGTGAGGGACTCCCCACACCAGCCTGGCCCATGGCCACTGCATCCAAGTCACCCTGCATTAATAGTAGGTCCCCTCACTGTACTGACCCCAATGCCACCCCCTGTTCCCCCAATTGAACCCCAATGGTTTCACTCAGCCCCATCTGTCCCAGCTGGTGTTGCCCCATGGCTGCAGACCCCCTCCCTCCCTTCCCACAGTGCCTCAAGCCAGCAAACTCAGCGCAGGACTAACGCTGCAGGTAGGGAAAGGAGGAAGAGGAGGGGATGAAGGCCACGCTGGGCTCCAGCCTCCGACGGGAGGCAAACACCAGCATGGGGACAAATGGGACAAAAGGTGCAAAGTCCCTTTGGAGCTCTGGTTGTCACTGTGTTTGCTCCAAGCATCCTGTACATCTGCAAAGAGCAGGTCACAATGCCTATGCATCCTCAGCCCTGGTTTTGGGGTTGTTTCTCTAGGGTTCTAGCAAATAGCTGCCACAGAAGCCCTTTCACAGCCTTGTGGGGCTAAGCTGAGCCCCACATGCCAGGAAAATGGTGTTGCATGGTACCCAGCTCCAGGACAGGGACATGGGTCTGCATCCAGCAGCCACTTCTTGGCAGATTGGCCCCAAAGTGCCCACAAGCAGAACATGGGACCCTCTGAGCTCACACCAAGACAGCTCCATCATTCTGGGGGATGGAGAATAGCTCCAGGAGGTCATGGATCCAGCAGGACATCACAAAAAGCCACTCAAAGAGGGCAAATTCTCCCCAGGCATGTGGCATCCCCAGCAGGGTGACAGTGAGCTGCAAACCTATGGGGATGAACAAACACATCCCCTGGCATTTATCAGGGGGTGACAGGGGCAAGGGTGAGGACCAGGATCTTGGCACTGGCAGAACAGCACAACCTGGCTCCTGTCTGCTCCAGGGTTTGCAGACAGATGAGGAAAGAGGACTTTTCTTTCCTAGAAGTGGGCACCAGTTGTATATAAACCATGATTTTGTCAGAGCTACCCTTCCAGGGCTTTAATTTGCAGAGGGAAAGGGAAATTGCACCTTTCAGCCTTCCAAGGATGCTCTGGGGCCAGGTCCTTCCAGCAGAGCTGAGCTGTGGGAACAGACCTGACAGGCAGAAGTATCCCCTTTGCTGAGAGGGAAGGGACAGGGTGGTCAGAGCAACACCCCATGCTGGGGTGATGGACCCGGGAGGGAGCAGGGCAGGAGGGAAACCACACAGCGAGAGAGATGCAACAGAGAGTAAACTGTGGTTGGACTCACAGGGGCAGCAGGTATAGGCACGTGCAGTAGGTCAGGTCGGGTGCAAGTTACACTTTAGTTTGTTATAAAGAAGGAAAAAGAAAAAAAAAATAACATGGGCGTTTTCTCAAGGAGGAAACCGAAGGGGGCCCAATTCCAGGGTCCCCAGGGCAGGGGAGGGAGCACATTCAGCACATGCAGCTTAACAACAGGAGAGGGGTGACCAGGACTGGGGTTTTGCTGTCCTGGCTTTAGTGAACACAAGGGCTCTGCTGAGTAGGACACACACCCTCTTTCTGTCCCCAGCATCCAAACCACAAGCAAGTCTGGGAGCTGCTCCTCCTTGCTAGGAAACAGCTCTGCCCAAAGATGAGGTGCAGTGCCCAACCATGTGCTGCCACTCTGGACACAAGGGACATTGCAGCACGAAGCCCTGTCCCTGGCAGCAACAGCTCCTTTTCCAGATCCACTCTGCTCTCCACCCTTCTGTAAGGGCCATCCAGCGGCCGGCACAGAACAGAAAGGGCAGGCAGTGTTTTATCTGCGGCGGGAGGGCTGCCGGGTTAAGTGCCTTGTCGCTTCCCATGCATCACTCAGCTCGGCAACTTCAAAGCACACAAACACACACAAGCCGAGACTCTATCCTTGAGTAGCACCAGAAGGGGAAGGAATTTCCCATCCCCACCTCCACATGCTGTTGAAATAAATCCTGAAGCCTGGCTCTGAAGGTCCGAAGGGACCTACCCTACCCCCAGCAATGATTGCCATCAGGATGGCCACGGGCCACTTTGTATCGAGCCAGCAGCAGCTGATGTGCCCTTGGAGGCTGGATCCAGCCAATGCTACCGTGCTGAGGGTTACCCAGGGCTGGGCTGACACCCCCTTCCCACGGAGGACCCAAGCCTGGGCTGCTCCGTGGCCTCCCCAGAGGAAAAACAGGAGACAGGTGCATAAAAATGTCCTTATCCTCCCATAGAGCCATAGCCACCAGTGCCCTTCCAGTGACAGCTGGGTGGGGAGACCAGCCCACCCCTTCCATGGCACCCTCCTGCTAGAATACACCCTCAATAACAAACCAACAGGCAGTGCCAAAACTCCCCCATCACCCTCAGTAACCTGTCAATAAATGCATGATCCTGATGGGTGGAAAATGTGCATCCCATGACAAGACCCCCTACAATGTCCCCGGCTCCAGGGCACAGCACCATTCCAGGAGGGGAGCAGAGCACCAGCAGCCCTGCTTGGCAGGGCTCACAGCCCCTGCTTGGCCCCGTGAGGCAACACTGGGTCAGTTGGCAAGTCAGGAGGAGCTGGTATCCCAAGGCTGATCTGAACCCAGCTGCCCCTAAAACCTGTGGCTGACAATCATCCCTGTGCAGGGCTCAGCACTCAGGGAAGTACCCAGCCTCAGGCAGTGCCATCAACCACAGCTCTCTGGGGTCTGCAATGATGCACAGCACGAGGAAGAGTGAGTCTCCCCTGGGGAGAAGTCAGGATGTGTCCCACCAACAGCAGCTCTGCAAATGACCCTCATCAGTCAGCAATGCAGAGCCAAGTGCAGCAAAGGTGCCAGACGGTCATCCATCAGAGGGATGAAATCACAGCTGGCATCTCCCAGAGCCAAGGAGTCCCTCTCCTGGGGGTGGAGCAGCAAAGCTGCCAAGTGAGCTGCAGTTTGTGGGACAGCAAAGGCTCAGGACCAGGATATTCCCTGGTGCCAGAGGGAGAAACACAGCACAACCCTTGTGCTGAGCAGTCCCCAGTGGGGCTCACAGCACTGCTGTCCCCATTCCCATCCCCAGCCTGTGACAGTGATCCAGCCTGGCTGTGCCCAAAGGAGATGTTGCAGAATAATAATTTCTTCAGACCACACCACGTACGGAATGTTGCGAGCAGCGAATGGGAGAGGATGCACATCCCAAGAGACAGTGGAGCTCAGGGGCTCCCCAAACGGAGCAGACA
The DNA here is from genome assembly GCF_024509145.1 of Vidua macroura. NCBI lineage: Eukaryota > Metazoa > Chordata > Aves > Passeriformes > Viduidae > Vidua > Vidua macroura. The sequence goes on from NC_071578.1 coordinate 13,710,683, forward strand.
AAGCTGCAGGACTGGGACAGCCATATGCATCACGCTGCTGCAAAACCCACACACAGGGACACATCCTGCCCCCATCAGCACCTCCTCTGGCAGCAGGAACCAGCACATCCAAGGTGCCAGAGGAACTACCCAAAAAAATGCTCCAGCACAGCAGCAGCTCCTCTTGGCTGCAAGCAGTGTGTTCCACAAGAGAGCTAGGGCTCTGCATATCCATTACCCAGATGCCATCCGTACCCTCCACAGTAAGGCACAGGGACAAAAAGTGGATGTGCTTCAGCCACATCCCAGCCAGACCCCAGGCAGCTCAGGAACATCCTCCATCAAAAGGAGGTTGAAAGCACCTCCTGGGCACAGCACTCTCCTCTCCTCTCCTCTCCTCTCCTCTCCTCTCCTCTCCTCTCCTCTCCTCTCCTCTCCTCTCCTCTCCTCTCCTCTCCTCTCCTCTCCTCTCCTCTCCTCTCCTCTCCTCTCCTCTCCTCTCCTCTCCTCTCCTCTCCTCCCTCTGCTCTCCTACTAGTTGCTTCTCTGATCACTCCTGGCCACACACCTCCCATTCCAAAATCTGGTTGCCCAAGGGAATGTGATCTGCAGTCCCTTTATTTCACAGCATCCCCAGTGCCAGCAAGGAGGCAGAGGGGATGGAGGCAAACCAACCCCAAAACACATTCATGCAAAGTCTATTGGCAGCTGTTGTCTGAGCTGGGACTGTCTGTGGCACCGTCGAGCCAAAGGAAACCAGGCATCAGCACCATGCAGCTCCCTGCACTCCCACCCTCGCCAGGCACAACCAACAGGTCGTGTATCCATTGCTCTGATATATTTAGGGTCCTCTTCTTTGGCCACATCCAGCCCTATCCTCAGTACCCACTTGCCAATCCAGGAAGTTCAACACCCAGAGCATCCTCTTCCCTCCCCAACCCTGGCACAGCCCCACAGGGAGGGCTCGCCTCTTTCCCCATGTTTTCCCCATAGCCACCAATTCCTGTAGCAGTGAGAAAGCTTTGCCCTGCATGGTGCTGCACCCCATATTCATGGCTCTTTTCTCCCAGCTCACATTTATCTCCTCAGCCTCAGTTACCTGCAGTGTTTTTCCCCATCATCTGACAAAGCCCAGCCCTCTGCATCCCCTTGCCTTGAGACTCGAATAGCCCAGACAGTCTCCATACCCCAGCACTGCACACATCACTGCATCCCAGTGCCTCAAGACCCAGATATCCCCACCCTAAAGCTCCCAGACACCTTACATTTCTAGTATCCTGCACCCAACACCACACATTCCAATGTCCGCAAATATTCCCACCCAATATCCTAACAGTCTGAAACACCCCCAGACACCCTCACTTCCCCAGTTCCCTACACCCTAATGCTGCAAGACACCCCAATGCCCCCTCCCCCCCAAAAAATGCCCTAAACCACACTAATCCTTCAGAAACTCCCCTAAGCACCCTGCAGCCCTTGGGATAGGAGGAGCACCTCCACCACCACAACCCCATCTCATTGCAACCCCATCCCCATCCCTGTCCCCATCCGACCTCCCCTGGTCAGGTCGATGATGCCCAGAGCATGGAGTATCTTGAGGCTGGAGCAGAGCAGCAGGATGATGCCCACCGTTTGCAGCCCCTGCAGGTCCCAGGGTGCCTCAGCAACCGCCATCCCCCAGACACACAGCCCCAGCCGGCAGCTGCTCTGGCAGCAACAGACCCAGCAACGCAGGAGAGGGGAGGGCAGGGGAGGAGAGACCTGCCTTGGCCCTCCCTCTTCCTGCCCTGGCGCCCTTTGGGGTCCCTCGGGGCACCCAGGCTGCAGAGAAGGAGAGCCCACGAAACTGCCCAAGGGACTTAGGGGTCAGCTCTCCTGCAGGGCACCCCTGCACTACACAGCCAGGCACAGGAACCTGCAAAGGGGTGCACAGTGTGCTCAGCCACACTGACTTCCACTCCAACAGCAGCTCGTGGTGGCACTGGAGCTGAGCAGTCTGCAGGGACCCTTGAGTTCATCACACGCTACTGGGATACTGCTGTCACCAGCCTGGGGACCAGCTCTGCCTAGGAAATCCCCTCTGCCATAAACCACCATCATAAACCACCAAACCTTCCCCCCAAAAGTGTCCCCACCTTGCATGGCACAAGTTCCCTGCCTTGGAGCTCAGCCTTGTCCACTGATCACCTCCACAGACCTCTGCAGCCTCATTTCCTCCCTCTTCTTCTGCATCTCTGCACCAGCAAGTCAGTCACAGCCACAGCTGGGACTGCCAGCCCTGGGTACATTGCCTGCTGCTGGAGAGAAATGTGCTCCACAGGGTGCAAATGTGCCCCACAGGGTGCTGCCTGGAGGGAGGGCAGCAGGTCAGGGACAGCCAGGGTGGGTGATCCCCACAGCCCACCCGACGTCCTGCTTTGAGGGCAGCCTGGCAACAGTGGTAATTAGAAAGTTCTTTCAGTTGTCTCTGCATGTCTCACCTAAAAGCTGCTTCTGATGCGGCCACCTCCTGCACCAGCAGTACAACAAGCCCCAGGGCAGGCACCCATGGGGGAATGAGACATTTTCCTGTATCTCTGGGAGGGGATGCTGTAGCCAAGCACGGATGGCACATCTGACATCCCAATAACAGCACTCCAGGGACCATGGACCCTAGAGCCCAGTCCAGGCCACTTCTATTCCCACCTGTGCCCAGTCCTGGAGTCTAATCCTGCCCCTCAAGGGGAGAGGTGAAGGAGATCCTATTGAGCTCCCACAGCACCCTGCAGCCCAACATAACCTTGTGCTAAAGAGTCACAGCCTCTCCCACTGGACTTGAAGGTTTTGCCCTCCACCAAGAGAGCAGGACTATAAAGAAGGGCAGTCTTAATAGGCTCCTTTGCTCTCTACATTTCTTGCTTTTCCTCCAGCCCGTGGTTCTCTCACCTCCCTGTGGCTGAGTGATCTCCTGCCCCTCCATCTGCTGGCTCAGAGCCCATCCTGGGACAGAGTGGGGGTCCTTTTCCATGTCCAGCTGAATCTCCTTGCTCCCCTCTCCAGGCACATCAGCAACAGTAAGAACAAATCAGGCCAGAGGGAATTGGGAAGGAAGCAATGTGAAAAGTGATTAACACAAGGCCGGAGGGAGAAGAGATTCAACAAGCTAATTAGGTCTGGCTGGGCTGAGCAGGACATGTCACCACGCAGCAGCAGAGGCACAGGGTGCACTACAGGTACTGTGGACCTTGGGGAGCTCAGAGCTGCTGGGAGAGCCAACCCTGCCCAGCCCTAGAGCCAGCTGACAAACCTGCTAGCCCATGGAAAGGCAAGGGTTAAAGCCACTGCAGATGGGGGAATGTCTTGTGCAGCCCAGCCCAGGGAACCCCAAACTTCAACCTGGAGTGCCTGCAGCTATCCTAGGCTAGATTTCAATGCTCCAAGATCTACTGCCCTGCAGCAAGCTCACCTTGACCTCAGGGGTCTGTAAAACCCACCAGGCTGGATGACACCCTGAGCCCAGGGACCAAAGCATCACACCCCAAAGGGCCAGTCTCTCCTGCAGCCAAGACACAGCACTCTGCCAAAGAGGTTCCTGGAAAGCAGGAAGAATCAGGGCTTGGCACAGGACTTTGCTCTCACCAGCACCTTGGGGATGCTCGCTTTCTCCTCTCTCCAGAGGGACCCTCATCCTGAGCCAGCCATGAGGAGGGGTCCATACTGCTCACCCTCCTACCCTCCTGCCGGTGGCACCCAGGCATGCTGCTGCTCCCTCCTGTTTCTCCCCAGATTCCAGAAGGGTTTGGCACTCTCCCAGCCCTGCTTCTCTTTCCATATCCTGAGCTCTACAGCAGCAGCAGCCCCCAGGGAAGACAAAAGCCAGCACACCCTATGTTGGGGGCTCTCCAAGACCCCCAATCCTGCTTGCCCCCCAGCACGTACCCTGAACAGCCAAGGCAGGAACAGCCCTGGGCGGGCACCAATTATCCTGCCGACAGCAATCTGCCACTTCATTTAATATTAATCTGTGGCTGGGCTACGCGGGTGGCTCTCCCGCCTTTTCCCTCCCGCCATCCCTCCTCCCAGCCGGGACCGATTGCTCTGCGCTGAATTATTGATGTTGCACTTCAAGAGGCAAAATTGATAGTGTTTCTCTCCACCTGCCTCATCCTGAGCGCTTGGCCAGAGCAAGATCTCAGCAGAGGTCCGAGAGCCTCCTGCATGGGTCTGCCAGGTGATCTTCAGGGCTGGGGACAGGCATGATGGCACAGGGCAGAGGTGGGATGACACAATCCATCACTGATTATCCAGCTGGTAAACAATGACAGTTCCAGTATTGTTCACCTTGAAGATCCTGGAGCACAGTGCAATCACAGGGATGCTCCATTGCTGCTGCCAGACAGTGGCTGTGGCAACGTCCAAGGGGGTACAGTGCCAAGCAGACAAGACAAGGGGTTGCAGAGAGTCAGCACTTCTGTCCAAGCCCTTTTTCAGGCAAGTGCCAGCTCCAAATGAAGAATGGGGTCCTTGGGGCCTCATCCAGCTGAGGTTGGGAACCAAGAAGCCTGTAATTCCTCCAGGATCTCATTGCGAGATGCTCCCACTGAACCCTTCCCCCAGGCTTAGAGGGGTTGGCTTGGTCCCCTCTGGAGCTGCTCCATTCCCAGCCCATCACTGTGGTGCACAGCACAACCCGGGCAGAGAAACAGCTGCAGGCAGGGGACCAGCAGGGATGGGGCAGGGAGAGCGTGGGCCAGCAGCCGGAGCAGGGGAAGCACCGCCGGCAGCATCGATGGCTCCGGAGCAGGTGGCAGAGCCCTGTGTCCATTAGCAGACCCAAGCCATTAGTGTTTGGTTTCAGGCTCTTTGCGGTCTCGGGGCTGTCACTGTTGACCGAGCCATGGCTTGTAAACAACCCCTGGAGGGGACACAGTATTTACCAGCCCCAGACACTGCCTGGGACCTTCCCTGGAGAGCAAAATCCTACCTGCTGCCTCTCAAGTCAAAAGGGGCAGCAACCTATGCAATAGCACCTCACCTCCATCCCAAACCACTGCCGTTCACACACAGGACTTCTTGTACAGTGCCCAGGGTTCAGTTTAACCTCAGCCAATTTATGCCCCTTAAGCAACACGTTTCCTTCTCCTCTGGGCACCTTCAAGCAATGAGAGCAATTGCTGGCAATCCAGGGCACCTGGATCCCATTCCCACCCTCACAGCTGGGGCACATCTCCAGCCAAGCCAGAGGGAACTGCAGCTTCTCAGCATGGGAAGGTGGGTGGAGCGGGAGAGGCATGCCCCTGTTCCTTCTGGAGAGGTGACAGATGACCGGGGCAAGGCTGGACACAGGACACCCCATCTCCAGCATCCTGCTCTGGCCCATGCTAGGGAAAAATCAGGGAAAAAGCAGAACAGCTGTAATCAATGCCACCAATTTTGGAATGCCACGGGGAAGCGAAAGCACTGGGAAGGGGGAAAGAAAGGTCTGAGGGAGGCACCCCCAAATCACCAGCAGAACTGGGGAGGAAGAATCCACCTTGGGCACAGTCAGCATGCCCTCTCCCGGCACTCACAAGACAGGATGTCTGACAGGTCAGCTCCTGCCTCAGTTTCCCTCCTGGTATGATCCACATAGGAGTACTGCTGCTGGAACACAGGGACTTAGCAAGCAGTTAAATAGTAATGAAAACTTCCACCCATCTTTCCTGTCCTGCAACCAGGTTCACAGGATCAGAGGGAAAGATCCCCTCAATCTGTCCCCTCCCTATCTCCAGGCACAGCCAGCCTGTAGGTGCAGCCTTGGGCACTGCCTGCTTCACTGCTTGTAGAGGTGAGCATTCACTACTACACCCAGCCTGTGTGTGAGCCAGTGCTGGAGAAGCACAGCAGTGTCTCAGGGCACCAGGGAAACTGTCTGTCTCCTCCTCACCCTGTGCGTGCCCCAGTGCCAGGGGCCAGGCAGGCTGTGGCATCCTTCAGAGAGGTGTGTGCAGGCATGGCCAGGGGCTGGGCAGGGCTGGGGGGACCTTGCACACAACCAACCCCGGGAGTCCAGGGAGCACCCAGCCAAGCAGTCCTGACCTCGCTCCCACCATGAACAAAGCAGAATCCCCCGAGCGGATCCAGACTCTGCCAAGTGTGTCCCGTGCACACCACTCAGCACCTCGCACAGCCCATCCATAGCTGGACAGCTCCCTCTGTGTCCCCGCACCCTGCCCCGGGCCACAGGGAGTCTTGGGGAGAGCCAGGAGCAGGGGGCCCAGCATGCACCCGTCCTGCCTGAGCCTGGCTGCTGTGCAGACTGGTGATGAGTCCAACACCTCACGTGCAGGGTGAGGTGACCGTGGACTCTGGTAACACTTTGCTCCTGTGGAGGTGCTGGAAAACACCCTGGTGCCCACATACATGGTCACACAGAGTCCCAGCCCCCAGCATCCCAGCACACATCAAAGTCACCACCGTACAGCAGACACCTTGCCAGCCCGGTCCCCTCCCTACATCCCCAGCCACTGGGACAGGCAGGATACTCTGCTTCTCGCATCCTACACCCCTACAAGCAGCCAACGGACACCAGGACTCTCTCATGGATGCAGCAGCCTTGGAGCATCCTTGGGGGCAGCTCTGGACACCCACCACCTGCCCCTCATGTCCCGGAGATGACAGCACCACCCATACCCGTTACCTTCCAAGGACACAGGCTCGAAGAGGCCAAATTGCTCCAGCACCTTGACGAAGAGGACCAAGACCACCAGCACTGCAATCATCTCAAGGCCTTCCAGGTTCATGGTGGGGGTGTCTCATGGCCCCTCACCCCTCCACCCCTCCCTATCACAGTCCTTGAGCCCCCTCACCCCAGCACTTCAGCCGCCAGACCGCGCATCCCCAGGGACACCCGCCTGTGTCCCTGGTGGGGGTTTGGCTGTCACCCCCTACTCAGGGGCACCTGCCATCAGCCATGGGCGAGCGAGGGGTCAGCACAGGGCTGTGGCTGGAGGCTCAGCAAGCCACGGCTGAGAGCCCAGGCAGAGCAGGGCCGTGCCTGTGAGTAAGAGTGGAGAGAGGCCAAGTGGAGGGAGGTGTGGGGGGTGGCGGGGATGGGGGGGTCTGAGGGGGAAAGAAGGCATGCCCTCCCATTCCAATGACACCACCTCCATCGATTTGCTTAATGCAGTTGCTAAGGAAACGGGCCACAGATATTAAAAGGCACTCAGTTCCCAGGGGGGGACACGGGGAGGGGCAGGACGCTGGGCACTGGCAAAACATCCAGGATGGGGATGACTCAGATTTGTCCTCTGTGCCCCAGACATGTGTCTTCCCCATGGGGACCAACTTGGCTAAACACCTCAACATCTCCCTCCTGAGGAGTGTCTGGGGCAACAATTCCATCCGCCCCATTTCTGAGCAGGCAGACTGGTCCACCTCTTTTGCTGGGAACACCAAGGGAAGATGGGGAGCAGGTCTGGGAGAACAGGCTGGGAGCAGAGGCCATGATGCAGGATTCCCAAGACACTGCCAGACCCTGAAATGGTGCAGCAATAGCAGGAGAGGAGGAGAAGCAGGGGCTAGGGACCCAGCCAAGGTCACACAGAAGCTGGAAACAGAGGGTGAACTTGTGCATCTGTGTGCCTCGAGCACACAGCCAATGGGGCTAAATTTAGCTCCCTTTGTCTTTTCTAACAGCATTCCAGCCCCTGCTTGGCTGTTTGATCACAAGCCACAGAGATCACTGGGGATCCAGGTACCTGTGGTCTCTGCCTGTCACCAGGGCTCAGCACCCCTTGGGGTCTTCCCCGTCTCTTCCCCCAGGGATGCCACCGGCACTGCCCATCTACAGGCAGATAATTCCCATATGGTGCATGATGCAAGACCAGAACTAACTCCAGCACCAGCGTGGTAAGCAGGGAGCAGGGCTGCCCCCATGCCACTGCCACCTCCCAGCCCTCCCAGTTTACCCCAGGAGCAAGGCCACCTGCCACAGCTATAGGTGGGGTCGCCATATCCAGGCTATGGAGCAGACCCCCAGCAAGAGCTCCCAGCGGGGCTGCCTCACATCAGTCTCCCAGGAACCCCCATCTCCAGCCCAGCAGGCTGCAGGTTTGTCCCCTGGCAGGGGATGGGGAAGGCTGGTGTCTCAGTCCCAGGTCATGGCATAACCTGGCTATCTACTGGCTCCATGCCACTGGGCTTGGCATCTTCTGCCCACCTGGGGCACGCTCCCAAGGTTGTTCTAACACCAGCAGAAGATGCCAGAGATGCATCAGAGGCGTCTTGAGGAAAGAGCTGAAAGCCTTCCCCAGGGAAACATTCCCCAGGCTGGAAGTTTTCAGACCTCACATTTCCTTTTCTTGGAAAGAGCTGAGTTTCCAGGCACTGAGCCTGGATTTCATGTGTCTGCCTCCCAGTTTTGCCCTCGAGTCAGTCCCTCCGGGCTGAGGTGGCACAGACCTGTTGCATTCTTGCAGGAAGTTTCCCACTGATGTCAACTGTGTTTTTAAAACCACTTTTCTTGCTGAGCTCCAGTTACAACCCATCATCTCCTCAAGCCTCCAGCTGCTTCCAGCATCGATGCCTGTCCTGTAGGCCATGAGTCTATTTTTGAAATCTAGTTTTGGCCAGACGTAGAGGGAGAAGAGCCCTTCCAGCCTGATCCAGAGGGTTTAGGGCAGCTTCTCTGTAAAGGGAACCTGCTGAACCCATGTGAACGGACTGTCATCGGCCCCTCATATGTCGCTGGCAGCATCATGGGATGTTGGGGCTGAAGCAGTCATAGGCCAGTCACTGAGTGACAGCTTCCCCACCTGCCCTTGTGCCTCCCCCGTGCCAGCCATCCTCCCCAGCGCAGCAGTGATAATTCTTCCACTGCCTCCCGTGTCAGGATTACGTATTTCCATGCTGGAGCCATTAAAATAACACTCCATTGTTTGCTACCAGCATGACACAGAATCCCATCAGGACCAGCACAGGCACCCGGTACTGCTGCCATGTCCCAGTGCCACACACTGTGCCCAGCTCCCAGCACCCCCAGACTCCCCAGGGTTTCTTGCCCAGAGCATATTCCTTTCGACCAAGGGCAACTCCAGATGGGCTAGGTGTGACAAAGGACCACCCCTTCACCTCACCAAGGTCCCTACGGATGTTACTCCATCTGGAGCTGCCCCCAGGATGGAGGAGACACATGGGACCACATGTGGGATGTCACCAATGGAGCCAGACCCACAGTTGCCTGCAAGGGATGCTCAAGAGCATGTGTACCCCACCAGAAGTGTGGGACAGGGCTTTGCTCCCCCATCCCACTGAGGGGCATCGCTCCCAGGGGTGCTCCTTGCCCCTGCAGACAGTCAGCATTTGGTCATGCTGTGGGAAGTGCCTTAAGGCTCTGGCTGAGCTGTGCAGAGAGAAGTCTCACAGATGGATGGAGCAATTCACACCCCGGGCAGGAGAGGCTCTGCACGTCCCCAGACACGTGATGCCAGTTTCACCCTTCCTGCCCTGCTCCTTGCCTTGGGGTCTCACCCTGCAAACCCCTAGCACTCACATCCCACTGCAGGGGGTCTTGGAGAGACCCTTCACTGGGGAAACTGGGACCCCCACCCCATCCCAGAGCTCTCGAACACACCAGCTGAAGACCAAAGATGTGGGTCACACCCAAAGGGACCCAGAGCCCCAAAATGCAGACTGAGGCCCAAGCATGAGCTTGGGCACCCTACAAGAGTGGGAGGCTGCAGAGAGTCCATCTGCATCCCCGTCTCACAGTGAGGGGAAGCAGTACCTAGACACCGGCAGCATGGTGGACCCCAGAGTAGTGCTGGATACAGCCCTGAGCCACAGCTCAGCTCCGGGGCTGCTACCGGCTGCTCTCACATACAGTGGAGCAGGACCACAGCCAGGAGGAACTAATGAAGTGACTGAGGAGATTGAGGTCTCCCAGAGAGGCAGAGAGGGAGTCCTCAATCCACCTCTCCCACACCAAGCATCTGGCTCGCCTCACTGCTTGGTTTGTGGAAGCGGCTGAGCTGTGCCACCCTGTCCCCCCATGTCCCCAGCCCTGTACCTTCAATGCCGCTGATGATTTTGAAGCAGCGGGTGGTGAACCAATAGGAGATGAGGAGGAGGATGGCAATCAGGGAGGCATAGAGCAAGCTGTCGTTGTGCAGGGATGTCCTCTCCATGGCTCCATCCCCTGTGCCCGCTCGTGCCCCCACCCAGCCCCGCCGTGCTATCTGGGGCAGCCCTGTCCCGGCAGTCCCCCTGCCAGAGGAGCCGGCCACCACGGGCAGGGAGGCGGGGGGCCGCACGGGCAGGCAGGCAGGTAATTGGGAGCGTTGTGTGAGAGCCAGGCTCCCAAACCAATTACCTTAATTGTGCTCAGACAGCACATGGCAAACAGTTAAAAATAACCCTCCTGGCCCGGGGGGAGAGTGGCACCATCAGCCAGAAGAAGGAGGCAGGGGGCAGAGAACAGACAGGGCTCATCGCACATGTGGTTGTGTCTCAGTGCCATGGGGCCAGCAAGGTGTCACCACAGCCCAAGAGCTCTCCGAGTTCCCTGATGATCTTGTGATCCTCAGGGCTCAGCTCCTTGCTGCCACACCATAGGTGAAGCTGGGAGTCCTGGAAAAGGGGCTCCCTAGGGAATGATGCTGCCAGGATCTCTGCTGATGCCTGTGTCCGTCCTTGCTCCAGACACAAGGGCTTGAAGGAAGGTGTCTCTGCCGTTCTGCTAACCTGGAGAGCTGGGTCTGGCATCTTGTTCCCTGTGTCCCACAACAGCACCTCCCCAGGGATGTCTGCGATCAGCATCTGTTTCTCTCAGCCTGGAGTCAGAGCCAACCAGCCTGGTTCCTGCTCTGTGATGCCAGGTGCATTTAGTGCCACTGTGGGTTTGGGCACACTCACTCACAGATCCCAAACCATGCTGGATTAGCTGCACCCATACCTGAGATGCTTCTGGCCCCTGCACAACTCTTGGCCCCATCTGCTGTCCCATGGGGCATAGGGCTGAGGAAGACACTGGACCCAAATGTTTCATCACAAACCCTCTTTGCATACAAGATGTTCCAGCCCTACCCTGCACCCACAGCCAGGGGTTGTGGCCACCCAAGTGTGTGAGGAGTACAGCATTGCCCCAGCTGTGCCCTTTTCAGGGAGCAGAATCCAAGCATGCAGATCCACCCCTCCCTTCCTCCCTCCCTCCCTTCTCTCTCCCCCGAGATCAATGGCTCTGAGGATCCACAGGTGACACAGGACAGGATGGCAAAGTGGCCCTGGCTCAGCACTGGGGAGAGCAGCAGGCCCTGTATCACTGCCCCAGGAGCAGGCTGGCACTGAGTCCGTGCCACCTGTCCCACTTTGGGCTGTGACACTAGCAGCCATAAAGCATCCCCCACCCAGCCACCCCTGCCCTGGCTCTCCAGTGCTGCCGGCACTACTAAACTTAAACACCCCGCCAGCCACCTGCTGGGTGGTGTATAAATAACCCCTGGAGTGGGGTTTCTTGCCCAAAAAGCAGCTCCATGCACACAGCATGCCACAAGCACACCCAGAGTCACCAGGTAGCCAGGTGGCTGGGCCCTGTCTCCATCCTCCCAGCACTACCAGCAGCTGGGGATGGGGAACTGTCCCCTGCTGCGAGATGAAGCAGATGGGGACGGAGCAGGGCAATCATGCATTGTCAAGGGACCTGCTGTCTCTTCAGGAGGGGACCATGCACCTTGACTGTGGCCAGGATCTGCCCTCCTCGAGAGCCACTCCTGTGGCTACCCCTAAAGTGTTCTTCACTCAGTGCAGCAGGGTGTTAGTACACTACTTCCACAAAATGTGCCACAGGACCTGCTGGGCCACAATGAGGTGATGGTCCCTGGGCACAGCTGGACAGCTGCTGCCCGGGTTTCTTGGGTGCTCCTGACCTGCCGGGGGGCCAGCCTGATGAATAGGAATTTCTCCTTTTTTTTTGGTTCTCGGGGCCATCATCCATTAGGGAGAGTTAAATTTAGGTTAAAGCTGATCCCTTATTACCTTGCTGCTAATCAGAGCGCGAGCAGATTATTAATAAGCACATTAAAATATTGGTGAAATGCTATTTTTGGGAGGTGAAGTCACAGTTTTAATCTGGTTAATTGATTGAGTCATTTCTCTTTGCCCTCTCTGGCAACCCGTCCTTGGCCAGCTCCCCAGCGCACCCAGCCAGGGGGCCCCTGGCCCCAGGCCCACCTGGTCAAGCATCCAGTGCCTTCTGCAGTGAGCTCCAGGAGACCTCCTTCACCTATGCAGGAAGGACAGGGGGCCACTGGTCACCGCCCCCCAAAAGGGAATGATGTGGTAGGATAACAGCCAGAGAGGGATCAGCATCTTGGTGACCCAAGGATCGGAGCAGCAGCTGGGGAGGAGGGGAGCTGTAGAGGGGAGAAGGCTGTGCAAGCCCCACATCCCACACCCACCTCAGAGCTGCTCAGCTTTGGGTTTCACTCCACTTTGGCTTGTCTCAGAGCTTGGGAGGACACCAAGAAGACAGCGAGGGTAGTCAGTGCCCCACGGCCAGCCATGCCCTCTATGCCCATCCCAGTCCCATGCATACCCAGCAGGGCTGTAGGGAAAGCCCTTGGTCCTGCACAGCACCACACATGGGCACTCCAGAAACCCAGGGGACACCTGCTACAGTCCTGATGCCGCAGTACCCAGCTGTAAAGCCCAGGACATTGGGAGAAGGACCTGCAGGATATCCTTGCAGGTGATGGGGTTTGGGAGCATCCCGAGGGTCCCATTCCCTCTTTGCTCCGTCACCTGCAGCTCTGCCCCTCATGCCCTGGGCTGGACTCAGCTGACTCATCCTCTGCCCCCTCGACTCCAGGCAAGTTGGCTGGTGCCCAATGGAGCCAACTAGCGGGGATGGACCTGCGGCACACCCAGCCTCCAGAGCCCGGCATGCTGCTGGGCTTGGGGGACTGTCCCCTGCTTTGACCGGGAGCTTCCGTCCCAGGGCTTGGGTCCCTGGGGCAGGAAGGTAGCATGCCAGCTGGGCATGGCTCACAGGTCAAATATTGCTCCCACATCCCAGCCTCCCGGGCTGTGCCAAGTGCTCCATGCTATTCCTGCATTTCTCTGGCCCCAAGGACAGGCACAGGCTGTGGAGACCCAGGGGTTTCCCCAGGCAAGGAGGGGACAAAACCTGGGAGGGGTTTTCCAGGCAGGCTGAGTCCTGGCAAAAGCAGTGCAAGTCCCAGCCCTGCTCTGAGGCGTGACGCTGCCACATTGGCCCCACAAGGCTTTCCCTGCACTCACACTACGGCACATCCCTTCCCAGCACTGCTGGGGCCCAGAGGGGCAGCCCGATGGTTCTCATCCATGGGGATGCCAACTTTGTCCCTGCATAGGGACGCACGGACAGGGGTGCGAGTAGGGCACCCAGATTCCCAGCACACACAGACCCCTGATGACCTCCCCAAGATATGCCCACTGGGTTTAGGAGATTCTGGCTTCATACCCAGGGGTTCTGGGCAGCTGGCAAGGCCAGCAGGGGCTGGCACAGGGGTGAGGATCCTGCCATGGCAGTGGCAGCAAACCAGGAGCACAGAGTAGGCAGCTCTGTCCCCAGGACCAAGCATCCCAGGACAAAAGCACCAGTAGATGCAGGCACCAGGGTGTGTCCCTGCCCTGTGTCCCTGGCTCATGGGGCACACCCAGGGTTTCCTTGTCCATCTAGATGGAGGGCATGGCTCCAGCCACAGAGGAGCCACATTCCTTGACATGTTAGGAACCATCAGACCAGCTGCAATTTATTTGTACAGCAGTTCTTTCATGCTCCACTTTGCATCAGTCCCCTCCCCAAATAAAACATTCCCCTCATGCCAGGTCCACAAGGGGCCTTCAGGGGCTTTTGTTGCCTCCTGGAAGAATCTTCAGCTTTGCTCCACGCAGAGCTCAGTGCAACCCCTCCACCAGCATTTCTAAACAGCATTTCTCCCCTCCCCAAAGAGGGGAGAACCCTACAGAGCTCACCAGACAGACATCCCCTGGCACAGAACAGAGACCCCGTGTCCCCCAGGACGGTACTTACCTTGGGAGAGAGTCCCGGTGACAAACTGGTAGAAGAAGCGGATCACCCGGCCCAGCTGCCTCTTGCAGCGCTGCTGGCAGTGGCTCATGGCTCCAGCTCCCAGCGCTGGGGAGGGACCCAGCCGCACCCCCTCCCGGCCGCCAAACAGCCCCCCAGCTCCTCGGAGCAGCGGGCGATGCCCGGGGGAGGACTGAGCCTTTCTGCCCGGAGCGAGCCTGCGGGCATCGGCGTCCGCTCCAGGCCGGCGGAGCGGGCAGCGGCAGCGCCCGGCAGCGCGGCAGCCGCCGGCCCCGCTCCCCGGCGGCGGGCAGCGGGAAGTTTTGCGCGGGGATGCTCCGGTGCAGGTGGGCAGTGGGACACAGAGTTCGGCGGCGGTGCTCCTCCCGGGGCTCGAGCTCACGAAAGCCGGCCGCTGAGAGGGAGCGGGATGTCCGGGTTCGCCCCCCGGGCCGTGCCCTCCCGCCGGCCCCCTCCGTGCCGCAAAGTTGCGGGGAGCGGCGGGGAGCGGCGTCAGGGAGATGCGGGATGCCGGGGAGCCCAGCGGTGCCAGTCAGCCCTCCGGCAGAAGTGGATGGACGCCTCCCTGGCTGGCACAGCCTCGGGTTGCCCCCGGGTCCTGATCCGCCCCTTGGCACTAGCTCGACCCGGCACTTCACGCCCCGGCTGGCCGGGAACCAGAGGCAGGTTGGTATGGCAACCCGCAGACTCCACAGGTCCCGCTGACCAATGAGGCACCGCTGCATCCCAGGGCCGCCTCTCTCCAAGAGCAGGCAAGGATGCTCCTTCCGGAGGGAAGCCGGCACCGAGAGCATCCTGCATCCTTGAGCATGAGCCATCCACTCCCACAATCAAGTGTTGTGAACATCCTGCATCCTGGGCATCAGTCCTTCATCACTGCAAGTGTCCTGCATCTCCAAGCATCCACTTCTGCTCCACACAGGGGAGGAGACAAGGACGGATGCAAGGATAGGAGGAAGAGGAGTCAGACTCTCAGACCACACACGCTAAGAGCTGCTCACTCCAAAGCTCAGCCTGGCAGCAAGTTGCTAACTTGCACAGTATGTCAGAGCCAGAAGACAGACTAGAGTGTGGTGGCAGTGGGATTTCGCTGCTCCCAGAGCCAGCCTGAGACGGTCTGTGCAGACTCAAGACAACATCCCTTCCCCTAACACCATTTTCCCAGCTGTATTCCATCTTTACAGTGAATTCACACCCCACAGCAGCAGGATTCTATCAGTTCTGAATCCATCCAGACTCTATAATCTCATAAATTTCATCTCTTATTAATAGGGAAGGAAGTGAACAAAAAGGGACCTGATGGAAATTACAGCTTCTGTTCCCTCAGGGATGGAAAAGAGGGTGGAGCCATGATACAGCCAGGAACAGCCAGACTGTCCAGTCCCTACCAATACCTCAAGAAGGAGTCCAAAGGGAAGGGGCAAGAGCACCGCCACTTCCCACCAGCCCTCTACTGGGGATGGCATAGGGGAACTTCACCTCCTGCTCCCCAAAAGAAAGGCTATCCCCTCCAAACCAAGCCCCCTCAGTCTGCCCCCCATCTTATACAGGCTATGGCCATGCAAAAGGGGGCCAGCTGCCCAACAGAGTGTCTCCACACCACAGCATGACAGTGTCCCAGGGGGAGGGGGACCTGCAGCAGGGGATGCTGCACTGGCAGCATAGCTGAGCCAGGTTTGGAGAGATCCTAAACAAGGCACAACACACAGCACAGCAGGGACTTGCAGTCCTTTAATAATACATCCACAAAGCCCCAGGCCAGGGAAGGGCTGCAAGGGACATCAACCTCACAAGAGGAAAGGGCCAGTCCAGGCCAGCTGAGGCAGACTGAGCAGCTCAGCAGACAGAGACACAGATGTAGACACAATCTGTGAATGCAACACCTTGACTGAAGCTACCCCTATGAACCACTTGCCCCCAGCTGAATGTTCAGAGATTGGGTAGCCAGCAATGCCCAGTCCACTCCTGACACCTTCCAGGAACAGGTGTGGGGTTTAGCACCCTCATCCATGTCTACAGTACCCAGGAGCTCTGCTCCTGGCTCAACCCCACAACACAAACACATTGGGACAGTTTCTTGCAGTGATCAGGTCCCATGAGCTGTGTGATACAAGGCCAGATCCTGCAAATGCAGTGTCCCCAGTGCTACGGGGACCAGACAGCACAAACCAGACCAAGGCAGCTGCAGCATCCCAAAGGCCCGCGGGACACAGGACAGGCGACAGAACAGCCACAGGAGGGTGCCAGAGCCCACAGTACGTGACACCATACAAAGTTTGTAGATCCATCCCAAGCTCTACCATCCAGCTCCTTGGCAGCCAGTTTCTATCTGACAGGGAAAGTTGCCCCATCCCAGCATGTCCCGGGTGGGTGAGACATGCACGTGCCATCCTGTTCACCCTGGTTGTATGGTCATGCGGGACAGGGGATCCAGGGGATCTCCTGTCCCTTCCAGATCAGCAGATGTTGCTCCTCCCTGGAAAGCCAAGTAGGAATTCAGCACAAATGAAAAGCAAGCCACAAGGCAGGACTGTTGAGCCCACCCTTACACAACTTTTCTTGCTAAAGACCCCACCTGGGTCACATCCACTCACGGGTGCCACTGCAGGGTGCATCCTCCAGCCTCCTCCCCCACAACCCAGCCTGTGGTTCTCCCACACCTGCTCCCTGCTTAAGAAGGCCAGTGGTTCCCCAGCCCCTGCCCCAGCTGCAGCCCCAGGTGAGCTCCATTCCCCACAGTGCCTCACTGTGGGACAAAGGACATAATCTCCCAAAAAGATACTTAGAGTCAGCCTGTGTCCCCAGAGCATCTGCTGGGCCCCCAAAGGGGACATGCTGCTGCTGGAGCTGCAGCAATGGGAAAGAGGAAGACTGTGGCTCCAGGCTTTGGCTCCAGCTCCAGCACATGCTCCCCACATGTGCTTTGACCCTGGCAAAGGGAGATACTGCCCACACCTCGTAATGCTGAGCCTGCGCTGGGGCCCAGCCTAGCTTGGGGGATATAGGGCAAATTCAGGGGCACTGAAGACCAGCACTGTCCTGCACTTCCCTGCCCCAGTCCCATGCCTGCCCTCTGGCTGTGCTGGGACATCTCCAGCTTGGAAGCACAGGAGCCAGACAGGCAGTGCAGGCCATGCGATGCACCTGTGATGTCATGGGTGGAGACACGGACTGCCTACGCTCCCTGCCCCTCGCTCCCTGCCCCTCGCTCCCTGCCCCTCGCTCCCTGCCCCTCGCTCCGTGCCCCTCGCTCCCTGCCCCTCGCTCCCTGCCCCTCGCTCCGTGCCCCTCGCTCCCTGCCCCTCGCTCCCTGCCCCTCGCTCCCTGCCCCACGCTCCCTGCCCCTCGCTCCGTGCCCCTCGGTCCCTGCGGCCGCGGTGCCGCTGCCTGACGCTGAGAGGAGCCCCGGTACAGCGCAGCAGAGCGGCGGAGCGGCGGGAGGTGAGCCGGGGACACGGCTCGTTCAGACGGCTGTGGCAGCTGATGGCACACGGGGGACAGGAGAGGACACGTGTTGTTGTGTCGGAGCGTGGCCCTGAACGCGTGTGAGAGGATGCACGGAAACCGTAAAGGCCGTGCGGCCACTATGGACATGCGGCCAGCGCGGTCCGCTGGCAGTCCCTTGGAGGCTGAAGAGACAGTGACAACACCACCGAGGAAGGGGACACGACACATCTGCCCACACCAGAGCCATTGCTTCCTTTCCTACCCAGGCCCCCTCCTCCCGAGATGGCTTCCGGGCAGATGCATCCTTCCTAAGCCACCGACTTTTGGGCTGGTACCTGGCGAGGGAGTGCAGGGAGCTGCCGGGGGAATTCACGCTGGTTCCTGGCCATGAAATATTCATTAGCACAGCCGCCAAGAGAAGGGAGGAAATAAAAGATAAACAGAAGGGGATGGGGTAGAAGACATAATGCTTGCAGGCAGCTCAGCATGGCGCTAACAAGCCCATGGAGTGGCTGAATCAAGGTCTTTATACCAGTCATCACACCAGTATGTGGGTCCCCTGGTGTCCATGCAAAGCTTGATTCACTGTAATGGATGTCATGAGCACATAAACACCCCTAGAAAATGCAGCCAGGAAAGAGCAGTGCTTGCAGGCATACCCAGCATGGGTAGGGATGTGCCTACCATCCAGCATGTCACAGGGATACCCTGGATGGTGCCTGGGCTTCAAAGTATTTCAACTTGGGCTAAACCCTTCGGGGACAACACCAGAGAAGGGCCCCAGCCCAGAGCCACCTTGGCCAGGGCATCTGTGAGCTTTCTGGAGTCATCCTGTGGCTGGCAGAAAGGAGATGCCAACATTTCTCTCAGGGAGGAAGGGCTGTCAGGATGGGAGGCATATTTCCAGTAATGAGAAAGGGCTATCAGGGCGGGAAGGAGGAAAATTTCCATTACCAAGGAAGGATAATCAGAGTGAGAAGGATGCAGGACATCCTTCGACCCTGTGCCAAGCCTCAGCCCACCACTCAGGTCCACATCGGCTGAGTAAATGCTCGGTTCTCTCTCTAAATAATTCAAACTCACCTTTTTTTTCGGATGGAGGGCATACACATCCCAGCAATGCCAGACCCACAGTTGCTTGGCAGGGACAGAGCAGGTCCTGGCTGGAGGGAGAGCTCAGCAAGACTCAGACCAGAGCCAAGACACGATGAGGGAGAAGGAGGTGGACATCTCAGCAGCAGGATCACTTCAGGAGCCATGCGTTTCTGGTTCCAGATACACCACATCGGGGTGGGTGGCTCCGTGGGATCCCAACACCTCTGCCACCAGCAGAGGAAGGCTCAGCCCAGCCAGCCCTGCGTGCTGCTGCTCTGCTCCTGCTCCTCCTGCCTCCTCCCAGCCCGGGGAAACCGCAGCCTCCGGGTCTGGGGGAAGTGCTGAAAACGTGATGCCAGAGAAAATAAATAAAGCAGCTAATGAGGTAATTTGCATAGCTATTAGCAGTCAGGATTTGCAGCGGGTCTGACATGGGATGTGCTGTCACAGCGAAGTACAGCCCGAGGGCTCTGCTGCGCTTGCAGAGGGAAACACACAACACAGCCGTGCTGCACGGGCACACCGCAGGCACCCACCGCAGGCAGCGCCACCCCACCACCGGGGAGGCGAGGGGGCAGCAGCAAATCCAGCAAGGAGGTGGAGGAAGGCTCGGAGCAGGGCACACGGCCTGGGAGGAGCTGTGTGCTCTAACCGTGAGCCCCTCCTGCCTTTGGCCGCACACCCCGCGGCTTGGCCTTGGGATGTACAGATCGTGGGCCAGCACACAGCTCCTACCTTGCCAAGGCTCAGAGAGCATCCATTAAAGGACGAGCTTGCAAAGGCCAAGGAAAAGCTGCCAGCAGCCCAGGCTTCCTCGCAGGGCAGCCCTACATTGTCACAGCCAGCTGGCTCCATGTGCTTTCCCATCCAAAGCTGGCCACAGCTCCCTGCACCCCTTACATCTGCTTGCTCCCTTGTGAACCTGGCCTAAAACACATCCCAGGACAAGCACAAACCCTTTTCTACCCCAATCTTTGGTGCCAACAAACCCACCTCATTCTGACTCCCAGCAGAAGGTGCAATTTTTGGGATGTAGGACAGTGCATGAAGCGTAACACCATCAACAGCTCTGCATCATAACTGCACCCACCCTTAGCTGTTCGGGTCAGGAATCATTGAACCGCAGCAGGCAGGAGGGCACTGGTCATCCTGGTACATTCAGGAATGCAGGGGCACATACCTGCAACCAGTGACACGGCTGGATCCCCAACCTGCTGTGCCCAGTAATTTGTGACAGAGAGGAATGGCACACAGGGCCACTCTCCCCAGGGCTGCCAGGGCACGTCTGGCTTTGATCACAAACGTGCAATGACAGCTCAGCTCGCTCTCAGCTGGTGGATCTTGCTAAAAAATGCATGTGACGTGATCTGTCTGCTCAGGAAGGTGCTGCCAGGGAAAGAACCCAGCTCAACGCTGTGCCCTGGTCCTGCAGCACCCACCTGCCAGCAGCTGGCAGGCAGCAGGTGATGGGGCAGCAGCCTGGCTCTGTGGCACCACGCTAGGGACGAGCACATGCCAAAGCATCCCTGCAATGCAGGGAAAGGATGAGGCACCCCCGGTCTCTGATGGCAGAGACAAAAAGAAAGACCCAACAGATGGGTGGTTGGACTGACAGACACAAACTCCACCACCAGTTTGGGTGGTGTGTACCAGGCCAAGATGAAAGTCAGAGCCCCACAGGGTCCACCCTGGTGTGTCCATCACCCCCAGAACCCTTGTGATGGCCCTCAGACATCCAGATTACACTGAGACACTGAATGCTCCCAAGCTGAATCTTTTTTCGTCAGTTCTGCTAAATATTTTAGGTATTTACACAGAAAAGCTCTCTGTGCTCGGTGGCATGTCGGCCCCTTTGGCAACACACAGGCAGCCACAGACACACCCCCGCCTGCCGGGTTGTGAATAATTCATTGACCCCATGAACAGGATAGAAGCGGTGGTAGGAGAGGACAAAGTTGGGGGAACGGCTTCATCAAACCCTGCCCCAGCTCCTGGGGTGCACCCCGAGTGTCTCCATGTCCTGCAATAGGAGGGCAGAGAACTGCACCAACAGCTGCAGGGAAACAGAAGCACAGGGAAGGGAGAAGAGCCAGGAGCTGAACCCAGCCCTGGTTATACAGCTGACACATCGAGACTGCAGCTGTAAGCAAGTAGAACCATAACCTGCCTGGCCCATCTGGGGGCATTTCAGAGCTTCTTGAGTCTGAAAAGCACAGCAGTGTTGGGGGCACCCAGGGTATATCAGGCAGTGAGGCAGCACAGTACCCAGGAGCTCCAAAGAGTGTGGCCTTCACAAGTGTGCACTTTGCTCTACAGGGGTGCACAGCTCACACTGGGGCACAACACAGACACAGCATCTCCTTACCCCAAACCAGCATTTTTCTGCCCCCCAAATGCCCACCTTGCTCCATGCCCATGGCACCTCATGAAAATCAGCAGGGATTTCCATCCCCAGCCCTGTTCCAGCACCCATTCCAATCATCACCAGGGTCTCCTGAATTGAGAAGCTGGGAAAAAAATCTCAGCCTGGTCACAAGTGATGCCAGCCCTGCTCTCAAGTCTGCTCCAGGAGAGGACGTGGTCCTCAGCATCTCTCCAGCCTTGCCACTCTCACCACCCCACACCAAGCCACAGTGATGGTGGCAAATTAATGAGCTCTATGCAATCACACATAGGTTGGGCTCCAGTAAATTGGAGGTGGCACTAGGCTCATTTCCTTGCAATCAGCGCTCGCTTGGCCACCAACAGATCTGTCTCGGCAGGGTGACAGGAGGAAGCACAGTGGGAACAGGCTGGGACACGACCTCAGCTCCCACATGTTCAGGCAGCTCAGGGCTGCCTGTGGGCCGGGGAGCGGGACACCCTCTGTCACCCAGGCGGATGCTGCCGCGCTGAGTGACATGGGCTATTAGCACCACCGCTTATCCAGGGGCTCCTGCACACGCTGGCTGCACAGCTGGGAGAGGGAGATAAGACGCCCAGAGGGGAAACATGTTTCAAATGGCAGGAATCTCCCCCAAAATGGACTTGGCTTGAAGGCATCGAGAGGGTTTGCTGCTATTAATAACTCCAGAGCTGTAACGAGGCACGTGCCCTCGGCTCAGGGAGACACAGCAACAAGGCAGGGAGGGAGAGCAAAGCGGTGCTGGAGATGGGGCTGAGGTCCTGACCCATGGCTCCTCACCAAGTCCATGGGTCCCTATGCCAACAACACCCCGGCACTGGCCTGAAGCCCCTGAATAGGTGGCTGGGTGGACCTAGGGGGTTCAGGGCAATGCAGACACACAAGGTCAGTGCTGTCCTTCCAACAGCCCACAGCTCACCTGCGCCCTTCTCCAGCCTCAATCCAAGGCACAGTGCATCCCCATGGCTGGGCTAATGGCCCCCCATGCCACATTGACCCTCTCTCCACTTGTACCCTGAGTGATGGCTCAGCCTTCCACCATGCTGCTCTCTGCCCCATGGGGTAGCAGGGCCGCCCACTTAGCATCTCCAGGGCACCTGCTCAGCTGACTGCCAACCCAGGGAGGCCCTAGAGACTGCCTTTTGAAACTGACATTTTGGGGACAGGAAAGCTATTTTCAGTTGTTTCAGAGGTAGTGTTTCCATTGCAGTTTGCCTGCCTCCACTGGAGGGAGAGATGCTCTCCCTGGAGGTGCCATGGCCAGCAGCTTTGTGCTGGGCTGTGGTGCCCAGCACCAGATCTGCACCACTGGATCATCCTCATCCTGCCCAGTGCCTCCACCCACTTGGGAGCACATGGGAAGATATCCCTGGGTTCCCACTTGGGCAGGAGAATCAGGAGCATCCCATCTGGGAGAGGGGCTGGTGAAAGGCACAGGGCAGAGCCCGGGGGCCTTGCTCCTGCCTAAGACCTTCTCAGCATCAGCAGGTTTTCTTCTACACACCTTAATGAGACAATCTCAAAAATTAGCACACAGACCTGAACAGCCCCCCCCCCCCCCCCCCCCCCGTCACTCCCTGGAGCCCCCAGGCACTCTTGATAGGAATAAATGTGCCTGGCAATTATGGAGGGGGAGTACAACCTTCCAGTGCAAGACCTGCTGAGAGATTCAGAAATAAATATGTTAATAATCAAATATCCATCCTGTGTCTGAGCTCACGGGAGGACTTTCAAGTCTAATTAGTGGAAGATTTGTACCATTGCTGCCAGGGCTCAAGGGACAATTTTCCGTGGTTCCCATGAAGTGAGAGGTTCTGCTATAATTAGCCAGCAGCATCCCGTGTGCAAGGATTACCTCCAAACCTCCCCCGCATTCCGGGCTGGGGGCAGGCGGGACCCAGGTAAGCCAAGATGAGAGATGGCCCCGGGCTTTGATCTGTGCAAATCGAGTCTGGAGCTGCAAATCCAGGGCAGGCAGGAGGACAGGTTGTGAGGATGGGCAGCACACCAGAAGGAGAGCTACCCTGAGCCTGCAGGTCATCCCATGCTCCCACATCTGTACACAACCCCTACATCATCACGGAACTCGTCCCCACAACATCCTGCCACAAAGACCTACAGTGCCTCTAAAACTGCTCCATTTCCAGACTGACCATTTCCCAGCCAGGGCCCCAGGAGCCAGGGATGTTCACAGTGGGAGGCATTTCCCAGTCAGACCTGTTGTATATCTCCTCCCCAATCCATCATAGCAGAATGAGTAGTGCCCAGGAGAGTACTCCTACCACTCAGCCCAAGTGTTTTTAAACAGGGCCATATCCTGCTCCTGAGGATGTCATAACAAACTCCATTTCCACTGCTACAACAGCTTGTGGGGTGGCTGTGATGGGGAGAAAGCAGCACCCCGAGCAGAAAGACACAGGGGCAGTACCTGGAGGTGTACCACTGACAGTGCCCAAACTGGGACCAGCCTCCAGGGGAAAGTGCAAAGGCAGAGAGACAGCAGAGGGATGAGGAAGGGATGGAGACTGAGCAGAGGGAGCCACGTCTGCATTGAGGACCAACAGCACAACTGAGGATGCTCTGCTGAGCAGGGAGTGGGACCCATGTGTCTGGTCTCACGGGGGGATAGCCTGGCAGATGCTCTGCCAGAGATCACTGACCTGGCAGCAGCTGCCAGGGACACTCATTAGCACCAACTAATTGCAGGCAGAGGTGGCTGGCCTGGCAGCAGGCACCTTGCTCACACACTCTTTCCAGCCTGGTAGCAGGCAAGACTCCAAACTGAGGGGAGAATTATAGGCAGGGCGTCAGTGGTCACATCCAGGGCACTTCCTCAGGGCTGGCCTGGAAACATCTGTGCCAGAGATCCTGTGCCCATGAACAACAAAGTCAGCACCTCATCCCTCCCAAGGGCATATATGTACCCCATGTTCAGCCAGGTTGCCCAGGCCAGGGCACAGCCATCCCCATCCAGCTCCTCTGCCAGCCCCAGGAGACTTCCTCAGTGCCACTGGGTTGTTGATCCTAGCAAACAAGGGGTTACCAGCCCCTCACCTCCCCACAGTAATTTAATCAAGCAATGATAAAAGAGAAGTTGTATTATCCAGAGAGTGACAGTGGGTTGTAATTACAGCAGGGCAGGCTGAGAAAACAAACAGTGCTGAGGGAGGCAAAGGATGGTGCAGGGCTGGGGGGACACCACCATCCCTTGGGACCTACGTCCCTGTCCTGGCACTGTGGTCCAGGGTAGAGGTGGGACTCTTGAGTCTGTGAGGGGTGGAGGAGGAGAAAAGGCTCCTTTGCCTCCATGGGTGTGGTCCCAAAAGAGCCTCTCCCTCCAGCTTACACTGCACTGGGGTGGCCCCGATCCCAGCCCCTCCTGGGGGATGCTGGGGGTGGCCAGTCCCAAGGAACAGCAGGTTTTCGGTGAGTCACTTGGAAATATTAAACACCATCTCCTTCTCCCCCTTTCTGCTTCAGGGCAGCCCCCTGCACCGAGGGGCTTGCTGCCCAGCTGAGCCAAGGGCACTAAACCCCAGCTGGGATATGGCACCCCAAAGGGGCTCTGCCTGCCCCTTCCCGCCTATCCCCCTATCCAGGCACGATGCCCTCCTGCTGGTTACTCCAGGCTTGGGTTTGAGCTTGTGCCTGGCGTCTCACGCAAAGCACAGACGGGTGGAACACAGCACAGCCACACTTCAAACAAGCAGCTCACAGCCCTGTCCCCACCCAGCCAGCAGCAGCTCTCCCTCAGGAAGGGAAAAGCTTCACTCCCATGTTTGCTGTTGGAGGGTACCATGGGTGCCACCACAGTGGCAGCTGGGACACATCAGGGTGGCTCAGTCTTGAGGAGTGCATGGCATTTCCTGACCATCCTGCACCATCAGACCCTGTGTAGTACCCAGCCACATCCCTTCCCTTTATTAAATCCTCCTGTCCTCAGCCCAATCCTCTTACGCTCTCCCTCTCCATTACAGCATCTTTAAATTAATGCCTGGCCAAGCGTGGGATAGAAGGAAATTAACCCTGGGGAGGGGGAGTGGTCTCCACAATGCCTCTTACCACCTAAAGCACAGTTCCTTGCCCTTCTCCCACCCGATATGCAGGGGGGACACCGGATCTACCACAATCACAGCGAGCATCACTCGAGCACAGGCTCTCAGCCCCCACACCCCTTTGCTGGTGGGGTGGCAAGTGCCCCCTCTGGGCAGCCCTCTACTTGGGAGGCTGCAAGGTCCCCAGGAGAGACCGCCAGCTGTGCTTGGGTTTACACCAAAAACATCCAGCTGGGAACTCACTGGGAGCAGTTCCAGAGCTGCCTGCACCCTTGCTGGGACATTCTGGGGTCCCCAGTTCTGGAACAAGAAGTCAGGAGGGATTTGGATGCTGGTAGGAAGCACTTGTGACACCCACAGTGTGGGGAGCTCAGAGGAGCTGGGGTGGGTAGGAGGCAGGGATGTGTCCAGAACAAAGGGCACCACAACACACATCCTGATCAGTGCGGGGGACACTTCTTGCCTGTGTCACTGTGGGGGAGTTGGAACACATCCCTTTTGGAGGATCTGTGTGAGGGTGAAGAGACACCAAGGCCATGACAAACAGGTCCATCCCCCCAGGCTGCGATTCAGGCAAGACTTGATAGCTTTTGGAAAAATGCCTCAGGGATCGAAGCCCATTGCTGCCAGCATGGTGCAGCCGTGGGGCCAGCAGGATCCCCTCAAGCTGCCCTCTCCCAGGCCAGTGGTGGCCAGGGCCAGGAATCGCTTGCCAGAGCAGCGCTCCCGCTGATCCTCTCTGTTATGCAACAAATTATTCCACTCGCATTAATGACTTTGCGGCAAAGGGGGAAATGACATGAATGATTCCTGGTGCCTGGGAGTGACTCACTTTGCACGATGGAGGGGAAGCAAGCAGGGAGGGCGGGCTCCAGGGGAAATTTGTTTGGGTCAGCATGATCAGCAGAAGGCTGGGGATGGGCTCAGAAGATCAATTGCTTGAAGCAGAGTGAAGGGGAAAGAAATAAGTACTTAGGGGCAGATCCCACCACTCAGGAGAGGGCTGAGATGTCTTCAAGAGATGCTGGGATCAGTCATAACCACAGCATATTATAACATCTGTTACTGTGCTGCCCAAGCCCCACACCCCTTTTCCACCTGTGCTGCGACTCCAGAACCTGGCACCAGTAGCTGTCCCTCCCTGCTCCTGGGTCAGATGAGACCTCAACCAAGTGCAACCAGGGCTGGGGGTGCTGTACCACATCACTGAACCACCCAAATCCAGCATGCCCCTAGGAGTCTAGTAGGATAGGCAGCTGCCTACCACGGCCCTTGAGGCAGCAGGGTTGGGGGGGATGGCAAAAGGGACCTGTCACATGGGCTGCAGTACAGAGCCTGGCATCTGACCCAGTCCCTTCTCCCTCACCTCTGGAAACTTCACTAAATCACACCATTAACAATTAATGCATATTCCCTCCTGGAATAATTCAGAA
Source organism: Vidua macroura (assembly GCF_024509145.1). Lineage (NCBI taxonomy): Eukaryota > Metazoa > Chordata > Aves > Passeriformes > Viduidae > Vidua > Vidua macroura. The sequence goes on from NC_071578.1 coordinate 13,737,143, forward strand.
GCTGTCAAGGGCCAGTGCTGCCAGCCACTTCCCAGGGACACCAGAGACACGTGGAGACACACTGGGGACTTCAACAACCCACTGCCCAGTAGCCCCAGGGGGCCCTTGCAGTGACAGAGGGCCAGGTGGATTATTGCCTTTAAACCCATTCTGGGGCTTTCTGTAAGCAATGCAATTTTAAAAAATTCAATCTAGGAAGAAGCGATTAACCAAAGGGGCCAGGAGCAATGGCTCGCCTGTCTAATCTCGTTAGCAAGCAGGCCAGTTCCCATCTCACCCCACCACAGCTGCATGGGCTGCAGTAACTGGTGAAAGCAGACAGATAGCTCTTTCCTGGCTCCTGACCGGGCTCCTGATGGGTGTGAGAGTTTTCTGGTGCCTCCCTGCATCCCAGAGGGCTACACCTTCCCCATCTGGGTCAAGGAAACCCCTCTTCCCTGTGACTCTCATCCTGGCCAGGCCATCACCAATGATACAAGGTCCCACTTTCTGCCCCACAGGCTCAGTGCCAGGTCATGCCAGTCTCTCATGGTAGCACCTTGCCAAGAAGCCTGCCTCTGCTTCAGACTGTCGAGCCCTTTCTCAGCAGGAATGTCACTGCCACGGGATGCGTCTCACGGGAATAACAGGACAGACTATGGTGTCCAACCCCATCCAGTTCTCAAGTCTCTGCAGGGCAGAGCTAAGGCAGTAGATTTGTGCCACCACCCCACCTGCTGAGTTAGTCACTCCATCATTGTCCCTGACCTGCTCCCTAGAGAGGGACCGCAGGTGAAGCTGTCCATCTCCACTGCCAGCCCCTTGGGGCTCTGAGTATTCCCTGCCTATCTACAGGCACTGCTGCTGCTGCAGCATGGTCCCTGACAGACCTCTCTGTGAGCAGTCAGACCCCACACCTCCCTCCCATCAGGACAAAGCCATCTGTCCATTCCAGGTATAGCCCAGGGCTAAGCAGAGCAGGTTTGTCTGCACACAGGGGTGTGCAGTGCCCCCACTTGCACAGGGCACAACCCCTAAAACACTCACTGTGGATGAAACTGGCACAGGAATCGGATGATCATGCACACTCAGAGGGGGGCTCCTGCTTGTATGTCCTGCAGACCTCAGGGTCTCAAGGCCCCCCATGTCCTCAGGTGGAGTGAGCAGGAGCAGCATGGATGGGACATTGACCTTCTTGCCCAGAGTCCCCAGCAGCAATGACAACACCAACGTGGGGTTGGGAGAGGCGCCAGCTCCCTAAACAGAAGGGATCTCCAACCCAACAGGTTCAAAAGCAGAGTGCTTCCTGCCAAAATGGGGCTGCAGTCATCCGGAACCCGATGGAGCTGAGCCTTTGAGGCTGGAGAGGCACGCAAGACATGGACACAAAAATGCATGTCAATGGCAGTGAGTGTCTTCCCTGCCCAGCCGTTTCTATACGTGACTTGCCCTGTCTGGATCACAGAGGAAACATTCAAGGAAGCCCAGGTTCAGAGGCAGCGAAAGTGGCAGCCCTCCACATCCCCCATCTCTGTCAACTCCTGTTGAAGGCAGCAGTGTCCTGCCCCCAGCTCCCTCCTGCAGGGCTCTGTCTCCAAACAAGCTAATTACTCTCACTGCTCCCCAGGGGCTGCACCACCCCTTTTCATTTGAAGAGGAAGACAAATTTACTTAAAAGCCTGAAGCAGCCAGAGCCACAGCAGCTCGGGTACAGGAGGACCCCAGCAAGAGCCTCCCACCCAGCACAGCCCGGCTGCCACAGAACATTTGCAAAGCCCTCAAGGAGAGTATCACAGGGACCAGGGTCACTCGTCCCCCGTATCCTGCCACTCACCCCCATGGCATGGCATGCACCCAGCCCCAGCTGCCAGCAGAGCACTCTGGCATGGACAGTGGGTTGAACATGACCCTTGCACCATCCACAGACCCTGCCCTGTGGAAAGGGGCTCCTCTGCCCCTTTGCTCCCACAGAAGCCGCTTACCCACAGAACCCCAGCAGTTCACTTGCTCAGCAATAACCACCCTCAGAGTTCTACAGTGTTAGTGAAGGGTTGTGATTCCCCACCTCAAGCCAGAGCCCCTCACCATGGCATCAGACCACCCAGCTCAGCCCCTCCCTCCCCCGGCGAGGGACGACAGGGAGATTCGTTTCACTAAAGGCTCATTTATCTGCGGCGTGATTAGAGAGCAGGGCTGGGATCCGGCGGCAGGAGAGCGATTTGCCAGCAGATGGATTTATCATCTCCCAAGCACAGCAATTTGGCTTAAACAAAACCAAACCACTTCCCCTAATGAAAACATCACTAATGAGGACTGAGGCAGAGGCAGCTCCATGACCAGGGTCTCTCCTGTCCTTCAGGGCTGGTGCGACCCACTGACATCCAGGCTGTTAATGCCTGAAGCTCAGGCCCAGCTAGGACATATGGACCCAATACAGCTGGAAGAAACCAGAGTTTGCTCCAGGGACCAAACTCCACATGTCCTGGCTCCCAAAGCTCTGAGGGCAACTGGTTCCAGCACAACACACAGTATGAGAACAGCACCACTGAGTTGAGATATTTTCCAGTTGTAACATGGCCAACAGTGAGGAAAAACTCTGTGACCTGGTGAAAGAGCCTGTGCACGGCCAGCTCTGTGCAGCAGGAGCTGTATCCCTTGGCCGAAGTTGAGACAACCCATGAATTATGCATCAGCATCTGTAGAGATCAGCTGTTTAACTGGCCCAACCAAATCCATGAACTTCCTGTCAATTAATCCTGTGCCACCAATTCCCCATGGACTCCAACCTGCCTTTGCTTGCAGGGATGCAGCAGCAGCTGCCAAAACCTCAGCTCCAGCCTTTCCACCTGTGAAATCCAACCTGCCTGTGAGCAGTGGTACCCGGCAGCATCACTCACATGCTCCTTGCCCTATGTTTGGCTAGGAGCAGCATCCCTTCCATCAGGGACCCTCAGGATCTCAGCAATGCCACAACACCCCATGAGGGAGAAGTCATCAGCATCAGAGGACTGCAGACAAGCCAGGACAGCAAAGAGGGAAGAGGAAGAGGGTACAGATGCCAGAAGGAGGGAGACAGCAGACAGAGATGAGGCAGAGTCAGGCAACAGTCCCATCACCCCGAGAAGGTGCAGCAGCCATTGAGGGCAAGGCGCTTTGGCACAGAGATGACCCAAGGGAGTCCCTAACCCTGGCACACGAGGGGGAGACTCTTCCCTACAAACCCCACCCTGACAGAGGACCTCGTGGGAGCTCGGGCACCTGGCTCGAGGGTCAGCGTGGCTTCCAGCCCAGCCTCACTGCCAGGCTGCAGGAGCAGAAGTGGCAAGCAGAGGGAGGTTGCACGGAGCAGCAGCAGCAGGGGAGGCAGGTTAGCGGGGGAGCAGGCGGATGGGCAACACACGGTTCCCACGGGTCAGACATCCAGGGGAAGGACACTGGTGGGTGTCACCTCTCCTGGGGGCTGCTGCTAGGAGGAGGGGACAACCCATGCTTGACAGTGACCAGAGGGATGCAGGTAGCTGGCCCTGCCAGACCCATGAGGACAGGGCTGTGCAGGGCTGTTCTTGAGAAAGCAACTGGGCAAGAGAAGGACCTTTAATCTGGATATGGGCAAGCTGGTCTTGGGCACAGTCTCCACCCCAGCCCCCCTCCTTGGGATCCATCCAGCACACAAGCACAGCACACAACCTGCCATTCACACTTGCAGCTGGGCTCCTGGCCAGCCCCTGCCTGTTCATGCCCTTGCTCCCACCTAATGATCCTGTCACTCCATCTTCCAGCTGCAGATCCCAGTGCTTCCCCCTACACACACTATTATTTGGGACGGGCTACCACTGACACCTCCTCCACACTCTGGGAAATAAATTATCCCCCATGCAAATGGAAGTCCTACGCCATGGCAAGCTGGTGGAGATGTTACCCCCACCTGGCTGATCACGGGCTGTGACTAGACACGATGAAGCTGCTGGGTTTGCCAGCAGCAGAACAAGCCCCTGGCACAGCCCTAGATCTGCCCATCACCTGGGACCCTCCTGCAGCAGTGCCAGGACACAGCTCCTCAGCTTTATCCCATGGCAGGGACTGGAACCCTGCTCCCACTGACTCGACTGGCCTGTTCTCCCTCTGATGTGTCTGTAGGGGACAGCTTGGCCCCACCTCTCCTTTCTTACTGCCATGGGGAGGAATACCTGTGAAACACCCTCCTTCGAGGTAGGGAGGAGAGCTCAGCCAGATGCTCTGCTGCTGCTACGCTGCTGCCTAAGGCTTTCATCTCACAGGGTGGGCTGCTAGAAGTGCTAGGAGTTGGGGAGTCCCCATCCATCAGCTGTGCCTCTGAAGACAGAAGGATCCCAAAGCTCTGCAGATGATCTCTACAGCGATTGCTCAACCCTGCAAACACTGCGGCTGCCTTTGGGGTGGAGCAAAGCGGTTGCTCGAGTCCCAGATCACGACAATTGGAGGAAAAAAGCAGGGGTGAAAAGTGAGCCTCCTAACCCTTTCTTGGGGACCCAACAGCCCTGGAGATAAATCCCTCATTTTTCCAAAATGCAGTTAGGGGCTTTGCCCCACCCCAGACGGCCTAGATATTGACCCTGTGCTGGCACATGCTGTCCTGCTCACGGGATACAGCATGGCCAGGAGAGGTTTGTCCAATGGGGTAAGACAAGTTCCAGGCCGCCCACCCTTGCTCCAGATCTGGAGCTAGGGCACCCGTGATGCTCACACACCCCTGTGGAGCAGCAGGCAGGAGGGAAACCCTCCTCCAAGCTCACTCACCTCTCACACTGCCAGCATTCAGCATCACGGATCTGGCACCTGCACTTCTCGGGACAAAGTGGCTCTGGATTCCCATTTCTTCTGCATGGAGAGCCATGGCCAGAGCAGTCCTGAGACACTGGCTCTGGGCACTGCTTGCACACTAATTGCTCATGCCATTAGAGGCAGGAGGAATAATGAAATTTATGGATGGCTTTTATTTCTCGCTAGCGTCATCTAAATATCCCAGAAATGGACCAGTTTAATTTCCTGGTGGTGTAACCTAAACATTTCTCTCCTTAGCACCCAGGTGGGTGCCCAGCCTCAGGCTCAGCAGCCAGGCAGGCATGGCTGCTTCCTGCCCTTGCCCCATACCACCGCAGCAGGGTCAGCACAGGCAGGGTCCATCCCGGCTCGCCCCAGCACAGCCTGTCTGTGTTTCCCCGGCACAGGGAGCGCTGCTGCTCTCCCCACTGCTCACATGCAGGCAGTTCTCATTCACTCTGGCTTCTCACACACACATCCACGTGCTCACATAGCCAGGGCAGCTGGGCATCTCTGGAGACACCACAAGGAGTGGGGACTGTCATGTGCACCCTCATTTTCAACAGCTTTTTAAATTTAATAATGAGTGGACATCGTGGAGTGCTTCTACCCTGAGCATGGATGGGGGTCCTGTGCTCCTGTTTAGCCCCTCTCCTTCTGGAAGTGGGTGTTGCTAACCCTTCTCTGGGCATGCAGAGGTGGGAATCACATTGCTCTCACCCATGATTTTGGGCAGTGATGGGAGGCAGCAGGACTGACTGCTGTTCCTGTACACCCTGGAGCTGCTGTGGGCTGTTGCCTTGCCTGACACCAAATCATCTCTTGGTTAACAGCTCTTGCATGGCAGATGCCCTCTAAACTCTGACACACCCTGATGGATGGGGGTCTCCAAAGCTGCAGGAACACCCAAAACTGCTCGTGCTTGACCCCAAGCAGAGCTGAGCTACCAAACAGCAGGTGCCAGGGGCAACCCTCCCATCTGCAGATAGAGCCCACACAGGCACTGCCAGCTTCACACCAGGGCGTTGCTACAGCCCTGTGGAGGTCCCAGCTCCTCACCACATCTCCAGGATATCAGGAGAGCCAAGACCAGGTTAGAAGGCATGGGGTCAAGCTAGTAAACCCTCCCTAGAGTTAAGGTTGCATCCCCTCTCCTGCCTGCATCACTTCCACGCTTTTTGGGAGAAAGACAGCTTTCCCTCCACAGGGGGGGTCTGCTTCAGCGCATTCAGCCAGCGCAGGAGAAATCAGTGCCACTGGGACCAACTCCCTCTCCTCTATGGTGCTACTGCAGGCTCTGCCCTGGCAGGTCACTGATTTGACAGAGATGGGAAATGAGTGACATGCCCTACAGGGCCTGTTTCCCACTCTGGGAAATGGGGCAGATATTTCCACCCTTATTCCCCAAAGACTTTCCCAAAGCCCCATCCCTGCAGGCAGGGACTTGCATGGTGGTACAGCTCCACTCCATCCATGTTCTCGCTGCACAGCTGGCTCAGAGGTAAGCCCAGGCATAAAAGGTCTCAGTCTTAGAGAGACTGGAATTTATTTTTAACTTTGATTTGATTTAAATCCATATGGACATTTTAAAGTTACTGGAGAAACCAAAAGTTGTGTGTGGGTTCCAAGTTCCTACACAGCTCAAAAATATCTTCTCTGCAGCACGTTTGGGCAGACAGTAAGCAGCGTTTCCCATGTGTGGGGCAGTTCAGGAAAGAAGAGCAGAGGTCCTGCACTGATGCCACCACCTCTTTGAAATTCTAGAGCAAATCTTGAAATCCACCCCAGACTTCGGCAGGAAAAGCATCACCGGAACTCAGGGAAGCCGCCTGTGCCCACACAACAGTGCCTGCGGCACCAGAACACCGAACCCCAGTGGCTAAGGAAAGGTTCAGCTCCATCGGGGTCCCAGAAAGCAGGTGGGAACTGCTGCCCCATTTCACAGCTGCAACAGAGGCCCTGAAAGAGGACAGGATTTGGCCTGATCTGTGGAGAGCACGTGGGGAAGGAGGGGTATTGCCAGCTCCAGCCCAGCTGCTTCCCTATCGGACAGCGGAAGATGAGGTGTGACGGATGGACAGATGTTGTGGAATGTGGGATGCTCGGCAATTCCCTGATGGGGCAGAGGATGAAGGGGAATACAATAGGGTCACAAATTGATCATCTTAATCCTCTCTGTCCCACAGCTATCCCATCCAGGGGCAGGACAACTCAAGGGGTGCTCTAGGTGACACCGGGTGACGGGTGAAGACACCAGGCACCGTGGTGCTGCTGGGGTTTTCTGAGTGGAGTGAGCCTGTCTTCCCTGGGGAACCTGCTGCTGGGATGCTGCTGTGCCACCCCAGGGTGCAGCCCTGGCATGGCAGAGAGAGCCCAGCGCCAGACCCTGGTGTCCCGAGGGGCTTGGGCGGAACAGTGAGGGAGTGTGAACCTGGGGGGCGGCCAAAAGCGATCCAAGCGTTCCACCCCCCCGCCCGGGGCCTTTTCCTTGCCTCGGGACAACCTCTGCACGCTGGGACCAGCCCTATCGCCCCCGGAGCACCCTCTCCCCGGGGGCCGGGACTGTTCCTCTGCTCCAGCGCCGGGGTCGCGGTCGTTCCCCCTCTCCCCGAGCAAGGCGTGCGGCGAAGCGGAGCGGGCAGGGAGCGGGGCTCAGCGGGGCTGGAAGCGGGTGCCCGGGACCGCCCCGCGCCGTGGTTCGAGTGGCTGCTGCACCTTCCCCGGCGGCGGCACTCACCCGTCAGCTGGTCGTAGGAGCCGTCCAGGTCGCGGGAGTCGGACAGGCTCTCCTTCCTGCCCTTGCTCCGCATCTTCCCGCCCCGCCGAGCGGCGGGGGGAACGGCGACGGGGCGCACGGGCTGCGCCGGCGGGCAGGGGCTGCCCGCGGCCGCCGCCTCCCCCCGCCCCGCCGGCCGCGCCGCTCAGCGCGGCAGCGCCAAGGGGCCGGCGGTGCCGGGAGCTCGGCTCGGCTCGGTTCTGCACGGCACGGCACGGCAGCAGGAGCGCGCAGCCGCCCCGGTCCCCGCCGCTGCCGCCGCCGCCGGGGCTGGGCACGGCCGCCCCCTCCCTCTCGTCCTTCCCCGCCTCTTCCCGGGAACCGCCAGCCCGGCCCCGTCGCCGCGGGGAAACTGAGGCACGGGCAGGGGGCGGAGAGCGGGAACGCTCCCGGGAAGAGGCAGGGAGAGAGCTGGTCCGGACTGCACCGAGGTGCGGTCTTCGGCGGTTCGGGAGAGCCCCGGGCACCAGGCACCGCTCAGGGACGGAGAAGGGGACAGAGATGGAGACGGCGTGGGGCAGGAGGGGTGCAGACCCCCACAGCCCACTGCGGGGGAGCGATGGTCCCCCGAGTCCTGCGTGTCAGTGCCCATGCCGGGCTGCGCCGTGGGACCTCCCAGGAAGGGAAACCCCAGCCCTGCCCGGTCCCGCGGGGCTGTTGCACCTCCGCCTGGGGGGAGAAGCTGGATGAGAAATCGGTCCGAGCCGGAGGGGATGGGCAGGGGTCAAGAGATGCAAGAGAGGTGTGGGGAGGGCGGCCAGGTCCCCCTGCCTGCAGCCAAGCACAGAAGTCCATCCCACTGCCGTCCCCATCCCGAGCATGGCTTTCCATGCAGTGTTGGAGTCTTTAGCAGGATTTTACCCCATCTCCTGCAGCCCCAGGGAAAGGGTGAAGCAGCAGCAGACTTGGGGAGGCTTCCAGAGGCACGGTGCTGCCAAGAGAGGAGCTCACAGCCCACCGGTACATCTGGCACTGGGAACTTGATGTCCCGCTGCTGCCCCTGGTTATTTGTTGCCATCTGTGCACGATGCCATCCCCGGGGGATGCCGACTGTGCTGAAGAGTCCCCTCCACGGACAAAGCCAGTGGCTTTTGTCATGCCACTGCCTGAGTACTGACTGTTTGCACCATGACAGGGGTCCTGGGCGCATCTCAGCTGCTGTCCAGCTCCTATCGCTCCCCAGTGCTCCTCCCTTCATTCTCTCACCCATGCAGAGAGACAGAGGAGAGCAGGGGCTGCGGGAGGAGGTAAAGCATCCCTCCTGATCCCTGTGCCAGCCCGGCACACAGGAGCCGCAGGGCAGAAGGGAATCCAGATCAGCGAGGAGGGAGGGCCATGCTCACGAGGCAGCATGTTGTCAGCGTGCTTTGGTGTCAAGCCATGAAAGAAGCCGCCTTAGCGAGGCAGTGATGCTTAGCAACTGCCTGGATCTAAAAATAAGAGCCATTTAGCAAGGAAAACGCAGTGGAGAAATGCTTGGAGAACTAAACACATTCCCCCAGCCCTCCCTGTGGCCCGGCCAATGCACGGAGCCTGCATGCACTGACTGCCTGGAGGGAAACTCTCGGGACAGCTCTGGCAGTGCCCCTTTCGCTTAGCCTGACAAGCAAACCTGGAGTATGGCCAGCCCACGGATCCCCTGCACTTCTGGGCTTGTCCATCCTGCTGCTCCCTGGCCTCCTCAACCTCCCTCCTCCAACCTCTCCACCATGTGCTTGCCCACATTTTCTTGGCTGCCCTTGGGGACCAGCAGTGTCCCAGGGAAGTAGATTGGGAGCACTGTGTGATCCATGCCCAAGCTCACCCACCAACTTCACCTTCCTCAGGGTCCATCCTGCTATTCATGTGGCAAGCCCAGCAGAGCTGCACAGGGAAGTTTTCACCTTCTGCCATCCCTGGTCCACTGGGAGGCAAACATGGCTATTTTTATCCTAGCTAAGTGCTTCTGTTCCAGCAGGCAAGCAAGAGATGCTTTGCCAGGCTGGGGAGAGGGGGGAAGCTGGGTGGTTTGGTGGGTAACACAGGGTAGGATGGGACAGCCCCAGGCCCAGACTAACATATCCCACTCCCCCACAGTGTAGAAAAAAGGGGGTACAACTCACTTGATCGCTGGTTGCCGCTCCTTTCCGTAGCAGACGTGAGGGCTGGGCATTCTGCCAGGATTCACAGCCTCTGAGCCTTTCTCTGCTTGGGAAAAATACAACATCCTCCCTTAAATGTTCCTCTGGGCACCCTTCCTTACTGGGAGGTGAGAGTCTGCAGGTTGCCAGGGTAGGAGAAGCAGGAATGGTTCTGGTCTCTGCCCTCTTGTCCAGACCCAGACAGGTGCCCTGCTGTGGGTGCACTGGGTGCAGAGATGCCTCAGTGAGTGTGTCTGGACAGGGACAGGCACAGCAGCAAAGTCACCCCAGGATGCTGAGCATCCCTTGCAACACGTCTCAATCTCACCGGGACGTGCAGCAGATGCAAAAAGAGTGGGCCAGGCTGAGGAAAATCACCTAAGCAGTGTCTGAGGCTTTAATTAAAGCATGCCTTATGCAGCCTGGCTGCTGCTGGCCACATCCACCACAAAAGCAATCAGCAGGTTCAGGATGGGCAGGAGCCAGCTGCAGACAGGGCTGGTGGTCTGCACTGCAGAAGATGTCACTGGATTAACTATGTCCAGAGGATAGAAAGAACTCTGTCGGCTCCTGAGAATCCAGATCCCAGTTACACAGGGTAACTGGGAGGAAGGGCCATGCTCTAGATGGCCAACACATGGCACAGGCTCCACAGGCACAGCTAACCATGAAACCCATACTCCAAAGCCCAGAGCCAGGGAAGTGTGGAGGGCAGGCAGCAGGTAGATGGATTGAGCCTGCTGGGGCAGGCAGGGATCTTGTGGATGCACCCAAGTCCCAAAACTCATCTCTGCAACGGCAGCAGAGAGCCATGAGAAAAACAGGGCCATGTAAACCAGCCCCAGGGCTTGGCACAGCCAGCAGAGGGGTGGGATGAGTATGAAACAGAGCGAGACAGGCTGGGGGTCCAAATGGTGCTGCCCCATGAGGTGCCCCCAGGCCATGTGCCTCTCGGAGGTAGCTGTCCCTGGGACCACTCAGACACCCTGTCGTGATGGAAATCACCCATTCGCATTGGCCCTGGCACGAGGCACGCTCCCTAAGTGGCCTATCTGTCACCCTGTCAGAGACAGCAAAGCTTTGCTAAGGGACATCTGCACAGGATTACTGCTGCTCCCCAGGCAGTGAAGCTGCAGCCAGGAATGACTCGGTGAGAAGGGCTGAAGGTATGAGCAGGGTCATGCTGTCCAGGAGCCTTGTTTGTCCCCAGCTCATCATGTGGCCATTGCAGCCTTGTCCTAACCACGGAAGAGAACAAGTTTGGAAATTCACCAGATTAAGAGTCTGGCTGGAGACAGAACTGTTCTAGGCTGCCACCAGCCTCATCCACACCCAGGCTGGACCAAGCTGAGCTCACCCACAACCATCCCTGCTCCTCCTCCAGAACACTCACCCTGCAATCCTGGACTGATCCCTTTGGCTCATCTTTGCCTCCTGCTCCCTTCTGGGACACCCCAGCTCTGGGGCCACAAGTCCCTACACTCCCCTGCTGATAACCCTAGGCTCAACACAAAACCCAAGACAGTCCCACACCACAGAAGACAATCCTGGAGAGGAGTCAGGAGTGCTTGGGTCTGCACCTCAGGGGTAGAGGGATGCAGGGAGATCTCCCCTAGGCCCTCTGCTCTCTGCAAGCAGCCTGGGATGGGTGTGATAAGGGGACAGGGAGAGGGAAAGACATAATTTAACATTTCATTAGGTAACTACGAGGCATTGATCTGCCCTACCATCCTGCACGCTCTCTAATTGCATATCTCCATTCTTATTAGTTCTATCGAAAAAGCAGAGAGCAGGACTCAGGAGTCTGATCCTATCTTTAGGAAATTTCAAACAGAGATGTAATTGTCGAGTGCTCGAAATCACAGTGCTTTACCCACTGTTAACAGTATTTTAAACCCATGATCATCAATAGCAGTCCTCGGGATGAGCTCCCAGCAGATGCCATTAATCCTATTTTGGCTGTGGTCACCTGGTGTCTCTGGGCTCAGATTTACATTTGGCAACAAGGGACAGCTTCCATAGCAAAGAGGGCCCCAGGCAGCTCCCGGGCTGGGACAAAGGGTGCAGCACCCAGGGACTGGTTCCAGAGGCAGAGGGCAAACAAGAGGAGCTCCTTAAACCAGCTTCACCCCTTGCAAACATGCCAGCAGATGGAGATGAGCAGCTCTGCACCAGCAGCTATTCCCCTCCCAGGACCCAGATAGGCCCCCTGGGACAGGGATGTTCATGGCCAAGCAAGTGTTTGCAGAGGGCTCCAGGCAGGGCAAACGGCCTCACTCAGGAATAAACCACAATATTTACTACATCTGCAGAGGAAATGGATCTGGGTGATACAAGACCAGGACGAGCCCCTCGGTCTCTGCACAGAGATGGGTCTCTGGGATCTTGGAACAGCTACAGCAGACCAGTAGGTCCCTGGGAGGTGATGCCTCAGGGGGACATCAGCCAGGACACACACAGGGGAGGGCTGCTCCCATCTCCACTAATCCACCCTGCAGACACACGGGCAGGTGGGATCTACTGTGAGATTCAGACCTGGGGGGAATTTCAGCTCCTGAAAAATCTTGCAAAGCTGGAGGAGGAACAGATGATGCTGCAAGCTGCTGGGAGAGCCTTCCTGCAAGCAGGAATGCTGCAGGAGGAAGGGAAATTCTTCTGTCAAATGCAAACCAGCAGGTGTGAGAAATCTGGGTGTGCAGGGGGGAGAAAGGACTTTGCATCACACTCTATATCCTCAAATGCCAGTCACCTGCCTCTGCTTATCCCTCCAGCAAGGAGGGATTCCCCAGCATGGTCTCACTGCTGGGTGGCCTGACAGGGGGCTCTGTGTCCACCCAGAATGTTTCTTTGCCACTTCTTCACAACAGATACAAAAATCTGTGTGAAGAAAAGACTTAGTCTGGGAAGTGGAGACTGGAGCATTCCTTGGCTCAGGACATACCCCGAGTCCCACAAGCCCTCCCAGCATTACAAAGCGTCTCATGTTTGTATGCTCAGTGCCTGTGGGCTCAGGTTTTAATTAAAGAGGAACTAGATACTATTTCCAACGTTCATTTATGCCACACTGGATGCCACACCAGGGGCTCTTTCAGCAGCTCAGGTCTGCTATGAGAACAGATGTGCATCTCTGTCACGAGCGAGTCCACACTGTGGACACGTGTCCTCCAGCTCTGCCAGGGCAGGGCCCTGTGCCCGAGCTCACCTCCATGGGAAGGGATGTCTCTGCTGTGACTGTGCTCTCAGCACTCTGCTCCCAGCTGCCCATCCCAGTCTGTCCTATCCCAGCCCACTGGTCTGGCAATGGTTGCAGCAGAGGGGCCGAAGGCAGGGCATGGGGCTGGGGTGCTGCTGGAGCACCACTTGCTCCACTTGTAGGCCGGGGAAACAACAGGATTGGAACTCCTGAGCAGCCACAGGTCATTAGAGCATCCTGGCCCCTGTACACTGTTGGGAGGGCCCTGGCTGAACTCTGGAGCAGGGGAGCTCCAGCTAATTATTCATTAATTGCTTCAGAAGGGAAACGAGCCAACCCAACCTCTGTGTGCCTGTAGCAGAGTGACCTGTGGGTCCTGGGACACAGCCAGACTGCACATCACTGAGAAATGGCTGAGGGTCCATCTGTCACAGCAGAGCTGGAGAAGCAGCCCAGCACAGTGGGTGTCCATCTCCCAGCAGCCTCCCCAGCCCCTTCCTGCCCCCACGGGACTCCTGGGAGCTCCCAGCCTCTGGCAGCAGCTTGGCAAGGCTCTGAGCTGTGCTGCAGTGAGAGGCAAGCCCGGCTCATTTAATCTATTCAATTGGATTCAATTTCCAGCCACATGATTCAATTAGCCCTGGGGGGACAGCACAGAGAGCAGAAGCTGGAGGGACAGCACAGAGAGCAGAAGCTGCAGAGCATGGTCCAGCCTGTGCTCCGGCAGCTGCCCAGCTGGGAGAGGGCAGCACAGGACCCTGTGCTTGTTCTGGCCCTCTGGGATGTGCTGGGATGTCAGGGGCTGCAGGGGAGCCCCATTCTGTTCCTGAGAGCAGCGGCTCCTCTGAGCACAAGCTGGTGGTCCTGAGTGATGTGTGGGCAGCTGCAGAGCACAGCTGGGGGGGGAAGCCCCATCCTGAGCACCTCTCTTTGCAGTCAGTCACAACCCTGAGGGGTGACAGCTACGCTGGGTCAGACCTGAGGTCTGCATCCCTGAGCACCTGCCAGGGTGGCCCAAAGAAGCTTTAGAAAGACAACAGCATTCAGCAATGCTCCCTCGAGGGTGCTGCCTATCATATGTATTTGGGATCACCCCTCTGCTTGATCAGTGTCCCCCTGGGCACAACCACACTGTGCTGTAGGTGGGAAGAACCAGAGCTCTGATCAGCACAAAGGATTCTCAGCAGCCCCAGGGGCCTCCAGGTCCCACCAGCCTTGCACCAGCCCTTCTCTAGACTGCTGGTCCAGACTTCCATTCATCACTTATTTTCTGCCTGCCCTCCCCCTGAAAGCATCAGCAAAGGCATTCATAAGTTGCCACCAGGGGAAGAGCACATCTTGTGCTGGCCCCTTTGGATTTCTACACTTCCCAGAGCTGGGCTTTACCTCTTTCCTTTCAGTTTACTGCAATGCCTCATCTGCAAAAAAAAACCCTGTCATACTTCTGTCCAGCATGACCCTGCTCATACCAACAAGCACTAAACAGGAAAACAGAGCCCACAGAAAATGAGAATAAATACCCAAAAGGTCTCAGTGCTGACCAAGAGCTGCTTTTGAGTGCCAAGAGCCAGCTGTAAATCTTACCACCGACTGCTGGCCACGCACTGTCCCAATACACACAGCACCAGTTGTGACTTGTCAGGGGGAACAGCTGCTCCCTCTGCCTGCCCTGTACTGGAATGGGAGCTAGGAAAGAGAGCAGCTCCACGCTGAGAAGGAAGTGTGGGGAAGCAGCTGGAGCACACTGGAGTTGGTCCCTTGTGCAAGTGCTGTCTAGGAAACATCTCCTCCTGGGACTTCTGCTGATATCCACCATGCAACAGTGTGCAGGAGCAGGGAGTGTCCAATTCCTCAAGTGGGAAGAAGAAAGCACCCCCCAACAGACAGCAGGACATGCTCACATGGAAGTCAGCTCACATGGATCCCACAGAGGAATGGCCCCTGTGCCGTGGATAGGGAATCAGAGCAGGCAATAGCCATGACCAAGAAGAGGACAAAGAGGTTTGCAAAGCAAACAGCAGGTGGGCAAAAGTGCACCCTACCCTCTGGCTGCTGTACATGATCAGGGGTTTGCTACTCCCTGCTCCTGGCAGCTCCAATGAACACTCAAAACACCATTTGGAGCTGCCAGCCCATACAGGGAAGGATCAGCTCCTGAGGAGCTGCCTCTCTCTCGAGTCTGCATGAAAAGTGGTACCTGTAAGAGCTCAGGAAAAAGAGATCAAAAATCACAGTGGCACTTACAGAACAACTCTTAGTAACTCCCTCCAAAGTTTAGCTCAAACTCAATTCTCTTCCAGGTCATTATTTTGTAAAATATTTGTCTCCCTGCAGCTGCTGCATAATTTAAAGGTAGCAATCTGACTTCTCCCCACACTCCCCAAGCCTCAGAAACAGCTCTTCCAATAACAGACAGAGTCATGAATTAGATATAACAAAATACACTCACCTGCTCAGATCAGATACGGGAAAGTTTGAGGCTGTCACACACATCCTGAAGCTGAACATTAAGATTTAAATGACTTTCTGCTCAGTTCAAGCTGGCCTCAAAACACAAATAGTAGTAGGGTGTTTAGCAAAGCAGGCAAATGTGCAGCAGAATCTGTGAGCAGGAGTTTGCTGACACCAGCAACAGAACATCACAGCAGGCACAGGCAGGTCCCTGCATCCCTTGCTCATGGTTTCCTTAGAACCAGCCACAGGGACACGTAAGAGGAAGAGGGATGCTGATTACTGGATGGTACCTGCACACTGGACCAAGGACAAGGCACCCCTGCTGCAGCCAGTGTGCCACCAAATGGTGACAGGGCCACTCCTACAACCACCCCACTCTCCCTCCAGTGAAGGACAAACACTGCACACTCTGGACAGGCAGGGCTCTGCTATTTATTGAGCTCTAGGTTTTTATGTACATCCACTTACAGTGCTTGGTTCAGTGACAGTGTGACAAGAGGACATGTATCACAGTCTTCCCCAGCTCAGACTACGATGAGGGCTGGGCTCAGGAACTGATCTCACACATGCCTGGGCTTCTGTGATCATCCCAGCAAGGGAGCATCCTCAGGGAGACAGGATAGCTGAGCCCAGAGTGAGAAGCTGAAAATTCCAGAGGTTGCCGAGTCAGAAGCAGACTCATCCCAAACTCTCTCATGTATGTGTCCAGGCTCAGCCTAAGTGGGCTCAGAGAACAGGAGGCATGAGGACAGCTGGATGACTCTGCTCTGCTGGGGCTGCACCTCAAGTCCCTTTGAGAAGGAACTCCGCCCTCAGAGGTGAGATCCCCCTCTATCCCCCCAGACAAGCACCACGTACTGCAAATAACTGTTCCCCATTTTTCACTGCCTCCTCTACATGCCCTGGTCTGTTCTCAAGCAGTGATTTTATGGAGCCTGCTCATTCTCCCCTAAGCACTGTCCCTTTGACACATACACATTCCTGTACACTAGCATGGCAGAAAGCAAATAAATGTCTGGCTTAGCTGTTAAAAGCCAGACAATTCCCTGCTGAGGAATAGTATCCTCTGCTGAGAGAAGCCAGTGCTCCCAAGGAAAACATAGGGATGTCATCAGTGTTGTGCCCAGTGGGTGGCCAAGGACACAGCGTTCAGTTTCCCATGCTCATAGCAGGTAAGATGAAACATTAACACAATTAATGCACATTAGCATGAAAAAAGCCTTGCCTAAAAATGGTAGTAAATGAGCATGACATCCACATTACTCACACTAACCTACAAGGCTAAGAGCAGAACTAGGCACTTTTAAAAAAAAACACCTGTTTTCTAGTGGGGGGAGGAAAACCAACTGTGGCTCTGGGATGTAAATAACTTCTCTACTTCAGTCCACCAAGTCAAGCCAGATTCTAATATCATAACATCACTGCTGGGAACTGAAAACGCATGAGCAGGGAACAGGTGTGGAACGGGTGTTTATGCTGTGTATTCCTGAGCTGGGAGCCTGACACAGCACTCTAAACAGGCTCTGCCAGATCTGGGCACCTCTGAAGCACCGGCTCTGGGAGCAGAAAGGTCTGCCTGTGCCCCACAGCATCATCCCAGAGCTCTTCCTTAGGAAGCCCTCAGTGGACCACGACTGTAAGTCGCTTGGTGAAGACAGGAGGGCGAGAAAGTGAAGTTACTACTTCTCCAGATGCATTTTAACTGTGTGCTACACACAAAGGAAAAACTGGAGACTTCTTCATTTATGAAGGTCACCAGGCACCTGCAAACATATGCAAGGCAGATGTTCCTGTGAGGAAGAGGAGGATTGTCGCAAAGCGGTCTCTGGTGGGCAATAAGGTGAGTGGGGAGAAGGAATCAGCCTGTCCTCTGCCCCATGAAAACCAAATATCTAAAAATGTCCCTCTACCTTAGAAACAGCAGATGAGCTGGGGCTACTGGAAGCAACAGTGACCCCAAGCAGAGCTGGTCTCCAGTAACAAAGTGCTCTGTTTAATGACCCATATTCTTGTATACTGGCTCACACTGGACCCTGCAAGCCAACAGCCTTGGAGGCAAAGTTTCCCCTTTTCCAGTAATCTGATGGCTTGGTTGAAGTGACACCTTTTGACATCAGGAGACAGCAGTGAGCAAGGCCTGCTCCTTGGGGAAACTGTTTTATAATCCAAAGCCATTCCCAATGGGGTGGCAGTGGATTTGACTTACATGGCAGGAGGACATGTTGACCCAGGCTAATGGAAAAGAACAGCCCTCACCTGGGACCAGACAGCTTTCCCCATAGAGCAGGTGAGCAATCTCTACCCAGAACAGTTTCACACAGCTGGGCTGGTTTTATTATTTCACTTGTGAGCTCTCCCCAGCTCTGCTACAAAGGTTTCCAGTGCATTTTCCCTGAGGCCGTGGAGGGAATCTCCCATTGCAAAGTCACAGGAATGGCTGCCCACTCCCATGGCACCATAAAAAGTTGCTTCCTCCTCAACATGCCAATCACCTCTCCTCAGCCCAAGTTCTGTTTAAACACATTCCTTTGGGATCAAACACACAGCAGCAAGGCGTTCCCCTAAAAGAAACACAGTCCTTCGGCAGGCAGGAGGCGACCGGCCGCAGAGCTGGAGTGTCCCTGCACACGGGCCCGTCTCTGCTCAGCCGGCGCAGCGGCAGCGTCCCCGCTTCAAGAGATCGTGGAGAATTCCTTCAGCAGCAGCTCCTGGCTCAGCGTGTTGAAAGCAAGGTTCTTCCTCACGTTGATGCTGATGGAGCGAACCTGACAGAAACAAAACGAGATG
Source organism: Vidua macroura (assembly GCF_024509145.1). Classification (NCBI taxonomy): domain Eukaryota; kingdom Metazoa; phylum Chordata; class Aves; order Passeriformes; family Viduidae; genus Vidua; species Vidua macroura. Next base: position 13,755,252 of record NC_071578.1, read on the forward strand.
TTTTAGCCACGGGACTCTTCCTGGCTCCTCATGAGCCTGGTAGTTTTGACACTGCTGACCTCCATGCTCAGCATGAAGCTGTTTTGCATTTACAGCTCCACGGCAATTGCTGCAACAAGCTCTTACTGAGACTCCAGCCAAGCAAGGAAATGCTGAGGGGTTCAGCTGTTTCTTGGAAAAACAGGAATGTCTACAGTGACATCGCAGCAAGCAGAGTAAATTCCCAATGAGACAGGGATGGGAGAAGACACTCTGTGTGGGTGCATATGTTTCCTGTTCTGGGGCAAAGAGATGGGGAAAGTGAGCACTCCCAGGCTGCAGCTTAAAGACCATATTTTATCAATGCCCACCAGAGTGCCAGTGAGCATTTCCCAGATTAATGTAGTGCCATGGCCTCTGTCCTGCTCCAAACCCACAGAGCCAAAGATACAGACTGAAAGAGAGGACAGAGGCCATGCCACTGTGCTGTAAACACAAATTATCACCCAGGCTGGCAGAAACCCCTGGGTAGAGCCAGCTGTGTGTATTCTGAGTGTTGTACACGTGCAGCTGGCTCACTGCCTCTGAAGAAGAGACACCTTCATGCGTCAACGACACCCAGACTTCTGGTCACCCACAGAGCACAAAGAAGAGCTGGGCAGCCCTGTTGACAGCAGTCTCCCTTCCCTCCTCGTGCCTGCAGACTCGTGGGCCAAATACACAGGCCCCAGACTGGGCTCAGTCTCAGCTGCACTTGGCAACGTGAAAACAAAGTCAAACATCATCTGTGTCAGCGACTGTGCAGCAGTGACAGAAAGCAAAACTGACACAAGCTCATCCAAACAACAGGATTACAGTTCCCAGAGACTTGGAGCCTGTGATAATAAGGTTGTTGCTGACCTGGTTAGTGTTTTGTACTTTATAAAAGCACTGGAGGAAGAATTATATAGATGCATAATGAGGAATCCAATACCAGGGGCTAGAAGAGCATATGTATACATACTGCTGAGGGTCTCACTTGCTAGCCTGGTGAGAGAAACACACTGAAAGGGCAGAAAGCTACCCAAAAGGCAGAATGTGTAAGAAAGGGAAAGAAAGCAAAACTTGGAAGGTTTACAGGGAAAGCTGTGAAATGAACCTCAGTGAGCCCCATGGCATATACCCTAACAACCCAAGCATGCCAGCAAAGATGTCCACCCTAAAAGACAAAGTACTTAAGTTTTATGTCATCTGCAAGAAACACAAACTCTCCTTCATCAGGATGCTTGGCAGAGACCCCAAGCATCTTTGCTCCCCTGGAGCATCCCCTCAACTCTCTTCTTGAGGTGTCTTTTCTTACTCCATCCTCAAATAGTTTGGGACCATGTCTTGCAAGACAACCACGGCTGTACCCTGTGTTAAACACCACTGTGAGTGGTCTCCAGAACACTGGTTGGCACAGGTCTGTCCTGCTGCCAGGAAACAGGAGTCCCACTGACAGGATTTGGCCCCAGTCTTAGCAAGTGCTCCAATGCCAGTGATCCAGTCAGTTCTTACAAGAAGGAAAGAACGTGAGTAATGAGCTGTGGGGAGTTCTCTGCTCTAGGGAATATGACTGCCTGAAGAAAAGGGGAAGATGCTACAAGCAGTGTAAGCCAGTATCCTTATTCTGACTAAAAGCATTTCTGTGGGTCCAGCAACACAAAGTACAAGCAGTAATGAGCTCCTGGCCTCAGGAACTGCTGCCAGGACTCGGGCACCAGCAGTAGAGGATTCCCAGCTTGTATGCACATCAAGGTCTCCAAGAAGGAGTCTCTGCAAGCCCAGAAAGTGAGGCTGGAGTGGCACAATGAGAACACAGGGCTTAGCAGAAATTGTAGCTATGGGGTAGAGCACAAGAAATTAATTAGCCTGATTACTTTGCAAAGAGAAGGAGGAATAGAGCAAACACACTCCATTATGTAAAATGAGGTCAGAAAGAGAACAGTGAGTAATATTTATCTGGCTCCCCAGGGATGGGACAAGAAATACACAGCCTAATTTAGACAAAGAAGATTTACAGAGGAAAAGAGGAAATACTTTTAAAACCTATGGGCTGTGAAGCAGTGGAGGAGCTCACCTGAACCTATTGTGGAGCTAGTTTCATTTAAAGACAGCTTTAGGTTTCAAGAGAAGCTTTAGACACAAACTTTGGCCAAGAGCAGTCTAGATGAACGTAGATCTGCCTTAACACAAACTGGGGAGAAGAGTGGTCATGATAACACACAAGAGTGATGTTTACACAAATCTCTGCCCAGCATTTCTTCTGCTGGGAGAAATCAGGCAGTCTGAGCCAAACCGCTTAAAAGGTAAGAATAGCTGAAATTAAAGTTAAACCAAATTATCTCCAGCACCAGGGCTCAGCACAGGGAGCCAGAGCTCATCTCCCTTTTGGAGTTGGAAGACTAGACAGTTACACAGGGAGGTGTCAGTCTGTAACAAGGATAAATTTCAGAAGCTTCCTGTAGTCTACCTAAGCTGCTCCATAAGGATACACCCCAGGATGCCTCCTAGCTTTTGGTGCAGTGGGCAGCCCAGGCCCGGCTGCCAGTCTGGAATTTACCAGATCCCTCCAGACTTACACAAAGGCCTCAAAACTGCAGAAATTAAGGTCAGAGCTTTAACATTAATTCTGCTAGGAAGTACAAGCAGAGCACATGTCCTCTCTCGCTTCTGTATGGAGCATCCTGGATAAATAGGGACAGAAGAGCTTTAAAATTGTTTTCTTACTATTAGTCCACAAACGTTGAAAGATTGAAAATGCATGAAATACTGACATCACCTGTGAAAGAATGAGTAAATGAAAGAATGGATGAAGCAAGGGCATTAACCAGGGGGGAAAACACTATTAAATTTTAGTTTTGTGTCATTAGAGCTGGAAGTGTGCAAGGTTGTACTGACACTCCTATTTCACAGCAAGTCTCATCAACTAAACCTATTCCTAATCAACAAGCAGCCCTTAAATTATTTGTACAATGAGAAGAACGTTTACACTGACTACTACACTTAATTAGAAGTCAAATTAAGATAATTTCCCCAGTAGAAATCAATCCCTAATCAGAATATGTTGAGACTGATGAAACCTATCTAACTGCAGAGACAGTGAATGTTTTGGAAAGATGCTAAATCTCTTTCCACACATTCCTCCAGCTGCAATGTGAGGGTCCAAAAGCTCACATCCAAACCATTCATTCTATCAAAGCAGCACAGACCTCAAATGACATCCCTGAGGCTTCAAAGGAAAAGGAATAAAAAGTGTTAGAAAACTTCCTAACTTCATTCCTTTAGCCCCTCAAAGGCAGCATAACATGCCAAAAAACCCAGCTGATAAAACAATCTGCACATCACCTTCCACCACAATGTGGCCACAGCATCGCAGCCTTTGAAAACCTCTTTGTAAAGGGAATGGGAGAAGAAAGCAGATTTTTCTTTGGGATTAGCAAGAAAGAGCAGCACTGAGGCAAAGCAAAAGAAGTGAAGCAGTGAATTAGCAAAGCAGGTCAAAGTAGTGAGAACAAGATTTCTAAGCATAAAGGAGCCCCCAGAATGGCTTGGGGAAGCTTCTGCTCACATACTTAATGGGAGCAAAGAGACATAAAAAGGAAGCTGAAAAGGAAAAGGTCTCCTCTGTGTCATTCCCCACCCAAGAAGGGTTTGCTTTGATGCAAACATTTGCAGGTAGTGATAAGAAAACCTGGCAGAATCTGGAAAGAATTATTTGCAAACAGATCCTGTCCAGGAAGACCTGATGGGATCGATGTGAATTCAGAAACTTGTAGTTCACCACCAGCCCTGATCCTTTGGTACAGCCCACAAAGAGATTTGCACCAACTTCCCTCTGGCCCCTTCCATGCAATCCTGCAAACTTCAGAGGTTAAACACAAAGCACTGGGTAGGGGGGTAATATCCAGCATCAGACCAGCAACAGAAGCTTAAGTAAAGACTCAAAATCTTCACAAAAAGAAAGCGAGTACCTGGTTTGAAGGGGCTGTGGGAAGGACAGGGCAGATTAGGGCCTTTTTGATGAGTTGTTTGAACAATTAATAAAGCCATCAGTTACTGTGCACCTAGAGAAAAACAGAGCGAGGAGGCCAGGAGGCCAACTGGATTTGCTGAAGACAAATCATAACGTATCAGGTTCATTTCCTGCTGTGTTGAGGGAACAGCTTAATGGAATGCAGGGGATTTTCTGTAGCTGTGAGTAAAGAACATTTAATAGGGTCCCAATTCTCAGGGCATCTAGAGATGTGGATTAAACTGATTCACAACTGGGTCAAATCAGCACATTTATACAGTAATTATTCAGGCTTTTATAGGCTCTTGAGGAGAGGGTCCCAGGGGTACCTGGATGGGCAATTTTCAGAAGGGAGTTGACGGGCTGGTTATGATAAACAGATTCTTAAATGATACAAAATTGGGATTTTGAAAAAAATAGCAAATTGGTCTAGGAAGAAAATAATTTTAGCTGAAGAGTTTCGTGGCTGTGATGATCATAGGACTGAGAATGTAATTTTAATCAATTGGCATGATCAGCCTGAGCTTCTGCCAGGCCAAGTGGAAGTGGGACATGCAGGAAGCAGAGCAGTCCTGTAGCCAAGGGGAAGGAGATGCTGGCTGAGGGTGGGAGCCCTTGGGACAGAACAGATGACAACAGAAACAGTATTGTGCCTTATTTCTAGGGTACAGTAATAGAAGAAGCCCCTGTCACAGGAAGGCTATGGCCAAATTTCTTTGCTGTATTCCAGGAAAGCTGTGTCAAACAGCAGGCCAGAGAGACAATAACAGGCACAAATGACCACAGAAAAATAGCACAGAAGCAATTTGAAGTGGTTTTGCCCATATACTACCCAATGTCAGGGCTGGAATGACCCCAAGGGAATTAAAAGCATTCTGTAAAAGGAAACAAAACCATTTCAGGTGCCTGTTCTGGAGCAGAGCTGACAGAAGGATGCACAACAACATGCCCAAACTCATGGAGACTCGTGACAGAGTAGGCAGGCATCAATTACTCATCAATCAGCAGGGACAGAGCTGGGAGAAAGAATCAGTTCTCAGACTGGTGGAGAAGACTGCCAAAGTTAGAGATCTCTCCCTTTTGGTGAGGCTGCAATGATTCAAGAGAGAGGCTTCCCTCACACATCAGTCACTACAAAAACACTGCCTCCATGCTCATGTGGCTGTTGGACATGAGAAGTTCCATCAGGGCTCTCTGGAGAAGGGTAAGTAAGCTGGCTTGCTGAAGAATTACAACTACCAACCTGAATTATTTAGATTAATTTTTGTCTTTGCTCTATAATTTTTGTGGGTCTTCCTACCATCAGTCTTCTCCTCTTGCAGATGGTAACACTTCTAGGGAATGCCTTCACTTTCTTTGCTTGGGAACCCTTTTTTTGTGAGTGATGGAGGAAAACAATGAGCAGGACGGTGTTTCACCGGTCCCAAACTTCATGGTCCCCTTAACAACAACAAAAAAGCAAAGCTGCTCTGCGAGATTAACCCCAGGTGGGAGCAGTCAGCTCAGTCAGCTTTTCCCCATACAAATTTACCACTGCAAAGCAGAGCATATCCCCATGGCAGAAGGGTCAGAGACCATCTGACCAGTGCTGGCCTAAGCAGCCTGGAGGTTCCTCTTCAGCCCCACAGGGAGCTCCAGGAAGCTCTCAGATCTGTTAAGACGTGCAGTGTCTGTCCAGATCCTGCTCCTGCCCTGTCTTTGCAGGCAGTCCAATGGAGTAACAGGACTGCTCAGCTACACCCCAAATACAACTGCCCAGGCCATAAGCAAAGGCTCTGAAGAGAGCTGTTGATTGCTCAGAGTCAAGGCAGCTTACCAGCTCTTTGAAGAAGGCAGCCTCCTTATGCTGCTCCGAGTAGCGCTCGTACTGGTCCAGTCCGTCCTGCAGCTTCAGGGTCAGCGTGTCATAGTTGGACCGTACCACCTCCAGAACCTGCCAGAAACAGCCAAATACAGCATAGAAATCAGAATCCACAGAGGAGCAAGGCTGAGATAGATCACAGCTCTGGCACCTGTTTTCACAACAGAGATGGCTTTAACAGCCAATATTTGGCTCGTGATTAACAACACGGAGGTGGGCACTAAAGGCTTCCTAATGCCAAGGAACAGTCCTGAAATTTACAGAATTTCTCCATTTATGAGAATGGTAGATGAAACCTATATCCATGACAGCAGCAGCTTTCTGTCATCAGAATTAGACAAATTTATAAATCAAGCGGCTAATTACCACATGTACACCCAGATGCAACACAGAAGCACAATACAAACACAGACTTGACCAGCCCCATGGTCCTTCCAAGTTTAGTTTTGTTACCACACTTCCCTCCTGGCTTATGAATCACCATTCACAGCCTGCTAAATCACCAGCTTCTAGAGCTGCTCAGGTCAGCTTCCACAAAGAGCACTGCATGTCTCTCCTGACAGGAACAAGCTTCTGACAAGCACTAAGAGAAGACCAGCCTTGGTATAGACTCTGCTTTTAGAAAGACATGAAGACAAGAATCCAGATATTTCTGCCCAGGAGATACTTTACTATTAGCCTTCACTGCAACCAAAGCAGTTCCAGCTTTTATTACTGCTCTACTCTGCTCCCAGTGTTGAGCTATACTTGCAAACTCATAGTTACACATCTCTGTTCTATTGAGCTATTCATTTTCCTAACTAGGGAACACTAAGAGGGGCTCCCACAATGATTTTTACCTTTATAGCATTGCATGGACTAACATATTCCTCAAAGCACTTATGAGATGGTTAGTGACAACAAGGAACCATAGAGGTCAACACTCCTGGGCAAACACATGCCTGAAATGATTCTCCTAAGCACATGAACTTCGTTCTTAGGCTGTTGCCATTTGCTCTGAGAGCTAAACAGAATATGAACATCTGAGGTTTGCACTACAGTAACCCCCACTCATGACAAGCTTCAGTCAGGAAGACACATGGTAAAAGGTGCAAAGGAAAAGGACCCCGCTCTAAGGCATTACAATTCAGAAAAGATCCTAAGAAGAGCATTGCAGAGGATTGATGACAACAGTGACCACAACAACAAGGAGCCCTTGCCCTCCCAACAATATAAGCACTACTCTCAACTGCCCCTTTAGGCAGCTAGCAGCTCCTGAGCTCCTGCCCTTTACAGGACTGAATCTTGTCCTTACATCTTTTATTCTAAGAAATTTAAAGTTGCTTAGGGTTCCTCCAAAAGCTTGTTTCCCCCAAACTCTGCATGTAGCAGTGGTGCACAGAGACACTCATGCTAGGGCCTGAGAGGGCAGAAGCTACAGGGAATCATCCAAATGAGGACTGAGGGCAAAAAAGGGGTTCCAGAAGTGGCTCCCAGGTGAGATGGTCATGCAGCAGTCTCTGCAGCTCAACTGTCCTCCAGCACTGCAGATGCAAGCTAGGGATAAGAATAAGGATTTGGACTTGAAGGTCTCAGAGCCCTTTTCCAACTGCATTGATTCTGACTCTGCAATGTTATTTAATAACAGCTTGCCAGTGTTGCAAAGGCTCACACCCTCCTCTCCAGTACTCATTTCCTAATGCTGTTTTGTTTGTCAGCTTCAGTGGCAGAAAGAATCCCCTGCAATGACATCCATCTCCAAATTCAGCCTGCCCTCCTTGCTCCTGTGTGCAGAAGCTACAAGTATTGCAGAGCCAAGAGCAATGATGAAAGAAAGCCACCTGGGCACAGGAATAACTATCCACTAGGGACACAGTGTAATAGCATAATGCACCTTCTTCTGAGCAATAAAGGATCTGGCAGCTTGCTCCCGTCAGTCAGAGGAAGCCAAATTGACCAAGATTAGTAAGCTGCAGAGAAAGAACCTGGTTTGAAAGATGAGGAGTTGAACAGGCTTCTCCAGCAGTAATTCAAGAACAAAGGCATTTTATTCAGGGCTACCTGCCTCCCCAGGAACCTTCTCTTCAGTCATCCTGTATTCCCATACACACAGGTGTGCACAGTGCCACACAGTTGTGATCACTCAATGGATGCACATGTTTCTTTAGGAACAATCAGGATTCCTCCTTGCTAGCTCTGAGTAGAGCTCTCTTTAGAGAGGCATCCTCAAACCATGGTGAAGAGCAGTAAACTCTGAGGGCAGTAGTGAGCTCTGTAACCAGAATCCTTTAAATCTGTCCACTTGCATCACCTTTGAAAGGCAGCTAAGAACTCAGCTTGATACTTTAGGATGAGGACAGGGAAGAAAAAAGAGGCCCCCAAAGTCTCTACTCTGTTACTTATTGTAATCACTGCAGTGAGATCAGCTTATCCCTTCAGCTATGTATTTCATTGGCTTTCACTCCTTATCTCCTTTAATTATGAAATAGAACTTAAAAAGAAAGGGTAAGTTAAAAATAAACAGCTTCTCCCCACTGCCTGATAATTTCCCTTTCTTGCTGCTACTGAGAAAAAATGCTACGTGGGATCTGAGATAAACCCACTCACAGATCATTTCAACTTCATACCTTGTAATGGAGAGAAACTATTACTGAGATTAGGACCTGCCATCCTTGAGATGATTTCATCTTCTCTTTAAGGTGCGGCTGCTAGACAGAGGACAGGTCAAAGAGCAAGAGAAGGTATTAAGAATACCTAACAGGAAGGTTTAAAAGGCATCAACTTCCTACACAGATGACAAAAAAACTCACATCCTTTGTGTAATAGAAGACTGTATGTAAGCATCCTTTGCCCTTCTTACAAATTGCTTTGACTTCTGCTCAAGAAAACTACTGCAGGAAGAACAGCCTTTTTCCTTAAACACACAAGATCTTTATCAGCACCTTTCTGTCAGGTACAAAGGAACTAGAGCAATTTAATTTTGAGATTAAAGCATTTGTCCTTCAAAGTCTTGTTCAACCCATTCTTCTTGGAAGTCTCATGTTCGAAAACATGAATTCCAAGATGGTCAAGGACTTAAGGAAGGGACTTTTAGCTGCTCTTCCAAACAGATTTTAAATATCCATTCAGATTTTTACAATCTCATGAGAAGCTGGAAAAACACCAGTTTTAGTGTCAGGCAAGGACAGATGAAATTGGACTGTAGATGATCTTCAAGGAGCTTGATGTGACACCCCTAAGACTGCAAGGATAAACATGCACGGGAAGCTTTTTTTCTTTTTTTTTAAATGGTTTACTGGATCTTTACAGTGGAAAAAAAAAAAAAACAACAAACAAACCCTAATGGAGTCACAATCTAAAAGTCTTTTTGTAGGTTACCTTAGGGGGATCAGAGTCTTAAAAAAGCAGTATGATGGAAGCAAGCAACTCAGACACGGTCAATACAAGAGGAGGGAAGGCTGCTGAATTCCCTTCCTTAAGTTACCTGTATCAGCCCCAGAGGCTACATTTGTTCATTTTTTCCACTGCAACAAACCAGAACTCAGTGGAGCTGCACCACAGTAATTTAAAGATAATTTGCTATCAAATTAATCCCCTTTCACCACTCACTCACTGACTGCTTTCCAGAAGTTCCAGAGAAATGCTGGAGATTCAGGTCCCTGCATGTGTGTCCCCAAACCAACTTTTCAGGAGCTGCTCTGAACAGCAAGTGCTTTCTCTAGCATTCAGATTTCAGCTTCCTCCTGCAGCTACAACTGCCCGTGCCCCAAAAACTCTCCTTCCCCAGTCACACCAAGAACTTGTGAGTAGAGGCATCCCCTTAGGAACATGGCAGGAGGGCTGGCTTCCAAAGGAGGGACTGATGTGGGGCTCAGCTCTCTGCAGCATCCCACCCATGCCATACCAGGCCTGCACCCAGAGGAACAAGATTATTTCAGTTTGTGGCTCCTTACTTTGCTCCATCCACCAGCTCACCACTACCTTGCAAACTGCATGGACAGTCTTGGTTGGTTGGGTCAGTGTCCTCACACACGAGTTCTGAAACCATTGCCCCAGAAGCAGTTGCCTCTGCCCTGAAATTTTCAGCACTCAAAACAGACAATCATTTTGCTGTACTAGTCACTATACATCGATTTTTTCCTTACTGCACCAGAGCTGTTCCCTCTGACTGATCCTCAACAAGAGCCAACACACTGCACTCCCCCAGGAGAGACCGGTCCTCCTGGAAGATCCTGTCCTGGGGAAACACAGGGATTCCACGCAGCAATCCCCTATTCCCATCGTGCCCAGGAGAACACTGCTACTGTTAGCAGCAATGTCACAGAGGGAGCTGCTCCAGCAGCAAAACCTAATGGGCAGCATGCAGCTCTAAGGCCCATCTATCTGGCAGACATCATTTGCTTCATTGCTTAGTAACTTTTTAACCTGCAGAATCTTCCATCATCTGCATCTGCAGTCTCTGCCTTACTGGAACATAAAATTAGAGAGCACCAGCAATTCCCAGCACCCAGCAAAGGACCTGATGGTGGGTAGGTTCTGGCAAGCATGCACAGGTAATGACAGAAAAATAAAAGGAAAAACAGAAACAAGAACAAATCAACGTTTCTACACTGTCTTTTTAATTAGCACAGGAAAGCACAAGAATGCAATCAGTCAGCATCACCAGTACCTCACTAAAGCCTCTCCATGCCCATAAGACAGTCATTAACTACCACGACACAGGAGTTGGAACAGCACTGATTGAATGATTGCACATCAAGCAAGAGGCAAAACCCCTCAACAATGCCCAGGTTAAAATGCATTGTCCCCCTCACCAACTCCCTGCTGCTCACACGGCTGGGATGGGGGAGGGTCTCCAGGTCAGGACTAGCAAGCCCCCAGAGGACAAAACAGCCAAAGGCTCTGTCCCATCTGTTCCATGCCAGAGGATGGAGGAGCCAGTCTATGGGCCATGTAATGCCAACCTCTCATGAGCACTGCACAACAGGGCAGAAGGACCAAGGGGAGCCAAACATGCCTTCTGTCCACCCTGCAGAGGTGGTGGAGTCACTGCCTGTGTACCACACCCAGAGGGAATTCTGGCAGTCCCACCTCCCAAACCTAGTCAAAGCACAAAACACCACCAGCAAACTCAGCAGTCTGTCCCCTCAGCTCAGAGGGTGGAGGCTGTAGGAAGAGATGCTAGGGTTTTCCTGTTCCAGTAGAAATGTGCATTTTACATTGCAGTCCTCAAACTGGCTTGTTTATTCCAGGTTTAGTACAAATCTTCCCCTTTTTCTCCCTCCTTAATCTCTACAACAACTCAAAGTCCCTGAGTGTTTCTCTTCATGAATTCAACTGAATTGCAACATTTCTCATTGTAATAAAAAGGTTGCTGACACCTGGACTACAAAGAGGCTATTGCCTCTCCATAATAAAGTGCTGGATAATTGACATCAATTTTACAGTAGTAACTTCTAATTAATATGGAAAACGATTTTTTTTCCAAGTGCCATCACACTTCTCACAGAGCAACTTTAAAGTTGCTGATGCAGGCTGGAGTCTTTGTTGAAATTAATCCTCAGAAGCACCACAGAGAAAGAACATAACTAAATAATTAGAAGTTAAATAAAAACACACACACAGCTGCCACATTTCCCAACAGACTCTGCCCAAACCCCAGCTGCACTCATCTCCTTCTCCCTTTCTGATTTCTCTGTCTGCAGGAGCCAAGTTCAGAGAGAGGCTCCGCTAAGGCTGCCAATGCTACACACACATGCTGGAAGCAGCTGCCATTCACACTGGCTTCCAGGAAAGCAGCAGCACAGAGCTTTTGTCTGACCCAACACTACCTTACCCTTGCAGCTATCCTGGAGCCAAATGCAGTGCTGATGCTTTAGCACCATTCCTCACCCCCACGCTGATCAAACCATGACTATTATTTCCATGTTCATGAACACTAAGACGGAGAGGAGGAGGATGTTGCTATGATAGTTTCACAACTCAGATTCCCAAGACATGCTACGTGTACAGCACGTATCTGTGGATCCAGAGGATGTGGAGAGGGTCAGATAGGAAAGACAAAGATGTGGGCTGCAGATTCAAGGGTAACCATGCCACATATGTGTAAGACTCACAGCACATTGCCAATCCTGCTCCGGTGTCCCAGATCTCCTGCATCCAGCAGCTGCAGATTGTACTACATGCAGTGAAGGACCCATGGCCCTCTCATGCTGTGGGCTGAGAGCATGAGCCTGTAAGTCAGCCCCCACCAGCTCACACATCTGTCATTCCCACAGTAGAAGGCATCATCTTTTCTGCCCTGAGTACATGAAAATTTGCTGGAAGAAGGATATTTTTCCAATAGTAAAAAGTTCAGCCAGACCAAAATATTAAGTGAAAGCAAACAAGGGCAAATTTCTCCTCTGAGGTATGAAACAGGATGCCACTGAGGTGGGATGCACCAACACTACTGAGCAGTAAGGCTATAAGAGGTCACTGGGGAGAAAAACAGCCTGCAGAGGTGGGTGCAGCTGCCCTTGACCTCCAGGGTAACAACAAGACATGAGTACATGCTCCAGTCCTGCTGTGGAGAATCCAAAACTGAGCAGCATTTGGCAAAGATGAGCGAGCCAGGAAATAGGGAGAAGAAGTGCTTCACCCTGCTCTCCACTGCTAGGGTTGGTGCAGGGACCCCTGCATACAGTTCCCACCAGGTTTAGTCTGGCAAACACAGACTAAAAACTGTCAACCTCCCTCTGCTCAGCTCACTGAGCATTAGCCAGGACACTGCTTCCTGGAGTTTGGAAGTGAACTGTCACTGCCCACTAGATGGTCCTTTGTCCCTGCAGTCACTTCTCGCAGTCCTGCTGTTTTCAGTGAACTGCTCTGTGCCCAGCCAAACATAAGTCTAATTTCTGCATCCCAAATCCTTCCTGAGGACTGCTTTTATACACCTGCACTTGAGTGGTATCAAAATCCAGGCCTCATCACTTCTCTACACAAGGAAAAGGTTTTGATTATACTTAAAAGATTATCATTATTATTATTTTACTTAGCAACATCAAGGAGGGACATTTCACACCCCCTTTTCTCACCTCAGCATAGAGCCAGTCTGTCAGGCTCAGATGATATATAGTAGCTCAGATGTTTGTTCAATGATCTCACAGGGATCTGTGATCTTTAAAGGAATAAGCCTACAAAGGCAATACTTTCTATCCATGGAGTGTTAGGGTTTGGTTACAGTCTTTCTCTTCTGCCCACAGGTGCCTCTTCTAAAGATAAATAATTTATAAGCTCACTCAGAAAATTACTGTTGTTCTCTGAACTCTGCTAGCAGAAATGGCATCCTATTTTAGGACAAGAGTTATCTGTTTCAGAAATGTTTTAAACCCACAATCCATTAGAAGCCTTAGATGTTCAACTTTATTTAATGGTGGTAAAAAACACACTGATTCAGCCAATCTGGAAATCACTCAGCTTTCAGAAACATCTCAAAGCCAAAACTGTTACCTATCTCCACCAAGAAGCAACTGCAAATGTATAAAACAGTGCCCGTTCCAAGCTCCCACGGGACAGGCATTCCCAACAATCAACAGCTACTTTAAGAAGCAGCAAGGCTGCAAACAAGGACAAAGGCAAGTAACAAGGAGACATATGGTCTCCACGTGCACAGCTTGCAGGACACTTTATTTGTAAGAGGTATAGACAAGCAGAGCAGATTAATGTGGTGATAACCCTGGACATTCCTGCAGCCATCACTAGGACTAGGCAGTGCTGTGCTACAATAAATACCTTCTGAGCTCCAGCTGTCAGGTAGCTGATAGCCTGTCTACCTTACCAGAAATCCCATGCCAGGAATGCTTTTGCTGCAGAGTAATTTCCAGAACTTATGTTTATACATACACATGACAACTGCCACATGTGTTAAATGCACTTTGCTCAACCCATTCAGGTTTGGAGCACATGAAGCAAAAATGCACGTAGCCTCACAATGCTTCTTCTCAAGCCCAGTCCACCTTTCCCAGTTTCAAAGATGGTCAGTGGGTTTATAGTAATCTGCATATCCCACTTGGCACAAAGAACCTGGTATTCTTTGTGGGACACTGGGTGCTCTTTCCCAGACTGCAGGGACAGGCTCTCCAGGGAAAATAAAGGAGGCAACTCTATACCATTCAAGGAAGGAAAACAGGTTCAGTGGGCTTCTGCCAAGGGAACAAAAATCCGTATACTGCGTAACACTGGTGCTTTCAAAACCCAGGCAGAGAATAAGAAGTCAAAGATCCTGAAACAAATTATCTTTAAAATTATCAGTTAATAAAATAAGCAGTCTCCAGAGCAGACATTTAGATGTGGAAGGGAAGATACACCAGAAACCGAATGAGGCCCCCTAAGCTTGCCTGTTTTTAGAAATTTTGTTGAGAAAGGCAGGCAGCGTTAAGAAAGGCCAGGATGATGGCAGGAGCATAAAACCCTGAGATAGATAGATTTGCTATTTTGGAGTTACAGCTCATTTTGGAGTTGTGAACCCTTATCTCCAGCTGGTGGCATTTATGAAAACATTTCTCACTGCTAGGTACGTAAGAGCACTTGCAATTCTGCCAAGGCTCGAAATGCACTGCAGATAGCAATGGACTGGACCGTTAATTTTTTTATTTCCCCTTTGTGCTTACAATTAACTTAAGTGCTGAAATGTGATGGGCTGTTCCAGGAGAAGCTTTTTATCTACCAGCTGCATTCTCACAGAGCAGTAAATCAACTGCTGTCACCAAAACATCACACAAGAGGACAAGAGCATCCTTATGCTCACTGTTATCATTCATGTTGCCCGTTCAGCCTAAGTGGCTAACCAGCATTCAGCAAATGAATGCTGTGATTTGTGTGCAACCTTTGGTGCAATTCTCTATTTACAGAAGACCTCATCCTCCTAAACACCGAGGAAAAAAATAGTCAGCAGCAGCTCTTCAGCACCATTTAACTGACCAAAGCAAGACCAGTAATCTTGGTCCCCAAAACAAGATAAAAGACTTTTAAGTTGTGAACTGCTACTCCAGCTGAACTGAGAAGCCAAGACGTACAAAGTTATTACAGAAATCAAAGATAGACAGAAGAACCTTAAAAATGGTAGCTGAATATTTTAAGAAAAAGTTTGAAATAAAATCTTTCTAGGACCAGTAGCCAGAAAGCATCCTGGCAAATGCTGGAATTCAAATACACAGCTTTCAGCTGAGATTGCCTTGATGAAATGACAACAGGATATCTGATGTACACCAGAGGAAACTCATTCCCAGCAAAGAAATTCAAATTTGCCCAGAAGACAGCTCAAGAATAAGGCTGTCTAGAGAATAGATTAAGGCAGGACATGCAACAAACCCCTTTCTGTTCAATCAAACCCAGGCAGAAGTAAGTGTACTGCTCCAGTTCAAAGAAAGCAAAACCTAATTGTGCTCAAGGAAAAAGCAATGGGGAGGCTTATTCTGGTTATGGTCCAATCAAACACCTGCAGTCACATGAGGCTTCTGGAACTATGTCACCTGGACAGGTTCATAGAAATCAGTAGAGGATTCAAGACAACTTGTGCCCCCTCACACAGCCACCACAGACTTCTTTGGGTTTTAATGATTGCAGACTAACATAGAAATAAAACCGAATCAAAACTCACCAGGACTCTGACTTGAAGATCAAGACAAGTGAAAGGAGAACACAGACACTCCAAAAAGCTCTGGAGCTTGGCATGCATTTTGATTTTCTTTTTGATCTTTTACAGCAACTAGCAAGCCAATGGCCTTTATGAATGTACAGTCCTAGGTCTGATGCTTGCTGAGAAAAAGTGGATGCTAATCTAGCTCATGGCTCTTTTTCTTTTTTTAATGATCAGAAATCTTTTTAAACTTGGTTTGCACAGCATGAATAAATTTAATTAAAGGAAGCAGCAAAACTAAATACCAATATGCCAAAAAACTGGCCACAAACCAAGTGGATGCTTGTATTTAAAGTAAGTCAAATCAATATAGCACATGCTAGAGAAAAGCAGCTAGGACTGGAGAAAGAAGGTATACATTTGCAGGGGCCGACATTAGGAAGATCAGTTCCCTAATTCCTACTTACACTTCAGCAATTAGTGGAAGTGATAAAAGGCAGTCTTTCAGTGGTCTGAGGAATGCAATGAAGCCAAGAAAGAGGAAACACTAAGTTCACCTACCTAACCAACTACATGTGGAAAATGAACTGAAGTCTGTTCTCAGGGAAAATAAAAATTTTTGAATACAAGCAAGAAGTCTGGATAGCCAAGAAACCCATAGAGCAGACAGCTGTTTGGTTATTTGCACTATTTTGCAGTTCTTCGGTATGTTTTATGATCTAAGGGCACTGGAATCAATACACAAGATTTAAAGCATGGGTTATCAGACTTACACATTGACAACAACACAGTTTTTCTCCTTTATTTTTGTGTTCTAATAATTTCTAATTCTCTGTTTGTCTGTATGACTATTGTTGAGTCTTGAGCCAACATTCCCAGGCTTATCACAGTGACTCCAGGAGTCCTTTTCTGCATAATAATATCTAGCAGATTTAAAACTACAGTTTAATGATTCTGAGAGACTTACAAAAGTCTCTCAGTCTGCAAAAATGCCTTCTAAAGATAGAGCCCAAAATAAATAGAAGATCTGTAGTCAAC
The DNA here is from genome assembly GCF_024509145.1 of Vidua macroura. Lineage (NCBI taxonomy): Eukaryota > Metazoa > Chordata > Aves > Passeriformes > Viduidae > Vidua > Vidua macroura. Next base: position 13,771,761 of record NC_071578.1, read on the forward strand.
TGGTTAGCTACAAATAGCTAGAAAGACTGTAGTAGCAGTATGCTAAGGTAGTAAGCTAATAAGGAAAGGTGGGCAGTGCTTGGAAATTTGTGTGACTCAACCCATATAAAAGTTCTAGCTCTTAAGGCTTTTGCAAATCTGGAGTTGGAACAGACAGCTATAAGCTGCTGGATGATTCTTACCCTACAGAAAATCCTGTAGTGAAAAGAAAACTTCAGCTGCACAATGTCTGCTCTAAGGCAGCAGTACCAAAAGGGGTTTAAGTCAATCTAAGTGCAGGTCACCTAGCCTGCAATCCAGAGTCTGGAGTTCTTCCTTCAAAGGCATTCACTGCAGAAATAAGACATTCTACTGTCCAAGTCAGAACTCTCTCTGTTCTAAATACAAGTACCAAGGATATTGGGGACCAGGCAGTACTGACATCAGGAGGGACTGAGAAGGTAAAGGGGGAGTAGAGATGACTAAAATACTGAGAATGCAGCTGTGCAAGTCAGGTTTATAAGAATTACAGCAGTTACGAAATTCCTATCAAGACAATGGGATCAACTCTGTCCCAACTAAGTGACTCCTCACAAACCCCAGACACACTCTGGGATCTCAGACTAATCTGCATTGCACAGCGGAGGAAAAGGAATAGACAGAGTCTGTGATGAGGGCAAAAATAAGGAAACCAAATAATTTCTGATATGCTGAAGGAGTGAAGCTTGTTAGCATTTTAATTTGTTGAATTATTCCCTTTTGTGCTGTTGGAATGTGTCATTCTTCTGAAACTCCATCTGGGCAATGACCAGAACTGAAACAGAACGAGACCATTAATGCTTGGAAGCATCCATAGCCAACACAGAAAACGTTTTCTGCCTGCAAAACCAGAACTGCTTAAACCTGACTGCTAAATTAATTTAAAAAGAACATTTAAACAGCTATTGGGACAAATGGAAATGCAGAGGCTACTATCCAAGATAATCACTAGCAAGGGCAGGCCTGATAGGATGCTGAACGCTGTAGGCTGAGACACTTTTTGACTGAAATGGAGATGTGCTGGAAAGCTGGCCAGCAGACAGTCAGCAAGGTGAAGCTGAGTGGGAGCAGAGACTTGGGCATGGACCACACAGAGAAAACAGCTCAGATGTTTCTGAGAAATTAAACTGTCTGCTGCTTATTACTGTCCTCAGAGAAAGACATCCATGTGCAATCTCTGGAATAAACACAGAGGCACCAAAGGTTGCTGACACTCATTTGTTTCTAGTCCTTTCTCCTTATACATGACAGAAACTATCAGAGCCCAAGATAATAGCTATGCCTCTGAAGAAGTCCTGGCATGGTTAAATGGCATCTTGCAATCAAAACATACTTGAAGAACAAAAAAGCCCTGTATGCCTTGGAACACAGTGTTTATCCTGTAAACATTTCTTCCACTTATGTCCTTAAAATATCAGACCTACCACCCCTTCAGCACCAGCACTCTCACGATTCATATGCTCCCAGCAACAACCCCAAACACTAAAGGAGATAAATCTCTTCAGAATAAGTAGCTGAGAAAGACTGAAAAGAGCCATCTTAACTCTGTGACAGGGAACTTTTATCTCCACAGACATTCAGATGCTGGAAGGGCAGGAAGGACATGACACAAAGGTGAGGTTTATTGCTGACAGGCCAGATAAGATTACAGTGTTGGCTGTATACCCACCACTGACAATCAAGGAAAAGGTGACTTGTGCTGGCAGCTGTTCTCTCCAAAGTATGAGGAGAACAAAAGAACCCAACCTATGCTTCCTTTCCAAAGCACCTTTAGCTGTTCACTCCTCAAGCTGAGCCTATCAGCAAGTTGAGCAGCAAGCTGGAGAAGTACTTGTCCACAATGCCTGCCCTCTGAATCAAGAGCATGCACCCTTTGTTGTCACAGCTCTAAACAGAACCTGCTGGCTATAGAGATGGGATATACTGGAGACTTAGGTAAAGACTATGCCACTGTCCTGGGGAAATGAAGCTGATCACCAATGCTTCTGCTTTCTCTATATATTTCTCTTTTGCTATATTCCATGGATCAGTACCTGCAGGATCTGTGATGGAAATATCATCTCCACTGTAATTTATGCAGTCCTTGGAGGACACCATTGTTCTACAGCCTAAAAATCCCTGTGTGAGGACTTAATGCTCCCAAGTGCCTCTTGGACATTAAACATTTTGAAAACTATTAGCTCAGATGGGTTTTTGAAGAAGGCTCAGGGAAGCCACTTCCTCAGTATTTCTTATGAGAAAAAGGTAGCTCTGATCTGGTAGAATAAAAATTACTGAGAAGGAAGATGAGGAGGAGAAGGAGAAACAAAGTCCACACAATCCACATTGCCTGTATGCAAGGAAATGAGATTTGATTTACTCTGTGATCCTGAGGTGTATTCAATCTCAGCCTGAATTTCCACTGCATAAATTCAGCTTGGCTGAGCAATGTCCCCATTAGAGACTGTCCAAAGCAACATAAGATAACTCACAAATGAGCTTTGAAGCTGAAGGTTCAAAACCTTGGTGAAGTGGGGGTTTTTAGCATATTTTTGCATGAGCAACCCATAAACCCATGTCTTTCCAGAGTTTGAAGAAGACAATATAAAGAAAGCAATTAGATACAGTGCATACACAACTCCTTATTGTTGCCAATTAATCAATTTATTTATTTAGTTCACTGGTTTAATTTCCTCTTCCTACACCACAGAGAACAACTCTGGGTCTGTTTTCTATGAGTCAAAGGGATTAGATGACAAGCTGAAGTCACTCACTAAAAGGACTTGAGGGCTTCAGGTTCAGGGATTAATAACTCAGCAGCTTTTTCTCCAGATTTTAAAACCTTTAATTTGTACTGCATCAGCTGGTTGTTTTACTTGCACAACTATTTTTGTTTAAATGGGAATCAAACCCTGCTCTTCCCAAAATGCTGCTGCATTGCCGTCTTGATATTATTCTCACATCCAAATTTTTGACTATACGTAAAGAGGATTTCATGCTTGCTTAGCAAATTTCTTAAGAAACTGCACCTTATGCTAATACACAAGTTCAAGTTCTACTTGGCTTTTCCTGAATAACCAGACATAACAGCTGAGCAGTCCCCTCAGGAATTCAACACCACTAGAAGGCCTGGGTGGAAGCTTTGGACCAGGTCTCTCTGTGTCTTCAACTCAGTCTAACATTTCAAAGAAGCTCTTCAAAATGTTTGCCTGCATTTGATCACATAGTAACACACTTTTAAGGATAAAGCAGAGGAATCCACTCTCACCCTCAGCTAACACAGAATAAATTGGTACCACACTTATCTTGCTACGAAAGCCAGTGGCAGAACCTAAAGGGGGTCATATTTTTAATTACCCTGTAGAGACTGTGATCTTACAGTTCTAAATATCATTTGCTAAAGGGAGTTTCAGTGAAACAGTGCTATAATTTAACCCCAACACTTCTATCATCTTAGACTGTATGAATAAAACACAGAAGCAAATCTGCAGGTTGAAAAATTCAGGTACTTTAAAGGTCTGGGGTTTCTTGGAGCCTGAATTGGCCTGACACAGCAAAGACTAAATTTCTTCCATATGCCTTTCCAAGGCCCAACTTGTGATTTGTGCCTAGAGCTTTTATTTGGTGTATTTTCACAAAATGCAATAAGTAGAGCTGTTCACTTTGTTTACTGCTTCTAGACAACAACTGCCATCCACAATCAACTCAGAGAGGACAGCAAGGCAGGGCTGGCAGCAGCCACAGGATGCAGCATAGCAGCAAATGATGGCTGTGCATTAGGAAAGGTGCCATCATTTTTCCTTCTCGACTCTCTAAAATATGTGAAAGGCTACCCAAGGCACACAAAGGCTACAAAAAAAGATATGCCTAGTGTCCTCTTAAGGCCCAATCCTAAGATGACTACCAAGGCTTTAGGAACCAACTGAACTTTCCCAGTCACAAGTCTCCAAAACTGATGCCAGAAAAAATTCAAACACCACAAGAACTGCAGAACCGAGAAAAGCAAAAAAGAAATAAAGTGACCTACTTTATATTCTGTTATCACATGCTGAAAGAGACCGAATCATAAAATGTCAGAAAGGCACACGTAAAGGAATCCTCTCAAATGTGTGCACTGTCAGCAGTGCGACAGCACTCCGCCACCCACAGAAAAAACAAGGGCAGGGAAAAAACTCCAGTCAAATACCATGCCAGAACAATAGTTCAGTACCCAGAGAGAAGGGAACATACAGTAGGAGCTATAGAGAACACAAGAAGCCTGTGATCTGAAATGCTACTTGCCCTTATTCCAGCAGGCTTATCAGAGCCTCTGCCAAGGAGGGACACTGAGCATCAGAACAATCCGATCGCCTTTTCAAAGAGAAAGTGACAGGGGACAGTTGTCTTAAGCATTTTGTGGCTATTTCTCCACCATCTGTTCTTGACTCAGTTACAAGTGGCAGGGCAGAAGAATCTGCAGCAGTCTGTAAACACCCAGGTACAACTGTGTAAGGTGACTGCAGAGGGTTAACAGCCCAGAGTCTGGATTAATCTTTTCAATAACAACACTGTTAAGAATTGGGAAGAGGCTCGGGAGAGTGTAGGCAGGTGATTTTCACCCTCCGTTCCCCAGGTTTCTACAGATGAATACCATAAAAATAAAAGCCACTTACTCCCCAGATTTAACTTCACAGATTTTTGCATCATTCTTTCCTAAAATAAAGATCGGGATCAAGCCAACTGGCCGTTCTCCTTCAAGCATCTTAACCTGACCTTTTCCAAACTCATCACAGAAAAAGGTCTCCATGACACCTAAGCTGAAGTCACTCTGAGTTATGATCTCTTGTATGAAAAACATGGCAGCTTCAATCCTCATTTCACAACAGAACGTTACTTGCATCTTCAAATCATGCCTTACTCAACTGAAGGGTTTCTGGGTGATGATGAGGGACCAGGCTATGCCTTAAGCTAACACGACCACATGTTAACTAACTTCCTGAGCAATTAGGACAGGAGTGGTCAGTGACCAATTTCTTTATGCTAAAACATTTGGTATGACATTAACTGCCCAGCCCCAGTACCACTTATTCCTAGTTCTGATGTATCAACACACTAAATAGCAACAGAAGCACTTTAGGACTCAAGCAGTCCAGGAATATTACCCCTCTGGGGACTACTGAGGGTGGAAAGCTCAGCAAAATCTGCATGATGTGGAAAACTGTCATCAACCAGAGAAATTAAGGTTCAGATCATGTTAATATACTACCCTGCAAAAAGTGTGTCACGCTCAGGTATCTGCAAAGAGGCTGAGATGAAGTATTACAGCAGATTTCTTTTTATTATTCTGAGAAGGGGAGTTTAGCCCAGCAACAGACCTAAGTTTTCTCTCTATGCCTATAAAGTGACTTGTAGGTGGTACTGTAATTAAATAGGTCCATCCCTTAAAATAGAAAAGCACATCTTTACAGCTGAGGTGAGAACTAAGACTCTGTAGTGAGATGCTTCCATCAAGTCACTAGTTTTCAGGAGCATAAATGGCAGGGTAGAAAATTCCCAGCAAAGCAGCCCGGATGCAAAAAATTAAAGCAGACAATCAAAGTCTAAGTTCCAGCATGCCTACCTCAGCTCTCTCACAAATCCACATTTCTGTTTTCATCAGCGGAAAGATTGTTCTTGTTCTAATGTTTCAAGATGTTCAACAAAAAGAGCACTCATTGCAAAACACAGCCTTTAAGAACTCTACACTGCAGTTCACAGCTACCTCTCTTCAGGAATGAAAGGGACAAAACCACCTGCAGATACAGTCACATAAAGCTCCATCTAGAACCACGTTCTGTGTTGTAAGCTGTTTATAAAATGACAGATAAACTTTGTGGTGACAGAGATAGCTAATGTTTCCTGCAAGCTGGACAGGTGCCTGAGTCCAGCAAAGCACCACCGTAACACAGCTGAGCAGAAGCTGGTACCTAGGTTTGGGGAGGAGTATATGTATTTCTAGTGCAGAAGAGAACTGGAAAAGGAGACTCAGTCATTAATCAGCCAGCCAGTCTTCCTTTAAACTCTTGGAAAGAGAACTGCTGGCAGAATGAGACATCTCAGGGCTCTGTGTGACTTTCAGATTCACATACGGATTGATTCGTCCTGGGTTTGGAGCATTATTTGCCACTGAACTAGGAGAAGGCTGCAAATTACAATGCGCTACCTAAGTGAAAAGAGTGGTGCCTTACTTGCAGGAAGAGCAATAGTTTGGTTTACAATATGCTGAAGAAATATAACCAGAGGGGAGTTGACAGCAGTGCCCAGATTCTCACAGTATTCCCCCAGTTGTGTTATTTTCAGCTTTCCATTGTGTTAAACATGCTTACGGGGCTCCATGGCAGCTCAGTTTGCTCTGAAAAAAAAGTATTGCAGACCTTCCTAAAGCCAAAGCACCCCAAGAAGAGTTAGCTGGCCACCTCATATCAGCTCCCTGACACGAAATCTCACTGCTATAATGATGCCTTGTCTGTCCCTGCAAGCAGCTGCCACTGTCTCAGAGACAGAGGCTCGTTCACTTGCCATCACAAGTGGGAGAAGCACTCATAAGAGCTTCTACAGCTTTCATATAGGACCCAAAACCAGCATTTTCTGAGTAGTCAGGAAGCCATAGAGTATGACTTCAGCAGCATCCTCTGTGTATTTTTACATCCAACTCAAAAACAAATGCAGTCTGCCAAATTACAGCTGCAGAGGAAAATACACTTGGGAAACCACGATAGGGTTTGTGCACAAATAAGCCTTCAGCAGGACAATTCATTAGCAGGATTCTGCACACAGTGACACTTACTGGCAAAGTTTCCAGCTATGAGACTAAGGCATATGGCAGGAGTCACTGGAAACAATGTTGTTATGTAACAGTCTGCACATTACCACCTTCTCCAATTGTTGAGATTGTAACACTAGATTTTCCATACTTATCCATCTTACTGCCAAAGGTCATCCTAACTAAGACCTGTTTTCACGGAAGAGAAAATCTTGCTAGTTTAAACTAACATTGATACAACTGTGACACAGCAGTTAACATTTATTCTACTGATGCTTGCTGGGTGGCACCAGCTTATTCTAAAATAGTATGTACTGTCAGACAATGTTCCACAACACTTTACTAGTTTCTTGTCTGGGAGACTAGAACACATTTTTCCTCTTAGAAATTCTTGCTGTGAAGCAGTTATTGGTGGAGAACATAAATCCACAGATCGGAATATGTGAAAGAGGAACTCCTCCAAACAGGTGCTCAGGTGAAAGCAAATACAGGGCTATGAATTAATCCTTCTGCAGGCCTACACCCCTGCCAGCTATGAGGCAGATGCTGCTGCTCAAACAGCATGTGCTGCCAGCAGTACTTAGCTCCCCAGGAGCTTATCTGTGCCTTAACTGAGCCATGGGGGAATCCTGGGGCCCTCTGACCAAGGCAGTGGAATTGATTTATAGCCTCTGGCATTTGGCTGATGAACCACCTTCCCCAGCTTCCATCGCTCCAGACATCCATTCCCCCAGCTTGCTGCCTTTTGATGGCACATCTTGGTTCCCTGAGCAATCCCACTGCCTGTCTCAGATCTCCATGAAGACAGGAAGAGTGACATACATCAGGGGTGCCATCCTCTCCACTATTAAAAGGTTTGAGGTCTCTACTGTGGACAATAAATTTCTACATACCGTCTTAACATCCAAATGTCAAGTGTCAGAGAGCCAAAAAACTAATCTTACAGCTGAGTGGATCTCTGTTCAGATGTAGCACCTTTTGGCTCAGTAGCATTTACTCTCCTGCTCTGGGAGGGGTGGAGACCACAAAGCTCCATTTGTTTCCCACTTTGAAATCAGAGCGTGACCCAATTTGTCACTTTTGGGAAACAGCTGCAGCTCCAGCTAGAGGATCCAGAAAAGGAAGGCAGAAAAACATCATCTGTAACAGCAGGATACTATCAGAGAGAAGGAAGAGTACCAGTCTCTAAAGGCAGGAGTTTTACCTTAAAGAAGCTCCAGAATGAGCAGGGCTGGCAGTCACTGCAGTCGGTCCCCTTTTGTGAGGGGAAAATGTGACTCCAGGAGTGGTTGCTCACAGCCACACTGCTGTCTGTAGCTGGCACAGCAGGCTGCAGTCTGTCTGCTTTCAGGACTCCCAAGCAGAGGGGCTACTGAGTGTAAGGAAGCTTAGGGTGGAGCTCAGGACTAGAGCAACAAATCATAGTGCTATAAATCCAGCTTTACAGAGGACGATCAAAGAAGTGTGCACGGTATCTATAGGCATTATGGCAAAAGCCAACACCTATTGTTCCTGTTTCACAAGGGATTAAAGAACCTTCTCAATCTGAAGTTTTACAAAATGCAAATTGAATAGTGCGTTCACACAAGCCAGACGTTGACAGCTTCTGCTTTAATCACAGATGTGCAGAGTTGTAATTTAATCTTTATAAATGCAGACTGTTTTTGATCATTCTGTTGCAATCCTCTGTGGAGCTTTCCCTGCCCTATACAAGCGCTTAACGGTGACGGGAATCCCTAACACTGCTCCACACTTCCTCAGCAGCCTTCCCTGGCAGATCTCAGGGCACTTCAAATGCTGCCTGGCTCCTCAAGGGCTCCCTACTGGCTTCCCTCACTTAGGAGGACACAGGGCTCAAGGTTTGCTCAAAGCAGCACAGTGACAGCAGGAAGGAGTTCAGACCCCACCCTGCAGTCCCTTCCTCTAGGCAACCCACAGCTCCTTTTCTAGTTTTAGAAGCTATAAAAAGCAAGTATGTGCAAAAGAAGCACATATAAAGCAAATTTGAGAAGTATTTTGTGAAGCTCACAAGCTCACTGGTAAAGAGGACAAGCACTGGAACTAGAGCAACATCAGCCTGTCTCCACAATGTGGACTGGGAGCTCATTACAAAGCTGAACCTATGGTTTGTGCTCAGCTGTGAATCAGGCTGGGCTCGTAACTCACGCCACTGAGTGTAGCTTCTGTAGCCCCAGCACAGAAACTTATTTAACTCCAGGAGACTGCATTCAGTGGCAGCCAGCAGAGAGTAGCACCTCCCCAAGGCAGCTCTTCCAAGCTAAGTCCCCAGCATTCAGTGGTCACCTGTACTACTGAAGTCTTCGGGCCTTTATCAGTCCCTGCTGTAGTGGCAAAGCCAGGTGAGGATGTGCAAACAGCCATAAGAACTGAAGGCATGCCTTGCTTTGAAGTTTAATGGACTTAGTTTGTTACTAGTTTGTACCTCAAGGCAGTCCCTTATCTGCCCAAGAGGGCAGCTCACAAAAGTGGTGGAAGCAAGACATGCCTCGGCATCTGCCGTGCTCAAAGGGTGGAAAGACTTCTTTGCTCCAGGAGCAGCCAAGGTTTTTTGGGATCACACTGCCTCTCAGGCCCAGAGCAGCTAAAAGTCCCACCAACAGTAAGAGGCAGGATGCTGGGGCACCTTTGTGTTGAGCCTGAAGGAAGGGAATGGAAGGGTTTCTCCCATTTCTTAGTGGAATAGGGCTGCATCTCTCCAGTAGCAGCTGTTTTTAAAAATCAAAGTCCTTCTTTTGTCTTTCTAATGGCCTAGCACAGTTGTCCCCCCTCCTCCACTGACGCAGTTTACTGCATTCTGCATGTTAATAAAAGGCACTACACAGCACAAAGTCACTGCTCCAAAGCTCACCTCCAGCTCCAAATCTCCTTGCTGCAAAGCTGATCAGACCTTGGAACCTGTTCAGACCCATTCAGTCTGGCACACTGCATAGAGCAGTCTGAGATGTTAGTAAATAGTAGGGACATTTCTCTGATAAAACAGAAAACAACAAAAGCAACAATAACATAAAAAGAGGACAATAGTTAAACACCCATCAGCTAAGCAAACCAGCAATTTGCCAATTCCAGAAGACTTTTTATATAGATTGTTTCCAATTTCACCTGGTGCAGCTCTGCTCTTTCTATTTAAACGATAAAATCTGTTTCAAGCCATTAGTCATGAGTAGGTGTCTGTAATGAGACCAGGAAAGCCAACATCCCTGCCTCATTTGCAAAGACACGATGACTTTAAATTAAGGTCTTGCCTTGGTGAGCCCTCCTTAGCTGGAGTTTCACGTTCCCACTACTGTGTGCAACACAACACTAGCAGCCTTGAGACCTTGTGCCCCAAAGCTCACTGCATTTCAGAAGTGAAGCACCATTATGCCAAGACCATTATAAAGTATTTCTCAAGTCCTCAAGACACTTTATATTAATGTAAGAGATTAGAGGGATTTACTGTGGTAGTACCTAGCACTGACAGTACTCTGCATTTAAAAAATATCAAACGCAGACATTGACAAGAGGCTTTTAACACCACTGCCAGCAGTGCTAAAAAAAGACAAAGCATTTGGTATCTGCCAGTGATTTTGCTACTAGTTATGGAAACCAGAACAAACTGAATAAACCCTGACATCAATGGCTTGGAATTAAAACATTTTAGGGCAACTAAAACCAATGACACCCTTTTGTGTCTTTCTATGCAAGTGACTTGTGGAACCTCCTTGAGCAGCACTGCAGGTTAGTCCCCCAGAGCCTCACCAGGTAACAGAAGGCCATTTGGATTGGGGTGGCAAGGAGGAGCATTCAACAACTGAGATATGACCTCAGTGAGAGGGAAATGGCTTTGTGAGATGGTCTGACCAAACTGGACTGCAGCTGCTGGGAGTGCTGGGTTAGTGGTTGAACTAGATAATCTTCAAGTTCTTTTCCAACCTGAAACAATTCTATGGTTCTACCTGAGATACAAAGGTACTACAGTGTGAAACAGCCCAAGGATTACACTCATTTGTCACAATTTCAAAAGTGATAGAGTTGTCCTGCTTTTCCATCACAATCTGTTCTGGCTCCCAGCACTTTCCATCTGCAATTACCAGACATAAAACACGTGTTCACAGCAGTCTCTCACACTGAACTTTACCTCCATTTTGGAGATGACATAATGTCCCCACTGTGGCTGGGAAGAAATAGGGGCTTCTACTTAAAAAAACCCACAGAAATGTTCCTGACTGACAAGCTTTATCAGTCCTGTGTGTCTGACATCTCGTTTTTAAGACCCTTAGAGAGGAAATTGTGGAGAGAAAAAATGCCAAAGAGAAAACAAGACCTCAGTGAGCAATTTCCTAACTGGCACAAGACTCAATTGGCATGCAAAGCACCATAACACATTCCTACTCAGAGAAGGTTCAACCCAAACTAATGGGTTCCTCTCACTTTAGCCTTTCTTGAAAGCTGTGCTACACTGCTATCAGGCAGAGAGCTGCCTTCTTAGAAACAGCTGCTCTTTCACATCCAGAAAAGGGCAGATGTGAGACCACACCTAGACCATTCATGCTGCATTTTGATCCTTTCTGTTTGTCTGCATTTGCTCTTCTGGAGCAACTCTTGTGTTGCTGTTTCCTCACTGCCTTGACCCTGTTCTCTACAACTGCTTATGCTAGAAAATATTTTGGGAGCTTCCCAGATCAGATATGGCACCGAGAAAGTCTACTGCCTCCAATATATTAAGTACAAGGCAGTCCAATCATCTGGAAAGTACAGATAAGCCTATGAATTCATTTCATAAAAGGCTATTTTGCCCTTTGACTCAAGAATGTACCAAAACCTCTTTGAAGACATGGGAATAATCACTTGCATGGAAGAGCTAAAATTACATTGGCAGTTAATGGTCAATCCCATCTTTTTGACTGTGCAGCATATTTCAGTCCCTTAAAGGACGTGCAGGGAGGAACCAAATGTGTTGAGAGAGAGAATACCACAAAACAACAAATTAACACTAAAGTCAGGTTTAACAAATTAGCAAGTGAGGAAAGATGCCAATATCTAGCTAAGACATTCCCTGCTTCATGGTGAGGAACTACAGCAAGGTCAAAACAGCTAATGACTAGGAAGGATTCTGAGTTTGCCTTGGCAAGGAAATGCTTTGCAGAAGGCACTGAGGGTCCCATAGGGTTTACAGACTGAAGTGGCTCATCTTTTGCTTGCCACTGGGAATCTCCCACTCTTTGCTGGAGAGAATATGGAATGGAAAAGGTCTTTTCCCAGTATTTCTGATCAGAACATTGGATAAACCCCTTAACATTGGATAAACCCCACAACAGTCAGCAAAGCAGTTCCATGAAGTCTTACAAATACACTTGCCTAGACCAGAAACCTGTATATTCAGACTATGGTTCCTGGAAATCTCTAGGGCTGAGAACATACAGTGGCATTAACAACCTATTCTTAAAACAATCCCACATTCATCATTTTCAAGGGCCTACAAATTCCCCCAGCATGTAATATTGTTAAAATTAATGCTTGTAAATAAAAAAGAAGAAAGCCCTGAAATGACAGACTTAGAATAGTAATAAATGGACATCACTAATTAACAAGGTAATAAAGGCTTCAATAGGATTAGGAAAAGAAGAAGATAGAGCAAAATCTCTTTCAGCTGATTACTTAGCTAAATTTAAGGATATTAAAATATAAAACTAAATAAATAAATAATCTAACACATGAACAGGGTGTCAGAACTTAGCTTCAGGTGAATTTGAAACAAAGCAGAGCAGCTGGAAATTCCCCTTCAGATAAAGCTATATCAAACACATACCTGCCTGAGCAGCAGGAGATTACCACAGAGGACTGTGAGCAGCAATGAGAATCTAGAGAAAGACTGGTGTCTGAGAAGGAAATCTTAATTAAAAGGAAAGTTTGACCCTTAAAATTCTAAAACCAAATGTTTCCAGTAAAGAAATACCAATCTTCTGAAACTACTGGAATAACTCAAAGGAGAAAATGACCAGTCCCAAATGTAGTATCTGTGTGTGGACACACAAGTTAAATGCCAGCATTAAATATTTCAATGTGGTACTCTTCAAAAGACAGGGCTGTAAAGGATGGTGGATACTGTGTACAAAATATTTAAGAAGAGCAGAGAAATGGGTAATTAAGTGAACACACAAGTTAAAACAAAGGTACAGCTGGAAGGAAAAACAAAAAAAAGGAAAGAGAGTGCAGCAGCCAGAAGGCAAGCTTGATCCCTCCCCTTCCCACACACATGCTGAACAGCTCACAATGAAAACAGCAAATTCTGCTAGCCCACAAAAGCCAGACCCTGGGCTTGATCTGGGCCAACTACCAGTATGTCTCAAGTACTTACAGCTACTGACAGAGGGAAAACCACAGTCCCAACACACAGAGTTCACTGGCATAACTGAAAGTGGAGGCAAGAAGTCTCCATCCCTCTCCTCCTCGTGCAGTAAATTGCAGAGTGCTGAATAAACACCCTGGGACCACACACTCCCTCATCACAGTGACATCTCCCTTATTTCTCTGCAGTTCATCTCGGGCTATTATTGCTTTATTTTGTTTGATATTCTCCCTATGTTGAGAGAAAGCATGAAGGGAGAAAAGAAAAAAGAGAAATCAGTCTGCCTTTCAACTTCCTAATCATCTTCCTCAAAATGCTCCATGCATCAGCACTGATTTCATTATCTGCCTGCTGCTAGGGATTTTATTTAAAGAATAACACACAAGGAAGAAAGGATTTAACCTGACCTCCCTGAACTGCTGAGGGATGAATACTACACAGGGCTGACAGTGAAAAGCTCATTTCCTTTCTCAGACTAACTCAAAGACTATGCAAAATTCCTCTCTATCCAAGCCTCCAGTTTTAAATTAGGCTACCAAAGGCTTTTCTTTTTTAGAGACCTGGGTTGATGTAATCAGTGTATCATCAATGAATGAGGATTGATAACACAAACCATCGCTATGGATACAGTGACTCTCAGAGGCAGAACAATAAGGAAAACTGAGTAAATTAAAACCAATGTTCTTCTATCCAACTACACCAAGAAGAGAATAAAAACCAGTAGGGGCCACCTTTTTTTTCCCCACTGCATCAGTACAGCATTCATCCTAAGTCTTTGGGGTGTTACATATTACAGATCAAATAGGTTAATAAATGAAAAGGTTACTGGGAAACATGGAAGGGTAGAATCAAGAAATCGTAAAAATATAAAGGACGGAAAGAGAAATGAATTGCAGAGCAGGATACAGTCAGGATCTTCTAGCATGCACAAGCATGGGATCCCATCCAGTGGAAGAGGCAACCCAAGGTGACTTAAATGAAGTCTATCCTGGACTGCATAAACAATTTCTTCTCCAGAAGGTCCAGAGTTGTTGATGCAGCTGTATCTGGGATGATTCCCCAAGCTCTCATTGGCAGCTCTGCATTTTGTCCACCACATGCTCCTGCAGAGTCATTTATCTCTCTAAGAGTGATTAATGTATAATTCTGATATTTTATTTTGGGAAATAGGCCATCTCTTCTATTCTTGAGACCACTCACAGTAGCCTATTTTCAAAAAGCCACATTTACAAATTTATGCAATACAAGCAGAACACAAAGATAGCAAACCAGCAAACAAATTAAGGAAGGGAAACCTAACACAATCACCCTGTTTATTAAAAACCTCTGCTTTTTAAAATCTAACCCAACTGAATTCAATTACCCTAGAAAATTGTTACCAGTTGCTGTCAGAGCTCTAGGTCCCCAATATCACCAAAAGAAAAACATCAAACTATGCTCAACAGTTCTCTGATAACTAAGTTTGCTGCCAAAAACTTCCTGTCCCATTTAAAATGCCAGCATCCTCACAGTGTCCAAATACACTCGCTGACAATGCTGAATATTTTTCTTGTTTGTACCCATCCTTCTACATCGGTGGGACCAAAATCTCTGTATGTGGTGGTAAAATTGGCTAAAGCAATTCTTCCTTTTCTTTCTCTCACCTGCATCTGAACAAGGAACACAAGAGTCCCACTTGCATCTCCTACTGCTGCCACATCATCAGTCCCAGGGAGCACAAGGTCCTCCTGAACATCCATATTCCAGAGGTCAACAAGAGAAAAGGCCACGGCATGCTTGGCTTACCTGATCCTCGGAGAGCTGTGATATGTGATTCACTGCAGCATAAGACTCTATCTTCGGGTTGAAGTGATTGATGATGGCTCTGAAACAAAAGAGGGAAATTTTCAGAGGTCTCAGGAACAGCTTAGAGATGCAACAGAAATTCCCTGCCAGTCTGAGTAGGTGCACATGGAGCCAGTCCTGCAAGAAATTCCTCCCTCACCACAAAGTAGTGTTTGCTGTGCTGAAGGCACACTCTCTGCTGAGGCCAATGCAGATCCTGACGCAAGCTCGCTGGAAACCGCAAGCAGGCACTGTCCTACACATGGGTGCATCTGTCCCAGCAGATACTGGCCTGTGCTTGCTGCTCTGGCAGGGGAATTGCTGGGAACAGGCTGCAAATTGCTCTGCGTTCCAGCAGAGCAACAGCAAACCTGGCCATCACTGCCCCAGGCTGCTCAGGGAACTGCAGCCCCTCAGTGTCACCTGACATTTTGCGAAACTTTGTTGCCTGATATGATGAAGCTGATGGTTTATTGCTTTGGATTTTCACTCTGTTTAAAATGTTGTAGCTGGTTGACTTGTAGTCATCCATCACTACAACACTACATTTTGAATTCTTACCATAATGACTTCAGTGCTCATCCCCAGTTCAGATCATTAGAGATAACTTATGTCACTGTCACAAACACAGCAGCAAATACTGGTCACTCCTGCTCTTCTGCCTAATTTCTCCCACTAGCTGCACCAATCTGCACCACTCCCTTCCCCTTCAAGGTGGATCTAGAAGCAGATGTGAGAAATCTAAAATCAAAAGTAAAATAACAACTGGGGGAAAAAGCCCCACCAAACTGCAGCTGGAGCATTTCCTCAGCCTTCCTTCTGCTTGTCAGGTGCTGCTGCAAAGATAAATGGCAGGACAGAAAAGACTCCCTAGAAGAGAGTTTTCAACTGCTCTAGTTGGGATATTACTCATGAGCCCCACTGCTGAGGCAAATATTCATCATGGGAATAGGCCATGTCAGTGCTCAGCACAGATGAGTTCTGACTGTGCCTGGAGAATACTTGCTCAACCAGATTACACTGCAGCAGCAGCCAGGGCTTCCACTCTCATATTCATCAGCATGAAAATTCACTCCAGTTCTCTCTGTTGTACTCTAATGGGTTCCCTCCTCCCCACTCCTCCCCCTGCAGAAGGACTTTCAGCTTTCTCCAGACCTCATCACAGCTAAGAGTTTGTGCCCTAGTCTAGGAATACATGATATCCAGTGTTGCCTGTCAGAGCAGGTGGATAAAAACCAACCTAGAAGCATCCTTATTTCCTTAAATACAGAGATAAAGAGTGTGGAAGGAGTGGAGAGAGGGAGTGGGGAAAAAAAAAACCCAAAACACAACCCAAAAATAGCTCCAACCCAAACAAAATACGCAATTCATAGACTCAAAGAATTGTTTCAGTTGTAGGGGGACCTTTAAAGCTCATCTAGCACAACTCCCCTGAAATGAGCAGACATATGTTCAATAAGATCAGGTTGCTCAGAGCTCCATCCAATCTGACCATGAATGTCTCCAGGGATGGGTCATCCACCCAGTTCCAATACCTCACCATTCTCATTGTTTAAAATTTATTTCTCATATATAATCTGTATCAACTCTCCTAGTTAAAACCATTATCCCTCATCCTGTTGCAACAAGCTCTGCTAAAACATTTTTCCTCAGCTTTCCTGTAAGTCCCCTTTAAGTAATGAAAGGCCACAATAAGGTGTACCCACAGCCTTCTCCAGTCCTCTCAGCATGTCTTTATGGAAGGGTTCATCCCTCTGAACACTTTCATGGCCTCCCCTGCACTGGCTCCAACATGTCCATGTCCTTCCTGTGCTGAGGACACTAGAGCTGGACACTGCACCCCAGGTGGGGTCTCAGAGAGCAGAGCAGCAGGACAGAATCATCTCGCTCACCCTCCTGGCTGCGCTACCTTCACTGCAACATTCCCAGGCACCCCTCATCAACACACCAGGCACCAGTCAGCACACAGGGCCAGTCACTCCTGCAGCTGCTCCTACAGCACCCATACACACTTGGCACAGGGGGACTTCTGCCTGCTCACCAACCTTGACACTTACATCCAGAAAAAAAATTCAGCAGTGCCTCTACCAGGCTTTCCATAACACCCTTCCCTCTGGAGAAGGACGAACACACAGGTGGAGACATGCCCAGACTCTTCCCATTTCAGTGTGACCAGAGTGACAATCACACTGTCCATTACCCAGCCTCTCCAACACTCTGGCTTTCAAGCTGCATGCTTCATGCCTGGCTGGACTCATATTATACTCCTACAGGACACACTGCAAGTTATTGAAAGAAAATGGAACACAGACTTACAACAACTTAACTTCTGGCTTGACAGAAGGTTTGGCAGCTCAGAGGGGTTCAGTGCACTCACATGGTTCCAGCATTTACCAGGGAACAGATTTAACATTCATTTGTACCCACTGCTGTGAAGCACTTCAACATGGGCTGCCTGCTCACAAGTCCCTGCTTGGATCTGAGTTAGTGGAGCGGCACCTGCAATCACAGCTGGGATTCACCCAGAGAAAGCAAAACCAGCAACCAGCTGCCACTGCAGTGAGAATCAACAGACATTAAGAAAGGAAAAGAATTCAAGTCTCCTTCCTCATTTCCCAAAAGGTGAATGGACAACTCCTCAGTGATTAGATGAAGTTCAGCTGTTTAATTGGTTTTAACTGTGCAGAATTCCTCCCCAACCTGACCATATGCAGAGCTGTTTTCCTGAACCCACAGGCAGCCTGGGGCAGAGAACCATGAAGAGCTTGGATTGAATCCTGGCTCTCTGTAGCCAGGTTTGTACTGCCCAAGATACCCACCAGGGCCAGGCTTTGCACATAGTGCAGCAGCTCCTTCCCACTCATCTGCTATGAAATTCCATTGCTATCCAGGCCAAAAAGCACCTTTCTGCAACAGCTACTCTCATACACCTCTGCTATTCTTCCATCTCTCAAAATATATCTTGTCCCTGTGGCATGTTTTTAGCAACTGGCCTCCTGGGATATTCACTGATTAACAGCTGGAATTCACTTTGCAGAGATGCCTCTTCAATTTGATCCTGGAGAAAATGGGAGACCAGAACTTTGAAACACAGTGTTATTGACAAAAGAACCAGTGGTTCTGCCACCATTAGTTCCCACACCAGCAAATAACAGCTGATTCTTGGCAATGATTTATTTTTACACTGTGCTTGCCTCAATTACTGCCATTCCAGCAGTCGCTTTGAGGAGGGGGGAAGGGAGCAGTTAAAGCACTTAGAAAAGATTTGTGATTATGTGTTCTACTGAGATCTTCATATTGATCATGGAGGGAAAAAAAGAAAACTGTTGTGTTTGGTATTCATGAAGCATGAACATCTTCAACACATTTGTAAAGCAAGGAAATGGTGAAGTGTCAACTGAAAGATAAAATGCTGCAGCTCCCCCACAGCCTTCCACAGTACGTGCACTTCCACGTTTCCACACTGCCAAGTCCCTCGGTGGGGCTGGCTGCCATGCGTCACACAAATTTCACAGCACCTGTGGGACACAATTCTCCAGGGACTGAGAGATGTCACTTCAGCAACACTGCCTCCTCTGACACATCCACAGTTCAGCAGTGAACTGACAAGAGGAGGCTGTCACTGGACAAAGGAAAGATACTGAATAAGCAGAAGGCTCAAGAATTAAAAAACTGACTCCCAGTGTCTTGTCTTGAGGTTAATGCTTAGTGCTCTAAGGCAGATCACAAGCCATCTCCACATTCTTTATTCCTCAGTCTCCTGGGGAGAGATGTTGATCTCCCAGTAAATACACAAGGCATACAGTGGTCTCCAAAAAATACACATCTCAGATCACTTCTTCATGCAGCTCTTCAAGCTACCGACACACCATGTGCCAGAAACATGTAGAGACACATATGAATGAACCCGCATATTTCTCAGCATGAACAACCTAGGACACTTGAATTTATGTATGTTTGCATTTATTGTATATTTATTGCATTCTTTTAATTCTTCATGAAGAAGAGAATAATTGCAGGAAAGATCACCCTGATTTAGAAACCTCAAAGTGCAGATGAATCATTTATTTGTACTAGCTGTATCAATCTTGTTATTAGACAGTAAAAGCAGGTCCCACCGTAACAGGTATTGTACCAATCCAGAGTGGTGGAAAGCCTCTGTCCCAGGGGCTAAGGATCTCAAATGCAAGAGAACAGGGAAAGCACAGAAAAGCTCATTGGCAACAGAATACGTAACAGTGCTGCTCCTGACTAAGCATCACAAAACAATTCAATTTGAGATAAACCATGGATAGAAGAAACACAGAAAGAATACTGAAGGAAGAAGTAGAGATAGGAAAAAGGAGATAGAAGGGCAGATAGGATCAAGATACACAGAGGTGAAAAACTGCAAAACAGAGAGGATCAGAGAAAGAGCAACTGATCCCAGGGCAGTCTATCATCTGCAAACTGGAAAGCTCCAACTGGTGGAAAGTTTCTACTGTGGCTATTCTTGAGGCTGCAGAAATTGGCCAGTCCTGAAGTGACTGTTACTTGCCCTTTCTCCCTCAGAAACACATATGCTGCAAGGTAAGAAGCAGAAGAATCTCCATGTGGGCCTTACTGTTTTTTTGTTCCTCAAATAGGGGCATGACACTGTGGCTCTCACACAGAGCTATGGTGAGAGAAGGAATCCCCACAGGTAAGCTGCATTCCCCTACCCTTAATGTGTTCACTGCAACAGGACTTGCTTCTGCAGTGGCTGCAGTAGCTCTCCAGACAGTAACATTAAAAAACTTAGGTTTATAGTCTTTAAAAACTGCCTAGAGTTACTCCTCGATAAAGAGAAACAATCAGTGTTGCCCTGCAGAGAGGCCCAGAATAAAAGAATTTCTGAAGATACAAAGTCTGCTGCCTGGAAACACCTCCTAAGAAAACTTAATATGGCATGTGTGGAAAGAAAAGGTTTAATTAATTCCTTAATTTAATCTGCCACTAGTTGTAACATCAAGTGTGAGAAGTGAAAGGCACCAGCAACACGAAGGTACTGCGCGCACAGTTAACAGGATCTTCCTGCCCAGGTGACCCGCCATGGTAAGGAAGGCACCTCACCCTCCTTAACCTCACAATGAGCTGGTCTGGGTCCAATGTGCAGGGAAAGCAAAATCACTATGCTCAGGCAGGCAGCATTTCTTCAGCACATTTTCTCTGACCTCCAGACTCTCCCCATCAACTTATTGCAGATGAGCTGTCTAATACCCACTCTTGCCTGACAGCAGCTACATTCCAGAGTCCCATAAGACAACACTGTCCTCTTATCCTGAGCAACAAAGTAAAGCACTGTGGAGGTGCTGAAAGTAGGCTAAGGGAAGAACAGAAAGGCTGCAAAGCTTATTATAGACATGGAAATGCTGAGCCATCATTTGCTGCATGAACCTGGCCTTTGCACCTACTTCACAGGTCCAGCACACAGTACCTGACAAAGTATTCTTGTGGATTCCCAAACATTTCTTGTACAATAGAAGTAACACCACAAGTTCGCTTCTTCCTACATTGCACTAAAGTGGAACAGAAAAGCAGCAGCTCTTGGCCGGTATTCACCCCTTCACAGGAAATCAAGGGTGACTTTATACTCACTGCAGACATTCATCTTCTCATCTGCTCATGCCAGCACAGCACACTGGGCAGCAGGGAATGCATCTCAGTCTCCACTGAGTAAACCTGAATGCATGGCAAAGCCAGCCAGCTCACTCACCCTCTGCAATGACAACTGGCACCATCTGAGATGGACAAACACTCCAGCACACACTAAGCTTCATCCATTATGAGGGCTAGGAATAGGCAAGCAGGAAAGGGCATAGCTGTCTTTCATCATACTCCACAAAACTGCTTTACTACAAAAAGGAAGCCCGAGATGAAGTAGTTGTTGTTCAGGAACAGGAATCATAAGTAACCATATATAAGTAATCATAATTTTCATAATTATAATAAGTAATCATAAGTTTCTCTGTGATTTGCCACAGCAGTTCCCTCTCCCTCCCATACATCTTAGTTTCTCCTTTATGAAATGAAAATAAGAGCAATCACTTCCACAAAGTGTTTTAACCAAGGTGGTAAGATTCAGTGCTCTACTATGTGGTATGCTGGAAACTGCTCAAGCACAAGGCAGCAAGTAAATTACACACAATACAGAGACCAAAATGAACACAAAGCCTCTCTCATTTTCTCCCATACATGCCATCACAACCATGGCTGCTGAAGACTTACGCAAAGCTTCCAAGCCAACCTTCCTGCAGCAAGCTGTGTCTCAGCAAGTGCTGTTTGGGGCAAGGATCTTGCTGACATTGCTTTCATAGGCACTCCCAAAACTCCAGACAATAAAACCCCATCTGTTCCATGCCTGCAACAATTAGATTGAGTTGCTCCATATGTACCCCACCTGGCAGGAGGTGAGAGGGTTTAGATTATTTTAACACATGTCCATGAAGCATTGCTATGAAGTACACATACCTACATACCTAAGCTGTCTCCAGCAATTAAAAGCAAGCAAACTCCCTGGAACTGTGCACCAAATTCTTCCTTCTACTGTGGTTTAACTCCAGTTAAATTTCTTTTGCTCCTACAATTTAATGAGTACTGACATTAAGCTGAAAGTCCACAGCTCACAGTGGGAGGCATCTTCCAGACACAATAATAAACTGCAGGGAAGAATACAAGACAAAAGGATATTTTAGTCAAAAGCACTTGCTTTACAGCTCACTGAAAATATCCGAGTCAGCACTGCAGCAATTTCAGAGGAGAAGCAACTGCTACACCTGTTCAATTCTGCCATCCTGAAAACTATTGATCACAATGACAGGTTCCATGGCAGAAGGAGATACATGGTCTATTTATGTAATAAGGAGGGGACGAAAGAGTGCACACACAGCAACTGAGCTTCTCACATTTCTCAGCATGGTCCCACCAAGCTCCATTCTGCAAGGGCAGAAGCAGATGTGCTTTCTGAACCACCAGGCACCTACACAGTGCAGCTTGACACTTTGCTGTATGCTGGATACTAACCTGGTATCACCACAGCTACAGGATATGCTGAATTTCTCTTTTTACAGCCCATGTCTATAAATTTAGGTCAAGCAAATGAAATACCTCACTTAACTTCCATTTGTCTTCTTAACTAAGGAAATCCTCATGGGTGAGCAGTTAAGTCATCTTTTGGAACATCTGCACAACCTCACTTGAGACTACAATTTCAGGCATCTATCCACTCACCTTTTTTCATGCAGCCAGTGCATCACTGGAAACTAATCTAAGAAGCATTTCTGTTATCTTTTCTCAATAAGTAAGCATCAGAATTCTTAGGTATACATAATCAGTGGCACTGATAGTTTAAGTGGTATGAATGACAAAAAATATTACCTAGGCACAGAGAGTGAAAATATCTATTGAAGCACAGGACACCAGACTGATCTGTGCTCCTGCTCATCTCCCAATCTGTAATTGACTGTTTGACAACAAAGCTATCACTTGATAACAAATACATTTCTCATCTCAAACATGTAATTTATGAGAGATCAAATGACATATTTTATGGCACATTTCACTACTACAAAACAGCTGGCTAGTAATGGTGAGAGTGTGGCAAGAGTTTACGTTTACCAAAGTAAAGACATTAAAAAGCCAACCCTTCAGTACACCTCAATTCCAGAGAGCAGCAGTTAACTATACCTGCTCACTTCTGACTACAAACAGAGCTGGAGCTGTGTGATGGAATAGAGAAACTCGGTGCTCAGGCCACCAGCACTAAAACCTGCAGCTCGGTCTAGCAACTCCCAGGTGTGAGAGCCAGCCATGATTTATGTCAGCATACTGGATTTTAGGCACAATGTCTGTGCTTCTTACACATCTGTGCTACCAATTTTGAAGATTCATCTGACTTTTAATATGAGAAGTTCTTCTTTGAAAGTTCCTTAATAAATCCATTTAAAAAGTACCTACTGCTTCCTGCCAGGCTGTGGTCCTGGCTTAATATCTGCACAGAGCCAAAACAACCAGTATTAATATGGAAGTAAGTTTTTCTAAGCCTTAACAACCTTTTCTGCAGCACTCATTTCCCAGTTTTTTTACGTTATATACATTCCTTTGTCCAAAGTTCTTCAGCTGCACTAAACAAGTACAATCCACAGGCCAAATAGGCTGTGGTTCTTTCAGTATCCAAGCATTCTGTGATGCAAACAGCATGGTAGTCTCCTACAGCTGGTAGATGTAGAGCAGTGAAAAGGGTTACAGAACGCTGCTTTAACATCAAATACAGCCCTTCAGCTACACCAGCTTTTAACTCCCATGTACAAGGTAACCTGCTCTCTAAAACAAACACTAAGGTATGAAGGAACAATTCATCCAGAAGGTGAGGAAAAAAACAAAACAAGGGGAAAACAAAGCACATTTGACAGTAGTTTACCATACATGTTTGCATGGCCACCTTCTCTGGTTAGGACCTGAAATAAAGCATTATGGCAAATATTTATTCTCTGCAAGTGCTTTAAGTGGGTCAGTATCTAGCTACTGCTTCATAATTCAGGTTACAGGATGCCATCCAAGCCTCCTGAGACACAAGACACGTCGCAAAACCTCAAACAGAATCTAAACCTGAAGGTTTTAAACTTCCTTTTAGTATCTTCATCAGTATTTAATCACAGGATGTTTAACTTTGAGGAAAGCCTGGATTACTGGATACCACATCTAGCACAGAATACCATATGGATGCACACACCAGCTTCCAAACACATCAAGCTAAGAGTGAGACTTAGAAAAGTTTATAAGCCATCCCACTGGGACCTTTTAAAGCTCTCTGACAAAGGCTCTGAGTAGGCTGCTAGTTTAATTAACTTAGTGAAAACTTGCCATCAACCCTGTATTATCTAGAGCGCACTGGAAACGACTCTTATTACCTCATTTTGTCAGGTGTGAGCTGCAGGTATTCCATGAGGTCCTGAACACCCTGTTTGCAGGCTGTGGCAGCAAGACAAATCTCTCTCTTTAGGTCATGGAGCACAACCTTATTTTACTGACTCAGAGTAAAACCTGTGCCTGCAACAGAAGTCCCAGAGGGAAAGGAAGGCCCCGAAGCATCAGCATTTGTCTGTACTGAGTAAGTAAAGGGTTAGAATAATGCAATTGAGTCGTGAAGTAGTTGGATATTAAATTACAGAGAGAGGAGGGGAAGGAACACTGTCTAAGCAAGAATCAGCTACAGTCAAACCTACTTTGCAAAGGAAATTAAGATGAGTCCCACAACGGTATTTAATTAACTTAATTACACCAAGTGTCAGCTATGGCTGTACCTGCACAGCCACGTAAATCAGGGTTCACAATATCAGCCTTTGAGACACTACCAACTACCGTGCCAACCAAAACCCATTATTTACAATCCAATCCTCTGAAAATACAAGATGCTGCAAACCTCACAATGTTTTTCTTGTCAGACAGGTGCAAATGAGAATCACACTTGTTGAAAAATGCCTAGTGGAATTCAGATCCTTCCAAAATCCAGGACCAAGACTGGAGCATGGATTCTGTTGACACCCCCAGACACACCCCAAGTGAATACCACATCCTCAATAAAGATGTCACCACACATCACCTGGGACAAGGTGAAGTTGGTTTTCAATGCCAAGGAAAGCTAGAGTCAAACACCTGAATGAATTACAGCGGAATGAATGGTACTCTTTTCAGGATATTTATTTCATGTCTGAAAGACTGGAGGACCTGTAGTTGATTAAGATTCTGTTTTCCTGAGATAGGGCACCTGGTTAATGGACCAGTGGAAAGCTTCATCTCATCTCCTTTGCTGTATTTCATGTATACCCATCTTCTTCCCCATTTAATTGCTTTAACCTGACCCATCTCCCTGAAAGCCTAGTCCTCCTCATCCCAATAACCACACATATCACAAAGATCTACACTACTGAGATCTCTACTCTCACTAAGAGCTGATGATCAGAAGCAAGTGATTTATTGACGTTGATTAAGTTATCAACTGAGTTACTGGCAACAAGCAGGCTGTAAATCCATTGTATCTGCAGAGTAAAATGCCACAGATAAACTCACCTGTGCCCACAGACTGCCCATTCAGGACCACAGGAGGATTGGGAGTCAACTCATCACAGCCCAGAGGACAAGGGGCAACTTTTTTTCAATTATCTGCCGCACCAAGGGTTTGCAGAATCACTTTGAGAGTGTTGGGGTTTTCTGGGTTTTGCTTTTATTTTACCCATCCTTATCCTGCAGTGGATTTCAGGCAGATGTTGACAAAACCCATTCAGCTGAAGCGGCCGTTGAAGTGTAGATCTTTGAGAACAGACTTTCCCATGTCGCAGAAGTAGAGAAATTCAGTTTCTTTTCAAATCACCCACTATCATCCCTGACATATCTATACATGCTCACCTCTCCATCAAAGCTTTGGGTTTGTCATTTAGACATACGGTTTTTTCTGCTCTGTTCTTTGTATGGGTGTTAGCAAAAGCAAGGCCAGTGAAGCACGTTTTCTATTTCAAAAGTGAAGTATGGTTCTCCAGTCTTAGAAACAGCAGCACACCAAACATTTTCAAGTAACTGCTGATGTTTTCCCATCCATCAAGTCAAACAAAAAGCCCAACTCCTACAGTGTTCTGCTACTGATATATCTTTCCTGCTTTAGAATTTAAGTGTTTTTCAAGGCTCTTACAAAAAACATAATGCAAAAAAAGGCCACATGATTTTTAACCAGTTACACGTAACATAATACAGGTGACAGAGGATCTGAAAGACCTAAGGAAGGAGCCCTGGACTTCTCTCTATAGAAGGGGAGCTAAAGGTTTGCCTCTGCTTTTTCATTATAATTGCTAATACACAACTACACACCAAGGAGGTAAATTAGTTCTAACCAGGGCAATAGT
The DNA here is from genome assembly GCF_024509145.1 of Vidua macroura. Taxonomy (NCBI): domain Eukaryota; kingdom Metazoa; phylum Chordata; class Aves; order Passeriformes; family Viduidae; genus Vidua; species Vidua macroura. Next base: position 13,797,625 of record NC_071578.1, read on the forward strand.
TTTGGATAGCTCACGCCAGTTTCTTTGTGAAGCTTAAGCTGCACAAGTCTTACACCAACAGTTCTAATTCAATATTCCAGGCTTTGAGTCAACCTCTGAGTTGTGCGACACAGTCTGTGTTTTATCCCCTCCTTTCTTTTTTCTTTTTGAAACACAAAGCATTCATGTATTCATTTAGTGCTGAAAAGGTTAGCAGACAGCAGTTGAGGAAGACCACACAACTTCCCAATTCAGCAACCACAACTGGGGCCACACAAATAAATGTTATCCACAATCAAGTGAAACTGCAAGGAAAAAAACCCCAAACTTAATGAAAAAAAGCCATGCGTTGCAGTTTTTTGAAAAATAATTAATACCAAAAAGGAAATCACCACACTTGGTTGCATTCATTTCTCTGAGCTCTATGTGATTCAGAGTCGCTGTAGTGAACAACAAAATCTAAGCATTAAAAGGCTGTTGAAATCCTGACTTGTCGTTTCGCGTTGTCAAAAATGCAGTGTTAACTACCTGACAGCTATTTCATTTTTCCTCAATTCCTTTTAGCTCTTCCATTCAAAGACTGAAGACAACACTCCTCTGGTGTGCAGCAGGCTGATTCCTACTCCTGTCCCACCTCACCACTCTTCTGTCTGCAGGCAAGGGGCCAGAATATTTTCTCTGGTGTTGTGAACCAGCATTAGCAAAATCAGCCCAGCACTAGAATTTGAGATAGGAGTGCTGTCATATGCCATGAAGGGAAAGCTGCCCAATTTAAGCATTTTAGAAAACATGGAGGAACAGGCATATCTTAAAAAAAAGGCATTCAGCACATATACAGGTCACTACTACGAAGTTTTATACTGTCAGTGATTACTGCATGCTTTTGTGATACTGCAGATTCCACCACATTTAGAGACGAAAAAAATTTGCATGTCTTCTTTCCCTTGGCTAGCATTCCTTCTGAGCATATGCATAATTACTTACTATTGATAGGCACACACTTAGAAATTTCTGACAACTTAACCCAGATCCAACACTGCTCCAGCCTGACTGATACAGCATTTACTGCCGGGTAAAATCCTGTAAAAATCTTGCTCCAAAAACTCTAGTCCAATTTGCAGCAAAAAATGTGTTAGAGCAACAGAAAGCAATCAGGCTTGCTCACTGTTCACCTACCAAACCCTGTTTCCCTTCACCCACGCTGCTCTTGCTTAAGACATCTTTCTCCTGACTGTATTTAAAAAGCATTCTTTGCCAGCAGCTCTCCAGCTAATATAAGTTAGCTTGCATGGCAAAATTTTCTCATCTGTTGCAAGACTCCTGAAAGAATTAAATCATGCAAGTCATTAGAGAACTTTAATTATTATTTTAAATAACAGGTCAGATGATTACAGAACCCATTCAGTATCAAAGCAATTAATTGCTGCTTTAACAGTCACAGTGGGTTAGCCCTGGCTAGATGTCAGATGCCCCCAAAGATACTCTTTTTCCTTCTCAGCTGAACAGGTGAGAGAATATATAATGACAAGGTTATGAGTTGATATAAGGACAGGGAGAGATTACTCACCAGTTACCAACATTGGCAAAACAGACTCAGCTTGGGGAAGTTAGTTTAATTCATTGCCAATGAAATCAGGGACGGGTAATGAGAATCCTCACACTCTTCCCCTGTTCCAGTGTGGGTCCATCCAATGGGAGGCAGTTCTCCAGGAACTTCTCCAACGTGAGTCCTTCCCACAGGCTGCAGTTCTTCATGAACTGCACTGATGTGGGTCCCTTTGCAGAGTGCAGTCCTTCAGGAACAGGCAGCTCCAGCACGGGTCCCTTCTGCAGGATCCTGCCAATAAGCCTGCTCCAGCATGGGCTCCTCTCTCCATGGCACCACAGGTCATTCCAGGAGTCTGCTCCAGAAAGGACTTCCCATGGGGTCACTTTTTGCCTTCTTAATTAAGTTATCTCAGAAGCGCTACCACCGTCACTGATGGGCTCAGCCTTGGCCAGGAGCGGATCCACCTCGGAGCTGGCTGGCACTGGCTCCATGGGACACAGGGGAAGCTTCTGGCAGCTTCTCAGAGAAGCCACCCCTGAAGTCCCCCCCACCAAACCCTTGCCACACAAACCCAATACAACAGCCAGCATGCACTCCCTGAGCAAGGGAGCAAAGTGACATGGGCTGTGGCATTTGATGCTAATGAGCAACAGCACTTAGCAGTTTGCAAGAGCCAAGGCTTGGCAGCATGCTCATTATTCAAGAAACCTAAAACTGTATAAACCTCTTCCTGGAAAAAAAATAGATATGGAAAGCAAAAAAGGACATAAACCCAAACAAATAAAACAAAACCATGAATGCTATCTAAAGGGCAGAACTGTACTTGGATGATTCACAGTCAAGCTGCAAAATAGTTCAACAAGAAAGGTGAACAAAATTTAGAAGGGCTTTTTTTTTTTTTTTTCCTTCCATATTTGTCCATAAATTGACTTGATTCAAAACTTTGGACAAAAATCAAGATTTCAATTCCATTTTGAAATACAAGGTTTTGGGTAAGTGACAAACCTGCCTGTTGAAAGCATCCAGCTATTTTAAAAAGTGAGGTGATATTTCAAAATAAGAATTGGCAAATATTGAAAAGTGTTTTGATTTCAGCTGTACACCAGAAAATGGTTACATCCAAGTTCTTTCCATGCAATCTCTAAAATAAACCCACTGGCTCCAGCACAGAGTATTTCCTTGCACACTGAACATATACACAAAACAGACCTACCAAGGACCAATGGTTCACCTCCCTTTCTAGCAGGAGTCCTCTTGCCACACAGCAGGACTCTCATCTCAAGATCTATGGATCTCTAAGCCTTCAGACACATCCCTGCATTCAGAGGAGATGTGCAACTGCTCTGTACAAGTTGCTGCCAGGCTCCTGGCAGGAGGCCAGAGGTGCTGGTAGCAGGCCCAAGTTTGGGTGTATTACAGGCTGGCATGCCTGTTCACTGTTCAGCGTGTTCATCATTCTGCCTTAATAGAAGCCAATATATTTTCCCCGACCTTTACTTTCCACAGTTCTCAGAAAGTCTGAAAAATTAATATTCAGGCAACTTGTAAGTTTCATTCTGCATAGTGATGAACAGGGAGTGCCAGCAGAGAAACAAAGAACCTTGTGCCTCAGTGCAAGTGGCGCAGGAGAGCAGGAGTAAACAGAGTGCTTAACCTCCTGAATAGCAATGGCAAACCTGAGAGTTTGATTTGGTGCCCCAAAACATCTCTGCCATTATACAGCACGCAGAATTAGGGGGTGGCATGAAAAGAGCGAAGACAGACTTGCAGTCCTTGCAGATTCTTTGCAGTTACATGCTGGGGCAGCTACTAAAAGCTCCAGAGCAGATTGTCCTGGGCTTTTTTACACCTTCCCTCAGAGCAGCTCTTCATGACCCAGCAGTAGATCTGCATCAAGTATTGACTGCTTTTCCTGTTTCCTTTAATGGTTTTTAACATATCATCAATCACACCATCACTTTTAAGTATTTTTAACCATTCCAGGAAAACTGCAGTCAGACAGCTGCTGGAGGTCGAGCTCTCTTCCAGCTCTGGCAGGAGCTGGGATTCACAATTCACTGTGGCACAGTTCAGCAGCTTCCTTTCTCCTGGTGGTGGGCATCATTAGGATTCAGTTCCCGCCCTACTTTTACACACAAAGAATTGCTATGGGACTGCCAGTCGTGTTCCAATTGCAGAGTATCTGGATACATGGATACAGGGGGCCTCTTCCAGGTGCCAGGCTTCAGACCCCGAAGTTGGTAAACAAGGTCCTCTTGTGCCAAAGGGTGTCTTGGCATCCTCAAGATCACAGTGCTCAACAACACCAACACTTCAGCTTACTCTATGTGTATGCATTTTAAAAAAAAGAGAGACTTTGCTGAAATAATCAGCATACTTAACCCTTCCTTGGGTTTGAAGACCCAAGCATGATTTACTGCTCCTGTCCATTAATTCCAAGACTTAACATGGAAAACTGAGCAAAATTCATTCAGTAAAACCTTATTTTTAAGGGCTCTCTGAAGCACTCTAGCTTTCTTTTGCTGTTACAAGTGAGTACAAAACTCTTTCCCATTCTGGAACACAATGGGAAAAATTCATTCTCCCCTAAAAAAATTGAAACGTACTACTGAAAATGTAAATTACAGATATAATAATTTTGCTTGGAGTTAAGCTTGTGAACAATTTCTCCACACTTCCTTGCAGCCCAAGTACTTCATCCTGGGCCCTACTCTCTCAGCACAGCCATCATGGTGACTGCAAACTGCAGAAAAATGAAAAGCTGTGGCCTACTGACATCTCCTTAAATCTTACCTCTGTCTTGTGGTCTTAAGAGAAAAAAATGTTTCAAAATAATTCTCAGGGTTGCTCTTCTGTTTAATTACTTCATGGATAAATTTCAGTTTGCCTATGACTGATGTCCTGGAGGAGAAATGCAAAATGATACCTTTGATCCAATCTGCCTGATACATGACACTACAAGTTGGTAGATCAGCTTATCTGAACTTCTGTATACCACATTTTTCAACATTACCCTTACACCATTACTCTCATGTCAGAAGCTAGCTAGAGCACCTTTCACCAAGGTATTCTATTCAGACAGGAACAGGAGGAGAAAACCTTTCAGTCATTTATTACAATGATTAACTACCTATTAACAAATGGTTATATAATCTGTAGCTGCAATTTGGTTTCCGTGTCTAGCCTTTCCTTTTCCTTTTCTGTTTTGGTATTTTATCTCATCAAAGATGCTTGAACACTTTAAAGAGCATCCCACAGGTTTTGTTTTAAAGAGATTATGATACTGAAATCTTGAAAGCATTCTCACTAGTTTCTCATAACTGGGGCTTCTCTGTCCTTTCTCCAATTATTCAATATCCTTTTTGAAACAGACACCAGAAAAAATTGCAAAATATATACACTCATAAAATCACTTTTTGTCTCTTGTTAATATTTCTAGGGTTAAATAAACCTCTTTAGCTGAATGTTTCACAAAAGTCCTAGAGTAAAGCTGTCAGTCTACGCTTCTTGAAACACTGCTTTTCAAGATACACTTCCTTTTTGCAAACTGGCACTTATTTTTTCAAGAAATGCATTTCAATAACTGCCTCATAGGTTAAAAAGCAATTCAGATCACACACTTCATCTGCTTCATGATTTACCCTTCTGCCAGTCTTCCAGTAACTTGCAACATTCATAAGAAATTCTTACGTCCCTTCTGATCACTGAAAAATTTGGCACTGTTTTCATGCTTATCACCTAAGAAAGTCACCCTCCTTGTCTTCTAGAGATGCTCCACGACAAGTGCTTTGTCACATTTGGCATCTCCAGCATTGTCACTGATGCCCACTACTAGCTCCAAAAGAAACACTGTGAGTTCCACGTGTCCCTAGAACCTCAGTAATCTCTGATATAAAACTGACACACAAAGGTTCTCAAATACTACTTCTGTCTACTTTTGTGAGCTTTCCAGTTGAGCAGGTGAGCTACAGTTGTCAGCAAATAATACTTGGAGCACCAACATCGAGCCAAGTCACACCAGCAGCAATCTCCAGGAGTTCTGAAGTCTTGCCCTGCACTGACATTCAAGAGCTCTCCAAGTTCCTCTAGGCGCCTGGAACTCCTTCAGCAATGAATGCTGACACATGACCCCAAATTCCTAAAAACTCTTTGCCAATGGACAACTGTTTGTATGGTTTGTCTGCTTTAGCCAAGACCAAGTGCTTGCTGATAAACAATCTGAGGCAGAATTCATGAGTTCTGGACTTGTCCTATCACTGTTGACTGCAATGTCCTGTTTGATTACATCAGCAGTTTTGGGGCCATCAAGTGCAGAAAAGTGACAGGAAGACAAGTCTCAGCTCTGACAATGGGCTGCATCCATGTTTCCTCTCAATTAACAATGCTAATAGTACCTAGACACATTCTTCATCCTGAAGTTGTGGTAATTACCAAGGAAACATTTATTAGAATCAATTAATGAGCATACATTCTCTTTCTTCTACAGGAACCACTGCACATCAGCTGATCTCTCCAATGCAGAGAACTCAAGATGCCATGCCCACAGACCACTCTGAAGAAAAATCAGCCTTGATATGATGGATATTCCTAACTGAACAAGCTAAGAAATACCACATCCCTTTACCTTTTTACTTTCTTTACACAAAATTGAATAGAAGAAAAATACAATTAAATTTCTAAATAGAGGTCACCTTTAAAACTCCCCTATGTTTTCTACAAGACTGCCAAGGAGTTCTCATGCACACCTGGACCTAGTCCAACCTGAAATATATTTTGGTGCCCTAAAGCCCATGGAATTTCAAAAGGACAAAATATTCATCAATGTCCCCTATGTACTAAAATGCATTCTGCAATGTTGTTGGCACAAAGTGGCTATTTGCTATGAGTGGGCAAAATGATTTATTTAATATATATACATATAGCCTCTGAAGCACTGCACTCCTGTGACAGAGGCATACAAATGTTAGCATTATGCAGATAAATCACAGGCGCAGGGCTGGACTTGACTATACTTCCACTGTGTGTTTACATATATAATCTACAAATAGTTTCAGCTGAAGTTTTGTAAAATTTTAACATTAAAAATTCTTGTTTTCATTAAAGTTGATTACCACTTTTAAATACCTATCTTCCTGCCCATGTGTATTGACTAATACATTAAGCTAGAATAAGACAATACACTTTTTGCTTCACAGCTATTGAGAACTCCAAACCATGATTAGATTAGCTGTATTCAACCCAGATCAAAATGATTTCTGGGATGTTCCCACAGCACATTTCATCTAGTACATCTGCATTATTTATGGCATTTACACAAGGTGAATTGAAGGCTTTTATAAACTAAGACACAAATCAATACAAGCTCTTAGCAGATGGGGCCTTAGTAGGGTTCCACAGCAGCACTGTTCCACATCAAGCAAACTCTTTCAACTGAATAACTGGTAACACAGAAGGAAAGGTTTGTTTAGAAAGTCAGGAATTAGAGACACCCTCAGCACCCAGCCTTTCCAGGAGAACTGTACCTGCATCATTTAGAGCCTAAACAGTCACAACCAGGTTTGCATGCAGTAGGCAACTTGAACTGCTTCACATCAGTCCACAAGCATCACAATAGTTTTGTTTCATTTGCTTCCCCAAGCTAAGATAAAAATGCTGTAACACAGATGGCTTTCCCTGTAAGAGGTACCATGGACTGGGAGAAATGGATGGGAAGCAAATTCAGGCTGGCACTCAGACAGGTCAGCACTGTTCTCCGAAGGACACCCTTCTCAGCCTCCACTGTGCTGGTGCTGGTTGTAGGGAGCACAGGCAGGGACGTGGAACTGGCCTGTGAGACCAGCACTGGGCAGGAGAACCAGCTGGAGCCACAAGGTCTTAGCTCCTCAGCAAGGGAAAAATCCTCCCCACCTCCATACACAGCTAGTTTGGGGACAACATTAGGATATGTGGCTTCACCTGCTTTCAGATAATGCTCCTTTAATTCACCTTGGCTGGTTTTCATAGATAAACACTCATCACAAAGAACAGATCATTATTTGAGGCACTTACAGCAGAGATCAGATTACCCTGATCCCTTTCTTTTCCTAACTCCTCTAACTTGTGCACTGAGAATTCACTCTAGTTTTTTTTTTTCCTTTGGATTAAGCGAAATCGAAAGTTGTCTTCAGAGATGTCAGCAAAAGAACCTTTTATACATCTATTTATAGAGCAGTGCATTGGGATCTACAGTAGCCAGAAGGAAAAAGGAATGAATGATAAATTATCCAACACAAACTTCCTTTAGAACAGTAACCTGCAACAGAAAAAAACCTGATTAAATTCCTGCTCAAATCCTTGCTCTACAGATGCAGTAAAAGGATTTGTCCCCTTAAGCAAATTTTAAAAAACCACAGGGCCTTTAACTTTTAATTTTTTTAATCAAAGAAGTCTCAAAAGGCTCCATCAACTCAGCTTTTTTTAGCGGACAAACAAGAGGCTACTGAAATTAGAAGACCTTTATATTTGGTTTGGGGCTAGCAAGGAAGAAAAAAAAGACAAAAATCCTGTTAGTCTTAATTAAAATCATGTCTTGCTCAGCTAGCACGGGTTTTACTTTCATGAAATTTATAAGTACATGATCCTGACAGCTCTCCATGAGCTCCTTCTGGAGAAAAAAGGAATAGTGACGATGACTGAAATCCTGAAGTATAATCATGAGGGAAGAAAAATCTTCCATGGTTATTCATTCTACTCTTGTCTTCACCCATGCTCCAGAAAATCATGCACTTCTCTGCCACTCCCAGAAAAGACCAAAAGGCTGTCAAACAGGAGATCAGCTCATATTCTTCCTTAGATATCCCTCCTCTAAATGACCAGACAGTATTTCCTGTGCACACACAAGTAACAGCAGCAAGCCACAGAAAGGCTTGGAGGGCTCCTCTTCTGCCCACAATGAGAGTGTGGGTCACAGTGTAGGGAGGAGACTCCTTCACCTGGTATTAAACACTTACAGACCCCTAACATGGGAACTCAGCCTGCTCAACTTGAAAGCAGTGACAGACTGAACACACCATGTATATAACCAGATGTGTGACTGAAAGCAAACCCCAACATCTCCATCCTGAGAGCAGTGGGAGGGGGATGCTGACATGCTGATTTACCCTTGGTTAAGCAGACTTCGAAGCAAGTAACTTATTCCTGAGAAAATGCTGACAGATAAAATTTATGTAAACATTTAAAATTGCCATGCTGAGGTAGCAAAGGCCTCTGTGTCCCTACTTCAAAACTGTCTAGAATTTGGAGCTCAGGTAACAGTATAAAAGTAGACAAAACCAAAATGATACTACCCCAAAAAGAGCCCTTACTTCCAGCCAAATACACTTCAAGGTAATATGTGAAGCAGAGGTGACATCTGTATGATCCAGCAACCCATGATTAAATTCTGTTCCATTAATTTGTATAATCATTGCTTTAAATTCACATAATTTTTTAGACATTTCACAGCTTAACTAAGCATAGCATGAAGCAGTATCTCTTTGGTTCAAGCGTATCTGATCTTCTGATGCACCCTCTTCTAACAGCTCCCCTTCACCTTCTCTCTGACATTTGGTAATTTTTACTAACTCTTGTATATATTCTCTGCCATCTCTTCCAGTCTGAAGACTTGTCAGGTATATATATGTTCTTCATAACACATCTGGTTCCATGCCTTCAGTCATTCTTGATGCCCCTTTCTGAAACTTTCCTAGTCCTCCTATACCCTTTTGAATTTTCTAAGCTCTGGATAGATGGGAAATGAAAGACTAGGCTAATAAATATAAAAATTGGCCTTGCCTTTGGGAATCAATTCTAATAGAAGATAATACATTATTTTCTGAGGGAGAGGGGTTAAACTGAGAAGCAATTTTTTTAAAAAAGTTATTACAGCTGGGTAAGAGAAGCTCCATTTTAGACCAAGAGATCGGAATGATTTTAAACACCACAACAATTTAATTGCTGCATATTACATATTTTATCTAAATTGGTAAAGCAGAATAAAAATTTTAAAAGGTTAAAAATAAAGAAAATTGATAATTTTTCAACAGAGCCTCTGTAACGCTACTGTGGGAACATTCAGTTATGTGCAAATCCGACTCTTGGCACTGCAAAAGAACAGGGGTTTATTTTGTGTGTGCATGTGGGGGGTAGTTGCACATGTACTCAGGTCCCTGACTAAGGAAGGGAGTATGAAGGAATATCCTAAAGGCTGGGACAAGTCCGGTAATGAAAAATTCATTTTTCCTTACATTTTCCGTAATTTTTTTACTGCTGGCCTCCTTCAGTAATTGTAGGCTGTCACCACAATTCTAGCGCTGTTCAACTTCTTGTGTTTCCATTTCCCAGGTTTTCAGGAAAACCTTGTCTTGGTTATGGTCACTGAGTACAGAGAAGTCCTCTAGGAACAAGGAAAGCATATATTGTCCTTCCTTCCAAATTTGCTCTGAAACATCCACAGCACAGAATACTGAACTGCTGTAGTATTGATTTTCCAGCTGAGACAAAAAGCAAACATCCTGGCCACTCAGTGAGCTTTACACTTCTCAACAAAAGCAGAAAGCTTAGTTTATCTGGATAAATTCCTGTTTGTGTAGCAACCCTGGAAATTTGCCTCCACAGCTCCAGTTCAAACTTTCCTCATTCTTCATCCTAGACTGCCACATAATGAACCTGTGCAAGATTGGAACCATTTCTGTGTTTCAGCAGAACACCAAAGAAAACAGAAAAATCTCAGGATGTATCCTCTACAGTGTGTGATACTCCTAAAAAGGAACCCAGAATATTTCTGGAGAAAGGGCAGTGTGATTATAGAATGGTGGTCAAAAGAAAAATACAGACAACTTTCCTGAGGCTAGGAGAAAGCATGCTGTGCTAAACAATTTAATAATTAAATTGAGGAAGAAAATACCACTGTAATTAACATACAAAGAACCAGCATAGCCTAGCTAATCTCATCATGAAGAGATCGAATAAAGTAGCATGCATTTTATGGAGCAATTTAATCTGGCAAGCAATTAATCGTAGGAGCACTAAGTCAAATGAACAGATTTCCCTTTAAGGAGATCACATTCATCATCTGTAATGTATTCTAAACTGCAATTTGTTAGCCAGCCCCTGAATTTTACTGAAGACATTTACTGTCTTCCTTCAGTGGAAAAGTGATCCCTGACTGACAGGAGGGTGTGGTATCAGTCTTTCTGAAGTGGCTAGCCTGTTAACACTAACAGGTTCTCAATCACTGAAGGAAGCAAATAACCTACATACAATGTAAGAGCAGGTATGAGTTTTTACAGGCCTTATACTGTAGAAAACCCTGCAGTGGTATCTATCCCATTGCATGAATCATGTCTTAAGCCATGGACCAACACAATTTGATCCATCTCTAACACCCTGGTAACATTACTGATGGGGGAAGGGGAATTAAAAAAAAAAAAAAAAAAAAAATCAAACCCACAAAATCCCCACCTTCCCTGCTCACTGAGAACCTCTGCAGACATCTTTCACCTGGGTTCCCCCTGGTGCAAATATAGAGCTCTGGCTCTCCCCATCCTCTCATATTCTCAGCTTCAAAATAATCCTTCCTTGTTTAGATTGCATCACTCTAACTGATTACAGGAATGCCCCAGACTTTCAGTGCTTTTAATTTTAGAACACCTTTCATTTCCAACTTTTATTTATTCCTGACACTCCCTCCCTATCCATTTGTTCCCATTACAAACTACCCTTCAGCTTCAGGAGCTGTTCTACATCACTTCTGTTTTCCACTACATTAGCAGTATCCACTAGTTTTCTCTTTGCTGGATTGGACAAAGCATGAGCCAAGAGTCCTTCGGAAGGAAATAATGATTCCTGTCCCCATCCAAGTTTATCTTTCTATAAGATGAATTTGAAGGCCTCCTCTCTTCCTAGGAAAGGAAAATACTTAACAGAAAGCCTATCTTCCTGTGTAGACGGCATTATTTTTCTTCTGCCTGACTGATCATGAAGATTAGCAGGCTGAAAGCAATCAAAGCACACATCCTCCAAGTGCCCTTGGCCCAAACTGATTCATCGCCAAACACAGCAAATACTTTAAAAATAAAAAAGTGTGAGCAGAGAAAAGGGCCCTAAGAACACTCAGTACAGTTAAGTCTTATCAGGGACTGCTAAACTTTACTGAAACATATGTGATAACATTTCATCTAGAAAGCACACAAAATTCACTCAAATAAGGCTACTGGCCATGTATAAACAAAAGCTTGCAAGAGACATACAACTTCTGCCAATGCCTTCCTGCCCTGCTGTCACTCCAAATCAATTCAAAGGACAAATTTCTTCACAGTAGTGACAGGGTGAGACCAATGGCTGGCTGTTTTCAGTCCTCTTCCAACTTAATTTCCCTTATGCTGCACTCAGACTGAAGGCATGAATATAAAGCAGCCCCATGATAAATCAAAGTTAAATATGTAGTCCTGGAGATAGAGTACAATTTAAAAAAAAAAGAAAAAAAATCCCTAAGCTATGGTCTAGACCAAGTTCAGTTAGTGTTATCTCATTCCAGAAACAGTTAATGCAAAGCTTATATTAAACTGATTATGAGAAAACACTGCTTTACTCCACTGTCAAAAAAGCATGGGGAAAAAACTTATTAAACCAAAATTAATCAAAACAAAGATTTTTGTACTCCCAGGGGGGAAGAAGAAGACCCCGCACCGCAAAAAAAATGTCTAAAGTAGAGAAAAACTCCTGATGGCTAAGCCTTTAAACTCCTCTGACCTGAACCCAAGTGCATGGAATTGTTCCCTGATGCCTTCCTGCTATATAACATCATACTAAGACCAATACCACATTAAAACGACGGCAAGGGCAGGCACAATTCATTTAACAATTAATCCACCCTAACTATCATTTTCACTTGTCATTAGCTGTCTCTCAAATGCCCTCAATCCCATATAAGCATAGCCTCTTCCTTTAAATGCACACACACAGGGGAATGTGCCATTATGGGCATTATTCAAAGCAGTGCTTTCCATGCCTGTCATCAACCGCAGCATTAATCACACTGAGAACAGTTTCTCCTCACAAATGAGTGAGTTGTGTAGCTGGATCTCATCAGCAGGATCCAATTTAATGGTAAGATCACAGACAGCAGACAATACTGGGCATCTGCAACAACACATATAGCAAGTTCTCTAGTTTTTACCCTTTAAAAATCTTTCAGGGAAAGAAAATAGATGCCAAGCACCTACTGATTTAAGTAAGTGCCCTACTCTGCACATCTAGCAGACAGGTCCAGAGTTAACTCAGAGCACAAGACACTCCAGGAAAACAAGCTTTCTTGCTTCTTTTACCATTTGACCATGCAGTGAAGAGACTGCTTTCTAAAGTCAAATGGCTTAGGTTAAAAAGGACCTTGGCAGGTTGCATGGTCCAACTTTGTACCCAGCACTGGGCCAGTTAACTCACAGCTATGTTCAGGCAAAGTGTGAACAAGTCCCAAGGATGGAGATTGCACTGAGCTACTTGGTGCAGTTTGGGATCACTCATTCTGAGAAGAGCCTCCTTTATTGCAATCTGACTAACTTTATTTCCCAGTCAAACATCAGATCCTGGACACCCTTGTTCTGGGACTCTTCATTTCTGACATTAGCTCATGCTAAGAGTAAATGTCACCAAACAAGGAAGAAAAATATGTAGTACAGTCTGCTCCCTCAGCAAGGCTCAACATATCACACGTGGGCTTAACCTCAAACTAACCACAGCTTTCAAACCAAGGAATCAAGAACAACGTATGGCAGACCTATTGCTTTCTAAGTTTACAAGGAAATGTCTGCCCCAGACAAGCTCATCTCAAACATCATAAAAAATTAATGAAAAGCTCAGATTTCAAAGCAAACAGTGTTGCAAAATTACAAGGAGAACAATAAATAATTAGAAAAAATTGTAAGCAAAAGCAACTGGCCTTCATTCATGTACACTGCTTTGCTTAATGACCTCTCTGTAAAGTCTTTGTGATACACCATGAAGGACATTATATGAAGTATATCATATTCACACCCCTCTGTCAGCAGCAAGAGTTTTACATTAATTAAAACAATACACAACTACACAATCTTCCAGCAGAAGAATGCAGTTTAAAATTCCTCATCCAAAATGTGTGCAACATCACGTGTGTTTAGAATAAAAGGCATTTATCCTGCCTTCAAAGCACTTACCAGACACATTTTGTATAGTGGATTGCAGTATTTTTTTTACACTACCCAAAGCCACCACTGAAATTCAATGTTCTAAAGTTTGAAATCATCCTTCCCTTGGCCACAAAGGTTGCATTACTTCCCATCCCACACAGACTCAAAAACTTTCCATAATCCAATTAATGAGAAGAAAAATGTCACTGTAATTAACACACAAAGTGATGACCTAATTAATCACTAAAGCAGCAACATGAAAAAGCTTCAGGCTTTCAAAGTTTTCTAGCAAAGTAAGGCAAAAGGATTGCCAGGGAGCTTTTAAGGTCATTCTACTTCTGGTCACCCTGAAAATAAGATGCTTTTGAGACCATGCTTTTATATTCTATCAAACAGGACTCTACTGCAGTGAGATGCCTTCAAGAAGTTAGTGATGTCCTGCTTCAGACTCCCCAGCCAGTAACACCCAAGTTCCCACTTTTTGGGCCCACAGTACTATTGTCTCAAGCCCAGTGCTTAAGGCAAAGCTTGAGGCAATGATTATGTTGATATTAACAGCAAGGACTGCTTGCAAAAACCACCCTGCACTATACCAGCACAAGCAAGAGAAGGTGTGTTCTGGAAAGCATCACATCTGTGACCACTGTTGACTCTGGACATAATCGTAACAAACACTTGGTAGCATTTCAGCTTAAAACTAGTTTAACAGGTCAATGCTGCTAAGAGAGACTGTCCTGCTGTCCCTAACACAGAGCTGTTTGCACCTCCACCCTCTACAGGCTGACACAACCAGTCACATATGTGTATCCAATGAAGGCTTGAGAGCAGAGCCACGTTAAAACACATTGTTTTGTCCTTTTTTGTCCTGCCTACTGAGTCTTATCCTGCGTCAGGCCCCCTGTCTCCTCCTTTACATTGCTCCTTTAAATTGCTACTGCTTGAGCATTATGCCATCATTTTCTGAGTTTTCTTCTAGCTGCAAGGGTTACACAAAAAATTTAAAGACTACATAGAGTAGAATAAAAGGCTGCATTCTAGGATTCTCAAGCAGTCAATTTCATTCAGGCCACCAGAAACTCTGATGTTATCTTAGAGATTCTATCTGGACTCAGAGATATTAGAGCACAGAGATTTCACATTTGGAAGGTGGGGCAGAGGAAGGGGGGGAGTGTAGTATGTGGAAATCACACTCACTCAAGTTCTGTTTTTCCCCTCCTCTCCAAGCAGCATCTTACTTTCCTGGGAGTTGCAAAGTCAGCCCCTTTGCAGCCTTGATTTTTGTGAGTGATTTTGCACTGCCTCGTCTGAAGAAGTATGGCACCAGGCAAGAAATTGGTTTTTATTTTGCTTGACAAATAGGGTTTGACAACCTATTGGCAGGGTAAGACAACTTTTTCTACCTTCATGGCTAGAGCTCCTAAAAAAACCCAACACTTTAACTTTAAAAGCTGGAATGAGTGTTTATTTTAAAGAACTAAGTCTTAGAAACAAGATGTCTTCCTCTCACAGTTCCCTCAGAACTGAGCTCCAGATTCTGGTGCAATCTGGAGTGCACCAGAAAAAAAAAAACAAAAAAAAAAACCACAAAACCAGACTGCAGTTCTGCAGTCATGCTAACAATGTATTATCCTGGGTATCAGTTCAAGACAAGGTAGGTACTTCATTACCTTAATGAGCAGATGTACTTAATGAGTGGGTACTTTGTCAGTTTAGTCCTAAAGGAAGATTAGAAGAATAGGGCATTTACATTCCTAGAGCAAACCCAAATTTTAGGCTCCCCACTAGTATAAGATAATAAGAAATACATGTTACTGGCTTTTGAAAAGCTTTTCTCTAAGTACACATCCCACAGCCCAGACTTTCAGAGGGAATAATAATTCTGGCTGCTGCTGTGAGCAACAGATTTCTTTTAAACAGAAAGAGCAAAACAGCATTATACTACATCACTTTTCAAGGGAAAAAGGTGTTATTTAAGCTCACAATGATTTTTACATTGTTTGGGTTATGAAGAAAGTTGCTTAATGTTCTTTCTCCACTGAAGCGAATCTTGAAAGCCAGATTTGAGACCAGCAGAGATCAGAGTCCCTTATATTTACCCAAAGAATAAAACCAGCATGGATGAAGTTTCGACAAGCTATAAACAGCTGTTTCAAACTGTGCTTCAATCATGTTCCAGTAGAGCCAGTTCTTGGGGCCAAAAGAATCTGGTTGCTTCCTGGCTGCAATAGAGCTACCAACAAAGACATTGACTGCAAGGTTGAAATCTATCAATTAGGAACTGAACTCATGCCAGCCACAGTACGAGAGAAATAATGAAGATTGTTCTCATAAACAGGAGGAAACAATACAACAATTCAGAGAGAGAAACAGCAGAGCTCTCAGGATTTTGAGCTTCAACAAAAAACCCAAGATGTTTACAAGTCTGCATCCTAGGTTTGCAGCACCTGCTTTAATGCATTACTGAGCTCAGACATAACTTGCCTGTAGTCCAGCACTGGGATGCAAGACCAAAATATCTGCAAATGGCATAGAAAAATAACTTCTGACCAATAAATACTATACCCACTTCTGAAATAAACTAGAAGTACTCCCCATGCTGACATATACTCTCCACTACTTTGATGTGTCTACAGAGAAAGGTATTTGGCAAGCAAAACAAAAAACAATTTCTTGCCTGGTGCCACATTTCTTCAGACCAGGCCGTGCACAGTCACTCCCATAAATCAAACAAGACACCACAATTGCACTGAGAAGTCTCTGACTTCTCTCCTCTACTGTTTTCCCAAAGCTTCACACCTCAAATTAATCGGCACAAAAGCTGAAATTATGTGCCAACATCACACTTCCAAGGCTGCATACACAGCTTTCAAAAAAATAAAAATTGCTAGCAGGTTAACTAACTTCACCTTGTAAGCCTAAAATCTGCACCCATGAGTCCGGCAGAGATCTGCAGACAGCAACTCCCTATTCACAGAGCAGCTGGATTTGACAAAGAACAAATGAAATCTGGGTTCTAATACATTTGCAATGGAGGCAACATTTCTCACCAAACTGGTCAGTAGCCTAGAGATCCTGCCTAACTTTGCAAATCTTTCACATTTCAAGAGAGAAATGTTTCCAATAAAATGTCCAGGAGGACAAAAGTTCACAAGTGGGCAAACTGCATCGAGATGTTTACCTTACAAGAATCACATGAACTAAGAGACCTGCTGAACTTCAGAAGAGGCAACCAAGCAGTGGCTGCTCTGCAGAGGAGTTTCCTTTCCACGCAGCAAACAATCCTCCTTTGTACACAGGGCTCACCTCCACAGCAAACCCTACAGAGCAGCTGAAGTACAGAAGTGGATCCTGCTCCCAGGCCCCTCTTGAAGGCCAGCCTCTCACCTTTGAGATACAAGGAAAAGAGATGAAAGCTGCTGATACAATTGCAGACCTTGGAAAAAAAGCTACGAAAGCCAGTTAAGCGAGACTACAGTCCTAGGAATAAATCACTTCAAGATCCTCCCCACCCCAATCCAAAAAGCCTTGTTTACTTTCAGGATGAAATTTTAGAGCAAAAGTAATCTCTGCAGAATGGCATCCAAATGCACTGAAGAAAGCAAGCCATGGCTACAGTATCTCAGACAGAGGCATTCTTTGCCATACAAACATTTTTGCTTAAAATAAGCATCAGCTCCAGAAACTGTAAGTCATCACAGAAAGAAGTAAACAACAAAGAAATCAATCCTTTTGAAAACCTACTGAAAACAGAAGTTCATTAAAGAGAAAACAGGCTTGACGTTGGCAGAGTCCCTTCATGACCGAAACGGAAGTAACTGGCAGAAAGAAGGAAGGTGACTTGCCTGACTTGCCAAATTGTGATGCTGTGTTTGTGGAACTGGTCATACAATGCCACTCAACGAACAGATTTGCTCTCTGGATTTGGGCCAGTGGCAGAGACAACATTTAATTAAGCCACTGCACAAATGAGAAAGAATGAAAGAAAATTACAGCAGAATGAAATTGGCTATGGCTCTATAAAAGAAACACACCAAGATGAATCAGCTCGTAAATAAAGAGCAATAACTGAAAACTAACATTCCTGCCTTGAGAAAAAATCAGATAATGTACAATAAATGAAGCACTGAAGTTACACAACTAGATGATAGCCTTAAATACTAATAAAAATAACAGGAACATGGGTTAGACTGCTGTGAAAAGATGAAACATTGCAACCCAAAATAGGAATACTTCTTTCCTTCTTTTTAGATTCTTCTGTTAATATGTTGCTAGTCAAAGGTTTTTCCCTTTCAATCTGCCTGCTTCTTCTGTTCAGGTGCCAGTTAATGCCAGAACCTGTTCACATCAAGATCTGCTGCTCCTAGCAAAGGAACTTTCTCTACCACAATACTGCAAGGTCGCATGAAAAACAAGCAGTGGTAGCAGGTGAACTCTGAGTGACCACTATAACTCTGCTATAACTACTGTGGCATTTCAGGAGCTGTTCTGCTGGGCCAAAGTCCCTATGCAGCCAGAAAAGCATGCAACAAGAAACACATGAAATTACAAGAAGAGACTGCTAGTTTTGCTACTTCTGTGAGGAATGACTACAGATCACTAAAAAAGAACCAGAACAAAGCCAGACTCCTCACCCAAAATCTGCTTAGAGATTTTCAGCATTAGAATTTTTCAGGCTACCATGCTACCACCTGAAAATTGCAGTGAACTAATTCTTCAGATAGCTTCACTTATACACTTCAGAAGTTTTCTTACATCATTTTAATACGAAGTTGACCCATAATCTTGTCAAACTTGTGTTACAATTTAAAAGTACTGATAAAATACATTTCCGAGTTTCTCTTTGGGCCTTGTTGCTTTTTTCTTATAAAAAAAAAAAATTGTTGACTGTCTTGCACTATCCTGTGATCTGAGCTCAGTCAGGCTGATTAGCAGTGATAGCATGTCAGAGGTCATTACCATTAAACACACCTCAGTGAACACTTCAATGGAGTTGTTATTCCACCAGTGTAGTCCTCACAGGTAGTTTTAAGAATTGCAGGCAATGAACTCCAGATCACTGTGGGCTGTAACCTGCATGCCTGAGCACACTCTGGGGCTCTGCACTGGCTGGCCCTGAGCAGCTCCACATGGTCCCACAGTCCCAGGGGACTCATCCATTGCAACCATGCTGCTGGAAGAAGTAACACCTGAGCATCTATAGCCAACCCTTTTGGTTCATCTGGGAGAAGCTGGGAACAAGAAAGTGCTTGGTATTTTCAGCTCAGAGATTAAGGCTTTAATAAGCCCATTGCCAAAGGAAACATGTCTGTGTGTGTGTTCTGTATGTAAATAAATATATATAATTTAAGTGTATATATATGTCTATCTCTCTCTATATATATTATGTATGTTTTTATATACACACAGACATCCATATATGGATATTCACATTTATATAGGTGCACATACCTATAATGTTCATACAGACATCTGTATTTTAATATATATGCACATAGATTTTCTTGACCATTTATTTTCATAAACAGGCTTTAAGCTTGTTCTCCCATTTTCACTCTGATTCATATTGGCAAGAAATGTGTCTGTATGTCTATTAGTCTGTACAGAGCAGGAAGGAAGAGAGTGTGTGTGTACAGACATAAACACATATTTTGCACACAGTCTCAGCTGACTGTAATCCGTAGGTCACCACCTACACCACAAATACAGATGCATTTCTCTATCAGCAGGTTCACTTTCACATATCCTGCATAAAAGCCATTGCAACATGACTAGGTCAGCAGCATTTTGGTCTTCTCTCCCCTTAAACAAATGCTAAATTCCTTGCAGTCTGGTGGAACAATCCTGAAGGTACTAGGTGGACTGTTTGCAGTCACCCCCTTTCTAAAAAATATCTGAATGGAGCCTTCTCCTCCTCGAGGTTTTCATTAAGTGCAGTTCTGTGACTGCTGGTAATTTATCAGGAGCTATAGCTTCAGGGCCAGGATGACAAGTTCCTACAACAAACAAGCACAGTCCAATTTGGCCTAACTAAAATTGCAAATGTTCCTTCAGAGTGCTCCTATGTAGACTGGTACCAAGCATAATCATTTTATACACATCCACGCAATGCTCTGAGTGCTCCTCCCAAATCCCCAGTCTCTCCTTTACAATCCCAAAAGCAGCCCTGGGAGAAGCAGCACCTTCCATTCAAGGAAAAAGCATCACACCGGGTGGCTCAAGTGGAACAAAAGTAGCTGCAAAATGGAAGAGTGAATGAAAGCA
This sequence comes from Vidua macroura, assembly GCF_024509145.1. Lineage (NCBI taxonomy): Eukaryota > Metazoa > Chordata > Aves > Passeriformes > Viduidae > Vidua > Vidua macroura. The sequence goes on from NC_071578.1 coordinate 13,817,596, forward strand.
CACAAGCAAGGATTGCAGCATATGCTACAACAGCACAGAAAACACTTAAAAAAAAAATCCTATCGCCCAGTTCCATGTTACAAACTTAGTCTCTGCTTTTCAAAGGTGTTTCAGTGAGAAAAATAAAATTACTTTAAAAATTATGATGGGGCTGAATTTCAGACAAGGGAGAAACTCAGCCTATTAATCATTGAGTTAATCTATTTATTCACCTTGGAAAAATCCTGATCAGAAGAAAGTCTATTAAAAGAATACAGGGATTTGCCTTCCTCACTGAATAGTCAATCAGAAAATGCCCCTTTGAACCCTGCATTAATAAAATTCTCATTAAGTGCAAACCTGCACAATGTTATCTTGAAGAGGCTCATTAGTTTAAAAAAAAACAACTTGTCTCAAAATGTGTTTATTTCCTCAGAGGTGAGAAGGTGAGTTTTCAAACCACCAACTGCTGCACCTTCCTGTTTCAACCTCATCAGTGCTGCAGCTATATCTTGCAGTCTATCATATCTCAATTATTTATGAAAACCACAGAGACAAATCCACAGACAGAAATTAAAATGACTATTATGAGATAGGACAGCAATCAGAATCACTCATCCCGGTTTGGTATGTAAGATTTTCAGACAGATAAGGATATTATTATTCTTTCTTCTTCAATTTTTCATTTTCTTTGGGTTGGACAGAAATTACAAATTATCTGTAGAAAGGAGAGAAGGCAGGAATAGCCTCCCTATCTCTTAATATTCAAAAAGAATATTCATGACTGCTTTTTTGACTGGAGTAAGGACAAGGAAATTCAAATAATCAACAACAAAACTCAGACTGTCTACTGGAGAATTTTTAGTCCAACTGAAAGGTACTGTTCATACCATAATAGGACACACAAAGCGGGATCTTTCAGCGGCTGAGTTTAAAGAAGAACGTGTCTAAGAGTCTCTAGGCATTACTCATCCTGTCTATTTAAGCAATTCATCAGCAGAGCTCATCAGTCCAGCACTGTGGGGTACAAGCAGGACTGTTTTGGTGTCTCCTCAACAGCTACTCCTGTAACACAAATGCATTGCAGCCTTGAAACATTTTAAACAACTCACCACTCTTCTCCCGGCAGAAATGCACATAAAATTGTACACTAGGATTTAAGACACTTGTTAAAGCCCACTGTATGCATGCACAGGCAGATGCTTTTACATTTCTAAAACCCACTAAAAGCCCTAGGATAAGGAAATTGCAATGTTTATTTATTTTTAAATAGCTTGTGTAATGAGACCAAGATATAAACCAAAGCATGACTTTGCACTGCACAGTTACAGCAAAAAGCAGGTAATCACTGCTCATAAAACCTTTACAGAATGATGAAGCAAGGTGAGGAAAAAATCCAGTGTGGATTTCTCCAAATTCATTCCCTTCACGGCAAAAGCATCCAAATGAGACACAGTACACTAAGACCCCTCTAAAGGAAAACCAAAGGGGCACAAACAAACAGGAAACCCAGATTATAGGGAGCTGAGCCAGCTTTTAGTCCCAGTCACCACTTTGAACCATCACTCTGTCAAACACCTTCACAAAAGCACACTACCTTTGGACTTCTCTGGCTGCTCTGAAATCTATTCAGCTAAAGAACCCTTCAAACACAGTATTTTTACCACCAGAAGACAAAACTCTCCCTTCCTTCCTTTTTTGAGAGCAAGGAAATGGGTAAATCAAACAGACTAACTTCTCCAGAACTCTAACTCTCAAGGCCTTGAATCATCTGTAATTTAGACCTTTACTGATTTCACTGAATGAAAAGCAGTCATTCATGAAATTTCAACATAGATGAGCAGTTGGGTGGAGCAGAGGAAAGCTACCAGAAGTCCAGAAGAGAAACAGACTAGAGAATTCACTGATTTCAGACATCACCACATTCTGAACACATCTGATACAGGTTGTCCTTGAAGGCATATCATGTTCATACCATAACAGGACACACAAAGTGGGTTTTTTGCCGGTTTTTTGGTTGCATCTTGTCTCAACTGCATGCTGATCTTCACAAAAAGCAGTTGCAAAGCCAACAGGAAAAAAGCCCATGCAAAGTCTTGGTTCCACAAACCAGGGGTGAACACAAACTCTCTGTGATCACTTGGTTTTGCTCTCTTCCAAGGGTAGACTTCTCATGCTGGTTATACAGAGCATTCCCAGAGCAGGCACTTTGTGTCACATTAAGTGACATTAGTCAACAGCCATCTGTTCTGCTGCTTCACTCCAAGTGCACTATCTACCCACACATGTTCACTTACATCTGTTTCAAAAACTCAAAAATAAGTCTAGGATCATATATGATGTTATCAAGCTTACAGACCTTTAAGGTGTTTTACAGACATGTAAGATGTATATTGACTTGAAAAATGCTCTCAGCGAGTTTGTCTTACACAATGTCTTTTGTAGCGAGGAAAACAATGAGTAGTAGCAATGCAAGATTACTGAGCTACTTGGTGTTGCACAGACACCAAGTGTCGGGGGTGACTAGGGAAGCGATGTACAGATTTTTTTTCAGTGTAAGTACTTTTATATTTTATGATTTGTTTACAAGCCAGAGCTAAGAAGTAAATTTTCCCTCTCAACATTCCTCCATTTTCCAATCGCTCATATCCATGGTCTTCTTGCCCAGTACCCAACTTGGTCAGTAGTAGTTGCTTTAGGGGCCAGAAAAATTAATTACTGCCATTGTGAAAGAATTCATACCTAGATTTACACTCCTTAGCCTTACAAATAAAGCATAACTTCTCCCCTTCTGCCTTGAACAGGAAGTGGAGGTTTAAGAGAACATTGAAATGTCCTTAAATAATCAGTTTTAAACACACAAAAATCTTGCAATGTTAGGAAGCCTCAAATCTTCTTATTACAGCAGGCTTACAGTCCCCTTCATAGCTTTGTGGAATTGCTATAGAATTACACAACAGAAATCCAATAGGTTCACAACTGCTCTGCCAGCACAGCATTATTCTCTACTGTATAACTTCTCCCAAGAATGATATGAAGATTAATTCATTACAGTTTGTGCTATGCTTTGAAAGCACTTAGTCTACAGAAGAGCTGTATTAGGGGACAATCAAACCCTGGTGATCATTCCTTTATGCCTTAGAGTAACAACTTAGCCCAACAAGTAGAACAAATGCAAAACGAAATTCATTGAAACAAATGTGTAACTGTCATGATAAAATGTAGTCACACAGGAAATGAGAAACTTTAAAAGAGTAATTAACTTCTACTCCTTACCTAATATTGACTAATGCATGGGTCACCTTGCTTGCAGGCTCTTTCCATTGACCAGCATTGGTAGACAGCCTTAGAACTGAAAGGAGAAGACAGTTAACAGTGCTGGCACAGAATTGGCAATTTCATAATTCAAAACAGGAGAAAAAAAAAATCTGCCATCTTTGGCAAGATGGCAATCCAGGAACCACATCAAAACAAAGGTCATCTTTGAGAATCTGTGATCCAGGTAGAAGTACCCTTCAAAGCCCATCTAAGAAACATAAGGAACATGGAAGGGGTGAGCAGAACAGAATAATGACTTGAACCAGAGGGGATGGAAGAACCTGGATCCTCCAAACTGCTTTCACCACCACATACACAGTGCATTTTCCCCAAAAACAGAGAAACATCCCAAGCCTAGAACAGCTCTTATTCCACACACAGCTGTTCTCCAGCTCCCGCTAACGCACGGTTCCATCTGAACTGGACTACACACTGCAGTTAAAACCCTCTCCAGCAATGAAGAATTCTTTACATGCCCATTTATCCAGAGCTGTAGAGAGGAATTACACACCAGCGTAAAGAAAAAAACGCTGCCTGTAGGAAGAAGGGTGGTGTTCTCTTGCACAGATGGTCTCTGACAGTCTTAAGAGCAGATCTGAAAACATTCTGCAACAGGAAGAACTTCTAGGGAATCCAATTCATTTTTGCCAGAGTACCAAAAATATTTATTTAGGTCAAAATATGTAGTGTTTTTATGGTGGCAGTTACTTGAACAACTCTTGGTAAGCATCAAAACAATAACAGATCCTGTAGCAGATGTTTTGATTAATTTCCATTTTGCCTGAACAAAGGGAATTTTCTATGAATTTGTACATACAGGGTTTTCTGGATGTTAGACTCCACAAGAAAGGTTCACCCTCAATTTAGAAGTGAAGGAACAGCTCACCATCCAAATTTAGGATCATCCAGAAACATGGATTCTACAAGTGAATGCTTAAGCACAGTGGCTGCAATACTTATGCCTATAATTGAAGGACAGAAGCTTGCAGTCCTGCAGATCTGCATAAAGTTCAGTTTTAGAACAAGAGAAAAAAAAAACAAGTCAATTAGATTCCAACTCCACTCCCAATATGGAAAGTTTCAACCACATTAACAGAAAAACTAAAGGATCGAGTAGCTTTCTCATCTGTGCTAATAAATACCCCAAGACTAGGGGACAGAAGGGCCACTGTAATCAGCTTGAGATGGTGCTACCTTCTACTTGGTGCTACTTTCTATTCTACCATTACATGTCATCTGCAGAAAAAAAGTTGTCATCTCTGAGTAACACTGTTTTGTCAAACAGTAGGTACTGTACTAGAGTATCTGAAGTAATATATTCAATCCAGGCATCTGCAAGAGCAATTCAACGAGGTTTACTTTACATAGGAGGATGGCAAACATGTGAGAAATTGTTTAAGCAGCTCAGTTGTGCCTTTTGCAACCTAACTGAGGAAGTATTTGAGTGCATTATTCTTCTACTCCACTTACCTTAAGCTTCTATAGGGGATGGGTTTGGAAAAAATATTACCTAGTAAAAGCACCTCATCTTACTAGTTGCAATTCTTGGGAGTAGAAAATGGGTTAGCAAAAAATCTTTTGCACTCAGAGGGCACAAAAATGGCCAAGCCTTCCCTTATGCAACAGCTGAAAACTGTGGGAAATTTATACAAAAGGGCAGTTTGTTTCTGCTTGCAGTTACAGGGGGTAGTCAGCTACTTTCATTTAGGTGAGCATGTCCCTCTCCCATGTCAGAAGAGGGCTGTGGCCAACTGTCTGCCCTTTAACTCTCCTTATACACTTACATTAATTCCTGGGTTCGTTGGGTGATCACACTGAGAAGGGAGCAGAGGGTGAAGGAATGAAAGGTCCTTTTGGAGTGAAGCAAACAAAGAACACAGCTATATTCCTTTTTTCACAGCTTCAAGTATGCAGCATACCAGTGCTGCTGCAGCTACCCTGGGCTGCAGGTGCCAGTGTATAACACTGACTGATTATGCCTCCATGCATTCCTTGCTTTCCTTTGTTCCTCTGCCCTGCTGGGTGTCACTTGGCTCCCTTCCCTCTCTCTTGAAAGATGGCAGCTTCTCCCTGTTTTGCCAGGGGGCACATTCTTCAGTCCAGCGATTCACTTGTCACTGCAAGCAGGTTTGTGAGGGCTGTTTTCTTGGTTGCTTTGGCAATGAGTGAAGTAGATGTGATTTGTCTAGCACAGCAAGCTTCTTGCTGCAAGTTTCTCAAATTCTTTTCCAAATTCTTATTTGCATTCAGTGTTTCTCTATGCTGGGTGGTTCTGCAGCATGTACCTGCTTCTTGACTTGAAATTGTAAAATGTAACAGAGGAAAACTACACAAAATGCATTAAGTACCACATACGCCATTGTGACAAATTTATATTTCCAACATTAAGTGACAGAGGGAGGGGCAAGGAGCCTGGTCGTATTTTTTTGTGACATTAAAAAAACCTTATCCTTTTAATAAGTTTATCCCTCTCTCAATTCTTAATTTACCAACATGCCTTAGTACACAAAACATGTTCACCCAGCACAGCACACATCAGTAGCAGGTAGACAGGAAACACTTGACACAAACATCCCTCTTCCATCAGCCTCACTTCCAGGCAGCAGCAGTCCTGACGAGTCAGGAGGTACTCACCCATAGAATAAAGGTTGTCAAAATTCTGGTGCATGCGAATGATTTCATAATACAGCTCATCATAGCTGCTGGGAGTGGGCAGAAATGTGTCTCCGTAAGTGATGAACATGTTGAACAGGTTCACAACCTATACAAGTGAAAAGAAGTTGCAACAGGAACATTTATCCCAAATCTATTCTGCAACAGAAGCAGTACACATTGTGTCCAAAACCTTCAAAGGAACAGCTTGCAGTTGCAGCAGGTTTTCCTTATAGTACCAAAGAGACAGACAAGAAGCTTAAATACTGTTTTATCTAGAAACACGTTTCTATTTTTTATACAAAGGACCACAGAACAAAAAAAAAAAAATTAACAAATCTGGAAAATTAAACTAGGCCTTTCCTCACACAGACTTCTTTATTTCAATAAGCCAACCCTATAGTGAGTCAAAGCACTGCCCCTTTCCAAACACCTAATGAATCCAAACATGATATTCCTCTGCTTCATGGCCTTGTTCTGACATCTCCTTAACAGGCCAGAAGTCCTTTCTGGAGTCCTTTCAGCATTACAATTCCTTCCTAATATTAATTCACAATAAAATTAAGAGTATTTGTGCAAGGGTAAAGATGCTCACCATAAGAGCAAGGGTGAAGATGTTGTGCTTGGCCAGCAACACAGTCTCATTAGACATGAGGAACTTCAACAAGTTGATCAAAGCTAGGAGAAAATAATAAGTATTTTTTAAATACTGTAAAAAGCAAAGCCATTCTCAACAAGTCACTTATATACAGATGCATTTACATTATCTAGTGTAAATTTAACTAAATGCCAGCTATTCATCTCAGAAATATATCAATTTATATGTAGGGTTTGGCGGTGCTTTTTGTTGCTAAAATACCCTGCCAAACAGCTAAGTGACAGCCATTTTGCCTTCCTACATTTATTCTCCTTCACTGACTTCCCAATCAAATCTACTCAGGCTCAAGGTATGTCTCTTCTTAACTCAGTCAGTGCAAGATTTTTCTATCTGCTAGATCCTGGAGCGAGCTTTGGGGTTGGAGAATCCAACTGTCTCGTTTCTGCTTCATATATCACCAAGATGATGTATGCACAGTCAGCCCCAAACTGTCACTCTTGTTGATACACACAGTTATAAAAAATAAAAAAGGTAAGAAAACCCCCACAGCACAGCTTTTCTGTAGCTCTGTGTCAGTGCTGCTGCACTGGTAAAAAGAAGGATGTAGTGCTTTATTGTGTCAGTTATCTGGGGCTGTGCCATAAAGATTACAGATCTGGTTCACACTTGTCTTAAATAATAAAACAACAAAAGCTTCTGCTGTAACCACCCAGTATCAGTTAGTAGCAGTGGTAATTAACAAAAAGGTTGGCTAAAAATGCTTTAATCAAACAGACTTTACAATAAACAACTGCATTCCGGCACTTGAATAAAATGTAAAGTTTCTTATCTTCTTTTTTTTCCCTAGTTGTTGAAATTTTCAGAAAACTAGTTTCTTCTGCATTATAGCTGTTCAGAAGTGAAAGCTGATGCCTGACTAGAAGGGGTTCTTAATGTACTCTCTGCTCTGAAGTCAACACATTTCAAGACTTAAAACATCTGAATTAAGAAATCCTGAAAAGTCAACGTTGGAACACTGTACACATCTTTTTAAAAAGTTTCTTAATTGTCTACTAATTAGTAACTTCATCCAACAGAACAATACCAGGCATTACTCCTGTTTCTTACAGGCACAAGTAGAACTTGTTAATCCATTTTTCCCTCACCATTACACAAGTGTCACACACTATCCAGTAACTGGTGAGAAAATAAACTGTGGTTTGGGAGAACTCCACAGTGAATGCAGAAAAGACCGTTCAGCCTAAGGTACAGCCTATGAAAGAAGAAGAGACAAAGCACAGGGAACAGGAATGAGGTATGGGCAGAATTTAGATACTCATCCCCTTCAAGATTACAAAGTATTCACAAAAGGTAAAATCAAAAAACCTACAGCAAAACCATGTGAACACACCAGTCAGATCTTGAATTAAACAAAACTGCCCAATTCCAAATGCAGTCCTGCAACCTCTACTTTACAATAGTACAAGTTCACCATGAGTATCACAAGTTTGTATATGCACACCAAAAGGGAAGCCTGCAGCCCCAAGGTGGGTATTTACTCATCACAGGCAGAAGCTACTTCCATCTAATCTTCCAGCAGGTGGCTGATGATGAACTGAAAACCAGGAATGAACAAAATTCTCTGCAAACTCCAGACAAGCAAGTGATGTATCTTTCAGAGCCACTGCAGGATTAACCATCAGCAATAGCATTTCTCCCTTCCATGTCAGCAGCTCACCTCATGAAGCAGACACATTAACACCTTTTCAATCCAGTCACATAACTCTCCATACCATCATCACCCCATCATCAGACAAATTCCATCAGCCAAAACCAGAGCCTGGATTCCACAATAACACAGCTCTGAAAATACCCCTGTCAGTTATTTTCCTGCAAAACAAACACTTCAAAACAAAGTAGCAGGTACAGATGGGCTCTCCACCGGAGCAAAGATCCAGCTAAAAACAGGTTGCCAAGGTAACCAAACCTCCACAGCAAAAGAGTCTCCCGCAGTCAGTGCCTTGGACTGCAGACAGCTGCCCTGCATCTCTGTCACAGCAGCTCATTGGCCATTTCTCCATCTTGTGGTTACAAGCTTGGTTTTACCTCTTTCCCAGCGACAAAGTCCACAGGGCCACAGCTCACGACCAGGTGCTGCTGTTCAATTACCAGCAGCTTGGGTTTGTGGAAGCAAAGTAGCAGAGCTCTGGATTTCCTATGACAAGTGGTGAGAAGCCTCATCTTCATTTCTTTGCCTCTTACTCTCCCACAAGAGCCCTGCTGAATGGCCTTTGTCAGCAGGTCACGGCATAGCATGACAAGAAGCCACCACCGAACATCCAAAAACAGTGAACATGAAAGCTGTCCGTGATGAGGAGAAACTATTTTTAAAAGAACAAGTGTATTTGTTCAGAGCACAAGCACCTACTAAATGACGAGAACAAGCACTCTACAACTGCTCGCTGCAGTACTTCTCATAGACCACCCTGAAGCACTTGTACTGCTCTATATTGGTGACAACACTTGAAGGAGAACTTTGTCTGTTCTATCCCTAAGTTTGTTTCAGCCATTGTGATGAATCTATGTTTAATTTTCCTGTGTTAGTTAGAAAGAAGACAAGAGATTACCTCTGCTTGAAATCAGTATTTATACCTGAATTGCACTGAATCATAGCCTACTCAAAACTATCTGTGCTGTTCCTTCCCTAAGAACTAGAAAGGGGGGGGGACATGCTTCACATGAAGAAGAAACTGAGTGCTGGGCTCAGAGCCTGGTCAGAAGAACTAACCCATCAAAGGTTTACAGTCACTGTGTGCCCTGCACTGAAAAATTTATCAACTGTTAGGAAACCACACATTCCTAAAAAAGTTGCAGTGTTCCTCACTGGGATATACACTACATCAATGCTAAAGGAGCAACCAATCTTTTTCCATGCTAGCACATTCTGCAGCAGCCTCTACTCAAGTGTCTCTAAGGACCACAAACACTGTGGAACCTTTAAACCCCTTTGCCGTGTCTCTGTAGTTGTTTGTAAGGCAGACCCTGCACTGAAAATTAGGACAGCTATGCCCTGAAGTTTTCAGAACTAGCAACTTTTAGATCTGGCTTCATATGCCTTCAGCAACAATTACACACACAAAATAAACCTTTAGAGGAAAGTCCAACTGACTGAACACCCCTCTGCCCTTGAGCTCCAACAGAGCACTGATGGCTCTATTCCTAAACAATCTGAAGCCAAACCAGATGTGCCACATTTTCACTGCTGCAATCAACTGTTTGCCTCTCACACCCCACCTGCGGGCTGCCCTCTCACACTAGCCAACAAATTATCTTTTTTTTTTTTCCCCAGTAGAGGAGCAATTCAGTCTCCCAGCTGCACAGGCAGACACAAATGTGTTCCTTGCTTGGGCTCAGCCACCTTATCCCAAATTATGCTCCAGGATTTAACAGCAATGGATGGTTTGGGTATGAGATCTATTTCAACATTAACTGGAAAACAGCACCATTTTTGCAGTACCCTCTAGAGCCTTTTTTTCCTCCCTGTTCTTGGCATTCATTAGCAGGACCTGAAACACCCACTGTGGTGAGTTTTGAACATCCATAATTTCACAATACAACAGTGTCAGTAGGACTTCTTTAGTAATAAAGGGAGAAGGCTGTAACTAAACAAGCAGCCACCAGTATGTTCATGTAAGTGACCTGAGCTGAGCACATGGGCTACGCTTCTTAAATCAACAAGAAGAGAACACAGCTTTGGACACCTATGTTCAGAGCCTCAAACCCAAGCAGACAAGCATGCTGAGTGGACACAGAGCCATGTGACAGGCTGTATGTGAAAAGTGGTATATAGCAGGTTGGCTCTTAGACAATTTTCTCTCCAAAGGATTATTATAGCAAAAGGATGAAAAGTGACATCATACATATCCTCCCTACTTTTTAAACTGAAATGACTACAGTGAAAGAACCTCTTAGCTCTTTTGCTGCACAGCTGCTTTTGAAGACACTTTCCCTTATCAGCTTCTGTAGCCACTCTGTCTGCTAAGGAGCAACAGTACACGCCTGCTCAGTTATTTGCTGCCCTCCCTCAAGCCAGTCCTCTGTGAGCAGACTGTGGGCAGCCACCATCTCTCCTTTTCTTCTACCAGGAAGGAGGTAATTCCTGTTACAATTGCCCTTCACTCTCTCCTTCCCCTATTCCTATTCACATAGCAGACTTACCTTCTCTCCCTGTAAGCCTTATTTCAAACAGAAGTATATTTTGTGCCCCAGGTGAATTTGGATTCACACAAAGTTTTTTTTTTTTTATTTAGTGTCTCAGTGTTCTCTGTTTGGATCATGTGTAATGTGTAATGCAACAGGACCATGGAGGTAGGCCAAGAGAAAACGGGGGGAAAAAAGTAGTAATATTATCCCCTGGGCAAGTCAGAATGTAGCACAGACTCTGCCAGGAGCATCAGAAGGCTCTGATGTGTTATTGCACAATGAAGCAGAAGAGAAAAGCTCTGAAACACTCATCAATGAGAGCTCGGATGGGTTGAGCACAGCACGGAGGCCTCTGTCACTGTATCTGCTGTGCTTACAGGTCAAGAATCTTCTAATGGTACATATAATGGCCCTCAAGAAAGGAGCAAGGGAGAGAGAGATGTGAGGGCTCCTCAGCTGCAGTATAACATCCATTAACAGGATCCAGTGCTCTATTAAAAGTCTCCAATTTTCTACCCTTCAACTTTCAGGGCACACAGGGAAGAACAGTGACTTTCCCCTTCCCTCTAGAAGTTACCATTGAACCAACAGTGTATTCAATGTCCTCCTTCCAGTGTCTCAAATCACAACCCCCTTAGAAGGATCCCCACCCATCTATCACTAGAAGGCAGCTGATCATGACATCTGGGCAACACGTCCATGCTGCAGAGAAGTCATCTGCCTACAAGTGCTTCACAGCAGCACAGTAACCACCCTGCACCTCCTACAGTCACCCTGTTCACATGTAGATACTGCCAAGACAAGGTCCACACTACTCACTGTAGCACAAGGTAAGCCAGATCTGGTTAAGGCCTAGTGCAACTAAGGCTGCAACTAAGAATAGAGTGGATTAGAATAGACCAGAATAAGAATAGACCAGCAGCACTGGTCTTTCTGTGCTTCAGTTCTTCCAACATACAAGAGAAAACAGGAGCATTCTGTCTGCAACAGCACTGGAAGTATAAACAGAGCAACACCACAAGCCCTGGCTGTACCCAGCCAGATCAAAGGTCCACCTACACTTAATGTTCTGTCTCTAAATGGTCTGCATCAAACACTTGTTGAAAAATAGGCCAAACAATGCTTTCTAATATGTTCTTCCAGATTCTAAAATTCAGCATGAGTCCCCTAAATGAGAGGAAATTACAGAACAGAATGAGGAAAAAGCAGATTCTCACAACATGACAATACCATAACCACAGACCAGTCCACTCTCTTGTTCCTGACTGGAAGTCACAAGGGCTAAGCTAGGATAACCATACAGCCCACTGTGCAGCTATGAGGAGAAGAGACCCCAGAACAGAGTAATCACCTCTAGAAAAACGCTATACCTGAAAGGTAATTCAGATTTAGGGAAGCAAAAGGCTCAAATATGACATTCTGAGATGACCTAAGTGTTAGGAAGGGGCAGATCTGGCCATATTCAGCTTTGGCAGGCACTCAGAAGGAACAGTGATAAAAACAAACTCTGCAGGAGATAAGAATGTACAGATTGGGTTTGACAGGAAAGAACCAACAGAGGTATTTTCCAGATAGAGTTGTAGGAATAGGAATCCTGTCAGAGAAATAGTTACATTGCTATTACTAACTAACACACCAGAACTCCCTGAGGCACAAACTATCCCAGCACCCTTGGACAAGTGAAGCAATTACTCAAGGACAGCACTTGCAGCTTCCTGTCAATCAACCACAGCACTAAAACAAAAGACTCTTGCACCAATGCTGCAGTCCCATCTCAGGGGAGCAGAGGAAGCAATAAAAGCTCTGTCAACATCCCAAGTCAACATGCTCCAGCTCCTTCCCCCTGCTCCCTGCTGTAACAATCACCTGCCTGGACACTCCTCTACCCTCCCTCTTGCTGCCACAGGCAGTGCTGAGTTCCTCCTCCCAGCCACCACAGCTCTGTGGCAAAAAGCAGCTGGCAACTGGCAGGCTCCCCATCACCAGCACTCTACAGCTGTCCTCTCTTTTCCCCATGACTCGCTCTCAAGGGTACATCCATGAAAGCAGGCTGTTTTCTTAATGAGAATCAACAGCTTGCCAGAGGGCTGGAGCACATGCTGGCACAAGCCATCACTCCCAGGATCAGTCGAGCAGGCTACTTCACTTCCAACCCTTCACTCTCTTTATATAGCCCCCATCCCTGGTACTCACTGTTCCCACCTAAATGGAGCCAACAGTGTGAAATTGCAAGCTTAATGGAAATGCTGATTGCTGATGCCAGAGCAATGCTGCTAGATGGCAATCCAGTAAGCAGTAAGAAATAACACAAATTTTCCAACTTCGGCTAAAGCTCAGATGAACAATATGCTTTTTTCTTACAAATAAATAAATAAATATTTTTTTAAAAAGCACACACCCACAAGCTTCATCCCTCTTCAGAGGAAAGGGTAGTACTGAGCTCAATTCTGTTTTATCTGACAGTGTAGGTTCACACTGTTAAACAGTAGTCTTGGGAGTTAACGTTGCACATTTTTGCCTCAGGTTTTAAAACAGAAAAGGAGGCAAATCTGGAGAAAGAGAAAAAATGTTGTGTGAGAACATGGAAAGACTGCAAGGTAAGGAACCCAGGAGTGATGCTGCTTGAACACAAAAAGGGGCACAGGATAAATGACTGCATTCTGAGTGCCGCAATCCCCCCTGCAGATAAAGAATCAGCTTTGAACAGCGACTGTAACACTTCTATCATCAATGGGACCATTTCCCAGGAGAAATTATCACACTATTTCCACTAGGTCACTGTGATCTGCAAACTGTTAGTGATCCACAATCAAGTTCTCCAGTATTTGCTAGCTTTATTTAAAACATGACAGAGCAACGTATCTGGATGAGACCTGCCAGGCTGAGGCAGGATGACCAAAAGGTTGCCAGACTTTTATCCATGCAAATGACTAAACTCCATTTGTGCTTATCTGAGCAAGGCTATGTTGAGAAATTCCCACCCTCATCTCACCAGGTGATCAGTAACAGCCACAACTATTCTTTTTCTGTTCACTAGCTATCAAGGTCAAACTCTTTCTCATCAGTATTAAAATATGTCAACATAAAGTAAAGGTAAACTAGAATTAAGTAAAAGCAGATGCTTCCTAAAAATGACCCATATAGGGAATTTAGAACATCCTCCTTTACAAGAAAGCCACTGAGTTTCTGCATTTCTTACACTATCTTCTTTAAGAGTTTAATACCAGGGCATTTCACTAAATGCCCTGGAGTGTTCCCATGAAAATATTCTAGCTTTGGTTGAAGGAGGTAATGTGGAAAGGTGAGCATGACATTGTCCCACCAGCTGAGAATGACAGCAGAATACTACAAGCAGACATTTGCAGTCTTCCTTCTGACCTTCCCATCTTGCTGCCTGTGAGTGAGCTTTCTAAGATGGGACTGGAGTTTTCTTTGGGGTAACATGGAGTTCTGCCAGGAGTACAAATTAAACAAATCAATGAATATCAACCCACAACACATACCACAACTATAAACAAAAATTATTTCATAAAACCATCTTTCCATTTCAATCCTTTCCTGAATTCCTTCAGAATGATAGATATATCATACTGTGAAATGGATGACAGGATTAACAATAGCATTCCTGAACCCAGCTTGGGCCAACACAGTACCACATACCACAAGCACCAACACTCCTATAATAAAGAAAACAGGACCCCCTAAGGGCTGCAGACTCCTGGTATGTATTCCATGGCACACAACAGTTACAGCCTTTAGTTTGTGTGAGAAACTAAGTAATTTGCTAATTGACCAAGCAGCTCTACGGTCGTCCAAACTCTTATGGCATCTAGTGACCAGGAACTTTGCCACTGAACTCAACTGTCTAGTACACCAGTGTGTGAATCCTGTCTCCACAAGAGCTGCAAGATGATAAGCTTCCCTTGCCAGATAGCTGCTGCAGAAAGTGACAGTGACAGCTGGATTAGAGATGGAGTGAAAATACAACATCACCTGATTTCCAGTCTGTTCAGCAACATAAATCAGAGGGTTGAGGCAGACCTGATCAACAGTTGTAGAACCACAACTGACACAGCTAACACACTCTCAGTAATCAACATTTCAGTCATAAAATAATAAAGCAAAGTGATTGAGCCATACAATTTTAAATATGTACTGCATAAGGGCAGTATTATATATACTTTCACTATATACTGAAAGTCTGGCGGGAGATTCTCTCTCATAAAAAAATTGCTTCTTTATTTGAAAATCTTCCACAGAGGAACCTTTCACATTTTTAGTATGCACCCAAAAATTTTTTGAATGCAGTACTATCCTTGTTATAAATACAGAACCTGACAAAAAGATCTGAAGAGTGTACAAAAAGGGGAAAAAAAAGTGTATTTTGTCTAGTAGCATTGTAGAAGTCTGCTTTGATAACCCTAACATGAAAAAGGAGAAAAATTAATTTCTTGATGGTGTACGTATTTGAAGCACCCTTATTTTAACAGTGCATTCTGCATCTACCAAATTAACTAAACTACCAGATAAGGAACTACAGCCTTATCTTAAAACAATTTGAAAACTGATCCTCAACACTTACTAATAGCAGTACTCACTGTTAATCCTACTTTGCATTCAACTACCCCAATAAATAGCTATTTCACCATTAATATAATTCAGATTTTTTAGGCTCTACTCTTGCTATTAGAAGTCTTTATTAGTATTGCTTTTCTGTTTCTTTAAACACAGCTTTTGCATAAAGCAAACCATAGCAACTGCAAAGAAGTTACCTGCATCCCCTAAGCTCAGCGTGAATTGCTCAAGCATTGCTAATTTTGAAGTGGGAGGAGTTGAAGAAATGAGGTCTTTTTATATAAAAAGCTTAAGTGACTCATGAAAACTCTTCTGGCATAGCTCATACATGCTTGACAGCAACAACAACACATACAGCATTGTCCATCATTCAAGTGCTGTACAAACCAGCCCAAGAACATTGGGCATAACAGGCTGTTTCTGAGACCAGTGAACTGGCTGTTCCCAAAAGTTTCCTAAATGGCTCTAGGAAGTACCTTACATTTGACATTCAATTAATCAATGTTTAAATAGAATAAGGTACCTGGCATAACAGTCCAGGAGACTTCCAGTTGGCCAAAATGTCTGCAAGCAAACAGGTCAATAGAGTCCACTTAGAGTTTCTGACCTTGGCCAAATTTCCAGGCTAATACCATCAATGGTACATTGTCAGTGGTGAAAAACCTGAAGATTTTCTTTAGCACTCATAGGGAAGAGCTGCACACTAACCACTGGTGGAACAGAAGTGAACAGGCTGCTGAAAAGGGCTACTAAAAAGAACCAAGATCAGCAGATATTTCTTGATCTGAATGTCTGATCTACCTAGCAGTAAATGCCTTTGCCAATCACTTTCATAGGTTAAGCAGATTACAGTTGCTTTTCACTCTCCAGCCCTCTTTTTAAGATGTTCCAGAATTTTGCTCCACTAGTGATCTGATATTTATTTTCACACTGCTTTTAGCTAGAACCAGCTTCTACATACTACTGTTGCCACCCACAGATTTTCCTTTCTGTCAATCCTGTTTCCAGCTCTCAAATCCCTGCATCTTTCTCTGTCACCTAAACATTCTTGGTCATCTGATTAGCACAGCCAGAGATTTATACTGCTTTGAGTGCCATTGCCCTGGTCCCTTAACTTAATGTGAAAAAATTATTCTAATAGAGAAGCTCAGGCTGGATCACATCCAAAGACTGTAACAATATTGTTCTTCTTTAAGCTCAAATGTTGCAGAGGAAAGTTCAACAGAAATAAAATCATATGGAAACAATGTGCCAAATAGTGGCATATCCAAAAAAGTATAAAGTATTACAGACTGCATAAACGGCATGATACGTGTCCTGAGAGATGCCAAAGCACCTGGCTGCACTGCTTTTCTCTGCCATCACTGCAAATTAAAATCAAACAGAATAAATGCAGAAGCTCTCTAAGTGCTTCTGGCCTTCCATACTGAAGACAAAGCATCCACAAAGGAAGAGCATCAGTCCATCAGATGACACCCAAGTGGCTTTCCTTAATTAGAGATTAGCTAACATTAGAACTGGCAAGTGAACAGAAGGCTCCATACACAGCTACTGCTTCCACCTCCAACCTTTATCTCAGCTCCTCCGCACCCGATACCGACCACCTACCCCCAGTAGTCCCTTTGTCTTCTCCCACTCAGTTTTCTGCCTGAAAAAACTCTCCTCCTTTTATGTGCCAGGTAGAACTCTCTCTATTTCTTTCAATACTTCCTTACACAAATTCCCTCCAGCTGCTTTGTTCCACTCAGCTCTGTTGGGGGGCCTCCACTGCTATTATCCACACTGCACCATAGGGACATTGCTGAAGTCATCACACACTTTGTCATTCCAGAAGACAAGTGTGGGCTTGAAGAGCTTCTGTAAAGCACACCTGATGGGGCAACCTGGTATCTCAGACCTTACAGTGAATAGCTGCTCCCTTTTAGCTGTTCATCCAGCAGTGATAGCTAATTCTTCAATCCAAAATAAAAGCCTGATGGTCATATGAGAGACAGAAATTATTTCAGAAGTCTTGTGCTCTGGTTTGGAATTGTATGTCACATAGATCAAGACCACAGAAAGAGACATTCTTTCACATCAAAGGCAGCAGCATTCTGGGTAATCAAAGAGCAGCCTTGACAGGGTAAGAGTTAAGTATGAAACAGATCTCAAGACAGGGCAGGCAATTAGCATTTATTCTGCAACTTAAATAGCATTCTAGAAGCACACCTGGAGCAGCCAGGACCTGCACCATTTCACCCAGGGTCTTCCAGCCTGCATAAACCACTTAAGCAGCTACAGAAGAATCTCTCTCTCTTGACCTCAACATCCTATTAAAAAAAATAATAATTTTGAAACATTCTATGGTAGTTTACTCCCAGAAGAGGATCACCTAAAATACACAAAAATCTATCGTAAGCATGGAGCCCTTCAGCTGCATCAGATGTGCCAATGTTTCAGTTCCTTCACAGAAACCTGACCAACCCAAGTGTTTTTATATTACTGCTTTGCTTTCAAAGCATGTGCAGTACTTAATACTTCTAAGGCACTTTATGTTTCCAAAGGTCTATATAAACACCACCTAATTCAAGACAGCTAACAAGAATATCCCAAGATGCTGAATCTCAGTGTGTAGTGAGTATGTTAATTTTTTTCTCCTTCCCTAAAAGAGGGAAAGTTAAGGATTTAAAGATGCCTACGAGTGTGCTCCCTGAACTGTGGAACAATATTTTCAAGCAAAAGGTGCTATATTTCCAACTTCAATTCTGCCAATGCATAGAAAAGACCCAGGCCAGCCTGGCCAAATAGAAATGGCTCTGGTTCACTGTAACTGCTGGAAGATATCACACACATCATCAGATGCAATTTCCATTCACAACAGACATCCACATTGTACACACTCATCTCCTGAACTGGCACTACACTACAGCCGTGCCTCTAGGGGCTCTATTCTGAGGAAAACTGAAAAGGAACTGCTAATCCCTTAATTAGAGGCACCCACTTCACCTTCTGCAGGGATCATTTAGAAAGTCTGAATGGGCCACATGTCACACAAGGTGAAAATTCAGTAACTGAAAATGACTCAGGTTGTTGGTTCACTTCTCAGTAGCTACATCTCAGCTGGCCAAGGCTACTGAAGGGAAGTACTCAGTGCCAATTGAGAACAGCTTCACAAACCACTGATCACTGCCTCTTTCAAAAGCCATCCTCTCAAATTTCTGATGGGAGTTGCATTACACCAGGCAAGTCGCTGATCCTAGGTCTCAAGCACAGCTCCAGGAGTACACAATTAGGGCCGTGTTCCCTTGAATTTTCATAAAGCTCTTGTTTAAGCCACAACAGCAAGGGGATTAACTGTACTTTCCTGTCTGAGCTACTTCACTGCTTGCTAGGTAAGAACTGAAGCACAAACCATATCCACCAAAGACGCCTGTTAGGTCTCATCATCCATTCTGCTACTCCCTTCCCCAGACCTCCCACACAATGACTGCATCATGTAAGAGTCCTACAAAGCTGTCCACTAGATTATGTCAGACTCCACAATACTTATTTATCTATCTTGGGATGTAAGTGGCATGAACCAGATTATCTACCATCAACTCAAAGGTCAGAGTTAAAAGCCTCTCTTCCCTCACACTGACATTTCAAGGCTGCTCTCCAGGAGCTGTATACACTATTCTGCGTGTGAGCATCTCTTGCAGTAAAAGGAAAAGCAAGGTCCATCTCCCTTTACCCAAGAGCCTACCTCCTTTCTATTCACAAAGATCTGAGAGAGAAACACTACTCCATAAAACATTACTCCATTTTCTCCAATCAAGTAAAGAGAGATTCAGGTAATGGAACAGAAAAACAAAGATATTTGGATACCATAGTGAGCACGGAAGACAAGAAAGTAAATTAGCTACCATTATGATAATGAACTGGCTTTCCAAAGGAGGCAATTTGCATGTAGCAACTAAGGAGCAACATAAAGATCCTTTAACAGAACTGCTGTTTCCTTTTCAAACCTGCAGCAATGGAACAAGCAGTCACGGCCACAAAACCACCACCACTGTAGGCTTTTCCTATTTGACTGTCTCTGCAGAGGCCAAGTACCTGACCAGAGCTCCCTCCAAGTGTAATGGAGCCTCACTCTGCATTTCTTCTGATAGCACAGCAGCTTGTGCACAATCTGAATGCACCGTCTGGAAAAGAGAGGGCAAAGGATTAATGACATTGCATCTTCCCACAATTCTACAGCAAGCCTGGAAAAATTGCTGAAATCAGCAGCAGGGAAATAGACAAATTCAAAGACTATCAGAAGAGGATGGGAGTTGTGACTTTGGCCTCCTAAGAGGAATCAATGCTCACAAATAAAGAATCTGACAAAATGAAAAAAGGGGCCTGTACGCCAGTTTACACTCAAGAGGATCGGACTGACCACAAATGCATGTTTGCTGTTCAAGAAATACTTTTCACTCTCTGCTACCGTAACCTAAGGGCCTCATAAACTCTACAAAATGAGTTACTTAACTTGCAGACTCCATTTATCTGAGATACTACAAGCTATTGTAAAATTTGGACACAATGGAGCTTCTCCATTTCTCTGGCCCCAGTGATGAGACTAAAGGAAATGAGGGTGTCAGAAAAACTACAGAATTTAGTTTGACTGAGGTGTACAGTTTAATTATGTTAAAAAATAAAAGAAATGTATTTCTATCAAATTTTCCAGTCTCCTTAAAAAAAACAATTTAAGTATGAGCTTTGGAATGTTCATACAATATACATGCAAGCTTGGGAATCCCCCAAAATACAAGTAGTGCACTTGTCAAGTCTCCAAATCCTGTAGGTCTCTATAGCACGTAGTGTTCATACAGACTCTTAGGTGCACAAACATTCTTCACAAATAACATCCAAATTAAAAATACAGTACAGTGAATAAATTCTCTATCACTATCATTAGAGACAACACAAAAAATACATACAAACTTGAATTTGTCAGGCCAAGCTATTTTTAGCTATTAACATGTAGAAAAAAAAATAGAAGGAAGACTAAAAAAAGGAAAAATCCTTTCCCCCCCCCGGAATCCCTATTTCTCAAAAACACATTATCTCATTAAAACCCACATCTTTCTGAAAAGACACTGATGACAGACACGGCACATCAGATAAACACGGAGAAATTAAATTCTAAAAATTTGCATGGAATTTATTCAAAATGAGGTGCAAAGTTCAAGACAAGGCTTTAAAAAAAGGCTGTAGCAAAAAAATAAGCAGAAGGTATGTATTATTCTTTTCAGACTCATAGATAATCCCAAAAATACCACAGGAAGGCAAGACTGACACTAACTTTGAATAAAGGCAAAACTATTTATAATCACTGAGTATGACATTAAGTGCTGCATTTCAAATTGGATTCTCATAAATTCAACCAAGAAAAGGACGCAAACCAGCTAGGATAGACAGCTGTCTTCAGATCAGGAACAGCAATCCCTATGGGGAGAAACTTCCTGCTTCTGATGTTATTGGTACTGGACAATGCCCAGCACCTTTTCACCTCTGTATCTGCTTGGCTGTAAGTCAAGTTATGAAGTTATCCATAGGTGGTGTCCAGGGGTGTCTCTGGTTTTTAAAAGTTTTGTGCTGAGGATTCATAATACAAATAATGGACAAAAAGTACTCTTAGTCTAAGGAACCTGGATTTTTCTTTTAAATATTAATATGCCCAGCCTTGTGCAGCTTCATATTATCACCTCTTAAATGCACTGCAGAGAAGAATGACACTACTTGTGCATTCAGAATACCCACTTTGTCTGCAATAACTGTGTCTGCTTTGGGATGGTTTCAGACAGGAGTACAGTGAAAGGACTGCACAAACATGACAAAATAAATGGATACGAATGTCCACTGATGGCTGCTACTGCTCATTATTTCTAGTGCTAAGGGGTTTCTAGATGTGATGTTGCTTTTGAGTCAAAGCATTTCACACCTTTCCTGTGAAATTCCAGAGCATTATACCCATCTACAATTAGTTCTGCATTGTCATAAAAAAAAATTCTCACAAACTCAATTGAACTGTACAATCCTTGAAAAGGAATGGTAATTGCAAGGCTATTTGGGCAAAATCAGAATATGCTGAAAAGTCACCTTAAGAGAAAACATCCTGTGTGTCTCTATCTTCCCTACAGAATATAGTGCTGTTCACGCCTTGGGGAAATTCAGCACTGTACAAACAGTCAGAGCAAAGCCAACACACTGTCTAAATCCTACTTCTGCCTTCCAGGCTAAAGCAGTACAAAGCACTGGAGAGGCCCCTGCGGGGCCTCTTGTCTCCTTTTGCCCATTGCTAAGTTTTACCCCTTTCTGCTTAGCAGGCCATTTCAGGCTTAAACCTCCCTCTCCCCACTGCCTTCCAGGCCTCATGCCAGTCATCCTCACTTTTTCAAAACTGTCTTTTCTGTTTCTAGACCAAGATTCATCTTCTGGGAAGTGGGGATTGCTGCAATGACTCTGTGTTATGAAACTTCTTTTAGACTGAAAAGCTCTTTGTGTTAGATCAAGTAGATTAGGAAAACAGTCTGAAATTGAATTGCTTTCAATTTTCTAGCACACAGAGAATTTTTGAAGTAGAAAAAGTTACTGGAAGAGTTCATGAAAAGCCATCCTGCTCCCCACCAGCCACAAAGGGTTATTTCAGCCAGAAGATTGCTCTATGAGCAGCATTCTACCTAAATTCAAACTTCAAACGAAATCACAGTGAGTTACCCCACAGACACTTACACATAGAGATCCATAGGAAATTCTTTCATCATGTGTGTTACAATGAATTCCACCATCAAATCTGACAGAAAAGAAAATGATAAAGTAAGTATTGAGCTGGTTACTGTTAGCTTTTAGTAGACTACAAGGAAGTCACACTGCCCCACCTACCTATCTCTACCAGACAATAGTCCTGCTTAGATGAAAGGGATTTCACTTTTTTGTTTGTTTGTTCTAAAGAATATTAGACATTTGCTAGAACTAGAAAAGAACCTCCTGGAAACTGAGGGCACATACTGTAATTTGCTTTGAGGCACTGCTTCTCCATATGGTTTCCCCCACTATTAGTCAAATAAAGACTACACCATGAATTCTGATGTTTAGAATTGCTCAAGCAATATTTCAAGCCCTGTCACGAATGGAAAATTCCATTAAGAAGCACAATTTAGAAAATTATTCAAAAACAATGCACAACCTAGATGCTACTTAAAGAGACATTGTAAATAACATCTATTTTTCCTAAAACAAATTCTGAAGCAAGTAAAGCTAGTTTGATCTCAATATGGGCTAAGCTTCTGCTTAAGACTAATTCGGGGAAAAACGAAAAAAGGAGAATGTGTCTAACATTTAAGGGCTTCCAGTATGAAGATAAGAGGCAAGGAGTATAGAAATACAATTGAGAGGAGCTAATGATAACTGAATGTGTGTGGGGGTGCGTCCAACCCAACTTCAGCATGAAATGCTTATACCAAGCCACTGGTAACAATCGTGAGCTGTAACCTCCTAGGGCAGTAACAGCCCAGCAGCGTGACTCAATAGTGACTAAAAACAGTGCAGGTGAAGAGTGTATGGGATCTGATAGCTCTAGTAAGATTCTTCATGCAGCTGTGTGTCTTGGCTTCAACAATCACATTTGAAAATGTTGAAGTCTAAGACTGCTTCTGTACCATCAGGCTGAACAGCTATTCAGGGATCCAGGCTCCATCCATTTCTGAACCCACATGTGCTTTTGGCCTCCACAGTAACGAGAGTCACAACTTAATCATGTGCTGCATGAAAAGCTTTCAACTACGCCTCCATATCCACAGGCAAAACCAATCCTAGCTGCTAACATTCCTCTTGTTTTTTGGCTCAGAAAAGGCTCAATGCCCAGCAAACACGTTCACAAGTATGTTTTTGTGAACCATAAGTCTGCCATCGTCATATCATCTACAAAGTACTTGTACCACACTCACCTAAACACTGAATTTATTAATCAACTGCCCTCCCTCTTGTTAAAAACTCGGCTCAAATGGGCAAAGCAATATCTGTAAAACTTTCTGTAAATGTATATACGATTTATTGCTCCAGAGCTGCAATCTTGGATTTGCCTGTGAGGCAGCCAAGTACTAAGATGGGCATGGATTGCTGGAAACATCTTTAGTATGTAACTGTCCTTCTTTTAAGTCCATCCACTGCTCCACTTAACCCTCAAATCTCAGGTTTCTGTTGCCCAACAAGAGATGCTTCAGGAGCCACAAGCACACACGTGCTCTGACAACACTCACCGAGCACCGCACACACCAGCGGGCGGCAGGGCAGGTTCTTGTCTGCTGCTTTCTTCCGATGCCTCATTGGCTTCAAACACACAGAGATGAAAAGAAGTCAGCAGAAGCCTGAAGTGACAGTCTGTGTATTATTGTATTTTTCAAGCAAACTGTACAATCAGCACAGGCTTCCTTTTGTCTTTTTCTCCAACTGCCATCTTACACATACTAACCCTAAAGGCCATGGCTGGAGCAAAATTGTGCCTGCATTCCAGCATGCTGATACTGGGGGTTTGTTTCTCTAGCTGTGTAGCTGGAAGGCACTGTTCTACTGAGGGGAGGGACCCCAAGACAAAAACAAATCACACAGAAATTCCTCCCTC
Source organism: Vidua macroura (assembly GCF_024509145.1). Taxonomy (NCBI): domain Eukaryota; kingdom Metazoa; phylum Chordata; class Aves; order Passeriformes; family Viduidae; genus Vidua; species Vidua macroura. The sequence goes on from NC_071578.1 coordinate 13,841,526, forward strand.
CTGGTTAACATAGTGATTTGTTTCTGACCCAGGAGTCCGATTGGCATTCTTAACTGTGTGTACAGTAGTCAATGGCTTTGGTGTTCATTGAAACAGACCAGAAAGGCAAACCGGATAGCAAATCTGTTGTTAAGGGGTAATGACTAGCATTCTTGCAGTATGGTCTCCATAAAGTAAGATGTTTGTTTCTTTCTTCAACAGTGAGTGACTTTCAAGTGCTGCTTCACTGTCAGATGAGGTGGAACTTTGTGCCAGTACCACAAAGACAGAATGCATCAAGTTAGGATAACCATTCAAGTTACTTGTAACTGCAGAGTTTCACGAGTCAGGTAAGGACACTTTCACCAAAGGAAAAAGCTCTGGAAAAAATACTTTCCTCCCTGCAGGTGAATTGCTCCACCCAGAATGAAGCATAAGCCAAATAAGAGCACTCAGTGTAACTCCAGCTGGCTATTATGTATCACATGAGGGCTAATGCTTGCTGGAGATTAAGGCAGAACGTTCTCTCTACCACTGGTGTCCTCAGAGACCTCCTAATACACAGCTCCTCACCAGCTAGACAGGCCTCTGAATTCACTGACAGGGCAAAGAGCTCTTTGTTCTTTGAAGAATGGAGACATTCTGAGAGCAGTTTCAAAATCACTCTGCAACTACTGCATTTCTGACAGTATTTCCACATGCCTTAGCAAGGTAGGTTAGATGTCTGTGTCACAATTTTCAACATATACTTTTCATACATACTCAAACCCTCTGTGTTTGCATCCTAAAGAGAAAACAATCTGGAGCAAAAGACTCACCATTCTGTGTAGGTTTACACGAAAATTCATGTTGTCATCATGAAGAAAAGCATTAGCATATTGATCCTATTGAAAAGGGCAAGAAAAGGGAAGAAATATGAAAAGCCAAACACCCAGTTGCCTTTCAAATCACATGCGTTTCAGTGTCAAACTCCCAAGATACAACCACCAAGCTATAAAGTGATCTATCCATTTCTTCTTGTCCCACTCATGTCACACACAAGTAAACCCCTCCTGATCCCAATTCCACTTCAGAAAAATAAATTACTAACAAAACAAGCAGTAGTTCAGTCTAACTTTCTCCCCCCTTTGCTCATTTAAACTCTGACTGTACGTATCATGGTGTCACAAGTTTAACAAGTGTTCCAGGTGTATAAGAGGTGGTTCTCCAGCACCAGTTCTGTGACTGTGTGGATAAAGGTTTCTTCTGGCATTTTGATTCCAGAAGCTACTGCAGTACTAGCAGATAGGTTTATGAGCTGTTCCACCCCTCAAACAAATCTCATTCCAAGACCACCTCTAAATTAAAGAGTCTTCTCCAGATAATGCACAGCCAGAATAGGTAATAAATATACCCTCTCTTTAATATCAGAATCAAAGAATGCCCTTGTTATGCAGGAACAGAATTTCTTATCTTGTGTTATATGCAGCCACCTAAAGAACAAGTGCCAAAACCATTTAATTAAAAAAAATTTAAATGTAGATGATTCGTTTTCAGGCTGCACCCTGAAGAAACATTCTTACAGAATCCTTACACAGGCTATCAACCTCACTGCTTTTTATTCTTTAAGGATAAAAGGTTTTTACTTGCAAGCAAGCAAAATGTAAATGCCACACAAACACAACCCCCATTCAGGACATCAGTCAGCCACTAGGACATAGCCCCCATGAGACAGGGCCACATTCAGCCAGAACTGAGGGCATAACTCTGTGACGCTGCTTTCTCACCTACTACCACATTTGCTACTTGTCTTGCTTGTAGGGACCTACAAACTCGTGACTTACTTTCAGACTTGTATCCTTCTTAGGCAGAAGGGATAGGGCACAGCCCGTGTTTACCATGAACAGCACAGAGCTGAAAGCCATTAGCACATTACTCATCTAAAAGCCACACCACAGGGTCACTCAAAAGCTAAGAGAGAAAAGGCTTAGGTTCACTCTTTTTTCTCCTCATCCCCAGAAGCTGGCTAACTCAAATAAGATGATCCAATTTTCAAGTTTCAAGTCAACTTTAACAGTACTGCATCAACTATATTAGCAAACAAGAAGTGCCTGAGGACCTCACCACTCAGTGCCACTGTGGATATTCAGCTCCCACCCCACAGGAGGCAGGGGGATAGAGGCCTGTAACACACCATCAGCTGAGCAGCTTCACAGGAGAAACCTACCTCTGCAATGCATGTCAGGATAATGAGGCACAGCTTGCCACTGTGCAGCCGGTGCTCATCTGCAAAGGAGAGAAAACAAGTCTGCCATGAGCCACACAAGCCTAGCAAGGCTGAAGAGCAAGACAGCTGCTGCAGCAAAAGAAAAGCCCAGCTTGGAGAATCTTCACAGTCCTACTTCCTCCATGATAGCTAATAGTATCATAGAGGCACTCACCCTCCAGCCTGGCCACTAAATCCCACCCACTTGTCACCAGTTTGCTATTGGGGAAGATGAAATAGGAAAGCCTTATAAATATGATTGCCTGGCAAAAGATTTAGAAAATACAGGAACTATAAGTGAGATTGAAATGAGAACAAGCTTTGAGATACCAAACCTTAGTTACTGAACAACTAAAAGACAATAGCATAGCCAGCTGTAGGCAATCTCCTCTTTGATTAAACAATGCCCTCTACCTACAGACAGGTCCAAAGGTCAAATGGAATGTTCTGTCTCACCCCTCAAAATGTATGGTTCATCCCACACCTGTATCGCTCCCCTGAAGCATCAGGTATCTGTAATCCCATTGGCCCGAGTCTTGTTCCGCGCCCACTTTGAAGCCCCTGATAAGGTGTGCCCGGGGGACCGGACGCTCTCTTGGAACCCTCTCTTGGCATCCTCTCCCGCCCCTGCTATCTCTCTCTCTCCCCCTATCTCTCCCTGCCCCCACTCCCTGGGGCCTGCCATGAGCTGCCACGGCAGCTCCAAGCAGGGCCCCACACCCACGCCCTTTGCAATAAACCGTATATTCCAAGACCTGACTTCAGAGATCTCTCATCTCCATCCATCTGGACCATCCAGGAGTCCAGCGCTCCCTACAGTCTGCACCAACAGCAAAGGTTCAGATTTGAACTTCCAACAGCATTGTAACTATCCACTGGGCTTCTGTCTCATTCAGTTTTACTTCTGCAGATATTCTAAATACTGTCCTTCTGTCACAGCAGAGATACACTGTTCCCTCAGACAAGGTGGAAAGCAAAACATCACCTTTGCTGCAGGTTATGAAACAAGCAGCAAAGCTTTCAGAGAGGCACAGCACTGTGTAGCAAAACTGCTGACATTATGCTCTAAGTTCCAAGTTTTAACCCCAGTATTGGGAAACACAACCTACTTTGCTCTTTGCAAAACCATGAAAGAAGGGAGTCTGCAAAGACTTAGCATTTTAAGCCAAGAGTTTCACCCTGATCACGTTCCACAAATTCTTATTCATCTCACAACTTCAAACAGCTTTTGCCTTGAATGATAGCTGGACAAAACAGAGGGACTAAGGCAGAAGAATGCAATTCTTATTTAAAACTCCTCTCAATTTTAACCTTGAATATAAAAAAAACCCCAAGATATATATAGTCAAGGAGTAACACAGGATAGAAGAAACCTCTGGTTCAATCCTCATTCAAAGCAGGGCCAGGTAAGATCATGTTGTAGAAGGTACTGTACAATCAAGCACATTTTAAAAAATCTTCATTCTAAAAAACAATGTGCTTGGACCACACGCCCCCAAAACCAACAAAAATAAACCAACAAAAAACAACACACTGATAACTAAATTCTGAGGAGGCTTAACATTGCACATTCCCAAGATTTCCAAAAGCTACTCTAAAGCACAGGAGTACTAAACACACCATCTCAGACATCTGCCTTAGAGTCAAACTCAAAGGAGAGGGATATCTGAAACAGTCAGACACACTTTCATATAAAGCAGAAAACAGCATCAGCCAAATTCCTTCTTTGCAGGTGACTTTGACAAACACTTTGCTAGCTGGTGTGTATATGGTAATTATAAAAACAGATAGAATAGGATTAGCTAGCTGTTCTCTCTAGCTTGACACCTGTTTTGTTTTCTTTTCTATGCTGCTCAAGGACAGATATTTACAGATGTGTCCTGAAGTGTGCTGATTTCATCTTGCAGCACTAAGATGAAGAGGAATTTTGGAATGGGAGAGTTAAAAGCCTCTCCCATCTCCTTACCTCAGCTAAAACGTTTAAGTATGAAGTTTTGTACTTCAGCAAGAAGGAGAAATGACCTAGAATAAAACTGATACACAAGAGGCTTGTTATTTTTATATTGTAAGGCCACACTGTATATTTCTGTAGGTGCTGCTCCCACTTCTGTCTCTGGGGATCATGCTGTCAAGGCTCCTGTTTCACACCATGGACTCTGCCCTCTGCCAGTGTATTGTGAACATCAGACCATTTTCAGGAGCTATGGGGCAGCCATGCTAGCAGTTACTTGCACACATACTTCACACTTTCACAGAAACCTTCATTAAAGTAACAAAGCAGACCACTTTCTACAGGGAGGTATAGCAGTATGAGACCTGTTTCACAGACAGGAGAAAATGACACAGAGGTTTTGTTTCTCCCAAGGCAGCTGCCTCTGACTGACACAAGGGAGGATAACAAGAGAAGGATCTAGCAAACACAATCTATTAAATTATGCTCTCTGGGACAGGACCAAAACAACTGTCTAGTCCTGGATGAAGAACAAACCAGTTTCCCTTCTAAGTGTTCTCACCTGTCTCAAGACAGAAGGAGTAAATTAGAATTATTTATTCCTCTTGTTATACTGGTGTCACGTAGAAGCACAGAATCGTTTATGTTAGAACAGACCTTTAAGATCATGGAGTCCAAATGTTAATCCAGCACTGCCAATCTCCCAGTAAACCATGTTCTTAACTGCCACATCTATATGTCTTGTAAATACCTTCAGGCATTGTGACTCAAGGACTTCCCTGGGCAGTCAGTTCCATGCTTTATCTTATACAAGAAAAGAAAATAAGGCAGTGCTCCATCTATAATCAAAATATAAAGTCAGGAATACACCCACTAGAATTAATAAGTATTGGTTTGGAAGGCACACTTTTTAAATGATCAATCAGTGTAGCTCACTGCCATGAACTACTGTGGTGGGAAGGTCTGCACAAATTTCAGAACTTATACAAGCTAGAACTAAAGTAAAGAAAGAAAGAAAGAAACATAAACTCCTGTCTCATAACACAATAAACTTATCTCTCACTGTCTTGTTTAGTAAGGAATCCCTTCTATCAGATTTCATTCTATCTGAAACTAATCCTGTGTGGCAGTTTCCAAGGCCCTGTGCAGACTTTCCATATTACAGTGACTAATAAGGGCAGAAGTTAAATTGAAAAATATAAAATTGTTCCATCAGAGCCTTGGATCAGCAAGACAGACCCTGAGAAAAGCAAATGAGAATGAGCAAATTAGAGAGCTGGTAAACCCTCCTCACATGTGCAATCTACTAAAATGACTGAGCCAAGATTGATGTGGCTTAGTTCAAAAGACAAAAGCAAGAGGAAACATGAAAGCAGACTTCAAATATGCAAGGGCTGACACATAGAAAAAAGAAATAATCCATTCTCAATATCTATCTTGGAGAAGATAACTAGTAATTAATTTAAATCACAGCAAAGAATTTAGGAAGCACACAAAGCTTTCTCACAGTAAGGATAGTTAAACACTGGAATGGATAGTCTGAAAATGGTGTTCCATTATCACAGTATCTTCATCCAACCTGTCAGCAAAACCTCTGAGAAAAGATACAGGCAAACCTGATTCTGCCTTGGTTCCAAGGAGTTGTGGTTTAACCCCAGACAGCAATTAAGTACCATGCAGCTGCTCAATCACTCGCAATGCTTCTCTCCCCACAGTGGGAAGAAAAATTGGAAATAAAAAGTAAATCATGTGGGTTGAGATAAGAACAATTTAATAACTGAAATCTCATCATGATAATCATCAGCGGAGTGAGAGAGGGTAACAGAACCAAAAAGAAACAAGCAAGGCACAATACAGTTCGTTATACAATTGCTCACTGCCTGCTGCCCATCCCATCCCCAAACAACAATTGTCCCCTTCTGGGTAACTCCTGCAGTTTATATACTGGGTATGACATTCTGTGGTGTGGAATATCCCTTTGGCCAGTTCAGGTCACCTATCGTGGCCCTGCTCCCTCCCTGCTTTTTGTGCACCTCCTCGCTGGCAGAGTACGAGACACTGAAAAGTCCTTGACATAGGGTTAGCACTACTTAACCAGAGCCAAAATATCAGTGTTTTATCAATATCATTCTCATAGTGAACCCAAAACCACAGCACTGTACCAGATACTAAGAAGAAAATTAACTCTGTCCCAGCCAAAACCATATAGGGGTGCATAAAGTTCCTTCCGGTCTTAATTTCAATTATTACTTCTTCTTCAACTAGCTTGCTTACTGAACAAGTGCAAGACAGCCAAATACAATTTCACTGCAAGCTAGTAGATAAAAGGAAACTGCCTGCTCTCTTATTCAATGCTAAGCATTCATGAAATTCAGTAATTGATGTAACATAGCTCTGCAAAGATCTCCATATTTCTGTTGTTATATCTAACTTAACAGCGAAAAGTCGGTAACAGCCTGAAATACGGTGCAAAGATCACTTGTTATGTTCACACTGTGGTCCTGCCCTTATAACCACTGGATAAAACAGCACCCTTGGGTACCCTGAGCAGGAGATTAAGCAATATTTCAACTCCAGCGAGCTGAAATTAACCCCCACAGAACTACAGGAGGAAAAAAAAAAACAAAAACACAACACAAAAAGATACTTTCTCAAGCAAACTACTGCCAGTGCAGTCTAAGTTGCTGCTGCCCTAATTTTAATTACAGAGCTACCTGTTTAACCAAAGGACAAAGGAAGTATTTCCTTCTATTGCTGAGCTTTGCCCTCTGTGTCAGTTTCTAAGTGTTCTTAAAAATACAGTTCTCTGGTCTCAGACTTCCTCTTTCTGACAGATAGTTGTGAATCAGATATACTTGCACCTTCAGCACATAGACAGGCTTGGTTATTAGGCATTATCATTTATTATTACATTCTTTCCATACCTGACATCTCTCCTACTTTCATAAGTCTTATCTCACAATAAGAAATCACTTAGTTTTTCAAAAGGTCAAATCGTCAATCTTTCTATAAAGAGACTCCACTTCTATTTCTGGAGTCACTAGGCATGTTCTTGTGCCCTCCTGACTTCAGAAGCTCTGTTGGCTGCATCCACAGAATTCACTCACCTTTTGTGTCCTGCATCACAATTGAGCTGTACTTCAAGAAGGTTATCAGCAGGTTGCTAGTTTGCACATCAGCATCCAAAGGCAGCTCTGCAGAGCTTATAACTGGAACAAAGCAGGTAAGACATGTTTATCCTATACAAATACAATAAATAACTATACAGAGAACTAAGACACAGACTCACAGGTCTGGAGTAGGATCAGCCTACTTGCAGGGCCACCTGACTTCCTCCTCCTCCTCCATGACCACCCAGGAAAGATTTTGTTATGAAGACTGGTACCACTCCTTCAGAGACCATTTCATCTGCTCTAAGCAATGTGATAACCTTCTCTGTCCTGCCCCTGCTCCTCCTTCCAGGGAGATGAGCCCACTGTTTTAGCACTCATCAACATCTCCAGCCTAGGGAAATCTGGATATTTGCACTGACACCAAATTAATTCTTACAAGCAACACAGATAACAGTCACACAATTCTCATTTTATAAAGAGACGTGCCCAGGAAAGGCCCTTCTCTGTTTCAGGAATTTTTAAATATGAGTTCCAAAAGGTCTGTGTCAATTCCATTCTTCCCTCTCAACAACAGTCTCTCTTGCAGAAGCAAAACACAAGACATAATGTAACAATTATTGCAGGACCAAAGAGATAAAAAACAAAGGCAGAAACAGAAGATTTATAAAAACCAAGAAGCAAAAGCGGTCACAGTTTGTGCTAGATACATCTCAACACAGCAGGAAGCAGAAACATACTTTCCATACCCACAGCAGTTCATTGGCATTTCTCTAGGACACCAGCTGTACTTTTGACACCTTAACAGTGGACATCATCTGCCTTAAGACTTTACAAGAAGCTATTTCATTTCCTCAGCTAATTGCACAGCGTGCCTCCACACTCATTCCCCATTCCCCATGCACCATCTAAAGCACTGAGTTTATGAGCTGTCAAGCCTCTATCATGTGACTGAGCCACATTTTTACTGATGACTGAGCCTGAGCTATCCTAAAGGGCCATTCTCTGCCTTTCCATTTGGAGAGCTTTACAAGAAATATTGAAAGGGACGAGAAAGATCAGTGGGAAACATGCATCATGCATTTACCTGCAGATCCTGACAGATAAGTCTGATACCATTTAAGATAAAGTAGCTCAGACAAAAAAAATCCCCAGACTGATGGAGCTAGCCTAGGAACACTTCAGTAAAGTACTTAATACAGTTATGTATGAAAAAAAAAAAAATAAAAGTGAAGGAGATAGGTGGGAACCCATAAAGATATTTAAATTAAATTAAATTTCTTTTCTCTTTCACATCAAAGATCTGGCAAACAAGATACAATTGGAGAAATTACTGGTCTGAGAAAAAATTACTGCTTGAATTCTGTAGACATCAGTTTAGAGAATAAGTCTTTTTTTTTTTTTTTTTTTCTGTGTGACCTGGACATAAGAAACAGTTGCTTGATAATGAACCTGCTAATTAACCTGGCAGAAAGTTGGGATATGTAAACAGAGAGAAGTATCAGACTGCACACAAAGAATGGGATATAAACAAAACCAGTTAATGAACACAAGATGAAATTAAACAATGAAAGCCATAGGGTCAGGAATTCAGGGATTTATTTCCATGGCCAGCTGAGAGCTCATCAGCTGCAAACAAAATACCATGATCAGATCACAAGGTGACAAGCTACCAACGTGAAGGGCTCAAGAGGGCAGGTCTACAACATATATCCAGAAATGCACTTCCAGCAGAGACACAAACACTGTAATGCCCTGCACAAGGTGCTGGTGAGGCCTTGTCTCAACCACTGTGCATAATTATGCAGAAGCTGTGTTCAAAGAGGATGAACTTAAACTTTGACAAGTTTAAAGACAGGCTAGTATGCTGATCAGGAGAACAGAGTACCTTGTAAACCAACACATGAGGAAGAGCAACCTTCATTTCAAGGGAGGCTTAACACCATGACAAATGGGTATGAATTCACAAGAAACCCAGGTTGCAAAGTTGAATACTTCTAGCCAAGGAACAAGATGCTGAAACTGCCCCCAAACAGAAATTATTGGGAAACAATTTTAGCAGATTCAGTCAGAGCTTGATAAATTCTAGGGATTTTATGACGATACGCCTGCAAGCACAGGGCGCTAGGCTCCAGAGTTAAGGAGACCTTTTCCAGCTCTATGCAACTGTCCTGACATGACAAGAACATGACTGTTCTGGCTGCCTAGGGGGTGAAATGCACAGGTTCTCACATTCAGGAGGTCATAGATGGCTTGAATTATGATTGACTGAAGTCCCTCTCTTCTCATGCTATAAAGACAGCCTAAGACAGAGCTCCTTTTGCACTAGAAACAGATTTGCAGACCACTAGTACACAATTCTTAAGTATTATCTCATCTCTTTTCTGCCTATCCTCAGGAATGCTCAAGGCTTTTCTCACCTTTTAAGAAAGAAAAAGGTATTTATCATGAGACTGGACCTTGTAAGAAGTGAGGAATTACATCTGATTGCTGGATGACTAGGTTGCGGGCTCCGAGGGGAAATAATTTCATCCTGTACACAACTGTATTATGGTTCAGAGAAAAGTCTGCTTTAATATAAAACACCTTTCAAAATTTAAGGCTTGTATCTCATAACCCTGTATGAAGGCAAGTAAGGCTTCAACTGAGGCAAGGGCAGGCAGAGAAGGATGAAGGAGACAAGCCAAGCCACCAGAATAACCCAGGATTCTTTAAACTGTGCAGTGAGAGGCCCAGAGTACAGCAGAGGTTCTCATAGAACTCAGAATTACACAATCACCTTCAATACAAAACTGTAGCCCTTGGAAACAGCAGGTCAAATAGATCAATATAACTTCACTGTTTGAATCACATAAAAAAAACATAATGGGGCTTTTAGGTTATAAAGGTTGCACATGCCCAGGCGTGAGCTGGTTTAGTCCATTAAGTCTTGAAGACCTGGGGCTCCTGACACATTACTAATGTGCCATGTCTGTTGGCAAAGTCTGTGCAATGAGACTGGAAGCTTTCTCACTCCCAATATTATGAATAGCTCAAAGATTTAGCTCAAAGTCTGAAAAATGTATTTATATCCCCAGTGGATCCCTCTTGAGCTGTTACAATGAACGTAGTGAATGAATATTTAACAACAGTAAGCAAACTGACATTTAGATAACTATGGTGACAGGCACACTTGATTTACATATTATAGATAAACAGTTTCTAGCAAAAGCCTCATTTCTCAAAAAAAAAAAAAAAAAAAAGGAAGAAATCACTCTGAAGCCCACATTACTGCTTATCCTGGCTCATGATACAGACCTTTTTTAACACACATTTTGAAACTTTACAAGGTCTTAATTTACACTATAGGTTAAAAGTCAGAGAAATTTCCAACCAGAATATGAACACTTTTTTTATCCCAGACATCATAAAAGAAAAGCACCTGAAATTCACAGATGGATTTCTACACGTTAACATAACTTCAAAACAGTTCAACTACACATTTTTTAGTGCAGTAAAGAGAAAGCAATCTTATCATTCCAAAGTCAAAAGGCCTCTTGCTAACTGGCAGCCATAGGCAAATTTTACAGCTGAGTTGCAAGATCTTAGTAAACGTGAAAAATTCTGACAAATTTTTAAAACAGCAGTACTCAAGCACCACCAAACCAAACCAAGCCAAGGGCCACAAAAAATAATCACACTGTAGGGATCAACAAGCAATAAGCAGATAAAAATAAAGCAAGCTTCCCAATGCAATTGCTGCACATAAAGATCAGATCCTTTTCTTAAATTTAGTAACTGTACAAGCCACAAGAAGCCTCAAACTTCTCAAGATCACTGCCTCTGCTGAAAGCAGGATGGAGGTTTTGTTTTGATTTTGTTTTGTCTTGTGGTAAATGAAAAAATAAAGAAAAAAAAGTGCAAGCAAGCTGTAGACGTAGGTAAGCACAAATTCTGTCAGTTGTGTAATATGGTGTGGGGGTGGATGGATTTGCAATGAACATGTTGAACAGAAGCCCACAAAATGCCCATCCCTCCACATTTTATGTTATATGCACACAGAGACATAGGGGACTTTTTATCTGAAGCTTTTGTTATCCATGGCAACCAGATAGAATTCATCCATGAGGAGGATCATCCTTAACTAGGGTATCAAATGACCTGAATAGCTGATATAACTGAGTAACCCAGGCTGCTTTTCCCCAGAAATATTTCCAAACTGTGCTCTATTCAAATTGAGTCTGTTCCTTCATTAAACACTCCTCAGCTCAGATGCCATTAAAGTACATGAAAACAGCCATTTCTTTTCTTCTCTTCAACTAGGCTATATCTATCCATACCTTAAAATGAAAGGGTTTTATTATAGATGATTTCAAAGCATATTTATGTGGACACATAACATCTCATTTAGAAAAGAGATCTCAGGTTAAGCAGTCCTTTACAAAGCCTATCAAAGAGAAGGCAATAATAAGAGAGAGGAATACTTCCACACCCAGACTGAATTCAAATCCCAATTAATTCAAAGCCAAGGACAAGTGAATTAACAAGAAGCAGGAATCCACAGCGATTCTCTGTAAATCTGTTCCAATGACAAATAATCCCAGGCAAAGGACCTAACACTAGAAATATTCGTAAGTAAAAGCCTACACAGAATAACTAATGGCTGGGTGTACTTTCATGCAAATATTGGGGCAGTACTATTTTCAGAAGGAATATCAGCATAATTTAATTGAGCAATACACAAGGCAAAATAAAAATAAATTTGAGTCAAAGAACCTTGCTATGTTTAGCAAGGCATATTACTCCAGGAAGAGACCACCGAGTTACATCCGCTCCAGACAGACCTCATTAGTTGCAATCTCTAGAAAATAGTTTGCTAGTTATTTAACAGTTTTAAATTATTTTTCCTCAGGAGATCATTGCATTTTTACCATCTGAAGAAGGCGGGGTGGTTCCAAGTGGAGTGACAGGTGTCGTTGGAACTGGGCTCATTGGTGATGTCATCAAGCCCATTTCAGGATGGCTCTAAGAGAAAACACAAATGCACAGGTCAACTGCTTCCCCAGGCACTAGAAACACAGACCCTACTTGTACTGTTCCATGCTCTTGCACATTGGACATGACTAAAGAAGTCTCAAGAAACTTCAACCTCTTCTCCAAAGAGCCAGGCCGTGGCTCCTGACCTTGGATGTCTAACGATTAAACCGTACATCAATTTCTCTACTCCACAAAACACAAAAATACATCAGAAAGTGGTGGCTCTCCCCAGCAGACAGAAAAAATCCCCTTCCCTAATGTAGAATGGGAGAAGATTTGCAAAAGCCTACAATGTTAATAGCTTCTAACTCCCCCTGAAACAACCCAAGGAAGTGCATTTGAAGTCTTCCCCCATGATCCTTTTACGTCTATTTCTAAGAGCAAATTCTCCTTGCTCCTGCCCCCCACCTGTTCATATTCAAACATAATGGCAATTTATTACTTTCCTGTCTCACTGTAAAGCCCTGCAGGAAAGACACTGCAGGAAAACAGTGCATAACATAAATAATACTATCATTATTGATCCTCTCAGCTTCCATCAGCCAGTCACTCTCCCCATTTCATCTTTGCTAATAGTTGCCTGCCTAATTACTGCTTTGACTTCACTCTTTGCAAGCTTCCGGACCCATCCACACTGGTGAGAGCGTAGGCAATCTGCCATGCTATTTTTGAGTCTGGCTGCCAAGCAGTGTCCATTTCATAGGGCAAGTTTTACATAAATGTATCATCTGCCTTAATATATCATCACAATTTCAAAATAAAAGGAAGATACAGAACTGCTGATTTGATGTTAGTTAGTTCCACAGGATTTTTCACAAGTGGATATCCTTCACACTGCCTTTGAACATCTAATTCTATGAACAACTATAAATGCATATATTTTATGGGAAGCACACATATACATACTACAACTCAAAAACAATTTACATCCCTACAGCTACCAACTTACACTTAAAACACAATTTTTCACTGGAAGTCTTACATAAGCCAGATTTCCTTAGACAGGTTTTGGGGGCTTACCTTGTTTCTCCAGAACACTGACTGGCAGTTGAGAGACAAGAGTGCCACCCAGCAGCAAACCTGAGCACCCACAGCTGGTGAGCGCACACTTAACACTCCAGATACCCACACAACTGAATCCCTGCTCTTCCCACGTGCCACACAGCAGCAGGAAGCCATTCATGCAGCACCAAGCAATGGACACCAGCTTAGGCAAGAGCATTCATCAGCTTTTATGAGGTTTTTTCAACATGACATGACCTACCTTGCCCTCTCTTAAATGAAGCATTACAGACAATCCACCCAAGAGTATCAGTTCTCCAATTCAACCCACTGATCAGTGGCTGCTTCAACTTCTTTCACAAGTAACTAGTCTATCATTTTATTTTTAAGAACTTTTACTCTATCTGATCTTTTTCTGCTCTGCTCTTTTCCCTGCCAAATGCCTCTCTTCCCTCAGGAATATCTTGACCACAGAAAGGCCTGAGTTGGTATTACACAAAACTGAAAGAGCAGAAATCTCTGAGAAGTGGTAGGAATGAATAGCCAGGGAAAAGACAAGCAGGGAACTTCAGCAAATCCATGAAACAGAAGCTTTCTTCAGAGGCTGCAGATCTACTTATGGGACCTCTTCCATCAGCACTACTGTCAGGAGTCCCCAGAGGTCTCCTCTGTCATGCCAAGTGTCTAGCCTGAGATCTATGGCTGCACTCTGAGGACTTGAACAAACTGTTTTGTTGATGTTGTTTTTCTCATAGATTACAAGCAGTACCTAGAGACCAAAATTAAAAGCCTGAACCTGAAGGTCTTCCTAAACACATCAGGCTACCCTTTCAGCACAATCACTGCATCAGACAGGCTCATTATCTGCCTCACAGCAGCAATCACCTCTCCAAACTCACACAGCGTTTAGAAAAGCATCCCGAGACTTGTGATCAGAGCAGCCTCTCAGAAGGCTGTTTCTCCACCATAAGGAGCCCAAGGACAAGTGCTGTGCTCCAACAACTGGTTCTCATGCCAAAGAGGCTGGGCCCTTCAAGGAAGTCTGAACATGAAATAGTATTTGAAACAACATCACCTGTCAATTAGTTCCTAAGTGAAGAATACCCAAACAGACAACAACACGCAGTCCATGCACACACATACAGGACAAGCCATCCAATTTGGGAATTGGATCAGCCTCTTTCTCTCAACCCTAACTTAACAAAACTGTGATTTGCTCTGAAAGCTACAGCAATTGCTTTGCTCACTCCATTCTCCCCCTAACTGGACTATCAATAGGGCAGAGAAGGCATTCCATGCAGCCCTTTCCATTTAGTGGCAAAAATTATTATTATTCATTCCAACATGAACTGTGACCTCAAAGCTCTACTCATTTATTGTCAAGGCAGGAAGTATTTCATAAAAATTCTTCCCTGGCCCTGGCCTGCTTCTGCTCTTTCATGCTGATCCTATAACAAGTACATAAGGGGGAAAAAAAAAGAAAGTATATTTTCACCAATTCCATTTCTGGCTCTCTGATTTCAAAGACATCCACTACAAAGAAATGGGGAAACATTCCACTGAAACTCACTTGTGCCAGAACTGTGATGAAATTCCTGTTTAAGTGAACAGCTTCATAAAGGGCTAGAAGGATTGCTTCATTTGTTCTGTGGGAAGGATACAGACAAAGGCACAGTTAGTGATCACAATACCAGGAGACAAGTTTTTCAGAAGCATAGCCTATCTGAAAAAAGAAGTTTTTTTCAACTATGGAAAACTGCCTCTGCAATCCAGTTGTTCTTCCAACTATTAATAGTACTAATAACAGTACTACTAACTAACTAACTAACAGTAGTAGCAATCCATAAAAACAGCTATTTTTAGAGCACATCCATAATCTTTGTTGCCTTCCCACTGAAGGTGTCCCTAGTTGCTCAGTGTTTTCCATTTAAAGTCCTCTCTTTTAAGAGCAGAGGGTCCTAAAGACACTAAAATCCCTCATATTTATCACTTGCCCCCTTAATTTAGAAAATATTTTGGGAGGGCCAGAGTGCATGAACCTTTGCTTCCCATGTGCCACCTCTGATACACCTATTATATGTCATAAATACCTCATAAAAACCACTGGAGTTTTTTTTATAGACTTCATTACAAGCAATTCAGCTGTGTCTCCTCCTGCTGTACCCTTCTCATGGAAGGGCAAATCCACAGTTTGCAGGGTGTGGTACCATTTTAGCGACAGAAGAACCTGCTCCTCTAGTTTGCTTTGTGACATTAAATAGCTCCGCGAGGGAACGGATGGCACCGACCACTCCATTGTGTAAATAACATCTGTGCACTTACTGGACAGAGATCTTCTCATCAGCATCTGCTATGAACATGCTGCCCACCTATGGAAAGAGAGAGCATTGCACAGCAGGAATTTGGGAAAGCTATTAGACAGCAAGAGACAACACATGGATAAAAACACATTTTATTTTGCTGTACTGTCACTGACCAACGCTTCATCTCTGTCAAAATCAAAACAAGGAAAAAAAAAAAAAAAAAAAGACTGGATCCTGAATCCCAGCCTGGATTAGTTTGCCATTTTGTAAGAGGACAACAGAGATTGTTTCCTACCTGCTTGCCCCAGGGTGGCTGCAGTTTTACCCAAGTCACTCCTGACAGAGAGCTGTCTACACTGAACTACCCTTACCTACAGGAAATTTTTCTGTCAGTTAGATCTCAGAATACAATGAAATCTCTGACTAAAGCAAAGCCAGACTGAACAAGGGAAACAGTGGATACTCTTTACAAGGAAGAAATTCACAACTTCTTCTGAAGGGTACCCCTTAAAAAAATGCAGACAGTGCCCACTGCAGAATCCAAGCTTTACTCCATAGCTAAAGTGCATCCATGCTTGAGAAACAAAACAGTAAAGAAACAGAACCTCAAAGACTAGTGACAGACCAGACTATGTGCATCTATGTTTTAGACTACATCACCAGAGTAGTAACTAGTTTTTAAAAATACATGGCTGTTTCAAAGGATTAAGGAGTTAAAAAAATGATTAAAAGTTTAAAGTAGGGTGGTTTTTAAAATAAAGTCACCTAGCGTGAAGAAGATGCAGGAAAAGAATTTCAGCTATCAACACAAGAGTAGAGGTCTCCTCCTTTGAAAGAGCTTTCCCAGCCAGACAACACACTCCTCAGAATACAACCATTTTAGTTATATTTAGTTTAGATTTGTTCAATCCATCTCCACCTCCAGAACTGACATTCCAAACTCATACTTTTTAGAAACACTCTCTTGCTGAACTTGCATGAATGCACCTTTTTAAGAATGGAAAAACACCATTTCCTTGCTTACCATGTTAGTTAGGGCTGAGAAGAAACCAGTTTGATGCTCCTCTTCTTTATCTTTGTATTGCCTGAACAAAAAGGAATAAGGATGAAGTTTCAGAGTTAGAAATGGAACCAGAGTTACTTCACCTAAATCCCTTATTTGACAAGAATACAGGATGGAAGAAACTTCAACATTCAAGAACTTTTTTTCAAGAACTCCCAAAAGAAGAGATAAAGGTTATTCAAATATTTCTAAATTGTGTAGAGTTGAAGTGAGGCTGCTGAAAGATGT
Organism: Vidua macroura; assembly: GCF_024509145.1. Taxonomy (NCBI): domain Eukaryota; kingdom Metazoa; phylum Chordata; class Aves; order Passeriformes; family Viduidae; genus Vidua; species Vidua macroura. Next base: position 13,858,423 of record NC_071578.1, read on the forward strand.
GAAACTTGAACAATGCTTGTGCTGTTACAGAGGACACAAGCAGTTTGGGCTAACTCTGAAGGAAAGGGATCAAGTGACTTCAGAAATTTTGTCCTGCACTGGACAAACGGTAATAAGCCACATGAGCACACAGAGTCAGTAACCACAGAACAGTTTCATTTCATCATCCACTACAGAAAAAATCAGAACTGAGCATCCAACTGGGTGCAGAAAGAAACCAGCAGAAATGGCCAGCAGAAACCACATGGACCTTTATGGTTCATGGCTTGATCCCACTTTCCTGGAGCAAGTGAAGAGACTGGAACTAGAGCAAGTGAAGTCAACAAACAGGTTGGGTACCTCAGATTTAAGCTACACTGCTTCAACTGGCACTCAAAGGGACTAGCAAAGCTCACACAGCCATTTATTTTGTCTGTCACACAGGATCACACACAATGTAACATGCCAAGAAACCAACCCTAAATTCTTGGGAAAGGGGGAAGGAATGAGCTAAGCAAAACAGGCCATGTTCTGAGACAGCTTTTGTCAGAACAAAGGAAATTGGGTGGGTGAAGTTTTTTTCTGCTTTACTTTAATAATTTACTCTGTTAAATACATCTACATGATTTGCTGATTTTGCAAGTCACCTGCATAACTATCACAGCAGGCTTTCAAATTAATCAAAACATTTTTCTGTATATTTTGAGAATCCTACTGCACAAAAAAAATTCTTGAGTTTCTTAGGTGGAATTGCTGTAAGTTTCCAACTTTTTCTAAAGCACTTTCTTCTTAGGAAAGCTTACATGTTTTATGCTGCTACTTATGAAGCAGAAGCTAAGAATATGTTACCCTTTCTGCTGACTTTATGGCTCTTTCTTTAGCGGTAGTTACTGCTTTCCACCATTTGGAAGAGTTTACATCTCTCCTAATCGTCTCTGAACTGGCATGTGGACAGCCCTGGATACATTTGTTTGTTTGTTGTAGATAGTGCTACAGCTAAATCAATTTTTCAACAGAGAAGTTGTCAGCAAATTATTATCTCTTCACTTGTGACTAAGATTTTATGCACAGCTCATACAGAGGTAAAATCCACAACAGTAAAAACATACAATGGATATCTTCCCCTACAGCAAGATCTCTCCTGAAGCACGTCAGCCCAGCTGGTACAGATGCACTGAGACTTGCAATGACTGCATCAACTGAAGCAAAGTACCTCAAAGAATAAGACTATTCCCTGCCTCTCCACGTGCATCAAGGTTGTCAGGTGACAAACAAGTGCTTTAACATAAAAAAAAAAAAAATTGTGAAAATGTACCATAACTATCATGTATTGAAAACCAAGATACAATTTGGTTTTACCTGTTATATTCCGATAAAGCCTGGGCAATTACAAGTCCCATTCCCTGAAAAAAAAGCATTTAAAAAAACTTCATATTAAAATCTCAAGGGAGAAAATCACATACTGAACACACATAGTAATGCTGTCCCCTCCAAGATAACCTAGCATGCTATGCAGAATTTCCCTTGAAGCTGTTTGAACTATTAAGATGTGCTACGATACAACAACATTATAACACAAAAACCCAGACAACAAAATTGAAAGTTATTTATCTAATTACTAAATTAAACAGAAAACGTTTAATCTCCTTGGACCTCCAGATAGAGCTCTCACTCAAGAAGCCTCAGTAAAGAATCAAGAAATTTAGAAAGAAGTTGGTGTCAGAGGAAGGACATCCAAAAATTCAAAATAAAGAGTCATAGGCACTAATAACCTTTGACTTCTTGCAAACAGCTTCCACCATTACAGAACTACTAACAGTTCTCACCCTTTATTTAGCATGGAGGGTGCTTTTTACTTCATGCCTAAAGAGCAGCTTCCAAGTCCAGAACTCACATAACTCAGTCTGCTGTCAATTTTAATCCAGGCCTGGATAAAAAACGCAGACTGTGGCTACAACAGTATACTGTTATATTGCAGGACTCTTGACTCAGTTACGAGCTTCTGCTGAGTTATAAGAATTGATTTGTGGACTGGTAAAATCAAGTGACACAGCACGGGAAATGAGATTCCCTTTGGCATGTATCATCCTATCATCTTTGGCACATGACAGCAAATAGTGTACAGATAGTTCATGAATGAATAATAGATCAACTTTAGCATGTTCCTTGCTAGCTAGCTTTCTAACCACCCCCACCATTTAACTGGTGATCAAACTGTCCAAATCATGAGCTGCCTAACCTATTGCAAGAGTGCAGTTAGGGCTGAAGAGCCACTGCACTGGTGCTCCTTAGAGCAGCACTGTTCTGAGACCTGATTGCTACCACACACCATGCTGGCATCCATTACCCTACACTTCATGTGAAAGAGTACTTCTAGCAGCACAGAGGAATCAAGCCAAGTACTCACATTGAGTGTGGCCTCATCATCCACAATGGACAGCTTCACAATGTACGGATTCACTGACTGCTCAAGGTGCAGCGAAAAAGAAGAAAGAAAAAATGGTTTTAAGGTCAGCCTTCAGAGGAAAAAAACCCACTATTATGTTTCCAAGTTTACACAACCACCTGGGAAGAATCTTTGTCACACTGTCCCATAAAACAGAATACACACAAATAAGCAGTCACAGCACATGCTAAGACCACTAGGCCAGGGACATGTTCCCCTTATTGGCTCAGCCAGGCAGTCTCCTGATTTTATTGAGAAGAGGAGGGAGTTTCTGTCCCTCCACCAGCTCATCTGTCAGTCTGCAAAGTGGAGCAGCCATGCTGCAAGCCTGTTATCTGTGACACACACACAGTTTTGCAGCAGGAACAGGCAGTGAAGCTGGATGCAGCATTAGTGCTCTGCTATCTCCCTTCTGCAACACCCTGCAAAGATTGCTTAAAGCAGCACCCAGGAAGGCAGGACAACATTCTAGACTCATCTGCTGCAGGGTTAGAGAGCAACACTTTGCTTACACCACTAAGAGCTGGAAGTCTCTAGAGAATATAAATGTCTTGAATTTAGCTGAAGAAAGCACAGAGGCTTCATCTATAAAGACAAATGCTAATAATTTCAGGAGCATTTCAGATTAGCAATGCACATTTTCCCCGGTTTATATATGTCAGTGCAAAACTAAACAAGTTGATTTTGAATCAAGACACAGAAGAAAAGTCTCATCTGCAGGCAGGTCATTTTGCAGGGAATTGGAGCTTGAATAATTACTTTTTTGTTAAAGAGATTTTTTTTTTTAAATAATTTGAGTTATGCAAGATCTTTGGGAAAAAAAAAAAAAAAAAAGAAAAACACATGAACTTTCTGATTCTCCAAAGCTGTGTCTTTCAGCACCTATAGTTGTCTATTCCATGGAGAGGCAAGTGCACAAAACTGGACAGGAAGGGCTGTTGGAAAGACTATACACTGCCAGACAAGCACACAAAGGGAAAACCCCACATTTTACCTAATTTCTTTCAGCTCTAACAAAAGATACAATGGAATCCTAGCAGGTTGGACATGATGCAAACAAACTTCTGCCTAGATGTTATCAATGAGTACGTATTCAAAAGTCACTACTTGATTTTATGTTTTAACTTGCTATCCTATCAGCCATCCCTTAAAACACTGGGAAAATGATCAAATAAATACTTTTTCCCAAAGCATTTTCTTTCTCACAGTATCAATGCAAAAGTATTTTCTCTGAAATCAGGACTAGTATTAAAAAAAAAAAAAAAAAAAAAGAAAATATAGCTGATGGCTTAGATAAGTATATAGTTGGAACAACTCCTGAAAATTATTAGGATTTCAATCAGGGGCATCCCTTTAAAGGTTCCAAATAAACACATGTAAATCCCTAGAACAGAAGTTAATAAGCAAGCCAAGATCTTATCAACACAACTAATGACAACATGGAGAGAGACTCTCCAAGGAATTTGAGGTATTACAAAATTCCCATCCCAAAAATACAAAAGAACATCCTAATGTAAAACATACTGGTATTTACACTAAAAACACACACAAAATCATAGTCAGCTAATGAATTCTGAGCCTTATTAGATTTTCTTAAACAGCTAGAAACATAACCAATGGAGTCCAGACCAAAAGAGAACCTTTCAGCTGCACCACAGTTAACTAAAAAGAGAACTCCAGAGCACCTGAGGCATCAAAGTGTGCTACAATTCACTGACAACCAGACAACCACCATACTGACTCTAAGGGACAAAGAACAGCAAATGAAAGCAGCTACTCAAGGACAAAGATTATGGCTGCATTACTGGAGGCTTGGCTTGTAGCACTGCTACAAAGGGCAGTGTTGGGCAGTTGTCACATAAAACCCTTCTGGGAGTAGCTTTCAGCCTTGCCAGAGGAGCTGCTTGAGCTGAAGTTCCCCTTGCTACACGTCTGCTTCAGCTGGACTGTATGGATTGCACTTTGAATTCAAACATCAGCACAACTTCCTTGAGAGTGCCCAGTTTCAGGACATCTCAAAGAGAACTCTCCAAAGCACTCAACCCCAACTCAATACTCCCTAGAAAGCCAAGGACAAGTCTCCTGCACTCACAGCATTCTACCTTACAAAGGACATAAACTGCAGTCCACAGGGATCCATGCCTCAGGAATGGGATTACACAGCTCTCCACTATTTGTCTGAATGTTGCAATGAGACCTCTGGTCTTCCCAGTCCGCCTTCCTAAGTAACCCCACTTACATATAATTCCCAACACTTTTCCCTCATAGCCATGTACTGAAATCAAACTCCATGTTCCTGTTCCATGCACAGCACAAAAAGAAGAAAATCTGCAATTCATGATTCTGACATCATTGACAGGAATAAGAAATTGACAGGCATTACTTTGACACCAAGTGTAGTTCCTGTCCTTGCATATTCTCTAGGTCAATTCATAATTCAGAACAAGATCTATTATAAAACCAGATAGGTTTTGAAGTCTGCTCCCTCCTAGCAATTCTGTTGAAGGGTGAGTTATTCCAGAACTTTCCTATTTGCTGCCTAATGAAGCATATTAAGATATTCCTATTTATGAAGGAAAAAATCCCTGATCATTAAAGCATCGTGCCTCATACAAAGAAAAGCCAACATTAGGTGTTGTTCTGACATCTGAAATGTTTTGGTTTTTTTCCAAGCTGATGAATAATGGAAAAAAATGGGAATATACCATAAACATAAAAAGGATGATGAATAAAGTTCTTCAAAAAGGAATCCATCAGAGAGACAGAGAGAGAGTTCTCTTGGAACTACTAGCTGTGATGTTTCAGTTCATTCTTTGGTCACAGCTTCACCATCTCTTCTGAGGATCTGTGCTCTTTCACTCAGTCAGGTCCTGAATCACAAATTCAGTCTGAAGCCCAGGATGACTGACAGCTCATTTTACTTTGGAAATTATATATACCACACACACACTCACACACACAGAAGCAGACATGCAGTTTGGCACAACAGCAACTCTTCCAAAAGGACCTTCCTCAGACTATTTCCACAAAGGAAATGCAAATTCCCTAGGTAGTTTCTTTCATGCTGGCACAGAACGAGCTGTAGGAATATCATACACATTTGATTATACACATACATCAGAGACAGACATAGGGAGCACAACAGGGCTGCCTTGCAAAGCTTCTCCTGCTCCGTGCTGATGCCCTGATCCTACAGTGTGCACTGCTAGAAACTGTACTGTGTGCTGCCTTCATAATCCAGAGGCCACTCTAAATTAATAAAGTAGAGAGAAGTGATGTTTCTACACCTACCTCATACTTTCTGTAGTTGACCAGCAAGGCCAGAAGGACAACGGCATCATATCCGTGTTCCCTGCGACTAAGAGGGCTGGACAGGATCTGGAATAAACAATCACACTGTTCTGTTCAGGCCTGCTTCAGGAAGCTTGCAGTGACTCAGAGCATAGCCATGCAATGTATGTGTAAGAGCAAATTATGTCCTATTTGAAAGAGGATATTTAGGGTGAAGGGAGTGTCAGTGCCTCAAGGAAGTTCTGCACACAGAGAAGCTCATTTATCACAGAAAGGATGCACATAGGCTTTCAGGGCATAAAGGGCAAATATATTTCACAACAGCATTGTATAGTATCTCATCATAAACTGTGCAAGCGTTCTGGGTTTCTCCAAGGCTCAGTTCCACTGAAAAAAGTATAATTTATCCAAGAGCAGAAAAAAATATATCCACACTACCTTTTGAAAAACAGTTTCTCCAGTAAAGAAATTCTGTGTGAAATTAGCCCAGAAATCTGTTCAGATTCTAACTGTGCAGAAATATCTCAAGTGAAAATACTTTAAATAGTAGTGACTAAAAACAGCAGATTAGAGTAAAGGGGAGAGAACATACAAAATATATGTACGACTGAGCTATGAATGGAAGCCAGTGCCGGTGAACTACATCGCACTGAAAAAGCTGGAAAAGCAAACACGTTACTGAAAGTTCTCACTATGGAAGAGCCCCCACAGTAGAAGCAAGAACCCTTACCTGTAAAATAGCTTCAAATATGCTGTTAATCATCACATACTCCAGGATGGTGTTCTGGCTAATGTTATCTGTCACCTGAGTACAAACACAAGTTTTAAAATCTCATCCGAAACCTCCACCAACGCTGTAGCCTCTGGCACACATTGGGAACAGAAGAGTTTTCCTTCCAGATGGACACATTTATTCAGAATCTCACACTTAGCAAGTCAAGGTGTGACTAGCTAGACATGAAGTAAAAGAAATCTGTCCTGCCTCCCAGCCCTCTCTCTGCCAAGAAGCACTACCCACGGACTAAGAGCTCCCCCATTCCTCCACACGTTGGTATTTTACACAGCTGCATGAATGACAACAGCCATCAGCTGTTGCAGGCTCTACATAGGAGGCAGAGAATGAAAAACAGGGCAATATGCTCCACTGAGAACCTTCCCATCATGAACAGGGCAATGAAGATCTCCACCACTCACAATTATCTCCTATCACAGTCAAAATAATTAACAGTTGACCATCTCCAAAAGCCAGTAAGAGTCAATTTATTACAACTTCCTCATTCTTCACATCCTCACCATTCTGGTCTACTCCACACTTTCTCTCTTTCCTCAATCCTTCTCCCTTCCTTTTCATTTATCTGAGACTTCTTAAGTAGCTTTTTCCTTAAAAAAACCCGCACCTGTGAATCCAACTGATACTTCCTCCTGCCTCTCCCCTTTAGCCCCGTTTGGCACCTATCTAACAGGATGAAAAGTGTCTGCTAGTCTGCATTGGCATCATGGTTAGAGCCATCATGCATATTCTGCACTGACGCTTGCTCTCATTCACCATTTCTTTCTCCTCCTTAAGCTTCACACTGCAGCATTCTGCTCAAGTTTCGAAACAGTTCCATCCCTCAGATGTGGCTCATGTAAGCCTTTAAGTTATTGCACAGCTGTTAATTACTTACCGTCACCAAGCAGAGAAGTAGCTTCAGACACAAGCTTTTGAGGCTTTCAGAACCTTCTGCACAGAGGAGGGAGTCCAAGCTCTCCATCAGATTCTAAACAACAACACTCACATTATTTAAAAGTAGTATTTTAAATTATTTGAAGTCTTTTTTATATAAAGCTTTCTGTAAGATTCAAGTAGCAGAGCATCAATATAAAACCATGCTATTCCAGAATAAATAATTGAGCCATTACTACTGCTACACAGGCCATATTCATATTATTGCTTCTCAACACTATTTGTGTTAACTACAGCTTAATGACTACTGGTAGAACATCATTATCATTTTCCATGAGTTTTCTCTAGATGCAGTCGCATACCTCTAATTAACAATACATATATAAGTTATAATTAAAAATCTGATAGGCAAACTACTACTTAATGTTTTCCTCAAACATACTACAGTTTGTATAGAGAAGAAAAATTGCTACTCTTGTAAAGAGATGAAAGATACAACAAGAATTCAGCTTTATCACTGGTTACTTTGTCATTTCTCAAACTCAACATCTTTACAGTGAAGAGCATCAAGTACGTTTAAAACAGTACATGTGCTGACTGAGTGTGAGAACACAGGGTATGACTCTCAGATAAAGAAAAAGATTTGAGGTTCAATACTAAGTTGTGGTTGCCTGTGACAGCCTTTTCTGGCTTTAAGGTTTCTCAACAACAGTGACTACACAGTGTGGAACTAAAGAAAAAGAATGTGCTGTTATATTACTAACCAACCCAGGGACCCCAAATGTCTGTGCTACTGGCAGGTACAGAACTTCAGGACAGCTACTTTTAGTAAGTGGCTTGAATATCTCCCCCAAAAGCTGCTGCCTGGGGGCACACACCCATTTACACTCACTGCCCTTGCAACACAGCTGCTGTGCAAACTGCTTCTCTACATTGCCAGGGCCTCACCTTCATACATAGCTCTGCCTTGTCAAAACCCACAAGCATGTTGATGATGTCAAATCCAGAAGTGGATTTGTTCTTCTGATGGACACCCCGAATTAATGCACACAAAGTCTGCAAAGGGAAAAAACAGAAGGTGAGATGTAAAGCAACACCTCCAACTCAATAGCAAAACCCACTGCATGATCCCCTCCTAGCACTGGCAGATACTGAAATTAATACCACCAGCCTGGAAGCCATACATTTTGTCTGACCTCTCCTCCAGCTCTGTCATTTCTAAAAGGGATCTTGGATGCTGAAAACATGTACAAACTGGAGAAGAATATATTTGTCCATATTTTTCTTGTTTGAGCACCAATTTCTGTTTGATTACCACATTGCTATACCAATTTGGACCAATAAACTGTCTTTGTCAACAAGAAGAACCAATCTTCCCACAAAAAAAGTCTCCACGTCTATCAGGCAGCTTAATTACTGCTTCATTCCAAGTTCTTCAAGATACACAGGTATCAGCACACTATGCTTCCAGCAGACTCTCTGGAAAATTTATGGGCAGCAAATTACTCATTTGTCCTAAGAGACAGAAATGTCTGGGGTGACTTTTGTCACCAGGCACCTCTCAGGCCTGTGAAGAAGGGAATGAGCAGGAATACAACCACTGCAGTTTTAGATTCCAGCTTAAATTCACCAGTGAGAGATAATTAGTTTCACAGGTAAAGCTGGAGACAAAACAGACCTGATGGAATTAGCAGACCTCTAGAACCACACAAAAGCAAAAAGGTAAAGTAGACATCCTTTTTTTGGTTACTGTCAGAAACAGATACTGGGCTAAACATACCTTTAGTCATCATGCAATCAAAAAAAGGATTGCTTAAGTAAGTTTTGGCTTCAGGATCACTTTCCACATTAAAATAGTCTTATTAAGGGAACACTCTCCCAATTTGAGCTCAGGATGTGTTACCTGTTCCTATTTACACGCACACAGCAGGATTCTTGTGACCTGCCCTAAGTTCTTCCAAGAGTCTTGATACAAGTTTAAGAATTCGGGGCTGGTCTAAGCTGTCTGTATAGCTATAACTACAATTTTAGTAGCACCTTTTCAAACTAATTCTAAAAATAACAATAAAACAATGCAAGATTGTGCATCAGAGATGTAGATATTCTGTTTTAAATCAACTTTCCCCAGCTCACTGCTGGTCCAAAGTCTCCTACAGATGATTTCTTCAAACCTGAATTTCATATCCTGTACTCCTAAAGCTGAAATGCATTCTGCATACTCCTAAAACAAATGCATTCACCAAACTGTGAGAATCAGCTTGTGAACTAGTAACATCAAATATCAAGACTGAGGGGAGTCTCCCACACTAGATATGGAACAGCAGAGCTTTGGTAAGGAACAACCTGCATAAAAATGGCTATGAAGTCTGAGTGATAATTCTTCACAGCTTCCAATTAGGAAGTGTCCAGCTGAGGCAATTTCCTGCGTAAATTTCACACTAACTTCTCCAGAGCTTTATTTCTTTTTTGACCCATATGGAAATTGAAAAAGGAAGCTGAACTAAGGGAGAAGAGGTGAAAGTAAAACACAAAGCTACACAGCCCAAGGACTTTTGAGACCCTCAAACTGACAGCCTGCAATGTGAACAAGCTCCTTTGTTTCCTCACTGCCATCCACTTCACCCTCCATCATCAGATCCTCCTGAATTCTGAAACCATCTATTGCTGTGCCAAGAGTAAAGAGACTATGAATGTTTGGAACCTCCACAGACAAGTAGCCACTGCTCTGCAGACATAATTTCTCAGTAACAAAGAAACAAGCATAAGGTGTTTGATACCAGCAGCAAATACATCTCATGAGAAGAAGAAGAAGGACAGCATTCCCTGCCTCCCAGCGTGGTACCTGTAATGCATTCACCACTCTGATTGGGTGCTCCTCACCCAGGGCCTGGATGCAATGCTGAAACAAGCAGTTGATGTTATCTTTTATCTTCATTAATTCTTCCCCATCCAGAGCCTCCAGCTTGCCTTCTAGATACTCCAGGTTGACCTGTCAGGTTAAGAAGCAGTCCATGCACATTATACCATCACCAGCACCTTAGAAACAGAAGTCCTTGCACTGACTGTCTGCCACTTCATAGGCAGTACAGCAACAGGATGTTCACATTCTGTTACCTTCATGAGAAATAGCTCCTCCCAAAACCTAGGGTTGCATTTACTGGGGTCCTCTGTCTGTAAGGAAAAGAAACAGGCATGATGGCAAAGAAATCATTCAGGCAGAATTTAAATTTAATCATGGGTAGCTCTGAGTCAGCATCACCTGCCGGATGACCAAGAGGTCTCAAAGTGCAGAATTCTGGCTACAGAGATTTCCAGAAAAATGAAGAACCAAGAGACACAGCTCTCAATTGAGATGCCTCTGTTTATTTTCTGAATTCGTATTTGAGAAATACTGGGAAAGCATGACTTCCCATAGATGGTATGGTTCTGGTAGGCAACAGGAGACAGCGACATTTTGGAAGAGAGCAGAATACAGACTTCTGCACGACAGTAGGAGAGCCTGGAGATGTGCTTACACTGTGCAGGCCTGACCTTGAGGAAAGAAATCCACTGGGAAAAAACCTTCAGCATAAACTAAACCAAGAACATTTAACACAACACTTTAGAAAAAGAGATGCTCAACTCCTTACCGTGAAAATTTCATCATACATCAATACCACTTTCTCTTTCAATGGCTTCTTGGAGGCTGAAGACTTCCGGAGCAGCCCACCTTTCTTCTCTGTTTGGGCCATGCTGTATACCCTGAAGATAAGAACAGACAAAAAAGCTCAGAAAATTTGAACTTTTCTTCAAGGCATATCTGGCCTGCCTCAACCATGAAAGATTTTTTTCAGTGCACTAAAACACTAACAGTCTCTCACAAGCTGTAAATAGGGGCATTTATAACTATACCAGATAAGAAATCAGATAAAAGGACCCATCTAGTTCTATATCACATTTCAAAGACATGCAGAAGTCCACACACAGGCATAAGCAGAATAAGCTCCTTATGGATAAATTTTAATTCTTCTCTATTAGAAACTGATTCATTATCCAGACCAATGCAGTTTACATCTAGGAAAGTATATATTTTTTAATCTCAGTGGAGGAATTATGATACTTGATATCAAATAGGTACCCAGTCTTTTTTGATGCTGGTCAAGCCGCAAAGGCATCTAGTGACAAGAAGCTCCTGAAACTATTTGGAAGTATTCTCTTGTCTGTTTAATTTGCTGCCTACCAAAGCACTTCAAATTCTGCTTTTTGTACTCTGGGGTGGATCCAAAACAAGCAAAGCTTCCATAAAGCACTTTGCCACCCTTGGCATTCTTATCTGGGCCAGCTGCTCTGCAAATCAAGCCAGAGAAGAACCTCAGCCTCAAAAGCATCCCATGTGGTTCAGTTTTGGGACGAGGATGCAAGACAAAGGACAAGTTTTACAGAGATTTTTTATTTTAACCAAATTAATTTCATGATCCATTTTACAGCAAAGGGTTTTCTAAAAACACAAAGAAGTTTTACTATCATTAATTGGTGTCTTACTACAAAAAAAAAAGGAGTATCCTTATTACAAAATGAGCCATTACACAAAGTAACGTGGTCCTCAGCCTTCTGTGAGAGACAACCCACTCCAGGGGCTGAGTCAGAACACACAACCTGCCACATATTCTCAACCTCATGCGTGATGCTACCAAGTGCAGCACTACTCTGACCTCGCAAATACACATTTATCTGCAATCACAGATTTTCCTGGCAAGCATCACAGCTTTAGTACTGTTCTAACCTCCTCCATCACTGCAGCATGTCAGAAGTACTTAGCAGAAAGGGAATGCCATCCCTCCTCATACCCCTGAGCTCCTAGACTTCCTCCCATACCTCCAAAGGTAATTACACACATGGCAACAGCATCTCACACAGAGAGGCTTGACTTAAGTCATGCTCCAGAAAAACATGGGCAGGCTCTTGTGGTAGCTGCACTCAGCCATGATAAATTATGCACAGAGAGCTCAGTTCACCATGCGAATCTAGGACCCCAGAGCTTTCTGAGCTGGCAGCTGTGTAGATAGCTCTGCATGTAGCCTCAATCCCAGACTGCCTGAACCCCCTCCCACAGGTTTAGATCTCTCTTTCCCTCAAAGAGCAAGTTCCATCAACTACTGAATACCAGTTCCAGATCTCCCTTACATTCTTTCCACTGCAGACAATTTTTAGCTGACTTACAACTATGTTCTCAACTAGGACTCTCAGGCTTCCAGAGTCAGTTATTCAAACATCCATTCCTTTAGCCATAAATCTTGGTTCTAAGTGGCAGGAAAACATTTTCAGGCCTAGAAAAAAAAATTCTGCTGCAAAAGACCCTGCCCCAGGTGCAAAGGGAAGGAGCTTTGCCGGGATGGGAAAGGGTAGGACAGAGAGCAGCAGATCTCACACCTGAAAAGCTAACATTTACATAGGCAGAGAGGTGTTGTCTTCCCACTAGAAAGGGAACCAGCTGGCTGGTTATGGGCTGGGGTGAGAATGGAAAGAGCTCAGAGACACCCTGACAGAACAAAGCTTAGCAACAACTGCACCATAACCTTCTGTAAAGACCAAAATTATTCCCATAGCCTAGTAGGTCTATGTATCAAACTAAGATGGAAGAAGGTTTCCAACTAACAAACAAAAAAGAAAACATTATTCAATCATCTTGATAGTTTCTCTTTTACAGACTTTGCATTATTTTTAAACTGTCGAGGGAAATAAGACATTATTCTAATTAGAAACAACTGGAAACACTGAGAAATCTATTAAAAACCAAACCAAGAGTGATGTCACTTTTAGCCTAGGAATGCAAATCTTGGGTAAGACTGCACAAAACAAATTTCCTACTAGAATTGTAAGTTTCTTGACCTAAAAAAGCTGCCAGCTCCAGCATACAAACACATCCATCAGTGTGCTTCTAATTGAATTAGAGCTAACGAATCCCAATGTCAAAACTAATAAACTAACTCTCAGTGCTTCTAGGTCAGCGTTCTCGTATCAAATGTGAACGTGAATGGGAGGGGATCAATAAGCTCTGCTTAGTCCCTGCATTTTCAGAGCTGTATTTTAACCCTTCTCCTACATTTCCAGAAAGACAGAAAAATCTAAATACATCAAGATACAAAGGGTGAGCACAAGAAGGATCACATGACCATGTGAAAATTCTAGTCTCTGTCAAAATGGGTCTTAGGATCCACATTCTCTCAACCAAAGCTGCACAGAGCACATGCAAAGACAACTGCTAGAGGCAAGGATTAAATAATGTTCTTGTTTATAATTTGCTATTCTACAAATGAGCATATGGAGGAGCAAAGAGAGAAACGTAAACCATGACTCTCATGCCAACGCTTTATTAGGCTGTGTTTGTTTCATGACCTATGATGATCAGGTCATACAAATGGCTTTTTCTTTTCACTTTATGCAATTACATTTTCTAGATGTCATAAAGACAAACAGAAAACTGCATTTTGCTAATGGAGACCTTCTACACAGCTGCAGAAAACAACAGTTAAATGCACAAAACATTTATAAATAAGTTGCAGAGGTGTCAAATTATCATGATGCCCAGACAGCTTATGAAAACAACAATCTTGATGATAATTAACAATTTTCCTTTAAACACCACATTTAAAAGGCATGGGTGCATTTTCCACATTTTAGGTTCAAATGGATAATTTATTCTGTCAATAGGTCATTCCCATTAACACATGCTGCTAAGTGAATCCTGCTGTATTCACCGACTGCGCAGGAGAACTGCCCCTCAGGGCCAAGAGAAGCACACGCATGGGGATTTTTAGAACAACAAATTCTTTGCTGTGCAGCAGAAGATCCAAGATGCTTCATCTGGAACTAAAAGAAAACTTGACAGAGCATGAGTCTTGGCAGCTCAAAGGCAGGAAGATAAAAGCCATGGCAGACACAAGTTCAGACAGACTCTTGCTTTATCTCTCATCAACCCCAGAATCAGCTGATCCAGTCAGGAAGAGATGAGTACATCCAACCATGCACCTCCTTTCTGTTTCACTCCAGAACTCATAACAGAGATTCCAACCAAACATATGACATTCCGATGAACACAGCTCTGTTAGCTTTTCGTTAGAGTAGCCACGGGGAAAATGAACCTGGTATTTGAGTCTGAGATTTACTCAGACTTGTGCACACTGAGAACTGCTACACAATGCTCCACATTGTCACTCAGCTCCTGTACAGACTTATTAGTATTCCATAGACCATCTTTTAACAGCAAAAATACTGTCAAGAGGATAACACTAATGCACATCTACACCGTAATGACATCAGGATCCAAAACTTGTAACTTGTGTAATCTTGCATGCAGCCCATCAAGCACAGCACTTGCATTCAATTACCTTGGCTAACAAACCTGAAAGTTTTCAAGATTATAAATGCACATACACAACCCCCACATGCAACCAAACATGAAGAAGTGTATTTTTTCCAGTGTGGACCCTTCACAAAATATGCTGCAACACTTCTTGGCTAGACAAAAAGAATACAGATGCAAAATTGTATTTTCACATATGACTGACTTGGCAAACCATTTATTCACTACCTGGAAAAGTCTGTGCAAATGATGTGACCTGTATTAGTTTGTTAATGTCAAAGCCCTGAACCTCAATCAATTTTATAAAGACTCTGAATAAGAACTAAGATATTTTTGATTTTAGAATCCAATGTCCCTTGACTTGCCAGAGCTACTAAGATTGGACTCACCTGTTCAAACATTTCAAAGCCTCCTCTCTCCCTGAGCGTATGCACCTGGGACTCAGTGTGATCATGCTTTGCCTTTCAAGGTGTTCTGCAGGTACACCACTCAGGATTAAAGGAAATTTGTTCAAAAACTGCCTCCATCATGCAAGAGGGGGAGATAAACCCCCTAAAGTCTAAAAGTTAACTCACAACTTCTAAAGCAATGTGCTACAAGCTAAGCACTCATTAAATTCTTCTGTGAAGTACCAGGAAAAACTTGCACTTAATCCATGTGATGATCTGCAGAGTAAATACTGGATCTGAACAACAGGCAGTTACAACACAGGTCCAGTACCCATCCATCACTGGAAGCAACAGACAACTTGCACCCAGCACAAGAATTTATGAATCCCAGTGCACAGAGAGTCCCTGGACCCAGTTCCAGCTCCTCTGTTAAAACTCCCAGGAACACCCATCAGCAGGCCAGCAGACCACTACTGAAAACAAAGAGAGCAAGAACACATAGGGCTTTTGTCAACGCTTTAGAAACCATCATGGCCAAATTTCTGCCATAAGAACTTTTACAGCTTATTCTCCACAAACTCTTGCACTGGCAGTTACAGATTGTGCAAGTACATCCACACTGCTTTCATATTCCATTCACTGCTTACAACTTCACTTGTATATTGTTCATTGGAATAAAAACTGCTCAAACTGTGCTCTGCTCTACAACTCTAAGGTGCTCAACCCAAGGGAAACAGTAACACAGCATGCAAGTTTTGGATCCATGCTGCAGAATTTCCAGGTGGCTTCAGGCAGTATGTAATGAGAAACATATTCTGAAGGTGTGCTGATGACAAAAAACCCAGAGATCCTACTTTTTCTGCAGGACAAAGCAACAACCCCCAGCATAGCCACAGTATATATATTTTTACTAGAAATTCTTTCCATCCCACTCAGAGCAGTCTATGTGCTTCAACATAGTACAATCTAAAGTTACACCACTTCTGACCTATTTTTTACACCTCAAAAAATGAGAAAAGCAGCTTCCTAATGCAAATACAGCCACATGCTACCTCTCCCACTGCACCAGCTTTAGCAATGATATAAAATATATATAAAAGATATAAAATATATGATATAAAAGATATATTTGAAGTACAATTTTAACACGTCATGCATAACTGCATTTAATTTCTGTATGTCCAGTTAAAATAACACCCAATCCATCAATTTCACACTACCAACTAGCTATGCTTCTTCCTGTCAAGTCCATCCAGACAAGTGCTGAATGCTTCCACCAGCACCTATTCACACCATTTTCATACAAGGTAATTTTTTTCATTTCACCACACTTTCTCTCTGTATTCCTGGCTACCACAACCAGTTCTCTTATGTCAGAAACTGACTTTGGGTTTTCACTTTTCAAGCCCTTTAGAATCCATCCCACATAGTTTATCACAAAATATTATGCACTGCCTTTACATTCCCACCTAAAAGCTTGTGTCACCTGCAGACTTTTTTAAATGCCTTCCTTCTGAAGAAAAACGCTCTCCCTGTAACCTTCCCTGCCCTTTTCCCATGGCTTCAGCTGGTGGTGTGGATCCGAGGCCCATGCTGAATACAGTGCAGCTGCATGACCTCAGCTCTGACTTCTGAAGTAGCTGCTATGTTCTAAGAAGCTGCACAGTAAACCCACGCCAAGATAAAAAAGGTGGAGCTGCAGAGTGGGTAACATTTTTGAGATACAGACCATCAGCAGAACAAGTACTCAGGAATTAAAATGCAAACATCAAAAGGTGTAAGTTTAAAAAAAAAATCAAAAATAGGGAGTCAGAATATAGCAATTCAGCAACTCTTGAGCAGCAGAAGCTGACCCTTCCCCTCCTAAGGGACATCTGCATGGCTGCGTGGTGTGTTAGCAGGGGGAGGGAGGAGATGAACGCTTAGCCCAGCAGCCCATTAAAGTCATGCTGTTCCTTTTGTGCATGCTAGTCAATAACTGTTTAACTTTTTTACACTGTATGTACCCTGCCCACAGTATCTCTTTGCACACTGCGAAAGTGCCATAAATGACACAGTGGATCAACCTATTATTACTGGAAAGCCAAAGTGTTGTCCTTGCCTCCCCTCGAAATTCCTCTTCTACATTTTTGTCACATGTCCTACTGGAGCTCAAACAGCTGGTGAACTGCAGTCACCATCTAACGCAATGATTCAAATTATCTCATTGCTTTGCATATTCCACCCACCCGCTCACCCTAATTGGCTCTCGCCATACATTCGGATTACAGTCTGTGCTGATGAACAAACTTTGTTACAGCGACATACGCAACAGGGCTTGACCGAGGCCGCAGCTTGCTCAGGCAGCAAGTGTCTCTGCCTTCAGCATAATAAACACTGCGAGCTCCCGCTGCTTTACCACTGTTGCTGTTCCCCTTGGCTTTGCCCGTACAAGTGTTCGGAGAAGGGTGAGGTAAACCAGACAACTGGAATGCTCAGCGAACGCTCGTTCTTTTCCTAGGAGTTACCTCGAGCGCAAACCACCGGCAGCCGGGGACGGCGCGGCCCACGAGCAGCCGAAGGGCTGGGCTGCGGCAGGCCCCGCGGCCTCCTCGGGGCCGGCACCCGGGGCACGCACCGGTGCACCGCGGCGTCACCGGCGGGCGATGAGAAGCACCTCCCGCTGCACGGGCTGCGTGCGGCCGCTCCCGCAGCTAACCGGGGTGGGCAGCGAGCGGCCCTGGAACGGGGTGCCGGTGTCTGGCGAGGCCCCTCGCGGCGGGGAGCGCGCCCGCCCCGCGGAGCCCCCGGTGCGGCGGAGCCCCCGGTGCCGGAGGGGCAGCGGGGGCGCGCCCGGCCCCGCGGGCGGGGTCCCGTGTCCCCCCCGCCGCTCCCGCACTCACCTGCGGGCAGCCGCTCCCCGCACACCGCGCAGGCGCCGCGCGTGCGCCCGCCGGTTCCCCGCGCGGCCGCGGCTCCCGCAGGCGGGGCGGGCGGGGAAGGCTCCTCCCCGGGCCGGCTGGAGCTCGGCTCGCCCCGCGGGGGCTGACACACGCACGTACACACGCACCCCGGTAACAAATGGCCCCGCCGTCTGCGGGAACACGCGGGTCGCCCTCGGGACGCGGCCCCGCAGCCCACTCCGCACCGGCGGCGGAAGTAGGAGCGGGACGGCCCGCGGCGGCCCGGAGCGGCTCCGCCCGGAAACCTGCGGCCCCGTGACTGCGCAGCGCTGAGCGGAGCTGCCGCTGGCCCGGCCCCGGCCCCGGCCGTCAGTCGCTGCCGCGGCAGGTGGGTCCCGGCGGGAGGGGGACCCGGCGTGCCCGGGGCAGCGCAGAGTTCTCTCGGGCGGCGCTGGGTGTGCGGGGAGCTCCGGGTGCGGCCCGTCCCTGCGAGTTGCTGCCGCGGAACCGGCTCGCCGGGGGGGGAAGGTGTCCGTGGGGGCCTCCTAGAGAGCCGAAGGAGCAGGGTGCCGGGGAGCAGGGTGTGGCGGGGCTCCGGGAGGGGACTGAGTGGCGGCTGTGGCTCCGTGCCCCAGCTCGCCCTGCTGCACGCTGTCGCTGACAGGATGAAGCTGCGGCAGGTCTCCGACTTGAGTGACTTCAGCCGAGGCCACTGGCTGCGGGAGTTGCTGTGCCGCGGAGAAGAGCCCAAGCTCGTCCAGTCCAGCCCCGACGGGCAGCATGTCCTGCTCCTGCAGAAGAGCCGGCCGCCCATCCTGCCGCGGGTGGTGGCCTTCCAGCGCCACAGCATCGCTGGAGCCGACCTGGAGAGGAGCTGGGAGCCGCCCCAGCCAGCCCTTGTGGGACTGCTCTTCCTGCAGAGCCCAGTGGTACCAGACTCCTGGGTACTGGCCGTGGTGTGGGAACATGGCCGGACCGAGGTCTGGCACTTTGTGGTGGCCGTGGGCTGGCAGCTGCTGCAGACACTGGAGCTCTGCCAGGGTGCCCGGGCACGAGTTGTCTCCGTGTGCAGCCAGGGAGCCAACCTGGTGTGGTGTGAGGAGAGGCCGCCGCTGGGTGCTCACTCGGACATGAGCAAGTGTGCCTTCAGGTTCTGTGTGTGTGCCCGTGCTCTGGAGGTGGGGGAGCAGGGCGTGCGGCTGGGCGCTGCGAG
Organism: Vidua macroura; assembly: GCF_024509145.1. Taxonomy (NCBI): domain Eukaryota; kingdom Metazoa; phylum Chordata; class Aves; order Passeriformes; family Viduidae; genus Vidua; species Vidua macroura. Next base: position 13,877,631 of record NC_071578.1, read on the forward strand.
GATAGTCCTGCACAACAGCCCCGAGTACCAGGTCCTGGCCTCTCCCCAACATGTCTTCCTAGTGCCTGCTGCTGCCAGCTTTGCCACCACTTCCAAATTCCTCCTCATCTGGCATCCAGAGAAGGCAGAATTCACCATCACAGCCCCCTCTGCAGGCTTCATCCACAGCAAGGTGCTGCACTCCAGCAGTGACTCAGACTTTAAGAAGCTCCTGCTGGGTTCTGTGGGCCTTCTCTCAGGTTTTGCGCCTCTGGACATTCACACCTCCACCATGTCCAACAGCGGGGGTCTGCTGCTGGTGAGCACAAAGGGTTCTGTGAGTATCGTGGAGCCAGATGGGACACAGAGGCATATCTTTGACCTGGAGGGCGGCCCCCTGGCCCAAGGGAGTCCTGTCCAGCTGAAGACTTTTGGCAACATCCTGGCTTGTGTGCTGGCTGGAGTACTGTACCTTGTTGACCAGAACAGTGGAAGGCTTGTAGAAAAGGAAGTCCTGAGCATGAAAGAAGTGCATTTCCTGGAGTCCCAGGACGAGGAGGACAGTATCCAGCTCCTCAGTCAGAGTGGCATCTACAGCTTTAGCTTTTCCAAACCTGAGGACAGCAGCAGGCCTGAGCCATGCCTGGTGGAGATGGTGTTTGAGGAGGCCTGCAGATATTATCAGAGGAGGAGCCTCAGCAGCTCCAAGCTGACGGTGGAGAAGTTGAAGAAAGGTGGTACATTCCAGGCTCCTGTGGTCCTCGCTGCCATCCTGCAGCACAGCCTCCACCAGAAGCAGAAACCAGCCCGAAGCCTAGAAGACACGTATGCCAAGCTGTTGAGCACAGTGAGCCTGGAGCTGCAGAGCTACATGAGCCTGGAGCTCCTCAAAACTTGTGTGGTGTGTGCCCCAGAGAGTGAGGTGGAAAGCTACTGCAAGGAGCTGGTGGAGCAGGAGGTCAGCCGCATTCTCCAGTCTGACATGGACAAAGACAACTTGGCCTATCTGAACTCTGTCTTTGCCTCCTTCCCCAAGGCTGCCTGGAAGGCCACAAGGAGCTGCCTGCAGCTGCAGCAGAATGGGGATGGTCTCTTGGTAGCCAGGGCCACCCCAGAGGTATGGAAGAAGGTCCTGTGTCAGCCGCAGCTGGAGGAGGTGGGTCAGAATGGGATGGTCCCACTCTTTGAGCTCATTTGCGCCTCTTTCCTGAGGTTCAAACCCAAGTGGTTGCCCAGCTTTGTGGAGCTGACCCAGCAGTACGTTAGCAGCTCGTGGTCATACAGCAGCAAGGAGGGCCCGGAGGGCCGGGTGCCACTGTACAAGAGAGCACTGGGAGTGCTGGCCCGAAAGAGCAAACACAGCGAGGCAGATGACGAGATGGAGCTGGAACTGCTGCTCTGCAGCAAGAGGCCTAAGGCTGTGCTGCAAGCTCTGCACCTTCTCATCCATCTGAAGCAGTGGCAGCGGGTGGTGGAGGTGGCAGAGAAGTTCTCCAAACTCAGCCCCTTGCTTAACAAGGAGATATTCATCACACTGCTGGCTGAGTTTGCCCAGCACCGGGAGCTGGACCCTTACCTGGACAGGCTGTGGCCGCTGTGCCCTGCTGAGCTCACCGCCTCAAACATCCTCACCATGGTTCTGCAGCACCTTCCTCATTCCCAGGAGGACCCAGTGCCCTTCTCCAGTGAGGGGAACCAGCTGACTGTGGGCTTGCTTAAGCCACTGCTGCAAAGGGTTGTGCAGCGTCCCAGTGTCCAAGATGAGATGTACTCAGATGCCCTGCAGAGCACCACCTTCCCCCCTCCCACCCCACCCCGAGAGCACAAAATCCCCTCAAAAGTAGTGGCTGATGATGTTCCTCAGCCATCTATGGCAAGGACTTCCTCGCCTTCAACACTGCTACGGGATGACAGTGTGTGAAGGGGGGAAGGACAATGTCATCCCAAGCCCTGGGTGCACAAGGAAGGGAAATTTTACCTGTGTTGGCAGTACAGAAGCCTGCTCCTTTCTGAAGCATCCCTGCAGCATCTCGAAGAGCCTGGTGGGTGGCTGAGGTTGGGGGATCTCTGAGCCAGGGCAGGTTTTCTGTTATTCCTAGCAAGTGCAATTGTGCGTGTGCCAGTGGAGGAGCAAATGCCAGGTGCATTTGCAGATGAAAACACTGGCTGCACTACAGGACTACAGAACTGCTCCCTGCCCAAAGCACTTTTTTTGTTTTTCAGTTTGTTTGGCTCCTTTCTAGCTCCACTTCTACTTCCCTGATCCTCTGGTACTGGTGGTAGGCAGTACAGTCTTTCCCCCCCATTCTCTGGTCAGTGAGCTGGGTGCTACCTTCAAGCTCTGCCTGTGAGAGACAGGGCATGTTTCCTGCAGCTGGGTCACTGAATCCTGCTGCTTTGGGCTCAGTCAGATGCTAAATGCCTGTGTGGCACAGCTCCATGGCACTGGGGGTCCCAGCACACATGCTGGCAGTTGCAGCACACCACACGTTGTCTTGCCACAACTCCTCTGGGATCAGTCCTGTAGCTGTGACTGATTGCAGCTACTTAGCTCAAAAGAGCAGCCTAATTCCCTTATCTCTCTGTCCCAGACAGTACCCAAACTCTCTGCTGAGCTGAGAAGCTTGCAGCAGGCTATGAGAGCTTGGGGTTGGCCCTGTCTTTCCCTTTCCTTTGTGGAAGCTTAGATTATGCTGCAGGACACCCAAGCCCTCTGTTCCCATTTCCTCTACCTTTGCCCTTTGCATACAAAGGGGCTTTGTCAGGGTTGTCTGGCTCATATTGTGCCTCTGTTTGCAAAATCAACGTAACTTGAGAGCAGTTAGTGCAGGAAGATCCAGGTTCCAGCCTCTCTCAGGTGCCCGGTGCCTGGCCCCCTCCACCAGGAGGGAGACCCTCACTGTGGCTTTGCCCCTGCATTCTGGGCTCTGGTGTAAAGGAGCTGTCTGTTGCCTTGTTGGGCTGCAGGAGATTCACCTGCATTAATCCTCTTGAAAGTGGTCTTAGGTGTGGAAGACAGACTCCTTTTAAAAATAAAGCTTCCTAAAGCACTGCTGAGGTGGTGGTGGGTGTTATGAGGGTACACACCCTCAGGAGGAGGGCAACCTTGTTTTGCCTCTGGTGAAAAGTGGCCAGGCTGATCTCTCTGGTGCTGCCCAGCATGGCTCACAGCTGGGCTCAGAGAGCATACCCAGATAGCTCATTCCCTCTGTGGTACTCAGCTGCTTACCACTATGAAGCCATGGGGGCAGGAGTCTGCACGGGCAGGCTGGAGCTATGTGCCACAGGGAAGGGCCATCCAGGCCATCCACACGTGGCTCTGGCTGGGCCCAACAGAGAGTTGAGGAAGGGAGGATTTTCTTCTCAAGAGCTGCAAATTGTCTACTTTTTAGGAAAACTACCAACAGAGAGCACCTGGCTGGCCCAGCAAAATCGTGCTGCCAGGCACAGTGTCAAAGCTGCCGTTGGAGAGATTATTGTCTGTGAAACCACTGTAAAGACGTGGCAGGGTCTCCCCCAGAGAAAGGCTTGGCTGCGGAAAGTCCCTGTGGTGGAAAAAGGTCTGGCAAAGAGGAAGAGGAACTGCTGCAATGGTTCCCTTGAGACTGGCTGGTTATTGATGAGACCTTCCTTGTGGGGGTCCTTGTGCTGTGGTCACGGGGCACTGTAAATTTCCCTCTCACTCCGGAAGCTGCCACACGTGAGCGGAGGGAGCGGGGCCTGAAAGGAGAGCTGGTGGCATCCACTGTGGGCATTCTGTGATGAGCTGTCCTTGCCTCCTCTCCAGGCAGCTGGTGGCCTTGCCTGACTCTGGTCTCACCCACCTCCCAGGTCTGTTCGGGAGGAGGATGATGGATGGACCCCAGCACCTCTTAGAGCCATGGCTCCAGAGACTGGAACACTGTCCTGGAGGTGCAGTGAATGGGGAGCTGCTGAGAGCAAGCCCCACACCTTGGCAAAGGCTGTGCAGTCATTTTGGGGGGAAATCTTCATTGCCAGGGCTGGGTTTGGGTGCAGGTGGCCACAGTGACACAGTGAACGAGGATGCAGGTCCCTGCCTTCCAGCACTGTCTCTGCAGAAACAGGAGAGCAGGAAAGAAGCAATGCCCACAAAGCCAGCAAGCAGAAACTGAAGCTAGCAGCAGTCCTGTGTGAGCTGGCATCCCCGAGGCACAGCAAGGGAAGAGGAAGCAGGGAACATGACGCAGTAGGGACAGGCTGAGGCCTGGGGGCAGAAGCCTCCATGCATGAGCCCCAGACAAACAGGAAGTAGAATTCTGGAGGCTGAGGGTCCAGGGCAGAAAACTGAGCTGAATGCTTTCCAAGGGGTTGCTGGATATCTCACACCAAGAACCAGGAAGGGTGAGCATCCTTGGGGGAAGCAGGGGCCAAAGCAATCTGAAGGACAGATTCAGCTGATTGATAGGCAAATGCAGGGCTCTCTGTGAAGTCAGACTCTGCTGGGAGGAGACAGCAGGAGGTAAGGCCAGTGCAGCCTCAGATAAAGCCCAAAGGGAAAACTAGCAATTAGATCTGAAGGCAAGTGGAAAAAGCAGTAAGAGATGCACATAATGGAGGGGGAGCTGGCCGGCCTGGCCCTCTCACTCTGCTCCAGAGAAACTTGGACTTTGCAACAAAGGAGATGAGTCAAGCTGCTCACGTATATATCCCCTGTATCTGACACAGCTTTCGGGTTGGTCCCTGCGCTTGCACCAAGGAGTGGCACAAAGCAATACCTGAGCTCGCCCCAAGGCTCTAGACCATCACCCTTGATTTATCTCTTCATGCAACTTTTTCTGTGCAGAGCATGGGGTGTGCAGGAGTGGGCAGAGAAAGTACCCATGGCACTGTATCTTGCAGAGAGAAAGAGGTGTGGGCTGCAGGCACCCCATAAACTCACTGGAAATCCACAGATGATAATACTAGAGTTGCCAGAGGGAAGTGCTCATGTGCTAGGGACAGCTAACACACTGTGGTGGCACTTCATGGACAGGAGGCTCTTTGTGTGGCTTGTCCCATGGAGGGACCTGGCACTCACCCAGTCAGAGGTGCAAAGGGCTGCCCAGTGAGGGGAACATCACCCAGTCTCAGTGACACTGAGCAGTAATCCTGTATCGACCTATAGGCTGGTTGTGGGCAGAGCACACTTGGGAGCACCAGAAAGAGCCCTCTGGTCCCAGGCACAGCCTCAGCTTGTGCCAGCAGTGGGGAACCCTCCAGCCCCTAGCCCTGCGTACTGCCATCACTGCTAGACCTGAGGAGCACAGTCACATCCCACAGTGCACACAAACACACCGTTTATTGTTTGACACCAAAAATTACAGCCTTGGAAAGAGGCAGATTCTCTGCAAAAATAAATAGTCACATTTTTCAAGTGAGGGGGTCTGTCCCTTTCGTCCTCCATCTGCGGGTGATGGGAGCTAATGCCTTGTGGAAGGCCTGGGGATTTTGTAGGAGTTGAATGTTGGTGGCCTGCAAAACCAAGGTCATATATGTCACCTCCAGCCACAGAGAGCAGTAAGGGACAGCTCAGGATGCACTGGGATGGTCAAATATCATTCCACTCCTATCACCCAGTCCCACAGGAAACAGGGTACGGAGACAGCTTCCCCAAACCCACCAGCCTGGGAGACTGGGACCAGCAACACCTCCAGACTTAGGAGCGTGGGAATATGATAGGGGACGGCACAACTGTGTGCACTACAGAAGTCCCACCTTCACAGCCATCCCCTGGTACCAGCACACTCCTTGGTCTGCACTCACCCTGGTCCCCAGCTCCCTCCCTCTGTCTCCTGACCCCCCTCTACTACAGGGGCTGCCCCCCACCCCACAAAGGGACTTGGCAGTGTAAGTAGCTTACATCTCAAAGTCTTCATTCCTAGAGGGGAGAAAAAAAAGAGGAGACAGTGTTAGTGGGGCAAGAAAATGCCTTGTGGGACAGGACAGCATCTGATGGTGGGACAAGGTCTCCCATGGGTCACAAAAAGAGACCACATGGGCTTCAGGCTGCTGTGATCCCCTCCATCCTGGCTGCCTGATCTGAACAGAGAGCATGGGCTCTTACAGCCCCCCAGAACATCTGTGCTCCTTTCCCAGGCAGGCAGAGCAGGGCCCCACACTCAGCAGCACCCAGCTCCCTATGCCTCAACTTGAGCTCCCTGAGGTTCCTGGGCAGCTGAGCCCATGTCTCCAGCCAGCTCAGAGGGGTGACAGGAGCTGGGGAGCCCCCAGCACAGCAGCTGCACCACAGGGCCACGATGTAGCCCTCAGGAGCTGGAAATCCAACTAGAAACTGCTCACTATCCTCAGGGGTCAGTGCCTATGCTCCTGTGCTGGTGGTGGAGCTGCCAGGCAGAGTGTCCCAGAGGGCTGAGGGGCAGCCCCAGGACACTGGTGGCCACAGGCGTGTGACCAAGCACTGCACCCTCGTGGCAATGCCACAACCACGCAGCACACTGCATTCTGTCACAGCATCCAGCTCTCATGCCAGTGCTCCAGCACAAAAGTGGTGCAAAACAGGGCAAGTCAGGTGGTGGACTCGAGGCAGGCTGTGGCTGCAGCCCTGCCAGGCACCTTCCTCAAAAGGGAATGCACCTTTCTTTGCCCAAACGGGAGGTTCAGAGCAGGCAGAGAAAAGCTCCAGAACATCCCCATCCTCAGAGGCTGAGGACCCCAAGTCACCTCTTAGGTTCTCCCCAGCCCACATTACTTTAGCATGAGCCCCACAGGCTACAACAGGACATGGAGGAACAGGTGGCAGGGGGACCCCAGACCCAGTGTCATCACATGGGGTGGGGCTGCTCCTCACCTGTACACATCAGCAATATCCATGCGGCGGTAAAACTTGGCAAGTCTGACAGCCAGGATGATGCTGGGCAGCAGGAACAAGGTGCACCAGCCCAGGCTGAACCAGAAGGCATTCTGCATAGGGTGGAGGAAGAGCCATTAGGTCCAGAGAGCGACTGGGAGCATCTCTTTTCCTCCCAGCACTCCCCCAATGACCACCCACTCCTTCTCAGAGCCTGGCCTTTCCTCTTAGCCACAGCAGTTTGCTGGGCAGAAGCTGAGCACTGCTTCCTGTGCATCCCTCATCCTGTGCATCCCTGATCCTTCCCTGCATCCCTCATCCTGTGCATGAAGGGGACAAGAGGACCTCACTGCCACCCCACACGTGTGTCATTCTACATACCACTGCCCCACTCACCACAGAGTCCATGATATAGTCACAGCCAATGACCTCCACATTATCCAAGGATTGAGCTATGGGCTTGCAACGTGCCACATCTTCTGTCACCTAGGGACATGGTGGGGACAGCATATGTCAGCATCCACCAAGCCCTGCAGCTCATTCTCCCCTCTCTCCACCTCACTGAGGAAGGCTCAGCTTACCCTGCTCTTGGCCCATGAAATGTAGGTCTCAAAGAAATCCAACAGTTGTTCTAGGAAGGCTAATGTCTCCTGGAGGGGCAAGCACACAGTGAAAATGTTGCCACTACCAGCCCCCTCCATGCCCCGTGTCCCCTCCATGTGAGGATCAGAAGTCTCAGACCACCTCAGCCCAGTAGCAACAGGGCTGAATGCTTCATCCCACCCCCTTCCCTTGCCAGGGATGCCATAAGGGAAAGGGGCACCCAGGGGTGCAGGAGACACTCAGGGAAGGCAAGCAGGATGAGCAGCCAGACAAGGTTTGGCTTCCCTCTATAGAGGGAGGTCTTGGTGAGGGGGTATGGTCCATGTGACGTGACAGCAGGGCAAGGCAAGCTCACGTTCTTGATGATGTTTGGTGTCTCCCTCTCCAGGAACTCCTGGGTTCTGCTGGCTTTGTCCAGCGCAGCTGTTGTCTGTCCCTGAGGTGAAAGGTGCTCTTAGCACTGTGATCTAAGTGGGGTCTCTGCACTTCACCAGCCCTGCACAGCAGCACTCCCTGGGGCATAGCCTCTCAGAGCTGTGGTGTCCCAGCAGTCACACACTTGGTAGTGCTAAGTACCTCAGGTGGAGGGAGCCTGCGCCTGGCAGGGTCCATGGCCTCCCTCCCTCTACCCCATGAACAGCCCCTGCAGCACATGAAGAGTGCCACAGCAGCCTCGAGACTGCGGGTTAGCCCCACCACCTCCACTGCAGGACCTCGAAGTTGTTTTGCAGGGTGCCTGGGACTGGCATGCACTCCCCTTGTACAGCTTACCTCTAGTTGGGCAGCCCCACTCTGCACGGAGTGGATGTTCTCCTTCAGACTTTGCTGGGGACGGAGAGAAGGGGGATCAGACGTGCAGACCCCACAGCTCAGACAAGACCCTGCCAGCAGGCTCTGAGCTCTAGGGAAGCCCAACCCAGCAACCCCAGGACATCCCCCAGCTCACCAGTGGCCCAGAGAAGCTCGCCTGCATCTCCTTTTCCAGCTCCCTCAGTTTGCGAGCGTTATCTTCCAGGTCCTTCTTCACGTCCGTGCCCTGGAAGAGCTGCAGTCAGCAGTGCCCAGCTCTGTGCCTCACCACAGCCAGCTGATGGGCCAGGCTGGGGAAAAGAGCTGGGCAAGAGTAAAGGGCCTTCCCTCAACACTCAGGCAGGTACAGAGGAGCCCAGCAACCAGTGGCTTTGGGGACAGGGTGGCTACGGCCCTGGGGTGTCACGGTCTCTCACCACTTTTTCGGCCAGCTGCTCCAACTCTGCAGCCAGATCCAGGAGGCTTCCCTGGGTCATATTCTGATCCAACTGGAAAAGGCAGAGACAGAGCCATGAGAATGAGGAATGGGGTTCACAAGGGGAGCTATGCCCCTTCTTTGTGAGACAGAGTGGAACCAGGGCCTTCTGGGCAGAGGATGTGCCTTGTTACCCTAAGGGTAATAGACCTTCTCAACCCACATCCAACTCCCGCACCCCAATCCCAAGACCAGGCTACACCCAGCACACCTGCTCCAGGGTGAGGGTGAAGTTGGGGGGCTGTCCAGCCCGACTGGCATTCAGCAGCAGGTCTTTCTGGCTCTGCTTGAGCAGGGAGATGGGGCTTAGGCTGATGTTCATCTTCTCAAAAGCTGTGGAGATGTTTCCTGCATACTGCCAGAACAAAGGGGGCCACGATGGGACACGTGCTGGCCCCTCACTGTCCCCTCAGCCCTTAGTCTGGATTCCTGCCCTCAAGACCCTGGCACTCCCATGCTCACCTGGCTGATATTCAAGAGCTTGTCCAGGGAAATGCTCTGGTCCAAGTGCAGAGTTTGCCACAGGGAAGCATCTTGCTGGCACTGCCTGCAGGATGGAAGCATGGTGTTTAAAACAGGGCAGGCGAGGGCCACCCCCTCCCAGGAGCATGTCCTCACCTGTGCAGGTAGGTTGCACCTTGCTCCTTCCCTGCAATCAGTGCCTACCCACAGCCTGGGAAGGTAGGGCATGCTGCCCTGCTCCTGGAGAGCATCTGAGGGCATTGAGCAGCTCTACTCCCACCAAAGACACAGTGTCAGGGCTGGAACCCACCTGTATATCTCTGAGAAGTTTGTCATGTCACCCTTCAGGCCCAGCAGCTCTGAGAGATTGAAGTTAGGGATCTTGCCAGGGTTGTCCAGGAGCTAAGAGCAAGGAAAGAGATGGAGAAACTAGACATAGTTCAGGGCAAGACACCTTGGAAGAGCATCCTAAATGGCTAGTGCTGCCTCTGCTCCACCAGCAGCCCTCATTTAGGAAGCAGTATCTCCAGGCAGTTTCCCCAGAACAAGTTTACCTGGAAGAGCTGCTGGTTGCGCCAGGACTCACAGAAGAGCATGTAAATGTTCCCCCCCAGCATGAAGATGATCATCACCAGCAGCATGAGCAGCCAGAAGAAGATGAAACTGAAGCCAACCCCTCTGCCAGGACAGAAATGCTATCAGCACCAGCAGCCCAGTGGCCCAGCACTGATGCTGGCATTGCCCCCCAGCTTGCAGAGCCCAGGGGCTGCACACCCCTCACCCCCACAGTTGTGGGAACACCACCCTTCCCACAAGCTTGTCTCTGTTCTGCCTTCAGACCCCAGAGCATGACCGGGGTCTACCCCAGAGCTTGGATTCCAGAATAGCTTCCCACAGCTTTGCAAGCCAGCACTCCCCTGCAGAGCTGCAGGACCCACACACACAGTGCCAGCCCTCGCTGTCATGGGGCAAATGGGCTCCACTCAAATGCCTCTCACCAGCACCACATTTGACCTTCAATTTACCACCTGCACGGGGAGTCACCACGGGGAAGGCCATTAAGCTGCAGTAAACTGATGATTTAGGAGCTCGAGCATTCCCAGGCCAGCCCTGCCCACCCACCCCAGCGCTCCCACACACGTCCTTGGCAGCCAATTGAGCCTCACGCCATGAAGAAGTTCCCGCCAGCATTGGCGAGGCTGCTGCGCTCTGTGGGCAGCACACCTTCCTTCAGCCCCAGGGGCCCCAGCAGCAGCCCAAAAACGTTGCAGAGGACCACCAGCAGCACCGTGCAGCACAGGAGGGCACACACGATCAACCTGGGGCAAGACAAAGGGTGGGAGTCAGGCAGCACAACCTGGGACCCTGAGCAGCACCCTGCAGCCCACTGGCTGCCTTCATGGGGAGGAAAAAGGTCCCAGACACCACAGCAGGGAAGGGGCATGTGTGTCTGCAAGGCACAGCTCTGACTACCCTGCACCCACAACCCCACCACCCAGCAAGCCCCCACCTCCAGCAATGGGAGGAGCAGGAACCTTAAACTCTCCAGACAACGGAGCCGGGGCCGCAGCCCCTCGCCCACCTGAGCCCATCCCAGGCGATGATCGGCTCCCTGTACTTCTCCAGCACCGATGTGGCATTGTTCACAAAGGCCCCAACTTTCTCCTCCGCATCCAGGAGCGGCAACCCTTCCTGCAAGCTTCTGATCTCCTGCCTGATGAGGCCCAGCTGGTCCTGGCTCTCTGTAAGGAATGGGGACATGCCGACATTGCGAGCTGCTGACCAGGTCCTGCAGGGCAGCGGGGGCTCAGAAAGGATAGGAAAGGGGCAGTCATGGCCAAGGATGACATTGGCATGATGGCAGCTGGGGACAGCCAGGGCTGCAGGGAAGGCCTCCAGGAAAGAATGGCTTGAGAAGGGAGGAGGGAACCCTAGAAGAGGGAGAAGTCAGCACACAAAGCCCTGCTTACTTGCCACCACTTGCTGGGACTGCTCTTGCACCTTGTCAGGGGTCATGCCCAGCGTTCTGTTAACCTGTATCCAGAGAAGCACAGCATGGAACTCACATCCCTGCCTGCAATCCAGGGCTGAGCAGCACATCCCCTTGTCCCCAGATCCTAGTAACACATGACAGCTAGGCTCTCCACAGCACCCAGTCCACACTACCAGTGTGCAGGGATGGCTGGGACAATGAGCAGACCTCTGGCCAGCCCTTCCCTCCATGTCACACACTGAGCTCCTGACAGAGCTCTTCCCAACCCACACCCTGTCAGCACAGCCCTCACAGTTGCAGGAGCACCCAGCTTTGTGCCTGGGTGAAGGGAACACCCCTTACCTCCTCTAAATCAGTCTCTATGTTTGACTCAGAGACCTCATGCAGTGCCTCCAGCTGCTGCTCCACACCTGGGATCTGCAGGGAAGAGCCTGGGGTGAGGGAGCTGTGGGGGCTGGGGCAGGGTGTGCTGGGGCCTCTCACCCACACCTTGCCCCTCCTCACCGTGCTGAAGTTGGCGGTGAAGGTGAGCCCGTCCAGGGACACTCGGCCGCAGGGGAGGCCACATTTCTGCAGGGTGTGGTTGAGCTCGCCCTGCAGGCTGACCAGCCGCTGGCTGTAGTTGCTCTGCAGCTCCTCGAGGTCTGAGCGGCTGATGGCAATGTTGGCAAAGGTGTCGTTCAGCGTCTCCATCCCTGGGGAGATAGCGGGGAGCTCAGGGCCTCATCCTGCCACTGTGGCAGGGACTCGTTCTCATCCAGCTGAACCTTGCAAACCCACAAAGAAATACAACCTAGGGGTACCCCCAAAGTCATGGCACTTGCCCCAGGGTGTGGTTGGGAGGCCAAAAGGATCCACCTCCATGGAAGCCTCACCCAAACATGCACCCACCCCATCTTTTGATCCCCCCTAAGTCCCTTGCCAGTCTCCCAGGGGATGGGGCCAGTACCTTGCAAGAGGCTCCGGAGAGATCCCAGAGCCCCCTCTGTGCTGCTCCTGATGTGTGAGGCAATCATACTACCCAGTTCGTGCCCAATGTCTGCAGAGATGGGAGAGGTGGTGTCAATAACAGGATCCCTGCAAGGTCCTGGGGCTTGCAGGAAAGCTGGTGAAAAGACTGACACCACCAGCAGCCCTCTCTCACCCACCCCCCAGGTGGGGGCCAGTGGGGATATCCCCACTCTCCCACCACCTGCATCACCCTTCCCAGAGAGGAGCCTGAATAGAGAAAAGCAGAAACTGGAGCAGAGCTGGAGCTTGGAAGAGCCTCCAGACCCAGTCCCTTTAGACATCCCCATAAGAACAGGTTGCAGACTGCAGGGTCGGCAACCACCCACAGGGTAGAAAGGTAAACCCACACAACACTCCCACCGCCCAAGACCCCCCAACCCTGGAGCAGCTCGCCACAGGGCCATGGGGATGCTCCAGCCCCTCCCGTCGCACACCCTCACCCTGGAGGCTGTGGTTGGCATAGTCCAGCGGGACATCACTCTTGTTGATGATAAAGTCAACTTGCTGTAGGGACAGAGATATGGTGTCAGTGAGGGTGGGGACCTTTCTCTGCTGCCAGCCCCTCTGCTGCCCTTCCCCAGGGGGCTATTTGGGCCGCTCCTCCTGCCTGGCCCCTTGCCCCCAAGACATGGCAGGGGGACCATGCGTGCCTGGGGGATGGAGGCCAGGTAGGTGTGGATGTTGTCCAGAGTGTTGTTCACATTGGGGAAGGTGCCCTTCACAGCCTGGGAGAAGCGAGTGTTGCTGATGAGGGCACAGACACCACCAGCCCTACAAGGGAAGGGTGACAAAGTCAGCAGGTGGGGAGCTCAGTCCCAGTGCTCCCCCCAGTACCCTCCAAATCCACCCACACAGACCCCAGCCTGCAGGGTCTGGAGCACACCAGTGACTCCTGCTTCCAGTGCATTCCAGCACATGCCCTGCCCTGAGGGACCAGAGAGGAGGGACGCAAGAAACTGAGGCACGGGAGTGCCCGGTACGCCGTGGGGAAGCTGTCGGGAAAGGTCCGCACGGTGCCAGTGCGCAGCCCCCCGGGGCCAGCTCCCCACCGCCGCTGCTTCCTCTCCTTTGTCCCGCCGTGCCGGGATCTATTCGGGAACAATGGCAGTTTCCTGGCACAGCCGCCAAGCGCCGGCATTTCCAGCCACCCCTGGGTTCCATCCGGAGCCTCCCGGCCAGTGCACTCACAGGAGGAATGCGGAGACCAGCAGGACAGAGGCCCAGAGCGCCCGGCGCCGGCAGCCCATCCGCCGGCCCTGCTTCTGGTACATGCGGCCCCCGCAGTTCCCGCAGCAGCGGCAGCAGCAGAAGCAGCATCCCACCAGCGGCACGAGGATGATGAGGAGGACTCCAATGGCCGCGCAGACCAGGAAACCCAGTTCGTAGAGCAGCAGCTGGGATAGGAAGAATGAGAAGCAGCATAACACTGGTGCCCCCGAAGGCTCCTCAGCTCTGCACAGCCTGTCCAGGCCCAAAAGGACAAAATGGGTCCCCCCAGGGGGCAGAACATATCCCCTTGCTGCTGCCCAGTATCCAGGGCTCAGCCTCAGAGCAGCACCCACCAGCATCCCCCAGTCCACGGTGGTCTGGGGCTGCCAGCTCCCCAGCCCAGCTGCCTGCTCACCTCACGGATGTCCTCCTGTCTGAACTCGCTCTCAGACTGCCCAAAATTAATCAGCCCTGGGAGACAAGAAGCACAGAGGGCTGTGAGTAGGTGCTAGGCCCTGTGGGGCTCCCCAAGAGGGCCCCAGACCCTGCTCACCGCTCCCAGCCCGAGGTATCACCTGCAGCTCAGACCAGCTCTGACTATGGCATTTTTCTCTCTTGCAGCTGCCCTACCCACCCACCACATCATGCAGCGTTTTTGCACCCCGGAAAAGTGCTGCCAGCTCCCAGGCTCTCGGGTTCACAGAACAAGGGAGTTCCTCACCACCATGGGCATAAGGGACACTCGCCTGGGGCTGCCCTCCTGCAGCCCAGCCCTACACAGAGGCCCAAGGACACTGCCAGTGAGGAATGAGTACTGGGGCAAAGGCCCACTGCCACGCTGCCTCCTTCATTCCCAGGGCTCTCCCTGCCTGTGCCGCATGCCCTCATTACAAAGCCCTGATGGCACATGGGGACACTGATTGTACCCTGGTGTCCATGTGACACAGGTCCACAAAGCAGGACCTGTGGTGCCAGCCACACCTTTGCCAGCATGTTGATGGTAAGCAGGGATTGAAGCCAGTGGAGGGGGAAGCACAAGTGGCCGTACCCAGAGTGGCATTTCCCTCCAGGTGGGCAGCACCTGCTCCATGAATATGCAGCAGCTGCAGGGTCCCGGTATCACCTGTGCAAACCTGCAGCGGCTTCAAGACAGAGCTGTGACAGCGACAGGAGCAAGGGCAAGCGCTGGCAAGCAGGGCAGTGCACAGGGAGAGCACACAGTGCTGCCACTGGCACCAGGACACAATACTCTTGGTGGCCAGCAAGCACAGAGGGCTGCAAGACAGGCAAAGACCCTGCAGGCAGAGTGGGGTTTGCTCTGCACATTTTTGGGGGCCTAGGATTAAGACACCTGGAGGGAGGATGGGACAGGATTCTGCAAGGTGGCACTACCACTAACATCTGTCCTGGGGCCCAGCTAAGATAACCCCACAGTTGTTATGGGACATGAGCAGGACGCAGCTGGCAATCCTTGGGATCCCACTCCCGATTACCCCAGCCATTACACCACTACCAGCCCCCCACCGCCATGCACCCACCTATGGGCAGGGGGTTGGGCTGCACCAGCCGCAGGAAGCCGTGTGCCATTGTCACCACCCCCGGCGTGCTGCTCCCCGGCGCCTCGGGGCCAGGGCCATACGTGGGCTTCGAGATGTTCCCCAGCTCCATCGCAGCAGCTCCTGTGGACAGCTAGGCACCGAGAGGAGCTGTCGTCGGGGCTTGGAACCATCCAGCCTGCCCTGCCTCCTGCCTCCGACCAGGAAATGCAGAGAGAAAAAATCAGGCACCTGCCCGCTCCTGCCCGGAAGGAAAGAGCTGCGGGAGAGCACCGAGGAAGGATGGGTGCACCCATCCCCACCCCTATGAGCAGTGGGGTGGCAAGCCAGGCAGGAGATGCCCAAGAGGGACCGGGGGGCTGTGGGCGATGAAGCGGATTCAGAGCACTCACCCTGTCCTCTGACACCTCTCTGCACCCACAGCTGCGGCAGGGTCCGGCCGCAGCGTGCCAGCGCCCAGGTCTGTGGTTTGTTTAAGTTTCAGCGATGATTGCTGACAAGCTGTTTGCCGGGGCAGCCGGCGATGCCGGGATCGCCCCACCCTGCCCCTTACGGCTCCTGGCACCCGGCCGCCTCGGGCCGCCTCTCTATACCGGGGTCAGGGTCACCACCGACCTGTCCCTACGCAGGCATCAGGAAGAGTCCTTCTCCTCCCTCTCCGCTAAGCTCCCCTGCCCGTGCTGGCTTCCTCCTGCCCCATCCCAGGAGCTGGGTGGCCCGGGGTGATCCCGAGGGCAGCCGTCCCGCCCGCTCCGCCCCACACTATCTGCATCCTTTCGGGATGGGGTGCGTTGAGCCGTCCAGAGTTTCAACACAAACCAGCTGCGGCCACAGAAGCAGGTTTTGCATCTAAAAACCTTCCGAAATGGGGCACTGCGGCAAACCCGGCATTTTTCACACGCGTCCCGGTCCTCCCAAGCGGGGAACAGCCTCAGGGGTCCCCAAACAGCATTTTTTTCCCAAAGGCTGGGCGCCCGCTCGGCTCCATCCCCACTCCCCGCGGAGCTTTCCCACGCCGCGTGGCTCCATTCCCCGCCCCGCCGCCGGAGCTTCGGGAGCCGCAACCGGGGGCAGGAGCGGGGAGGGGCGGGGGTTCGCTCCCGGTTGAGCCGCGGACGCACCCGGTGGACGCGGGGCAGGTGTCCCGGGAGTCACGTCTCGGCAGGCGGAGCTCCCCAGCTCGGCACCCAGCTCCCCAGCTCCGCACCGAGCCCGCGGCGCGGGTGGCCCCGGGAGGTGCGGGAAGGGCCGGACAGAGCCGCCCCTTCCGCCCCGGCCCGCCGGGGTCTGTCCGGGACGTGCAGCCGCGCTGGCCCCCTCTTCTGCCGAGGGGGAGCCCTCTGCCCCACCCCTCCCCGCTGCACCTTGGCACTCCTTCTCCACCCTGCTCCTGGCCCCAGCCAACCCTGACATCCTGCATCTCCCACAGAGACCCCGACCCCTGCCCTGTCCTGCATGGGAGAGCCGGCCACCCTCAGGCCCTCTGCCTGGGGATGCTCCCTCCTTGTCTAAGAGAACCAGCACTCACCCCACACCGTCAGAGCCACTGCTGGCCCCTCCAGCAGCCCACCCTGCCATAGCACCCTTGCCGAGAGCCCGCCCCGCTGTCCAGCTTGCCCCTGTGCCAGCCCTCAGCTGTGCCCTGCACCCCGCACCTCCTGCCCCGAAGTAGCTGGAGCCCCCAGCATGGTCCTTGGCCCCTGCCCTGTGTCCCTGCATGGGACACCGCGGGTTTTTGGACAGGGACCAGCAGGGATGCTGGGTGAGCTGTACCTGAATGACCTTTGCATGGGGGGCTCCCTGGCCCCTCCAGCACCCAGGGCTTGCTCATTGCCACCTCCCAGTTACTGCTTAACTTTCCTTGGCACAAGCGGGCATTACCACACTCCGTGACCTTAGGTGAAGGTGGCCCAGGGAGGAGGGCAGTCTTCCTTCAGGTTTTCTTCCTGGTCTGGCCCATGCTGGATGCCAGAGTGCCATGTGGGACCCTGTGGCACGGCACCGGCACTGGGGCAGGGCAGCAGAGGGCACAGATTCATCCCAACAAAAAAGGAGGAAAAAAAAGGCAACAACTAGTGAGTTTCTCACAGCACTGGAGCTGATGTGGATGAAGGAGGTTTGGGAGCTTCACAGGTACCCTTGGGCTTTCCAGGTCAGATCTCAACCCTGAAGTGTTGCCTTGGGGCCCTCCAGCAGCTCCCGGGTGCAAGTGCAGAATGCAGCCAGGCTTATGCAGGATCCATCACAGATGGCAGGATCTGCTCCTGCAGGACATTGCTCCCTTCCCATCCAGGGCATCCCACTGAGCCTGCCAGAGCTCAAGGCATGTCAGAAACAAGGGTATTTATTGATGCCTCAGCTCTGGGTGCTACCCCATGGGCTCACCAGGGCCACCCTGCCCTCACCTGCCCAGCCATGAGCTCCTACCACAGCACATGAATCCTGCAGCCCCCCTGACCTCGGCCCTGTCATAGCCTGGTGACATCCCTCAGTGCAGATGTCAACCCAACCCCTGCTCCAACTTTGAAGATACAGGCCCATCCTGCTCTCACCCTCTGCTGCATCAGCCCTGTTTTACGAGCACGGTTTCCCTCATATCCCTAATAAAGCTGGCACAGGGCACCCCAGCTTCTGGAAGGAGATTGGCATAGTCCCCTGTCCCTCCTTTGCTCCCCCCAGATCACCTCCATGCTGCTCCTGCCCTGTTCCCAGGCAGGATTACACAGCCCCCACTGCTCCCCAGGGAATGTGCCCATCACCTTGGTGTCCGGCAGGCCTTGAGCTGCTTGTTTGCTCTGCCTTTGGGGACTGGGCCATTTTCCAGTAACCCTGTACCTTACCCTTGCTGGGATTTCTGCCTTCCATGGCATGGCAGGGAGCCAGCTGTAGTGTGCCTGGGAACCAGCAGGCAGAGGCAGAGCAGCATCATCCAGGGAACACAGTGAGCCCTGTGCCCACACTCCCTGCCAGGGTACCAGGGACACCAGGGCACCCCTCTCTGCCTTGCCCACATCAGCCTGGTCCCATACTCAGATATAAGTGATCAGGACAGCTTCAAACCGAAAAGTCATTTTATTGGTACCATACATGACTCATAAATGGCACAAACTATGGAGGGGATGAAGGAAGGGAAAAAAAAAAAAAAAGAAAAAAAGAAAAAAGAAAAAAAAAAAAGAAACAAAAAGGCATTACAGTGTGCCCATGGCAGTGAGGGCTCTGCACCCTCCACAGCAGCCGTGCAGCATGGCATGGAGAATCGTACCTTAATTGTGACACAGAGCCCCCCTCCCTGCCACACTGGGATCCCACTCCTGCCTGCAAAAGGGCTGTGGGGACCCCTGTGCCTGGGGATCTGAGGGGTCGAGTCCTCCAACTCCAGCCTGCCCATGGAGGGGCCCAGGAGCCAACACAGGCATCTCTCCAGGGATCTTCAGCTTGAGATCAGACCAGGGCTGACTCAAGGCTCTGTCTCCCTGCCCAACCACAGGCACAGCAGGAGAGGACACACAGGGTGTTCCCCACCCCATCTCAGCGACCTCCTGCAGTCTCACCCATGAGTGGGCAAAGCATGGGGTGCTAGCAGCACCCCTGCAGCAGCCAGAGTCCCCGGGCACAGGCAGGCCCTCAGTGACACCTGCCAGCCCCAAGCCCCATGGGGCAGTTAGACACAGACTGTGGGATCCCCAGCAGGGAACTTGGGGATGTCTGAGAGAGAGAATGGAGTGCACCCCTCACTCCCCCAAACTTCAGGGCTGCTCTACCTGCCCCAGGCTCCCTTACGCACACGGACAGACACACAAATCTCTCGCACACACACTCTTACACACACTTATACCCCCACTAGGGCAGTCCCCGCAGCACTTGCTGCAACCCCACCACAGGGCATGCCAGGGGGTTCCCACAGGCAGCCCAGACTCCCATCCTCCCCCAAAACCCCACTCCAAGGCTGCTGGGGTGAACTGGTTAGTTAGCACAAACACCCTCCCCCAGCACCTCCCATCTTCTTGGAAAAAGCCTTGGAAGGGATTATTTTTTTTTCTTTTTTTTTTTTTTTTTAAACCAAAAAAAAAAAAACCCAAAAATTATTCTTTTTCTCATCGTTTCCCCTAACATCAATGGAGGCACCTGCTCTAGTGATAACACATTGAAAGAACAGTATCGTACACACTGTCTACAGCGCGGAAATGTACAAGCACGAGGTACACGAACCCGAGGGGGGGAGCGGGGACAACAGCACACAAGATTTACATTGAGAAGAGAGGCGGGGGGCTGCCCCCCCCAGCCTCTGGAGGGATTAGAAAGGAAGTCTGCAAAGTCTCTCCTTGGTTTGAAGCTCTCCGAACTGGATATAAAACGAGACTTCCAAGAGAAGAAGCCTGTACAAAAGTCAGGACAGGGTGAAAGGGTTCAGGACAGGAGGGGGGAATGGGTAAGGGAGCTGAGGGGGTATTTTCCCATTTTTTTTTTTCTTTCTCTTTTTTAAACTTACAATTTAATAATATTATTTTTTTTTCTTAAAAAAAGACAAAAGTAGGAGGTACCAGGAGCCAGGGGTTGCAAAGGGGCCCCAGGCAGACTCGCGCAGAGTGGAGGGAAACACAGGGGGCTGCAGGCAGGGAACAAGGGCACCGGCTGCTCCAGCAGAGCTGTGGGTCCTCCGTGCCCCCCCAGCCCCCCACCACGCACTTCCTATATACAAGAGTCCCCCCATGGCTGTGCTGCGCTCTCGCTCCGGGGAGCGAGGGGAAGGGGAAGGTGCAGGAGAGTGGGAAAACGCGACAGGGTCCTATCCTCCACACCATCCCAGCACTGCAGAATCTGACCCTGGCAGGAGGAAACTCTGTGGCAGAGCCCGAGGCACAGGGAAGGCTTTCCATCACTGCCCCTCCCAACCAGCCCCACGCTGGACTGGGGATGTGCAAGTGGCTGCTCAGCAAACACCAGCCATAGGGCCCAGGGAGGAGGAGGGTCTCTGCACTGTGCCAGACCCCAACACATGGTATCTGGTCATGCCAGCCGCTGCCAACACCTCCCCACTAATTCCCCCTCGCTCGGCAGGGAGGGGTTGGGCATGTTGGGACAGGGATGAGAAGCTCTCTGGGTAAGAAGCAGAAAAGAAGAGCGAAGGGGGAATAATGAAGCTACGACCCCGGAAACCCACCCCTGCCCTGGGGTCCGTCAGGGAGGCAGGCGTGGGGGTGCGGGGAGGCGGCGGGGGTGACGGCTGGGGGCTGCCTGCCTGGTGTGCACCCCGGGCCGTGCACCCCATCATTCACGTGGCGCTGATCCGCCCCCGGTACCTCGCCGCTTCCCAGTCACTCTCCGTTGCAAATGTACAGGTAGATTGGTTGGGACTGAGTCCACGGGGCGGCGGGGGGGCCGTTACTGTGACGCCTGCGACGTGGGGTTCTCTGACTTGCTCTCCTGGCTGGAGGGCGGTTTGCTGTTCCAGGGGCTGTTGGCCCCCAGCGCCGGCGAGTTGTTGAAGCTGTCCTCGTCATCGATGCCGTTGGCGGCGTCAAACTGCGTGTTCTCCAGCCGGGTGATGAGGCGCTCGTCCTCGTCCCCAAACTCCCCCCCCATCAGCGTGGGCTCGCCTACCACCATCACATCCTGAAAGGGGAGACGGTCCCGAAACATAATCGAGGTGGGGGGAGCCTGGGCCGCTAGACCCCCCCTCTCATCAGTGCAACCCCTTTCCCCAGCTGTAGGGCCACTTCCTCATCTCCACTGCAGAACCTGAGCTCGGGCACTGAGTGGGGCAAACACGTCCTCATTCCCTTGCAGGAGAGCAAAGGGACACAGGGAAGGACACCCCCTCCTTCTTTTCCTCATCACATGGGAAGAACTGGAGTGGCTCAGATAGGTAGTCCCTGGGGGTCTCCCCCTAGCAACTCCCAGGGGCAGAGAACCCTCCCCTCCATCCCACAGCAGGAAGAGAGAATGGAAACGGGATGCTTACAGGTACCTGACTGGACAGGGCAAAGGTGCTGGCTGGGCTCTTCTTCTTGCTGTTGCTGTTGTTGGTGTTTCCCCCACCAGAGCTCATGGTGCTGCCCCCCGACATCTTCCTTTTCCGGCGCTTGCTGGGCTGCTGCCGTGCTGGCTCGGCTGGTGAAGGATGGAGACGTACATGGTTAGTCCCAACAAGAGGAAGCTGGTGCCCCACAGGCCCTTTTATACAAACCCTACTTCTTCAAGGAACACATTCCCCCTCCAGGCTATATCACCACCCTCCTCACCTCCACAGCTCTGCTGTCCTCCCAGACCAGAGGACAGGTGAGGGGGCAGGAACATTTCCATCCCGGCTTTGCTTTCTGCAAGCAGCTAGCAGCCTCGAGGCAGGGAGCACTGGCTGCCTGCAGCCCTGCTCTGCTCCACTGGGAAGGCAGACCAGCATAGAAAGAAGCCAAATGCCTGGTTCACCACCCCCGGCCTTATAAAACAAAGCCAAGAACAGCTCTGGGGCTGGGAGAAGCCTGCATCAAGGGCAGGGCCTGAGCAGGCAGTCCTAGAGACCCCAGGCAGCACAGCAGGCAGTGTGAGACTCACCAGGCGGAGCAACCATCCGCTGCCACTTCTGGAAGAGGCAAGTCTTGAGGCAGTCTCGGGGACTGAGGCTGTAGGTCTTGTGCCGTGACATGAGCTCTTGCATTGGTTCTAGGATTACACAGAGCTGCAAGGACAGACAGACTCCGGGTTAGATTGCAATGCGCTGAGCCCCAGCAAAATGGAGACCCCATGACCCTAACGCCTCTACAGGCAGGCGTCTGTGCTGCAACTACCCAAGCCACGCCGTGAATTTGTGGGATTTGGCAGACCCACTCCTCCATAGCTCTCTACAGCCCCCCTACAAGATCCCTTTCGCAAAGCCAGCCTTGCAGCCTACCCACACCCTAGGGCAGCCAGGCATCAGGCAGCTGAGAGCACAAGACATGGCAGAGCTGCAACCCTCCTCTTCTCGCACACTTACTCGGAGGTAGTTGAGTGTGGAGTTTGAGAGCCCACAGCGTGTGATGTTCTTGGATAACTGGTCCAGCATCTGCGGATCCTGTGCCTAGGAGCGAAAGGGACAGAAGGCTCAGCTGCATCCAGGCTGGGAGGAGCCCTCCCATGCCCTGGCATGTGATGCAGGACTGGGTTGAGGTCCCCCACCTGCACAGCACCTTGAGGAGCTCAGCAGCTCTGTGTCGTTCATGCCCAGGGGTGCTCCTGGAGATGTACTCACATGCATGGCAAGGATGCTGCGGGGAATAAGTTCTCGATGCTGGCGGATGCTGAAATGCCAGGTCTTTATCCTCATCATGTCATCAAACATGAACTCCAGGTAGAGCCGCCCCTCCACACACACCTGGGCGGGAAGGGCACAGGGTCAGGCACAGGCTGCCCCAGCTTTCCCCAGCCCAGATCCCCACTGCTGCACACTGGAACACACTCATAGTGGTTTGCCTCTGCCTCTCGTGAGTCTCAGCAGAAGCCATATCCACGAGCCCGAAATGTACAGCCCCGTGGGACTGTAGCCATCAAGAGGGCACAAAAAACCAAGGCAGGAGGGGCAGCAGAAGCTGCGGGTGCAGGCAGTACCTGGGTGAACATGGGCTTGCCGTGCTGGGTGACCATGGTGCACTGGTCGCAGTCCAGCGAGACAAAGTTGTTGTGGAAGGATTCCTTGGGGTGCTTGAGCACATAGTACAGCTCTGTGGCTCCCCCTTCAAAGATGCTGCGGAAGTAACGGGGAATCAGAGTCCGGCCAATCGCTGCAGCAGGAGGAGGAGGAAAATAAGGTCAGTAAATCCAGCTCATCCAGATGTTCCTTGGAAAGCACATGATGACAGTCCCCCCCCATACCTTCTGGCTGAAACAGCTGAGCTCTGACACCCTACCCACATCCCCCATAGCACACGACTGTTGCCTGCTGAAGGGCAATACCCTTAGGAAGTAGGGTTCAAGCTGGTACTCACTGTATCTCTTTGGTCCATCCTCCAAGCAGAAAGTGATTGTTAACATGGCATCATCCTCAAAGAACTCTGTGGTGAAGGCATCCCACCACAGATTGTCACATTCCTGGGAATGGCAGAAAGATGCTAAGTTATGGGGAGGAGAGAGAGACAGACAGACACTGGCTGCCAGGCACAGCAGCCATGTGCTCAACCCACGGAAGACTGCGCTCCGAGCTGAATGCTCGGAGATGGGGGTGATAAGCCCTGTCCCACAGCCACATGTGGGAGAAGGTGGTGGCGGCCCCCACTGCCGAAAAACGGCCCTAGCCAACCCTCACCCTCCCAGCTGCCTACCTCTGTCCAGTTCTGCAGCCGCTTGTTGAGCTCAAATATCCTGTAGTCGGTCTGGTTCCCGTACGGCGTGTGCCTCCTGCCCAGAGAGCACAGCAAGCCATCAGAGGGGAAGGCAGCCACAGGGTGTGGAGGGGTCCTGAGCCCACAGGGGGAACACATACAGCCACTCCAGGGCTGGCAGAGTCTGAGCAATCCTCCCAAAAGCCCCAGCCAGCCAGCATGCTGGCCCTGCTGAGGCACCCCCACCACAGGCACGAGCTCCCCCCAAGCAGGGTCCACCCCAGCCCCCCATGCTTACCCGATTCCAGGCTCCAGGTACGTCGGTGGGTACATAGGAGTAGGTCTAGCAGTGGAAAGAGATGCAGGCACGTCAGTGCTAGCAGGGATCTCCCTGCTCACCACAGCTCCTACTTCCCTGGCTAGAGCAGGCAGTCAGGCTCACTGGAGCTGAGTGATTCCCCACAGTGCAGACTGTACTCTGGCTGCCAATATTTGATAGCCTCATGGGGCAAGCTGTAGCCCAAAACTGGGCTCTGATCCCACATCATTGGCTCCTCCACCCCTGAGACCTAGCCAACTGCTCCCTGGGGACATACCCATCTCCTCTGCAGCAGTGACTGGTGCCAGGCAGGACAGACACTGAAGGGGCTGTTTTGGCAGGAGCTGGGAGGGCTCCTTGTCATCCCAGGGGCTTGGTCAGGCAAAGGCCTGACAGAGGTGAGGACCTGGAGGCTTCCTTCATTCCAAATATCACTCATCCTCAACCCACTAACACCTGTGCCTGCTCCAATTCCCTCTTTGCTCTTGTGCTAACTGAACTCCATGCACTGCAGCCTCTGTTTGCTGCTGGGAAGCATAACACAGAGACGCTAGGGTGCAAACTGCAGAGTGTCCTCGACATTGCAGACCCCTCCCTGGGCCCCAGCTCACCCCACATCTCGATCCAGCATGGTGCCTGGGTGGAAGGGGGGGAAGGCGTTGCCGTTCGGGGGCTCCTTTGGCGAGTACAGCTTGAACGACTTAGAGGAACAGCCTGGAGAGAGAGAGGGGACACGGGTCAGTCAGGGGCACCCTGTGAGGAGAGACACGCTGCTGCTGGAGGAGGAGGAAGAGGAGGAGGAAGAAGAGGAGGCGTAAGGATGCACCAGTCAAACCTCATCAGCACAGCCCCATCCCTCCTCTGCTTCCCCCCTGATGTCAGCCTACTCGCTTCATCCCACACACAGCTCCAGGCCTCCCCTGTGCAGGATGGAACTCACAGGGTCAAGGCTGAGCTCTCAGGATCAGCAGCCAGAGGGGCCCAACCGCATCCCCAGGGTTTCTCACTGGTACCCAAAGTTTGTCAGTTCTCAGCTGGCTGGGCTCTGGGGATGTGCCCGAGGGGGACAGTCCAGCTGGTGAGCCTGAAGAGGAGCTGGCTGGGCCCTAGCCCTCCCTCCCACACTGCTCCTAATCCCACTGACCAACCCGGGAACCACACAGGATCTTTTTGCTGACCTTTCTATCGTCATGGTGACGGGTGAATAATTGCCCAGAGGGATGGATGGCGGGTCCCCAGGCAGCCACCATCTGCCGCTCAGGCAGGCCAGCGGCCACCCGGATCCAGGCGGACAGAGAGATCCCATACGCCAGCCTCCAGCTGTGATCAAATCACCCCAAAACCTCACTGCCCACCACAGCACCAGGGCAAAGGACAAAGAGCCCATAGAGGGGTATGGGGTGTGATGGGGTCTGAAACGGAGCACACGATGTATGAAACCAGCACACATCCTGAAAACAACCTGGGGGCCCCAGAATAGAAGACATTAGTTAAGCCAGGCAGAGCCAGCCCCATCCAGGTTCCTTAGGAGCAGCAAGGGGCTCCCACACTCACCAGCCCACTCCCACCACAAAGGCAGGTTCCCGGGAGCAGTGGCTGCCAGCACCGCTCCCAAGCCCCGCGGGAGCCCCAGCACGCCCCGCGGCTGGCAGGACCCGGCACGCTGGCTGCGCCAGGATGCTGCTGAGGCACGCGGCTCCCTCCCTCCCGGCAGGCAGGCGGGCAGACGGGCTGACCTGGATGGGGCGCAGCAGTGGGCGAGCTGCCAGGCAGCTCCGGCTCCACCGGCTCAGCCGGCCCTGCCGAGCACAGACACGTCTCCCCCCCGTCCTGCTGCAGGCAGGGCCCCGGAGCCGGCCGTGCCGGGCTACCGCTGCAGCCGGGGCCAAGGCGGGATCCCCATCGGCTGCCCGCCTGCACACAGCCCTGGGATGGGCACTTCCCAACACCCACGAACTGCCAGGATTGCCACCCAGTCCTGCAGAGAGCAAACCCAGCAGGGGAAGGAAGTGTCCCAGACACACCACTGCCCCTCTGGGTTCCACTCCATGGCCACGCTGTGCAGAAGGGTGCCAGGGCAGGACTGGAGCAGCAGCTCGACCATGATGGACACAAGAGGGGAGTAAGAAGCATCGGAGTGAAGAAAAGCAGTGCCACCAGCACAGGGACCCAAGACGTCCAGCTTGTTGCAACAAAGAACTCATTAGCCAACAGAGGTGAATAACCAAGACATCACCTTCATCCCTGCCAAGCCATCTGGGACCCCAAGTCAGCAGTCACAGGGATTGCACACACTGCTGAGCAAGGGCTGGTCGAAAATAGAAGGGGTCGCCTCCCAAGCATTAAATCCAACTTCCAATGGGGGAAATCCGTGTTTTACTTCTTGATTTTCTTGGGGCCTTTTCACCGCGTTTCCCCACAGCAGCTGAAGACAGCTCCTCCCCAGCACTCACCAGGATCTACCAGTCCTGTGGGGCTGGAGCCAGCCCAGCCACTCAGCCGTGGCTCACTGTTCCCACTCCTGCCCGCCTGCAGTGAGGATAAGTGGGACATGGCACAATTTCTCATATAGCTGCTAACAATGTCAGCCCCTTGCTCTTACTGAATGTTTTCATAGATAAAACAAGTTTTAATAGGGAGTTTGGTGCTAGTCAGTTGCTGCTGCAGAGGAGTTTTTGCTTTCTGCTTTATCCACATCAACTTGTGCCTAACAGACAATAATTCAGCCCAAACTGTACTAGAAACATAGCATTTCTATTTCCTCCATTCTGTTGTTATACAATATGACACTGAAGCATGTTCAGCACATAGGAAACTTCCCAAAACTCCCCAACTTCTGTTGAAAACAAACCAATTCATTAGGCAGAGACAGCAGTGGCTGAAGCACTGCTGGTCATCATGTCCTGAGGGGCAGAAAAAAAAATCAGACCCAGCAGGTCTCATCCTTCAATTCTTTGTTTTTATTCACTGATAAGACATGGGAAGACTAAATTCCCAAGGCTTCTTGCTGTCCTGAGTCCCCATCTTGTTTTTCAGGATGCAGGAAGGTCTCTTGGGGTGGTGAGACCAGGGAGACATATCACTCTCCATCCATTGTGCTTCTCATGCTCTTCCCTAGCTCCCTGCTGCTGGAGGTGGGACAGCAGACGAGACAGGCCATCACTTCTACCCAAGCCTCTATTTCCATCCTGGGGCTTTCCCAGCAGGTGAATATGGAGACGCCCTGCTTTTGGAGCTCTCAGTGACCTGCGTCAGGATCTAGAGGAGTGGAGAGAAGCCTGTTATATGACCTCAGCAAGACTGGCATCCTGACCAAGTATAATTTTTAATGCAGTGTAAAATATGTCACTGGATGCAGTGGTTTGAAATAACACTAACAACAGCCTTAGGATTTGATACAAGCTGTCCAAATTCTGCATTCACTGTAGACACACTGCACACATTACATGAAGTAACACAATTACTTTACAGCAGCAGGAACACCAACTTTTACTCACACATAGGTCATGACGCCTGGTCTGGGAGCTCCCTCCATCACCACCTCTTTTCTTCATACTGCCCCAGCTGCCTGCAAGCCCTGTCCAGCCAGGTGCAGTGACACTGACACGCAGGATGGGCCTGTCCCAAATGCCTGGCCCTAGCTGCTCTTTCTGCATGCCCATGCTCTGCCTGCTTTGAGCACAGGACCTGGTGATGCAGGCAGGCTTCGTGCAAACAGGGATGCTGCTTGGTGGCTGAGCATGCAATGCCCCTGTGGAACACAAGGCAACATGAGATGCTTCCTGTGACCGCTCAAAGGTGCTGGCCCAGCGACACAAAAACATCCAGCAAGGGAAAAAAAATCAGGCTGACGCTGCAGCTGCTGATCTACCGGCCCAGGCAGGTCTGGGCAAACAGCGCAGTGTTCGTGGCCAGGTGGGTGGCTCCATGGCTGCTCTTCAGCATGGAAGTGTGGGAGAAGGGAACCCGAGGAAGGGATCTCACAGTTCAGCATCCTCGGCCGAGGCCAGGTCTACAGACCTGCCACAAAAGTGTGGGCAAGTAAACAGCTCCAGGTGGGTGACCGCCCAGGGAACAGAAGGCAGGTGCTCTGCCCATGACTCATGTACAGCCCAGCACTGCCCAACCCTCCACATGCCTTCTCCTCTGCTGTTCCTGCTTGTGAACTATCAGCCCTATGAGGAAAGCTCTTCTGGTGCACTCTGTGGTGGGTTTGCCGGAGCAGGAATGATTCACATCCCAGCCAAGCTCACAGAGCTGGGGAACATCAGATTTTCCAAGGCACCAAAATCAGGGTGGACACCTCACAGAGCCAACACAGCCAGGAGATAGCAAGGTACTGTGAGCCGAGACCAGCACCATGGAGCTGCCTGCCTGGGCAGGGGACATGGAAAGCAAGGAGAAAAGCCCTGCCTGAACTCCCATAACTTCAGTTTATCATCAAATAGCAAAGAACTGCTCCTTGAAGGACAAAGGCGAAGCAGCTCATCTTGTTCCTCCTATACCTGTGGCTGCTGGCAGGAATCAGTGCCCCCCTACCAGACAGGAGCCACCCCTGATCGGGCAGCCAGTGTGCTCTCTGTGTAACCAGCAAAGCTCACCAACAAGGCAGAGGCTAAAAACATAAATGATGAAAAAAAAATGAAGAAGTGGGGCTTGAAAGGGGCTGCAGCGTTACAGCTCAGCCGGGGAGTGTCCTGCTCCTCCCAGCAGCCCGGGAAGAAGAGAGGCCAGCCTTCGCTAAAGGCAGCCGGTGCTTCCCGGAATGCTCTGTGCCTGTTTCCTGGCTGCCTAACGAAGCTTTAAAGTGTAAATAGCGGCATTGTTTCATAGGCCTGCCTCGATAGGGTGTGGGCGCCCTGATAGCGGGAAGAAATACATCTTCCCAGGCCAGTACTGCTGGCATGAGGGTGCTATCTGGGACTGGATGCAGGGCAGCATCTCAAATAATTCACGTGGTTTTGCCCAGTGACAGTGCCTGGTGTCCAGGAAGTTGGCAGGGCTGGGAGGCAAACACGAAGTATTCAGAGTGACTGGGACAGGCAAAGGCACATGGAGCAGACCACGGTCTGCCCACACAAGCCTGCCTTCACCCCTTCTTTCTCCTTTTCTTTGGAATAGAGGGGATTGGGAGAGGCTAGTTGCAAACTCTGATGCTGTTGTTAAGCCCACAGGAGCCCAGGTGGAACCCACCAAGACACGGCCTGAGACATTATCAGTGACAATATCAATTTGCAGAAAGCCCGCTTGCTTTAAAGATGCACAACTGGTGAAGCTGAAGCTCCCACGAGTCTGGGCTCTCCAGGGAAGAGGAGATATCACTTTTGGAGGAGACCATGTGCCACGGACTCAGTAGTATCCAGAGGCTGACCCCAGCCAGGACACTGCCTGGCCCTGACCTGTGGGAAGGCAAAACCTGCATCACCGCCGCATGCAATCCGGCTGCATGCAGGGATTACTCTCTCACTTTTCCCAAGCTGCACAGAGCTTATGTGGACAGAGCTTATATGGACCACAAGCTGCCTCCCTGCCCACACCACACCGTGTGCATGGTGTCCCAGCCCCAGGTCACATCCTGCAATATTAGTGCAAAAGTCCTCCACAGCAGCACACAAAGCATCTGAACCCAAGGGTGCTCTTCTCTGCAGATCAGGTCACAAGTTTAGGGGGACAGCCAGAAAAGGGATAATTACCTGCAGCTAATTATTACAAAGTGACAATCTTGATGTAGGCTGCAAAGCAGTGCCATCTGAAAGCATCAGGTGATGAGAACCTGGCCGGGATGTGGATTTGCAGGTCAGGGCTCAGCGTAGTCCCACAGGCCCAGCTCTGCCAGGGTCCAGGGTCTTCCAGGAAGGCATCCTCTGGAGCTGGACATTCAGCTGGGGCCCCTGGGAACTGCACTGCCCTGCAGTACCTAGGGACAGCAAGAGTCTCCCCTTTCCCATTTTCTTCCTCAGATGATTCAGACATGTAGACGGAGAATTCTCCAGGAGGAAAAAAGGGTAGAAAAGCACACCCTGCCAATTGCAAAACATCCAGAAAATTGAATCACATCCACGGCTGCAAGCCCCAGATGCAATCCCACAGATAACCCAGTTTCAGCTCCACTACTATCAACTTACCATGGGGCAGTCATTTCCTGCAACTCTCAGTGAAATATCCCACTGTCCCTAATTACTCCTTTCAGTTCACTGTTTCAAAGATTATCCATAATCAAACACTGTCGGTTTCAGCCTCAGAAACTCACCTTTCAAATTTTCAGACACTTTCCCTCTCTCCCAGACCTATTCACCCTGGGGCCCTGCCACCCTGCAGCGACCAGGCTCACATCCCTCCTGCAGCATGCATCCATGCAGCACTGGCAAACAAACGAACAATGTCGTGTGGGAACCATGGGGCTGGAAAAAAAAACCCTGTCAGCATACCTAGAATAAAAGCCTCCTGACAAACTAGGATTTTCATCATCAAAGGTTTTCTAGGCTCTGTGGCAACACAGAAAAAATCAGTTATAGCTAACCATGCCGATGGCCCTGCAGAACATGAAGCCAACATCCCTGCTCACAGATGCTTGCCTGCCACGCACATGGTGGAACAAAACTACACAGCTCTGCGTGGTATTGTGGGCTTGCTGCTCAGGGCAGCCCCCCCCCAGGGGCAAGATCTGCCCGGGAGAATTGGAGCCGAGAGCCACAGTGCAGGGAAGTAACAGCAAGAGGCTGAGGTCTGTCCTTAGACTGAGAGAAGGGGAGCCACAGTGATCCTCCAGGCCGGCAGGACCCCCAGCGCCGCTGCCTCGGGGCGCAGGAGGCTGTCAGCCCCCACGTGGCGCATGGAGATTTGCGATCCCGGGATGCACCGCTCCCCCTCGCTCCCTGCCGCTGCCAGGCGCCGAGAGCTGCACGCTGGGACGCGTAGTCTCCGGAGACGGCGGCCCTGCCGCCGCCGGCCGCCTTGCTCCATGTTGCCTCCTAGGTGGAGCCCCGCAGCCCTGGCAGCCGGCCAGCCGCCCGCTCCGGAGGGGGGAAAAAGGCTGGATAACTCCCGCGGCGAGGATCCAGCTGGCCTCGCTGGGGCAGCATGCGCCCGGGGGCAAACCACGACGCTGGCGTGCAGCGCCTGCCACAAGGACCGGACCACTCACAGATGCCCATGGAGAGGAGGGACAGTGCGAGCATGGCGGGAACCTACTCAGTGCAGCTTACAAAGCACCTCCATCGCTTCTTCGAGCTGCCAGGGCAAGCCTCTGCCCTCCTGCTCAGGCAGAACTTCTCTCTTCTCAGTACTTGGTTAAAAGGCAATATGGAAGTGGCTGAACGAGGCACAGGCAGGCTGCCGGCAGCACTGGGGACAGAGCAAATGCAGTGCTTGTTGGACTCGCACCTCTGCACAGGCAGCACATGCTGCCACTGGTGTCAGGCCTTTGGACAACCAGTGCAGGATGGGGCCAAAACCACAGGAAGCAAAAGGACACGGTATGGGTCAAGCACACCTGCCTAGTGCCCCTGAAGGCACGAGGAACCCAGCCCCAGGGAAACCCTCTTACCCCAGCATCCCTGGTTACAACTCCACACGACACAAAAGCAACCCACGGGGCAGCAAACCTCATTGTGGCAAGCATGACAACCCACAAACACACACACAGGGCAAACAACAGCAGGAGCACTGTGTCCCCCAGATCACTCAGAGGATGGGAGGTTTCCAAGGGAGAGGGCCAGGAGAAGTGCTATCCTACTCTGCCACCACATAGGACTTTAGGTTCATATTGTTGATGCAGATGTCAAGCTCACACCAGTGCAGAGCTGCAAGCACATGAAAGAGGGCATGCTGAGAGAGACCACTCTGGGACAAACACTACTGCCACCCTGCCAGCCACGGAACAGGAATGGAGTCCTGGAGCTGGACTGGTCCATATCAACCTTTGCTGCCGCATCTTGAGGAGCTGGGCAAGCTCAGGGCCTCCAGCGATCGCTGCTCTCTAAAAAGGAACCAGGTCCCCAGCCTGGGGCACCTTTGCTTCAACTGAACTTCTGTGGCTTTTCACTGTCTTTTTCCTATTTTACATGGATTGTGACCTGCTCCTGGTGAGGGGAAAAGTCACCAAACAGCAGCAAAACCTTTGTGTCACCAAATCTTCCAGCACCAGCCTGTCCCCCTTGGATCACAAGTTTTCCACTTTGAGGCAACACAACTTTATGTCATTCTGCTCAGCACTACTCAGTCTTTAAGAGGTGCTCAGATCACAAATCTGGGATTTCTACAGCATCAGGAGTGGAAAGACCATATTCAGTTCTATTTCAGTGAAAACCATAATTCTCCCACAATGAGAACACTCCAAAACCTAAGGCTTTAAGGAAACAAGGACACTGATATTTACCTGTACTTGCAACAGAAGCAGTAAGAGCTGATAGATACCTGACCAGCACTGGAGGAGTCGCTGCAAAACTGCTCAGACAAGGTGCTATTGAAAGCACATGGAGAACAATTGGGAAGACCCTGGGATGGGGTGTTTGCTCTCACACCTGCCTGGCCCAGCCTCGAGCAGGCTCAGACCCTCCTGGTAAGAAGAAAGCAGGTGACGGTTTGCAGTGTGGGGTAAGTGCACACTGTGTGCCCCCAGAAGGTGACTCCCTGTTAGACCCCACAGTCTTGGAACCCTTTGCTCACACCTCACCCTGAGAGTGGCTGACACCTCTGGTTTTGGCTCCTGCTGGGGCACTGGCTTTGGCTAGGGATGGCAGTTGCTCAGCAGGTTCCTGCCATGGTGCCTGGCTTCTGCCAGCTAAGGCTGCAGGCATGGGATTGGGGGCTGCCTAAGCCAAGGGAGCCCCAGTAGTGCTTATCACCCATCCCGAGCAGGCGGGTTGGCAGGGACTACTACTAGGCCAGACACCCGAGATCAGGGCACCATACCACAGCAGGCTCTACCAAAGGGGCTCCAGGAAAACACCCACCAAGCTAAGACACCCCTCCACAGCTCTGGCATTCATGCTGACTCCTAAACTGGAGCCACTGAGTCTTCCCCACTCCCGAGAATGCTGTGCTCACCCTCAGCTTGGTCCCCACTTCTGGCTGGCCCAGGTAAAGCCAGTGCTTTGTCTGCCAGGGAGAATGAACCCCCTGTGCCCATGGCCCCCTGTGCCTGGACACCCAGCAAGTCAGCTTCTGAAAGATGTGTGGCCCTCATGTGTTTGCGCTCCTTGGATCTTTTACCCCCTTTGCACCCGTGGGAGGCTGGTGGGACCCTTTGAGCCGCGAGCAAGGAGGAAGTTGCAGCAAGCAGTGAGGTGCAGCAGGCGAGCAGCCCCAAGAGCCGGGCACTGGCCCTGTAAACCCCGTGACAGCACAGACAGGGGGACCAGGAGGGCGTGGGGCAGCTGTCAAGGGGCTTCGGCAGGGGAAGGAACCCGGAGAAGAACAAAGGGAGCTGCGGACTGGGATGGAGCAGGGCACAGCAGGGCATGGGGGCTGCTGGCAGCACCCCACCAGGCTGGGGGTGCTCCTCCAAAAGCCAATACGTGGTGGAAAGAAAGGGAAGCCAGGGGAAGGGAGGAACACCATAGGCAGGGAGGGGGAGGACAGACAAGGGAGCTGGGGGGGAGGGAACGAGCTGAGGGGCCAAGGATGCACTGAGCAGCTGGGGAGGGATGAGGGACAGGAGAACTGCGTAAGGATGGAGAGAGAAGCCGAGGAGGGAGAGGGGAGCTGGGAACAGGGAGAGCCGTGCCGGAGGAACAGAGAGCGGGTAGGGGGCTGCCGCGGAGACCCCGGGCCGTACGGGGCTCCGGTGGGGAGCGGCGGCGCGGTGCGGCCGCGCACAACTTCGCAGACGCGGGGGCGGCGCAGGCGGGACCCCGGCCCTCACCTCCGCCGCCCGAGCGGGGCTGCCACCGGGGTGGGGGGGACCGGGAAACTTCCGCGGGGGGGGGAAGGGGGGCGCGGGGGGGGCGGGGTGACTCACGGCGCGGCGGCGGGCGGGGGTCCGGCGGCGGCGCGGCGGCGGCGGGCGGGCGGCGCGGGGCCGCCGCGGGGCGGGGCGGGCGGGGCGCGGGGCGGGGCGGGGGCGCTTCCTTTGTCTGCGCCGCGGCCGGGACCACAATGGCTGCGGCGGCGGCGGCAGCGGGGCCCGCTCCCCCCGCACCGCCCGGGGGCCCAGGGGCCAGGGGTGACGCCCGAAAGGGGGTCCCTGGAGAGCTGTCCCCCCGGCCCGGCGCCGGTACAAGCACTCCCCGGGATGGGGATGAGGGAGCCGTGTCCCGCCGAGGAGCTCGGCACCAGCCGGGGCAAGGATTCCTTCCCTCCTGCGAAAGTTTGAATAAAAATAGCCCTTTTCCCTAGCTTGGTTTCGGGGTGTCTGAAGTTTTTTCAGGATTTTTTGTTTTTCTTTTTGAAACTTGTTTCCCTTTCCCCCACTTTCAGATGAGAAAAGAAAAATACAACCGGTTTGTTTGGGAGGGGGGATGAAAAATAAAATGTTCCAGTTTGCAATTGACATCATACCCCCAGGGTCTCATTTCCTTGATAAAACTGCAACCTCTTCCAGTTAGGAGATTTTTCAAAAAACTCCATTATGAAAATTTCCGTTATAAAAAAATTTCCATTTTTCCCAGTTCTCTTCTGCCCCACATCTGCCCCTTGCAGCTTCTGCTCCTGCCCTGGCAAGTCAGCCTGGCACAAACCTCTGCTGCCAGCCCAGGCGGCAAGCCCATGGGCTCAGCGCACACACACACATGTGTGCTGGTACAGCTCACCCTACACACATGGGCTGGTGTGCACGCCGCCGATGGGCTGGCATGCACTTGCATGCCTTCCCAAACGCCTCCCGGCACAGCCCCGGCTGGGTGTGCACCCATGCCTGGGGCAAGCACACCCTCCCACATCCCCCTGCTTGCAGGGCCAGGCGCGCACCTCATCCCCTCCCCAAGCCTTGGGGTAATGCAGGTACAACCAGTTGGATCCTGCCAAGCACACTTGCTTCCCCGCACCCCCCACCTCCATTCAATAGAGAAGAAGACATGGTGGGTGCAAAGCCTCTTCCATTACTTTTTGGGGGTTTCCTCCCCTCTGTGCTTGTGTACCCCCATAGCCCTGCACCTGAAGACTGGGGGCAACCCCCTGCTTCCCAAGCATGTCACTGTCTGGGACCAGTACTGAAGAGGGACAGGCAGCATCCTCTCACTCCTGTCCCTCACACTCATCAGCTGAGTGAGGCTCCAACCCTGTCCTGCTCCGCATCACACCATCATGATTTCCCCTTCCTCTTGCAGGCCACCCTGAAGTATCATTTTCCACAGCCACATAGCTAAATATACCAAAACTCTTTGTAAACCCTAGATTTACAGAGAGAAAAACTCACTGTGAACCTAAAAACCTCTGTGACACCCTCCTCTGTGGAAGTCACATGCAGCTGGAGGTACTCATGCTGTCAGTGCCTTGATAACTGGGCACAAGGATGCTGCGAGTGCCCCCAGCATGCTGGCCCTTCACTGCCTTGTCTTCCTGCCAGCCCAAATCTTGTGGCATTGGGTGAGATGGGGCTGCAGCATGCTGACCCCCACCATCATTAGGCCAAAAAAGTGCTGGCTGCAATGCTGGTGACAGCTACAGGATGGCACAGCCCTCCTGGCCAAGACTGCCACTGAACACAGTCCACCTGCACCCCATTCCCACTCCAAGGCACAAAGACACACACGGCACAACCACCCACCAGCACTGAACACCACACTGCTACTGCAAAATAGTGAAAAAAGGGGCATTTTGTCCCCATATTAGAGACTCCTGGCACCAGTGCCATGGTCAGGGGATCAGAAAGCAGCCCCCATTCATCCCCAGGCCCCGTGGCCCAGCCCAGTGCATCCACAGCAAACATGCCTGGAGCAATTTATCCCGGGGCTCAGCAGCCCTCCGGGACTGCTCACGTGTCCCTGCTCAGCTCTGACGACAGCACTGGACTGGTCCACGTGGCTGCAGCAGCCCCAGCTGTTTATGGTTATAGCCGAGTTAATAATTAAATAGATGCTGGATGGAGAGCAGAAGGGCTGGGATGCAGCTGGGAAGCGTGTGTGGCAGCAACGGTGTGGGGGAGCCCCTTCCTCACAAAGTGCTCGTGCCCACACTGTGAGGGGAGCAGAGGGCTACCCAGTTTTTGTGGTAGGGCACTACATCCCAGATCACAGCCTCCACTCTCCCCCTAGCAAGGGCCCCATGCCTGCCTGGTCTCCCCAGAGTCCAGCCCTGATCCAACACCCGGTACAGGTCTTAGCTCAGGAGCAGGAATGAGCACAGGGATACATCCCAGGCAAATGGATGGGAAGAGCCTGGTGGGGACCAGCGTAGCCAGGGGATGTCCAGGTCTCTCTGATCCCTGTGGCTATGGCTTGGTGTGCCTGCAGAGCGTGCGTGAGGGATCCCAGGCGAGCTGGGCAGGAGGCAGGGCATGCTCACACTGACACCCGGCCGGGGCCCTGGCAAGCGCAGGCGTAGAGCAGGGACGCAGACACGCGCTTACATAAAAAAAATAATAATAAAAATCTGCTAGCTCTGCAAACAGCACAGCCTGCACTGGGAGATGAACTGGCCTGGCACTTCCAAACCTCATGGACTTGTCCAAACAGCAGCCAGAGCTGGGCACCATCGCACGTATGCAGATGCAGCCTGCAGCACAGCATGCATCCTGGAGCCCCCTCTTTCCAGAACACAAGAGCCGATCCCTCAAATCCTACCATCCTTCAAACAGAAATATGCTTTGTTTCCCTGTTTCTCAAGGAGGGGCTTTTCTCCTCCCTAAAGATACGCATGACCAGATAAAAAGGGAGTTCTGGAGCAGGAGGGGCCCCCATTTTTGGCTGGAGAAGCCACAGATACATCTCTCCAGAGGAGGTTTGGGGGAGGCTGGAAACTACATGGTGAGTCATGCCAGGCAGGCAGCAGATCCTGGGGGCTCCTGGGATTAACCCTTCAAAACCAGAACCAGTTCCAGACACCCAGAGGCAGAAATAAAGCCAAGGGGCTGGGGAAAAGCTGCCAGAGCAGGATGAGAAGTTACAGGGCCACATCTTGAGCATCCTGCATAGGACAGAGAAATCAATCTGAATATGTGAGCAGTGGACAAACAGCAACCAAGTGCATGCATTGGTGCCTATCCTCTCCAAAACAATAGGATGTGAAGAAAGGTTACAGTGGGGTGCAGAACCCCAGAGTGCATGAGGTTCATATGGGGCATCCACCCTCACATCACACCTTGTTCTGGTGTCGTGGGTCAGTCTCATCACCACTGGGCTGCCCACAGGCTCCAAGGGGAAGGTGCAGTCCAAAAACAAGCTTTGGCACATCCTGCTAGAATGGGGTTTCCCCATGGCACCAGCACCAGAGAAATGCCCCACAGTGTTCCTGTGCTGTCCCTGAGACGTTGCAATGCACGTCCTGCAAGACCTCAGCCCCAGGATGACCACCCACAGCAGTGAGCCCCAGTTGCTCTGCAGAAGCCCAGGGCTAGCCTGCCAGAGCTGCAGGGTTTTAAGGCTCCTCCAGAGCCTCCAGGTGGATTCTCTCATGTTACAAGAATGGTTCATTTTACAACCCCTTTCCTGGCCTGGGAACCCACAGCAGGGAGGGGGTGACGTGCAGCATGGCTGCACAGCCCCAGCATCCTGCGCCTGCCCTCTGTCCCCCAAGAAGACCATCTACCCTCCAAGGGACAGGCAATGCTTCTTCAAAGACAACCAAAGCAGAATCCTCCACACCCAGACCTCCAGCTACAGGAACTCAACCCTGGTCAGAGAGCACCCTGGTCCCTGGCCCACTGTTCCCCCTGCATTCCCTCCACTCTTGTCTCTCAAGCCACAGAGGACCTTTGGCATCCCTAAGAGATTTACATAGCCACCCACCAAACCCCCACCCCCACCCACTAAGGCTGCTATCCCTCCTGGTACCCCCCATGTCACTGTGCCCTCCCACTCTAGAAGCTCCCCTGGGAGAAGGTAAGCGACATCTTACAGGGCCATGGCTGTACATGGTTGACTTGAAGCAGGTAGCTCCACCAGCTGAGCCCACCCTCTGCCACCCCCCCACACGGTGCTGCTGAACACTCTGGAGCAGCTCTCCGAATATAGCAGCATCAAATAGCTCCATCAATAATGCATTGCTTCTGCTTCCTCTCACTGCCGTGTTTTTGTTGCTAACATGCGTGTCCTTCCTGTTAGCAGCTGCCTCCTCCTCACCAGCTAGGCCAAGCAGGGACACAGCCACGGTGAGATGGTGACGGCAGCTCCCACAGCTCCAGGTCCAGTTCCTGTAGGGATTGACACAGAGCCCCATCTGTGCCACTCGGGGGCAGCCTGCGGTTCTGGGGGGGAACCCTGCCACCGTCCAAGCCTCCTGCTGCGCATGCGCTGGCAGCAGGCAGGGCGACTCGGCGTGCCGTGGCTGCCCAAAGGATTTGGCAGGGGCACCAAGCTGGGAGGAGTATAACGACATCTCCCCAGCCTCAGCAGGGAAATGCCCCTCCACAAGGACTTTTGGCAGCCTGGCACTCTCCATACCCAGGCAGCACCCCCATTCCCAACTCCATGCAACGCCACACCACATCAGGCTCCTCCAGCAGCTCTGCGTTGCCATCCCCGGCAGGGAGAGAGCTCCCGCTGCCGTGCTCCTGCCTGCCCCTGCCCGCAGCTGCCCTGGGCTCACCCCTGGCCCACCCCGGGCCAGTTGAAGCAGGCAGGTCGGGGTGCCTGGACCTGCCCCATGCCCAGCAGAGTTGCATGCCTGCAATGCCACGAGCTGCCACGGGCTCCTAACAGGGAGGCAGGAGCTGGTGTAGGCAAAAGCCGGCACCCACCATCCTGCAGCTACTCACAGTAGGCAGGGGCAACCTCTGTCCTGGAAGGGAGACCCCCCAGGCTGCACAAGACCCTGGTTGGAGGAGAATGCACATAGCAGATCAGAGGCTGGTGCAACTGGTTGCTGTAGAATGGTCCAGCCAACACCACCAATGTCCCAGCCTGGCTTGGGCTGCAAGCACTATGTACAGTCAGTCACCTGGGCTGTACTGCAGAAACCTGGCTGCATACACAACACCTGTCCCTTGGTGTGTAGTAGAGGGCCTGAGGCTGCTGCTCCTGCAGAAAGCAGGGGCCCTCCCACCCCCTGTGTGCCACCCTCTCAACCATGGGTGCATCCTGGAGCACAGACACCGTCACCTTGGTGCAGGGTAACCTCTGCTATCTGACTGTGGGTTCTACAAAACCCAGGCAGAGGGACACCCTGCAAAAGAGGGGCTGGAGCTACATCCCATAGGGCCCCCCAAAGGAAGTGGCAATAGAGGGGTGCGGGCAGGGTGTTATCAGTCACCCTGTGGGCAGGGCAGGTCAGTGCTGGACAGGGGCCAGCGCCTGCCATAGCGGAGATTACGCCTCGGGTTTAACGTTCATCCCCATCCATGACCTGCCCAGGAGAGAAGGGGGTGAGCTGCACTGGGAGGCTGGTCTGACAGCTCTGGAGACTCCTGAGCCCCACCAGCACCTGTGCTCAAAAGGGACATCCAACAATGGTGCACAGCCCACTTTCCCACACCCTCATGAGCACGCAGCGGTGAACCTCCCAAAACCTGCCAAGCATCACCCCTGCTGCAGCCACCCCAACCCTGCCCAGCAGAGACCCTGGGAGAGGGGCAGACTACTGCCACCATCCCTGCTCTAGGTGGGGCCCAGCAGCCCCCTGGCAGCCCTGCCTGCTCCCCAGCACCCTCCCCCCGGCACCAGCAGGAAACCACAGCCGCAGCCTGCGGGCAGCTGATAACGGTCACCCAGCCCCATCCTGCCTGCACCCCACCACCCAGGGAGCTGTCCCCACACCCACTGCTCCCCAGGCCCAGGGGTGCACCCACACCGTGCACAACGGCAGCCCCACGGCCCAGTGTCATCCTGCACAGAGCTGGGGGCTCTCACCGACAGTGCAGCTGGGGCACCAGCACACACCAACAGTTGTTGTGCATGGGCACCATGCTCCCAAGTGTCCCAGCGTGCTCCTGGCACACCACGGAGATCCATGCCTCGCATGTTCTAGCAACATAGATATGGTGGGAGAATCTCAGAGCAGAGTGGGGGAGGAGAGGGTGGCATGAAAACGAGTGATCTGACACAAAAGGGACGGGCAGGGGATGCTTGAGCTGCTTTGGCTCCTGCCATGCCTGGGGGCATACAGCTACCTGGCCAGTGCATTCCTGGCCACAGGGGTACCTCCCTGCCCTGGAGGTCCCATCCCCCAGGGGCATGCCCTCACTCCCCAGGGAGCAGCTTTTCAGCAGTTTATGTTGAGCAGGTAACAACATTCCTGGAATAAACTTGGGGCCCAGTGCAAATACATAGTGCTGAACCCGCTGGCATTGGTGTGGCACTAACCCATGCAGGATTCTCCAGGCAAATCCTGGGTGAGCTCACACTGGCTCCAAGGAGTGCTGTGATGGTGCCTCACACCAACAACAGGACCCGTGAGGAATCCCCTCACTGAGCACCAGACAGCCACAAACCCATCACTACTTTGCCACAGCATGCCAGAAGTGGGCAAGCACACATGGTATCTAGTGTCAGGCACTTCGCTGCTGAGGGGGACGGGGCAAGAAACACGTTTCATCCAAACATCACTGGTCACATGAAGAAAGCCTGGACTAGAGCACATCAATATGCACAGAGGCCTCGGGACCCCTACTGCTGCCCTCCTCCCCAACAGGCCCAGGGGCACCCCAAGGTGCCAGGCACCCCGGGGGTGTTTGGGAGCCAGAGCCCACACAAGTGAGGGCTGCCTGGCCCCCCCGCCGCGGCACTCAGCCCGCTCGCTGCCATCCCTTTCCCAGCGCATCTGTCGCAGAAGGCATGTGGCACAGCTCGGCCTCGTGACAGTGGGGGATGCACGGCGCCAGCTCGGCAGAAGGGAGGGATACGGCAATGGGCCGTGCCCTGACTGGACATGTCCATCCCGGGACCCAAAGCATGTGGCTTGGGAAGCTCTCCCTCCTGCCAGAGGGGTGCACAAGCTGGTTCTCTGCAAGGTGTCCCAGGGAAGGTGCTGACCTTGGGAAAGTTGCTTCCCTGCCATGAAGCTGGAGCCAGCCCCGCAGGGAGGGAGAACAGCTCCACTCTGCTTTGCTCTCCTCCTCCCCCTCTGCACTGACACCATCACTACAGGGGGAAAAACAATGATAATAATAAAAATAATTAAGGAAGAAAGTGCAGAGCATGCTGGGAGAGTGAGAGGTGCCCCCAGGGGTCAGGGCCCCGCTGGGGTCTGGATGCCAAGACCTGTCTGCCGGCCCTGCTCCAAGCAGCCCTGGGCACAGCACCACCGGCACCAGCACCAGACAGCTGCTGCCCCAGCCACTGCCACCTCCTCTCTGAGCCCATTACACTCTTGCTGCTCACCTCTCCACATCTGAGGTGGAGGGCAAAGCCTCCCTCAGGCCTCCACTAGCCCCAGAAGCTCCTCACCATCCTCGGGCACAAGAGTGCATCAGGCTCCCAGCTGAGCAGCCTCCCTGTTCCAAAGCTCTTAGAAGAAGGGAGCAGGGAAACATCTCTGGAGAGATGCGAGAGGAGCTGCAGTGGGGCAGGATGCACCCCCAGGGATGGCAAGGAGTACATCATCCCTCTGGGAGGGCACAACTTGGAAGGGGGGCAGCCAAAACCCCCTCGGCAGCAGCTCCCAAGCAGGAAACTCCTCAAGTTAATGCAGCCCTGAAGAGCAGCCTGGGCAGAGCGGCTCATTAAATGTTTCTGGCTGGCGGGAGGCCAGCGGCAGAGCTTGTTTTTTCTATATTCCGATAAACAGTCCGGGGAGGGAAAGGGGGAGGGGGCGCAGGCTCTCGATGTGCCACCCAGCCCTGGCGGGGGAGTGGGGGAAGACGCGGGGGGCACAGTACATTGCACGGCACCACTGCACAGCAGCTTCGTGTCCTCCCTGCCCTGGGGCAACGAGCAGGGGCGGCGTGGCGGGGGACACAACACATGAAGCCATCCACAGGGGTACTCCAGGTGAGGGGTGACCCCACGGCTCCCCATCACCGCACCGAGGGAGGACCCCCCTCTTTGCACCCACCAACATGCCGATGACATTCCCAGTGGCGTGCGGCCAGCTCCCGGGGAATACGACGGCCTCACCGTTGGCCGTCACACGGCCTTCGCCCCACCGAGGCGGGACCCCCGCCAAGGCTGGGGGTGTCGGGAGGGGTGTCGTGCCCCCGGTGCGGGGTGCCTGCGGGGCGGGTGCTGTGGTTGCTCGGCCTGGCTCGCAGGGAGGTTCACGTGACTTTCTGCTTGAGGAAGCAGCGCTCTGGCAGCTTCCAGTGGGAGATGGAGGAGGAGGAGGAGGAGGAGGAGGATGGGGGAAGGGGCCGCCTGCCTTCATAGAAACACGGCGGCGAGGCGCAGGCAGCGCAGGGGCGGGGGGCCGCCTTGCAGGGGCACCCCTTCCCCACCCCGGTTATCCAGCTGCAAACCCCTCGGCAGAGGCGGCTCCGGGGGAGGCACGGGGACCGTGTGCTGTCACAGCACCCCACTGCCTCCAGCAGCCCCCCAGCATGGGGTTCTGGCCTGGCAGGAGGCTCTCTCGGGACCACAGGGATGCTGCCACGGGAACTGTGCTGAGGAGCGTCCCTGCTGTCCCCCCACAGGGACCCCATGTACCAGATGCCCAGGGAAATGGCAAAACCCTCTCCCCAGGGCCCCCCATACTTGGCTCCCTGTCTGCTGGCCAGCACCACGGGAACCTGGAGCTGGACAAGGTTCCACAGCCCTCTGAGACCCCTGCCCTGCCTTGCTCCTGGCACGGTAACATTCTGCATGCAGCACCAGGCAATCCAGCTGCCCCAAACCTGCCCCCAAGCCCAGGCGTGCAGATGAGTATCCCTGCGGCTGCACCCTCCCAGGTGCTGAGACCTCACCAACTCATCACACCTCCTATGTAGTCCTGCAGCCTTGCTAGCCCGCAGGATCCAGAATTAGGAACAAGCTCTCCAGCAGACACCCCACAATGGCCATGACGTGGGGCCATACAGCATCCATGTCCACCAGCAGCATTGCCAAGCCTCTGTAGGGACACTGTGCCTCACACCCACACGGGGAGCTGTGGCACCCCACAGACCTATTGCTCTTGCCACAGGGGCACTTTGGAGTCATTCTTCACAGTGCCACCTGCATGCCTGCCCAATGCCCCTGCAGCACTCTGCCTGTGGGGGTCCCAGTTCCAGGCTGGTACCAGCACCCATGTGCTCTTGAGTCCCAGATCTCTTAGTCCAACACATCTCAGCATCCATGCCATAGGAACTCCAGCACCCACGCCACGGAGTCCTAGCCTCACAACCACATCCCAGCACCCATGCAATGGGGTTCCAATCCCACAGTCAGACGCAAGTGTTCATGCTCTAGAGACTGCAGCCCTTCAGCTGGATTCCAACAGTCCATACCATGGAGACCTCACGCCCATGGTTGGACCCAATAGCCACACCATAGTGACTAGGACTCCAGTCCCCACACCTTGCTGACACCCATAGCTTATCCCCAGCACCAGCACCATGCCCAAACCTCAGCACCTACACTGAAAAGCCACTTGTGTTGTAGTCAGCTCCCAGCAGCCATGCCCCAGGAACCCAGCCCCATAACCAAACCCCAGGACCAATACCACCGAGACCCCAGCACCGATGCCCGATGCCAGCACCAATGCCATGGAGGCCCCAGCACCAACACCGTGAAGACTTCAGCCCCATAGCCAGATCCCAGCACCAATGCCATGCAGTCCCAGGGACCAATACCCTGGAGAACCCATCCCCATAGCTGGACTCCACCACCAATGCCTTAAGAGACCCCAGCATTAATGCCACGGAGATACCAAGCACCAAGGCCATGGAGACCCCATCACCAATGCCATGGAGACCCCAGTCTCGCAGCTGGAGATCTCAGCCCCAAAGCAGGACAGCAACATCAATGCAATGGGGATCCCAACCCCACAGCCGGACCCCAACACCAACACCTTGGGGCCCCAGCCCCACAGCCAGACCCCGACACCACTGGGGCCCCCACCCCGTAAGCGGCCCCCAGCTCCCCACCCAGCCCCGATGCCGCGGGGACCCCAGCCCAAGGGGCAGCCCCCGCCCCGCGCCCCGCCGCCGCAC
Source organism: Vidua macroura (assembly GCF_024509145.1). Taxonomy (NCBI): domain Eukaryota; kingdom Metazoa; phylum Chordata; class Aves; order Passeriformes; family Viduidae; genus Vidua; species Vidua macroura. Next base: position 13,921,308 of record NC_071578.1, read on the forward strand.
CACTCACCAGGGCATGCACAGCCCACTGACATCTTCACATGCCTGGCCCGGCCGGGGGTCGCTGCGCGCTGCCCGGGCCGCGGGGGTCTCGCATGGGCGGCGCGCCGCGGGCTCCGGCGCGGCGGGCGGCGGGTAGCGCCGCGGCCAGAGGCGGGCGGGCGGGCGCGCCGCGAATCGGCGGAGCAGCGGCGGCAGCGGCGGCAGGAGCAGCGGCGGCGGGGGCGGTCGGGGCGGTCGGGGCGGGGGCCGCGGCGGTGGAGCGGGAGCGGGGGCGGGGGCGGCTGCGCCGGCGGCGGGCGGGTGGGGGCGCCTCTGCGCGTGCGCGGGGCGTCCCGTTTCCCCCCCCGCCGCGAGCGCGTGCGTGTTGCGTGCGTGCGCGCCCCCCCGGCTCGTCGCTGCCGCCGCTGCCGCGCTCGCACGCGCGCGCCCCCCCCCTCGATTCCCCCCTCACCGTGAGGGGCGGGGGGGATTCCGGTGTGTGACGGGGCAGTCTGCGAGGGAGGGCATGAAGGGAAGGACGAAGGGTCCCCCCTCCGCTCTGAGGAGGCTCTCGGCCCTGCCCCCTGGGCTTTGCAGCCGTCGGAGCAGGGGTAGCGCTCTCCCCAGACCCCCGTGGGTGGGTGAGGGTCCTCAGGGCTGCGGGGGCTCCCGGGGGCGGCGCAGGGCTGAGGCTTCCGACTCCCCCCCCCGTACGGGGCTGCTTTTCCCCGGGCCTGAGAGAGACTCAGCTGGAGGGACGAGTGCTCAGGGACCCACGCACGGGGCGGCCGATGAACACCCCCGGTGTCTCAGGGCAGCTTGTTGGGGTTTCCACCTGGGAGGCCGCGGGGGACGAGCAGAGGACGCCACGGCTGTTCCGCATGGAGGAGCATGCTGAAGGCTTGTGCTTTTTGGGACCATGCCAGTCTCCCAGCCCCGGGGCACGGGGACAACACGGCACTGTGGAGGTTATAGGTGGGAGGGAAGGGGCCAGAGAGGACCAGAGGGCAGGAAGGAAGGCGGTTCGCTTCAGCGCTTTGCACAATCAGGGAGAGTGTGACCGGCGATTGCTGTGCCTTGTGCGAGGATAGCAGAGGCTGCTAGACAGGAGGCTCGGAGCTGCTCTGGTCTGTGCTGCACCTGTGCTGAAGAAGTGTGACAGCATCTCGGGCGAGGCTGGGGGCCAGAGAGATGCCAGGGCAGAAGGAGCAGAGTGCCATACGGACAAGGTCTCTGGGGGACACCCGCCCTAGAGGATCTCATCAGGGATCCAGGCCCAGCCCCACGCAGCTCTGCTCCTGCACACCAGCTCTAGGGCCAGAGCCCAGTCTGCAAAGGCAAGCACTGTCCCTCTACTGCCCTGCCAAGGTGCAGCCCCAGCCCCACGATCAGAGCAGCGTCCTGGGCTGAGCAAACTGCCCCAGGGAGCCAAAGCCCTCTCTTTTCTCTGAAGGGCCAACTCCAGCCCATCTGCTCCTGCCTGGTTGGGACTCACATTCCTCTACTGAGTGGAGATGTCCATTAAGCATCAGATGGGTTTTTGAGCTCTCCTTTTCACACTGTGCCTATTAGCCCTGAGCAAGCTGCCCACCCTGGGTGCTGCACAGGCTGAAACTGGATGGCCCTGAGCAGCATCTGGCTGTGCCTGGCCAGAGAGTGGTCACAACACAGAGAGGGAAGGGAGCTAGGGATGTAGAATGCGCATTTTCCTTTCTGGTTGTTGTTTGTTTTTCTTGTAAACCAGCAGGAATGCCTGGTGTTGCCCTGTGCCAGGAGTGCCTCCCTGCTGGGGATTGTACTGGGGGAGGGAGATACCTGCAGATGGGATTCCCTATGGTGACACTCCGAGGACCCTATGTGCAAGGAATATGGTCCCACTTTACAGGATGCACACCAGGCTAGGCTTGCTCTGTCAGAGATCAGCCTTGTTGTGCCACAGGGTCCTGCCAAACACAGGAACAGAGGGATTAGGCAGGTCACTACATGCCCTGGATGTGCCCAGGGGAGAGGACATGACAGGAAAGGAGGGTGTGGAGCAGGATAAGGAAAGCTGCAGGGCTCCAAGGGGAACATTGCTCCACATCCCTGTCAGCAGGTCTCTGGGTGCTAGGTTATGGACAGCTTCTCCTCAGGCCAGTGGACAGACACATTGACTTTTCAAAAGTGACTTGTTCCTTAACCACACCTGGGCTGCAGAGAATCTGGAGCACTTGCCCAGTCTCCCCAGCTTCCTCTGCAGTGCCAGAAGCAGGTGCTGGCCTGAGGAGCCAGTTACATCCAGCAAAATCCCCCACACCCCAGCGGTGTGCTCACATTCGCCCATTGCAGCAGGTGTGCTCTGCAGCGCTCACACATGGATCCATAGCCCTGGAGAAGGACACAGCGGCCTGCCTGCTGCTCAGACAGCATTTTGGCCAGAGACAAGTGTTGGTGAGATGTGCTATGGGCTCCTTGGACAAGGAGGTGGAGGGGAGCAGCTCCCCTGTTCAGAGAGCGTGTTTGTGGCTAGGGAGGAGCAGCCCCTGCGAGGCAGGAAGTGATGTGTGATGAGTGATCACGTTTTAAAGTCCCTTGTGCCAGGGGTGGAAGGAAGGAGAGCAGGATGAGGCTCCGTGTGTCAGACATAGTTCAACCCAATGACCAGGCACACAAGGCTGAGAAAAGCAGCTCTCTCCTCTGGATCCCCAAGGGAATCTGCCCTGGGCAGGCCTGTGCTCCAGGGACTGATGTAGAGGCAGGGACGATTACCCCCCGCCAGGCAAATCGTGCACTTCAGAGCTCCAGTGACATGTCCACACTGCACCTGTGCTGCTGTAAGCACTTCCCTGAACTCCATGAGATGACCCTACTGTTTGTCTGGAAGCCAGAAGAGCCACAGGAAGTGACAGCACCCAAAGGGACCCTGGGCTTCCTGAACAGAGGGTACCAAACAGGGCCAGGCCAAGCACCTGGGCAGACCGGCATCCCTTGCCTTCCTGGGGAGCCAGGCTGGACAGCAACTGTGTCCAGTGAGCACAGTTTGGCTCCTTCACATTTTCCAGGTGATTTTCCGTGTGCCAGCTTTGGAGAGCAGCACAAGGCTAGGCACAAGCAGTGACTTGGGTACCCTGTCTCGTTGCCATGCCAGGAGGCTGCACGGCAGCTCACGGTGCGCATCCCTCCTTTCATACCCGACAGTTTTTTTCATCCCTCCTGTGCCCACCACGTGAGCGTGTCACCTCCACCAGCCCCACACGAGGTTAGGCTCAATGGAGCACCATGGCAGTGCAGCACAAGCACCTCAGGCAGAGGGAACGCTCACAGCCAGGAGACGGCGAGCCGCTGGCCCGCAGCAGCTCTGCCCCTGCTTTCCGGGAAGCGCGGGGACACGCGGGTCGGCCGCGCACACGTGCGCGCCAGAGCCGGCGGGGCGGGCCCGTGGCGCCGCGGGAAAACGCGCGCCTGCCCCGCCCCCAGGGGGCGCTTCCCGCCAGTCCCGCCCGCGCCGCCCCTCCCACCGCGCGTCGCGGGGCTGGGCCGACCCTCCTCGTCCTCGCCCGCCGCAACGATGGCGGCGAAGCCCGAGGGTCTGCCCGCCCTCAAGATGGCCGCCCGCGCTGCCGAGGCCGGGCGCCCCCTCGGGCTGGTGCTCGCCTCTCGGCGCGCGGCCAGCGCCGAAAGGGTGCGCTCCCGGCGTGCCGCGCGCGGGCCGGGCGGCGCGGGGGTCGCCGGGAGCTGTAGTGCGGGGCGGGCGGCGGTCACGTGGCGCTCTCGGCAGTGGCCGCGCTGGGAGCACAGGCGCCAAGATGGCGGCGCGGCGGGGCGGAGCGGTGCCCGCCGCCAACGGGGCCGGGGCCGGTGGTGCTGCCGCCGCGGCCGCTCCGCGGGGCCCGGCGAGCGGCGGAGCCCTGCGCGAGCCGCCTTTCCGCGCCGGCAGCCCCCTGCAGGTAAGGGGCGGCGGGGCGCGGCGGGCCGCGCCATCCCGTGACACGTGGAGGCCGGGGCGGCTCCTGCGGCGGCTGCACCACGTGTGCCGGAGCGGGCCCGCCGCACCGGCGGCGGGCGGGGGTCGCAGCACGGGCCGGCGACGCCTCCGCTGGTCCCGGAGTGGGGCGCCCTTTCTTTGGGTGGGGGAATGGGGTGCCCGAAGCGCTCTCGCCGGCGTGGGGTGTCGGCGCGGGGAGATTATGGGGCTAGGGGTGCCGCACCACGGCCACGGGACCCGGCGAGACGGGTGGCTTGGTGTCCCCTGCGGGAGATGACACCCCGGCCTTGGGTAGTGGGAGACAGGGGGATGCCGCTCGCGTCGTTCCCCGCGGTCCCTCCATCCCGGCGGCGCTCTGTGCCACCTGCGGCCGCGGGGAGCTGGGGCTGGCGCGGTTTGGGACACCGACATCCGCCGGTTTCGGTGGCAGGAGCTCTGGTTGCAGAACGTGGCCCGGGCCGGGGGATGTTCCCCCAGCCTTACAGAAAGCTTAACCACGGGGAGCGGGACTTTATCCCGTAGCAAGAGGTTCCCGCGCCGGGGCAGGTGTGGGGCGCGGCGCTGCCGCTGTCACCGGTCCCCGTGGGCCCCTGGCGAGGCTGGGCTGGGTGCGAGTGCGCTGCTATCTGGACGGGGAGCGCGGGGATGCAGCACCCCAGGAGGGGACGCGGGGGCACCTGTGTTGTGCGTTTGTCGGGATTTTTTTGGGGAAAAAAAGGCTTCTGCCTCCGTCAGGGTCCTCCTGCGTGGCTGAGGGGCTGCGGGGGAGACCCCCCCATCCCGACCTCGGGCTGGAGGACGCCAACCCCTCTCGCCCCTCCCCGACGCGAGCAGAGTGGGCTGCGTACGGGGGAAGAGAGGTGTGTTCCCGCCTGATGTTTTCCGAAAGCAGCTGAGGAATTTACGGAGCATCCTCTGGCTGTGCCGCGCTCGCCGGGCGGAGCCCCCCGGCTTCCCGGGCTTACCCCGCGCCCTTGCCGGCAGCTCCGGCGCTGTAAGAGCAGCCTTGGCAGCCAGCCGGGGACCATGGCCGCCCTGTGCTCGGGGCGTAGCCGCAGCACGCCGGGCACACGTGTCAGCAGCGGCCTGCGGGGGCCTCCGTTGTCCCTTCCGGGGAGCAGAGCAGCGAGCGCAGCGTACCCTGCGCCGGGTGGGTGCCGGCAGAGCTGGTGGCATCGCTTAGACTGCGTCCATTGCAAGCAGTTAGCCCCAGTCCCAGTACCCCGCGTGCCCAAAGGCCACTCTGGGGCTGTGGGCATCCTCCCTTCTCCCCGGCAGTGCTGGTGGCTTGGGCACCGCGTGGCCAGAGCCGAAGCCTGTCCTTGAACATTCCCGTGACCCTCTTCCCTGCAGCGCTGCTTAAAGCAAACACAGGGAGCTGTGAAGGAAGGCACGGCGGGTTCCCCCCTTCCCTCCGGGCTAGGAGTGACAGGGGTCTCTGGCAGGGAGGAGAGCGGGCAGGGACGCTGGAGCAGGCTGGGCTGGTTCGTACCCCCGCCCCGACGCACAAGCGATGCTCAAGTGATGAGGCCTTCAGGAGTTGCCCGTCCCCAGGTGGATCAAAGGGAATCCTGGGGGAATACAGCCCAGGCCGGTGACTCACGGCTGTGAGACTCCTTGTTGCAAGGCGCTGAGTCAAGGGAATCGAGGAAAGCATAGGAGATTGCCCGCCCTCCCTCCCGGGCTGCGGGCAGGAGCCACAGGAAGAGGCCATTTGAGTGGGAGGGTTTTACTTCCCTTCTTCCTAATGTCCAGCACTGATCACAACTGGAAACCTTTTATTACATGTTTTCTTTGGGGAGAGCCGCCCTGTGGCCAGATGGGCAGGGCTGTGCAGCCCCGGGGTGTCCTTCGGATCCCTTTGCTATCTACAGGCAGGGGTCAAATGGTTCCTGCGTCCCTGGGCTGCTGGTGCTCCTTCCTGCTGGCTCCTTCGGTGGCCCGGGTACCTCTGCCTGCCGGTCATCGCTGACTCAGGGTTGCACTCCGGTGCTGGGCGTGTGAGCCTGGATGTCCTCCCAGTATCTGCGTGAGGATTGGTCGGGAATCGCAGCCAGGCTGCGCTTAGAGAGCTGCCAGCAGGCTCTGTGCTGCGCTCTGACCAGCAGCCAGCACTGGTGAGGGAGGGGACTGGAGATGCAGAGCAGGAAAACTGCTCTAAAACTGCTCCATAGCCTGATCTGCATGATGGGGTGGAGTGGAGTGGTGTCCTGGTATCACTGGTGGGCTCCACTTCCAGGCAGAGGGCCCTGGGAGAGGCTGCTCTGGGCTGGCAAGCTGTTTGCTGAGCCCCAAACCACTGTACACTCCTGGTCCTTTGGGCTGTCATGTCACAGACTGGGGGAATTTGGGATGGGTAGCTTCAGAGCATTGCTGTGGGTGTCCTGGCTTTGATTCCCAGCCTGGTCTTGGGGTGCCTGTGTTCTGGGGTTGCAAAGGGCTCCTGGCTGTGCTGTGGCCAGCAGTGCCTGCTTAGTCTTATCAGATAGAGTCTTTGAAGAGCCCCAGGGACCAGGGGTTTGGGCACGTGGCTTTGGTACTGTTGTATTTTAGAAACACCTATTTTGTGAAATGCCTGCTGTCTCTCTGGTGCAGTTTACTGCTTGTTAGAAGAGGATTTCAAAGTATTAGCAGCTTCTCTCTAGGGACAAGATACAATTTGTTCTGCATGGGCACAGGCTCATGCAAGGTGTGGTACTTACATGATACAGAGGTGAACTGCATCATATGTGCATCCCTGAAGGCTCAGCCGTATTCTCACGGTGCTGGTGCTGCTCCAGGGGCAGGAAGATGGGTTGCAGCCTGCTCCCATCTAGCTAGCTTTGGGAGGGAGGTGTACTCTCCCAGGGCTCTGTCCTTGGTGCCCTTATCTTCCCAGCCTCCATTATCTCTCTGCCTAAGCCCATCTACAAACAGGAATTCCCATCCTGTCTCGTGCCGGTGGCACGCCTGCGCTGCTGCTCTGCTCTGTATGTCCTGTGGCTCTGCTCAACTGGGGGCTGCAGCCCCTGCCCTTGCCCAGCATCTGGCTTTTCCTGGCCATCCTGCAGCATGGCTGTGTGACACCCTGGAGTGCAGTGCAAATACTTTTTTGAAATTACCCAAGCATCCTCGGAGGTGGCTGGGGGACAGGAAAAGATGTAGGGTTAGGAATTTGAAGGAGGAAGAGTAACAAAGCTGGTTTGGTCCTGGATTGCAAGCACGGACCATGTCCTCTTGTAGCCTGCAGCAGAGGTATTGGGGTAGGGCTCCAGCAGTGGCAGCTGGCTACACCCCTCTTGCTGACTCCTGCACTTTTGTTATGAGTTTCATAATGGTTTTGGGCTCATCTGAAGCGCCAACAGCCGGAATTGGAGGAGCGCGTGACAGTGGCTGGAACTAGCCTGTCCCCTCCCTGTCCTGCATGACCACTGTGTGGTATTAGGTAGAGCCTGGTGTTTCATCCATTCATCTTTCCCAGTCGTGCAGCTGCAGAGTGAATCAGGCAGAATTTTTCGGTGTGGAGGCATCCTGAGTAATTGGAAGGGTCTCGGGCTGAAAGCAGCCCAGGCCTTTGTGCAGTGGACTCTCCTGAAAGCAAGGGAAAGGGTCCCCTATGCCACCTTCTGACCTGCAGCTGCGTCCCACCTGCTTCCCCTGCGTGTTCAGGGAGCTGGGGGTGCCCAGCCACTGTTTGCAGCAGAATCTGTCGGATGCCCATGTGTACTGTGAGGAAATCAGTGCTGGTAGTGGGGCTGTGCAAAGTGTTTACCTGGCTCCCCATGCTCCTCAACAGTGCTTTTCCCTTGAGGACGATGACCTGAACTTAACATCGTTGGATGCAGAAACCATCTTAGAAGCTGAAGAGATCCTGGGGACAATGCAGAACTATCTTGACTCCTCTGTGATCTCCATCATTGAGGATCTTTCTCTGAGCGAGGTGGGAGCTCACACACAGATGTGGGATGTGGTGGCCAGGCTGGCCTTGGTTGTGGCATGGGTGGGGGTGATGGCAGTGTCCTCAATGTCCAGGTCTTAGGGCTGTATCCCATCGCCCTCTGAGACCATCCCTACCCTTGCAGCAGAGCAAGGCCTGCCTGGATGCACAGAACGAGCTGTCCCTGCTGACTGCCATCACAGAGATCCTGGACAGCACGGATGATGAGACCTTGTCCCCCTTTGATACCATCATGGATGCAGAGCTGCTGACCTCACCTCGTGAGCGGGAGAATCCCTCGGTAAGTTGGGGGACAGATGCAGCCTGACCCCAGAGCCCATGGGAGGATGCTCAGGCAGGGCTCTGCTAGGTTCTAGCATGAGGGTGCCCTGAAGCAGTAGGAGCCTGCTCCCCAGTACCCTGAGAAGTACTCTCGTGACAGTTCCAATGTGAGAGAAGTGCTCTGGAGGGCCATGCCTCCCCCTTGAGTCTTTATGTAGAGCCAGAGATGTGCCAGAGGTTTTGGGGAGCAGCATGTCCCCGATGGGAGCTGCGTGCAGTGTGGGTGAAACAGGGCTGTTTGCTCTTGGGCTTTGTGGGGTGAAGTGTGTGGGCACTGTGGGGCTGGAGATGGCCTGTCCCCTCCAGCAGCATAGACCTGCCACTGTCTCATCTGCTGTCCATCTTTCCAGTTTCAGAAGTTTCTCACCTTATCCCGCCCATTGCTGGAGTGCGAGAGCTCTACCCTGGAACAGCCTAAGGCTCTCAGGCCTTTCAGCAGCAGCGGCAGCGTCTCTGTGGTTGGGAAGGTGAGTAGCTGAGCAGGGGAAGCTGAAGCAGCATCGTTGGGGTGGTGCTGGGATAACTGCCTCTTCTGTAGCCCCGGCCTTCCCTCCTGGCACAGGCATCCTTTCCCTGAGACGATGCTTTTGCAAGGCACCAGTGGCAGTGGGAGCAGGGTCTGCCTCGTGTGGTGGGTGCCAGAGACTGGGGATGCTCCCATAGGAGTGTCAGATTTCCAGCTCTGTTGTGTTTTACTGGGCAGGTCAAATGTGTCCCAGCTTTTTGTCAGCCATGGGGCTATGCTGTAGAGTTGCAGCAGACCCAGTTGGCTGTCCTGGGGGAGTGCTGCCACAAGCCCAGGGACTGATGTTTGCTGTGGTCCCCCTTCCCAGACTGACACAGACGTGGCCTGGGACTGTGCTACTCATGGCCTTGAGGACCCAGTGCTGCCAAAGAAGCAAGTCTGCAGTACCCCAAGAGTGGAGAGGAAGGTGGGCTGGCACCGAGCCCGAGAGCAGCCCCTGCCACAGCGCAGCGATGGGGAGGAAGAAGAGGAAGAGGCTGCCTTGAGCCTGGAGCTAGACAGCAGCATGGAAGCTGTGGATTTCTGTGCGAGCAAGGCAGGGGCAGTGCTGGAGGAGCATGAAGACCCCTGCATCATCAACACAGGTGACGTATCCCTGAGTGAGCTGGTGAAGTCCATGCACCCCTACTGCCTGCCCACCTTCACCGTGTGCCTGGACCCTGACACGGAGCCTGTGGCCAAGGAACTTCTGAGCAGTCCTGTCTTGCTGGAAATTGTGCCTGGAGAGGGAGAGAGTGTGGAGATCCCTGTGGTTCTGCAGCCCTTGACTCCCAACTCCCCTGACCTGGAGCCCCAGCTCCTGGGAGTAGAGGAGGCCACCAAGGAGTCAATCCCAGAAGATCGAGGGGAGTTGCCAGGAGCTCCAACCCAGGAAAATGGATTGGAAGAGGAGAAAGAGGAAAAATTGCCTGGGAAGGAGCCTTCATGCACTACTCCAGAGGCCACCTCCCCGTTGGAGACAGTGGCACCTGGAGCCTCAGGTCCCAACAGCAGCTCCTGGCACAGCACAGAAGCCCCAGCAGGTGGAAAACGTGAATGCTCTGAGAAGGGACGGGGCCGTGAGAGAGCAAGGAAGAGTCGGAAAAAGAAAGCAGAGGAGGACCAAACCAAGCAGGCCAGGCCTGGCAGGGACTGGGTAGCTCACCAGCTCCGTTCTGCTGGCTCTGGACAGCCTCATGTCCAGCCAGCCGGCAGCCGGCAGCGGGCAGAGTGTCCCTCTGTTCAGGTCTCAGACTTCCTGGCACAGCAGCTGGAACGAGCCCGGAAGGAGGGGCAGATGGAGCTGCATGCTGAGCGGGCACCACGGCCCCGGGGCAGGCCTCGGAGCACAGCAGGGGCCTTCCTTCCTAAGAAGGTGAAGCAGGAGCTGCAGAAGGAGCCAGCACCAGAAACCGTGAATATGGTCCTGGAGAAGAACAAGATTCTGGTGTCCTTGGAGAAGACTGCACCAAGTGTGGAGGGGCAGCCAGCAGCTGCACATCCCAGCCTGACAGACCAGGGTGAGGGTGAGGGAGATGTGCAGCCGTCTGCCGAACAGAGCAGTGGGGTCTCGGAGGCTGCCTCTCAGCTCCCAGAGCAGGGTGTTGTGCTGGAGTCTGCCCAAAGCCTGCCAGCAGCAGAGCCGAGTGAGGGCCTGCCTAAGGAAGCCAAACCCAAGGCCCTGAGCCTGCGTGAGTACCGCATCCGCATGCTGCACCGTCAGCCCAGCACGAGTGGCAGCCAGGAAGGCAAGAAGCAAGTGGCCAGCAAGTGGCCCAGTGTCCCTGAGCCTCCAACAGAGCTGGCAGAGATCCCCTGCCTTGTGTCACCCATGCGCTCTGCCACCGAGGCAGACGGTGCTCAGAAGGGACCAGAGAAACCCACCAGCCCTGCTGCTGTCCCTTCTCCTGCCAGCAAAGCTCCCACTGCTCTGACTTCAGCCCCAGCACCTGCCACACCTCCACCACCCCCATCAACACCAATGCCTTTTGTCGCACCAAATGTGCCCCCAGCTGCTGGGGTGGCCCCCACTGGGATGCCGCCAGCCTCCGCCGGTGCTTATGCCCTTTACCCACCAGTGCCTTCCTGGCCCTGCTTCAGTCCGCAGCCCATGGGCTGCCATGGTTTGCCCCCACCACCCAATGCCAGCTCCTCCAGTACTTTTCACGTGGTGCCTGGCCTCCCGCCTCCAGCCATGGCCTGGCCTCCTCCACCTTTGCCACCTCCGCCTCCATTTGGCCCAGGCGGCCCCTATGCCCCAGTTGGGTGGGCACCACCATCCTACTGGCCTGGAATCCCCATGCCGCCTCCGGTGCCTTCCCTTGCATATAGGGACCCTGGAGCAGCAGTGCAGGCTGCCACTGCCTTCCCAGCTGGCAGCCACCCTGGCACAGCCCCTCTGCATGGGCAGTCTCCTGCCACCTCTATGCTCAGCTGTCCGGAGCCACCAGCCTTCCCTGCCCAGTCACCTGCTGCCCTGAGCAGCGAGATGGGGCCTGCAGGTGGCCCGGCCAGGCCGGCGGCTGGCAGGGTGTCAGATCCCAGGAGGCAGGCACGGATGGCAGGAGAGAGCTCCCTCTCCAAGGCCCCTCTGGCTCCAGCCCCAGCCCAGCCCCTGCCAGCCCCCTCAGCTGCCACTGCCCACCCCAGCAGGGTCCCTCCTGCAGTGCCAGGCCCCCAGGCTGTCCCCACCCAGCCTCTGGAGGAGTCCCAAGCTGCAACTCCCAACCAGCTCCCAAAGGCCCCCCCAGCTGCCATCTGCTGCCTGGCAGAGGTGTCTCCTGCCCCTGTTGGGGAGTCCCCTGGCACCCATACCACGGAGAAGGCTGTCACGCCAGGGAAGGAAGCAGAAGAGAAAGCCCTGTTGGAGCCCAAGGCAGCTGCTGGGCAGGAGTTGCCTGGCCAAAAAGCCACCTCCCAGACTGTGGCACCACCACGGAAAGCAGGTCGAGAAAGCAGCCTTCCCACCAAGGCATCCACTGTGCGGCCATGGAGGCACCAGCCACTCCTCAGCCCAGCCCAGCCCAGAGACAGCAGCAAGGACATTGTGCAAGCCTTCATCAGTGAGATCGGTGAGTGGGAGGGCTGCAGGACGCTGGGTTGAGTGTCAGCAGCCAGCAAGGCTGCAGTGCTGCCGGCAACCTGGGTAGCAGGACCGGTTCCTGGCACTTCTGGGGGTGAGGGTGGCAAAGCCATGCCCACAGGCTTGCAGTCTCTTCCCAGTACTCTGCTAGGATGTTGCCTACAATGGATGGTCTGGCCTGACTGTCCTGAAACTACTCCCTTCTGGGACTGCAGAGCTGGGTGCTCCTGTCCTTCTGGGAGATGCACAGCTGCTGCAGGCTCTGCTACTTCTTTTCTTCCCCAGTGTTTGCCCCACCATCCAGGGAGGTTAATGCAGGGGGAGAATGGGTTTGGGGTGCATCACTGCGGTGCTGGGGGAATTCTAGCTGATCTGACTTACTGTGCTTTCTCCCTGGCTCAGGGATTGAAGCCACCGACCTGTCCAGCCTGCTGGAGCAGTTTGAGAAGTCTGAAGGTGCGGATCTGGCATGCAGTCCCCCACAGGGCTTCCTCCATGCCATGCTGACCTCCCTGGGCTGTCCATGCTCCCTGTGTCAGGGTGGTAGTGGGAGGGCTGTGATGCTGCTGCCTGTGGGCTCATGTTACCCTGCCCCAGGTGTTTTGTCCTGTGGCTGTCTGTGCCTCCATCTCCTTGGCCTGTGGAAACACCTGGGGGTCCCTATGGCAACTAAAGGGGTGGTGAAGAGTCTGTAAAGGAAAAAGGACGTACAGCTCTTACCTTCAGGGAGCTGGGTTTCAGGTGCTGTGCTCTTCTGAGCTGTTCTTGGGGTTCTTCGTTGACCCTGTTCTTCAGCCCCACTTGTTGCCACTCTCACCTACCTGTTGTCTTTTCAGCCAAGAAGGAGGAAACTCCTGTACAGCCCCCTGAGGAAAGGCAGCTCACAGGGAGCTCTGGGTGAGTATCAAAACCTTGGCAGTTGGCGCCCAGCATGGAGCCCAGCAGAGCAAGGGCACAGGGCAGCTTTCAGTCCTGGCAGGATTTGAAGTGTGCTGGGGCTGTGTCCATCGCCCCAGAAGGGGCTGGGCTTGTCGCTGGACTGGGACAGAGCTGGCACTTAGGGGGAAAACTTGAGACAAGCAGTGATGAGCATGACCAGGCTGTGCACGTTTTATCCTTGCAGCTCTCTGGCATCCTCTGTCCTCATGAACTGGGCAGTGGGGCAGATTGAGTGGGTGCCCCAGGTGTGGGGAGTGGGGCTGGGCTTTGCCTGCTGTGTTTGACAAAGCTCTTTTCCCATTCTCAGGCCTGAGACCCAGCAGGATGCACCAACCCAACAGGACAGGAAGCCCCCAGATGGCCTGCAGGCCTCTGAGTTGGCCAATGTAGCAGGTAATGAATATTTGGGGCAAGGGAGGGTAGTCTGCCATGTCATGGGAGGGCTGTTGTATGTTTTGGGGGGCACCTTGGGGAGTAAGGGGGGCTGGGATATGAGGGAGCCCCAGCTGGGTGGGTTGCAGTGAAGGGCTGCTCTTGTAAATGTTCTGGTGCTCTCCCAGGCCTCACGCCCCCAGCAACACCTCCTCACCAGCTCTGGAAGCCTTTGCCTGTTGTCTCACTGCTGGCCAAGACCAAGTCACCTGGGTCCATGCCCCAGGAAGGGTCCCAGAAGACAACCAAGCTGATGAAAGCCAAGCCACTGCCCCCAAACAAGATCCAGGTGAAGAGCATGGTGCCAGCCCCTGCCAGCACAGCCCCCAGCCACGTCTGCTCAGGAGACCATGACTACTGCATCCTGGGTGCACCACAGCCCGAGAGCAGCAATATCCCTGGCACGCAGCCCCCTGCCGAAAGTGGCTCCCGCTGGAATGTCAAACACCACCGGGACATCACTATCAAACCCATCTCCTCCTTAACCAAACGGACGCTGGACCAACCTGAGCCCACCCCACCAGCCCCTAACACCACCATGGGGCACAGCCCGGAGCCCCTGGGGATGGCCTGCCTAGCTCCCCTGGATTATCGGACTACCATCCCCAACAAGGCCACCACTGGGTGCAGCAGTCCCCCCACCTCAGTGCTCCTGTCTCCAGCTGCATCCCCCTGCCGGGACCAGGAGGTGCAGACTCCCAGTGCTCAGCCCAGCCATGCTGCTGCCAAGAGGTCCCTGCGCTGCTACCGGAGACCCCAGGACTCACCCAGCCCCTCAACTGACAGCTGGAGGGCTGGCCGGAGCCGTGCCAGCCGTTCTTTCAGCTCCAGTTCGGATGGAGCTAGTGAGTCCTCATCTTCATCTTCATCCTCATCCTCCCGATCCCGGTCACGGTCACTCTCCCCACCTCCCAAGCGGTGGCGAAGGTAAGCAGTGGATTGTTGCTTGCTCTTGGGGCAGTGTCTTGGTTTGAAAAGACAGGTGTCTGCTAAGGAAGGCAGGAACCTCTCTTGAAATGGAAAATGTAAACCCCCTCCCTCCAAATTATAATTTTGAAATTAAGGGGCTCTCAGGCAAAGATATGGGAATAGGAATAACAGTTCTTTCCTAGGAAAATTAAAATAAAAATGCAGTAAAACACTGACAGAGCACGAATACAACCTGACACTGTGCTGGTCAGGGTGTTGGTAGCAGTCCAATTAAATGGTGGCTGCAGCCCTCCTGGAGTGACAGGTGTGGTTCTGTTGAAGCAGTGATCCTGTAGAAGGGTGTAGTTTTCCTCTGAAGGGCCAGTGGTGGTGTAGATGGGCCTGGTCTTCCTCTGGGAATCCAGTGGAAAAAGGCTCCCCTGGATTTCCACATACCAGATTTTTCTTTAGGTAGGAATGCTTGGCTCCTCCCCCTGGGTGGAGCATCTCACAATGGGATGATGTAATTTTATGCAGTGAGTGTCAATGGCCCATTAACTGAAGATATTTCTCTGGATGGAGGATGAGTCATGGAAGAGATAAAGAAAACTGCCCCACCTGGTTTTAACAGAGGATATGCCCCCAACCCCCGGAGTTATGAGGGCAGGGTCATGGAAGAGATGAAGAGCACTGCTCCACTTGGTTTCAACAGGTGGTGATAGAATACATACTTCTGGTTACATCTTTCATTGCAACCTAAGACAGGCAGTTGTCCAGTGGCCGGTCTTTAGCAAGAGCCCAGACACATCTTTATGGTCCTACAAGATGGCTGGATTTGATGTTTTTGTCCTTGTGTCCCTTCTGAAGACATGTTTGGCTCACAGAGGGTGGGGGAGCTGCAGCAACACCCTGCCCATCCATTTCTTGCTGAAGCCCACATCTGGGCCCATATGCCTGCAAAACTACTACTGAGCCAGACTTCCTTACTCCTTCTGGAACATCCAGACCATGTTACAAGTCCTTGGCTGCATCTTTGCTTTCAAGGGCTGCTGCAGCCCTTGGTATAGAAATGAGAGGAGCCACAGTGGAGCTCTCCAGGGAGCTGCTGGAGGCAAGCAGGGAAAAATCTGTCTGGCCTGGCTGCCTTGGGGGCTCCATGTTCTCCTTATGCAGGTGGCTGTGTAGGAAAGTGGGACACCTTGGACTCTGTGGAATGCATTTCTTTCGGAGTCCTTGTGCATCTGAGTGATGTGCAGCCTGTCCCAGCTGGGCTGGGAGGCACTGGAGCTGGTGAAGGGTTTCTCTTTCTGCTGTTCTCTTGGTGTTCAGCCAGTTCTGGAGACGTCCCTGGGCATGAGGGGCCTGTCCAAGACCCCTTCACTGATGGCCAGTAAATGCAGAGGCTGGAGCTGGAAAGGGCAGGTATAAAAGTGCCATGTTCCATGGATGTGCAGCTTGGGGATTGTCAAGCAACACGTCTGGCAAATCAGCTGGCCTTGTGCTGGAAAATGTCCCCATGTACTGTGCCACCCTGATTTGCTGTCCTCCAGGAGAATATGTGGCAGAGCCAGGCAGCATGCCCTGCCAGGCCTGGGTTTGCCCATAGCAGGGACCACCTATGGCCAGCATGTTTGGAGAGGGACTGTGCTCCTGGCTGGAGGCAGCACAGCTTAATCCCAGATGTGTTTCGATCCTGCTGTCCTTAAGCTTTCCCTGGCCCTGCTGTAGAAGCTCTTGCAGTCTCTGTTGACATGGCTGTTGAGCAGGACATGGATATAGTGTTGTCCTATGCATCGTGTGGGGCTCAGCACAGAAGTCCCAGCCCTTTCTGGGCCCTCCCAGGCAAAGCCCTGTGCTTCACAGTTCCCCCATGATTATTTCTTGCTCTTCAGAAGCTGTGCCTCCTGTGAGCCTGCTCCTTTTCTCTGTGGCATTGGGAGCCTAATGGAGCAACATTTCTGTAGTGTTGTTGCTGCCCTGGCAATCTTGGGCAGAGGCTTCCCCATCCTGGGGATAGGTCCTGTCTGAGTGGGATGCTGGGTACCATGGGGACGATGGATATCTTTTTCTGCTTTGGAGCCTCATGATGCTGGACAGAGGGAGGGCTCAGCTGTATCTCTCCTTCCCCCAGGTACCGCTCAAGATGTTCCCACAGCTCCTCCTCTCGCTCCAGCTGTGGGTCGTGTGGCAGGTCCCGAGACAGGTCCTCATCCTCATCATCAGCATCCTCCTACTCATCCAGGTCGACATCCCGCAGCCAGTCCCGTTCCCCCTCGCCCCGCAGGAGGAGTAACAGGTGGAGAAGGTGAGTGTCGCCATCCTGCAGGAGTGTGAGCTCTCCAACCCATCTCCCAGCCTCCTGTGGAGGAGGGATGGACCCACTCCTTCAAGATCTCCCTTGTGTTTGGAATCACTCTTCTGACACCCCCATGATTCAGTAGCTCATGTGTCTGGTTTATGCCCTGACAGATACAGTTACGATGCACAGGACCACTACCAAAGGCAGAGGATCCTCCAGAAGGAACGTGCAATAGTGAGTGATGGAGGGCTGGGAATCTGGGACTGGAAATTTGGGGGTCCATAGCCCCTCTGTCACTTCAAAAAGCTACGGGGGTTCAGCTTTGCCAGCAGAATTTCTGGGAGGCCCTGGCCAGGGCACAGTGTGGTGGGAGGCCATGCAGGGAAGGGTGTTCTATGTGAGTGGTCCTGCTCATGGATGGGGCATCCCTGTCCGCAGGAGGAGCGGCGAGTTGTGTTTATCGGCAAGATCCCCAGCAGGATGACACGGTCAGAGCTGCGGCACCGCTTCTCTGTGTTTGGGGACATTGAGGAGTGTACCCTGCATTTCCGCTCTGAGGGGTAAGAGCTGTGGGAAGATGGGTCTGTCCCTTCAGGGATGACTCCTCTTGGCCCTTTTCCCATTACTCAAGGAGATGTTGCAGACCAAGGGGGGGACAAACATAACTGTTGCTGCTGATCTCCTCCAATGTCAGGGATAACTATGGCTTTGTCACCTACCGGTATGCTGAGGAAGCCTTTGCCGCCATCGAGAGTGGGCACAAGCTGCGGCGCCCAGACGAGCAGCCCTTCGACCTGTGCTTTGGTGGCCGCAGGCAGTTCTGCAGGAGGAACTACGCTGACTTGGGTGAGTTGCACAACCTCGAAGTTGGGGGTTGTCCTCCCTGGGTCCTTCTCTTCTTTCCAGAGGCATAGGTAGGAGTCCCTGTCCTTGGGGTCAGTCAGGGTTGGCAGCAGAGCCGCATCTAGGAACTGTCCTGCCCTGAAGGATTGAATGGGGGCTCCCTGTCTCTCCAGCACTGTGTTGGAGGCTGGCCCAACTCCAGGTCTAGAGGCTGGCAGGTGAAACAAGATACGTTTGCTGTGGGAATGGCCAGGACTATGCCAGTGTTTCCATGGGCTCAAGACAGCCTCTTCCCATCTCTTCCAGATTCAAACCGTGAGGATTTTGACCCAGCTCCCGTCAAGAGCAAGTTTGACTCCCTGGACTTTGACACTCTGCTGCGGCAGGCACAGCGCAGCTTGCGGAGGTAGCGGCAGGCAAGGCGGAGCACCCGCCCCCACTTTTATACTCAAATACAAAAGGCAAAAAAAGTATGGAGAGAGAGATGAGATTTTTAATAAAATGAAAAAGGAAAAAAATTTGTTTTATAACCAATATTTAAGGAGGATGGGTCATTGGCCTTCAACTGGAGCAGTCCAGGCAAGTGGCAGCCTGGGCTTGCCCCAGACATATAATAAATACGGATGCTCAAACAGCAGCACTGCCTTGTTTCCTCCTTTGCGTGGGCTATTCCCAGGTGTGCGCTTAGGCTGTGCCCCCCTCAAGACCCCAGGGACTCTGCCTGTGGTACGGCCCCATGAAATGTCGCACAGGTCGTGGACTGGGCACAGGAGTGGGATGTCTGGGGAGAGTGGGGCAGGACTGAGGTCACCGAGCGCGTGACTGTCACCGTGGCAGCCTGCAGTGGGGCCTGGCACGGAGTCAGTGCCTCTTTGAGGACCCCTCTGACAGTCTCTTGGGCTCTGCTGGCTGCAGGACTTGGCACCCCGAGGCTCCCAGCCGTTTTGGGCCCACCTGCACCACCCGCAATGGCCACGGGGGGGCAGTGTAAGATCCTCCACCGGCGCTCCCGGCTGTGGGCTGGGAACGGGCTCTAGCCCTTGGACAGAGCTCGGGCAGGGCTCTGCTGGCTCCAAGCCCGTTGCTCTGTGTGCCTGTCCCTTTCGAGCCTGCTCCTTGGTATTGCTCCGGCTTGCCAGAAAGAGAGGGGGGACATCTCATCTCTGGGTTTCCCCCGAGGGAGAGGTGTTTGTGTGACTGCAGAGAGATTACAGCTGTCTGCAGTGGTATGGTGCTTGGCAGGAAAGGATGGCCAGTGGCACGGAGGGATGGATGACGCCTGTCTAGGCCCACTCAGTGCATTGCAGCTCATGGAGGAGAGGAGCACTCACAGGCAGCCCCCAAGGGAGCATGCTTGGGCCTGCTGCCAAGCATCTTTCCTGCTCCCTGCTCTTGTGCTGGGAGTCAGAGAAAAGCCCTGCCTTGGACTGCTCCTCGGCTGGAAAAAGCCTGGGGCTCCCTTGCAGGTGGGGCTGGTCCTTTGCAGGTGGCAGTGCTGACTGGAACGCCGAGATGGCATCGAGTACCCTGGCTTCAAGATTGGGACAGGCTTGGAGTGGGGTGCAGTGGCACCTGTTTGAGCCTTCTCTTGGCACACCCTGGGTTAGGGAAGCCTGCAGCTGCCCAACTGGGCAGTGCAGAGCTGGGAGGGTGTGGAGGGAAGCGATGGGCAGGGGATTGACCCCCATGCCATTCCCAGGATTTTTCATGGTGTTTGGGGTGGGAGGGGGCTGGTCAAAGTCCCTTCAGATCCCTCACTTGGTGGAGGCAGCACCCATTCCAATAGTGTGAGAGCATGGAGGGGAATAGGGGCAATAAACCCAGGGTGGGAGGTTCAGCCAAGTTGATGCTGATATTGCCGCTTGGATTGTGTTCAAGGCTCTGAGCCCTTTGTGGCTGTGCCTGGGTGTATTGCAGCACTTTTATGGTCTGGCACTGTGGCTGGAGCCCACCTCTTCCTTCACTGCCCCCCTAGATGGAGTGAGGTCTCCTGCTCCTGCCTGCACACTGGTGACTTGTGCTGCTGCATTGCTCAGCCCTGGGGGGCCTTCGCAGTACCCAGGGATGTGGGGTACAGTAAGGCTGCCTGCAGGTGGGCCCTGAGTGAGCTCCCACCCTGTCCTCTCCTGCCTGGCCCTGGACTTTACACAAGGGAGGGTCCAACGAGGCAGCTGCAGGCAAGGGTGTGAATGGAATAGAGGGAGGCAGGCAGGGGGCTGTTAATCAGTAATGCAGTTCCTCCTGGGACATCGAAGGAGGGGGTGACAGCCAGGGCCCAGTGGGGTCTTGTGGGGAGGATGTGTGTCCCTTTCTGTGAATTCATGCAAAGCTCTATGGCTGCAGCACACCTGCAGCCCCTCTCCTGCCCAGAGCTGCTGGGCCGATGGTGCTGACCAGCATCTCCCTGGTCTCAGAGCTGCCACACTAGTGGCAAATGTGAATCCAAAAGTTACAGGGAGAGTGTCTGTTAAAGCAGCTGTGAAAACACTTCCAGCTGTTGGGTGATTCAGGCCTGAGGAAGGACTTGTATGCCTTAGAGCTGGGCTTTTTTTCTACAAATACTTTAGGTGATCTGAAAGTTTCTTTGCTCGAAACTGTGGTGGAGCTAAGAGGCAGGCAGGAGTGGGCAGTGTTATAGGCAAAGAGGAGCCGGGCATGGGGGATGTCTGCTGTCAGCAACCCCGGGAACCCCTGGGCATATGCTATTCCATAGAGTGTGTGCGTTTGGGTAGCCATGTGAGCATGGCATCACCCCCAATATGTGTGCTGCTAACTGTTGCGTGAACAAGGCTGTGTCCTTGTGTTCCTACAGCTGGGCTGCACATGGTCCCCTCTCCTCCCACTGCTCCTGTGGGTGAGGAAAGGCAGGGGGTATGAAAGTGTTTGTGTTGCCAAAAGAATTAACACCCTGCTGTTGTGCCCTATAAATCTTGAGTGTTAGAGGTTGGCTTTATTCCCCTGTGTTACAGTTTAATGGTTTCTGTTAGCAATAACTTGTCCCTGTGTTCTTGGTTATTGATTTAAGGTTTGTTGTGGAGGGTGTGAGAGTTGCAGAAAGGTGTTTTCCTGCTGTCCAGCCAGTGGCAAAGGCACTGTTGCAAAGAGAAGGCAGGAGTGTGGAAAGCAGTGCACAGCCAGCTCTCTGGAAGCATGGGTGCTGGTGGAAGCTGTCTAGAGAGAATTGGGGACAGTGGCAAGGAGCAGCACTTAGAGCATATGCTTTGCCCTAGCAGGCAAGCCAGAGGTGAGGAGCAAAGGTGAGGCTTTGTATGAACCCCAGCTCTCTTGGAAACAAATCTGCTTTGCCATAGGACAGCCAACCTTCCTCCTGCAAGCAGCAGCACCCTTTGCTGCCTGTGCGAGTGGCTCTGCCCCGAGGTGCAGCAGCCCATGGCTGGCAACCACACAGAGGGTGTTTTCTGAGAGGTCACTAAGCAGAGCTGGGAGTTTTCACTCTGTTTCTCTTCAAAGCACTCTCAGCCTTTCCCTTTCTGTTCCTGCTACAGACTCCAGCAGTTGTCCCTTCATGCACCAGGCCCTGTTATCTACAGTCTTCTTCTGGAACAAATCTCTAAGGGATTGATGCTAATTTCACATCTTCCTTCTCCCTTTCCATTTTCATTCTCGCTTGCATTAGTATGTTCTGAACATGATCTCCAAGCTAGAAAGCAGCTAGAAGGGCATCCAAAGTGGTCTTTCAAAGTGGGTAAAACCCACAAGATGAGGGACTTTTGCTCTGTGCATAAGCTGTTTTGGAGCCCATGAGCAGAAGGCAATGGGGCAGCAGGAGAGGCTGACAGCAGCACTCTTTGCATATCTCTGCCCAGGGCTGAAGACTGCACAGCCCTTGTCCTCATTGCTTTGCAGAGCCCAACATTTCCTCAGCAACAGCACAGTCCCATATCCTCAGGAAAGGTTATTCTGGGACCGTGGGGCTGGGTGCTGCCAGGTGCGGAGTACCCACATTTCTGTGAGGTGGATGTGCTTTCCCACACTCAGGATATTCACACTTAAGAAGTTCAGCATACTCATCTTGAAAGCCGACAGGGACCCCTGTGGGCAGAGGTGCCAGGGAGGAACCTGGCTATGATCCTTACTGTTGACACCCATTCCAGTCCCTGGGACCACCAGTCCTCGAGATTCAGACTTACTCAACACACCCAAGGGCTCAGAGCTCCTGACCCAAAGCAGAGGTTGCTGCTGTGGCATATCTGTGCCTCTCCAACCTGGGTTCCCTCCACCAGGAGCCTCACAGGGGTACCCAGCTCCAGGGTGCCTGCTGAGAGTGGCCATGGCAGCCTGGTGCTGGGATTGATGCAGGTGGGCTCACAGGAGCCCCAGAGAGCTGGGAGAGGTGCTCACCCCACTTTGGCATGTAGCACCTGCAGGTTTGGGGCTCCCTCACTCTCTCCACACTTTCTCTGCTCTCTTACACGTTCCTCATCCCAAATCCCTGCCTGCCTGCACATAAGCCCTGGAGGTCAGCCAGTGGTTGTGTGTCCTTTAAATCTGTGCTTGTACAGCTGAGAGCCTGGGTTAATGCCCCTGTTCCCTCTTAGAGCCACTGCTGCAGTTCTGTGTGTTCTTGTTGTACTGTGACTGCATTGGGCAGTCCTTCAGGGTTACCCTGTAGTCCAGTGTCTGCAGCTGGGAGTAAACATGCAGTGAACATCCTGTTGGTGCTTCTAATCTGGACACCTGCTCCACTCACCTCACAAACTAGGTTCTGCAAGTACTTTCTGACTCCTCTCAGAAAAAGACTGCAGCTGTAACATGCTACAGGAAGCAGGCAGGAAGATTAAGGGACTATTGGTCTGCAGCTTGGCAATAGCAGAGAATTAATGAAAAAAAAATTACATAAGATCTAGAAAATAGATGTGAACTTGGGGAAGTAAAAACCCAAAGCAAAACAAAACGGCCCCAGTCAAAACCACACAAAAAATGCAACCGCAATTTTCCTGTCAATCTAGGAAAATTCCCTCCTGACCCTAATCTGGCAATAGCATTAAGCCTGATGTGTGAGCAGACCTCTGAGACTGTAATGCAAGGAGCACCAATGCATGAGACCTAGAGCTTGTCTTTAGTTTCCCAAAGGAAGGAAAATCTCAGTACCTTTAGAAGCAAATTAAGAGGGAAATTATATTCTTCATCATCACAATGGCCAGCAAAAACCCAGAAGCCTGGGGTAAAGCAACACCTCCTCCAAGCACCCTTAGTATTGCTGACTCCTTGGCCAGCCTGGATCTGTGTTCCAGGCTGAGCCACCCATTTCCAGGGCTCCTTCACTTACAAATTAATGGAGGGAATTCTATCAAAGTGTGTGTTAAAATGATGCAGGTTTTTCTGCCTCATTACCCTTCTCAGAAGGCTGGTCCAGAACATCAATCCTGGCAGGAGTATAAGCTCTCTAATTCACCATCTAAACTTATTAAATACTTTTTGTCATTATTGTACATCTTACATGTTTTCATAACAATTTTATTTATAATTTCCTTTCAGTTGTTCTTCAGAAATGCATCTGTCCCCTCTCAGCCCGTTTGGCCAGAAGAAACCAAACTCTTTTAGTAGATTCTTAATCAGCTGATGTTTGTTTGTCTCAGCATCCAAATAGTTTTTCTCTTTGCAGTGGAAAAGTATCCTTCCTGGATGTAGAGCTGCAAGGATATTCTGGAGGAAGTCTCAGAATGCCTTGCGCAATGGCAATAATGTTTCTGTCTCTGCTAAAAATAACTTGTCTGATGCATCCTAGCATAGTGCCATTCCTTTTTCACAGAAGCATCACACTGCTGCTTCATATTCATCCTTCAGTGCAGTAAGGTCTTTTTATTCCTTCAGAGCTTTCATTTCATCAGTTTGTAGCAAATGTCCTTGCTGCTGGTCCCCAAGTGTTTAATCTGCCCTTTCTGCCATTAAATTTCACCCTGCTTCCCTCATCCCTTGACAAGGTCAAGGTCCCCTTCTTCCCCTATGAGGAACTATTACTCTCAGCACTTGCAATACCTCCCAACCGTCTGCTCCCTCTGCATTTTGGGAGCTTGCACGTGGCTATTCTGAAATTACCAATGGATTTACTAGCCTGAATTTATTCTCAGAATCTGTGGTTAATACCTGTCCTGCAGCCTGGTCATGCTTGTGTCTGATGCAGCCTGGCCAGTTTCTCCTGTATCTCCTCTCCAACCTTGGGACTGATCTTCACCTTTAGCAGCAGTTTCTTCTGGTTTGTAGTGCACCATCCTTTACTCTGAACAGAGTGCCTCAGTCTAAGAAACTGGCAGCCCCATCTAAGGGATTATTTCTTTTGTGCTGTTCCTGTTTCGCTAGGTATCTCTTCACTCCCTATGTTCCCCTCATCACCTTTACTGAAACACAGTTAAACCCACTTTTGGGGTTTGATTGCAGCTGGTTCATGTCTCCTCTCCCCTCACCTCTCATCCTGCAGGGGTACATTTGGTGTCTGCTCCTCCCTGCAGGTCTGTTCCCTGACTGATGGAGCAGGCTTGCCATTCAGTGAAGCTGTGTCTGAAATGATGTTGTGTTTTATATTATACTGAATCTATATGGAAATTTGCTTTCTGTCTTTCTGAAATGTCTTGTCAGAGGATATCTGAGCACTGCTATTCTGGCACGATTTACTGCCTGGCATTCACTGTGAAATTAAAGACTTCTCTAATTGCACAGTTCCTACTCTTTATCCATCTTGTAGCCTTGCAGACAGCACAGTTTATTCTCAAGGCTGTGTCTGGTGTATATGTAGCCAGCCCCTGAGAATAACTGTGCAGGGTCCTTCCTACCACCCTTTCACACACCTCCTCAGGACATATCTAATCCACGTCATTCCCTTTTATGTCACTACAAGGACCTGATTTACTAGCAGTGCTTCACGACTTCCTGTTCTCCTCCTACTGACCAGGTGCTGCCAGCCAGCTTCTACTCCTGCTAATCTCTGCGGCTTTGTTCCAGGTGCACACTCTGCCTGCACCAAGCATTCCAACACATGCAGGGATGCACTATCCTCTGGCTCAACACCTTTCCAGTATGCCAACACTCTGGCTTGCCTGATGTGGCCACAGCAAATGGCAAAACTTGGGGAGAAGCCTACAAAATCAGTAGCACAGGCTGTGACAAAATCTGAGAAGGAGAAAAAACTTGTATGAGGAATGGATGACGGAGATAAAGGACATGGTATTTCCAGTTTAACCTCAAATGATTCTGGTTAGGGGATGACAGTGCCTTAGGAGATAACACTGGCAGGACAAATGGCTTTAACACCTCTCAGCTTAATCCAAGGGAGAACCACAAGTCCATGTGAAAATGCTAAACAAGGTAAATTGAGTGTGACTAGAAGGCTTAGTCAATGGGTGAGTTACAAGGTTGTGAAATTGTGTACAATATCAATATAGCATACAAGCACTGTTCCCAGGTGAACTGGTATTAGAAACTGCATAAAAATAGCATATTTTTAGAGGCAGGAAGCATGTAGAGAAGTAGCAGAAAATACACTTTTTCAGTTACCAAGAGACAGTTGGAGCTTGTCCCTAAGTAAAGCAGCTCTCCTTCAAGTACCTGGGGGTAAAGTGATTTCTGAATCCCACTCATTCTCTAGAGCAATGCTGCATAAGCTCGGAAGCAGGACTTTAGCAGCTCTAGCCATGCAACCCAGAGCAGACATGCTTGGCAGTGTCATTCAGATGGCCTGGAGCACGATGTCTATCACCCATCAAAGGACTTCTGAAGTGTACAAAGAACACTGATGGTGTGGTGCAATGAAGATGTGGAGACCAGGCAATGTCTGTGTATTGGAACTTCCAAGACCTGGGATTGCACTTAGCCTGTAGGCAAAGCATTCAATTTGTTATAAAAATGCATATTAAGTGAGTAAGAGATTATCATAATGTTTGGGGAAACACCTGGTACAAAGAATGAGGAACTACTTCAGGCTAAATTTGGGCTTTTATAGGCTTTGAAGTCTGGCTAAGGGACAGGTAGACCTGAGTGTGGTCCATTCTCACCAGTGGACAAGAATGAGTTCTACCTACAATCTCATGTGAGTGAAGAGACCTGCAGGATGTATCTGCTCATGAATTGTAGCTGCCACTGGAGGAAAATGAATAAATCAGACTCCTCCGGATGCTGCTGGAGGCAGACTTCAGAGAAGGCAATGCTATTAATGGCCCAGATAAAAGGAATAGGTCAGAGCAGGACAGGATCTCTGGAGTGTCAGTAGCAACCAGGGAAAGAGGTGATAGCAGCCAACACCACTAACTGCTGTGGACAGGTGTTCTCTTAATCCCCATCTCTATAAACATCTCTAAACATTTCCATGTGATAGCAAGGTTGGTGAATCCATAACCCCTCCCAGATCCACAAGCTGGGCTAAGTTTTGTCTTTTTATTCTCTCTCTCCTGGTCCTTTGACTAGTAGCTAATTCCTCAGACCTCGGTGCTTCCCATTTGACTATTCACTTCAGAGCTATCTATTAATGAAATGTAAGTTAACAGGGACTAAAACCTGGTCTGGGACCCTCAATCACCACCTTATTATTTCAACAATATTTTCCTCAGCATGCTGGAAGCCACATGTTGGAGTGAATTACAAGGCTGGACCCAAACTTCAGTAGAAATTTTACATATACCCATTGCTTTTAAACTACAGCTAAAAAGTGTTTGGATGTCCACAACTGCTTGGTGATAGTAGCCTCTAGTAAAGGTAATTTTTCCACACTGTTCTTCCCTTAAAGATCTCTGTTGGGCCCCTGAGTCCCTGTAGGCTTCCCCCTACTGTGTAAACATGTCTTTATTAATAATCTTCATGTTTTTAGAAAGCTGTTCTTTGAAAATTAATTTGGCTGGCTTAATGTGTTGGGTTGTGGGGTCTCATTATTTATTTATTTATTTAATTTGGCAGACTTTGGCATTTTCTGTATTTCTTCTTTGGCCATACTTATTATTTTTGAAGTGTTTTTTTTGGTGGTTTGTTTTGTTTTGTTTTGTTTTCTTCTAAATGTCATCTTTGTTCTACTGATTAAGTGTGCCAGACTTGGGGTTATTTATTATTTTAGCTTGTTGTTAGGATACCTTGAGTGATGACATATTTAAAGCTTTAAATGAAAGGTCTCAATGACATTGCAAGCATTTGTCCTTTCATCAGTGTTGCACTATGACAACACATCAGCTACCTAAAAATTCTTCTTAATTACTCTGCTGACTTTTACACTTATTCCCTTTGGAAGGAGAATATGCTCATCCCCCTTTTAAATTACATTGCACTACAGTGTACTTTTCTGTTGCTTTTTCCTCTCCAGCCATAATACTGGATTTGAGCACACTGTGTTCATAAAGACAAGGTGACTCTTCATTATTACATTTCAAACTCCCTCCTATGTACTACTCATGACTAAATCAAGAGTTCATCTTCTGCTTGGTTCCTCTGAGTGGTCATTCTAAGAAATATCCATTTATGCAAGCTAAAAATACAGTCTTTGCATCATTCTTTGACATGGTGTCTACTCAGTCTGTATGGGGGAAATTAATGTCTCCCATTATCATTATTGAAAACCTCTCAAGTCCTTCAGATGCTTTTCATTCCACTATTCTAATCAGGTGATCAGTAGTTTATGCCCAGTATTACTTAGCCACATGTCAATGCATAATTGTTCTCTAGTGGTTTAAACAACAACCCACGTGTGTTTTTTTCTCCCTCTTTTTCTCCCTCTTTTTCTCCCTCTTTTTCTCTCTTCTCTCCTTTCCTTTCCTTTCCTTTCCTTTCCTTTCCTTTCCTTTCCTTTCCTTTCCTTTCCTTTCCTTTCCTTTCCTTTCCTTTCCTTTCCTTTCCTTTCCTTTCCTTTCCTTTCCCTTTCCCTTTCCCTTTCCCTTTCCCTTTCCCTTTCCCTTTCCCTTTCCCTTTCCCTTTCCCTTTCCCTTTCCCTTTCCTTGGACGAATACTCTGCTACTAGCCTGAATAATTTTCTGTGGCTTCGTATCTTGAGCTGCTACTCTGGCAATCATTTTCCTACTGAAATGAGACAAAACCTTACATTGGCCTGAGTGGATTTTTTGTATTGTTTCTTTTGTTGTTGTTGTTGTTGTTGCTTTTTTAAAATGAAATTCAAATGTTTGATTTTTAGCTCTGGACTTCACTCCATGAAAATGTCTTCTTTCACCAGCTGTTTTTTCAGTTTGCTGAATGTACATTTGTAACTTGAAAGAAAACTTTTATCACCTTGGAGAAGGGTGGAGATATTTTCTATCTGTGTGCAGTCCCCCACCTTTTCTATAATGCAAGAAGTATTCTATGGTCATTGCTCATAAAAATTAGCTTACTGTGTATGAAGACACTCAGCATTTTTATATCCATACTGTTCTTCCCAGGATGATGGGTATGGTGATCATTCCCTAATTTTCTCAGTCTCCATTCAGAAACTGCAGAGCATTTGCCATTTTTCACTTCTTGATTATGAGAGCCAGCTTAAGCAGAACATAGTACACTGCATCAAGTAAGTCAGTGGTTTCACATCTGAAAGGCTTTGAAGTCTTGATTAGTCACTTGTCACTGAGCCTCCAGCACCTCCCTCATGCTTTCACGGTGACCACAAACCTGTTTAACATTGAGCAGAGTTTTGAGTGTGGCTGTTGAATGCAGAACATGACCATTTGAAGCCATTTTGAGCGCTGCCTTCATTCTTGTAGTATATATAGAGAGAGGTTTTATGATGAGCAGCTTTATATTTTCAAACTCTTTGCACCCTTTATTTTGGGGACACTGCACCTGTCAAGTTGCTGGTGTGGAAAACTTGTAAAGTGCAACTGCTTGTTCCACTTGCCTGTCTCTTAGGATGCACCAATCCTTCCTTGGAGCTACCTGCATATTTGGTTGAATTAATGTTTTGTTGTTTCCTGTTTCTACAACATTTATAGTTTTGGCCAAGCTCCTTAATGAGCTGGCACACACAAAGATGCTGTTGTCTGCTAATCACTCTGCTAAGAGCTTTGGAACTATACTGCAATTTGCCACCATTCTTGTAAATTTCATAGAATCGGACCAAAGTTGACAAGTTCCTATGAATTTCCTGACAGTCAGCAGTGGCATAAACAAAAAATAGCTAATCCTGTTCCTTTAAGTGGGGGAAAAGCAGAAAGCAGCAGTTTTCTGTTCCTTTGGCAGCAAAATGGCTGAAGCATCATGCACACGTATGACCAACAGTGCTGCCTCATATGAATGTGTCACACAGAGAATATAGGCTTTGTGTGTGCCACACAAAGTGGACAGTGGCACTGGAGCAAAGCATTCACAGATTCACAGAATGACCAGGGTGGAAGAGACCTTCAAGATCATTGAGTCCAACCCGCGCCCTAACACCTCAACTAAACCATGGCACCAAGTGCCATATCCAGTCTTTTTTTAAACACATCCAGGGATGGTGACTCCACCACCTCCCCAGGCAGGCCATTCCAGAACTTTATCACTCATCCCGTGAAAAACCTTTTCCTAATATCCAACCTATATTTTCCTTGATGCAGCTTAAGACTGTGTCCTCTGGTTCTGTCAGTTGCTGCCTGGTGAAAGAGACCAACCCCCACCTGACTATAACCACCTTTCAGGAAGTTGTAGAAGTGATAAGGTCGCCCCTGAGTCTCCTTTTCTCCAGGCATTCAGACCATGAGAACTGACTCAAGTCATGCTGCAGTCTTAAGTCAAACATGTTGTGGACAACTTGGCTATTCCAGTTCCAGCTCTACCCTGGTTTCAGGTGAATGTTTCCTCATCCCCTAGAGACAGTTACAAGCTGACATAGTGTTCACCTTGCTTCAGGGTGCATCACCCTTCCTTTTATTACAAAGATGATCTTTTATAGTCCATTCTATTCAACTGTCTAGCTTTCCTGTTCCTTTAATGGGAATAAACGCCCTACTGTAAACCCCAGATTATTCCCATCCACCTTAAAAATCTATTGCTTACTATTTATATTAATATTATAATTTCTGACAACACATTGTCTTCTGCCCCAAAATGCATCCTAAACTTAATGAATATCTCTCTGCTTTCAGACTGATAGTCTGCCCATCTCTAGTGAAGCTGCTATTGCATGTGAGAATAAATCCCTTTGAAAAAGGGATCAAATAGCTTCCCTCTTCATCCATCCTGCACACACTCCACAGTGCTTCTCAGGCTCCTGCCCAGCAGTGTAAGTCACAGTGTTTCCCTTACTGCTATCTGTGAATCATTGTATATGTTGCTCCATGCTGTTGTCAATGCCCTCTTGTTTGCCAGCCTCATCTCTTGCAGGATGTATGGTTTTACTCATTGTGTCAAAACCTGGCCCACAAACTTTGCTTGGATGGAATGTCTTTTGGTGCTCAACAAATGTTAAATATGTTGTCAAAGGTTAATTTTGTGTCTCTTCCCACTGACTTGGGTAGACTTTCCAAAGTGCAGTGTTCCTTTTGCTGGACAGTCTCCTTGGCCTGTGATCAGTCATGGCCTCATCCATGATGTCACTTTCTACCCCGTTAAGTTTTATTTCAGTGCGGGCTCACACAGTTTTGTGTGAGCTCCTCCCTGCAGTGAGCATGGCACAAGCATTTGGACTTGGCTTGCATTATTTTAACTCTGTAATCCAGTTTGCTGCAGGGAATAATCCTGTTCTGGCAAGAAAACTAAAGAGTTTGTATCTCTCTCTCTCATTGCGATAAATCATTTAACAAAGGCGATATGCTGGAATTATGCCACAATCCTCAGAAGAGGGCATGTTTCTCCCTAACTTTCAGTGTGGTCTCATTTGTTGCTCTACTTGATGGGACAGAGTCTGTGTTTGCTTCTGCTTGGCTGGGGCTTCTCAGAGGACTGGGTCATTCCCTTCAAAAGCTTGCAGAGTCTGGATAGAAGCACAGTTTGTGTGATATGATAAATATACTTTGCTGATAATGGGCAGAGGGTTACAAAATTGAATTTATGCCTTTTTCTCATTTGTCTTTGTTCATACTTGTGGTTCAGTGCTTCCTTCCTGAGACTGTGGTGCCTCACATTTCCACTGGACAGATATCTTTCTCACCACTTCCCACACTATCTCTCCACAGCAGGAATTCTGCCTAATCTGGGCCCTCTCCAGTACGTGAGGTGTTACCCTAGGGAGAAATCCCAGCCTCCTGGTCTGAGGCCCACAATAACAGCTGACTGAAGCCAAGGAAGCTACCACAGGCCCACAGACTCTTTCGTACCCTGTCTCTGAGGGGTCAATCACTGACCTGTAGGCTTGCATGCACTTGGCAACATGCTGCTGCCTGGAGCAGATTGACAGGAAAGGTTTTGCTGAAATACCCACTCAAGAAAGAGGATAGTCCAAGGCTCCTCGTGCAAGTCTCACTTTACTGCAGCTGGCCCCTTTCATTCAGATATCTGATGTGCTGATGGAAAGGTTGCCATGTTCTGAATGGTGTTGCCTTGAACACCAGCCACACAGGAATCAGGCAAATCAGCAATTCAGGGTCTATCCTCTTCTCCCATTCTGGTGTATTCCTTCTGCAGGACCACAGAAGCAGGCAATTAATGGGACAAGAGGGTAAATCATGTTCCTACTGAGTCCCATAAAGGTCATGCGATTCTATAGGGCCATTTTTAACTCCCACTATTTCCCCACCTCTGGCATCTCTGAGGCTGTAATGATATTGTGGTGTGGTGCAAGACTGTGAGAAGACAGGTTTCTGCTCAAATGTCTTTCTGAGTATTTTCTGCTATGGCAAAATGGATGCTGGAGGGACTTGCTGTAGGTTCTGCCTTGAAAGTCTTACCTCTGAGATGCCAGGCCCTGCTCGGTGTTAAGTGAAATTGTCTGCAGCTCATTAACATCAAAGCATTTTCTCCACTGGGCTGGGCGGCTCAGTAGTAACCAGCAAACAGACCAGAGAACAGCTACCTAAGCTTTGCCTGCAAACAATCAACATCAAAGGGGAGCCACTGTGAAACAGGGGAAAAACGTTTCAAATGTAGCAAGTCTCATGGCTCATGGGAAATGGGGGGAGGCCAAAGCTGTGTCCCAGCTAGAGAACTTGTGTTGAGATGTTTACAGGAGCAAGGTACAGGAGTGGCTGCTGGGGCCTGCTGATGATCCTGGCCAGGAAAAATGGTCGATCCACTTTGGTTTAACAAACCTGCCTGACTGCGTTGGTGGCAGCATGGTGCAAGCTTTGGTTTATCAAACTTGGTCCAGCCTAACACTAGGATCAAGTCAGATCTGCCCGTTGCCTTCGTAGTTTCATGATTACTCACTTAGCTGTCACTCTTGATGAGACCCTTGAGGCCAGTCCCACTGTTCTTTATACCCTTTTTCTCCATCTCCCTGAACACAAAAGTTTTAGCTTGTGATTCTAGATGCTGCTGCTCTTTTATAAAGTGGACCTTGGCCCTTTGTTTGCTCCTCCCCACAGGAGGCCTGTGGTATTAAACCATTTTTTAGATTACAGGACTGTTGCCTTTCTCTAGCTCTTAAACAGCTTCTCCTGCTTTATGTACTGGATCTTCAGGTTCATGCTTTCCTCATCCTCTTCTTCCCTGCTTTGGTGGTGGGTAAGAAATCCAAACCATTGATATTTATCATGCTACCAGTCTGTGGTTAGCCCTGGGGAGGGCAGAACATTATAGAAAATTAATTAATTTTTATATGGGTCCCAATCAGGAATTAGAAGCTTTATGGTAGGTTCAATACCAGCACAGGGTAGAACCATGGGGCTGTCTCAAAGAGTTTGCTATTAAAACATCAGTCTAAGAACAGAGGATTGCAAAAACCCCCAAAACTGGAACTCTCTAATAATTAGTGCTGGGAGTCCACCCACTGTTCTAGCTGCCATGCAGACTGTAGATAGAAGTTACCTGCTGGAGTTTAGGCCATTCATGTTACAATCCCTTTATTTAGATTATCTACCTCTCAGGAAATACATACTTCTGTGATTAGTATAGTGCCTAACAGACTTAGGAACTCAGGCTCTAGTGAAAGACATGCCCGGACTTTGAGTTGAATGGAGATTGCCCTCTTCTGGATATGAAGACGTGTAGGCCCCAATGGCTCACACTGAAAAAGGGTGGAACAAAGACCAGGATATCATCAGCAATTGGAATGAGATGCAGCTAAGGGGATCATTCCTGAGCAGAGATGCCCAAAGAACTTTCCTACTCTTTGTGGTACAGAAATTTTCCATAGGTCATGCTTTCCTTGTTTTCACTGTTAATGGCTTTGAAACCAGGACTGGGATTCCCTAAACCTATCTGCTCTGCTCATGAAAACAGGCTTAACTTTGCCCTCCTTGTATGGAAGCTGCATCTTGAAATGGGCTTTTGCCTATTGCTATTCTGGTTGCTGTCTGCTCTGGGAAGTTCCACCTCCTACAGTAAGAAATCATCCTCTGACTTCCTTCAGGACAGTGTTAAGAGACAACCAATAATCTTTCCTTGTACTACCATTGGCCATCAGATAGCTCTGTCCATCTTTTCCCCACTGCAGCTTCCCTGGTAGATTGGCAGAGCAAGTACACCTTGGGTTTGCATTCCTTTTGTTGAACTGGCCAAACTGAGCTGTCCTGATCTCCTTTTGTAGGACAGGTTCATTGCCCTCCTACCTGCCCACACCAAATGCCTTTTGGAGTTCCCCTTGAACAGGACAGGTGGCTTACTGCAGCTACAACAGCACCTGAACAGTAGCTCAAACAGTTTTTTCTCTCCAGGAAATACTTCATCTGGGACATCCTAATACAGCAGCTGCATTTGACCAGCCAGCTTTGCACAGCCAACTTTGATCTCTACACCTTTTTAACTCTCTAATCATGTATGGCTAGGCAAGATGAGGGTAATGGCTCCAGTGATTAGGGTGGGGAAATAAAGGCTCATACACCTTCATCTCTGGCCTTATGGCAAGGCTTGAAGTAAGAGATTTCACTTTACAATCCTATCCCCTGAGCTTGAAAGAAGCGAGTACTGGTGTTCCTGTCCTCCTGCAAGGGCACAAGGCAGTGCCATGCCTTCCCTAGACTGTCAATATATTCTCTGCTTGCTGTTATAACTGGTGTTACTACATCACCAGCACCCCTACAACATCTGAGCTCACCTGGAGGGAGGTCCTTGTGCTTGTGGTGCAAGGCTGCAGCACAGGAGGTGGCCGAGTCATGGAGCTGTCACTGAAGGACCTCCCGGCCACTGCAGACACACGTGCCTTCCCTTTGCAACATGGCCACCAACACACCTGGTGGTTTTATAACTACACGGTGGAGCAGACGAGATTTCATCTCTTCCTGATGGAAAACCATGTGATCCCGTCAGGGCTGAAATAGCCCCTCAAGGAGAGATTGCAGCTCTGGGCACAGTGAACCCTCAGGAGTGGGCTGTCCCCTCAGGACACGGTGTCCCCTCAGGACACGGTGACCCCTCACGGGTGCATGTCCCCTCAGGACACAATGACCTCCCAGAGCACGATGACCCCTCAGGGCGTTCCCGCTCCCTCACGAGAGGCTCCGGGGTTGCACAGCGCCCCCTGGCGGACGGATGCGGCACCGCCGCACGTGCGAGCCGCTGGGGGACGGGCGGCGCATGCGCGGGGCGGAGAGAGCGCCGAGCGCGAGTGGGCGTGGCAGAGCGCGGCGCGCGCGGCCCTCCTTCCCTCCCTCCCCCCCGCCCCGCCGGCCGCCACCGCCCCCGCCCCGCCCCCGCCCAGAAGATGGCGAGCCCGTGCGGGCGGCAGCAGTGCTCCATCCAGAGGCGCGGCGTCCGCCACCAGCTCGATTCGTGGCGACACAAGCTCATTCACTGTGTAGGTGAGGGACGGCGGCGCGGCGGGGAGGCCGGGCCGGGCCCCGCGGCGGCGGGAGGCTCCGCCGGAGCGGGGGCCGTGAGGCGAGCGGCGCCGCGGCCTGCGGGCCCGCCCCGCTCCCCCTCCCCGTCTGCCGCCGTGAGGCGCCGCGCCGGGCCGGGCCCCGCCCTGCGCCGAAGGGGGGGAGCCGGGAGGGGGTCCTGCCCTGCCCTTTTGTGCGGCCCCTGTCAGCGCCGCGCCCGCTCCTCCCCGCTCGGCACGGCCCGGCCCGGCCGCGGCCCCTTCAAACTTGTTTACGGCGGGGCCGCGCCCGGCGGCGGGCAGCGGCCCGCCTGTCACTGCCCAGGGGCGAGCCGGGGCCGGCCCGCCTGCCCCCGGCCCGGCGAGGCGGGAGGGAGCGAGGCCGCGGAGCCGGCGGGAGGAGCGGCCGGGGAGGCGGAAAGTTGTGGATCGCGGTGCCGGATTGACGCCGTGAATCCGGAGCGGGGCCGCGGGGTTAAAAGGATGTGTGATTGCTTTTCTGTTCTCCCTCCACCTCCTTTTCTTTTTTCCCCCTCCTCCTCTCCTTTGCGCGTTTCTTGTTGGGTAGGCTCCTTGCAATCGAATGTCTGGGGTTTTGAAAAAGAAGTCCCTTTCATCTCGAGTAACTTTTTCCATTCAAAAAACAGATTTTGCCCTTTTCTCTTTCCCTACGAAGAAATTCAAACCTTTTCTGTGGGTCCCAACATGCACATAAACGTCAGCTCTAGGCCAGTAATTCAGTGTGTGTCTCGAAAGAAAAAGGTTTTGAGAACAGTAGATTGTGAACTTGCAGAGTAATCGTAAAAATCCCTGTCTAGAACATTGGTATGTTTCATCTTGTTTGGCCTTCTGTTTCTAATTGAGCACAAATCCTCGTTTTATTTTTAAATATGCAAATATGGCCATAATCTGCCAGTGACTGCTCAGCATAGGTAATCTGTAATAACAGTCACAGATTCACTTTAGTTCCTTGTGTGCAGAGTTAAACCTCTTATTGTCAGTTAGCTCAGCATCCCAGTTCATTATCAGGGATTTGAAACACCATTTTTGGTTACACCGGGATGTGTAACTGCTGTGTATATTTTTGGCTTCATCTAGATGTTTAAATTTCTGTAATATTAAAGTGTGCTCTAGGTGCTTGTTAACTTCAGATTAATTCAAGCAATTAATTTGTTTTACATATGAAGCAATTGAAGGGCAATATGTTACTGAGAAATTCCCACTACATAAAAGTGTTGGGTTTTTTTCCCAACGAATAATTAATATTTCTAAATTCAGTTTGTGGGATTTTATTTTGATTTTATCTCTGCTACATTTTATTCCACCTCTCCTTCAACCAGATGTATTTTACTTCTGTCTCTTTTTCTCAATTCCTCTTACCTCAAGCTGCTGGGGTTCAGCTGTTCTAGTCCTTTCTAAACTCTCTATTTGCAGCATGTCATCTTGTCTTCCTCTCAGTCCCTGCTGCTCTAGCATTGGGTCCTTGAATGCTCCAGTGGAGCTGTCCTACTGCTCGGAGTTTTACATAGCTGTGAGGAGTAAATTTTGGGGGGGAAGAAAAGAAACCAAAAAGGACAGTTTCAAAGCTTCTGTTGAAGATACTGTGTTGCGGTGAAATGCAAGAATTGTCTCTGTTCATTGTGCTGCTCTTTGGGAAAATCCTGGGTAGCTAGATAAGTTTATGTCTACGGACTCAAGGAAAACACTACATTATTGAAGTTCTTAGCAACCCTAAGTGCTAAAACTTAAAACAAACACCCCACCTCCACCCCCATTAATACACACCCTGTTCCATTTCCCTAAAGTAATTTAAATTGCCAGCTTCTGGTGAAGTTGCTTCCTCCTCTTGTCTCTTGCATATCTCTTCCTCATACCTAAATTTGATACGTTTTCTTCTTCCAAAAGATTTCCCTCTCTGAAAGTCCCTCTGTGTGTGTTTAACAAAGGATACTGAGAATGCTTTTAAGCACAGAATATTGAATGGGGTTTTTTGGAGGTAAAGTACAAAACTATTTTAGAAAAAATAAAGTCCAAAGTGTAACAGTGCTCTGTGACTTTTATCTTCATGGCAGTATGTTGTAAATAGTTTCAGCTTCAAATTGATCAGTTTTATGGGGTTTCAGGACCTGCCTCGTTCCTAGTATGAATCTTGCATAAATCGTTGGGTCATGTAAATGTGTTGTTACCTTTTTTGTTTTCATATTTTTATAAAATTATAAAGGATTTATTGCACTTGCCCAGGATCTCCAGCTGAAATTATGTTGTGATCCCCTTTTAGAGCAAGATCCCCTTGCTCTAAATATACCTCTGTCATCTTTTTAAGTGAATTTTGACAATATTCCATGAGATTTGGAAGTAGATTGTTAAGTGATGTAGACTTCTGTTTCACCTTGGGTGTTTGTAGAAGTCTTTGAGAATTTTTTTCCTGTAATAAACACTCTGTCTTCCAGTATTTATGCATCAGTATGTGAAAATCTTTCTTGTAGTAATTAGACATACTCATTCATATTTAGTTCTGAAAGTAAATGAAGTGTGTGGGATTTTCTGTGTTAACATCATTCCCTGAAAAATCATTCTAATACCACACCATGTGGCATTCAGAAGAAGTGTACCTGTGGTTTGAACTTGTGCATTTGGCAATAAATATGGCTTAAGTAATTCACTTCCCCTCTTGTTTCTTGCTTCTGCAGTTATCTGCTCCTTTGGACTGTGGGTTCATGGCAATTTATCAAACTAAGCTTGTGCTCTTAAGAGAGCAAAACCACAGAGGGACTGACAGACCACCTGCCCACAAGGAGCCAATTCAGGGGAGCTGTCCTAGCAGAAAACATCTTTTGGAGGGAGTAGAATAATTTTCTGCTGGTCTAGCTCTCTGAACTGGCTGGCAGGTCAAGCAAATACCAGCATTAGCACAGGGAAGAGTGTGAGAATGCAAAGCTGATGGAAAAGAAAAGAGTGAAAACAAAGCAGCAGAGATACAGATAAACTTGAACTGTCTTGGAGTTGCATCTTTGGTTGTCCCAGTGTGGCCTTTTGTGGGAGATAGCTCAGGGAACTGATCTGGCTGAAACTTTCCTTCATTGTCATGCATTTCATCCCCTTTCTCTGAGGAGGGAGATGGTGAGGTTGGTGGAGCATAGGTCTGTGAGCAGTTCCATTGATCAGTGATGAAGTAAAGGGAGCAGCATGCCATGGCCTGGAGGTGGAAGGAAGTGTGGGAGAAGGGCTGTCTAAGCTCTCTTAGCAGTGACTTGTAATGGGACTGTGGAACCAGAGAGCAGGGGTAGCTGGGACTGGTGCATGGCTCTTGATGCCCTGGTAGGACTTTGTAGAGATACAGTGTGCCAGATCACATCTATTTGATGCTGACATATGTGTTCTCTGTACCAGTCTGAAGTGTTAACATCTTTTTCAGTGGTCAAAAGCAGATACCTAGACACAAAGGCATGTGGTGATTTTAATTTTTTTTCCTTCCCCCAGACTCTAATAATTTTTTGTTCAGGCACTTGCTGAATTTGAAATGGTTGATGAGATTGGATCTGCTAAAAATGGGGAGTTTGAGGAAGGAAATAACCCACAGATCCCTGAAACCCTCCTGACACCTTTTATACAGGCAGTTAATAGCATGGTAGTGCTGCGTGATCACTGGAGTAGTGTGAGGTGATCGCATGCATTTCTTCTAGCTGGTGATGCTTAGCCCTTTGTTAAATATTAGCTGTACTCTTGGAGACTCCCTGACTGAATTATGGTCTGTGTTGGGGGTGTGGGGGCGGGGAGGGAATGGTTCGCTACTCTTCAGAAGTGATCCTAGTTTTGGGAGCAAAATGAGGATTTCAAGGGAAAACTTGTAACATTCTCGTAAGATTTCCAATCATCTTGAGCTCTGCCAGTGTTACATTGAAATGCTGCTTAGCTGTTACACTGTCAAAATAAGCTGAAGTAATTTTTTTTTTTTTAAGTTATTGTTGCTGATTAAATACTGCAACCTAAGTGCCTGATCTCTTTCTGTTTAGCTCGTTGTATGGTGGTGGTCTTCTGTGACCTTGGATACTTAGGATTAAAGTGTGGATTCTAAGGAAGAAATATGATACATCAGGAAGTGTTAGAATATAATAATAATCAAGAGAAGGTGTATAGCAGTTGAATAATTTTGAAATCTTTATTACTTTTCTTATCTTGATTATGGCTCCTGTATAGCTCCAGCCTGTGTGTGATATGAATTAGCTGCTGCTTCCAAACAGTTAGCTGTGTTACCTTGTTTTGGAAGTAGGCTCCAGTCTTCAAGTGTTTAATGTGGCTCTAGTTCAAAGGTCAGATTGTATTTCTTTGTTCCAAAATGAGAAAGCTTATTATAGCTGTGATGTTGATGAAAAATAATAATAAAAAGCAAGTTAAAGTTTAAATGTAGGGCTGTTCTATACTGGTGTTTGTTTTATATACACCCCCAGCTTTGTCCCCAGCAAACGTGAGTGGTACTGTTTGCCTTATCTCAACCTGCTGGCAATGTAGCTGCAGCTTGTGGTTTCTGTTATTAATATAAATCCATTGTACAGCAGTTTTACAGTATAGTAGCTGAAGGCTCATTCAAGAAGATCTGTTCTATGCTCCAACATTTCTGCTTGTTGGCAGTATGAATAGAGGGAAGGAGAATTACCCTTTTATTACAAAGTTATGCCAGGAAAAGACTGAGGCAACTATCATTTAAAAATAAAAATCCTTCATTGGAAGGAGTAAAATTTACAGTGTGATTTTTAGTTTTACTTTAAATGTGCATGGAAGGATGGTATGTGTCTGAAGAACAGTAGAAGTTGAACTGCAGGGGATGAATCTAGAATCTAGGTCAGTTTCAAATTCTTTGAATTCACTACAAATCACTCTGGATTTGCCCTTGTTTCCCTGCTTGGACATGGAGAATAACTTCTATTCTTTCAGGGACGATGTCAACCAATCAAAAGCATACTCAAAAAAATTATTTGTAATCATTTTGAGTTATACCATGTTGAGGTATTCCTCTGATGCCTGTGACATGAAATTTCAGACGAGGCCTAATAATTTGGGTTTTTTTCACATTCAACAAAAACGTATTTTAATTTGTGTGAGGTAATAACAATCATTGCAAGGTGAGATGTTTCCTTCTTGGGATATGTTTGTCCTGCAGCAAGTATAGGCATTTGGACTTTTAAGCTAAGAAATAATAACATTCAGAATTCATCTGCTCTAATAGAACTTCAAAAATTAATCACAGTAATCCATTCCGTGCATGTAGAAAATAGTAAGACTCCATCTAGATAAAATCTTTTCAACATTTATGCTGAAAAGGATGTATATATTACAGATTTACAGCTTTGTGATACAGTACCATTTTAGAAGAGTACTTGAAGGACTCTTCCAAAATTTGAAGCCATTTCTTGACAGTTTGTGCCATATGTTGATGATAGTCCAAATGCTATTATGTATTGAAGTCCAGTAACTGCACTTTAATTAATAATGGGTGATAAAAAAATCCCGATTTCTATGCTCAGTTGTCTAAATCCTTATTATGTGGTACTTTTGTGACTCAACAGTCTGCCATCTTAGGCTATTGTACATCCAGGCAAGTACTGTCATGTGTCCTTATGGGGTTTTGGGGGTTTGCTTGGTTTTGTTTGCTTTGTTTTAGTCTGAGAACATGTGTTCTTTCATTGCTATTGTAAAATCACATCGAGAATACTTCCTAGAAGTCAATTTAGGCAAGGTTTGAGGAAAAACAGGCATTTAATAGGGTTAAAGAAAATTAGCTGTCTTACTGGTTGGGGCAGAGCAAACACTGCTGCAGTATTTTACAGGTGACTTTCCAATCCTCTTCCTCACCCTTCTGTGTATACATGTTTTCACCCTTAAGAGGATGAGGCTTTGGTTCTCAAAGGTTGCTGGCATAGGTATTTATAACTCTTTGAGAAATACAAAGCTTTTGGGATTTTCTGACAGCAGGGTTGGATGGGATGGGCTGAGCCAATTTAGGGTCTTCCTCTGGCTAAGAGGGACGTTAGTGCTTATTTTTACTAAACTGACAGAAGTCTGCAAAACCAGCTAATCTTCTGGTGATGTTCAGTAACCTGAGTCTTCCTAGGTGGGAATGAGATGATCAGGAGAGCTCATCTGAAACACTCCATGGGATCCCATCTGTGGGGGGAAGGGAAGTGGGTAGAATAGTCTATTCCAAAGGCACAGAGTCTTCTAGTTTGTATCTTGTTTCTTGTAACCATGCTACAGACAGTGGTTATGTTTGACAGTAGCGCTGTCTAAACTGGCTTAAATAGTCCCCTCTGTTCAAGCACAACTATGTGTGGCAGCTGGGTGAATCAGTTCCCTGACTAGACCTGACTGGAAAACAATTTTTTTTTTTTCTTTTTGGCTATAACATCTGCAGAGGAAGAAGAGGCACAGAGAGTGAGGAATTGTCACACATGCAAAAATATATCTTTCACTGAGTAGGTGTTAGTTTTTGTGTGCTTCATGTTCATTGCAGAAGTAGGAAGGTTGAAGCAATCTCCCTCTTCGTGGTCTGTCCCTGATAATGAACTGTGGGCTTTGCTTTCCTAACCAGTTTCTCTTTAATAAAGTTGCAGCTTTATACCTCCTCTCCTCGTATCTCTGCAGGCCTCTGGGGTTTCTCATTTCTCTCTGATGAATCTATATGGCCATTTTGGGAAATGAGAGCTTCAGTGTCTTTCTTTTTCTCTTGAAGAATGCCTTACTGTTATTTCTCTGGATATCTTTGAGTCATTTACCTTTTTCCTCAGATTTAGTTCACCTTGTATGTTGTATGTAGTATCATGTGCTCTTTATGGTGAGTTGACGAAAATATTGAACTCTCAAAGCTAAGTAGGAGATCTGAGTTACACATCAATGCTGCTGACACATGAAAGATGAAGTAGAGGTTATGGTTTTGCAACATTTCTGTGGGACACCAGTTCCTCTATGGTAAAATTGCTACTAGATGATGTCTCCATGTGTTTTTTTCCACTGTTCCTACAGAGAAGAGAAAGGATGGTACTCCTCTTGCATTTTCTAGGAGGGGTGGCAAAGTGGCTGCACAGGGAAGACTTGCAGGAAGACAAAGGATATTCCTTATGCCCTGAGGACCATGATATTTTATGGGAGGGAGTAGAGGGGGAGAAAAGAGGACTGGACAAGAGCCTAGTATTCATTAACAAAGGAAGCTTTCAGAAGCTGAATCCAGCAGCATGGAAAGACATCAGAGGCCACCAGACAATCTTAACTCTTGAGCTGAGTTTACTAATGAAAACTTTCCTGGTTATCTTTGATTACTTTTTGCATGCACCTATAGTACAGGTGTTTCACTGTGTAACTGGAGAGGCAAGTCCATCTAATGTCCTTTGCCCTCTGCTGCTGCAGGAGTGGTGGTCGTTTTGAAAATGGTTTAACTGTCAGAATAAGAAGAGGAACAGGTAGTCAATAGTCAGAGTTCTTAATTTCTTTATTTCTTTTTTGTTGGTTGCCCTAACAAAAGGATGTGAAAGCTTCAGCCCACAGCCTGTAGTTCCCTGCTCTTAATACTTCAAGGCTGGTTCTTAGTGCTGAGGCTCCTGTGCTTGTGGTGGTGTCTGTAATAAGTCTGTAGCAATGTGCTGTTTGGTTCCCTTTGCTGCTGTGTTTGTGTAACAGGAGGCAGCTTGCTATGTTACCTGTGTAATAAACTTTTGAGTTCAGCCTGCAGCCTTGCAAGGACAGGTTACACCTGCAGCTGTTAAACTCTCCACAGAGATTCATGTACACCAAGCTCTTTGGTGGTCTGCTTGTGCTTAATGTGCTGACTAACTTGCAGGTCAGTTTTGAAACTTTGTCGCAGATTAGTCAGAGTAATGGAGTTTTGTGCTTGTGCACTTCATGTGGAGAGTCTTGTGATCAGAAGAGCCCTCTCAGCCTGTGCCATGTTTCCTGTAGTCTTGGGCTTCTAGAGAAATATTTTTATATATTTGAATGGAGAAAATAGATTTACTTTGGTTTAAACAGCAACCTGACTTCTTGCCTTCTTTGGGAGTTATTTGGTCCTCATTATGAACAAGTTGAAGTTAAGCTAGTGTTACAGCAGACCTTTGTCTGAAGTTTGGTCATCTCCTGGATTAAGGTCTGTCATTGTGACAAAAATGAGGAGAGCTGCTGTCTAGGTGATGCTTTATCAGGGACTTCAGATGTGTTTCTGAGACCATGCATAAAGAAAATTTTTGCAGAAGTGGATGCTTAACTTCCATTTCACTCTGCAAAAGCAAGAGAATAGGAAAGCATGGGGGTAATTTCCTTTTCTGATCTAAACAAACTTAAAAGCAATCTTAAAGTGGCGATTCCATTTACATCCTTCAGAATAGGAGGAGCATTGCTACCTTATACCTAGCTTTCTCTCCTATTTTAAAGTCATTAGTGAAACTTAAGTTTATATGATAGCAGAATCTCTCTTCTGGGGTTTCTCTCAAGGGTCTTACTTTTATCTTATGAAGAAAAAAAAAAATCTGACAGTGTTCACTTCCAAACGAGCATTGAAAAACTTTTCTTAAAAAAAAACTACTGCACTTTTGTGTCAGCGATCATTTCTTGATCTAATTGTCCTTTTTGGTAAGTAAGAGGAGTGTTCCTTGCTGGTTTTAAATGCCCTTTGGAAAAGTTATGCTCTTATTCATCTGGAAGTTGAAAGTTTCAGTTACCTTAGTGGTTATTCTTTATCTGCATGCTGTACCTTACT
Organism: Vidua macroura; assembly: GCF_024509145.1. Taxonomy (NCBI): domain Eukaryota; kingdom Metazoa; phylum Chordata; class Aves; order Passeriformes; family Viduidae; genus Vidua; species Vidua macroura. The sequence continues at coordinate 13,964,068 of NC_071578.1, forward strand.
ATCTTTCAAAATATTACAAGATTAAGAAAAGGATGAAGACATGTGAGGGAACATATTGCAGAATGTGTTGTGTAAGACAAGTGCACTGAGTCTTTGTCAAAACGAAGTGTCAAAGTCTCTTGAAGGGGGAAAAAGTAGTTTTTTCCCTAAAATATTTCCCATGAATGTTTAGTTTATTCTAACTTATACTTGGTGGGCAAAATTGTATCAAGTATAACACTAAATTTGGTATTTCTGGTTAAATGCCTAACTACTGCCCACACATTTCTCTTGGTTTTTTTATGCTTTTCTATCATCCTTGTCAATCCTGTGCATTCATACAAAATAAGAAAAACATAATAATCTGTAACTGTACAGTAAGATGCTATGAGAACCTAGTTCTTGTATCTTACAGGAGTATTTTTGTAAACTCACAAAATCTAATGCCTTGGTCTTGCCTCTGCAGTTTTTCTTGAGTGATTTACAGTCATTTGGGAATGAATGGCTTTAGTGCTCAGTTGACACAGGCCATGCAGAGGTCCATTTTGCATATGATTTTTTGAATTCAGCAGAGATGCTGCATTTATTTCTTGAACAACCCTAAAGTACTGAGAGAGCTGTGTTTTGCCAGAGCTCTCTTAAAACAGTGTTTTTCAATCTGAAGTTGGCAAGAAGCAACTATGGAAAAACAAGGCTATTGCCAGTAGTTTAAATTGTGTGGCATTTTTATGCTTTTCGGGATTCCACAACTTAAAAATTACTGCTCGAAATGATTTGTAAATGAGGGCTATTTTTCCTTTCCAAAGTGGCTGTAGGTGTTAACGAGTATGAGCTGATACTTAGTGATCTATTAGATTAGTATTGATTTTTATCTTTCCTTCTTCTTATACTTAGCTATTTAAAAGTATATTTTATCCAAAAATGGATATCATGGAGGATACTAAGTCTGGAAAACTTCAGTTTGAAAGCTGACTCCTGAGAAAAGGTTAGAGTGGTGTTTAGTAGGTCTGTTTACAGAACTGCACTCTGTGAATGTAGAGCTTCTGCATTTTCCCTTCCAAGAATCTTGCTATGAAGGCCAAACTACTGCTAGTGTGTGTTAGATCTAAAGATTTCATTGCATTCCTCCCTTACACGGTTGTGAAAGGAACTTTAAATATGCAGGCTTGAGCGTAAACTGACATAGTCTCCATGCAGCGCATTGGCAGATGCCCTGAAACAACAGGTAAACTGCCTTTCGGGTCTCAAGAGGACATGGATTTATTTATTTTAATGACTAGAAGGCATTTGAAGTATAGGATGGACGCTAAGCTGTTTGGTAATCCCTTAGTGCACTGCTGTTCTGGGTATCAAAACCCAAATAGTCTCCACCCTGGCTACTGTCCACCTGACTTTTTTTGCTAGAACCATAGCTGAGGTCACAGTTTGAGCATGCTAACAGTACAAAATTGAATAGAGTTCAGAGGTTACTCTGCTCAACAAGTTACTCAGTTTTAAAATAGATTAAAATTTGACTTTGTATGTTAAAGATGTTGCAGAACTGCAGTTGACTTTGCCATGAAGGCTGCACTCCTTTCCTATGACAGATTGATTCTTGTTCTTAAATCATCTGTTTGCCTGTGACTAATCTTGAATTTGTATCTTTCTGCTGCTTGTACTTTGAAGTGAATTCTGTGCTCCAAATAAGAACAGCAGACAGGACTTTACGTTTTCTCAACTCCTTGTAGCCCAAGGACTGCTCCTGGCCCTAGGGTAGGAAATGCCTTACACAGCTTGGTATATAATGGGAGGTGCTTGAGAGGAAGGCAAGAAGTCGATCACAGCTGCTTTGGTCTATACTTACTGGCATGGTGATGAACTTTAGCAGCTAAATGCGCTTGTGATGACACCTCAGAAACTTCAGAAAGTAAGCAGTTATTTTTGGAAACTTTTTTCCCCTCAGGACTAAAACTACTAAACCTACTTAAAAAAAAAAAGTCTACGCAAAAGCACTTTTTTCCCAAGAAATCGACACCTTCTGCTTATCATGTTTGTGGGCATTTCAGCATCCCAACCTTATATCCCTCTTGATGTTTCTTCTTGTATTTCTAGTGTCTGAAAGTTGGAGGGCTTTCCATTGCTGTAAGGGAAGAAGAGAAGTTAGTTCCTATTCAGTTAGGGGAAAGAGATAAGCAATCCTCTGATCTCATCTTTAAGGCAGATGGATCTTTGCTCTCAGCATGCCATGGTGCTGCCTAGGGGAGTCTTCATGATTCCGCTGGTAAGCAGCAAACAGAGCTAATTTCTGAGTTGGTTTGTACTAGCAGGCTTGAAGGGTTAAGGGTGCTGAATTTATTGTGCAGTTTTGAGAGTCTGTTGGTGGTGTCAAAAATTTCTCTAATAAATAAATAAATCATGCTCTGAACACTGTTTGCTGCCCTGTAGTTTTGCTGGTGTAGCTCTATTTGGTCCAGTTTTAAGCTGGGTTGTGAAGACAAGGTTTAATAAGCCTTGGCTCTAATGAGAAATCTCAGGTTAGTGTGAACAGAGGCTATGGGACCTTAGCTGTGAGTGGGCCAGAATGAGAGCCATGGATGTGGGTGTGTGGAGGAATCCCTGTCAGGGATGTCCTTACCTCTGAGCTAGGAACCGTCTGTTCTCAGTGACAGTGAAAGGACACCAGTGCCTGCAGGAGCACCTCGTGGCTATGTGTGACAAGTGAGGCTCTCCTGAGGATTAATTCCTGCTTTCTGTCAGCATGGCAGCCAGCGTGTAAATGTGCTTTGGCTGTAGTGCAATAACTGCCTCACCCTCTGCTGTCAGTCCACACTCCTGTAGGGCTGGGGTCTAAAGCAGCTTGAGTCAGGTGGTCTTAGGACATTGATCTCTTGCTTCAGATGACCTCACAGAAGGTCATAAACTTCCTGTTGTTTTCAAAATGACATGTAAAATACTTGTCTGTGGGCTTTCAAACACCTTGCTATGGCATTGTTTAATGCTTCTCCCTGCTAGTTTTTTTTTGAGGGGAGGTGGAGATGAAAATGAACTAACAGGACATCATAGCATTGAAATATCCTAAGAGTTTTTCTTGGAACCAGTGAAGGAAAATGAATGTATCCTCAAAACTAGGTCTCTTGAAAATCCAGCTTTAGCATAAATGAGGATGCTTCACAAAGAATGCTTTTTGAAAAGGAGATGATGAGCTTTAATAGCTGTGTAAAGACTAAAGTTTCCCAAATACATCTTAAAGCATTTTTGGGGAATGGTCAAAATATTTCCCACTATAGAGAAAAAACAGTTCCAGGTAACTAACTACCTGATCTTCCCATCAAAGAGAAAAGTGTATTCTTTTGAAGCCTTTGCTTATTAAAGTTCTAATGTGAAACTTGAGGGGGCAGTGTTTGGGGAGGCACTGGTGGGACAAGGTAACAGGTTCTGGTGGGTTTGTTTTGGTTTTTTGGTTGGTTGGGGGTTTTTATTTTGTTTTGGTTTCGTTTTGTTTTTGTTGTTTTAGGCTTAAAAAGTCAAATGGAAGTCACCATCAAAAAGCTATTCTAAAAACATACTGTTTTCAGTTAAAGATTTAAAGGTTAGGACAGCATAGGGATGTGCCTAGATAGGTTCTCTGAATCTTTTTTTAAAGGAAATTAACAGAAAATGATCCTCAAGAATATCTAATAAAATTACTGTTGGCTTTTGAACTGTGAGTTATTCTTTGTCCAGAATGAAGTTAAACATTATGCTATTTTTTAAACTGTATTGCATGACATTAAGCAACTTTCTAGAGGGTCAGATTTCTGAAAAGGCATGAAATTACTCTATTTGCAATATCACTCTTTTGGTGAAAAATATTGAAATGTATTAATTAAGTTTATATACCCTAGAAGTGATGTTCAGTGTTTGTAGAAGATGCTATAGGAAACATTAAGCAGACTTTTTCCTTTTTAAAATAAAGGAGAGATTATGCTAGAGCAACTGTAATAAAGCATTTCACCCTGATATTGAAGAATCTGCAAGTCCACATTTCGGTCCTTGCCAAACTGCAATTTAGTGTTACATTTAAAGTAGGTACAGGTTTGGGCAGTAACTCCTACCATAATTTCTGAGAAATCACAGTTGTTTGTCTTTTAACGTAAATGAGCAGTATGGGAGAGTATAGTTGTTTAATGCTGACCAGTATATAAGATTATTCAGGAAACATTTTGGTTCCACCACTGGTGAACAGAATACGTGTCCAAGTGATGCATAGCAGTAAAAGTGAATTTCTGTATAAAAACACAGGTCATGGTTGCACAGCAGTTTTTACTTTCATATAGATTTAAAATGCTGCAGGAGAAGGGTGATCATACCACTCCCTTTGTGCCACTGCCCTCACTTTGTGTAAATGCGCGCTGGGTTGGATCAGGAAACTGATCCCTGAGCCATCTTGTTGTGTTACTGTGCAAATGTGAGATGAGTGAGCATCTGGGGGGATGGGGAGGATGAGTGGGATCAGCTCTTTCAGTGGAGAGGTGGATTTATCACGGATTAAAATGCCAGGTGATCAGTAATCATAGCTTCAAAACATTGAAGACATGCTGCAGAATGAACTTCCCTGTTACAGTAACCTTCAGTTTGCAGTAATCTGTCTTGTAGTGACTTGGGATGAGTGAATTGTGGAATTTTGAGTTTTCTTACTCTGCTTCTCATAGTTAACAATTTTTGTATAGTATATTTTGCAGTCATACATTTTGCATGCATTTTACTGCTGTTTAATTTTTATCACCCTCCTTTAATGCACTTGAGTCAGGCAAGCCTCATTTTACTCTTGATGCTGCCTTATTAGTCAAAGTGCCTTAAGTTGCAGTAAGTCTTGAGCAGATAAAGATCTTTATCCAATATGTTTGTTTTTCATAAAATTAACAGGAAGTTACAGAGAAACTCATGCTGTAATTGGGACATTACGGTCATCACTAGTTAGCAAAAAGTGGTTTTCAGGGAGAAACCAGCTGACTCTATCTTTATATCCCCTAGTAGTCATTCTCCTAGGTATTTCCTTGTTCTGGTTCCTTTGAAATAATGGTAGTCTAAATTCTCCTTCTGAACTAGAGTCAACACATTTTTGAATGTTGGCCTAAAGGAAGGGATTCTCTTTACCTCTTTGGGTAATCTGTGTATTTGGGCTTTAACAAAATGACAACAATCTCTGCTAGGGTACCTTACACCTTAGGTTTATAATGTCAACTAGGGAGATGGGCCAGTGCTGAAACAGCTTGTTTGGGGTCAGTGTTCTCCCAAAGAGCAGGGGCAGTGGGTTTCTAGCCTCTAGAACCTCCTGGAGCTCAACCCCTCATTACACCAGACTTTAGAGCATTCTTGGTCTAGTGCAGTATCTTCCATTTTCAGTGAAAACAGTCCTTGCCACGGAGGGATGCATAGGTTTGGACTGGGCTTTTTATGTGGTCAGCCAGTCAGGATGCATATTCAGCACTGGTTTAGGGATTTTGTGTTAAGACAAGGTTTAAAACTCTCATAGGGCTTGCTTCTAAATGGGCGTCATTAGGGAGAAAAAGCAGGTAGAGCTAAGGGCAGTTAGCTCTTGTGCTGAGTTCATCTGCGATTCATCAGCCAGCAACTCCTGATGGCTGACCAAGAAGTATGACAGGGCTGTGTCCGACCAGCCCTCTGTTCATGAGAGGGAACTGGAGCAAGAACCAGACCCTGGTAACACCTTTCTGCTCATTCAGCAGTGGGTCCCATTGCCTTCCATAAGAGCTGTGTGATCTGTGTGCTGCTGGCCTCTCCTACAGGAGCATGGGTCTGTCCTGCTCCTGTGTGTCTCACCTGTTCTCTGAAGCACACTGTGCCAAAACCTGTGGACCATGGAATATTGTTGACTCTATCTCCTTCCTGTTTTAATAGGCCTTGATTTTCCAGCATTTTTACTGTACCATGCATCTCACATGGTTTTCATTTGCAAGGAGTCCAGTGCAGTTATACATCTGACAAACTGGAGTAATTGCATGCTGTTCTTTAACAGACAATTAAGCAGCAGCTACGCTTCTACTTCTGAAAAGAGGCTTTCTGTGATTTGCTGGCAATGCTTTTCGTTGATGGCATTGTTTAAGTCATCTCCTTGTATTGCCACTTACACTTTTGCCCTTATTGGAATTGGGATTCTGGGTTAGTTAAACCTTTGTCTTAACACAGAACACCCATTCTCATGGAAGGTGAACTTATAGAAGTTACTGCTTAAAAAAAAAGAGAGAAGTGAGGGGTGTGTGTGCAAAACCACTTATCCTTTCTGCAGTCTCATGAACTTCTAGCAGTGTAACTGATGCAGTGTAGGAGTAGGACTGAGTGATGGAGTAGAGAAGGAAAGAGCTGCAAAACCTGCTGTTGCTACTGCTCCAGAGACTGTGCTTTGAATCTGTAAAGTGATTAGACTTTGCCTCTATGAATCTTGCCTCATGCTAGCACTGAACTTTTAAAAAGGGCAAAAGATTACAGAGATAGTTTGCTAGTGTCCTCTGGTACAAAATCAGAGATTAATTTTTGTTATATCTGAAGCCTTGCATCTTCCTGAAATACACTGAGTTCTTCAATGAGATTATGTGATTCTTGGTTCTGTACTGTCTTTATAGTTTGAACTAATTTAAAACCTAAGCTATGTTTCATGTACCTTTGGCTTGAGGGATACCTGGCAACATGTTGTTTAAATCTCCATTGAAATATGCAGGGCTAACCAATTTCTGTCACAGATGAGGCAAGCTGGTAGGAGCTGTTTTGTTCTTGCCATCACACCACAAGCAGCAGCTGAAGATGTGATTAGGATGACTTATTTCAGAAATCACATAGCTTAGCAGTTGTCAAGAAGAGGGAAAACCTCCAGTCTCCTGTTTGCTTGTGATGATGGGATGTATAAACTGGAGCATAAGTCTCCATGCTGGAACTTCTCCTAATATTCAGCAATATGATAGGCAGGTAAAATGTGGTAAAATGTTGAACCTTTTGGTTTGGGATGTTGTTTTTTTTTGTTTTGTTTTGGTTTTTTTGTTTTGGTTTTTTTTTTTTTTTTTTTTTTTCTCTGTGGACTGCCATGAGTACATGGTTGCCTCATGGAACCCTTGTTACCAAGGGAAACAAATTCTGTAAAATTAGCCTATTTTGTTAATTTGGGAATGAATCAGAATAAATGGTTCTTAGTTTGTGTCTAGAAATATTTCTTAGAAACAGACTTGACAATCCTTGAAGATGTATGCTGGTTACTGTAACTTTTACATTTACATTTGTCTGCTGTGGGTGGGGAGTCTCTTGTAGCCTTTCTAAAGGCAGAGTCCATGCTTTCCTCCTGTTATCTTTACTATTAAAGCTGGATAGTGCTGGCATCTGCCTTGATGGATGAGTAGATGTCATTCTTGGGAAAAGTAAATTTAAGGCAAAAGTAAATGGTGAAGGATTTTTTTTTTAAATTCTTCTTTTTAGTAGTTGAACTAGCTGTTTTGGTTTATTTTCTCAAGGACCACAGGAATAAATCTGAACAATGCAAGGTTGAGTTGCACCTGTAAAAATGGATTCGTTTTCTTAGCTTCCTCCTGTTCTGCACAAAGCCACAAGCAGCAGAAGTACTGGAAGAGCCTGCTGCGTAGGCTTATGCTAACCGTATGTTAACTTTGCTTAAAAAAATTAAACCCTACCTCCTGCAGAACTTGATTTGCCATTGAGAAGAGCTTTCTACTTGCTGGGCATGAAGGGGAATTTTTCAGTCCCTGGCAATTGTGCAGAGATGGCTATTGTTATTGGCTCAAAGACTGTAGAAAGAACTTTAATTTCCCTGCTCTGTTTGGTGCCTCTGCAACTCCAGACTGTCTTTCAATGCAGATATTTAGCTGACTGTCCACTGTTGCTGCTTCTAGGTTCCTTTCATTTTGCATTTTATTCTGCTATCCTTGTGGTTCTTCTACATTGAGGGTTTGGAGTTATTTTTTCATGAGGTGTTTTTGTTTCCAAAGTAATTCTGTTTTTTCTCTGGGTCATTTATGTATTTGTCTTCACTAATGTTTGCAACATCTCCAAACATAGTATCCTCTGTGAATTTAACTAACGTGCTGTTTACCCTTTCTTCCAGATCCAGTTTCTGATCCTACTTCCACATTTGGGAGTATGCAAGGGACAAACACATCTCTTTGCGTAGCTTGACTGGATATCCCAAGACTAGGATGTTAGTATATTTAAACATTTTTTTTGCATTAAAATGTTGCCAGTATCTTAATTGCACATAGACTATTATTTCTTAAATGTAATTAATTTTATTGGCATTATGCATATTCAGAAGCTTGCTGGTAAAAACATTCTGCAGTCTGACTAGTGCTTATTGGTGACTTTAAAATGGGTGCAGGAGTAAAAAGAATTTCAGGGTTGCTTTTTAAATGAGCTTATTTAGTGTTACAGCTTTAGCACTCATTCTTGAGTGTTGGCTCTTTGTGTAATAAGATTAACTGTAGGTTAATCCATGAACATATAAAATTTTTAGACTATGTTCAAGATAGTTATGAAAGACCATTTCAGACTTCTGAATGCATGGAGATTTTTAAATACTTGAAATAGTCAAATATCTACAGAAATACTTGTATCAAATAAGTGTTAACAAAACCCAAAATTGCACACTGAAGTCTTCTTCGATTCCCTGCATTGCAGGTCATATTATTATTCTGGGACTTGTAAGGAGCCAGTTGTCTGGAAGAATAAGCCCTATGCTAAACTATTTTTGCAGATTTGATAATGCAGCTTTCTTAAAAATGTGTTTTGTGATTGTATCACTACTACAAAATGAGGTATTGCATGTTTTCTGTTATGTAAATAATTGTATGGAAATAATTAGCAATTCAAAGACAAAGTCAGCATTAAACTATGTGCTGTTTTGAAAAATGTTGGGTCTTTGACTTGGCTTCTCTTGGGAGTGTTCCATGTGTTCAACTACTGCTGTATTTAATTGAATTACTTATTGAACACTAATATAAGCAAGAATTTAAAATACTGAAGTCACTAGGATGCTGAATACAGTGTTCATTGTGGAGCTGTGGATTTTGCAGGTTCATTTCCAGCTTTAGTTTTCCAGTGTTCTGTTATTTTTCCCCTGTAAATAAAAGGAAGCTTCTCTTCATGAGGTTTGAATTTCTTTTGTTAAAACTGCTGCTGACCTTCTTGGCTGTGATTTTACAGTGATTAGATATAGTTTCTCTGCTTGGATTTTAATTGGTACTGTTCAGCTCTGTACATGGGTTATAAATCCAGGTAAAATTGCAATTCTTCTTTAGCTTGGCTACTTTGGCAAAAGAAGTTGTTCTGCAACACTTGTTCTAGTATACCCCTGCATTTTGTTTTAGTGTCTGATTTCCTTCACTAATACCTCTGGTGTTATTGCTGTGGTTTTATAGAAAAGTGTGTTTTGGTCGCTACAATGTGTTCTAGAAGTTTAATATTCCTTGAACTTGGAAATATTTATGGTGTCAAAGATAACTTTTTCGAAAAGTTTGCTATATTTTAAATAATTTTCAGTGTACTTAAGATATAAATTTATGGTAGTGGAGAGCAGGGCACTCACATGAAGTAGTTATTAATGCTTCTTGCACACGCAGTCATCAGTAATTTACTGTTCCCTCTTTATGCCATACTTTGTGCATTACGCGTGCATGATAGTCTTTTTCTTTTAGAGAAACTTATGTATGAAAAATTATGTAGGGGAAGAAATGACTTTAAGGGAAGATATTTACAAAGTGTCATAGACATCACAAACATTGAATAGTTGTTAGTGCTACTGTAGACTTTTAATCCCTTAGGATCAGATGATTAGGGTGTAGCCTGCAGAAGCTCAGTTTGCATCAAATTCCTTTGCTGTTTATATGGCTGTACTGCTGGCATTTCCTAGCTGTGGATTAGGAAATCCATTTCTGAGATTTTGCTCTGAAAGAACAATTAAGAAGTTACAAAAAGAGCTGCTTTGATTATAAGTGGACAGTGATACTGATCTTAAAAGCTGAATCTTCTAGCAAAGCAGCACTCAAAATTGGGAAGGGTTTTTGTTGTTTCTTCTTATAAAGGTTGTACCGGATACTTCAGTTTCTGGTGAATATAGCAATACAACAGAGTGAGCAAGCTTGAAAAGATTTGTGTATAGGTTACCTGGAAAATTTAATTCTGATTTGGAACAAAGGACTAACTTCTGATTTGGAAGGCTGAGTGCTCTCCCAGTGTTTCTTCACTTAGCATCAAAGAATTGTTTTCAGATCTTCTGATCATCCTAGTGATGACAGTGACTACATTCTTTGAAAAGATCTGAGGGAGGTGTAGCAGGTTTACTAAGACCTTTTTACTGAGATACTAAGTGTAAAATTAGAGCAAGACTGGCTGTTGTAGAAGTCTTATCTTCGGATGTCTTATCTTTGTAACTGTTTGTTCTTGACTAGAAACCTGTTATTTGTTTAACTGTTAGCATATCCTGAGATTCTACTGCAACACAGTGACATTGAGAAACTTAGTGTGCAGAAAGTATGGGACTGCTGTCTTCTCTCAAGTTCAGATCACAAAGGATGCTTTGAAGCAAAGAACTTCAACTAGATTGGAAACAAATGTGTGAGGGTATAGGGTGGCCTCAACCAAAGTACAGTGGATTAAACATTTGACTAAAGAAGGCCAATTATATATGCTATATTTCAGGAATTCCAGAAGGTCTAGAATAAATGAGATGGAGAAGACAGCAGTGTCAAAAAGCTGCACATAACTGCTTGGTTTGAGGAAGACTTAAAGATGATGATAGGAGCTGAAATTACTATGTATATAACTCAGGTGCACTATAAGCTGTTAAATATACCATTGGACACAAAATTCACTGTAGCTATCCAGAAAAGGTACTTGGGAATAACTTTGAAATACTGAATGGGCATAATGAAATCTGTGTTCTTTATCATGTTACTTTTGCATCAACCAAATCCCAAGGGATCTTTTCTGGCTATGATCTTCTCTTCTGATCTAGGAATTATTTCAGGTATCTGTCTTTAATCTGAATAAGGGAAAGGCAGTCTGAGAGAGCAAACAGCTAAGTTGGACATATCTTGATTTCTGCAATGTTGTTTATGATGTCCCTCCCCGGTCCTGCCACTTGTTCCTGCTGATGTAACTGGACTAGGCCAGGAAATTGTTCCAATCTAGAAAAAAGGCAAGCAAAAGTGATTTTTTTTTTTTTTTTTTTATCTTCTGTATGTTCATATGTAGTAATTTATATTTCCAATCAAAAGTGTAATTAGAAATGCTGATGGTTAAGCAGTCTGAGCTCAGCTTACAGAATTGGTGATATGTGTCTGAGACTAAAGGGTTAGTAAGACTCCAAGGGTTGCAACATGAAATGATGGTAGACATTGTGACATCAAAAGTGAGAGAAAGATTTACCAGTCACTTGCTCTTTGGGAAAATTTCACTAAACCCCAAAGGTCAAGCTTTTTTACAGCTATTTACTGTGGATTTCTGGCATCTGAGTGTAGTTATTTTTTTAGAAAAGGTTTACTGTTCCTCATCTATACTGAGTAATGTTCCATCACATCTGGCAATTTCAGTTCCCGCAGTTAATTTCAGCACCAAATGGTTTTTCTGCTGTAACATTTTGTTACAAAGTTGCTAGCACCGGTGCTGATGCTTTTCTGTTTCCAGACGAATGTCAGGGCTTGCAGCTTCTTTAGAGCATAGGCATAACCTGAAGGGTGACTGAAGGACAGTTTAAGAATATTTCTGTTAGTATTTGGTTCTACACAAGAATAACAACAGTAATACAGCTGTATCTTCCTTGCTGTATGCAAGAGTAGTCATGTGCTAACTTTGTACCTTTGTGTTCTTAATACTACTGCTGTGCAAACAGCCATAAAGCTGGAGAAGATTGTTAGGCTTAGTTTTGCTTCCTTTGGGTTTGCACCTTGTGTTGTAGACTCATGGAATAATGCCTCGCTTGATGTATAGTTGCAAGTGTGACTTCAGTGATGACAATTGGTCACTATAACCTGCCCTGTAGCTGGTATGAATTCCGTGTCTTTCTGTGTTAAGATACTCCTCTGTGTGAGTTGATTTGTTTTCAGGGTTTTTGTTTAAGGTATATAACCTGTGACTCCCTGGCCTGCTTTCATTTACCCTTTCATTTTTGTGTAGCTGCCTGTATCACCTTCTGATTTTGCCTAGATCGTCCTTCCTTTTGAGACAGAACTGAGCCATCCATCTGAAAAGGCTAAGGATACTTTTGTAGCATTTCTGGAAAGCCTTCTCAAAACATCACATGCTTCATATTCCCTATAGTCATGATTCAGCTTTCTTTCCATAACCTAGAGCTTTTTTTGCTTTTGTTAGCTTCTTAATCAGAATATAGATATACTCACTGGTGTAGTGAAAGAATCACTTGACTTAATAGTGTTGTATCATTGCATACCACAAGATTTTTCAGGATGCTGTGAGGTAGCTGGAGTCAAGGTGTACTGTTCATTGAGGCAATTATGTAATGGCTTATTGTGGAGGTTCATTTTACACCAGAGAGACTTACAATCACAAATAACAGAGTAAAAATGCTCTTGGCAATTTTTACCTTACAGGTAAGCTCAGGATATTCACCTCTCAACTCAGAAATGTTCAATTGTTTTCATGGGTCTATTCATTGAAGGTCATCAGATTTTCAATGATTGGTGATATAATTATGTTTAGTTTCCTAAACAGAATCATGTTTTCATTCCCATTTGCCGATTACTGAATAAATCTGAAAAATCTCTGTAGAGATGGTGGAAGGGATATCTATAACTTGAGAGCTGAAAGAAAAGAATAATGTATTCAGTTAATTCAGTAATGAATCATGGTATAAATGACCTCTTGTGGTAAAGTAGTTGAAACTGAATCACACTGCAGGAGTTTTCTAGATCACAGCTGTGGTTTGGTAGATGCTTTTTCTGCTGGCAGTCCATGTTTAAGTGGATTCAGCAGCTTGTACCAACTGTTTCTGGGCTGATTTTTTACCTTTGAATTATTTCAATTAACGTGGTTTCAGTAGATGACTGTGTTGCAGACAGAGAACAATGTCAGGCAAGACTGAATTGCTGAGGGAAGGCAACCCTCTTCAAACAGGACAGTTGTGGAGTATGAAATGTGGCTCATATCTCAGCTAGTTCAGCTCATCCTCTAATGCTTCTGGACTATGCCAATGTCTCTTGAGGTTGGGATGAAAACCACTGGTGTCCTGTGCTTCCACATAGACAGCTTCTGTGGGAGAGGGAGGGTTCTTCTGTGGTTTAGACTGACTTGGACCTCTGCTGTACCTGCTTGTGGCAAGTTGTTCTGATAGCACACCTGGCCTGCTCTGTGATACGAGCATTACTGTGGCCATGAAATAAAGCGGAGCAGAGAATTGATGCTGCTGGAAATCCTATCTTTTCCGTGGGAGGCATTTTCCAGGTAGATCAATTTCATCTACTGCAAGGCTATTTTTAAGTTTGTGCCTTAGGAGCATGGGACATGGGGATAAACAGTGGTTTATCCCCATGAATGCCACCTTACCTTTGCTTGGGAGTGAAGCATTAACTGATTGTCTCCAATGGGAAAAAAGTTTCAAGGTTTTTATTTTGCTGCAATAAGTAATGCAACACGGTTAAAAATAAAAAAAAATAGCCTCAAGTTTGAGAAATGTTTGGGTCTTCGTAATTTGGCCCATGATGATTTGTGCTAGTGTGCATTCTCATTCTTGAGCTATTTGACTCTTCTAATCTGTTTGTAAACTTCCTAGCTAGTTCTTACAGTTTCTTATCAGTGAAAGTTGTACCTGGTTGCCTGCTGGAACTCCGTGCCTGGAGGTTGAACAAATAAGAGCACTGACTTTGAACTGAGAAACTGAAAAGCAAATCTCACTTCAATTTTTATTTTAAAAATTTGTATGTTTCGATTTTAGTTTAATTAAGTTATTAAAAAAAAATTAGATCCTATTCTACCATTAAGTAAAATTTATATTTTTAAGGATGCGTAGAAAGTTGGTAGTTACTGAAACTCCTCTGCTGTAATTCTTTGTCATTTTGTGCTGTTGGTATTTTCTGGTTTATTTTCTAAGGTAATAAAATGCAAGTATTTACATGAGAGGATTCCAGTTAGGTCCTGCATTAGTGGTGACTAGCTGTGAAGGAAACCAGTCTCCTGATTTTGAGCTAAAATATAAACCAGAAACCCACAACCCCTGACTTGAACAACTAGCCGGATTAGTGGTGCAGTATCTACTATTTGTAAGATCCTTTCACCCCTGCAAATCCCTATGAAGATTGCAACTCACCCTGCCAGAGCAATTAAGGTATCCTGTGGGGATCTTGAGGCAGCCATTGAAATGTCCTTAACTTTTCTTGAATTTTTCTTCTGAGAGTTTTGATTGGAGATAAGAGGTTTGCATGCCTTTGTGTAAGTCTCTTCTTGATATCAGATCACACACACAAAAATACTCCTCGTGGGAGGGGAGCAGGAGATGATCCATATTTTGCTATACTCTGCACTCTGGCAACAAGCTTTATAACTTGTCACTTCTGATTTTTTGGGGTTGAATTTTCAGTTGTAATCAGTGAAATAACCTGCCAGTTAGAGTGCTAACATTGGATGGAGAGTCTCCTGTCTCCATTTCTTGTACTGTGACACAAGCTGGTAACTTGCTTTGCTTCTCTGTTCTTCCTTGTAGAGCAGAGAGATCTCCCAGTTCTAGGGTATTTGGCAGGGCGCTTTTCTGCTGTGAAGGCAAGTGCATTGCAGCTCTTTAGTAGTTCTGATATGTAGCTGTTATGCTGTCATATTTAACTCATTAAATTTTAAATGCCTTGCTGTGAGTTTGGGATTGCATCAGAGAAAGTGTTCTTAGACTTGGTTCTCAGAGGAAAAGGAATAGCTTGGTTGAGAGGGATGTTTGGAGAGCAGAGTGAGGATGGTCTGCTGCAGCTTCTTAATTAAAATTCCAATGCTAGTTTGTAATTTCTATAAAGTCCTGAAGGATTGATGGTCAGTCAGAAGCACCCCTATTAACAGTTCTTGTAGTTTTTTGCTGCTTTTTTGATTTCTCAGCTTACTGCTGTGGTAAGTTACTGCAACAGTGATGTAGTGGCTGTTTGGCAGAACATGCACCTTGTTCACTTCTTGCTTCTCTACTGGAGATGCTCTTCTATAGTGAATAAATCATTACTCTAAGGCCAAAGAACTATTTTGAGCTCCAAGGGCCTGTTTAGGGACCTCAGGACATGATACTCTGTATTCTGTCTTGAGAACAGAAGGCATTTTGGTGCAAAAAGCTACAGAAGAGCTGTGTGTTGCTATATAGAACTTGGATATATCTGTTCCTTTAAACAGTACCTGTCTTAACATCCTTAGTTCTTTTGTATGCATGTGTCTATATTGCTCTTAAAGAACCAGGTTGATATTTAAGGTCCTCATAATCCTCTGGAGCAGGAATGTCTGCAGTAAGTCCCTGAACAGTGCAGTTTCATTAATAAGAATGGGGAAGCATGAAATTTGAAAAATTGGTTGGGATGTGCAGCTTTTACTTTGTTCCCCAAGAAGCTAAAGCAAAGTTGATTTAACTTGTAGTTGGAGTCCTTAATTGGTCTCTATGAAGATAACGAGATCTCTCACCATAGGTGGATGGGAGTTTCTTTTATTTTGTTGCATGAATAAAAGAATATTCACAACTTATAATTATATGCATGTCATGAGACTTAGTGTATATTAATAACTGTCCTGTGACTTTTTTCCACCTCCCTTGTTGCTTGGTCTTGCTTTTCTATTAAGATGCCTGTGACTGAAACATTCCAGTTTAATAGATTTTTGTCCTGAAAGAGACAGAATTCCCGTGTTACACATAGAGTATAGGATTTTTTTGAATTAATTCCTGCTTCAAATCCCATAGCTGTGGATAAATATAACCAATCTTGACCAGAAAATGTAGGCATGAGAAATCCAGTAAAAACCTGATGTGATGGTGGTGGCTCTTGCTTCAAACTAGTTAATGAGACTCCTAACAAGATGAATCCAAGTGCTAGGGGAGAATGAAAGGGAAATAGATCTCAGCAACCAGCCTATGCTCTCCTAAATAACACCTTCAGAGTCCTAGAGTAGGGAAAATGATGACCCAGTCCTAGGGTGCATGTCTTGTGTCTTCAATTGGACCCTTGTAAAATTAAAGAGTGTCTTATGTCTGGCTGAGTATGATCAGCTTCCAGTTTCAGCTGCTGGATATGGATATGTCTTTGAGAAGCTGTTTTTCCTGTTCCTAGATGTGTGATTTGTGGCTTTCTTCATTCCCCCTACCCCCCTTTCCAAGTAGTGTTTAATTGCATTTGCTTTCGTAAGCAGCCTCTGTGACCTGGGCCTTTTGTTAATTGCTGCTCTTCCTGTCTTTGTAGCTCCAGCAAATTTAGTGACTGCTTTCTTCCAAGTCACTGACTAGGACTGAAATGGCAAATGGCACAGGGCCAAGAGCCAGTACCTGATGGACCTCACTGCCAGTAATTTCTCATTGCCACCAATATTTCAAGAGCTGTCACTTAATTGATTTCTAATGTTTTGTATTTATTTGACTGATTCTTTTTTCCTTTGGTTTGGCTTAGGGTTTTTTTTTTTTTTTAATATCTGGTTTTAGTCAAGATGTGTCAAGCCAGCCCAGAAGTCTAAAAATATTATATCAAACCTGTTGTTATTTAAATTTTAGTTTTGTAAGACTCTAATAAGAATTTCTGTAAGCCCATGTTGATTGACACCATTTTTGCTATCAATTCCTGAGAACTGTTCATTTGTTTTGAAAACCTTTACCAATTTGAGACCCCGCTACCAGCTTGTTTAATGTTGTGACATTTCAAACTGATTTTTTTTTTCCTTTTTTTGAGCCCATTGGGACGTCCACAATATTTCAGGACTTTCTAGAATTAAACACTGCTGCAAATACTCTGAGTAACTCACAGAAAGAAAACCAGCACATATTAAGACAATTAACTTACAAATGTTAGTAACACCACCTTGATAGATTTTGTTGAATAATTATATGCCATTCTGTTGAATGTTTTGTAATATACTATACTCTTACATATATTAGCTAAAAAATCCAATGTGCCTTGGTTTTGATTTTATCTTTGCTTGCTTTTAAGCTGACTGCATCTCCTCTGTGACTTTTACAACATTTCTGAGTTTTGATTTATCTTTTCTGCTCTGAATCTTCCTGTCCATCATCCAACCGCTTGTCTCTTCTTTGTGCTTTTACTCCTAGTCACTTGGGTTTGGGTTTTGTTGGTTTTTAAATTTTTTTTCCCCATTTAGCAGGTCAGGTTCTTTCCTTCATGGTTTTGATGGTTTTTAATATGTTCTTAGATGGTTAAGAAATTTAAAGAAAATATATAGCCAGCTAATGTCTTAAGTGACTTGACTAAATTTCCAGCTTTTTGAAGTTGTCCTTTTAATGTGCAAATTGCTATATATTGGGCTGTTTATTATAAATAAATGCTGGTGAATCACTTGTCTTAATTTCTATTACAACTGGTCAATTGCAGTTGGATTTGATCCTTGTGGATCACTTCCAACTCTGGATATTCTGATTCTCTGGTTCTATGACCTGCTGTACTTAACTACTGGCCTGGGTAGTACTCATTAATTCCATTGAGGTTTAGTTTATAAATTGATATTTACCAATTAAATTAATATGCACAGATGAGGGCTGAGGAGTTGACAACTATGTATGTTGATTTTAATTTTCTGGCCTTGCTATGTTGATTTTTTTTTTTTTGAGTTATTAACAATTTGTGTAATCATGCATTCAGAGCAATTGTAGTCTGTGCTTTTTTACTACCCCCAAAATGATTTGTACCTGTAAGATAAAGTCAAGCTTTACTGCTTTGACTAGATACATATCTAGGGCTGAATTATGTAGTGACTATTCAAAGGTATATTTGAGCTGTGTTGTCTTGAGGGGGAAAAAAGCATTGTTTGACATGCTAGGTTCTGTGTCAATGGCACTCCAGAAATGCATCCCTATCTTTTTCTGAAGATCTTGCATTCCTGTTTTTATAGCAGAGAATGTGTCATTGGCTAATCTGCATTACTAGAGATGGCCAGTGACTTCTCTAAGGCTGTTATCCCAAGGAGCCTGGTACCTACCTAATGATCACAAGGGTTCTCAGTTTTAAGGGAGAAGATGACATGAGGGCCTAACTGGATTTGGTTTTTTCTTTGCAAAGCTTAAATTAAACTATTGTGTTAAATTGTTGTCTTACATCATTAGCCATCAAACTACAATTACAGTTTAAATTTATGACAAAATATTTGGTTACAGATGAGTAAAAATGCCAAGAAAATATGAAAATAAAACTGTTTAGGTGCAGAGACAAAACTAGTGAAAATTGATCATGATGAAGACTGCGTAGTCAAGTTTTTTTCCCCCTCTCTTCTCTTTAGTTTTAATTTCTTTCCTTGCTATCCTTAGCAGAAAAATGGCACATATGTATTCTGATTTTTATCAGAGGATGTTTTAGGGGATGCTTTACTTGTAGAGCTAACTGTTGTGAAATAGGAATAAGTGTGTGACAACCTCTGCATTAAAAAAGTTATTCCACCCTTGCTTCAGTACTAAAGGTTTTCTTTCTTTGTTCTGGGATTTATTTTTTCTAATTCTTGGCTTCCTAGAGAGCCATCTGGAAAAGAGAGATGTTTTACACTTTATATTCAGGGTTTTTTCTTTTTTAATTCAAATATTTTTAAATAAATTCTTATACTAACATCCAAAAAATGTTTTTTATTGGAAAGGTCACCAGTATCATTTGCGAGAGTTAAATATGTGGCTGCTTTGATTGTGAAGAGCATATCAGAGATCTAAATACATCTGATATTGAAAATCTAATCTGATATATAAATAATACTAATTTCTAAAACAGTGGAATTTTCTTTCTCTTTCTTTCTTCTGTTATTCCTGCAACTTTTCCACTGGCTCTGCTCTTCAGCTGCTATGAACTATCAGACGCTGAAATACAGATGATGAAAATATAGAAACTGGAATTTAGCAGAGGGAGCCATGTTAATCTCTGTTCCATTTGAAATGCAGGAAAATATCATCTGCCAAATGGAAAAGGACAATCGGTGGGAAAAGAAATGTTCTTTTCAAGCTTCTAAGAGCAGTGACAATGGAGAGAAAAAATACTATAAAAAGTAGGCAGCTCCTTTTTCAAGATTTTGTTTTCAATGTATTCTGCATGATTAACTGTACACAGTTGCTCTTTTGGAGCCCTGAATGACTGAACACAACATCACAGGGCTTAAACTGCCTTTGCTGCATTGCACTTTGCATTTGGGGGGAATAGAGTTCAGCTTTATGGCAGTTTTACCAGTCTCTAGTATAATTTTTGAATACATTCATACTTCCCTTATTTGCCTTTTTTAATGTCAAACATTGCACATAAGATGTTCTGCTGTTGCTATGCAACTGCTAAATCCAATATTTAATATTAATAAAACCCGAGTGGCATTAGCATCACTCAGAACAGTGGGCTAGCAAACTACCATTGTACAATATCCAAGCTGTAAAACTTGGCAGGGACTTCAGTGTGCAATTGCATGCATAGCAAACTGTGGGGCATGAGTCACTGGCAGTTACTATTAAAAGATTGATGAGTTTGAGTAAAATTTCTGAAGTATTTTGATTTTTATACATATATATAAAATATAAGTTTTGAACAAAAATATCAAGAACAGGGTTGGTTAGCTATTTTCCTTAAGGTTTCATTCCAGAGTCAAATTCTGAGGGTCTCTACCCATATGTTAAAAACATTATAAACTATTCAGCATTATAAACCTATGGGTCAATACCCTGATTCTATTATTTTTCTTCTAGGTCAGGTTGGTCGGCCCTTTCCCACTGTTCCTGCCATTTCCTGAAGCCTGAATTGGCTTTTTTTGGAGGCAGTGCTACTTCTCTGCCTGACAAGGTGCTGTTCAATGGGATGTGTTTCCAGTTTCTCCTCTTCCACCTTGTTCTCTGATTTCTCCTTATTTCTCTTTACTCTTGACTGTTATTTCACCTTTTTTCTTTTTTTGGTTCCTGGTCCTTTCTGAGATTATATTTTTAGTGTTGTACCTCAGCAATGCTTTTGCCATCTAAGTCATGTTGCACCCTGCAGATTCTGTAACATCCTGCATCTGATCGCTGAAGATGTTGGTGCACTGACACTCTTGCTGACACCCAGAGAGGTGAAACACTATTTGTCATTTCCTTTTGAACACTGCTCTCCAAGACATAACTTAGATATTAGATCTGGATGAGGTCAAAATTATTTTAGAATTACCGCTCTTTTGAAGTGTGATAAACTATTTCCTTCATAGTACACGATCATTTAGATTTTGACTGATATCTTAAAGATTGCTGTTTTGGGTAGTTTATCTGTCCCTGATTCACCCATGCAAGTTTCTCTAAATTTAAGACCATATTTTTGTTTCTTAATTTGTTTTTTATTTCTTCTTCTGCCACTCAAAGACTCAAGTAGGAGAAGCTAGAAGCCCCTAGCTGCTTGCAAACTATTCTTAAAGCTATAAAGCAAAAAGTATTGGAGGGGGGAGGGAAGGGCAGACAATATAGTAAGTTATAGTCTTGAATTTTTCTGATCATTCCAATTTTTATACATTTTTATAAGGTGGAGTTTGTCTATCACCCTTAAAGTAACCTTTGTACTTTTCATGCTTACTCTGCTAACCCATCTTCTCACAGTACTGGGTAGTTAATAGCTCTGTAGATTTTTTACCGCCAGCAGGGGGTTAGTGTAATATTGATTGAACTTTTCCAAATAATGGCAGTAATTTTGGTGCACGTTTTCCCTCTTCTGGAATAAACTCAAATTGATTAGATTTGTTTTAAGTGAGGTATAAATCGTGGCAGTGAAGTAAATCGGACTGTGTGTGTCTTGGATGTGGATCTGTGATGGAAATTTCATTCCTTAGTGATATGGCAACTCTGAATCCTTCTCCTTTTAATTTTCTCTCCTCAAAACTGCCATTCTTGAGGAAACACTGATTCTAATGTTTACTGAAATTCAGAAAAGTAACTGAATGCCACTGAGATGGAAGAATGTATATTTTAAGTTGGGAAAATGTACCTTCTTTCAGTTTGGAGGCTTCAATGAGAGTATTCTTATTTGTGTAGAAATTACTCAGTCATGTTGTAGAACCTGCAACTTCCTATGTTCTTTTCAAAATGGTTTATTTCAATGTTGTGATGTTCTTTGTTTTTTAACCTAGCTACTTAGAAAAGTACAGGAGTCAGTGGACTCTAGATTGTGCTATGATTTATCAGTAGTTCAGTCATCACAATTGACCCGTGTATCTTGTAATACTTGGAGAAAACGTGTTGAGCTCTGTTCTTGGAACAGATAAATATAGAACTGCTATTGTGAATATTGTAGTGACGTACTAATCTAGAAAGCTAACAATTCTTTTATTTGCTTTTAGGGTTTGAAAGTATTCTAGAAGGCCTGTTTGGACCCGGATTATTAAAAGATCTCAGTTTGTTTAAAGGTATTCAATCTCTATGTTTGTATCTTGTTCTGCATTTCTAATGACAGAAGCAGCCTCAGCTCTGCCTCTAGAAAATGTGTGTTACCGTGGTGATTTGTGCTTTTTTTTCCCCCTCCCCCAGGCAGTGCTCACAGTTAGTTTCATATTGGCTAAAATTACTAATGAGTGTGCGTTCATCTTTATGTAGCTGGGAGTGTATTTTGCAGTGCTCAGAAAAACAGATTTGTTGTGCATAGATAAAATGTATATAGTTTGGTAATCTGGGGATTTAGAAAAATGGCCGAAATGAAGCCTGAATCCTCAGAAAGCAGGCAAGAATGTTGTGAAACAGGTATTTAATTCAGCATTTCTCTTTTGGCTCCAGTTGTGTCATGGTTTATGAATATGAAGTAATTTGCTATTCTTCTGATTTACAGACTGTGAGCCTGAAGGTGTTTCTGATTGGTCTTTTGATGAAAATTGTCTTTTCTGCTGCCTGAGAAGAGAAAAAGTGAAGGTAACAATACAGATGTGTGAAGCTAGCAGTTGTAGGGGAGGGACAAAGGGAGGGAGTTTGCTGCTCCTAGTTAACTGAATATGGAAAATCTGCAACCTCCTACCCCTTTCTTCTCCTTTGGAAAAAGGTTTTCTGAATTAAAATATGCAAGTTAATGAACAGACTTGCCTCTTTCTCTGCAACTTTTTCTTTGTAGTATGTAATACAGATAGTGGGTTTCTATTTTTTCCCCCGTGCATTACCTCTTTCTGTTTGGTGTTTTTTATTTGTTTTGGGTTTTCTTGAGTTCTTTGTAAGGGATCTTGTTGAGAATCATTAAACCCTCCCCAAGGGAGCCAGACTGTGGCTTGTGCATGTTTGCTACAGTCAGGTGATGGACTTATCTTCTGTATGGAAGTGTGGTCCATTTTAACAATCTAGAATTGTTCTGTGTCTTGGAATCATGGCCCTGTGGGCCATATCCTTTTATTAAAGTGCTCTTCTGCATGGTAGATTTTGTGCTGTGCTTGTTCATAATGAAGTCAAAACCTAAACATGGACAAATCAGGTTTGCCAACACAATAAACTTGCAGTTTATTTTCCTAAGGCGATTATAGTCATATATAAAACAAAAGCTATGGTGCTATACTGATTATTGTTCAGCCCACATATTGAAATTGTGATTGTTCTATAACATAGGAAGGAAGGATCATCTGTCTTGGCAAAACTTCATTTACTGAAATTTGTAACTACTGCTTCTTCCTGCCCAATATAAAACAGCACCAGAATGGATCTCTTTCAACTTAGGAATGAAACAAAAGCACTCTTTCCTCTGCAGCAGCTAAAACGTAGCTGCATGGCTTGTCCATAAAGGAAGTGCCTTGTGGCATTGATATTTGCCATGCTGCCAGTTCATGTGTGTTTCTGTATTACAGCTTTTATTAAGGGAAAAGAGGACGTTTAGGAATGCTTGCATTTAGAACAGATGTAAGTCATAGTTATTTCGTTGAGACTGACAGCAGGTAACATGTATGTATGCTTCTTGTGTAAGGAGTTCTGTCTTTTTTCTTACCTCATCTCATAAAAGGACAAAATCTGGTGTTAAGCACAGCTCTAGTGAAGCCATTGAATTGATTCAGAAATTTATTTTGTGGTGGGTGAGAGACTGGTCATAGTGTGGGCCAATTGGACAGTGTATGGGTAGGTATTGAAAAAGGCAGTCTTACTGCCCTCCAGCCTCTCTGACAATTCTGTTGGGTTTGGGTATTTTGGCTTTTTGGCTTGTCTTCTTGTTTGTTTTGTTTCTGAAGGAATAATACGTGTCCTTTCAGGTCTAGGGTTTTTGTGTGTCATCTGAGAGATGGTAGGATGGGAGTGCTTCCTTTCCACTGTGTGTGCAGCAGATTGATGTCCCGCTAGCACTGATGTCATTAGCTTGCAATACAGAGTTAAATATGATTCTTTCACAAGAGCCTTCAAATATTGTGAATTTGACAACATCTTAATTGGAATTATAAGATCAGAGAACAAATTGTTGGAAGAAAGGTTGTAACTTAATTTGATATTTAGCTAAATAATGGACAGTTTTCAGCTAATTTAGTTCAACTAATTTTGGGATCATACTAGTTTATTTGACATCTCTTCCATTGAGCATCTGGAATGATCTTTAATTCTTCAGGGAGTTGCAGGCTGTTCATGTGCATCCTCTCACCTTGTTTTGAAAAGAACTGGGCACGGTGGCATGGTTTGGGTTGGTGCTTGCATAAGTGCTGAGTTACAGATTGAAAAGGTCTGTAAATGATGCTGTAACTGGGAGTGGGATAGCCACAAGCCATGTATTATGATAGCATGTGGCTGTGGCTGGCCTGGTTTTTGGGGTTTTTTTTGAATACATAATTACCAATACCTCCTTTTGGATTAGTTGAATAATCAAGCAATGTACTTGATTTTCACCTGTAAGTGACATGTAGGTACCTAGTGTAACAAGTTCAAAACCAGTAAATATCTCCATTTTTTTTTTTTTTTCTGGATTTCATTTGCCCATAAGAATTACCTGTAACTTAGGAGACCAGTAGTTATGCATAAGTAAAAATTAGTTCTGGACTTTAGGGTGAGAATTGGAGGCCAGTGTTAGTTTATTGGCAGAGCTGCTTACAGGGTAAGAATCCACATTAGCTGTCCCACTCTTTCAGTGATAGTCGTTGTTGCTCTTGCAGGCAGTCAAGTTCAATTACATGACTTCTTCAAAGGATGGAAAACCATCTGCTGAAGTATTCTAAAAAGATTAATTTATTTGTAGCAGCAGTTCTAATTGCAAATACTGAGCAAATACCTGCATTTTTTGGCAGTCAAAATACAAAACAGGTTGTTAGAGAAATGGACTTAAGTATCTTCATTTGAAAGAGATAATAAAATACAAAGTAGGGAGCCAGCATCTTCCAGATACATTTTTTTCATAAATCCAAAGGGTTATGTCCAGTAATATAAAACTTTTAGAAACTGGATTTTTTCTTTTCATCACAGAATGCAGAATACACAATTGTTTCTGTATGGTGTGATAGGAAAATAACTGTCTACCTAAGGTGCCGCTACCAGGTTATTAACGTGGGTGCCTGTGTGCAGAAATGTACAGATACCTTGAAAGACAAAAAAACCCCAAAATATTTAGCAGCTCTGGCTGCCTCCATAAGGTGAGAGAAAGATTGGGTTCTATGGGACCAAATCTGACAAATTCACATTTGGATAATATGCAATTTTGGTAATTCTCTATTGCTTGTGGTCTTTATCACTTTTCCTTCTAAAAGGTTGTGGTACAGCAAAGACTCGTCACTTGCGATGGATTGAAGTGTACTTGCCTTATCTCTTTTTAATTATGATTCCTAATTTTTCTTTGTGGTTTGTTAAATAATCTGACTAAGCTGTGATTACAGGAGAGATCTTTGGCACCATGTAGAATGTTTGTATCAAATTAGGCAGTCTCTAGTGTCATTTGCTCATAGCTGGAGATCAAGCCTAGTTTAAGAAAGGCCAGAAGAAAGGAGAAACTGGAAAATTAATTCTTTAAGAATGTTCAGTTGAGTATATTCATGTGGAAAAGAAAACACTATTGTCTACAGTGACATAAAGCAATTCATGTGTGTTAAGAGAAAAAATGAACACACACACATGGAAACAACTAATCTCATTAGCTGGTGAGAGCAGAACAAGAAGGATAATACTCCTAAGCACATTAACTATTTTATAGATATTTTCTCTCTTGCAATTTTTGTAGCTTAAATATTACTTCCAGGAGCATATTCTGGATTTGTAGGCTGTTTGATGCCAGAAGATTTATTCTGGTCTGCAAAGTTCTCTGAAATACCTGGGCTTCAGTGAAAGGACCTCTCACAATTCTTTCATTTGTGAAGAAGTGTGTTAAGGTACAGAATTTGAAGAAGTTATTTTAAAATTCAAAATTACTCTATTATGATTTGGGTATTTTTAAAAGCTTGTAATTGTTTTACACAAATCTGATGACCTTTGACTATGGAGGAACATAACCAGTAAGAAATGAACTGTAGTAAATGTCTGAATAATTCTGAAGAGAAGTTATCACTCATCTAAAGCATTAACTTGTAGAATAATTGAAGATGGCGAAAGAAATATCTGAAAATGAGTTGAAGTTGCAGAACTCTTACAATTTTCTATGGCTTTAGAATGTGTTTAAGCTGTGTAGAGTTCCCTAAGTGTGCTGGAGCATGCTATAAAACATTTTAAATGGATTTCATCACTTAAAAAACTCAAGCATTTAGACTGTCAGTTTTGTATTGTGTCATTTTAAAATAATTTGATATGGAGGCTAAAACTTGAAGAGATTGTGATAATCTCCAGATGTGTTTAGTAGTAATGCAGGAGCTTTTTTGTGTATCAGTGTTAATGTAAGCATGTTGTGGTTCCACACCACAAGATGCTTACATTTATATTCCACTGATATATTTCTTTTCCCCCTACTATAGACAATAAATGATAGTCAATAGCTATGGATCAGTGAAGTTGTTTGTTTTGAATTTGATAAATATGATGTCAGTCATCTTACTATAAAGGTATATATATTCAGTAAGTGAGGGAGGTCTTAAAACTGAGTAAACCATCTGAATTTTTATTAATACTAAGCTGGGAGCAGTTGTAGATGCTTTGAAGGACATGCTCAGAATTAAAACTGATCTTGATAAATTAAAGACAGACCTGTTTTGTCAAGTCACAAGTTACAGATGTCATAAAAGTGATAGGATTGTCAAAGTAGTAAGTGACTTTATGGACGGTTTCAAGAGAAGAATTTGTGTTAATACCTGGAGAGGAAAACCTGAATGCTGGTGAAGCCTCAAATGACCATAGAATTTTGAGACATGTAAACAAACTGTATAGAATCGAAATAAAAGCAACAAGAATGATATTCTCTTGCAGGTAGAAGGAAAGAAGTGTATGGTACCCTTAAAGGTTGTCTACAGAAAAATTGTTCTCCTTTGTGTTGGCTATGAATTAAAAATCTGTACAATCTTAAGGAAAAAAAAGCATTGGAGAAGACAGCTTAGGGATGTTGTAACATTCCTTTCTTACTCAGTGTTCCTGATTTTGCTTTGAGGCAGGGTGGGAGGCTGGATTTTATCCCTAGGGTCCATGGGTTTACCAGTCAGCCATGAGTGGTCTCTGGGCAGCCCCCCTCCTTTTTCTCCCTGAAGATGGATAGGAATTATCTCATCCTATTCTGGCTTGTGGGCCCTTCCCATTCCATCTGTGTGTGTGCTGTGGCTTAAACATGAAACTGCTGTTTGCACATCTACACAACAACAGGCTGCATCATAGAGTTCTCTTCATGTCAGCAGTTTAGCATTTGGAATTGCTGTATCAACATTTCCTACAAGAAGGCTCTCAGTGAGCATCCAGCACTAGTGCTGACGAGGCTGGGCTGCCCAGGATTAGGTGGTCTTGCAAGGTCACACATTGACCTTGAGTTTTAAAAACCTGAGCTCTTTGACTTAATTACATAGTTATGCTGTTTATTTTAATGTACAAAAAGAGCTTTAGCCCTCAAGGAGCACGTGTAAACCACTCCAGGTATCTTCCTCTGAAGGTGTATTGTTCAATAGAGTGATACTGCATGTTCACTGGTGGATTCTAGGAATGCTCTGGGGCATGCTTCCCACCTGAAGAGAAGCACAAAGAGAACAGAAAGAATCCCGTGTTATAAATAATACCTAAAAGTAACTGATTGGGCGTTTTTTTCAGGGTATTTATAACCAATGAAAATGCTATCTAGATGTTATTGGGTTTTTTTTCTTCCTACTACCTGCATATTGTTACTGAAATGTTTGGTGTGATTTAGGACTGTAGACTGGGTAAACCTGAAAGTAGTGGTTCTAAGTAATGGTTATTGGGAAGAAATACTAGAAAATGTAAAACATTAAAAAAAAAACCAAAAAAAAAAAAAAAAAAAAAAAAAAACCCAATCAAAAAAAAAAACCCGCAAAACAAAAACCAACAGAAATCAACCAACCAGACACTCCCAAACCAAACAAAAACACTTCACTTGTGGAAGTAGAATAGCAATCACAATCAAATACTTAGTGTGAAAGCTAGAATTTTCCTTCCAGAGTGAAAAAACCTGCAGATTCATGGAATAACTATGGTACAATGGATAAGAAAACAATTTAAAAGTGCAATAAGTAGAACTATTTCCAGTATATTTTGTCTCACATAGTCAATGCTGTACTGAGGATGCCCAAAGACTTTTTTTATTCAAAGTGTGAGGTTAAATCTGACTCTTTTATATAACTGTATTTCTTTATTTTGATGTCTTAGCATAAACACTGGTAAAAACCATACATGTAAGGAGATGCTCCTTAATTGGGGGGATAAAAACTAAGCACTGCCATTTTCTTGCTATTATTCCTCTCCTCTCCTGAGTGCAGATCAAGAGATCCTTTACTGAGCTGTTCACCAGCATAAGCCACTTCGAATTTTTTTCTTCTGGCTGATCCCTTTTTCTGCATTCCTTTTCTATGTAGCAAGTGTACAGCTTTGGTTAGATTCAGTAGATTAAATGGTACTCTTCTTATGTTTCCTTTATATGAGTAATATAAAATACATTTGTTTATGGTGAGGCAGGGTGCTACTGGACTATTTTTTGGCTGAGTTGCCAGGCTAGTATTTACAGTGTCTTGTTACAGATGCAGAAAGTGCTAGGAAGATTTGACATGCATTGTGTTGGCCAAGGATTGTTTTTATTTTAGGCTTCTTCCAGAGCTATAGTCTGTTAAAGGGCAGGGTGTCAGATAAGGTTGGAGGAGTAATGTTTCCTTGAAGTCTGAATTCTATTTGTCTCTTGAATTAAAAAGTTTTTTGCAAAGGTTCATGGGACTTTAGATAGAGGATGCCAGTTAAAGCTAATGGATCTTATCTAGGCAAATCTCTGCATCAGTCTGCAGAGTTTCCTTGTAAAGCAAACTTCTTTAAAGGCTTAGAAATTTCAGTGATTATTCCAACATTTCTGTGTGCCTAGATTACTTATATTACTAGTTATTTTGCACATCTGCTTTTTATGCAAACTGATGAGTTTACTGTTATCCTGGTAATGCCTACAAGATAATGGAGCTGATCTCAGACTCTGTCAATAACTAGGATAGATCCTGCATAAGGCTTTATCAGATGCAGCAACACAAGAAGAGGATACAAGTGTGTTCTGTGAATTTCCACCTGAAGAGTAATATCTCTCAGAAGATATTTGGCTTACTATCCAGAAATACCTTTATTGTGAAATCATGTACAGATACTTAATGTGTTTTAGTATTGTAGAAGTACAACTGCATTTTCAGTGTGTTCATAAAATGCCAGTGAACTGCTACTGGTTACTGGTACAGCAATGCCTGGCACAGAGGTGGACACTTTTATTATAGCTAACCATTCATTCAATTTCATATGAAAGAATTAAAATCTGTCTCAATAGAAGTTTCTCCTATGGGAGCAAGCAGGTTTGAATCTCTGCTATGGAAGAAAACATCAGTTATTTTGTGAGGCCTTCACTTCTGCAGGCTCTTACCTTCACAGAATCAAAGATGTTTTTACTCAGCTGTTAGCTCTGTCATCACATGTTCCTTGTATTTCTGTTTGTCATAAAATATTACTTTGTCTCTGTACCTTGAGATAATATCTCCCTTTGCTTTTGGGAGCTGTTGAATCACAAATACGATGTGAAAGCCTGTCCATGTGGTTCAGGCCAGAGTCCACAGCATTTGGTATTGTTACCCTTAGTACTCAGTTCATGTGACTGCTGTGTTTGCTAATTTACTGTGGGCTTGTCATATAACCTTGCTTCTTAAACCTTTTGAAGTTGAGACAGCACAAACTTAAGAGTTGCTTATTTTTCATTTATTGTGGTTTAGAAATGAATTTCCAGTTTTTCCCTTCTAGTTCCATGTGGATATGAATCTGAAATCAACTTCTATAGTAGAGGCCAAAAAAACAGATGCAGCCTAGATATTCTGGTAACTTATACTTTATAAAGGTTAGCAAAACAAAACACTCCCTGAAGCCAAAGAGTGGCTGTGTATACATTCCTGGAGTAGGTAAATACAGGTATCTTTAATATAGCTTAAAATGAAAGTGGAAGGAGAGGGCCAGTAAAGAGATTTTTCTTCTGAGCAGGAACAAGGCATTAAACTGAAAGAAATGAGAAAAGGTGTGTACATCTGGGGGTGGAACCTAAGCATTTAGATTTTGTATTTTTGTAATCTTGTCTTCTAGTTTCTCGGGTGTATTTAAAATTAATGATGTATAGTGGCATCTCACATGCTTAATTACCCTAGTTTGAGTATATTCTTGAGATTACTCAGCTGCTTCCAATTCTGAGAATGGATTTTATTTCATTGTAGGTGTTGTAACAGCTAAGTTAAATTTATTGCACTTAAAAGTAGCTATTACTGAGCTTCCTCACAAAAGGTCCTGTTTGTTGTTAATGCTTGGTCAATTTTGCTTAATTTGCATGAAGAATGTATGGAGTAAGAAGAACTGGGTCTGTTTTGCCTTCAACTGTTGTTTCTTGGATCTAAAAATAATAGCCAAATAGTCCTAGATAGGAGATTTGCAGCCAAATTGTGTATGATATCTAAATTCTTCTTTATAATGGACTCTTCTGTATAGTTATCAGATCTTACAGGCTTCTGTTGCATTTATGTCTTGGGTTATAGTGTAAGGTGTGACCAAAGTATGTATCCTATCACCACCATCATCACCCTCTGATGAACTGTTAGTGGTGGGTCCTTTGTAACAGCTGCATACACCACCTATGAGTTGGGTGTAGCGTTCTCTTTGTTACACCCAGCCTAAGGGGGGTCATCTCTGCTAATGCAGCATCAAAGACTCCCCAAAATATCCAATGTCTCATAGGATGACATCATTCTATTGTAAAATTCCCTGCCCTCGGGGAGGTACTGAACGTTCCTGCCTGGATTTGAGGGTGTATGATCTTGAGGTTTGGGGACTTGGGGGAAGCACCACTGGACCTCCAGGGAAGGACCAGACCTTTCCACAGGACTGCTGCTTTGACAATTCCACGTCTATCATTTCAATGGGACTGCAACCACCATTTAATCAGAGTGCCACCACCACCCTGACCAACAGCGTGCCCAGTTGTACTCTGGCTCTGTCAGTTTAAGCCAGTGTTTCTGTACTATTGCCTTTATTGTAACTTTCCTATTAAATTGTAGCTCCATCTGGAAATCACTTGCAAGGTATTTGTGTGGGGTTAATTCCTCCCTCTGGTTGACCTTCAAACCAGCACATATTTTAGCACCTAATGTATGGCATCCTGAGAGAAGTCGGAATTGCCGATTTGCATTGTATTACAGAAATTGCCTATTCACCATGATGCTTGACATGTTTGCATGGATGTTGCACCTTGCTCTCTATATTTTTCTGCATATGGGGAACTATTTGCCAGGTGTGATGCTCCTTTTGAGGCCAGGTAATGGTATGAAAATGGTTTTGTTAGTTCTTTATGTCTATTGCATGATAATATCAGTAGCAATAAACCTCATTCAGAATGTATATTCAGTTTTGTTCTCCTGTCCTGATCTGGGCTGGTGATTCTGGGAACTTGTTAAAAATCACACCCAGCCAATTACGGGAAGAGTAGAGAATGGTTTCTTCCAGCCTTTCAGGCCCAACACAGCAGTTTTTGAAAATATTGAGTTCTGTCTGGATGTCAAGGACACCATAATCTTGTTGTTAGTGTTGCTCTGTCTTCTCTGTAAGGCCTGTGCTGTGTACACCATGCTTGGAGTCAGGACCAAGCTTGGTGTGGTTCAGCATATTCAGGAGGAGGAGGAAAAAAGAAGCAAATCAGCAGGCACTGTGTCCACACAAACTGTCACTGAGCCAGGACAGCCTAAGTCAGTAGCAGTTGCCCCTGTTCAGAAAAGGAAATTGAAGAGCAAATCAGTCA
The DNA here is from genome assembly GCF_024509145.1 of Vidua macroura. NCBI lineage: Eukaryota > Metazoa > Chordata > Aves > Passeriformes > Viduidae > Vidua > Vidua macroura. Next base: position 13,995,540 of record NC_071578.1, read on the forward strand.
GCATAGTGACTGACGAGGAGACAGCAGGACCTTCGCACCCAGTGGAAGAGACGGAGCTGGAGATCATCACTTGGTCTCTGTCCCTGGGTGAGCTGTGTGAGCTGCAGAGGGAGTTCACCCGCCAGGTAAATGAGTCCATTCTGAGCTGGCTGCTCTGCATCTGGGATGTCGCAGCTAATGACACCATTCTGAAAGGATGCGAGGCTGGGCAACTGGGATCGCTGTCCCAGAATGTGGTCATTGACCCAGGGGATCAGGGAAACCCAGGAAGCTCTCAGCCTCTGGCAGTGGCTACTAGCAAGTAAAAGGGCCAGATACCTTTGTAAAGGGGACGTCCATGTGCAAGAAGGAATATGGAGCACAATGGAACAAGGTAGCTAATGCCTAAGGGAATTGGCGTGCTGGAGATAATTTTTTTGGAAGGTAAGAAATTCCCTAAGAGCCCAGATGATGTCCAGTGCACATCACAAATGTGCTTGAAATTCACATGGCTTGGACCAGAAATATATTCCCACTACTTAGCAACACTGCAATGGAAGGAAAGAGAGGACAAGGTGGGTGCATTGGTCAATAAACTAAGACTTTACAAGGACGCTGTCACTGCCCTGTTATGCACTCACATCTCATCTGTGGAAACAAAACTGGCTGGGTAGGTCTGGAGCTTGGAAGAGAAAATTGAAGAGGACCACCAGAAACTGAGGGAGGAGGTTAAGGAAGGAATTTACCACATCTTGCCAGAACCAGAAGAGTCTCTGCCATTAGGACCAGGTGTCCCCCAGCCAAGTAGAGAGGATACACTCCATGAGGTAACCTCTGGTTTTTCCTTCAGGAGCATGGAGAAGACATGAAGAAGTGGGGTGGAAAACCCACCTCTTCCTTAGCCACCCAGATACAGGAACTGAAAGGAGGAACAACTGCGAGAAGCTCATCTAGGGTCAATGCTGCTCCAGTCTCTCATAGACAAGACTCCAGGTGGTAAAGGAATGATGATATGACTGACCCTCTTGAAGGGACCTCAAGGTCATATTTACAGGAGGAGAGCAGTGTGTACCATGACTGGGATTAGAGGGGCCCTACCTTTAGCCAGACAGGGGAAAGGGACAATCAGATCTATTGGACTGTGTGGATCCAATGGCTTGGCATGTCTGACCCACAAAGGTTTATGGCTTTGGTTGACACCAGCATTCAGTGTAGCCTGATGTCATCAAGGTATGTGGGAGTGGAATGCATTTCTATTTCTGAGGTGACAGGAGGAATCCCAGCAACTGACTGTATTGGACACTGAAATGAGCTTGCCTGAGAAGGAGTGGCAGAAACACCCCATTGTGACTGGTCCAGAGGTCCCCAGCATCCTCAGCATAGACTATCTCAAGACCCAAAATGACATTGCTGGGCTTTTAGGATAGCTGCTCTAGAGACAGGGCAAATCAGACAACTGAATACCATGCCTGGTCTCTCAGACCACCCTCTGCTGTAACAACAGGTACCAATTGCCACAGCAACAGTGCACCATCGGCAATACTGCAGCGACTGAGATTCTGTGATTCCCATCCATAAGATGATTCATGAACTGGAGAGCCAAGGGATGGTCAGCAAGACTCATTCACCCTTTAACAGCCCTCTATGGCTTGTGCGTAAGTCCAGTGGAGATTGGAGTCTGACTGTGGATTACCTTGGCCTGAATTAAATCATTCCACCACTGAGTGCTTCTGTGCCAGCCGTGCTGGATCTTCATATGAGCTGGAGTCCAAGGCAGTAAAGTGGCATGCGGCCATTGACATTGCCAATAATTTTTCTCTGTTCCTTTGGCAGCAGAGTGCAAGCCCCAGTTTGTTTTCACTTGTAGGAGTGTGCAATGGACTGATCTAGACTGCACTGGAAGAGGGTAAGGTTCCAGAACATCTGCAGTACATCGATGACACCATCATAGGGGGAAACACAGCTGAGGAAGTCTTCGAGAGAGGAGAGAAGATAATCCAGATTGTCCTGAAAGCTTGCCATTAAACAAAGTAAGGTTAAGGCACCTGCTCAAGAAATTCAGTTTCCAAGAGTAAAGTGGCAAGGTGGACACTGCCAGATTTCAACCTCACCAACCAACAAGAAAGAAACATAGGCCTTCCAATGTGCTGTGGGCTTTTGGAGGATGTGTGTCCCAGAATACAGTACAATGGTAAGCCCCTTCAATCTCATGACACAAAAGAAAAATGATTTCCAGTGGGGCCCTGAACATCAAGCTTTTGAACAAATTAAACAGGAGATTTCCCATGCAGTAGGCCTTTGGCCAGTCAGGACAGGGCAGGATGTAAAAAAAGTTCTCTACACTCTGGCTAGGGAGAATGGTCCTTCCTGGAGCCTCTGACAGAAACCTGAGGAGACCCGAGGATGACCGTTGGGATTCTGGAGTCGGGGATACAAAGGGTCTGAGGCCAGCTGTACCCCAATTGAGAAAGAGATTCTTGCAGCCTACAAAGGGGTTCAAGCCACCTCAGAAGTGATTGTCACCAAAGCACAGCTGCTTCTGTGAACCCAGCTACCAGTGCTGGGCTGGGTGTTCAAAGGGAAGGTTCCTTCTACGCATCATGCCACTGATGCTGTGTGGAGCAACTGGATCACACTGATCACACAGGGAACCTAGATAGGAAATCCTAATCTCACTGAGATTCTGGAAATCATAAGAAGATGGCTTGAAGATGAGAGTTTTGGACTATCTTTTGAAGAAGAGGAGCGATGACACATGCTGAGGGGGCCCCACCAAATAACCAACTACCAGAGAATGAAAAGTGATAATGCCATCTTCACAAATGATTCCTGCCCAATTGTAGGAACAAACTGGAAATGGAAAGCTATTCTAAGGACCCCCATACAGAAAGCTGCAGAAGGTACTGCGGGACAAGGCGGATCAAATCAACTTGTATAGGTTAAAGCCGTCCAGATGGCCTTGAATACTGCTGAATGAGAGAAGTGGCCGAGACACTACACTGACTTGTGGATGGTAGCTAATGCTCTGTGGGGATGGCTGGATTGGTGGAGAAAGGCCAAATGACAGCGGAGAGGGAAACCCATCTGGGCTGCTGAGATCTGGCAAGACATTGCTATCCAGGTAGAGAAGCTGACTGTGAAGGTCTGTCACATTGATGTACGTGTACCCAAAAGTCGGGCTGATCAAGTAACAACATGCAGGTGAGTTGAGCTGCCAAGATTAAAGTATCTCAGGTAGATCTGGACTGGTAGCAAAAAGGAGAATTACTTCTAGCTTGTTAGGCCCTCAAGCCTCCAGTCATCAGGGAAGAGATGGGACATACCGATGGGCCTGTGACCAGGGGGTGGACTTAAACATGGACACTATCTCTCACAGATGACTGTGAGACATGTGCTGCAATCAAGCAAGCCAAGCGGATGAAGCTTATGGTATGGTGGACAGTAGTCAAAACATAGGTACATGGAAGCAGGGCAAATTGACTACATCGCCCTTCCCCAAACCCACCAAGGCAAGTGCTATGTACTGACCATAGTGGGAGCAACCACTGGATGGCTGGAGCCCTACCCTGTGCCTCACACCACTGCCTGGAACACCATCTTGGGCCTGGAAAAGCAAGTCCTATGGAGACATGGTACCCCTGAGAGAATTGAGTCTGACAACGGGACTTGTTTCAAGAACAACCTTATAAAAACCCTGGGCTAGGGAACATGGCATTGAGTTGGTGTACTATATTCCTTATAATGAACCAGCTGCTGGGAAAACTGAACGGTGCAATGGACTGCTAAAAACCACCCTGAACGCATTGGGCAGGTGGACCTTCAAAGATTGGGAGATGCCTTTAGCAAAGGCCACCTGGTTGGTGAACAGCCAAAGCCCCATCAACTGAGCTGGTCCTGCCCATCAGAACCCTTGCACACTGCAGATGGAGATAAAGTCCCTGTGGTAGACATGAGAGGTATGTTAGGAAAGATAGTTTGGATTAATCCTACCTCAGGCAAAGGCAAATCCATCTGTGGGATTGTTATTGCTCAAGGACCTGGCTGTACTTTTAGGGTAATGCAGAAAGATGGGGAAACATGTTGTGTACCTCAACACACCTAATTTTAAATGAGAACTGTGTGTAATGTTTCATTGTGTATGTGTATATATATAAAGTAGAGTTAAAGAAGAATATTAATTTGGATATGATATAGATGGTGTAGAATAAGGGGTGGATGTCTTAGGTTACAGTGGAAGGTGCCACCTGTATTCTGCTGCCACCACCATCACCCTCTGATGAACTGTTAGTGGTGGGTCCTTTGTAACAGCTGCATACACCAACTATGAGTTGGGTGTAGCGTTCTCTTTGTTACACCCAGCCTAAGGGGGGTCATCTCTGCTAATGCAGCATCAAAGACTCCCCAAAATATCCAATGTCTCATAGGATGACATCATTCTATTGTAAAATTCCCTGCCCTCGGGGAGGTACTGAACGTTCCTGCCTGGATTTGAGGGTGTATGATCTTGAGGTTTGGGGACTTGGGGGAAGCACCACTGGACCTCCAGGGAAGGACCAGACCTTTCCACAGGACTGCTGCTTTGACAATTCCACGTCTATCATTTCAATGGGACTGCAACCACCATTTAATCAGAGTGCCACCACCACCCTGACCAACAGCGTGCCCAGTTGTACTCTGGCTCTGTCAGTTTAAGCCAGTGTTTCTGTACTATTGCCTTTATTGTAACTTTCCTATTAAATTGTAGCTCCATCTGGAAATCACTTGCAAGGTATTTGTGTGGGGTTAATTCCTCCCTCTGGTTGACCTTCAAACCAGCCCAAATTACAACAAGAAAACAGGACAAAGTACAATGTTCTGATGCAGCCAATAAAACAAATTTTGATTTAAATAAATTCAATTCTGTGCTGAGTACCTTAAAACGTTTTGAATTTAGTAAAATATTGAGTGCCTAGGATGCTTTATTAATTTTGGAGTCTGGAAGATCTTACAAATTTTAAATATCTTTTCAGGAACACTTAGTCAGTCTGGATGAGCCAGCCTCAGAAGCTGGACAAGAAGCTCTGCTTAGACAAGAGCAAGCAAAAATCATTCGTTTTGAAAGGCAAGCGGAAGAGTTCCTCAATGCAGTCTTTTACAGAAAAGGTTGGTTTTAATGGGGGGAGGTGGATGCGGGAAATAGTCTCTCTTGTGGTCTTTTTGCATGTAATGCAGGTATCAAAGATCTGATGTTCAAGTTGAATGTTCAGTATTTTTCAGTCATCTTCTTTATATATATTTATCAAGGATAAAATTTGACTCTCAAATAATGTCATGATATAACAGTGGGGACATTGGAAGAGAGTTTTGATGCCTAGGGAGCATAAAACTGTTTAACCCTAAACCAAATCTCTCCATGAGAACACTGGTGTTTTCACTTTTGGAGAGATGACTCAGTTCTTAGCCCACAGAACTGTTCCCCAGAACCAGTGTTTAGGTGGGCGGGCTGTTTGAAAGAAAGGTCAAGTGGCAGTGGTGGTTGTAGGTGGGCAATGTGTTTTTTTTTTTTTTTGTTTGGTGTTTTTTTTTTTTTTTTTTTTTTTTTTTTTTTTTTAATTTATTTTATTTTGATGGAATATGTACTAATGCAGTTTTTCTTAAAGGTCATCAGTCTTTTCACTATTGGTAATGATTACCTACCCTATTCCCAACAATCTAGAGTATAAAATATTATTGGAATAATGCTAAGGGTGATACATGAAGAATTCAAAATGTGGTCAGCAAAAGAATTGCTGTAGAATATGCTGAGAACATGCTTAATGCTAGAAACATAAATATCTTCTGGAGAGTTGTTGCTTAAACTGCTCTTAAGGAAGGCACAGAGCTCATTTCACTGTTTTCTACAAATCTGAGAAACATTAATCCAGAGGTTGCTTCCAAATACATCCTGAATGAAAGTGCATCGTACTTATCAGTCTAACCCATGTGTGAGAAAATCTGCCAAATCAGTAATTCCAACCTATCTGCTGGGGGACAATGCAAGGCTTCCGTTTAACAAATTAGAAATTGGTCTAGCCAGTCCTCAGCCCCTCCTTCCAGTGACCAAAATATTTAAAGGTGTTTTAAGTAGATAACAGTATCTTAGCCTTTCTTTTATGACTCAAATGAATAAATACAAGGTATACAATATGATGCTTCTATACTTCTTGTAATACATGCAGGATGGTAGGGAGGATAGTTACTGCACTACTACCAATAGTTCAGATAATGCCTTTATTCCAAGGCTTCCTTTTCAAGTTTTCTTTTTTCTTGTAAGCTTAATATTTCCTTTTGCTTTTGAGTTTATCCCATTTATCTTCAAATCCAGAAGGAATTTAAGAAAACTAAAGTCTAGAGAAAATACAATTTTTTTCCATATTGCTTTTTCCGGTGTCGGAAAAAAAAGCCTTTCCATCATTTCCAAATTGTTTATTAAAGACCTCATTCCTTTACCACTAAACTTAAATCTTTATGTATGACATATGTGTGTGTGTGTCTTTTAGGAAAGTAGGCTTTTTAAAATTCACTGAGGAGCCAGCAGCAGATATTGCAGTGTGTTAATGAAGGGTATAATACTCTGTCCATGGCTGGATACCCAGAAAAAAGATAATGAAACATGTCAGATGTCTAAGAATCTTTGAGAATTTTTAAAAAATATACCTTTGTTTTTCTTCCTTGGACAAAGCTGTGCTTGGTGCAAGAGTAACAGGCGAGGGGTAGAAGCCTGGCACTAAGTCAGTTATGAATCCTTAATGCATGATTTTCAAGCTTGCCTCTATTTAGATTGCTTGAAATTTAACTCATCCTACTGCCATAAGATCCCAAGGCACTGTCATACCAAAGAGGACACAAAGAATGGCAGAACTCTAACGTTCCTACATTGCTCAGAGATGCTGAGCTCTCCTGGCTTCCTGCCAGCAATTAGTTTTTTTCTTCTTTCCATCCTCACTGCCAGTAACATTTGAGATGGGTATTTTGTAGCCTGGGTAGATCAGAGAAAATGCAGCTGCTCTCTGAACACTGGCCACACATTAATGTACTGAACATGAATAGAGAATTAAAAGATCAGAAAACTTTTTGAACAGGTTTTTTGTCCATTAATCTTAATCCTTTCTCTGAAATTTTTGTCCCTGGCACTCTGACCCAGTAGTGCTTCCTTCAAATATTCATATTTTTCTAGTCAAAGCAGAGTGGTAGTACTTGGTTGTCTGTTACCTTTACTTTGTGGCAGGACAGGACCTTCTTCTGGTTTAATGAAATCATACCTTTATTTGTTTGATACTGCCCTTTTAAGATTTTGGTATAAAAATACACAAAAGCTATTAAGGCTTTAAATCTCAGAGGTACTGCTCCAGACTATGTATAGCTGATAATTTTTTGCTGTATTTTTTTCTTCTCAAAGAATTTCTACGTTTTAGTTAATTTTAGTTTTATTTTCTTAAAAAAGCCTGGACAGGTGGAGTCAAGATAAATATGTGGTTGATTTCAAGTGATGCTGGATGGGCACCAGCACATATTTTCCACTCACTTTTGAACAGCTTTAATCCTCAGCATACAGGCTTTATATTAAGCAAGAAGCCTTTAATGTGCTAGGTACCTACCCTTCTGCTTGAAAACAGAATTTTGTGACCCGAATTAGTGCATTTATCTTAAACAGCACTAGAAAGCTGTCATTCTGGGCTGATTGTTTGAAGTTGCAGATTACAAGGATGCATGCCTGTAGGCATATGTAATACTTTATTTCTGAATGCATAAATATGTTCAGATGTAAGCATTTTTGAAATGAACATAAGAACATGGTGCAGAGTAAAGGCCGGATTCTTCGTTCAGAAAACACAAGTGCCGTAAAGCTCTGCATTCCTGCCAGCCCCACTTGTATATGCTGCAAGCACATGTCAAACAGTTGGTATCTGTCTGGTCATGCCATCAAATTGTGTCCCTCTGGGCCTCCTTAGAGCTTTTCTATGTCCTTCAGGAGGTTAGAGTGAAGAGATTAGAAAAGTAGAAGAAATGCCACCACAGCAGAACAAAACCTCCACGCTTTTCCAGGCTGGTGTCTTTGTGGAGTTTGGGAAAAAGTGAGATTATAAATGTACCAAAATTTAAGTTTGACTCATTTTTTGGTGTCTTCTTAAAACTGTAGTATTTGATACTTAACAACAAGTAAAATCTACATAACGTTTTAAAGAAAATGGTTACATATTTACATAAACATCCTGGAAATTTATAGGATTTACAGAAATTTACTGTAAGAATGTACATAATGACTTTATAAGATCTTAGGTGTAGAAAGTTGTGCTTAACAGAAAGGAATTTGGCCTTGATAAGTATTTAAAGCTCAATATGGTGTTTCATCAAGAAACAGGCTGCTACTGCTGCTCTTTGATTTGTAGGCAGCTCTGCTCAAACCTTCATGTCAGTCATCTTTTACACATACCAGAAAGCTGGTTTGTTGGATTAATGTACTTTTGACAAAAATGGTGGCAAAAGGCAAATCTAACACTGAAAGGTCCCACAGAAGATTTTGCTAATGCTTCTAATAGCTCAATCTCAATAGATTACCTTTCAACCTAGGCAATTTTTTAAAAAGAGGTAGTAAACACTTCTCTATTGTTCCCTCTTGAGAGCTGCTTTTAAAGATTTATTTGGTCTTCTGCTGTACAGGTTTTTTTCTGAATTTTTCTTCAGTAATAGAAAATCAAATCTTTTGAGCCATTTCTGGAATAGTGGTGTGTGGTTGTTTGTGCTTTGGGGATTTTTTGAGAATTGGGTATTCCAAAAAAGTGGGTGGTTGGTGTTTGTTGTTGTTTTGGTTTTTTGGGGATTGTTTGTTTGTTTGAAAACACAAAACTGATTTGGCCAGAGAACAAACACAGTGTTTCAAGTGAAGTGGCAGGACATAGCTTTGGTGATTTAGGAGTTACATATTTACTTTCACATCACAAATTACTACTGGTCTAAAATACTGATTTTTGTCAATAAATTTTTGGGTTGTCCACATGCCCAGATACCTTTTTATTTATACACTATTTCATATAAATAAATTGCAATGCTTTCTTGTTCTATTTCACATCCATTACTAATAGATTTAATAGTGCTTCTAGAAATATAATTACTTGTCATGTGACACGTCTTGGGGTTTTGTGTATATGCAAGTTCTTTGGGTGATTCCTGATCCTGCATTGATTACAATGTTAGAAATATCAAAAGGAATACATAGAATGAGATGGAAGACACTTGAACATTTCATCTTCATGTAAAGTATCAGAATACAGGGCTTTATTTCTTAGTAAAATTATAGGGGACTGCTGCAACTTTAATCTCCATTTTACCCTTCTGTAGCTGCAGGTAAGTTATGCAACTCTTCCACTGTATAACCTGTTCAATATTTTTGGATGAGCTCCATTACTTGGTACTTTTGCTCTCCTTTCCATTTCCACACCTCTTAAAGGTCTGGTTGAATATATCTATATTTTAAAACAAAATATGAGATTGTGTATTTCTTTTAGTAAAGTGTTATTTTGGGAAGGCTGTACCAGAATTAGCAATGGTTTTTATTCAGGCATTCTAAGACTAAAGTGCATTTTCTACAGAAACTATTTTATCTTAGTTTGTTTTTGGTTTTTTTTTTCCCTGGATTTGTTTTTGTAAATGAACAATGACTTAATATAAAAGCGGTTTTACTTAAAGTGCTTCCTTAAAAGAAATCTCTAATATTTGCAGACAGTCCTAGGGTCTCCGACCCCAATATTCCCCTAGTGGCCCGTGAGATCATGCAGCGAATGATCCGACAGTTTGCTGCTGAATATACCTCAAAAAATAGCTCTACTCAGGACTCCAGCCAGCCCAATAGCACAAAGAACCAAAGCCTGCTGAAAGCATCTCTGGTCGCCTCCTCTCCCACGGCTGCAACTGCTCAGAACCCTGTGCTCAGCAAACTGCTCATGGCTGACCAAGACTCACCTCTGGACCTTACTGTCAGAAAGTCTCAGTCAGAACCTAGTGAACAAGGTAGGACTCTTAACAGTGTCTCACATCCTGTGGCAATCCATTAATGGCATTCTTGTTGCAGAAACAGACAATTAGACGGTTGTACTTTTGCATAAAATGTAAAGTAGAAAAGCAGTAGATGTTTTTACAATAAAATAATGACTAATTCAGGGTGGCTGGGAGAGAAAATTAATTCCTTTTGAAAGAATGTAGACCCATAGATATGAGAGATTGTTCTGAAGAAGGGCAAAGGGGATGGACACACTCTAGACTCTGAGGATAAACGTGCTGTTCCTACTGGGAGCTGCAAGAAACAGTCTGCCAAAATAGACTGTACACTTGCTGATATGAGAAGTTAATGTGGTCATGAAAATCATAATGTTGTCTCTTCTCTGAAGATTAGTGCACAGTCTGACTGAAAGGCTAATTTATTTTCTTTCTGGTCCTGGTGTGAGAAGAGTCTTTTAAAAATCTGTGAGAAATTTCTTTGTGAAGGCTATGAAAATGATACCCATGAACTGCACTAAACTTCCAGGTTTGTGTGTTTGGAAGAAATGTCTCTTTTCTACCTTAAAAATAGACTTGTTCTGCAGAGCACAGATTGAATAACTTGTAACAGTGTTTCAGAGCTTATTTTAATTCAAAAACCTTGCTTTCCATCAGAAATGCCTTTTTTTTGAAGAAGCAAATTCTGTGAGTGATATAGTATATGAACTTTTCTGAAACTGTTGAATCCTAAGTGTATCGTACTGATTAAAATTAGACCCTTTATCCTTCTTCAGAAAAATGTTAGTGCTTGAAGTCATTCTGTCACCATAGGCTGTCCATCTGCAAAAAAAAAAAAAGCCTTTTTCTAGCTACAACAGAAAAGTAGGTATCCCTTTATTCTTTTAAATTTGGTTTATGAAGCTTTCTGTAAACAGGGTGATTTGATGTGTCTGGTAATATGCTGCTTGGACATCTGGACACATACTGTACTTACAGCACTTACTGAAAGCTGTCGTTGCACTTCAATTACAAACTGCAGTGAGAGGTTGAATAGTGTCTCTCTTGAAATGTGGACCTGTAGAGTTAGCTGATAGGCATTTGTTTCTACCTGTCTTTATTATAAATGCATTTTGTTGAGTGTATTTTGCATGTATGTTATGTATGTTTATAAAGGTTAAACTGTTCTCACTGTTAAACTTTTTGCTGAAAGAAAGCGGGAGAGAATCAGTTTTGCTTTTGCTTTGTCTCTTTAATTAGAGGATGGTACGGTGAAGAAGAAACATGTACATGAACTGTTCTTTAGCTACCATGTGATGGAAAAAGCTGTAAGATACTGTATAGTGTTCAGAAGGCTTGTTAAGAGAGTAGAACATGTGCATATTGAATTATACAGTAATCTGTTTGCGGATGTAAATTTTTTTCCCAATTTACATTTAATGTAATTGGAAAGAGATTTTGCCAAACTTGTTAATGAGAGATTTCAGAGGCTGTCATGAAAGATTGCTAGTGGTGCTTTGTGCTATAGTTTATTCTAGTAGGTTGAAGGGAACCCAGCTAGTTGTAAGATTCTCCCTGGGGTATGAGGTTGGCCCTGCTTCTCCTCAGAGGCTTCTAGGTCATACTGACTCTTCTGAGGGAGGAAGCATGGCTGCAAGTGCCTCCAGCAGCTGCCTGTGCTGTCCAGCCTCTTGAAAAGAAGGAAAGACTTGATCCAGTCTGTGTCTCTTGTGCCTGCATAAGTGTTGTTCAGAAAGAAAATTTAATTTTCTGCTTGCTTAAGTTTGGGTTATGGTGTGTTCCCAAATGCAGTGGGTGGAACAGCTTTTCGTAAGTTAATTCTAGTTCACTGTTTATCGTGTTTTTTCTCCATATGTCAAATGAGAACTTTAAGCAATCTGAAAGCCGCCTTACATTGTTCTTGTGTTGGGTGGTATTCGCTTGATTAGATGGAATGAGTGAGGAGATTTCATATGTTTCAAGTTCACCTTGCCAACAGGTTTCATTTATCTCTTGCTCATAAATTCTTTGTTTGAAAGTTTCCAGGAACTTCAGATGTCTGGGCTGCTTCAATGACAATATTGCCTTTATTAAAACGACCAGAATTTCAAGCTGCTTCAGTGCAGCAGGAAGCAAGGCTTTTCTGGTGAAACATGCTCCCTTTTCTGGTGCCTATAAATGCAGAGTTTATGTAAGGGTTTGCAGGGGAGCATGGGGGGAGCTTGAGGATGTGCCGTTAGTGAGAGTGGAGGAAGCAGTCTAACAGGAAAACCAATTTGGCATATGGAAGACAGTGAATAAAATGACACAATAGAGGAGGAAGGCAGCAGCTTTTCCAGTAGGGACCCACTGGAGATATGAAAAAAGAAGATGAAGCTGGCTGCCATGTGAGAAGGAATCTCGCATCTATATGTGTGTTAATTTAATTTCAGTATGAAATTCTCAATGAATTTTCCTACAAGAGATTTGGATAAAAAAAGAAAAAAAATCAGAATACTGGCTTGCAGCCTCCCTTTAAGGAGGGGAATATCTCAGGTTGACAAGTCTTGAAGATAGTCTCAGTTCTGGACCACTGAAAGATAGTTATGTGATAGGCTCTATTGTATCCAGAACTGTCACTTGTAGGTAATTTGTTATGCTATGGCTCTTGTAACAGATGCACTTTTAATTTTGTTAATTTTCATTGTGATTTCCGAAGACTATATTGAAGTCACATGTAAACCATATTGCAGAAAAATTCCAAGCCTTATTTTGTTTAAAAATACAATAAACCAAAAATGTTGTGTGCTAAAAATTACTTCAGTTCAGAAGACTTTCTTTGTCTTTTCAGCTGAAGACAAGATCAGCATGGCTGATCCTGCTTCTTCAAACACTGAAGTCATTCTTTTGTCTCTGCAGACGGTGTGCTTGATTTATCCACTAAGAAGAGTCCTTGTGCTGGCAGCACCTCTCTGAGTCACTCTCCAGGGTGCTCTAGTACTTCAGGAAATGGGTAAGAGAAAGCAACTTACTATGACCTTTTAAAACAGTTTTTTACTTAAAATGTGTGCTTAACTTCTGTTAATTTTAACTTTCTTTTGGTGTTAACCCTTTGGAGTAATGTGTTTTCAACTTGTACCTTTGGCAAATACCTTCACCCCACCTGCCAAATAAGAGTTGTTGCCAACTGAGACAGGCTTAACTTGCAGTTAAAGACTCTAAAATCTGTTAATTTTGCCAGTTTGGTGCTTATCCATAGGTCCTTCCATTACCTGTTTATTTGGTTTAGTGATAGGTGATTTCCGTGAAGATGCAAGTTCAAATAATGAAGAGTCTTAGAGGCTTTGCAGTATATTTAGACTTCATTTCACTTAGGGCAAAGTTAGCTAATAGGAAAATTTATTTTAGAGGTGACAATGATTTGGGTGATAAACCATGCTGAATTAGATTTAAATCACTGCATACTATTTTTTAATATTTCCTAGCATAAACTACAACTTAGAAGAGGACATGGGGCAAGGAGTCTGGTAGTTCAAAAACTTTAAATGTAACTTTGGATTTGCAATTGTTCTGTAATACTGAAGAAGTTTTTTTAAAAGTAATCACAAAGTATATGGTGTACTACTCTTGCCTAATCAGTTCGAGGTGTGAAATACTGTTAAATAATTTAAAAATCTTTAGGTTTCATATTTCTAATGGTCACCATTTGCATACATTTAGAAACCCTTTACTCTTAGGGTTGTACTGGAGAGGCTGACTTGGGACTAAGAGGGATTTTGGGTGTTGATTATCTTGAAGCTACTGTGAACAAATATTTTTATTGAAGTACAGAAATAGTATATGGTTTAAAATGCTATTTAATTGCTGGATTTAGCTTTATGATAGCCTTTGAAAAACTTGAATATCTCAACTAGCAACCCTCTTCCACCACCATTCCCATGTACTGATAACAGCTGATGGAATTTTTGCATTTCTCTATGGAAAAATATACTGTCTCAGATTTCTCCTTTCAAGGTTACTTTTCCGTTTAATATTTCTATTAATAAAATACTTCAATCCTTCTTTAAAACTTAGTCTTAATACTTTTTACAATTCTTTAGCATAAATCTTCCCCAGCAATACTTTTCCTCTAATTCTGAACAGGTTATTTCCATCTTTATTTTCCTAGGAAGGCAGCAGAAGCCACTGAGGCTCTGTACTGTTTATTCCCGTGTTTGTGAACCAAGTGAGGGCCAAAGTCCAACACACAGGGATGGCAGGGCTAGCATCTGGCACTGTCCTGCTCGGTCCTGTGTGTCCAGAGAGGATGTGGCATACTGGCACCTGTGGTTACTTGTCCAGGTGTGTGGCATATGAGGCTGGCTGCAGTTTGTTTAGCATCACTAAGTCGGATGTAACCCTCTGTTAACTGCCAGTATGACCTTTAGGTGTTAGAATCACTGGTGCACACTGTGATGCTGATACATGCTGTAGAAGGGGTGGAGAATGCACATTGTCTGAGATGGTTCTCTGGAACTGCAAACTTTGATCCATTTCTCTGGATTTTGTTCTGAATCCTTGTTGACTTTGTTGTGCACATCCTATGACTTGTTGCATCCTGGAGAGAAGTGAACAGCATGTGTTTCAAGCACTGTGTATGTTACATGCCAGGTTCTTGCAGTGGATGTCTTTTCTCTAAAGACTCTTTTTAATCCTAGTGTGATGTTAAAAATAATAATGTAGCTTTTCAGTACTATGTATCCTATCCTTAAGTAATGCTGACTTAGCCAGAGGACTTGACGCCAGTATAGTGTCCCAGAGCATTAAAATAGATTCTCTTTGTTAATTTGTATGCTGAACATGGAGAAATTTGGAGGTGGATTTTGAAACCAATGTGACTTAATAACTACACGGGGCTAAGCAATCGAAGCATTAAAATAGATGTGATTCTCTGCAGCAGTAGTACTTAATTTCATAGAAAGAACACTTGTGATGAAAGGGAAATGGTAAAAATACATACTGCCTTTTTTTTGGTTTTTTTTTTGTTAACCCTTGATCTGGATGACAGTTGGCGCTTAGATCTTCCTGTTCCTAGGCATGCTTTATATCAAATGAGATTCAGGGCTCTGTATATATGCAATTAGTTGTTAAGAGAGCAGTTGGTAAGTCTAGCGTAAGTGTTTTTCTTTGTGATCCGCAGTATCCCAGCTTTCATATTTGGTGCTTAATGAAAGTCAGGCAAATACCTCTGAGGCCTGCTAAGCTTTTTCTTTTATCCTGAGCAGCAATTCTTCAATATGCTGTAAGAAACACTATCCAGGGTTTCCACCTGTGTGTAGATACTGCAGGTGGCAGTCATATTTACATGTTGAATATGTTGCACTTTGGCTTACTCTTTTATTACTGTGCTTGTTTAGTGGTAACGTCACACCAGTAACACAGTTGTGTGTAGATCTATGGCGATTGATTACTACTTTGTAATTAAGGTGCTATTTTCAGACGCTTGCGCGAAGTCTTTTCTACTCCGAGAATTTGTGAACCCAACCAGAGACCAGCCAACAGGTTTCATTTTTCTTTGCCCAAAAAGCTTCTCTTTTTTTGCGAACAAGTTTTAAAACTGACTGATGCTGAGACCTTAAAAAAAAAAAATTAAAGTAATAAAAAAATTTTAGAGAAAAATAAATAACACAAAAAGTGATGTTACCCAAGCAAGGCCTTCTAATAAAGGAGTGGCCCCCTCACCCATCCCTCCCTACCTGTGCAAGTCCTGCTCACATCAGTTTCCTTCCATCCAATTAGGCGACCTGGGAGACCCAGCCAGCACCATCCGGAGGGACTACAGAGTGGTGATGGGGTACCTCCAAGAAGCTTGCAGGATGGAACCAGGGAAGGTTATGGCCACTCCACATCTCTTAAAGTACCGCTGGCTCGATCACTCCAGATTAGTGAAGAACTGCTGAGCAGAAACCAGTTTTCTACGGCTGCCAGCCATGGGCCATCTGGACTACAGAATCATGGACAGCACTTAATATTATCCAGGGAGGCTTCTTGGGCAAAACCACACTACGAATTCAATTTCAGCCGCATGAAATTCAGGGGAAATGGTGCACTCAGCAACATCAGTGACCTTCCTTTTCTTACAGAAAACTCTGCCTTTCAAAAAATGGCACTTCACACTAAACAGGATGGGAAAAAGGACGTGAGCCATTCATCTCCTGTGGATTTAAAGATACCACAAGTTCGAGGCATGGACCTTTCATGGGAGTCCCGCACTGGTGACCAGTACAGCTATAGCTCTTTGGTAATGGGTTCACAAACGGAGAGCGCGCTTAGCAAAAAGTTAAGGGCTATCCTTCCAAAACAAAATAGGAGAAGTTTGCTGGATGCTGGACCAGATTCCTGGGGCTCAGATGCTGAGCAGTCTACCTCTGGACAGCCATATCCCACCTCAGATCAAGAGGGAGATCCTGGCTCCAAGCAACCTAGGAAGAAAAGAGGGAGATACAGACAGTACAACAGCGAGATACTGGAGGAAGCAATCTCTGTGGTTATGAGCGGGAAAATGAGTGTTTCCAAAGCTCAGAGTATTTATGGGATCCCCCACAGTACACTGGAGTACAAAGTTAAAGAGAGGCTGGGCACTTTGAAAAACCCTCCAAAGAAAAAAATGAAATTAATGAGGTCGGAGGGGCAGGATGTTTCAGTAAAGATTGAATTAGATCCCCAGGGAGAAGCAGCACAAAGTGCAAATGAATTGAAGGATGAATAGGGATGTTGTAGAGTGCCAATTACTTTGCAAACTGGGTGAGCACTACTGCATAGTTCAACCATCACTGAGCGCACCTGAGTCTCCTGTTTACTGCAATGCTCTTTCCTTTGCAGTTTAGCATAGACTTATGTGAACACAGGTGAAAGATGTGCTCTGAATGTCACATTTGTAAATTTTTCTGGCCTAATATGGCACAGTTTCCCTCCTTCACCTGCCCACTGCCCTCTTTCTTTCTTTGTTCCTTTTTCTTTCTTTTGCCTTTTGCATGTTTCTCTGTAATAGAGAATTGAGTTACCTCACAAAGAATGCAGATCTGTAGAAGTGGACATCTTGCCTGTAGAGCCTACCTGAACTTCTGATGTTGGATTTTTCATATCTGCCTTTATAGAAATAAGTCCACTTTGTTAAACTGACACTTTCCTAAAACCAGGCAATTTTCAAATGAAAATCAGACTGTCATTCTTCAAAAATGTTTCAGAAATCTTTTTTCCCCTTCTTATTTTTTGATGATCCAGTTGATTGAAAGGTTTGAGCTAAATCAAATTATTTAGGAATGGTACCTCTCTTGAACTCAGATTTGTCAACTAGATAGATAATCAATTGGGTCTAATTAGGCTCTCCACTGTTTTCTTTCTAAATTAACTGTACTTACCATTTGCTGTCTGCTTAGTGCTCACCCGGAGGGGAGGGGAGGGGAGGGAAAACTTACATACACTACCTTCAGAAAATGTCAGTTAATTATTTATAACACTACCTTCGCTGTAATTTTACTTGGTGTTTTTGAAGGGTGATATTTAGACTCACCTGCTTGAGGATGTAGCCTTATCTCATGGAAGACAAGCTTCTCACAGTCAGGAGCAGTCAGGGTACACTAAATGATGTATTAGGGTATGCCTCATTATACCAGAACTATGGTTCTTTTTGACCTTTACACTTTTTACAGACTTGGTTCTGAGTTTTCTGAACCTATGTGGTCCCAACAGCTAGTTTAAATGACTCTAATCCAGGGATGGGGGATTTGTGTAACAAACTACTGTGATACTGGGAAAAAAAAAAAAAAAAAAAAGAAAAAAAAATAGCCCACAAAACGGTGATCTCAAACGTTACAACCTCAGTAGTCTGCCCAAATATCCACATTAGTGAAGGAGCTTGTTAATGTTCAGGGAAGAAGTAAAACACTGGTAGCCTGATCTAATTCAGGCTCTGCATCATATCTATCTGTAATACTGTCAGGGTCGAACACTCAATGAATGGGTGTTTCCTTTTTAAATATTACAGTTGCCAGTAGCAGGAATTTATTTAAATCCTGCTTTTTTGTTGTTGTTTTTATTTAATCTATTTTGATAGTGGTTTAGCACATGCTAGAATAAGCATTTAAACACCATAAAAAAAAGCACTCCGTAAACCACAAATCTGGGGTTTTTTTTCAGTATGGTGATATCTTTATGCTTCTGTGGAGATCCAGGATAAGTTTTGTACTGAACTTTTATCTTTGATACTTTCTGCGGGAGTGGTCAGTAACTAAGTGGAACTTACTGGACTTACCACAACATGACCAAATCGTAATTGCTGGTTCTTCAGGTAGAAGCAATTTGGTCTTAATCTGTGCAAAAGGTAGATAGAATTACCATTTTTTCCCCCCATTTGCACAACCAAAAGAAGCATTGGAGTTTTTGTGTGAGAGCATTAAGTGATGTCAGTGAAAGTGGTTTCTCAAAGTTCATGGGAGCCCTAGGGATGCTGAATGACTTCTGGAACAATTGATTCTGTTAGCCTCTCCCCCTCCCCAGCAACTTCATATTTTCAAAGGTTAGGCACACCATTGCTGTTGTTTTAAATATGCACTGCTCATTCTTGAAATGGACTGGGCATTTGGCCCCAAGTATACTTTATTTTTGTTTACTTAATATATTTTAGTCCTCAAAAATCCTGGTTCCTTGTAGCTTTCTAGTTGTCATCTTGGCATTTAAAGCAGTTTAAGCTCAGTAGCAGTATATAAACTCTGCAATACGTTCCAGTTTAGCTGGTGATTGCAATAAAGGCGCAGATTAAGGTGTGGTTTCATCTGCTGTTGGAGTTATGGTAGAAAGTTTGTTGAAAGTTAAAAAAAAAAAAAGTAACACAGTTTTACTCTTGAGAGAGGTTTAACCTTTTGCAGTTGTCCTGATTTAAGAAACATGAGTTAAGTTTTATAAAACTTGTCACTGTAGTGTACGTGGAGTGCTCATTTTACTAACCTAAATATTTTGTATGTGTATGTTTAAGTGGGTGACAATCGTGCAGCAGAAGAATGGTGTGCCTACCCTTTAATGCTGCAGTTTTAAAAGAGAATTTGTCTTGTCATTTCAGACTGTAGGCTAAGAATTGTAAATAGATAGTGAGAAGTTGAGTACTCTTTATTTGCTTTGGTTAGGAAGTGGATTAAAAAAAAAAAAAAAACAACAACAAACCAAACACGTAACTTTCTCAGTTTAAATGTCCTGAGACCTGAAGATTGTAATACTCATAACTGCAAAGCTTTTAAACACAACACTTGATCTGTGATAACTTAATATTCAGGTAATCTTTCTTTTTCGAGAAGCTTTTGAACAACCATATTTCCTCCAAAGGTCTCTGTTTAAAAAGGAAAAAAAAGAAAAAGTGTAGATTATTTTTTAAGCACTAATTGCATTACATTGGTAACTGCAATATGAAATAGCCATTATTGTTTTGTGAAGCATGGTTGAGATTAGTTAGTGGTCCCTTTTTAAAATTTCATGAGCCTCTCAAAAAATAAAAACAAATTTAAAAAAAAGCTGCTGAATATTCAAAAGATATATATTTTACCTTATTGTAGGTTTTGTAAATTTAGTCTGTAATATTCAGGTGCACCTTTTAATGTTACTTTTTTTGTTTCAAAGTCCCATCTAACATATTTTCTCTGAAGTGATTCATCACTTAAGACTAGTATCACTCTGAGTGCTGCAGTGATCACTAATATTTTGTTTCATTTTTCACTACATATATTTTGCAGGCGCTTTCAGTGTAGCTAACTAGTAGTATTTGGGATCATTTTAAATATATGATTGGAATTAATGTTTGTCCATTAGCATGCTTAATTTTCTGCTGACCAGCAGTTTGCATGGCCAAAATCCCTGGTTGACCATATTTTGGTGTGGGAAGGTGTGGTTCACTGCGGTCTTTGTAACAAAAGCCTTGTTTCTCATCTTATTTCTGGTAAGTGGATGCTTATGTTACTTGGATCACTTGGACAGGAGAAAGATTTTTAAAGCTTTCTCCTGCTGCTCTTGTGAGATCGCATTAATGTGTAACATAAGGCAAACTGCAACCCTGTAAAAATCGAGACGTTGTTAGGAGGAGACCTTTCGGGTATTTTTTGTCACTAGTTTTCTCTTATTCCCGAGAATGTCCATCCAATGTAGTTACTGGACTTAACAGTATTGTTGTGTACTACGTTGATGTAGCTGAAAAAGCCTGACAGCAAGAAACTGTGAATTATATTTGTGGCAGTCTCTGAAAACTAGTTTTTCAGTCCAAGTACCATGAAGGAGAATCCCCCTCCCCTACCCCATCCTAGAAAAGTAATTTTATATTTTGTGTGTATAAAGTTTTAAGAATCGAAGTTTCATATTGTACTGAAGTTTAGGTGTCGCTTGGTAAATCTTTGCTGCAGCATATAATTGAAGATGAGTAAGGCTTAGTGTGGTAGGGGTCCTGGTGTGGAGTTAATTATCGTACAGTTCTGGTGGGAAAGCCCAACATGTATGAAATGTGTCCTTTTTTTTTTTTTTTTTTCCATTTGGATTTGTAAGATGTAAAAGTGCTTTTTTAGAACTCTGACCTATTACAAACTATTACCTCACTTTCAGCCAGCTGGATCCTCATTCCACAGTGTTGTAGGCATTATTGTGGCTGTAATGCTTGAGTACAGCTATAGAGTTGAACGTTTCCAGTTAGATATTGTAGGGACACGTTTCTGGACTCATTTTTGTTTCTGTCTAAAGATTATTTATTTTCCAGTCATTCCCTGATTTTTTCTAAAGGTTCAAGACAGTTTCCTTTAGAACTTCTAATTTTTTCCCTGTTGCACAGGAGAAGTTGCTGCATAAGCAATACAGGTATGCCTTTACTTTCTTTTTTGTTGCAGAACTCATAACTTGATGCTTGCATTACCAACCCTACTGCTAGACCTGAATTCAAACTCTGAACTTTTTTGGCAGTTGGAGAAAAAAATATTTTTAACAATGCAGGGATACAGATAGGATAATGCCTCTAGTAAGGGAACACGTTCAGGTTCTGTGTTCTCTCACAACTCCTGCATGACTTATTTGCAGAACTTTCCACCACTGGAGGATATTCCTAAACACGGGAGGTAACTGCATTTGTGTTTAGACTGGGTAAGAGCAGACAAGGAATAGTCTGTGCTTTGTCTTGTGGCAGGCCAACATTTGCATCTAAATATTTCTTTCATGACTACTCCAGAGTACATTGCCTTTCCCTGGAAATTCATGGGAGCTGGCAAAGTGATTTAGGGGCTTTAGGGTTGAGTAAGCTTTGTGAAACAACTTTTTAGTTCTGATTGAATTGCTTTTTGTATCATCTGCAACGATTGTTACACAGGCAAAACTGGAATTGCCATGTGTTTCTTTCCAGTTTATTTTCAAGTAATGCTCTTAAGATGTCCTTGAGTCTTAGGAGAAGAACACAGTGTCCAAGGAGTGAAGGGAGCACTCTACTGTTCCCTTTTTTTCTCAAAAACAGTGTGGCTGCATCTGTAATGTAAAGACCTCTTCCTTCAGTGAAGACAAAATTTGAACTCTTCAGTATAAGAATGCATACTCTTATTGCAGTCCAAAATCTTACGAAGGCAAAATTATTAACCTTACTGAAAGATTTGTCACAATATTTTCAATAGCTTAAATTCTCTGCCAAATGTTAGAAGTAGGATGGGAAGGGTTGTTTCCCTCATTTTCATGAGGATCAGAAATCTCTAGATATTCCCCACAAATGTTTCAGAAATTAAATGTAATTTCAGTCTAGGTCAATGTTGTTTTTTCTTGGCATCAGTACATAATGTTGGCTAATATTGTTTTAGAAAGCTGAAAGAAAATAATTTTGAGACTTGTTTTGGTACTATAAAGGTTTCTACTTGATCTTGAATTATATTGAAAATTCAGTAATTGGAACCTTCAGAAACCTGAAAATCTGCACTGCTAGTTGTATGCAGTTCTGATGAATGTAGCAGATAAAGTAGCCACTATAGTAACTCATTTCAGATTATCCACTGTATAAACACAGTGCGCTGTGATGACCACTAGGCAGAGAGATATTACAAACTCAAAATGATCTGTAGATCCACTTCACATATACCAGAAAATGCTGTTAAGTACTTAGAGCATTCCAGTGTCCCTCTCTCTCTCTCTTTCCTGTTCTTTCTTTGACTGGGACCAAGTCTCTAAACCAGTATTACAGCAGCAGTTTTGGACCTCATGTCCTACTGAATTATGCCTATATTCAGGTATTGTCATAAAAACCTTCATGTTAAGAGAGCTTTATTTAATCCTCACAAAAATCTCTCAGCCCAGTTGAAAAATCAGTTTTCCTGGGTGATGTACAAAAAGGAAGATTTTTTTCAGCCTGTCCAAGGCATTTAATTTATCTTCTTAAAAACAAACATCCCCACCAGTGCTCCTGTGCTTATCTCTACTGAATTGGTAAGTATAATTTAGGAGGACTCAAGATGATAACTACCTTACAGAGCAGGATTAGGAAAAAGGCTTCATTTTGACTGGAGCAGGTAAAGTTAACATCAAAAACAATTTCTCTCATCATCACCTAGCACAGTTTATCTTAATATTTTTTTCCTACTTGGAAATAATGAGGATACTACTAGAGCTACTTAAACAGTTTATCAATTACTTGGTGCTACATTTCTCAAATAGTTTTGCAGATAATACTTTTTATGCCTGCGTGAAAACGTGTAAAATTTTACTGTCACTATAAAAAGCACTTGTCTGACCTATTCTAAAGTACCAGTAAAGGGATAAATAACTGCAGCACTTTCTCTGTTACAATGCCAGAGTCTTAATTAAATCTGGTCTTCAGGTTATGAAATACTTCAAATATACAATCTAGGACCATGAACAGCTTGTCAGGTCAGATCACAAGGTTTCTTGGGATATTAATCTGTCTTAAAGACTAGTACAACAAAATATTCTGCAGTTCAGGCAGGGGATGTATATATACATGCCTGGTATTTTTAACTGATCATTTCAGGAGGCCATTTCAGGGCTTAACATTGGGAATCTGGGATGATGGGTAGGGAAGGGAAGTTTCCCAAACTGAAGGAAAAAAAAAAACATTTTGGACCATTGTTTAATGTTCAGTTTGAAAACTATATTGCAAGAAAAATGGGTAGGGATTCTTTCTCCCTTATGCCTTCAGGGAATGAGTAGTATTTAGAATCTCTGGCTGAAATTCAAGCCTTTTTACCGTGTAAATTTTTAATATAAACTCATTGACATGCTTTTTACATCTGAGGACTGAAAATGGATCTTAATGTTTAAGTTGTGGAATGGTATATTTCTTAAATGAAGGGGGAACATTTTAAAAAAATAGATTAGAATACCAGCATTAGTGAGCTTAAGGAATTTTAGTATGTAATAGTAAAGTATAGCAAAGTATTTGATTAAAAAATTAATCTTGAATTGCTAGTCTGTAACTAGGTGCATTCTAATTTAGCAGGTGAATATTCTTTACTTATCGATATATGATGGGCTTTTTGCAAATAGAAACCTTTATCTGAGTCCCACGTGTTGCTTGTACTGATGGGATGTATGCTTACAGCAGCTTACTGCTGCTTTAAAATGTATAAAATGTTTTGAGTGTTTGCTCATAACTCTTTTTAACCTCCACTTGTTAAATTGTCAGACATTGGTATTTTATCAGTCCGCAGTGTAAGTTTAAACTAATGTTCTTAGGAATCCAACTTGTACACACACTGTTTAAAAACCCTCAGGGACAGTTTACACACTATCCTCACTCAATTCAGGTACTTGTACTCTCTTCTTAAACCTAGCAGTGACTTGTATTTTGTTTTGCTTTTCTTTTGACGTGCTGATAGCACATCCTTGATGAATGTCAACTTAAAACTCAGTTCAGGTATCCAGGTATAACTCAGCCAAACGGATTTTAAAGCTGCATATTTACTCTCCAGCACACAGTGCCTCAGACACTTATAGTGGCATTCTGTATATTCAGTTATTACTACTGAGCAGATCGCGTGGGGGTTCCTGGTATGTATTGTAAGAAATTCCTATGTATATTATATAATATGTATTATATTATATACATATATAGTATATATGTTATCTTAAACTTATATATTTTAAAATGCCACTACTAGCCAGCGCAGCTAAAAAAGAAATACATTCCCAGCTGCTTCTGTGAACAACAGAGGCCGCTTCTTAACGTGGCTCTTGCTTCTCCCTCACCATAACTACTTCTAACCTCAAGCACGGGTCCTTGGCTGTCTGACCTCTACACTCTAGTTATGCAATGTCCTTAGAGAATTCTGTGCACTGGCCACTGTGATGGAAACCAATGGGCCGGGAGTGCTTTGAGTTTATTAGTAATTGTTCTGCCAAAGTTGGTGTTTGTATGACAAGTGTGTAAACCTGTCAGATAATCAGCAGAGGTCCAGGTTGTCCATAATTATTTCCACCTCCTGGGCAGGACCAGAGCTCACGAGGTGCCTCCTTTGAAAGGCTGGGCGCTATTCACCTGCAGTGCCAGGCCTCTGTGCTGTGCTTACCTGGAGGCCAAGCCTGAAAATAAAGTCTGCTGTTCTGCCTTCATGGTGATCTGTTGCAGTTGCAAGTCAGTAACACCTCTGCTTTATTATTTGACACTTTACATCTAAAAAGTCTTCTCCTTCTATTTATGTAACCCATAGTCTTTGAAGAGTATGGAAAATGGCATTTCTCTCTGACCTCTAGAAGTTCAAGTGTCATGGGAAAAAAAAAACAGGAACCCCCCCCTTTACTCTTATGGACCTCATTTCAATATACTGTTTACAGTTTGACGGAATTGTATAATTTAATATTTCTCTTGTACTGTAGTTTATATTTATTTACAGATTTTTTTTGTACTGTGTGATTTGAATTTTTTGTTCCTTGCTATGATCAATGTTTTATGTAGTAGAGCACTTATGATCACAAATTAAGGTTTTTGGTTTGATTGCACTACATTAATTTTTTTAATGCAGTTCTGATTTTTTGACTGGACTAAATAAGCTGTGTCTTAATGTATGTGATAAGTACTTTTAAATTTTTATTTCATGTGGTCCATTTATTTTTTGCATTGTATGTCAAAGCGCTAATTCTCTTGTTGTGCATGTGTAAGATTTAATGGCTCCATTGTATTATTTGACCATGTCATTTTGGAAACACATTCCCAGCTGTAACGTTGTGTATGGTAGTTTTCACTGGATGCTAGACTTTTCAAAACCACTATTCTTCTAATAAATTTTGTTGTGAAAAACTTCAAGGGGTTCCAATTCTGTTGTTTCTAACGTGCTTTCTGAATGCTTGTTACTAGTAGCCCAAGGATATGAGATGCAAACTATTACAAGGGGGGAGAAGCAGGGGAGGAAGTGAAAATAGAAGGTAAAGCAATTTCTGGCTGAAGGACTGAGCTTTGGAATCTCCATATTCTGTCCTAAATAGGATTGACAGTAAAGCTGCTTTAGCAGCTGGGTAGGGAATACATGTGAAAGCTGAAACGCTGTCTCATAGCAGCCCAGTCTCATGAACTCCCATACTCTTAATTTGTGCTTCCCTACTGGCCACCTTAATTTCCTTAATGGTAAATAATTTATCCAGGGAAGAACAAACAACCTCTCAGGAGGGAAAATAAAAGGTGGTGTAGTGATGTTCACTGAGCACTTAGTAATGAGCCAAGGTAGGCACGGAGGTAGTGAAAGCGTGGCCAGAGCCCCGTGTGGGTTGGTTTTGGGCTGTGGGGTGGCAGTGGGCAGAGCACCGGTTTGGGCAGCAGAGCTTTGTTCTGGAGCAATGTCACCAGGCACAGGCACATTGCTTAGCTGCTCACCGAGGCACTGGTGTTGCTTTTATTTTCTCTGCAACTTTATTTTCTCTGCTCTTCTTCCTCAGAGCGGGCAGGTCCCCAGCTCCCTATTAGCACAGGGAAGGCTCCAGCAACTCCATCTTGCTGTCCCTCTGCACAGGGGCACAAGGCAAATCCAGCAGTGACACCACACTGCAGCCAGCCCATCTCCAAGATCCATGTTCACTTTCTCGTGACTGTACTTTGGGTTGAACGACTTTTGACGTTATGCATTATTGATACTGAAATGCTGAATACTAAAAAGTAGGTTACACTAAGTGGTGTATAATGGAACCCACGTGAGTTTAGGCATTTCTGCTAACCTTTGTGTTCCATTCTAGGTTGATTTTGAGAGTGATGCATAGGGATTTCCTAGCTTTAGGAAAATTCATAATGCTGCACGGTATCTAGCCCAGGCTTCTTTTCTCCTGAGAAATTGCCTTTCTTAGCATGTGCTATTGAAAAGTAGATAATTTAGGGTTTGCATTTTTCAGTTCCTTTTTTGTTTTTTAAAATAATTAAATAACTGTTACATTACAAACAAATTATTGTATTTCTTATATACTAATATCGATATTAAAAAATGGTAATTGATGCTATCATTAGTTTAGCTTTACCAGGCAAATCTCTCTTAAGTATAAAACTTGGTTTAACTAGAGACTACATCTTGCACTTATTCAGGAATAGTGAGTTTTTATGTGTAAATAGCTTGAAAGCCTTGTGCAGTAAACTATCATTTATCATATTTTTTTTCTCTTTGTCTGACTACATCTGTCAAATCTATGAAAATAGCCTTTGAAAGTGATGAACCATATTCCCATCTGCCATTCTTTAGGATGCATTACACTGTGCTGGCTTGTCCCAGAACATTTTTAATTGACACTTTTAGTCCTGCGGTTATCAGAAATACCACATTTTTCTGCTTTTCCTCAAGGACTTGCTGATGGTCTCGCACTGCTAAGATTAAATTGTTCGAACTTAAATGAACACAGTCTTGATTTCTTCTTTTAAAAGCTGTTTCCTGTATCATGACAAGATTTTGCAAGATGTTGCACCCAGACCCAGAAAGAAGCTTTCATGCTGTTGTCTCTTATAAAAGTAGAAAAGAAACACAATTAGCCCTGTTAGGCAGCTTTAAAAGTCACCTGCTAATTTCCTTCAGCTTGTTTGGACTCAGAGTGGGTTTTGAGCTGCTCAATCTGTTACTGGAAGAGGCAGCTGCCTCTTTTGTACCTGCAGGAGCATATCTGGTCACCTTGTGAAGTAATAGATCCTTTGTGGAATAGCTGTGGACTGTGCCCCCACATATACCTGGGTCACTTGCTACAATGCAGATCCTCCCTCAGATGTGAAATGAGAGGCTCTGCCCATTGCTCCTCTGTGGAAGTAAGAGCTGCTGGGAAGGGAAGAGCAGGAAGCTTCAGCTTCAAGTGCACCTGAAAGTTTTGGCGTTTAAACTAAACCTGTAAGGAGGCAACTTCCTGAGCTCAGCATGAAGAGTCTGAAAGCTGGAAATAAGCTTAATTTTTGTGAGTGAAGGTGGTTTAATTAAGGGAATTCCTGAGCATCACAGTTTCACCTTCCCATGTAACCAAAGCCGAGCCCTTGTGTTGTGGCTCCTCAAACACCACCAGTGCAGAGCTTGTTCTGGTGTCTGCAGTGAGATGGATCACCAGTGGCTTTCCTGCCTGAGCATGCTGAGCTCTCTAATTTCCTGGAGGCATGACAAGAGTGGGTCTGGGGGAGGGGGAGGATTTAAATCCTGATTCAGGAAGATACTTCAGCAAATCACTATTTTCTTAATCTGCCAACTCTGCTCTGGCAGATGCCCAAACAAGGGTACTGGCTGAATGGAGGTTTTAACTGGAAATGAGTAGCAGGTTCTTGGACCTCTTCAGGAATATGATTCATGTACAGAGGAACAGAGCTACAGATGAAAACCAATTTAAAAAAACTGAGCTTGAAGTGTTAGGGTAAATCTAGGATTATGGCTTTTGATACAGTGAAGATGGAAAAGAGAATATAGAGAAAGTTGATCTTTTAAATGTAATTGTTCTTGAGATACTTTTGTAAATGTTACAATGCTGGAAGGATCCCAATTTGTGAGAGTGCTGTTTCCTCTGATCTGGTGCATTTGATGCAGACTCTGTAACTTGAAATTCAAGGTGTTCTCAGCTGTCTAGTAGGAAAATCAAAAGAAATGTGAATGACTTCACACCTATGAATTATGAATTAATTAAGTTCCTTCTTACCCACCTACTTGAAAACTGCAGACAACACAATCTTTAAAAGCTCCCTTTTGGTATCATGAAGAGGGAACACAAAACAATTGCATCTTGTTTTTACAGGTCACTTTGAATGTATCCAAATTATGGATCACATTTGAAGTAGAACTTCTAAAAATCTTCTCTTGCTGCCTCCTCCTCTGCAGTTGTCTCACAGCTCTGCAGGAGTCTGTTCCCAACACACTTAACTAAAAGGCAGATTTTCATATGAGATGGCTACAGCTCAGATTTCCAGGAATTGTTTAAAAGCTCAACTGAAATTAGAAGTGCTTAAGGTATACTTCAGAGCACAGAAATACAAGCACTGCTGCCTGAACATACAAAGCTGCCTGTATGAAAATACAGCTCCATGCCCCTAAGGAGCTGGCCGGAGTTCTGGACCATAACCCACCCAGCCCTCACATTTAACACCATGAGGGATGGGGCAGAGGCTTCAGCTGTTGCCTGTACCCAAGCCTGCAGTGGATCTGTTGCTGTGTGGCTCCTGCCTTGTCTCCCTGGCTGTGTTTTCCAGAGCTGGCTTGGTCACAGCTTGCTTGCCTACCTTTGCTGGGCTCCTGCTCCAGGTGCAGATCAGACAGCCATGTGCTGACAGGAGGAGTGGTTTGTCTGTACAGGATTATCAGCAAACTGCCTGTAAAAATTACAGTGTTAAATAGGTTACACCTGCTCAGGTTTGGAATTTTTTTTTTTTTTTTTGCTGATGTGCACCAAGATCCTATTGTCTCATGTCCCAGATCCCTCCTGCCCAGCTATTCAAGTGTAGGGCTTGCTTAACTCATTTGGAATGACATTCCTAGCTTTGAAAAGGGCTTTTATGGTTTCCTTTCTTAAAGCCGAGCCTTTCTTCTCTCTGAGCTTTAGAGGAAGGCCCTGACATCAATTGTTGAGTTACTCTGGGAGTGCAGGGAGCATCTGACTCAGCTTCAGGTGAAGCTGAACTCAGAGAAGCCGAACAGCTTCCCTGCATGCGTGAAGGGGTTTTTCATACACACAGCCAATATTTGTGCTGGGTCCCTTGCTATAATCTAAGCCTGAAGTGGTTGCTTAGAGGATCCACTAGTTTCCACCACCTTCCCCTTCCAGGTGAAGGTGGTATTTTAATTTTTTCATGCTTTCAGGTTCACTGTGGTCACACATGGTATCTTCCTCAGATTCCTTTCAGGCCTTTAAAGCAACTAGCTGCATGTGAGGTGTTTTCAAGGGTTTAAAACAAACTATTTGATTTTGAAAGGAGACAGTAAAAAAAGACCCAGTAGGATCCTGGTTTTGCATAAGAAACTATCTTAGCAAATATACTGTTTGTACAGAAGTACAAGTTTCTTCCTTGTTTCTATTCATCAAACATCAGCTCAAGCTTACTTGGTACCTGAAGTGTGGTTGTTAATAACTAAGTTCTGGTTTGACCATGGTGGCAGCTGCCTGACCTTACTGCTCACTAGAGGTCCATCTAGTTGTAATTCACTGAGCTTTGCTGCTCATGCTCAAAAGCAAGTAGATTTTTGCTCCTGTTTCAGGCCCTGTATTGGCTTTTCTCTAACAGACATGAGTAAAGGTGTATGGTAAAGGTGACCACTCATCTGCTCTTTAGTTCTAGCAACCTTGCACATACCTGTCCTTTTGTTGGTGTCTTTACTTTTATTTGCGTGTAGACTGAATTTCTAATTGATAAAAGGAAAAATAACATAAAAGTCAGGATATAAAAGAAATATGCTCTGCACTAAATTATATTATGGAATTTGGAATAATAGTTATATAATGTAATATTGTAATAGAATAATAATTATAAAGCTTAAAATCAAAATGACAAAGGTAGTGCCTTAGGCTGGCAAAGAGCAGACTGATGGGGCTTTTTCATCTGTTCTTTTATGTCTCATGAGCAAAAAAATGGACTTTCATTGCAAGATTTATCAAGAGTAGCAACGTCTCAGCAGGACAACAGGGAATTTGACAGTCAGCCTTTTGTGGGTCAGAATTCCCACAATGTGCATTGTTTGGGCTCTGGTGTCACTATCTGAACATCTGACTTGCTGGGAGCAGGATTTTTCAGAGGTGGTTTAGCTGTGATTTCTGGGTATGGTCCCATTCTGTATTTCTCTGGTCATAAAAAGCACAGTGCAAATGCCAACATCCCGTTAGCATTGTTGCCTCATTACAACTGTGTGGTTAAATGTGAGTTCATTTCTGTGAGCTCTCAGGGTTTGCACAGTGCACTTACTGTTAATATGATAAAAAATGTCTGCAGTAGAGGAGATCTGCAATTGCTTGATGGGCAGCATATGCTAAAGGGTCATCATCACTTTGGCTTTCTCTGCAAAAGTTAGGGACTCATTTTCCTGCTGGAGGAACCAGGAAAGCACAGAAATCAGAGGGAGGCAATCTGTGGAGGCATCTCGGGGGGATCTGCAGGGCTGTGATGCTTCTTCCTTGCTGTGCATGAGGAGTGATGAGTCACCTCTGCTTTTTCCAAAGGATCTGTTCCTTTCCTGGCATAAGTTGTTGTTGATTATTTTTTAAATTTTATTTTTCCTTTTATGACAAACCAGCAATTGATGGGTTTTGTCACCAGTATAGAGAAACAAACAATACCAATCATTATACTGCGGAAAGGAAAATCGCACGGAGCTGAAGTACATTTCAACTGCAGCATCCATTTACAAAGGGTAAAATGCCAGTTGAGGAGGCTTTAAATATGGTAAATACCCCTAAAGTAAACTCAGTGTATTAGCAGTGATGGAATGTTACATACTAAGCAAGGTGTAGTTCCCTACCTCAATTTACCATGTAGCTGCACAAATACTGGCTGTGTGGGGGAAGATGGAACCTTTCTTAGTGGACATCTGCCAGGGTCAGATGTGGTTTGGATTTGTTAGTCTTCCTCTAGCACCACAATGTGTGGTGACAATATAAACAAGGGAGAAAAATAATTGTGGGCCAGGATATCAAGGTGAATTTTTGAGAGGAAGAATAGACTCTCTTAAGAGAGGGAGGAAGGACAAGAGTGTGTAATGACAAGAGTTAAAAAAAAAAAGAGATGATGTGAGGGATGTGCAGAAATGGAAGGATGAGAGGTTTGAGCTGAAGGGGAGGGGTATGCATTAGTGCAGAGGAAATCTCTCCTCACTGGTATGCACAGAGACATTTCCTGCCTTATGTTTTGGTTTCTTAATAGTTATCTGACTATAAAATTAACCTACATCATTTAATGGTAGTTGAATGGCAGCTAAATTAACCCACTTTCAAAATAGAGCTTACCTAGCCCGTCAGCTCTGAGACATCCTTGTCCCCAGGCATCCAGGGCTGCAATCCACATCTCTGCCTTAACCTATTTCCCAAGCAGCCAGCCAAAGTGGTGCATCAGAAACAGGCTTTGCTGCTCAGCCCAGCAGCTGACAGAGAGTATGGACATGTATCAAAGCACTGCTAATTCATATTTCAGCAGGCATTCCTGTGCAAGGAGGGGTGGCGTTGGCACGTGGGGAGAGCCACCGTTAGGGGTTGTGATACTGTTTCTATTAACAATGTGGCCTTGATTATCTGAGGCTCAATTATCTGAATCGCCAGGTTATCTGAAATGGGGTCATATCCCCCAACATCTGTTAATTACACCCAGGATACTCTCTGCTCTCCAGATGTCTCCACTGGCCTCTCCCAAGCTTTGGCGACTGGGCTGTGCTGAGAGTGTGGTTAGCTCTAGCGAGTGCTCTACCAAGCTCCTGCATTTGGTTTTTCATGTCCATGTTGGAGAAAAAACCCAACCTGGATAATAGCAGAATTTGAAATCCTTGAAGACTTCTAGAAGCAGGCAGTAGCTGTGTATGGCAACGTGTCTGTTGGAGCTGGGACCAGGAAAGTCTTAGGGGAGGGTGTCCAATGCATCTGAGTTTTCTTCCACCTTTCAGTGTACGTTCAGCTTAGGAGGGGAGGGTGGAATTTCTCACAGCACAGCCTATCCTTGTCACAAGCCCTCATTTACTGCAGATGAGTGCACCTTCAGAGGGAGTTTGCTAGTTGTTGAACCTCTGCAGTTGCAGTGACTCCAGCTGACCTGTGTGTACATGTCTGAAGTTTGGGGAGAGAGAGCTTTGTCCCCAGTGTGCTGCAGGACAGACAGGAACTGACAGCGATGGACACAGAGCAGGGAGAGGCCATACACCTGTGTCACCTCTAGTCCAGAGCCAGTATATCTTCCTGGGACTGTTAAAGATACTCAGGGCATCCCTCCCTACTCCACAGTCCCTCTGGTTCATTCTTCCTTCTCTTAACTGGGTGCTGCTTTTTTTAAAACGTGCAAAGCCGTGAAAATCATTGTAAGAACTTTTTTTTTTGCCCTGCATGCTTTTGTTATCTGTCTTCTGGTGCTGTCTGTTTTTCTATCTATTCTGGTCTTCTGGTGCTATCTATCCTTTTGGAGCACCTAGCTCAGCAAAGATTCTGGGTACTGCCTCAGAAAGAAACAGTCATGGTAATTTTTTTTCCTTAAAGGGAAGATCCCAAATGATCTTGATAATTAGAAAAATTAGCAAGGACAATACTGGAAAGGGTTTGAAAGTTAGTATGTAGAATAGTATTTCCAACATGATAAATTTCCCTTGGTTTTAAAGCAATAGCTCAGTGGTAAAATTTTTAATTAGTCATTAAATATTATATTAGAAGTATCACAGTGATGATAAACTACTATAGAATACAGTTGGGTTTTGGGGAAGGTGGGAGTTGAGGAAGTTATGACAGGAATATAAAAAAACAAAACTTATTTGAGGCTGCTATTGGGTTTTTTTAATGTAAAACCAACTTTGCTTTGTTTGATTTCTATTTGGTCACAGGTGGGGAGAAGTGATTCTTAATGTTTAACTAGTTTAAAAAATAAATAAACAAATAAAAGACACTACTCTGAAGGGTTAAAAGTCTGAATCTATAATGGATGTCTGTTATTTGTCCAGTCAGTTGGCTGATTGTACAACCTGGATACGTTGATGAATACATGCAGCTGACAAAAAAACCCAGCCAAACAAAACCCACCTATAACTTGTTTCTTCCTGCTTTTCAGTTGAAATACAAGCTCAGTCCATCCCCATGTGCGTCACCAAGGACGGAGTAAATTCAGGGGCCTTGAGAACCTGGCAGCAATATTTCCATAGTTATTTTGGCTGTGCTTTGCACAACTTCAGCTTTTAATTTAGAGAAGGAGAGTGCTTTTTCTCCTTCCTAGCTGTTATGTGGAGCTGCAGCTCTTTGCATGCTGCTTTTCTATTTTTTTTCTTTTTCAGTGCAGTGAGAGAGAATTACTGTAGCACCCACAGAGGTGTGAAGGGACTCATTCATCTGTGTGGGGAGTGTGAGGTGCCAGGCATATTTCTGAGGATTGAAATACAGGCATTTAAACTGGTGCATCCAGTGTCAGCCTTTTAATTGGGGCTTTGAAAGATGAGCTCCAGAAAATCTTGCTTCAGTGACTTACATTATTTGTGCCCATGGCTGCTTTGCCCATCCCCTTCAAGGGGATGCCAGCAGAAGGAAGCACATCCTGCACCTCTCAAGGCACGAGATCTGTGCTGCAGCTATGAGTGGAGATGGGTTTGAGCACAGTCAGATGGTCCCACGCCTTTCCCAGCATGTTTGCTTTTGTATGGCCATTCCAACAAGCTGAACTGGGACTGGCAGACAACCCATTTCCCCCTTCTGCTGGGTAAGATCTCTGCATGCAGCCCTCCAGCACAAGCAAGGCAAACCTGTCTTTGGGAACCCACAGCACAGCCCCTTCCAAGTGCACGCTTAGCATGCAGGATTCACTGCACCCCTGGGGCTGGGGTCAGCTCACCTGACTGCCAGCAGTGAGCAGATCCCCTTTAAGAGGCTGTTCTTCCTTTGCAACCCCTCAAAAAGGCATTTCCACTCACCCTGAAAAATAAATCAAGTGGTTGAAACCAGCAGGGTTGGAGGTGCCACCCAAGGGCAGTGAGACACTGCCTCAGACCTTGGGCTCACAGTGGGCATGGTCAGTGCTTTGAGTTCAGCTGATGGAGGGCATTGCTCGAATCTCTGCTTTCAGTCAGGTTTCCAAGACACCCTTCAGCTTGGTAGGGTACTCAAGTGGTACCTCTGGTTTTGGGTGGTGCAAGGCACCTCTCTGCCGACTGGTGCAGAGGCAGTTGTGTGGCAGCAGGAGAGGGAGGGGAAAGGTCATCCCTGTAAAAATACTGAATTGGATTTTATAAGTTTATAGCTATGTTTTGTTTCTTTTACAGAACTATAATCCTGGTGCTTAGAATGGTCTGAAAGGAACAGAAACACTTAGCCTTGAACTTTTGTTCTGCTGCTGCTTCTTGTGCCTCTGAGGTACAAAACATACCTGTAAACTTATAATCAATCAAACTGATGTTCAAGGGCTAAAAAAGGAAAGCCAAAAAGGGTACAGGCTTCATGTTCAATAGTGAAAAACTTGGGGTGGGCAAGCCAGAAGATTGCAGTTGGCAATTGACAGGTTTTCAGAGACTGGCTTCCCAGGTTGGTTGGTATGAGCCAGCTGATTTCTTTCTCCCTTTCTTTCTTCCCCTCTTGCTCCCTGCCCAAATACACTATAGAACCGGAGGCAGACTGGGCTGCCCCTAAAACTTTTTTATGGCATTCAGAAGCAGAGCAAGCACAGTGTCACCCTTGTACAACAGGAAGGAAGAGATATAACAACCCCACCAGTGGGCTGGGGGCACTGCAGGAGCTGGGAAAAGCTCTTCATACCGTGTAGGGAGAAACACAGATAACTTGGCCCTTCCTCTCCATACTGTAAATCCTCTGTCTGTGCAGTCTGTAGGTGTTATGGACTGACAAACCTCTGCCTTCCCCCAGCCCCTTCAGCCCCAACCGCGTGGCCTTTGTTGGAAGCCCCAGGTCCCCTCCAGCAAGAGCTGGGGGAGGGTTGACTTTAAACTCCACTAAACAGTGGAGGCACAATGCAAACAAATGTATTGCAGCACGCAGCTATGCAAATAGCTTCAGAGCGCAGCACGTTTCCCCAGCATTAATTGCTGCACCGCCGGGGTTGCGTAGCAACAGCTCCGCTTGTGCCTCTGACAGCTCCTGCCCCTTGATGCCTCTGACACCTTCTGTGGCAGGCAGGGAAGGGGAAGAGAACAGGGCTGCCCTGGGAAATGGAGGAGGGCTGGGAGGTAGTGAGGGGCTCTGGTGATAAAATTCACTTGGGACACTGGGGTTGTCTTCTGCTGTCCCAGGGTAGCGTGTGCAGTGGGGCTGGAAAGAGGGTGTTGGGACACAGGAACAGAGGAGATCTGGCAGCTGCAGCCTTGTGAAGGCAGCATTTGAGGCTGGCAGGCAGAAAGGGCAGACCTGCCATGTCCCAGGCTCTGCAGGAAAGACAGGATAGACAGGTGAGCTGTCTATCCCTTTGCAGTCAATCCTTCTGGGGACCCCACCCCTTACAGGTTTATGACTGCACTTACAGCTTGGCTAGAGGCATAGAGGGTCCCCAGATTGTCTCTCACTGGTTATGAACCTCCTTTTGGTTTGTGGCTTTTCCAGCCCTTGAGAGAGATGGCTCATTCTTCATGCACACATGAAACTAGGAGAACTCTGGGCCAAGCCCTATGGGAAGGGGTGAGTACAGGCACCAAGGAGAAGACTGTAGGTAGGATGAGCAGCCCGGGGCTCCCTCGCTGGTCTTTCCAGTCCAGCAGCTTCTGTGGGGCTGGCCTGTATCTCCCAAAAGGCAGGACTGGCTGCCTCCTGAGAGTAATTTTTCCTCCTGTTCAAAACCATGTTCCCAATTCCATCCTCTGTATTTACCAGTGAGTCTTCAGCTCCCGTTGTGCTTTTGCCAGCCTGAGGAACATGTTTGCACCCAGCACCTTTCCCTGAAAAGACACTTCAGCTCTGCAGTCAGCTCACCTCTCCTCTATTCTGATAAGCCACATTAAAAAATAGTTTCTCTGCAACAGTTTGTACTGTTCATAAGCAACTCTGCTTGAAGATGTGGGGCACTTGATGTAATTCTGCTCTTACATGTGAGCCAGAAACAAGCTCTTCTCCAAAACTGCCTTAAGTAGGGGGCACGTGGGCAAGCCTGCATCCATCAGCTGCCTTGCAAAAGAATGCTTATGGGATGTTTTACGTATTAGTGATAGCCACAACAGACAGGAACAGTGGGAAATGCTGCATAGGTACCAGGGCACACAGATTAGCAGGCCCCAGGGAGCACAGTACTCTGTGTGTCTGGGAGATGTGGGGATGGAGAGGCACAGGCTACAGCTCAGCACCCTTGGGGGCACAGGGAAAGGAAGGACAGAGGTGGGACCTAGCCACCCTCAGAGCCTTTTCACCTCAGGTGGCAGTGAAAGCTCTGCCTCAAGGTTATCCTTAGATACCCACAATAAGGTGATGCTGCCTGCAGTACCCAAACAGGGATGGACTGGAGAAGGAGAAGATGAGCTCAAGGTGAGAAGTTGCAGCCTGTCTTTGAGCTGAAGTGGTGTGACACCAGAGGACCCAGGTGAACTGTGTCACTGAGTGCGAGATGGGTCTTCTAAGTAGAAAGGGCATCAAAACTGAATGGATGTATTTCTGATTGTCTCCTTGGAGTACAGTAGGGCAAATAAGGTGGCAATGAGCACAAAGGCCTCAGTCACACTTCAGAGGAAGAAACTAGGTGAAAGGCAAGGCAGAAATGCCACTGGAACCTTCAGGATCAGGGAGCCAAGGTCCCCTCTGCCACACAAGCAGGACAGGAGCTTTTTCCATCCCACATACCTCTGCAAAGCCAGTGTGACCTGCAGCTGGCTGTGCTCAGCATCACGGCTGCAAGGCAGGAAAGGACAGTGCCCAGCCCCTTTGGACCCTTTTCCCAAACCAGGGCTCTGCACACAGGTTTGCAGTCACCAGGCATCACCCAGCCTTTCCTTTCCTTTCTTGCCACCCACCCGGGCAATTGCTTTGCCTATGCCAAGGATTCTTCCTTCACAGCCACGGAGTGCAGCACCCGCAGGTGCCCCAGCAAGGAGTGAGATGGCTGTTTTGCCACCATAACCCCTTCCCACAGCTGCCCAGGCAGCATGGCAGTAGAGGGGCCAGGGCAGGGCCCCACCTCTGCTACTGTCATTATAAATTCAGTCTTCCCTGGGGAAGATGGCTGCTTCTCTTCAGAGCTGGGCTTGTGAGTAGGTAAAAGGAGTCACCGCCCTCTTTGCAAAGGTGGAAAAAAGATTACGCTGAGCTTTGCCTTTTCAAAAACCCCTCTGCTTCAAGCCCAGGGGGTTGAAAGGTTTTTTTATCCCCTTTTGTTATTCAGCAGAGCAAGGGGAGGAGCTGGGCGGTGTAAGAGATCCTGGCTGACATAACCCTTCCCATGCAGGGCTCTGGAGAGGGGCCAGGTTGTACCTGAGTATTTTTATTTAAACTAATCCCAGACATTCCAAATTGAAAGCCGTCGCAGCGCCAGGTAGGACCAGTTCAGACGGTTGTTGGAGGGCATTTTTCTCACCTGGGTGTAGTAAAGCAGTCTCCAGGTACGTTGTTTATTGCTAACCCCGGGAGTATGTTCTGGAGGTGTTGGGACACATTCGGCAAGCTGAGCTGGCTCAGCCTTTCCAGGTGTTTTTAGGAAAACCCTGCCTAAGAAGCCTTTAAGGAAACTAAGGCTGGGCTTGAGTGGCAAAGCCTCATTATGTGTAAAACATGTTATGCCTGGGCAAACTGGAAAGCAAAGGGCTGGGTAGCAGCTGCTCAGGGCAGGCTTGGCTGCAGCTTGGCATTTCTGGGCAAAGGAGACCTGGTCAGCCCTGAGCATGAAGTGGCCCCAGGTATCTCTCCCTGCCCACCAGCCCAGGGAATCAGGGCACTGGAAGTGCCTCCCTGGTGCGTGTCAGTCCAAAGAAAGCAGCCAGCAAGCACTAGGTAAGGAGCAGGTGAGGGCTGCCGAGGGCAGGCTCCGGTGTGCCTGATGCCACTGAGAGCACCTGGCTCTGGCCACTGGCTTTCCCTTCTCCATTTCTCTGCTGATGGCTCCTTCAAACTGGAGCTCTTCCTCCTCATCCACCTGTTGAGCCCTGTGCCTGGCAGCATGGAGAGGGAAAACCCACTCCAAATGAAGCTGCTTTTCTCCACCCTGGCCCTGAACTCTTTGATAATCTTTGACCCCCTTGACCCAGCTGAGTGAGTGAGGTCAGTGTCTGATGCTGGTGGGGGGAGCAGGCAGAGAAAGGCTGTAGGGGGAGAAAGGACTTTCACTCCTCCAGTACAAGGCCAGGAGGTGCAAAGTGCAAGTGTTGCTGCAAAGCAACCCTACTTTACTGGTAAAAATCCCGTGTCAGGCAGTGTGGGTGCCAAGACGTGGGGCCCTCTCGGCGTGGTCAGGACTGGGTGGGAGCTGCCTGTGCTGCCGTTGGGAACAGATACGGTCTCGATAACAGCACCTGACATGGCACTCATGATGCTTTCATGCAAACACTGGGTAATTATCCCTTAACCTCCCCACCAGTAAGTCCTAATTAATTGCCTCTGCCAAGCAGGTAACTGATAATGGCCTGGGTTTGAGCGCTAGCTAGTGGCAGTGACCCTGTGCTGTAGAAGCCCATCTTGCTGCACAACCACTGTGTGCTGACAGCCCATCAGCTGCAGGAACACTTTATTAAATGGCAGCTGATCAAAGGTCAGTGCCAATGGCACGACACCGCACAGGATGCATTGCTGCCTGCATGTCCTGCAGGCTGGGAGCTCACCAGAATTTCTGTGCTGACTACAGAAGAGGCTCAGATCTGCTCAGACCCATCTTCTGCTACTGAGGTGTAAGCAGAATTTTAAGACTTAAAGTAGCTGAAGATTCCTGGCATCTGGATGCCCAGCTGGGATGCTGCTCTGCTCCCACCCAGCTTGGCAGTGCAGAGTGAGGGAGTGGAGGTATGCAGCCATCCTAGAAATGCTGGGCCTTCCACACCAGGTGCCGTGCAGATACTAAGTCTGATTCTTTTTAGGTTTGCTTTGAACATGTGACATAGTGCCTAAACACTGGGATGTCCTAGGCAGAAGTGTAATTATGAGAGCTCTGGCAGTGGCAGACAAACAAAAGTGCAGTCTGTGTCCTGCCAGCAGTGTGCACACGTAAGTGTGCATGCTGGGACTGAAGGAACACCTGCCAGCCCCAGGAAAACAGGATGCTTGATCTCACCTGGAGGTCAGGCAAGTGATGTGCCTAACTGGGAGGAGAAGGGTTATTCTGGTTTTGCAGCACAAACTAATATTCCCTAGGACATATTACTGACTGCTTCTCTCTTTGTCTCTCTAGTGAGGATCCAGCAGAGACAATAGCAATAGACTCTAACAATCAGCCGAAGTCTCCACTGGAAAAATTTATGGTCAGACTGTGTACACATCACCAGAAGCAGTTCATTCGTGTGCTAAACGACATATACACTGAAGTACAACCAGACTCTGACGGCCAGCAGTTATCTGAATCCGAGAGCATGGAGGCCTCTACTTGTGGCTCTGGTTGTAGCCAGCGAAGCACTGAAAATCAGGATAAGGGTGCTACTTGTACTGAATCAAAGCTCCCTTCTACATTGGACCCAGGACAGTCAGGGGCCGATGGCCCCCTGCATGTTATGGGACAAGCCCCAAAGCAGCCAGTGGAACTGAAGTCTCTGGACAGAGCCGAGAACTCCAGTCCTGCTTTGAGAAGGGACTTCTGCGAGCTCCCCATCACCAGGCTTCGCTCTGCTAGTCCAAAGGATAGCCCCACCCAAGGATACCTCAGCATGTTGAACTCTTCCTCTTTGAATTTCCATCATGCCGCAAAGAGCCTGGAAGGGCAGCAAGCTGCTGGACATGAACAAGAAGCCGGTATCAGGAAGTGTGAGGATAATAAAGAGCAGCTAGCAGGTAAGACTCTCATGGAAGGTTATATCTCAGTCAAAGTGGCAAATGTGAATGGCAGCGAGGACTGCTTAGATAGCTGTCTGGGGTCCCAAAAGAGCTCTTTCAGGGCTCTCCCAGAGGAGTCCTGGGATCCTGGCTTTGCAGTGACCCCCCCTCGCAGAGCCGACAAAGAGAACACTTTGCAATGCAGCTCGAAAGCATCTTTGCACCAGGACTTAGACGCAAAAGAACAAGATGTGAGACCAAAGCAAGAAAACCACCTGCATGCCATGGCCAAGGGCAAGGCAGGCTGCCAGCTACACCCAGCTGACAAGGGCGTGCTCGACAAGTCCAAAGAGGGCTGGCTGCCCACTGGCGCCATGCCAGCCGCCCACCGGCCCCCCGGTGGGCACCCCCGCGCCAAGGCAGCCTCCCTCAGGTCCTCTCGGAAGAGCAAGAAGGCATCGGGGCTGAGGATCAATGACTATGACAACCAGTGCGATGTGGTGTACATCAGCCAGCCCATCACCGAGTGCCATTTCGAGGCCCAGCGGCTGGTGTCGTCCCGCAGGACGGCGAGGAAGAGCACCCGGGGGTATTACTTCAATGGGGAGTGCTGCGAGCTCCCCACTGTCCGCACGCTGGTGAAGAGCTCCCGGGCGGAGGAGAGGGCGAGCAGCCCGGCACTGCGAACAGAGACCCTCGTAAGTGCCAATCCACCCCGGGTGCTCTCGGTGGAGGGGTCTGCAGGGGCAGGACGGGAGGGTGAGAAAAGGGTTTCCCTGAGGCTCCTGGCTAAAGTGGCACCAACCAGCCAAGAAACGAAAGAGAGAGCTGAGCTGGGCTCCATGCAGCTCCGGGATACCCGAGCACTGCGATCAAGGGAAGCTGCCCTGGCCATGCCGTTCTTCTCCCTCTCTGCTCCACCCAGCCCCCAGAAAGAGGATAGCTTGGCCAGCTCACCACTACCTGGCTCCCCTCCTGCTGAAGGAGGGGGGATGACAGTAGGAGGCACTGTCACCTGGGAGGCTGGCACTAGCCTGGGCTCCTCTGGGGATGGCAGCAGCAACAGGCAGGCTGCTGATATTGCTGCCTTTTCCATCTCAAAAGCACACGGTGAGGAGGAAGGTTGTCCAGACTCTGAAATACAAACTATTCCAGACCTCCCTGCCAGTCCAGAGCCAAAGTCCTCCTCACAAGCCTCTGCTGCTACAGACACAACACCTCTGCCCTGTGATGGTGCCAAGGATCCTGCCCACCTTCCAGGCTCAGGGGATGCTGAGCAGTGTGGGCAGTGTCTGGCAGAGCCCTCCACATGCTCTCCAGGCTCGCAGGCTCATGATGAGCCCCCTGCCACCATGGATGGGAAGAGTCTCCTGGAGCCCCCTGCCACTCTGCAGTGCGGGGATGTGAACAAAAGCATAGATGATAAACCAGAAGCCGAATCATCGGTCATGGTGGATGACAGCCCTCTTGAGCAAGAGGATGCTGTGCTCGTCGGCACACCCCTCCCCAAAATCTTGGAAGTGGAGGAAATGCAGAATAACAGCACAGCAGGTGAAAAAGAGCCCACTGAAGGGGAAATGCCACCCAATCCAAACAGCTCAGACTCTGTCTCTTCCAAAGACAGTGCAGACAAGAAGCGAAAGAAAGGCAGGAGAGCGCTAGAGGCGTCGGACCGGTGTCTCCGAAGCCAACAATCCCCGTCACCTGCTGAGGGCAGTGCTGAGGACTCTGGTTCTTCCAGCTCTGTACAGCTTCCTTGCCTTCAGATCAAACTCTCCAAGAGCCCTGGTGCTAAGCGGTTCAAGAGAGAAGTGCAGCTGGATGAGGCAGCATCCAAGCACTTCCCCAATGACTGCTTCCCCAATGTGCTGCTCAAAACCAGCGAAGAGCCAGGCACTGGCCCGGCTCCAGAGAGCATCACTGAGCAGCAGCCAGGAGAGGAGAATGGTGTCACTACCAGACAAACCTATAAAAGCATCTTAGCAAAAGAGACTGCTGCAGAGGGAGAAAATTCCTCTAAAGATGACTCCTCTGCTAACAGCAGCCAAAGTCAACAGGGTGAGATGCTGGAAATCAGCATCCAGGCTGATTCTGAGAAGAAAAACATTACCCTCCCTCTAGAGAACAGTGTTCCTGCAAACGATGCTGAGCAAGTAGATGTGAAACCAGTCAATGCCAGTGCAAAGGACAAGGAGAGCTCTGACAGTGACAGGGATCTGGGCAAGCCAGTGAACTATGAGCTGGTGACCAATTTGCCTCCATGTCCCAGCAGCAGAGGTGGAAGCAAGCATCTTCCAGCAAAAACTGCAAAGCATAAAAAGGTTGCTCTGCAGTTTTATAACTTACGACATGCACCTGCACCTGTAGACAGTGCAAAAAAGAACACACCAGGGAAGGAGTCTATGCAAGCAATCCCCAAGCTGAGGGATGAATACAGTTCAGGGAATGATGACTGCCCAACACTGGAGGACATAGACATGGCTGACAGCAAACCAAAGTTCATGGAGTGGTGTGCTGAAGAGGAGAACCAGGAGCTCATTGCTGAGTTCAACACTCAGTACATGAAAATCCAGAAGGGCTGGATTCAGCTGGAGAAGGAGGTCCAGCCAACCCCCAAGGTAAAGAACAAAGCTGACAAACTGAAAGAGATTTGGAAAAGCAAGAAAAGAACACGGAAAAGCAGAGGCTCACTGGAAGTGCAGAAGCTTTCTCCTGTGCAGATGTTGTTTATGAAGGCCTTTAAGCTGTCTGACATATGCCAGTGGTTTCTGGAGACAACTGAAACCAGGTCTCTAGTGATTGTGAAGAAACTCAACACCCGTCTCCCAGGGGAGATTCCCCCCATGAAAGTCCCCATGCAGAAATATTCTTCCTCTAGTCTCTACCCCAGCTCACTACAAGCTGAACGTTTGAAAAAACATCTCAAGAAGTTCGCTGCCACTACCCCAGCTCGGAATAACCTGAAGAACCAAAAGCTTTGGGCCAAAATTCGTGAGAATGCTGATAAAGCAGAGGTTGAAGAAGCCACCGCTCCCGGCCAGACGTCTCCCACTGATGCCAGCACCAAGGAGCTGAGTGAGGACAAAACCATCCAGCCTGTCCTCAGCTTGCCCACACAGGCCAGCACCAGGATCCTGCGCAAGTACTCCAATCTTCGGGGCAAGCTGCGAGCCCAGCAGCGCGTGGTGAAGGCAGAGAAGCGGAGTGATGGCCCAGGGGACCACCTGTCCCTGGAGAGCAAGCAGAGCCGGAAAAGTGTGTGTATCAACCCCCTGATGTCTCCAAAGTTTGCCTTGCAGATCAAAGCAGCTGCCTTTCCTGCTAAATCTCTCTCAGTGGATGGAACAGGGAAGGGGAGGAAGGGGAAAAGCAGGTCCCAGGAAGACCCCTTGCCCAAAGTCGACCTCCAGCTCAGCAAGAAGAAGAAGATGCTGAAGGAGAGCGGGAGCACCCAGGAGCGATCCAGCTCTTCCACCAAGGACAAGCTGCCTGCCAAGAAGGCTAGTAAAATAAAGCATTCAGAGGTCAGCGTGAAATCTCCCGCAACCCGAAAGCAGACTGCCGTGGAGAGGAGCAATAAACTGGCCAGAAAAATGTCTTTGAAAGAGAAGAGAGTCCCAAAAAAGCAGCTGGAGAAGATGCGGCTCCCCATGCGGAAGGGCAAGGAGAACACGAGCAGACGGGCCGTGCTGCCTCCCAGTCACGAGGAGCTGTCCAAGTCCCCAAAACAGAAGCCCCTGGGGGAGTCCTCCACACGGTCACAGAAGATGGCCAACAAGAAGCACAGCAGTGGGAAGACCTTGACAA
The DNA here is from genome assembly GCF_024509145.1 of Vidua macroura. Classification (NCBI taxonomy): domain Eukaryota; kingdom Metazoa; phylum Chordata; class Aves; order Passeriformes; family Viduidae; genus Vidua; species Vidua macroura. The sequence continues at coordinate 14,039,316 of NC_071578.1, forward strand.
GGTCAATGAAGAAGATGCAGGAGAACAGTGTGTCTCAGGGCAAGAGGAAGCTAAGGGCAAAAGTGGACTGTTCTCACAGCAAACGCTCACGACTGGACCCGAAATAGCAAAGAACCGGTAGCCATGTACAAAACTGATGTATAGTAGTAACCCTTTACCATGCATTAACTAAAGCTGCTTTTATAAGCTGTAGCAAGCCTTTAAAAATCCGCAGTTAAAGGATAAACGCCCATGATTTTAGGCATCAGCAGATGTGTCTTGGACAGAGAAGAGGTTGGTCTGTCTGGCTCTGCTGTTCAGAAGGAAGTTTCTGCAGTTTGAACGTTCCTTGGGTTCTTTTAAACTTAGAACCAGGCAGTTTTTGTTAAAAGTACAGTGCCTTATTTATCACTTTAAAAATAAAAATAAGAAGCTCGTCTGTGTGATTTGGAGGCTTGCGTTTTATACTTGAGGCACAAGCACTTGTACTGTAGCAGAAAGAAAACCACCTTCGTGCACATGAAGTAGCTTTTGTCAGCCTTTGGGTGCACACAAACATTTCCCTTTCTTTCAGAGTCCTCCTTCTGTCTGTCTTCTTAGTGGCATTTAAAGCAAAACCAAAACCATTTCGCATCACGAAGGGAGATAAAGGCGAGTCTGTCCATTGTCGGTTCGCTGGTAGCAGTTGCTGGTGTCCCAGACTGTTACCTGCGTGACAACGTGAAGTAGCTCCTGGTGTGTGTACTGCTGATGGCTGCCTGCTCCTCACTGCACAGCCCGTGGGTGGGGAGGGCCCCGCTCAGGCTGAGGAGATGCCCTGGGGGCGCCAGGTACCAGGCTGCCACACCCACTGCTGCCGGCTGGGCGTGCTGGGCTGTATCTGTCTTTTTTCTTGCTGGCTTCAGGGATGAACCAGTCTTGCCATGCTCTGCTTTTGGACAGACTTCCTTCTCCTATTTCCCTGTCCTTGTGGTGATTTCTGTGGTCTCAGATGTCAAAGCTTTTCTGCAGTGCTTCACTGAAGATTGAATCTCTCCCTTTTTAAGGGCTTGAGTTCCTTGGTGCTCTGCAGGAAGAGAACTCTGGCCCTCACCTTGTGCTTTTGTGCACATCTTGCCTAGTGCTCTCCAAAGCCAGGATTTGCAGTTGAAATAAGGTTGGCATAAGGGACTGGCTTGTGTTAATTTTTTACCATAATTTGCATTTCACCCTTTAACCAGCAAGGTGCGGGAGGTTTGTCCTTGCTTGTATCACAGAACAGGGTCATAGTGCCTGTCTTTTCTTAGAAAAACCTGTTAGAAGTGCATAGAGTGTGGCTGTGCTGGTTCTGCTGGGCAGAGATGACCAGCAGCTGGGGAGGGCTGTGGTCTCTGCTAAGGAAAGGCCCCTGCTCAGCCATTGCATCCCCACGGCTTCACTTTCACGTTGCTGCAGAGTCCATTTGCAGGAATCCCAATGTCAGTCTTCTTCCACACATAAAGCAGCAGTGCCTATCAGGGCACTGTGTGGACCCTGAGGCTGCCAGACCTTTAACAGCTGCCTTGCTGGTCCTTGTTCAGCTGCTTGTTACTGATGAGAGCAAGGGTCTGGTGCAGCCCATGAATTCAAGAGATACTGGCCCTTGGAGCAGAGGCTGGAAAGGGATTGGCTGCAAAGGGAATTGCTTTTCATGGTTGGCATTGAACCCCAGATCTCAAAGCCTGGGGGCAGGAGGTGAAAGGCAGATAATTGTGTTAAAATCTTTCATTGTACCCCTTTAGTACAGAGGATGAAACCAGGTGTTTGATTTGCACTCCCTTCACAGAGCACCTCTGGCTCTCTTGGAGGTACTCCCTTTCCCAAGCATTGGCACTCACAATGCTGCAGCACATTTTTCTCTTACTGTAAAATGGCTGATTTAAAAAAAAAAAATCCTTTGCCTTTCCTTTGAATTGTGCTAGAGTAAGTTAACTCTCTGAACAGGTAGGAAGTGATTAAATCTAGCCTGTCAGTTCCTGTACAGATTAATATGCAGCTATCTATTACTTTAATTTTTACTGCATGCATTAAATATGTCAAACATTCCATCAGGAAAGATTTTAAAGCATTTCAAGAAAGGTGTAAGGCAAGAGGGCACTGATGGCAGTTAAGTGACTGATCTGTACCTCTTTTGCAGGGTGTCTTTCCCTCTTGCTTCTCCATCCTTACTTATGGTCCTTCTCTAGCCTCTGGCTGGGGCCCAGCCACATGGGCCCAGATTTCCTCTCCTTCCTCTGGGCCAGGTGTACATGTGAGCACGCCTCTTACCTTTGCTGCTCACACCATTCCCCTGAAGCAAATCCCCTCTCCCCATCCTTCACCACCGCTCCTGAAGCGCCTGCACCATCACCATGCACCGCGTGCTCCTTGAGGCTTTCCCTCTCTCTTCTCTCATTTTTTAGCTGCTGGTAAATGGTAAATGCAGGCTGTCCTGCTCCTTGTCTTCTGTGCTTCTGGGAGCAGGAATCCTATTAGGATAAAACCCTATACAAAGCAAGTGGAAAGAGTCTTTCTAGATGGGGTGCTGCTGCTCCAGTGTCCTGGATGCCTTCCTGCACCCTGGGGCTTCACCAGCGCTGATTGTCTCGAGCATGGCAAGGTTGGGGGGCAGGCAGCAGGTGTCATTGGTGCTGGAGTGGAGCAGCTTCTGGGCATCTGTCCCAGTTCAGTGTGCACTGCTTGGCTTAGGCAGTGGTGGGATCAGAACTCTGAGCTTCCCGGCAGTGTTCCTGACAGGCAGTGGTGACGTGTGTTGCTGAGGCACAGCCCCTGCTTTAGAGCAGTCTGTTACCAATAAATGTGGCTCTTACATCATGCAAGGGATGCACAGGGAGCTGCAGATGAGCTTAATGAATGGAAGAAAATAAGCAACATGATTTAGTACCTTATTCCACATGGACATGGAGTGTGCTTCCATGTGCTACAAGCACAGAGTCACCCACTGGCACTACCACAGTGCCATCCTCAGATTCACAGACTCATTGCGCTCCTCTTCCCCTGGGCCACCCCACAGCTCCCTGCTCTACTTCTTCAGCTCTGGATTTCAAGTGCTACAACCCACAAAGCAGATCTCTTCCTGTGACTTTGGCTTTTCTTGCTGGCTACTTTCTCAGCCTATTGAAACTAGTATCCATCATGCACCCTGGTTCATGAACTAGGAGCAGCATCCTCTTAGCTCTGCACCTCCACAGATGTCCTCACTGTCCCTCTGCTGCCAGTCCCCCTCTCTCATTTGCATGGTTACCTTTTTCTCTCTCTTGTTGTCAGCAGCAGCTCTAGATTTTCACAGTTCACATGTTTAGAATCCGTCCATCTCAATTAACCACTGGGAGGAGCTGCATTTGCCAAGCTCAGAGTCAAAACTTATGTTGGTGCTGTAGCAACAGCAGTTTGAGCCCGGGATGGCTCCTCCTACCTGTAGCTGTTAGTATCTTGTTAAGCAAGGCCAGCCCTGGAATGGGTTTTCCTGCTGACAGGGTGTGTGATATATACCCAAGGCATGCGCATATTTATATTCATCACTTACTCATCCCTGGCAAGGTCCTGTTTGCTGGTGTTCACTCTGTGCAGTGGGGTTCCTGTAGTCACCTGCCAGCAAGTCAGGGAGACAGATTTGCAGCAAACCTCTCTGAAGAGCTGACCAGTTCGCGCTGATGCTTCTGAAAGACTTTTCTGCTGCATTGCTGATCAAGGTCCATGAGCTGTGAGAGCAGGATGAAATTGTTCCCGCTGCTCTCTGCACCCCTTCAGTGCTGGGGCTGCCATGCAGGGCTGGACTGAGCAGACTGGCTGCCTGCCCACACCACTTTTTGCTGGTGTGCAGATGAGCAAAGCTGCAGCCCAGCCCCTGTCCCAGCTGGTCTTGTGGTACCTCTGGAAATGCTGATGTTTCCAAAAGCTCTGCCAGCTCTTAGTAACCTCCCAGGAAATGGACATGGAATCAGATATACTAGTGCCCTGTTTTTAAGGTTTGCTGATGGACACTTTTTCTCTCCAGCTCATAAACTTTCAGCCTGACAACTGCATTCCCAGTTGAAGGTGACAGAGAAAGCTGTGATTCCCAGCCTTCCATGGGTACAGGTAGTGCCTGGGGCAGCATGGAGGTGTGGGTGGCCATCCAGGTTGGGCTCTCACCTTTCCACCATCAGCAGTCATGCCGGGGGAAGAGGGCTGAGCCCCAGCCAAGGTGTACTTGGGTCTGCATCCTTGGGCTGTATACCTGGACAGCCCAGGAGCAAGATGGGGATAGGCTCCTCCTTGACAGGGAATGCCACTGGAGATTTTCTTGTAGCAGTAGGTTTTTTGAGCAAACCACAAGGCTATGATGTCCCCACGTCGCTTGTGTCCCCCCCGTGTGTCGTAGCATCCATTTGGCCCATCCTTCAGCTTGGTGGTTGTGAAATGAATCCATCTGTTCTAAGATGTTCTCAGGAGTTCTTGTTTGTATTAAGCTCACCCCTAGGCTTAGCAGAAATCACAGTCCCCATCCTCCCTGCTCCCCTCCCCGCAGACAAGCCCTCTCTCACGAGCACTTCCACCTTCTCCCCAAAGGGCAGCAGAGGGCAGCTGGCGGTTTTGATTCAGGGCATGTTGGCAGCTTTGGGGCAGCCGAAGGAGCTGGGATGCAGCCGGCCAGCATTTGTGACATGGGTCTGGAGGCCAGGCGGTCCCACGGGCTGTATTGCTAGCCAATATTTTCTAAGTCTGTTTGTAAGAGTACCTAATTTTAAAATGAAATGTGAATATATATTATGTGTAGGTGCCATGTAAGATAGTGTTGTGCTAGGCAGCAGGATGCTAACCTACTTTTTAAGCTTTTTGGGGGCAGGAAAAAGCATTTTTCTCTCACTTCATGCTCACAGATCTAATATTGTAAATAGGTTTTTAAAATATTTATTTCATGGGCTTTCCACAGGTTCTCGTTCTGACTGGTGTGTCGGTGGGTGGGGCGGTATTGCCCAGCGTGCCGCAACCAAAGGGCTCGCGATTGCGGGGGGGGGATGGGGCGGGGCGGGGCGGGGGGGTGCTGGGGGTGGTGTTCAGTTTGGTTTTGTGTCACGTCAAAGCTGAAGCATTAACTCTCTTCATCTCGTTTTGATGATGTCAGACCTGGTCGATGGCCACGGTCCCCAGGGAGGCTGTGAGCTCCCATGGCCGGCCAGGATGGCTGTTCCCCAGGACAGGGGGCACTGCAAGCAATAAGATTTGTAGTAATAATGTCTGCTTTGATGGCAGGGGCTCTCGGGGCTCAGGGCCAGGTGGGAATAACCCTGCTCCCGGCAGGGGCTCAGACCAGCATGGCTTTGGGTTGGGTCTCTTGACCTGGAGGTACTCAAAGAAGTGTCGCCAGGGATGCAGAAAGTGGGAGATGCTGTTACCCCCAAGGAACCTCCCCCCCAAACCACAGGGGTAGGGTAGGTAGTTGCTGGTAGCAAACTCCCTCTAGTGAATTACTGCCTTTGTGGGTACAGGTGACCCAAGGGAGCACACCGCTGTCGCTGCTAGTCCTAGGGCCGGCTCCAGAAGGTCATTTGCTCATTTGCTAATCATTCTGCAATTTTAATTCTCCTTCTAGGAGATTTGAGGTCATTTGGTAATTTTCGCTTAAGTGGGTTTAGGTTTTTATTTTTCTTTGTTAACCCCTTTTTGCCTGGAAGTGTGGCTGGCTCTGACCTTCAAGTCCAGCTGTCTGTGTGGGGCAGTGTCAGCAGGATCTGGTTTTATGATGATGGGTCTCTGACTTCGGAGGATGGAGTGAGGGGTGCTGCTGGGTTCCAGCCCTGCAGGACCCTTCACTAGTCCCACACTTCCTTCACCCTTGGAACAGGTGTGTAAAAAAATAAAAACAAAAAAAACAAAAAAAAAAAAAAAAAAAAGGAAACAACACAGTAATTTTTTTTCTTAGGATGTAAAACATTTGAATATTATCTCCATCCTGATGGTAAATGTTTTTCCTTCATCTGTGTCTGCTTCCCTGGGAGAGTTTTGTTTCTCTGTTTGTTTCTATATGAATTTTAGACACTGAGCTGAAATTCCTCCTGTCCGGTACTGTATGTTTGAGCCCAAGCAATGTGAACTGTACAGACCAGCAGTGGGAAGGGGGAGCTGGTGACTGCACCTGGGAGAGCCGTGGCTTGGGACGGCATTCCCAGTTGGTGTAGGGAGTGGGAAGTACTGCGCCACAAGTTGGGAAAATGAACTGTCTGCTGTGAATTCTCGGTTGGAAATGTGGAGAGGAGTTTCCATTAGATAATGTTTACATACCTCACCTGACAAACCTTTGAAAGTGTATATATAAAAAAAAAGAAAGAAAATAAAATTATATTAAGTTGCTTTAAATCAATATGTATAGCTATAAGAGCTGGGTCATTTGAACTTTGAATATGTATCGATTCTCTAAATGTTGACATTTTGTGAACTCTGTGCTCCTGTCTTTTATTTCATCCTAGCCTATGGAAAAAGTTGTGTTCTTGTTCCAGGTAAAAGGTCCCCGACTCAGATCTGAACTCCTCAAGGATTCCCACCACCTTGTTTTCTTTTCTTCTTCACTGTCAGTATTCACCCTATGAGCTTTCTAAAGGTCCGTATTTTATTGCAGCTTATTAAACGTTTCTTTGATATCAATGTTTGTTTGGTGTGATAAGTGGGGAAGACTGAAGGTGAGTGAATGCACGACGTAGGGCACAGCAGGCTGGCACCTTCCAACTGCCACCCCCTCCCTATGGAGGGGGGATATAAATGCCTGTGTGGGGTTTCAGTGCTCCCATACCAGCATCTGAGCTGTGGCAGACTTGTGTTTGTGGCACCAACAGTGCAACCTCTTGGTGGTCCTGGAGACTGCTGCCCAGGCCCCCTCTACCCTTCCCCAGAGAGCTACAAGTGCCTGGTTTCCCCTGGAGCCATTCCATCCCCACAGCAGGCACTGGACCTTCAGCTTCCCACGTGCAAGACCCTGGCAGTGATGGCTGCTTTTGCAAGGCATTGCATGGATAACCCTGGCTGCTTGTCCCTGCCCCATGGGGGCAATGCGTTGGCCAGAAGTGCTACCTGGGGCTGCTCCAGGAGTAGGAAATCATCCCCCAAGGCACAACCAACTCTTTCCATCCTGTGCCACCTCCTCACACACTCAGCAGCCCCCAAGCACCAGCTTCTCCCTTCTCCCCACCAGGAAAGAAGAGGCCAAGCCTCTGAATGAATAAATGTCATGTTCACATGGAAGACAACATAGACAATACCAAACATCTCCTAAAACAATACAGCCTCTGCCAGCGGAAGGATGCCCAGCGCCTCCCTCGCCAGCCTAGTACAAACCAGCGTCTTCAATAGTGACACACACAAACCCCACGGGCCAAACAAAGCCACTGTCATTTTCCTGCCCAGTAGCATCTGTAAACAAAAAGAAAACATCATTTGTTGACCCCAAACATATAAAAATACTATAACAAAATGAAATACAAATATATATTAGAATCTGTAAGTATTCTGTATAAAGAGATACTTTAGCGGTTAGCGTACAGCAAGAACAGAAACACAACACAACCAAGCCCCGGGTGGGCCACAGGCAAAATGAGACGCATCCCAGCTCCTCTGTGTGGCAGAGGAGCTCCCATGGAGAGGGCATTTGTGGCAGAAACACATCCCCGTGGTGGTGGAGATGCCCTGGATGCCAGTGGTGAGCAGGGATGGGACAGCGCCTGCAGAGCTGGGTGTATCCAGTGGAGGTGCCTGGAATCCAGCCACAGCTGGCAGTGCAGACCTGAAACCAAAGTGCTGGAGCGGTGTGATGGAGAGATCCAGGACTGCAGCTCTGGGATGAGTCTGTGCACCAGGGTGATGTGGTGTTTCACTGTCCAGCCATGTGCAGTGTTCCAGGCTGGGCCCCTGCTCTCCTTGGCCCCCACAGCCATAGAGGTGATGCTGCTGCGGATGTTGCGTGCACGCAGTACCCCGGCAGGAGGTCCCTGTGTGCCCCCGCTCCTACACCAGCCCAGCACGTGCCCTGGCACTGTGGGCTTTGGAGAGATGCTGGGTATGGGCACTGGAGTCCAAGAGCTGATGGGTCCTGCCCTGGCAGTGGTGTTGGCTCCAGGCTTGCAGGTTTGGACATCTTCAGCCTCTTCAACTTGGCATGCACAAGACTGAGGCCCCAGTGATGGGCACGGCAAACCCACGTCCCAGCTGTCCCGGCAGCCTTTTGCTCCTCCTGGCTGGGTCAGTGGGACACGGGGGCACCGTCGCCCAGCTGCACGCCTGCTCTCCCCTAGGACAGAGCCTGCAATAACGGGATTCCTGTGCTGCCCTCACACAGCTCCCACCTCTGAGCAGAGCCACCTAGCTGAGCCAGGGCTATTTGTGGCCCTCTCCACATGAATGGCACAGTGCTGGCCCCATGGCACAGGGCAGGTTGGCACTGGAACCCTCAGGGACATCTGTGCACTGCTGCCTGTCCCCCATTCAGTGTGCCTGGCACCGCCCTGGTCACGTTCCACCAGTGTGGCCCTGATGTGACCACAATGGGCTGGACCCAAGCGTGCCCATGCACTGCAGAGCCCAGCCAGCATGCACAGACTGGGGGTGTCACCAGAGGGTCAGGCTAGGGCCACAGAGCTGGGAACATTATCTGGGGTACTTAGGGCTACAGCACCCTGCAGGGAGAGAGACCAGGGCTGCTGGAGGAGAGAACGGGAAACCAGGTCTGGGCTCAGCAGGACTGCAGGACACTGGCTACACCACACAGCCCACTGCAAGCCATGGCTTGCCATAGATCACAAGGCTCTGCCATGGCAGGCCTCCCTCCTCCCATCACACATGTTGGAAAAGCCCTCAGATCACTGGGCTGATGCAAGGGACAGGGCTGCCAGGGAGGGGGACTCACCCGGGATGCAAGCACTGCCCTCCATGGCTGTGGGGCTTCACTGGCAGGGAGGCAGAGTGCCACAGGAAGAGGACAGGGCAGCTGGGCAAGGTGCCCACTCCATATCCACATATCTGTGTAGCTGCAGTTCTTAAAAAAATTCTCTATCTACACATTTGCTTTGTTTGTGGGGTTTTTTTTCTTGGTTTTTTTTTTTTTTTTTCTTTCTATTTTTTTTCTGTTTCCATCCCAATCTTCTAGATGCACCAGCTCTACTCTCTGCTGGGCTCCTCAGATGCAGCTGCAGTTCGGAGCACCCAGAGAGCAGCACCATGCCCGCAGTGTAAAGTGAGGTCCTTGGCTCGGGGGGGTCTCCCCACCAGCCCCCCGGCTCTGCAGGGCCGGTGGCTGCTCACAGGCACTGGCTGCAGCCACACTTGCTGGGCTTCTCCACCTCCTCCACAAAGGTCGCACCGTTGCTGCATTCAAAGGCATATTTCCTGCGCCGCAGCCGCAGCCCAGTGCAGCAACTGGGGTCAGGGCCACCACAGGTCCCCCGGCATTCCACCCAGGCCACCGGCCGCGTCGTCTGGCAGATGGCATAGCCCCGCTGCACCTGGTGGTAGTCCCGCACTGGCTCCCCGCGGCACTCTGGCTCTGTGGGACAGCGGGACAGCAATGGTCAGCCTGGTGTGGTGGTGGGGGGCTGCCTTTCCTGCACACCCACCTCCTCAGCACCTACCTTGGTCACAGAGGGCTCCGGTGTAGCCATCGTGGCACTCACAGGTGGGCTGGCCACCTGGGGTGAGGTGGCAGTGGCCGTGGACACAAGGCTGGTGGTGGCAGGGGTCGGGTGGTTCAGCAGGCTGGTTGCAGAGCGCGCCCTGGTAGCCCTCTTGGCACTGGCAGCTGTAGGAGAGGGCATCAAGGGGCAGGCACAGCCCATGCACACACCTGTGGGCATATGGTGCTGTCAGGACCTGCTGGCGTGGCACCAGCATGCACAGCCCACCAGCACTGAGCATGGTGTGGCTCAGCACCAGCACTGTACTGTGACTGGTACGGCACCACCTGGTACAGTACAGCCATCATGGCACAGCACAGGTGTGACTCTGGCATGGCACCAGCACAGAACAGCCTGGCACAATTCAGTGCATGGCAGGGCAGCATCACGACACGGCACCACTGTGATGGCACGGGACTGACACGACAGCACCAGGAACCAGCCACAGGGCAGGGCGGGCAGCCAGGGGAGGGGCGGGTAGGGCACACAATGGGTAAGGGCACTCACTTGTGCCCCTGGCAGGGACCGCCGCGGGGCTGGTCGCAGTGGGGCCCGTCCCAGCCAGGCTCGCAGTGGCAGACGGGGCCCTGGGCACCCGAGGGCTGGCAGATGCCGTGCAGGCAGTACAGCTTGCGGCAGGGCTCGCAGCCCGGCACCACCCCCGGCGTCATCCGCGTCTTGGTGAAGTCCTGCAGCTCGTTGTTGATGTAGAGGTTGCGGATGCATCCGTGGAAGCTGGTGCCATTGAGGAGCTGCCAGAGGCGGAAGGCAGCCGAATTGACATCCACAGGCATTCCTGGGGAGAGCAGGACCATCAGCGCACCCGGATGTCCCCCCATGCCCTCCATCACCCGGTCCCTGTCCTACCTCCTACGTAGAGGGGAGCCTCACTATTCAGCGTGTAGTGCTTGCCCGAGTTGTCCATGGTCATGGGGCTGCCACCATCGATGGACAGGTTCACCATCTGGTCGAAGGTCACCAGCTCCACGGTGTGGAACTGCCCGTCATTGATGGTCTCAGCACTGGCAGGGATGGCTGGGTCACCGAGGATGCCCCCAGGCCGAAGCAATGGGGGTGGAGATCCCCAGTGAGTGGAGAAGGGGTGCCAGATACCTGTAGATGGCTGAGCTGGGGTGGGTGCCAGGGTCATAGCTGACCCTCACATGGCCCTGGTACAGCTCCACAGCCATGTGGTCGCTGTCACCATTGTACAGCAGGATGCCATTGCCTTCAGCCGTGGAGACCTGCCAGAGAGAGAGGTGGGAGCCCACATCCCTGGGGCAGACCCCCAATGCCATCCCTCAATGCCCCCACGCCCCCCTAGCCCTCACCTGAAGGGTGATATTGGCCCGGGGCCAGTCTTGCAGGTCAGTGAACTGCAGGTATGTGTCACGGTCCACAAAGTTGACGCTCAGCAGCTTCTCACATTTGGGGCCACCAAAGCCAGGCAGGCACTGGCACAGGGCGCGGGCACCCCGCTCCACACACGGGGCCCCATTCTGGCATTCAGCTCGCTCACAGAGGCCAGGCTGGCCAGCGGTGTGGGGCGGCATCTCGCAGAGCTGGCCACTGTGGGGCCAAGGGTGCTGCTGGGCTGGGGGCTGGGAAAGAGCCCTACACCCTGCCCAATGCCCCATAGGGCTCTGACAGCACACACCTGGGGAGGCTCTCCCAGACACTAGCATCAGAGGGATGCCTGGATGCTGAGCTGTGCCCTGGGGTCCCTCCCCAGTGATGCTGGCTCCCCCCAGCCTCCAGCCCAGAGAGACACACTCCCAGCCTCACTCCTTCCTCTCATACTGAGGATGGATGGATGGATGGATGGATGGATGGATGGATGGATGGATGGATGGATGGATGGATGGATGGACGGATGGACTTGGTGGCCAGGTCTTGTCCCTTCTGCACAGTGACACATAACCATCCCCACTACCCCAGGTGTCCCATGTCTTCCTGGTGGTACCTGTAGCCCTCGGTGCAGAGGCAGGAGTAGCCATTCACCTCATCCAGGCAGCGGGCGTTGTTCTGGCACCGGTGGTCCTGGCAGTCGTCGAAGTCCTCGCTGCAGTTGCTCCCCACATAGCCGGGTGCACACTCACACCTGGGGCAGGCAGGGGGCTCGAGGCTGCCCCTTCCTTCCCCCTTGCAGCAGTGGGTGCCTGCTCCTCCCTTGTAACCCCTCCTCTCCATGCCCCCTCACTGCAGTCCCCAAAAACCAAATCTACCCTCCCCCAGACAGCCAGAAAAAATGGTTTAGAGAGGAAGAGGCTCACCTGGGCCCCTGGCTGGTGGAGATACAGGTGGAGTCATGCTGGCAGGGGTTGAGCTCATCTGAGCAGAAATTGGGCGGCTGCTCACAGAATTCCCCTGCAAGGCAGAAGAGGGGGTGCCCAGCAGCTCCAGGACCAGAGGAGCAGCCCCAGTCCCCATGGGGCAGAGGGGACCCCTGGAGGACTCAGCTCAAGACAGGGAGCTGCCAAGCCCAGAGCTTTCACCCCACGGGCACAGGGTTCTCCTTCCCTGGAGACAGCTCCTGCCTGAGCCAGGCACTGAGGGCATCCCAGGGTGTGGGGGTTCAGCTGGGTGTACCCAAACTCAAGACAGCTGAGCCCAGCCAGAGCCCATAGCAATGGGCATTGAGACAGCAGGCAGAGGAGCTATTTAGCCCTCACAGGTGGGTAGAAGCACTGGGCACATTCCCATGCCAGGTCTGTGCCATTTGGGGATGGCTAACCCCCATTCCAGGTACCTGTGTAGTAGGCAGGACAAAGGCAGGTGTAGTTGTTGGCACTGGGCACACAGGAGCCCCCATTCTCGCAGCTGTGCTCCTTGCAGGGGTCGCTGGTGGTGTGGCAGCTCTGGCCCTCGAAGCCCACTGGGCACAGGCACCTGCCACAGGGCCGGGGCAGTGTCAAGGAGGAAAATGAAACAGAACATTTTGAGGTGGCTCCCCCAAAAATGAGCAGCACAGGACCTTGGCAAAGAGCTGGGTTTGGTGTCCTCGTGTCAAACACTGGGCACAGGGGTGGGTGGCAGCACAGCCTGCCCGAGGATGCTGTGTTACCACGACAACAGGCTGAGAGGCCTCTCAGCACAGGAAGGGGCTGCACAGCCTAGCTCCTCACCCCCAGCCTGCCAACTATTTTCAGCTCCTAATTGCAGCCTGATTCCCAGAATGGCCTAAAGCATTCAGAGCAGTGAGGGCTGTGTGAGGGTAAGGCAGCCACACAGGGAGCAGCAGTGACTCCAGGACCACAATCAATCCCAGCAACCAATCCCAGTCCCAAACCCCTCTACCTCCCTCTGCCTTCTGTGGTGATGGTACCCTCCTCTCCTTCACTGTCCTCTGCCTAGGAGCCTTTTGGCCTGGGAGGCATGCAAAAGTGGAGTCAGACAACACGAGCAGGAGCTCCCATGCAAATGCAATATCCCAGCTATATGCCCAAGGGAGTATGCAGGAAGTGAAGGAAGTATCAGAACTTCTCTCCATGGGAGACCAGGGTCCCATGCTCCTGCCCAAACACCCACCTTTCATGGGTTCCTGTCCAACACTCACCTGAACCCAGCTCCTTCCCCCTCCTGAGGCTGGCAGGTCCCCCCGTTGGCACAGGGGTTGGAGGAGCAGCCACCGAGTGCCACCTCGCAGTTCCGGCCCTGGGGAAGGATGGAAAGGTGGGAGCGAGGAGAGTGCCACAGCACCTGCCCAGCTCTCCCCATCCCGCTCAGCAGGATGCTGTGGCACAAAGGGAGGGTAGGTGGTCCCACAGGCAGCAAGCCCCAGGGGTATGGCAGAGACCCTGCTCTGCTCCCTTGCCCTCTGCAGGGACATGTCCCTGTGCACTGGGGACCCCGGGACCAGGGTACCTTGTAGCCACTGGGACAGGCGCAGCGGTAGGAGCCAAGGGGGTCATTGTGGCAGGTGCCCTGGTTCTGACAGGGGCTGGAGAGGCAGGGGTTGCACTTGGCCTGGACGCTCAGGGCAGGTGGGCCTGTAGGATGGGAGGCACGGAGATGACCATCAGGGCGAGGAGTGATCAGGACGTGTCCTTTTGTGGGCACCGATGTGGGGGCAGAGCCTCTGGTGTTGCTGGGAGCAGAGCCTGTCCAAGGGGCTTTGCACCAGGCAATGGGAAAGCCACAGATTTGCTCAGTCACCAGGGAAGTGCCACCAGTCAGGTAAGGGGATGGAAGCAACCTGGTCCCCCTCCTCCACAAGGCAGCTCAACAGACGAAATCCTGGAGCCATCCAGTCTCACAAAGCATTGCTCTGCTGGGTGCCCATGGGAGGGTATGGGTAGACAGCATGGGCACCTCTCACCTTGGCACTCAAATTTCTTGGCAGGGGTGGTGAGCAGCAGCTTTCCTTCCATGTCGGGGGGCCCGGCACAGCGGGCAATGCCGGGCTCCTTGTACCCCGTCTTGACCCAGCTGGAGAGCCAGCGCAGGTTGCAGCTGCAGTACAGGGGGTTGGCCCCGATGGCTCTGCACAAGGAGAGGGGCAAAACTGTACCTGCTGCCACACAGAAGGAGCTGGGCACAACTCTGTCACTTGACTAGGATGCCACATGATTGGCAAACCAGTGCTCCTCCATTTCTGGACCTACCAGAAGTGCTGCCCACAGTGGGAGAACTGGGACACACAACAGCCCCACAATGCTGTCCATTTAGACCACCCTGCTGCCAGAACCACAGCCCATGCAGTGCTCCTTGCTTTGCCCTGGGGCTCTCCTCCATTGCCCACACAGAAATTCTTAGCAGTCCCTCTCCACTACACAGGCAAAGCTGCCTGGGGCCAGCAAACTGGGCAAGGTACCTTGAGGCCATGCAGAAACAAACCTGCATGGGAGCTGCAGGGCCAGCCCAGGCTCTGCTGCACAAGCCTGCAGGACAGAGACACAGGAGTGGGCTGGTGGGAATGAGCCAGAGCTTGTGCAGACAGCACTGGGGGAAAGCAAGGAATTGCTCTGGGAAAGGAGAAGGACGATGGAGGGTTGCTCTGCTCCACAGTAGAGAAGGGTGCAGGAAGCAGTGGATGATGTGGCAAGTGGAGGGCCTGGATGTCTCTCTGAATCCTCCTTGACTGCAAAGGTCAGCAGTGATGGAGGGCCAGTGTGACCAACACATGTGACAAAAGAAGGAGATGGCAGCCCAGAGGTGAGGCAGTAGGGACAGCAGATCTGCTGGGGCTGACTAACCTGGTCCTACAGCACCCCCAGCACTGGCTGTGACACAGCTCAGCCTGTGGGAACTGGAAGTGCCAGCTATCTGCAGTGAAGGCAGCACAGCCAAGGGAAATTGGAGCAGAGCAAGCAGTGTTGCTCCCCAAAAAACAAGGAGGCTACAATTGGGTGTCAAGCTGCTCTTTGCAGACTGAAGGAACAGCCTGAGATGCCCAGGATACCGGGAGCAGGCAGCTGGGAACAGCTTAGTTAGGAGGCAGGGAGGGGACCAAAAAGACACTGTGAGCAAAGTTAAACCCTGGCCCTGCGTGGTGGGTATAGGGCAGTGCTCCTGGGGTGCAGGCTCACTCAAAGAGGGGCTGAAACACCACCACTGGCAGGAGGATACTTGATGACAGACTGGGGGGCTCTTGTGGGGTAGTGCACTTGCATAAGGCTAACAACACACTGGTGTGTGTCAGAGCAGCCCCTGCCAAGCCACAGCTGTGACACTACTCTGCATGGCTTGACCTCCATCTTGGGGGACCCCAGAGATCTAGTGGGCTGGGGAAGGACCCCACACCACATCCACCTAAGACCATAGGGACATCCCAGCGGCACCGGGAGACTCAGCTGCACACCTGGATCTGAGCATGGGCAGCAGGTCACAGCACTATCCAACAAATCATGTTGCAGGTACCAGCCCAGAGAAGAGGGGAGAAGACAGCTCACCCTCCAAGCTCAGCCCAGTAGTTTTTAAAGGTCTGTGGAGCCTGCATCCAGCCCCGAGCCCTGAGGAGTGGGAGGAGATACTCACAGGTGGGACAGGGAAGTGACATCTGCAAAGATGCCCTCGGGGAGGCTGGAAATGTCATTGCCATGGAGAGACCTGCAGAGAACAGAAGGTCCTGCAATGCCCAGGGCTCCAAGGTGGGCAGCAAGGACTGTAGCCCCACCCCACAGGTCCAGCTGTGGGTGGCAGAACCACACCACATTGTCACTGTTGCAAATGCACCATCTGCTCTGAGAGCAGATGAACCTTCCTGTGCTCCTCCTGCAGCCTCTACCCTGCCCACTTGCATGCATCCAGCTCCAAGTGGGCACAGGGGACACAGGGACATGGGCAGCAGCAGAGAAGGGGCCGAGCAGGGCTGTGAGCAGGGCTTGGGGCAGTACTTACAGCAGCCGCAGGGAACGGAGGCCCTCGAAGGCCAGCGGAGGGATGCACTGCAGGGAGTTGTAGCTGAGGATCCTGCAGAAGGGAAGCAGCCAGCACAGCCTTGTGTGTGCTGCAAGAAACCCACCCTGGCCTACATGCTGCCCTGCGTGAGCTCCACCTCAAAGCACCACTTCACCCAGGCACAGGGTGGAGACCCTGGTGTCCCCAGCACCCCCCAGTCTTTAGGGTTCCCTAGAACAGCCCGCACAGCTCAGCTGGGCTGCAGCGCAGCGCGGCACTGCAGGGACCTCACTTACAGGGTGGTGAGCTGGCTCATGTTGGTGAAGGAGGAGTTGCTCAGGGAGCTGATCTTGTTGTTGCTCAGGTCGCTGGAAAACAGAAACCCCAGGGCTTGGAGCCAGCTGGGCCCTGGCCCCTCTTACTGCTCCCCAGCCTGCTCAGCTGCAATGGGGTGCAAACAGCAGCCTAGCACAGTCTCCAAGGGAGCAGCAGGGTTGTCACACAGGGTGATGGCAGCAATGCCACTTGTCCCCCCTCTGTTCCATGCCCAGCACCAGGTGGTGAGCAGCCAGAGCTGAGCATTGCTACCAGTCAGTTGTGCTCCAGAGCAGAGAGGGGACACAGAGGGATGTCAGGGGTCCCCACACACTGCCAGGCCCCTCCTCAAGATCACACACCATGGAGACAGCCCCCTGTCCTCACGCACAAGTTTCAGCAGTGCCTCCAGCTGCCTGGGCTCCTGCTCCTGGCTACTTACACAAGCTGCAGATATTTGAAGGTGGAGAGCTGTCCTGGGACCTGAGTGAATTGGTTTCCATCCAAATAGCTGCAAGGGAGAACAAAAGCACCTCGGGGTGACTGAGAAACAGGAGATCCCTCTCTCTTCCCCCTCTTTCTCCTGTGCACCACCACAGACTTCAGGCTGCAAGAAGCATCTTTGGCATCACCTCCCTCCTGCACCCAGAGCCCAAGGGACTCTCAGGGGACAGCTGGGCTGGCAGGGGAGCTACTGTGTGAGTGCAGGAGTGCACCTGGGTTTGCAGGCATGTCCCTGGGGACACTCTCCCAGCAGCCTACGTGTGCAAGCGCAGCCAGCAACGTGCTGGGTTTACACATCCGATGGGAGCGTGGGAGGCTGTAACTGCTCCCAAGGCATGTGTGAGAATGTGAGAGATGGTGCAGGATGCAGCGAGAGGAGGAGTGTGCAAGACAGTGGAGGGGGCTGTGGAGGTGGTATGCATATATATATATATATATGCCCAACCAGTGCCTGCACCTCCTGCACACAGGACTTGCTGCCATCCCTCATCCCACATGGGTTCAGAGCCCCTTTCGCAGCGATGGGCATCACGGAGCCTGCACGTCCAGCTCTGGCATGCACATCTGAGCTTCGTGGCTGCATGATGATCACAGCTGCAGGGGGTGGTTGTCCCTCACTGTCCCCTCCCAAGGGCCAAAGACAAGGGTCTTGGCTGCTGGATAACAACACCTCTTGCACAATACCCTTGATAGCCCCAAGTCATCAGAGAGACTCTTGCTGAGCCACTTGCTGGTGTTGGGGGTGGACAGGATACCTTGGATGGGTAAGGTCCTACTCCCACTAGCAGGCCAGGATGGGGGTGTGGGGAGGAGCCCAGGAGTCTCTGCCCTGCAACCCCACAGCAGAGGCCCCTCACCCAGAGCTGTAAAGTTGATGGAGGGTTAGAGGGAGAGCTTGGATATTTTCCCACTACTCACAGCTCTGTGACATTCTTGGGGATCCCCTTGGGCAGGGCCTTGAGGTGCTTGTTGCTGCAGCGGACAACCGTGTCGAGGCAGGTGCATTCCTGCGGGCACTGTGGCCGGGGGATGCAGGTGGTCTCCTCCTTACCTGCACCAGGCATGGAAAGCCACCAAGTCACCAGGATCCAGCCCTGGGGTATTGTGTGAGGCCAGATTCAAAGCCTTGTGCCAGCCTAGGATGGCTCCCCTCCCATGCCAAGCATCCTCCCCTGCCCCCAAAGCAGGGTGTTGCAGGCAGTATCAGTCAGGATTTAGCAGTGCAGGAATTGCTCCTGCACCCATAAATCGCCTGCCCCACTGGTGTGGATACAACCACAGCTCAAGGCTGCTCTGATTTCACCATTTTCATGCAAAAATGCAGTCACAGGGACAACATAGATAAGGGCACAGAAGAAGGGGCTCAGCCCTGCAAATCCTCCTGAAACAACCTCCTTCACCCATCTCCCAGACACAGGTTGGATGGAGCAGAGCCTATGCTGAGCAGCCAGAGCAGTTGGCATTGCTCCCCTTCCCTGCCGTGATGCTGGAATCCTGCGGGAAAGGCATTCCTGGGACAACCGTATGCTATCTCGCACTTTTAGGAAAGGCGCAGGATGCAACCCTTCAGTCATTGACGTGGTGGAGGAGGGAAAGCAGAAGAAAGGATGGTTTGTTTGTAAATATTTTCCAGAGGGCTCAAAAGCTGCTCTAAATTAAAAAAAAATATATATATATAAAAAGAGGTTTTTCTCCCCACGCACACTCCCCGTCTGCTCCATCTGCCCACCGCCAGCTCCGGTGCATGTGCAAGGCTGAGAAGGGAAGGCGGGAAGGAGCAGGATGAATCCCAGCGGGCTTTGCCTACACATCTGCTCCTGTCAGCACCCGGGGCACAGCGTCTGCCAGCAGGGACCCACCTACATACAAGAGCCCCAAGGTGCAGTGGGTGCAAACTCCTCGTCTGGCTTCAGAGTGCATATTTGAGTGCCCAAGGGCCGAGTACCAGGAAGGGAAACTTTTGTATCATTAGGGAAGGACATTCATGGGGCCCCTTGAGCGATGGGCACATCCTGGCAGCAAGGATGGTGCTGGGACAAGGAGCACAGGGTCATCCTGGGAGGAGCAGCCTGGTCTCCCCTCACCCCTGGCGCTGCAGGGCCCATGAGTTACCTTCCTCACACCTGAAGTCAGGGAAAGCCACATCCTGGAGCGGGATCTGCCGGAGGAAGTCAGGGTTTTGGCACCGAGGGTTCCCTGTCACGATCTTCCTCTTGCGCAGCCAGTCCCCCAGCCAGGCCAGCTGGCAGTTGCAGTTGAAGGGGTTGGCGAGCAGGTTCCTGCACACGGGACAGAGCACAAGGGCAGCACCTGAACAACCACCAGGCAAGGGGACCTGCAGCAATGTGGACAGGCTGGGGGCATCCCCCGGGGCCCAGGACATACAGTGTGGAGAGGGATTGCAGTGTGTCAAAGGCACCCGGTGCAATTGTGCTGATCTGGTTGTCGTACAGGGAGAGCAGGCGGACGTTGCGCAGCCCTGTGAAGCTGTCATTGTGGATGCAGCTGATGCGGTTATTCCTCAGCATCCTGCAGAGGGAAGAGAACAAGGGCACCTACAACACAGGCAGGCACCACGGGGGAAACCCACCTTAGCAGTGCTCAGGCTGTGCCCACCTTAGTGCTGGGCAGCAGAATGAGCCTGAGCAAGTCCCTGAGCAGCAAAAACCTGCCCCCCCAGCACTGGATGCAGCCAGCTGGTGGGCAAGGCATCCTGAGCTGGCCCTGCAAGGAGGCAAGGAGTAAGGACGTCCCCATCTGGGTGCTCATGGAGGAGAAGGGACTCACAGTGTCCTCAGCCCGTCCAGGCCCCTGAACATGCCACTCCGCACAGACTCCAGCTGGTTGACAGTGAGGTGCAGCTCATTGACAGAGGATGCCCCCTCAAATGCCCCATCCTCGATCTCCGACACCTTGTTGTTGCTGAGGTTGCTGTGAAGAGGGAAAAGCAGGCTGAAATGAGGGCTCTGCCTTGACCTCATCCTGAACTCTGCCTCCCCCAGATCCCACTAAGCACCCCGTGATGCCAGTCCTTCAGGGGACCCTCAGGTTGGGACATGCCCTCTGTCTCACGCCCCAGTCTGCCCTGGCATCTGGGGATCCCCATGTGCCTTCCCAGCCCTTGGCACTCATGACATGGCTGTGCCTGCCCAATACTCACATTTTCTTCAGATGTGGGAGTTTCTTGAAAATGCCAGTGGCCTCCAGGATGGAGATCTCATTGTTGTTCAGGCGCCTGGAGTGGGCAGCAGGGAAAAGAGCTCAGGAGATGCCTGCAAAGTACCTGGTACAGCCCAAGCCCCAAGCCAAACCCCAGTGCCAGCAAGGTGCCTGCTGCAGGAGGGAAGGCAGAGTGAGAGAGGAGACTCTTACAGCTCAGCTGTGGACTGTGGGATGCGATCTGGGATCTTGGTGAGTTTCAGGTTGGAGCACTCAACCACACCAGATTCACAGCGGCATTTTGGAGGGCAGATCACATCACTGTTGCATTCACTGTTCAGCTGGTAATCCTCTGTCCCTGTGTGATGGTGAAGGCAGCATGGGTTCCCACAGGGAGAGGCACCTCTCCCCTCTCCCTCTGATCCTCCCACATCCCCACCTGGTCTCATTTTCTTCCCCAGCTCCCTTCATTCCAGCCCTTGTGCACATGCAAACCAGCTTATCTAAGAGATATTTTTCCTGGGTACACAGGACACTGCCCTGCCCACCACCCTCCTGCAAACAAAACTGGACCCTGGGGACACCTCTGTGCCCATCCAGGTAACGGTAGGATGGGAAATGCCACAACACATCCTGGTACCCAGCACGTGGGAAATGAAGCGTGGTTCTGCTGGGTCAGATCACGGGGCTCCGGCACAACATCCCCGCCGGCAGCCTGGCCAAAAGGGCACCATGCACACACCCACGCACATGTGTGCGGCTCCTCTGCTCACCTGGGATGAAATACTGCTCTTTGGCTGTGGAAAAAAAAGCACATCAGCCCTCTGAGCACACGGACACCAGGCTGGGACAGGGCCAAGAACAGCCGTGCTGCAGGATGCCTGTGACAGGGCTGGGGACAGCTCTCACCCGAGCAGCGGAACTTCTTGCTCTTGATCTGGCCGATGCGCTTGTTGGCCAAGCGCCGGGGGCTGGCACAGCGGGCTCCACTGGTCTCCACGGGGTTGGCACGCAGGAAATCTGCCAGCCACTTCAGGTTGCAGTCACAGATGAAAGGGTTCTGGGCCAGGTGCCTGTGCCAGGGACAGCAGGTGACACACCGCCAGGAGCAGGGGGTGATCAGCAGCTCCAGCCCTGGAGATGCTTTTCCCCCAGAGGCTCGCCTGCCCAGCCATGGGAGCTGGATTGGACACTCACAGAGTCTGGATGGCCCGCAGGGAGGTGAACGTGCCTTTAGCCAGGCTCTGGATCTTGTTGTCATAGAGTGAGAGAAGTGAGAGGTTCTGCAGATCCTGGAAGGCATCTGCCCGTACACAGTTGATCTTGTTGGCATTGAGAAGCCTGTCAGGGAGGGAGGGATGTGAGTCTGGGGACACCCCTTCACTGCACCATAGGTGCTAGGGACCTCAGTCCTGCTTCCCTATGTCCCTGAAAAGCATCCCACACAGCCACTGGTGCCTTACAGCAGCTGCAGGGCGAAAAGTCCTCCGAAGACACCCTTAGGGAGGTCCGTGATCTTGTTGCCATACAGCACCCTGGGAAAGAAAGGCTGGTGTGAGAGAGATGGGGGGGAGTGGTGTGGGCCATGGTTAAGGGGTACAGCATCCACCCCATCCCACCCACAGCAGTGCAGGCACTTACAGGGAGTTCAGTGAGCGCAGCCCCTGGAAGGCATCAGGGGCGATCTCCGAGATCTGGTTGTTGCTCAGGTCTCTGAAACCCAAAGGGAGAAGGTGGCCTGGTCCCCTCTTCTCTTGTCCTATGTCCTCATCCTTCTGCTAGTGCCAGGGGACCACCCCCAAGACCCAATATACAGAGCTGGGGTTATCCAAGACCCCCTCCCAGTGCTGCCATATGGGGCACCCATGTCACAGCAGGTGCCCCATGTCTGTCAGCTCTCAGCAGTGGCTAGCAGCATGAAGGGTGTTGGGGTTCAGGGTGAGCTGGTAGAGGCTGCACACTTACATCCTCCGCAGCTTCTTGTAGGGTGAGAAGGCTCCTGGAGGAATGGACTTGATGCCGTTGAGTTCCAAGCGTCTGCAAAGAGGATAGGGGGAGATGAAGGCTCTGGGGCTTGCCAAACCCCAGAACCCCACTGACAGAGTCCTCCAGGACCCCTAAGGTCGCACAGGACCTTAGTTACCCACAGGAGCAGCCCTAAGTTACCCACAGGAGCAGAAGTATTCTGCCCAGAGACAACTTGCATCCTGGGGCTGGGGCTTTCTCCATCAGGGAGAGGTGTCATGGGTGGGGGAACCATGGTGGCTGGGGTGGAGGAAGCACCTCTCCTACCCAGCCCCTTGGGTTTGGGGGTGCCTGCTGCCTCCCATGTGCTTTGTGCACTATCCCAGCAGGGGCTCTGCACCATAATTGGATTCCTCTAAGGAGATTATTTCTCTATTTACATTTTTAATGCAGCTAAATCTAGAGCTAAATCTGGGCAGAGTGAGAGAAGGGCAAGGAAGGCCTGCTGCCCTATGGAGTGGCTGAGCTGCAGGGCTTGCTCCTGTGTTCCCAGTGCCTTGAGCCACCCAGAGCCCAGTGGTGATGGTGTGGGGCCATACTCACATCTCTGTCATGGTCTCAGGCAGGTTGGCGGGGATGGCCGTCAGCCCCTTGCCCCGACAGTCCACAATGCCATTGCTGCAAGTGCACATGGCTGGGCAGGAGCCAGAGGACAAGCTGCAGAGCTGGGCATGTGCTGAGTCCGTTTGTCCTGCCAGGGAAGCAGCCAGCATTGGAATTGCAAAGAGCTGAGCCAGGCCAGTATGTGGCAGCAGCCTGAAGAAGGGACCCTGGTGACAGCTCAGCATGCAGGGACAGTTCATGGCACCCTTGAGCGGGTGCATAAGATCTTGACGCACCCCAACTCCCTGCAAAAGCTCCAAAGGCCCACACTGATGTACTGTTGTACTGATAGGGTGGCACTGTCCCCATATTGTCCCCACACCAAGGACTGTGCTGACCTGAGATGAACCCACAGCATGGGTTCTGAGGCTCTGAACTGGGGCACATGGCAGGGAGTGGAGATGGGCTGCATTGGTGGCACAAGCCTTGTTCCCCTGGCCCATGTCCCTGCCCTGGCACCCACCACCTCCTCTGTCTCCTCACCAGAGCAGCTGAACTCGTTCTTTTGGATCTCAGCCACGTTGAGGCCGCGAAGCTGGGCGGGAGCAGCACACTGGGTGAAGAGCCCGATGGTGGGGCGCTGGCGCAGCCACTGCGAGAGCCAGGCCAGGTGGCAGTCGCAGAAGAGATGGTTGGAATGCAGGCGGCTGCAGGCGGATGGATGGAGCAGTCAGCAGCCACAGCAGAGCTCCTGCCCGCTCCACTGCCTTCTGAATGCCCCAGCCTGGCTCATCCCAAAGGCTGGGGTGATTCAGAGGGAGATACAGAGGGGCCGAAGAGCATCTGTGACAGTTGCCAAGGCCACCTTGCTTGGCAGTACTTGGGGACGCTCTGCAGGGCTGTCCCCTCCATTCCCTCACCATGGTGCTGTCCCAGCACTACTGAGCCACCAGCACCAGCAGCAGAGCTGGGAACATCCCACTCTAGCCTAGGAGGCCTCTCCCACCACCACCACCACGGCCCTGGCACTCACAACGTCCGCAACTTGGGCATGTGGTTGAAGCTGGACACAGGAATTGAAGTGATGTTGTTGTTATTCAGGGTCCTGCAGGAAGACAAAGAAGGGCAAACAGGCAAAGAAGGTCAGGGCAGATAGGCTATAAATAGGAACATGAGATGGTCTAGGTGGCACTAATCTCTGAGAGCAACCTAGCACAGGGTGAATGGATGGAGAACTACAGGCTGGGGACAGCCCGAACCCCCAGCAGGACTTGGTGTCCTTTCCAGGCTTCTCTCCACAGCCAGTGGCACCAAGGTGGCCCTCAGGGACAGGATCAAGCCCTGGAGAACAGCTCTGCAGCAGTTGTACCAGAACACTGGTCAGCCCCTGCTCATGCCCAGGGAGAAATGGAATGCTGGGATGTCCCTGCAGCACCTCAGTGAGGGGGGACACTCAAGGACACCCTCATCCTGAATGAGGTTGCAGACTGGAGGCTCCAGCCTTGTCCCCAGTCACTTACAGGACCTCCAGCCCCCGCAGGGCACGGAAAGCCCCATCCTCGATGCAGCTGATCTGGTTCTTGTCCAGTTGTCTGCAGGAGAAAGGGGAAAAAAGGGAGAAATGTTGGGACAGCCCAGGCACAGAGCAATCAGTGCTCCTAATCACTTCCGCTGCCTGCTGCCACTGGACCTGACCCCAAACTCCCTCATGCCCAACACTGCCAGGACTCACAGGTTCTTGAGGTCGGTGGCCCCACGGAATGCTTTCCTGGGGATGGCCTGGATGAAGTTCTCACTCAGGTCCCTGCAGAAGAAAGAGGCAGGAAGGAAAATGAGCAGTGCTTGCGAAGTGTGATGTCCTGTGGGAGCAGGGCATCCACAGGCAGGGGCATGCCCCGGCACTCAGTGATCCCTCAGGGACTCTGATAAACTAATTTGGCTTCAGGTCTTTGGCTGACCACTGTTCTGCTGGCAGTCCTGAGGCAAGTCTGGCTCCATCTATGGTGGCTCAAAGTGACTGGGGCTCCCTGGGAACTGACAAGCAGAGCTGACTGGCACAGCTCTGGGAAAACCGTCCATACTTAAATACTCTCTGACTTCTATAATTACAGGTCCCTGCTGATTAACTGGTAATTACACTTAGTGGCTCCAGGAGGCATTCCCATGGAGCCTGACCTGCACTTCAGAGGGCACAAATAATCGGGTCATTATTTACTTCATCACTGCAGGGTACTGTCTGTGTAATCACCTGCTCTGCAATGCCAGGGCATGCCAAGCCAGCAAGGGCTCTGGGTTGCAGAGCTGGCAGCAGGTCAGATCCCCCATCATGCCTGGGCTAGCTTTTAAAGACCATGAAGACCACAAATCTCACTGCAAGTAAGGTCTGGGTAGACTGGCTCAGCTGTGGGAAGACCTTATTGTTTTATTTATTCTCCATGGCTCCCAAACAGCCATTCTGCCTCCCACCCTAATAGTCAGCAGCTCCTCCGAACTTGGCTTGCAACTGCATTGCCTGCTCCTGTCCCGGGGTGCCAGCACAGTCCTGCTCCAGCCACCCCTGGGGCAGGAGGTCAAGTTCCCATCTCCTTCCTGGCAGAGGTAAACTGAGGCACAAGATAGCATTTTCTCTGTGCAAGTCCATGGATGAGTGAGGAGGAGGACCAGCACATCCCACACAGATTAAATGTCCCCAGAATTACACAGGCCACACAGACACCCCCATCCCAGCCCCAAGAGGTGGTTTAGGGTGTACACACAGATATCAGCACTTCACACATAGTGCTCACCAGCTCTGCTTCAACATAACAAAGCCTGTTTGCTGTTGATAACCCACAGCTGGACTGGGTCAGGATGGAGGCACAGCATCCACGTTCCTCCCCATGCCCTTATTTCCTCCAAAAAGTGGGCTCAACAAATGGGCATATGCTGCTTGCAAAACACCAGGAGGTCTCCAAACTGGGACTTCACCCCAGCTGACAGCTTCACGAACACAATGAGAAAATGTTCCTAGAGGAAAGCACCAGCATTACTTGCACAGCTGCATGAGGAAAAGGAAAGCAAAAGGACAGTGGGCTTGCCTAAGCCCTCCAGTGGGATGCCTGACCACCAAGGAGATGCTATACAGTCCCATTGTGATGCACCAACCCCTGCCCCCTGCATCACTCCGGGTCACTCCTGGGAAACCAGAGCCGGCTGGCAAAGCATCGTTGCTGGGGCAGTGGAAGGGAGATGCCGCCCCAGGAACTGCCCGGGCTTCTGGAGAAGGACAAGCCCAGCTCCTCTGCGAGCAGCAGGCGCAGTTTCGCAGCAACCCACGTGGCGGCACTGCCAGGCTGCCCTGCTGTTTGTGCTGCCTGCACTGCCTGCCCTGACTGTGCCGACTGTTCCCAGAACTCCGGCCCGACCTGCCCACGAGGGATCAGGGTCCCCTCACCCTCTCCAAAGGCAAAGGACCAGACACCTGCAGCAGCCTCCAATTGCCCAGCACTCCTTCAAATACAAACATCTTCTCCTCATACTGTGTTGGGGATGCGATGAGCCTAGGGATCCCCAGGAATTGCACTGACCTTTCAGAAAAAGACAACATTGCACCAATTCCTCTTTTCTCTTTTATTTCCCACAAAGAATCCCTTAGATAACTCTTAGGAAAAGATAGCAACTTTTTTACATGGGCAGACAGTGATGGGGGAACAGTTTTAAACTAAAAGAGTGGAGTTTTAAATTAGATGTAAGGAAGAAATTCTTCACTGTGAGGATAGCGAGCCACTGGAACAGGTTGTCCAAAGAACTTGTGGATACCTCATCCCTGGAAGTGTTCAAGGCTAGGCTGGATGGAGCAATGAGCAACATTATCCAGAGGGTGCCATCCTTGCCCATGGCCAAGGGTTTGAACTAGATGATCTTCAAGTTTTCTTCCAACCCAAACCATACTATGATTCTATGAACCCTTCCGGTGCAGTTCATCACTCTTTCTAGCAAAGCACTCAATGCACCACATTCCTTCTTGGCAGCTGCCTGTCCTCCAGCATTAAACCCGTCACAGAGGTGAGCACCACACCTCAGTGCTCTGCACCCCTCTCCCAGCTCTGGCACTGCCTGCCCAGGCAGGTCCTGTCTGCAATTTGCTTGGTTCCCCCATGGAAAGCTTGCTCCCATTTCTCTGCTTGGAGCACATGGGAGTCCCAGTGCGCCCAGGGAGTAAACCCAAGCGTCTGTCTCCAAGCTGCTCATTTACAGCTTGCGAGGGAAATGCTGCTAGAAGGTTGCAACTGACTTTGCGAGGCTTCTCCCCTTCACAGCTTTTTGTGACAGTCACCGATGAAGTGCTGCCGTTGGGGGTACCGAAGCCAAGAGGGACAGACGCTGGATGCGAGGGTTTCAGCAAGGCCCCGGCACCGGGCTGAGATTGCATCGCACGGTTACACAGCTGACGACACCAGGACAAACACATGCTTTGCCTGTGGAATCCTCGGCCCCGGCGTTGGAACAAGGCACGGCCCCTTCCCTCCTGGTGTTTCATAGCTCCCAGCTATGTTTGCTTTACACTTTGGCGCAGAAGAAACAGCAGATGGCACGGCTTCTCCTCGCTCCACCGTGCTGCTCGCAGCACCACGGCGGCTGCATCGGTGCCACCTCACGCCCTGCCGAATACAAGAGTGTCACTGCCATCACATGTGGTGTGCCAGCTAACAGCAGTGACCACGGGCACTGGCAGGTCTGACAGCCCCACTGGGGATCAGCTGACGGACGCAGGCAGAGCAAAGGAGGGGGAGTTGTCACAGTCACCCTCACTGCCTCTTCTGGTTTCACTTCCAGGTATTGTCCTAAAGCTCCAAGTTTAAGAGTTCCTGGCTGTTGAATCCAGGCGTTCACGAAACAGCCAGCCCATTCACAGTGCCACTGTTCTCCCATCCCTGTGCCATGGTCTCAGAGGACCATGCAGCTGGAGTTTGTCTTTGCACACCACAAGGTACAGAGGGCTCTGGTAGTCCCACGGGTGCAAAGGGGGAAGTATAACAGGGGGTGAGGAAGTGATGGAGGACACCTCTGTCACCACGCTCACCTCCCACATGGATTTCTGACCCAGCAGATGCCTGTACAACAGCAGCAGCCAGCTCCAACCCACAGCTGTGTGATGACAAGAAGGCAGGCACCCACTTTTCTTCCAAGTCTCCCGAAAGCCTCATGGCCAGACTATATCCACACACGTCCTCCCTGGCTGGGCAGTGAGAGGGATGGCGGTGGTCAGGGATCACGATTTCAGGAGCTGCCCAGCTCGCATCTTACACCCGGCTACTCTTCCCCATTGTGTGTGTCGGCGCGGTAGCCGTAGCGAGGCAGGAGGTGCCCCGGCGCTGCCTCTCCTGGCAGCCACAGTCCCATCCCACTGCCGCCGGTTCCCGGGGAGCCTCGGCGAGGAGCCAGGCGCGGGGACGCGGCTCCTCGGGGCTGGCAGGGGCTCGGCGGCGGGAGCCAACCCCCCAGCGCGACGCCCTGCCCGGCGCTTAGCGGGGCGCCCGAGCAAAACTGTTCGACATGGCTTCCCAGTGGGGAGCCCACTCAGGCAAACAAACCCCGGCAGCCTTAATCTCCCCGGCAAGAGCCCGCTGGGCCGGAGGGCGGGCGAGAGGGAGGGGGCCGCAGCGGGGCTGCGGTGGCCGGGCAAGGAGGCCGGAGCTATTACCACGCTCTCATTCTTTTGGCTAATCCTGACTTCACACTTTAACCTGATTGAGCCTTGTTTGGCGAGCCGGCTCCTTGCGCGCCGTGTGAGGGGATTAGGGCTGGACGCAGCGGGGAGGTAATTGCTTCCCAGCGGCGCTGGCCCCGCGTCCTCCGAGCCCCCCGCTGCCAAGAGCGCTGGGGCGGCCTGGCAGCCCTCCGGCAAGGCGCTGCCCTCGCCAGGCAGCCCGGCTTGGCAGCGGCCGCTGGGCTGGCTCCGGCGGTGGTGCAGAGGTCCAGCTTGCCCGGTGTCAGCGGCCACGCGGGCACCTTGTGCAGGGCAAAGCTGCAGCCCGTGTCATGTCCCGGGCACGCCGGCCAGGGCTGCAGAGCCACACTGTGGCAGGCGAGTGACTCCACCCTGGCAGTGCCCGCATGCCCGGGACCAGTGCCGACTCCAGGCAGGTGAAGTGCAGGGGGCTGCTCCT
Source organism: Vidua macroura (assembly GCF_024509145.1). Taxonomy (NCBI): domain Eukaryota; kingdom Metazoa; phylum Chordata; class Aves; order Passeriformes; family Viduidae; genus Vidua; species Vidua macroura. Next base: position 14,067,985 of record NC_071578.1, read on the forward strand.
CTCTTTACCTTATTTCCTCCCCAGCATCCATGCTGGAAACTCTTTATGAGGGCTTCAGCCTCTGCCAGCCCACAGTTCCCACAATGAAAATGCATGACACTGCATGCCCCTGGCTCACACGCCAGTGCTGACACCAGTCACTGCAGGCACTGGCTCAGCCACAGCAACCATCCACCAAGCCTTGAGCAGACAAGGCAACCAAAGTCCCCAGCCCTGCAGAGCATCAGAGTTTCATGCTGGCACAAGAGCTCCCCGGATCCCAGCCTCTCCTCAGTGGTGCCATGCCAGAGGCAGCTGTGCTAGAGCAGAAACCGCGTTTCCCCAGCAAGGACTGTGGCACCAGCAGCTATTAAACAACCCGGTGTCTCAGATCACCCCGCACATGCTGTCTGTCCCAGCACAGCCTGTCCAGGGCAGAGGGATGAGCAGAGACAGGGCTGACAGCTGTTCACACCACCACCTTCACTGCCTGACAGGTGACAAGGGGTGAGCTGAAGGGACAGTAAGACTCCTGCATTACAAAAAAATCAATAGACTAATCAGCACTTGCATTAGTACCAACAGCCCAGAGTCTCCCAAGGGTTCTGCACTCTCTGTTGCCACTCCAGGGCAGGAGCTGCTGCATCCACTGCTTGTGCCAGCATCAGCATCTGCAGCCCTGTGCTGGGGGAAGTGTCACCCACATGTCCACAATCCCACATGTGGCTACTCGAGGTGATGCACACAAAGTCCCCAGTGCTTCAAAGACCCAGTGCCCAAGGAGGGGTGGCCCTAAGGGAGCTGCTTGCTGGAGATGGGGAGCAGCCACCCCTCCGCTGCATTAGCAGGATGCCAGGGCAACAAGGCAGAATTTTGCCCCAGTCCCCAGTGCCAGTTTGAGCAGGACCCCACAACCCTGTCTCAGGTTCAGGCTCCTGTGGTGTGCCCCCAGCATTATGTCATGCTGTTTGATTTTTAATGTGCTCCACTGGCCCAGCTGCTGGCACCACTTTCATCCTGGCCAAGGGAGATGAGAAAGACCTCCCACTGCCCCCAGCCCATCTCACTCTACTGTCCCCAAGGGTACAGCCTCAGCCTGTGTGCTACCTGCTACTGCCTGTTGCTGCCTGCCACCCACTGCAACCCCAGCCCTGCGGCTGAGGGCATTTGCACAGGACAAGGGGGGATGGCAGATGCTGAAGCATGGTTACAAACAGGCCAAAATGTAGCGTGGTGAGCTCAGCGTGAGCCCCTGCCACTCAGGAGAAACCTAGTGGGGTTTCTGGAAAAGGTGCTTTGGCAGCAGCCAGAAGAGGAAATGGGAGGGAATGCGACAGGGTACAAAGCAGCATGGTGTGGGGAAAAGGAACATTATTTACTGCTTTTCACAATGCTAGAACGAGGGATGACCAACAGATCACGAAGGCAAGCTTAAAATCACAGCTAAGAGTGAATCCTCCAAATTAGAAGTCCATGTGTCTCTCAGCCACAGCCAGCTTAAAAGGAAAATTAATAGAAGCAAAATGCAGAAATGCACCTGCCAAGCCTTGCTGTGGCAAGAACACCTGCAGGTGGATGCTCGGGAGCTGACTCCTGCTGCCAGGAGACCAGCTGGGCACATCTCTGGTAACATCACCCTGCCCAGTGCAGGCTCTGTGGACAATGGCTCCATCACTGCTCTTGGCAGGGACTGCCACCCACCAGGAGTCACTCCTGTCAGCCTGTTTTAGTGGCAGGCAGAGATGCACAACCCCTCTGCTCCCCAGGGCAGTATGGGGGACACCAACCTGGGGTCAGGGCGATGCTGGAATGCCCAGCCAGGGCAGGGATCCCGGCTCTGATCTCCGCCTGTCACTCTTGTCACTGCCCCCTCTTGGAAGAGGAGGGACAGTGAGTTGGAAGTGGGGGAGGGAGGCGCTGCTCCTACAGGGGTTCAAGGGGGAACAGCTGGTTGCTGTGAAGAGCATCCCAGGCTGGGCGGGGTGGCACAGCCCTCCCCGCTGGCAGCCGGAGTGGAGCGGTTCATCAGGCAGCCCCAGCCGCCAACAATTACGTGCTGAGTAAATCGATGGGATATAATTGGACTATTAAGATCTCATTATCCTCCTAGCTCTGGTTGCCACAGCCCGCAGCGAGCTGGGGGAGACTGCAACCTGCAGCCACAGAAACTGCCTCCCGACACACACAGCCTTGATGGGTACTGGGAAAGGATGCATGGAGCAGGGACAGCACAGACAGGGGGAACAAGGATGCTGGCAGCAACCAAATCCAGCACAGGAGACATATCTGTGGCACAGCAAAGCACTGTGCAAAGGCAGGGTGGTGTCCCTACAGGGGTCCTATAGATTAAGACAACCAGCCATCCTTCTAGTCACCATAGCAGCCTGAAAGCCACCACTGACCTCTCCTGCCCTGTGTTCTCATTGCCCCTCAGTGAGATGGGGAGTTTGGCCTCTATATGCACTTACATGCATATCTGTACCCCATTCCTGCTGGAAAGCAGGACTCATGTCCCCACCTGCAGGATACAGGGTCCCTATGCTCTGAATCACGCAGGCTGCGGGCCCTGAGTGTCCCTTTCCCTGTGCAAGGGCTATGTACCCACATCATCACCTGCTCACACACCACCCATGGTGGCTGATGCGATTCCAGGCCATGGGACAGTCCTCCCGAAGGGACCAGCATCCTCAGCATCTCTTGGCACCAGGTCATATCCACTGTGGTTCAAGTGAAAATAAATAATCACTTCTCTTAGGAGAGCTGACCCCAATCCCACCTGAGGTTTCTCATAATGTTTCTTTTCTTCTTATTTTCTCAGCACCAGTGAAAGTAGTGAATCAGTACTCCTCCTTGCCAAGCCTTATATATAAGGACAAAACAATCCTTTGCTGCAGCAAGGCAAAACACAAGTTGACACCACGATGTGCTGAGTGTCTCAGAGCACAGACCTCAGTGACACAAACCCTATCAAAAACTTCTGCTTGTCCACACAGTAAAGTGTAAAAGTGAACAGAGCAGGGAGCAATGCTTCACGCTTACTACCCTGCCTTCCCCAGGCTTCCCAAAGCGCCGTGCTGACCCCAGGCTCTGGCCCTGGTTCTTTCCCTCCCAGGAGATGCAGATGCTTCCATAAACATTAAAACTGGAGAGGTTTGTTGCTTGGACAGATGAGCAGAGCATGTGTAAAAGCCAACATATGCTCATGGCAACATTTAGTGAGAGGAGTCCCAGCCCCAGCATGGTGGTGTTGATTTAGCAAAACATTTCAGGGTATGCACAAATGTCAGTGGCTTCAAAGGGACACTGCTGACCCATGCCATGTGTCTTTACCGGAGCACCAGCAATTGACTCTGGCTGGTATCACCCAAGGGCGCCACCACGGTGTCAGTGTGTGCTGAGGGGACACCCCGGGCATGCTGAGGCATGTGGGTCCATGCACTGCAGGTAACATCAGCAGCCCCACGTTTGGGCATTGGGGAAGCTGGGGACAACGCAACGTCCCCAGCGAGTGGGGTGATCTGTGCCGGAGGGCACTTGAATGAGCCGGGCTTTGCTGAGCTCTCTGCCAGGGCAGCGCCTGTGCAGTGGCTCCGGTCCAGCTCCAGCAGGATCGGCTCCTGCGTGGGCTGCGCTGCAATGCCAGAGCTGCGGGACTCGGCCTCTGTGGGAAGGGGGATGCTATGGGAACAAGGGGAGCTGGCCAAGGAAAAGAGGGAGGGTGGGAGGGAGGGGGAATAAAGCATCTGCTACACACCCAGGAGCCTCTTCAGAGATTGAAACAAGTTAAAAGCAGCAGCTTTAATGGAAACACAAGTGAAATAACAAGCTGCAAACCCTGCGTGCCTGTCACCGCCCCCTCCCCACAGCGTCCCTTTGTTCCTGCAACCTCGTTATCGGCAGGAAGGGGAGCTAACAAGAGGCTAAGGCATCGCCATCAGCTCCCCCTCATCCCAAAGTGTCTTCAGAGAGCCACAACTCCTTCTGTGTCCAGTGCCCTGTGGTCTGGCAGAGCCCGGGGTGAGCAGGGGAGTGTCCTGCAACCCACCTGTGGGAGCAGCCAGCCTGTCAGTTTCTGCAAAAGGACCTACTCTGGCTGACACATCTACCCCAGTTTTCTCTGTCTGCTGGCTGAGGGTTCATTCCCTCCAGCACGTGTCTGGCTGGACACTGAGTGTTAAAACTGCACCTGCCTGGCTCACAGCCTCTGTGTCCCACTGCCCCTGGGAACCAAGGCACCCAGCCACGGGCCCCATTGCTGCACAGCCTCCTGCTTTTCTGCATCCCTGCTTCTGATCATTTCCAAGTCCTCTTAGCCCTGATGTTCAGCAAATCTTTTCTCCTCCCTCTTTCCATGTTTTTTCTTCCGTCTTACTGTCTAGTAGTAAGACAGAACCTTCCACCAAAGCATGTTTTTCCAGCTACTACACTACCCTCCAGCTTGTGCACCTACCTGCTTCACATCTGCATACCTTGGCTCATTTCAAGCATGTTCCCCACATGCTGCAAATAAAAGGCACAGAGATGTCCCTTTCCCCAGGGCTGCACGCCAGGCCCCCAACCCTGCAAACTACTGCCCAGAGCGTAGTACCTCAGCACTCACAGATCCACATGTTCCAGGATGTCCAGCAAATCAGAGTAGCCCAGCAGCTCCAGAGCCTGGGACAGAGCAAGCTAGGGGTGGTGGCAGAGATTTCCTAAACCATGTGTGGTTCTACCTCCAGCAGACAGCAGTGTGCCACAGCAAGACCCTCCCATGTAGTTCTGTGACAGGACAAGGTCAATCCCACCTCACCCCATCACAACCCCATGCATGACTGTGCCATGCCCTGAGAAGTGCCAGGCTCCAGCCCTGCCTGCCACGAAGCCTTAACATCCTCCAGCATGCAGCGTGTGCTCCCTGCCTGGCAGCTCACACCCAAGAAGATACCCCAAACTCCATGCTGCAACACTCATCCGAGGTGTAAATGAAAAAGCAAATAGCTCTTCTGGCGAGCCAGCCCTGAGCCCTGTGGGGGAGTTGGCTGCAGCTCTGCTTAGCAGCCTCATCCCCTGGGTTTGTGGCACTGCAGAGCCCAGAGCTAATTGACTCCCAGGCTCTGAGGCTTTTAATTGCTAATAAGTGTGAAGCCAGCCCTGCCAGCCCTCCTGGATTCCTCCGAGGTGTGAATGAGGCTGAGCCAAGCTGAGAATTGTGTCCCGGCTGTCCCAGATCTGTCCCAGATCTTGGTGAGCCAAGAAGCAATACTGTGGATCTGTGATGCTGCTCCTCAGCTTTACAGGTCCTGGGACAAGCAATTGGCCTCAGCTTTAAGAGCTAAAGCAAACTCCCTGTGGCCTGGAGGATGTTCTGAAACCGAGGCTGAACCTTGCAAGACAGCTGGAGAACCTGGCGAGATGCCCTGACATGACTAAGCATCCTTCACACTCCTCATGTTTGGCCCTAGCACTCAGACAGGTAAAACTCTTAAGTCTCATAGCCTGGGGCTTCCTGAAAGCTCTTGGGAGAGGCTGGCAGTAGGATGAGAAGTGGGTGATGCATTGCAGGATGAAAGGCAGCCAGGATGGAGCCAGTGGGACATCTCAAATCGTGCCCAACAGCTGGTAAAAGAGATGTGATTTTACACAGGACTAGGAGGAAACAGCCAGGATAGGAGAAGGAAAGGCAGATGGAAAACAGCAGAGTGAGTGTGGGGCTGCAAGAGCACCCGAGCATGGGAATCAAGCACAGGGACACACAGGGAAAACGCAACAGGAAGATAAAGAGACTCCATCTCGTGTGACACACATCAAAGCCAAGATAAGAACTCCTGGAAGGCAGGAAGCAAAGCCCTGCCACAAGGCTGGCCGAAGCTGGGGCTGCCCTTGCCCAGTAACAACTACTCTTGAGAGGGGGTTTGGGAGAGCAGCACCCAGTCATGGCCATGCCACAGGGGACTGGGAGCTGCATCCCAGCCCACAAGGCTTCCCTCCACTGCTCTTTGAAGAGCCCCTGGCACAAAACCACACCACAGGTCTCGGGAAGCCTCGGCCTGCAGGTAGTGAGTACAGCTGCAGCTCCCACCCATGGACCTGCCTGTGCTGTGGATCAACAGCCCCTCTTTGTTTTGAAGAGACAGAAATGAGTTGCTGGAGCCACATCTGGGTGCTCCCCCCTTTCCCTGATCCACGCATGCATGGAGCCTTGGAGAAGTATCAAGCCCAACAGCAGCACCCAACCACAAAGCACAGACTGAAAAGTCCTGGCCCTGAGTCTTTGGGCACCTAGAGGTCTCACACAAATCTTCAGTTTCTGTATTAAAGTTCAAGTGATGGAGCAGCCCTACACCCCTTTTCAAAACTGTCCCGAGGTTAATTATCTTTGGGGTTAACAGTGCACCTCCTGTCTTTGTTCCAAGTGCATCTGACTCACAGTGGGGACAGCGGCTCTGTGACCCCAGGAGCCCATGGCTGACTCTGCCCTGTGGATGTGCCTTAAGGGAACTGTTACCTGCATGTCCACATCTCCTGCCACAGCCTGACTGAGTTCAAGAGCAGCCAGGATTGCAGAGGGGAACTCCACAGAGGGGAGTGTGAAGATGTTGCCTGGGAAGAGGGGATGGGACCCTTCACCCTGGTCAGCTTGTGGGGGTTGCTCCTCACAGCTCCAGGAGAGGTGCTGGCCAGGGCTCGAGCTGCCAAGGTTGCAGCCAGCCTCCAGCATGGCTGCTCAGGTGGCCTGGCACTGCTGGCACAGCTGCAGCTTGTGCTCTAGGACCTGGGGAGAGGAGCTGCTGAGGCTGATTACCCCTGCCAGAGCAGGCCTGGCAGGTTTATTTTTAACACTTCTGATTGAAGCTGGTTTCCTGCTGACATTTACACTCCTTCATCATTATCGGCTCCCCGGCTTCCAACCGCCAGGATAAAAAGGAGAATGAAATCTCCCGAACAGTGGTGTCCTGGCTGCAAACCCCGCAGAGGGGGAAAGACCTGGACCAGTGCAGCTGGGCGGATACCAGCCCCCTTGGAGGGAGGTGGGTGCCTATCTCTCAGTGGGGACATTACAGACTGGCATCCCGCCACCAGATGCAGCAGGAGCCATCTCAGGGCAGCCTGTGGAGGAGTATGAGTCATCATCACTGGCGTGAGTGAGTGTAAGGACATGGCAGCATGGCTGGGCTACAGATGCAGCTTCGGGTGCTGGTGTCCCCAGAGACAGCCACGCTCCTGGAAGTGCCCCAGTGACTGGCTCCAGGTGCAGCAGGAGCCATGGCTGCTGTCTGGGGCCAGCAGAAGGGTGAGGTGCCAATCCTGTTTGCATGCCCATGCCATCAGCTCCCAGCATTGGATAAAGGGCCTCACGAAGACACACAGGGCTTGGACTCCCAGTGTGGTCCTCTGCGATGGGAGAGCCAAACAGGGGCTGTGCAGCACAGCCTGACCTTACTCTCCTTCCTATGCTGCTGTGGGAAGGCCAGCAATGCAATACAGAGCCTGTAGTAGGGCTCCCAGCATGGCCAGAGCACTCAGATCTGAAAACCTCCTTTTTTTCTCTATGAAACAGTCAAATTCCAACACGTGCTGTCTAAAAATACACTCCCAGGACTCTGCCTGCTCTTATATTCCTTGGATGATTCATGTTTTGTCAGGTTCCAGATCAGTTTTGAGACCAGAAATACCAGGTTTGAGAGACAAGCATGTCACGGGCCCCGGAAGGTATCAGAGCCCTGCGAGAGGAGGCTGGAGATGTGACCAAGGTGGGAGATATCCTTCTGCAGCTGGGACTGCGGGGTGGGTGTTCCTGACACGCAGAATGGCTCTCATGGAGGGGGAAAGCCCTGCAGCAGCCCTGGATGGGTACAAGCTGCTCCAAGGCCAGACAACCAGCACAACCCTGCTGCATCCCAGAACAGCCCCAAAATGGGGTGGATTCATACACAGGAGCTTGCCTCTAGCTTTTACTTAATTGACTTCACAGATATGAAATCATCAATAACTAATTACATAGCCCCATTCCTGCCTAATATGCTGAAATCTGCCTCCTAATTAAATATTATAGGCATTTAAAAGCATTTCTGACAACATATTACATATGTAAAATACTGCAAATTAGCTGGCTCCCACACTGAAATCCTGCTCAGGAACAATGCAGGGACCTGGTTGGACAGAAATCTGGGACATAATTTCAAGTAAATTAAGATAAGGGCCCACTCTTCTGGCAAAGGATTTTTGTTTTTTCTGAGGGTTGGAGATTGCTGAAGCACAAAGGAGACAGCCCAGGAACACCTTTGCCAGTCCTGCTGCTCCATGAGCCATGTGAGCCCCCCAGCAAAGGCGATTAGGATGTAAGAGGGCCCCTGGTTCGTTAGGCAAACATTAATGCAAATTGTCAGCCTGGAGATGAGATCCCAGGCACAGTGGCTTGAAGGGGAGCAGGCACTTCCTCATATTATCAGCCCATCCACCCGCTGAGGGGGGAGCGGGAGCCAGGAGCTGCTCTGTGCCTTAAGAAAGGAGCTCCAAGAGCCAATTTCCATCCGACCACAGTGCATTTGATGTCTTGTGAAGTCGAGTTTATGTGCGCTGTCTCGCCTCTGCCTCACACAAGGAAGGGGCTGGATCCTCCCTCTGCACACACAGCCGCAGCTCTGGCTGAGCACTGAGCATCCTGCAGCACCTTGGGATCCAGCATGGGATGAGCCATCCCCACTGCACCCTTCCAGCCAAAATGCAGCTGGAGAAAAAAAGGGCTTGGGTTTGGTCTCCTCTGCATGAGTAGGGGCCAAAGTGCTGCTGTCTTGCTTTGCCCCCTGCACGGTAAACTGCTCTTCCTCAGTCTTCAACTCTGGCTGGTGTGAGCCCAATTCAGTGCTGAGCTGGAGCCATGAGGACCACAGGAGGGGGCACAGGAGGGCTGTAGCATCCCCCACCTTAACCTGCAGGCAGGAGCCCAGCCCAACACAGTGTCTGTGGGCTGTAGTGTTTGTGTGTGCTCTGGTGCCAGGCTCTTCCCCTAAAAGCAGAACAGAGAGCAGGCGGTTTGCAAGGGAAAAGGCCGGGAGCTAAGGCAGGGAACACCACCTGGTAATTGCCTGCAAACTTAACTTGCAAGTGGAAGCTGCAGTGCCAGGCTTTGAACAGGGCTGTTTCATGTGCCTGGTGTTCCTGCTGCTCCCTGTGCACCCCCCATCAGACATGGGAGAGGGGATGAGGACAGAGTGTGTTTGAAATTCACACTTCAAAGTTGCTATCCAAGTGGACTGGCTGGATATTTGCTGCACAGATGGAGACAAGTCAGGGAGCGGAAGGGTGAGCAGGGAGACAAGGGCTCACATTCCCAGACCCTTTAATGCTGGGATCAATCACTGCTCAGGGATGTTGTGCTGCAGTGAGATGAGAGCTGTACTCAACCCCTCCCATGCTGCAGCTCGTACCCAGGGTAACACTGCCTGACACTGGAGTACCCTGGGGCTGGGGGCTCTCCACACACTCTGCTGCACTGCCTGCTGTGTCCATACCCTGCGGCACATACTGCAACCCATGGCCCACTGCACCATGTCCACACTCCCTCCAGCATGCAGACACACTGCACACACACATGCTCTCTTAATTACTCCTTAATTCTCACTTTAGAGCCTTTGCTATTTTCTGCCCACTCCTATGTCAGCACACCTGGAAAAGCAACACCGTGGGGAGCAGCAGAGGGGGGACACGGCCCCTCCAGGAGTCCAGCCCATCTTCTGAGGCTGGTGGAAAGACCATTCAATGCTCCTCTCCCAGCAATGCTTCCTTATGCACACAACCTAAAGAGCACTCTGGGGAGGTTAGGCAGAGAGGAAGACCCTGGTTCTTCACCACCAGGCCCAGAGACGCAGATGTGTAGCCCCAGATTGGCCCAGATCTGCACGCTAATGCCTGGACTCTCCTGCTCATGCTCTCCCTGCAAAACACAGCAGCAGCGTTGAGGGTCTAAGTATATCAAAGCTGGGCTTTGAACCATTTTAATCAGACTGCCCACGCCACCATGACAAGATCCCCCTGAGCCATCTGCACCCTCCCTCATGGCATCCCACAGGCATGCAAAGCAGAGCTGGAGCGCAGAGTTGCCCCAGCTGGCAGACACAGGGACTCTCTGGGACACAGCTAAGGGGATGGACACGCTGCATTCAGCTTCCAACCAAACGAAACGACAGCCCTAAACCAGGGACCTGACCCCTTTTCAGGACTGCCACCTGCTTTCAGGGACTCAGCAGCATCATCCCTGATTTCCCAGGGACAGATTAGGGCACAGGGACAGTATATCGGTGGCCATAAAGCCACAGGCCAAGGACCACTCTCTGTCCTTCCTTCCCCTGGAGACCTCCGCAGCCCCTCAGCCTGGACAGCTGAAAGGCTCTCCCACCTGCTCCTTGGAGCCACAGCGTCTGCAGGGCCGGGCAATACCTGCCCTTCCCGCCGCGGCGGCGCGGGCTGAGCAGCCGCCCCGCCGAGCGGGGACAGCCCCGCTCACCCCCACGGCCCGCAGGCAGCTGCCGGAGCGAGCGGCCCTGGCTCACGGGTGGCGCGGGCAGCGTGGGGCCGGCAGGGAGGGCAGCTGCCCACCTCCCCGGGGAAGGGGGCGGGCGGCCGGGAGAGGACAGGCGCCAGCCAGACCATGCCGAGAGGAGTCACCAGGCACGACGGCAGCCGGGCGCTGGCCACACGCCGCTGAGGGCCGGCATGGTCAGCTGGTGGATGGGCCCAGCAGGAACAGGGTCCCACCTCCCATTTTGCCCCTGGAGAAGAGGGTTTGAAGCAGCGCCTGCCCTGCCAGGCTGCAGCCTCTCCCTCTCATTATTTTTTCACCGCAAGAACTATCTTATACCTTATCAATAATTCACAGGTACAAACGATAACGTTCGCTGTCATGGTCCGGGAGCCACATGTTCCCGGCGAGGGGGAAGGGGCCGGTTGCAATCGCTATTGTTAATGCCTGCGGAGCTGGGGGGAAGGCGGGGAGGATAAATATTTAACACTGTGTCTCCGAGCAAATGTCCATGACCGAGGGCTGAACATGGGTTTTACACAGAGCTGCTCCTGCCCTTGAGAGGGTCATTAGCATGTTAAAAGCCGTCAGAGCGGGGCTGATGGAAGGGCTCTGCCGGAGGGACCCCCAGCGCTCTGCCTGGGGGCTAGCGGGGATGCAAGGTGCTTTTTGCTGCTGCAGGAACATGGCGATCTCCATCCCGCCCAAATTTCCCCTTTTCTGAGCACAAAGGCTGTGCTCTCGGCTGCTTGTCGAGGGGCATCCCCATCTCTGCCCGCTGCCACATCGAGAGGCATGAGGGATGAGGCACCTGGGGTAGCCCGGGGCTGGTGGGTGGCCAGGGCAGTTCATTGTGCAGAGGAATTACAAAGGGGACACAAAGAGCCACACACCACATTTTGTGTGAGCTTCCTCTCCCGGGCCGCCCGGGCCTTTCTTTTGCCATGTTGAGGGTGAGCTTTCTGTGTAAATCCCCAGGGCACGGTGAGGGGAGAATAGGTGTCTTTGTGAAAGAGGCTGGAAAATAAAGGGAAGAAAAAGAAGCAAAAGCACAAAACCCAGGCCCTGCAGTGGCAGGCGGCAAGGACAGGAGCACAAAGATTCCCAGAGGATGTAAAGACAGTCCTACAACTGGGGAATCAGAGGGTGGCAGGCTGCAAGTGCCCTGCTCACGGGGGCACCAATAGCTCCCCACAGCATTCCCCCACTCTGTAAGTGTCCCCAAATATTCATCCACAGTGTAACTTCCCCAGAGCCATGTCCTCATCTACAGTTTCATATTATTATTGTTTCAGGCACAATTTTGGGCACTGACAGGCAGGAAAACCCCACTCTGGGATAATCCAGGAGCACTCTGTTTTGGCCTTGCTGTCACAGTCACTGCTGGCATCTCTCTGCAAATGGATGGGAATGGGAAAGGAACAGGTCCTGTCTGGCTCTGTGGAGATGAGGGCAAAGGAGGAACAACTGTGATGGACAAGGGAGGAGCGTAGGGAAGAGAGAATATCTTCAACCACCACCGGCATTTGCCCTGTGAACTCCAAGCCAAAGCCCCCCGGAAAGTTCAGCCAGCACTTAACCAGGCAAGGTATTCTAGAGCTCATAAAATTAAAGCAAAGCTGTCTTTCCCTTTACAGCGCTAGTAAAATATATTTCCGCCTAAGATGCCCAGACAGGACTGCAGCACAGAGGTCAGGAAGGCCACGGCTGAGCATCCCCTGGGGAGAGCGTGGGAAGACCGGCGCCGGAGGATCTCCCCAGCCTGGCTGAGAGCAGCAGGGGTAGCCTGGAACCCCCTCCAGCAGCCCCCCAGCTATGGCAGCCCCATCCCTTCCTGCAGACATGCCTGTTCAGACATCAATTCACATCATTCCACACAGAGAAGAGCCTCTGCAGCCAGCTTTGCTCTGCCAGCCTCGCAGAGTGGGGATGCTTGGGGGCTTTGAGAGCAATTAAGGATCTGGCCTGTGCTGGGGGCACTGGACTTATGTCCCCAGTACCCAGAGAGGGAGAGAGGATGGGGTGTCATCCATCACCCAGAAGGGGACACTTTATCACTGGGACACCTCTGAGCACTCAGCCCAGACCCAGAGCCTTCCCAGGGATTTCTGCTCCAACTGACACTTCCAGTTTTCACCACTGGGAAAAGAAGTAGTCTCCTTTGCAACTTCAAAGGACATTCAATTCACCTCTTCCCAGCTGAGTGTTCAATGGTTAATTGCTCTCTGTTGTGAAAAAGACAAATTTAATTCTAGTCAGAATTTGTCTAGTTTCAGCCCCCAGCTATTGAATGATTTTATGCTTTTTCTCTTTTCTTTCTTTCTTTTTTTTTTTTTTTTTTTTAAATTAATGGCGTCCCTACAATCAGGCTTTTCCCCATGCAGGTATGCAGAGATGGAGATAAATTTCTCTCCTCTTGCATACACTAAATAGAGCTTTTTAATTCTTTTCACTGGAAGGCAGATTTTCCAGACCTCCAATTATCCTGCACTTCCTCTCTGAGCACTTTCTAATTTCCCAACATCTCTCTAAACTGTGGGCCCTGAAGCATAAACTATGCTCAGCAGAGGCCTCCCTCCTGCCCCCCCCCAAAACTGGCAACTCCCCAGTACCCAGAGCTACTCCGCACATCCATCACTGCCCAAGCTGGAAGCCCACATCCCAGAGCAGGCTTACACGATGGCTGCTAAGTCCTTTTCGGTGTAACCACATCCCCAGACACTGCTCCCCGTCTTGTAGCTGTGACCTACATTTTTTTTTCCCCAGCTGGGTGACCTTGCATGAGGATGTTTCCCAGTGCAGGTGCTTCAGGCGGAGCATCCCCGCTAGACCGGCATCCTGCCGGCAGCACCAGCCCTGCTCCTTTCACCTACTGGCTCACGTTTCCTCCCAGACTGAGTTCTGTCACTGTGCAGGTGGTTTCTTCCCAAGCTGCATCACCCACGCCACTCAGCTCACCCTCAGCTGGTGCAAGGCAGAAAGAGGAGGCAACAAGAGACCAGGATATTGGGAGCTGATTGGCAAAAGTCAATAGTGCCACCAAAGATTCCAAGACCACCGCAGCTTTGCAGATTCCAAGACCACTGCATCAGACCCCTGCTGCACCCTGCCAGAGAGGTGACCACTGCAATTCCCCCAGGGATTTCTACCAGTAAAGAATGCTGTCAGAAATGCTACACAGACTTTTGCAGAATATTAATGTTTTCATAGCAATATCCTCCAGGCAAGAGCAAAATGACTTGCAGAAGTCTCGGTATATCATGTCAGCACAGTCGCTACTTATCAACCCAATTTGTCAGCTCATCAAAAAAATGATATCAGGTTTGTTTGACGAGAGCAATTTTCCATGTGGATTGGCATTAATTATCCTTTAATTCCTCCCTGATTGCCACCCGTATCGTTACTGTAGCGGGGATCGGTGTCAAGCTGGAGGCAGAGCAGCGGCTGCCACCGGGGGGAGGCATGGCAGGGATGCTCTATCCTTACTCACTGTGCTCCGGGGTTAACGACCTCACACTCACTCTGGAGGTGACAAAGTCACTGATGCATAGAAAGTGTCACATCCCTCCCCACACAGCCCAGGTCCTGGGCAGGGGAGTTGCTAAGAGACAAGACCAGGATAAAGAGAGTCAAGGAGGATGGTGGATAGGAAGATCCTGTCCCAGGGAGCAGGCTCAAGGCCACAATGAGGAATTTGAGCTACCTGGGTGAAGAGCCATGTTTGTGCAACTACCCCTGCCAGAGGTGGGGACATGCCTGCACAAGAGTCCCTTTCCCTAGGCAAGAGGCAGCCTTAGCTACAGGCACAGGATGGAGCAGGCACAGGCTGGAGCAGCCCCAGGAGAAGCCAATATTTGCTTTCTCTCAGTTAACTCTCAGACTGAGGAATGCAGGGTCACCACCTGTGTGGCTCTCTGGGGAGGCAGCTGTGTGTGGAGGGATGCAGGGATGTCCCCTTTTGGCTGTGTTGTTTATTTTCTCAATATTTGTGGAAGGAAACAAGAGCCGGGTGGGGGAATGTGGGGCCAAGGATGAGCTGGGAGAGCTGGCCAGCAGAGCGTTGGTCGAGGGTCAGCAGGTGATGGAGGTCAGCCAGCACTTCCCAACTACCCTATGTGTCCCTGTGACACCCAGCCAGGGCCCTCCTCTGCCACCTCCCTCCTGATGGGGAGTGTTGCTGTGGGTCTCCCTCCTGAGCCTTGCCTCATTCCCTGGCTCAGCCATCTGCTTGGATGCAGCTGGACACACCAGAGCAAACCACTGCCTTCACAAAAACAATTTCAGGGTGAGTGGGCTCATTCCCACCAGGACCAGGGCTTTGCCAGCTTTCAATAGCTAGAGGTTCCGTGTGACACTCACTTCCATTAAACCTGCCCGCTTCTGTAGCCCTGCTCCCCCCTAAAAAGTTAAAATCTCCCACAAAATGATGTGCTGACCTATAGCACATGTGATATTCCCAGCAGATGACTGTCTCACAGCTTATATCCTCCTCCCGCTCTCAGCCATTAATAAAACTCAAAAGCAATGACCTTGAGGTCCCTGCCAGTGACACCAAACCCCAGCAGCCCTTCACTTCCACACTCTTCATCTCATTTGGGACTGACATGCTTCCAATCAAGGCTCTGCCACCAGACAGGCTGCAAACACACAGGCCTGGCACCATGTAGCAGGTCTGGAGGAGAAATCTGGCCATTGGTGGGAGGTACAGCCCTTGGAAAGACAGGCAGGGCTGTCACCACGTCTCTAACCCCTACAGATCTGGGAAATGCAGCTGGCAGGGCCACACACAAAATTTAGTTCCTGTCTCTGTGACTCAGTTTTCCATCTGTAAATACGAAAAAATACGCTGACATCTGCAGTGGTGGGGATGTCGAACTGAGCGAGCGCCCGATCTAAGCTACTCTAGAGCCCAGGGGGAGGGCAACAAAGACTAAATATTATCATTCCTCATTGCAAATAAGACTGCAGAGCAGAAACTGATGCACCAGTGGTGCTGCCCCAGTGGGCTGAATTTGCAATGTCAGCTAATGGTTGAGCTGAGGCACCTCTGAAAGCTGGAATCACACACAAAGCAGTTGTCCCCAGCCCCACATTGCCAGAGCCTTGCAGCAGGGAGTAGAGACTGCTGCACCCCATGCTCTGGGCCAGCCAGGGAAGGTGCTTCCTGTGGTGCATCTGCCTACTCTCCCCCCACACGGCTGAGCAGTCACAGCACCCGGGGAGCCTCAGGGCACCCCAGTACCACTGGCACATGCTCGGAGCAGCCGCCCTGCCACAGGAGAACCAGGCAGCTGCCTGCTTTAGCGTCCCGGCTCCCAGCCCCAAGCTCCTTACCAGCGGCCCCTGGCTGGGGTTGGGGTTGCGGGGGTGTTTCCCAGTCCAGGATGCCCATCTGGAACCCATTAGGCACCTTTAATCCCCCTCATCCATTCTGGTGCTGTCTGAGCTCCCCCCCACCAACACACACAAACGCTGCCATTCAAGCAGTTAATTTAAACAAATTCTGCCCAGCCGCCACATCGAGAAGCGATGAAAAAGCCAAACGAAGCAGCTCAAAGCCAAGGAGAGAATGGGAAAAAAAAAAAAAAAAAAAAGAGAGAAAGAAAGAAAACCAAAAGAAAACCACTCAGCACGGCAGAGCTGATACCCAGAAAGACCAGCTGCATCCTCCCATCCCAGCCAGCCCCAGTCCTCCCCTCTCACAGGCAATCAGATACCATGCGGGCTGTGTAATTGGATGGCAAAGGATAGAGAGAGACATCTTAAAGCTTGGGTCTAATCTCATTAGCACCCGGCTGCGGGGATGCTGTGAAATCGTAGGATGCAGGAATGAGCAACATGCTGAGCCCGTGGGGAGGAGAACAAGTGAGCTGGAGCAGGACGACAACACCGGGAGGTGGAAATGCCTCCGGTCAGACAGCGAGAGCTGGAAACACCGCTGAGTCCTGGGAATGCAGCCAGCCCCCTCGCTTGCTCCTCACTTCCTTGCTCCTGTTTACCCCACGAGCACAGATCCCCACTTCTGCTACATGGCCCCGACTTTATCCCTGTGATCGGTAATTAATAGCACCAGCATTAATTGCTGGGCAGTAACAGCCTGGCTGTGCAATAGAGAGGAGCTGCCATGGCGTATCCCTGGGGTTGAATACCTACCCCCCATCCCACACCCATTTTGCATTTCCACTGTTCTTGCCTCGGACCAGCACACTGCTGCATGTTTTGCTGGGTATGTGCCGGTCCATGGCAAGAAGAATCACCAGACCACAGGCAAATATCCCAAAAGGGTGCCATGGCGAGGTCAGTTTCAACCCTGATCTCCAGCCCCCCGTTACCACTGCAAGTCTCTGTCATCTAGTGACCAGCCTGGGAAAAAGCATCTCAGATGGGGTGAAGTGGAGGGGATGAAGCACCCACCCATCTATGGGGCTCCTAGGTGGACAAAAGTCCCTTTGAGTGTCATCCCAGGGATGGAAAGGTGTGGGGAGACACAGGGTCAGAATTCCCAGGTCCCTTTCCCAGTTCTGCCACAGGAGGGGTCTGGGGGTGGAGAACTTCCCAGCTCTGGGATGGGAGACACTTTTTTGAGAGCTATTCCTGTGCTTTCCACATTTAGTACTCTGTCCATGCAACATAGCTAATGCTTCTCCCTCCTTTTTCCTTAGAATCCCAAAATTACCATTTCCCAAACACTCAAGTGGATGATCAAGCTCTTTCTGGCTGCACCTCCCAGGGAAACATCTCTCCTCCAGCCCCAGGGCCTGCAGAAAGTCTGTGCCACTTTATTTCTCTTCAAGCAGCTCTGCTTCAAGTGCCATCACTCACTGGAGGGACAGTGAGGACCAGACAGGGAGAAGGAGGGGTGAGGAAACCATTCTAAACCATCCCTGCCATTTCCTGCCTCCCAGTTTAGAGAAAAAAAGCCAGCGGGATGTCTTCAGTTACCAACAGCTCCCTTGGGAGCAGTAAAAATTAATCCAGCTTTTCCTATCCTGAAGGGAAATACAGATACACATGAGGACGAAAGCCTCTGTAGGCAAAGGGGGTGCAACAACCATGGAAGGGCCGTGGAAGGCAGCTGGTAAGACCTCCTAATCCGTACTCTGCTTAGCTCTGGCAGGGCAGTGGGAGTGCCAGCCACAGAAGTCTGCGTCTCGCTGGTTAAGTGAGGATAAGCCTGAGATGATAATTAATTTAACACAGATGAGAATCTGGAAAGTGAATCTCCACCTCTCCAAACCCATCCCCAACACACTGCCAGCAGGGTTCCCTTGCACGTGGATGTCAATCGGCACACAGGGAAATGGGCTCACCAGACCAGGACGCCCTCAGCCCATCCCTGCAGGCACAGCACAGCTTCCCCTTGGCAATGCCTAGGAGCCCTGCTGCACCGGGGAAGCCCCCAGGTGTGCAAAGGGGCATCTTTCTCACTTACACTCACCTGTTTGGCCCTTACAGCACCTTAGCATAGGGAACTTTACCCACCTACAGCACTGGATAAAGCATCCCAGTGCTCCAAGCAGCCCGCTTGGGCAAGAAGCTGGAGCCCACCAAGCCGAACTGTTGGTGTCAGGGTTGCAGGCTGTGTGGTCCAGCACCAATGCCAAAAGCACCACAGGTCCCTTGGGAGCAGAAGAGAAAGAGCACAGCACAGGCACCCTGTTGGAAGCAGTGCTGGAAACTGCTGACAGCTTGTTTTCACTGCAGTCCCAGCAAGAGATGAGGGGTTCCAGCACTCACCCGCGGGAAGATCAGCCAGCAAACGCAGGTTAATTACCTGGCTCTGCACATTCACACGTCTGTAGGATGCACGTGCAGTGGTACCAAGTTATGACTTAGCCTCTAATCACTGCATAAGACTTTTTTCTTCCACATTCTGGAACTCAAATTACCAGAGGCTAATTCTGCTCACGATTCTTTAATATCACTTTGAACTCTTCTACTATTTGAGCTGTGAAAACAGGAGGAAGGAAATGCCTTTATGCTGTGCTCAAAATGGATGGACAAAGGCATCAGCTCCTCCAAGTGCTCTTTTAACTCTTTCAGGGGACCAAAGGTGGCCAAAGGCTGAATGTGGGACAATGCAGACAATGAGCTGTGAGGCAGGCAGGGAATAAATAATTCCTGTGTTTTAATAGCTGTGTAATTAGCACTGCTGCCCAGCTTTAGGAAGACTTGATTTTTCATTGCTTTTTCCCATGGGTTGCAAATTCCCATTTGCCAGTGCACCACTGGGAAGCTGGACAGGGATGCTCTGCATGATGCCATGTGGAGGAGAGGACTTTGCTGAAAGCGGCAGGGGGCTGCAAGCTGCACCTCACCACGGACTCAGCCCCTTTCACTTTAATAACATTACAAAACCCAAATCGAAGCCTGCACCCAAAGCAAGACAGAGGGTGAGCCCAGCAGAACCAGTGGCTCAAGGAGAGAGCCCTGGGAGTGGGGCTTGACCCCGTGCATTGCCAGGGAAACCTTGGAAGCGTCTCAACAGCCAGAAAACTGGAGCCGGCCGTGAGTCAGGAGCACAACGGGGTGCATGGAGGGAATGGCGCAGATTATCTCCAGGCAGCCGTCTGGCAATGCCCACTCCTGGCAGCCCCGGCTCGCTGGCAGGATAATGGCACAGAACAGAGCGGGGGCGTCCCTGTGCAGGGGTTGCACCACCACCCCAGTGGGACGGGGCCCGGGCTGGTGGGAAGCAAAGAGCTGCTCGTCTGCAGGTTGGGGCATGGTTGCTACCCTCACCCCAGCCCTCCTGTGCCTCTGGAGACTGCGGGTCAAGTCCCAAAATGCTTATGGAAGTGCTCAAATATAAAGAGATCTTAAGAATGTGTTTAATTTGGGAGGCTTTGAGGTTGTCTGCACTCAGGATCCCCCAGTGAGTCTTACAGCCCTCCCCTCAAAAAAAGTTGAATCTGTGGCACATTAATGGAGGAAAAAGAAGAGCAGCAGGCAGTGAGCAGCTCCCTGCACAAGGGTGCTCCATTCCAGCAGAGTTACCCAGCACAAAGCCCCAGAGGTATCCGTAAGGATGCTGTCCCCATGGGCCAGAAGCACAAGGACGTATCAGCCTGCCTCAGCTTGGCCCTTCTGTAGCCCCCTGAGCCCTGCCAAAGCTGGGGTGCCAGGAGCAGTCCCTCAGCGCCTGGCAGCCCGCCGGGGAGGGGGCTGGCTGCCCGCCCGCCTGGCAGCATCCTTCCCTAGGTAACCTCCCCACCTATTAGTGGCACATTTGTTTCCCTGCGTTTCCTTAGAGCTGTCACGAGCCACACTGACTCTTTGTTCCCGGGGGCTGCAGAGAGGCCTCCCTTCCCCTTCCCCCCAGCTGGTGTGGGGGGGTGTCTTGCAGCACACAGACCCCACAGCTCCCCCCTCCCCCCAGCTACAGGGGTAAACACGCTGCCCCTCCTCATTGGTATTCGGGGGGACACATCCCAGCCTGGCCCCCCCAGCCCTGCTCTGTCCCCAACAGAAGGAGCTTTGTTGGGGAGCGCGATGGGGTACAGCACCCGGAGTCCAAAACGTGGGCACGGTGACAGCGGGGACACTTGGCCCTCACCCGGCAAGGGGAGGGGAATGCTGGTAGAAGGGGAGCTGGGACAAAATGAGGGATGCTGGGGAAGGGGAAGCAGGGAGGTTTGCTTCAGGATAGCTGCTCTCTGCTCTGACCTTGGCACTTTGCTCTTGGACTGCAGACCTCTGCACAGAACATCAGCACATACACATCTGCACAAAGAGCAAAGGGCACGTGCCCAGGGAGCCAAAGCAGCCCTGCTCCAGCATGGGAAGATGAAAACACAAGGCTGTGCCCACAGGCCCCTTCCCACACAGCAGCTGCAGGCTTCTGGGCACTTGCCGAGCTCCAGAAACAGCAAAAAACCTTGCTGGAGGGACTGAACCTCAACCAAAGCCCCAAAAGGAGTGACTGTGGGACGTGGGGGTGGGTGTCTGGCACAGGAGAGCCAGGGCACAGTCAGAGCCAGCCCACCACAGTGACAGCATTTACAGGGAGCCAACCAGCAGGCAGGCACCAAATATCCCCCACTAAATTGAAAATGGGGCTCAGGCAAGTCTCTCCCACTAGGAGGGAGCAAAGCTGTGGCACATGCATTCCCCAGAGAGTGTCCCCACCTGGCACCCACACCTCCCACCTGGCACCAGCATGAGTACCCGCTGTGGGGGCACGGGCCCGCTTCTTTATCTGGCTATCACCAAGCATGCATCTTTTTTCTCCATCTCTGCCTTCCCTATCTGGGGGCTTTCCTGGTGCAGCCCCAAGAGGAATGGTCACTAGTACAGTCTCGCAAGCAACACCTCCCACGCGCAGCCAGCCCCATCTGAGCGGGGCCTGTTTTGTTATTCCTTTCTCTGACAGCTCCTTTTTCACTTGTCACCCTGTTTTGCTACTACTCAGCTCACAGCTTCCTCTGGCGTGGTTGTGATCCTCTCCTTCTTGAAGGATGTCATTTGCATTTTCTCAAGTTATTTAGCAGCCCTCCATTTTTCTCTGCCTGCTTTTCTAAAGGCAATTAGGGCTGGGTTTAGCCAAATGCAGGGGTGGTGCATGGAACCTGCCCCAGGGCTTGCCATAATATCATCTCTCCTAACCAGGCAGCACACCCAGCTGTGGTGCTCTCTGCCACTCAGCTCAAAACTCACTTTAAATACTCCTGGGTCCACAGTGGGTCTGGAGCAGCCCCTGGTCCCTCTGTCAGCTCCCAGACACAGAGCATCACTATTTCTTTGCAGGCTCTGGCTGCAAGAGAAGAGTCTCACGGGAGTGTGACAATCCCCCCAGCTCCTACAACATTTCACATGTCCCCGGCTCAGAAAGTCACCAGCCCTGATTGAGATGTTAATGCTGTTTCTAGGGAGCCCCTGCCCTTACAGACTGAGAGCAGCACGGCAGCCCTTCCCCCTGGGCTTGGCTGCCAGCTAAGATGTGGCACCATCTCCTTCACCATTTTTGCTGGCATGGGTCCGACAGAAACTGACAGTCTGCGGCCCGTGTCCTAAATCTCCCTCCTTCTGGAGAAAAGACTTTTTTTCCCCCTACTCTCTGCTCACTCTCTCTCAGCTCCCGGTCTGCCTGAGCAAGGAGCAGCTACTGCAGCTTTTTTTGAGGGAAACCACTGGCCAGCCACTCCCATGGGGATGCATCCATCTGGGATTGTGACTCCCCTGCAGGAGCTACTCCCCAGAGCTCCTGACAGCCAAGCACCCACTGCTCCTCTCCTCCCTCGCATCAGCTCGGCTTCCCTTGGAGAAAACTATTTATTTATAGCCATCCTGGCTGCCTTTAGCACATTTCAACAGCCCTCATCTTTGCCTCCCTGATGATACGCCCAGCAGCATTTCTGTCCTCACCCTGCTGCTACAGCCATTCCAGACTCCTCTCTCCTCCTCACATCCCCCATCCCGAACCCCCAAAGGGACTTAGAAACAGCTTCAGGAGGAGGTTTTAAGGGGAGCTGAGCAGAGAAGGGAGAGAGCGCTACAAAACTCCTACCTCATCCTTCCCCCCACAAGGAAGCAGAGGGAAAAAAAACCCAACTCCTGCCAGCTTGGGAGAGATGGTGAAAGAAGATTTACCAGCATCCCCTTGGCACCTGGTGTGCATCAGGGCTGTACTGGAGCACCATTGCTGAGCCGAGATGTGTACAGCTGTGCCACACTGGGGACCAACACCAGGCACTGCGATAGAAGAGGTCACCTTCTTGCCTGGGTAATCCTCACTGGAAGGAAAGATCCATCTTTTTATCAGCCCTCCACTTCGCAGGAGATGTGCTCTTCCCCAGTGAGCTGCTGGGGGACCCTGGCTTTCCCCCCTGAGCCCACAAAGCTTTGTTCTTCCGTCCAGTGCTGACAGTTTAATTAAACCCAGTTTGAGAATGGGTCACTGAGGTCAGGCACTCTCCAGCGAAACCTCAGATCAGCACCGTTTCCAGCCACCAGGACTGCATAATGAGTTATCCGCTCCTTGTGGGGGACATAAATAAAGGAGGCCATGCAGGGAGTCCCCCTGCCTCCTGGCCCCACTGCCAAGGACCACCCCCACTATCTCAGACTGAAATGGGCTCTGGGCAGGCGTCAGCTCAATATTTCCAAATTCCAAGGGGAAAACATTCCTCTCCAGGCGTCTCACCTCCCCCATGCCCTCATTTGAGGTTTGCTTCCCCTTGGCCCTTTCCTGCCATTCCCCAGTTTATTTAAGCCCCGACGGATCAGGTTTAACTCCAACCCTTTCCATTATCCCGATGCACAAATGCTCTTTACAGCCAAGTTCCATGTAACTAATTGTAGCTCGAGCCAGGCTGGGAGACCACAAAGTACCACAAGGTGGATTAGTCTCTGACACTCAGGAGGTGGGAAAAGAGCTCTCCATCCTAACCTGAACCTGAGGGACTCCTCTTGTGCTCCTGAAAAATTTTCATCAGGTTCAGCAGGAAAGGTACGGTGGGAAACTGCTCTATGGGTATCACATACCCCTAATTCAACAGACTTGCCTTCATCTTCTGTGTTACTGATGTGCTGAAAAAGATCCATCAAGACTATGTCTAGAAAAGGCTGGAGCATCCAGGCCAGCACCCAAGGGCCCATCTAAGCCACCCCCAGCAGCTCCTGCAATCCACCCCTTGCTTTCTGCTTCAGCTGCCACCAGACAGCCTCAACTAAACAGATCTCAGCCTGACACATTCAGTCAGTTTTTGCTAATTCAAGACCTCCCAGTACAATGGTGTGAGGACATGAGGATGTAGCAAGGACTCCAAAACTCGAGAAGCCTGCCATGGGTGGCTGCAGTGGGCAGGTCAAGGGCAAGCCTGTTTGCTGGAAGTGATCTGGAGATCAGGGTTTGCAAGAAAATGGTGCTGGTAAGAGCCTTCTTTTCCTAGACCAGCACAGGTCCCAGCCTGTTTCTGGGCAGGGAGAGGGTCTTGAGCAGTGAGGCCACCCCAGATCCATTTCAGCAGTTAAACAAGTGCAAAGCCCGGTGGGGAGGCTCCAATTTCGTTCAAGGAGAGCTGATTTCAATTTAGCTTAAACCTGTTCCCCACTGACTCATATCCCTGTAGCCTGACCCGGGTTTGCAGCAATTTAAGTGTGTCCTTATGACCTCCCGCACTGGCTGGACTAGCACTGGTCCAGATCCCACCTCCTGCTAAGCCAGCACGTGTGTCTAGACAAGCCACCCAGAGCACCCCTTGCCCTGCCATCCCCCCGAAAGAGCTGTGAGCACCTCAGCAACAGGCAGCCTCAAGGAGAGGGAGCAGCAGGTCCTCTGGCACATAGGGCTGTGTTGCACAAATGCAGAACTCGAGGATCTGCCAGGACACTGGCTCCTGACGTGCTCTCTGGGCAGACCCCAGAGCTGCACCCCTACCCTCATTAATGTGTGTGGGGGAGCCTGCTGCAGAGGAGGCTGGAGGGTGGCTCAGTGTGTCCCCTGTCCCAGTCCCATCGCTCATCACAGGGACCCTGTGTTCCAAGCACACATCAAAGCTCCCCAAGACATGGCACCTGCTATAGTCGAGGAACTCCAAAATCTGAGCCCATGCACACAGCCCTAGACTGAACAAGAAAAGCTCCAGGTGCTGGAATCCAGGCAGTTTGCCATGGCAGAAATGGCCAGAAAACAACTTCAAGACAGGGTGGGAAGGAAAAGGTTTGAAATAACCCCCACATTGCAGGAAGCAGTAAAACAACAGGATGAGGCTGAAATGCACCTGAACACGAGGCGGCTGCAAAGAGCATCTTGCACAGCCCTCTTAAACCCTCGGTGGTACGTACAGCCCCGTGCACACCGTGGCATAGTCCCGGCTCCACGCGAGCCTGGCAGCTGTGTAGGGGCACACTGTGTGTGTAGGAGACACACATGCTGCTCTTCTGCATCTCCACAATGAATTGTTAGGTTTTGCTTGTTGAAAGAGCCTGGTATTAAAATCTAGAGAAGATGAAAAAGGAAACAGCAATATTTGTAAAATTATTCTCTTGCCTGTGTTTCTGTTATGCAATGGGTGGCTGGAGGAGGATGGGCCCTTGCTGGCGCCATGCTATGGCACAGCTGAGCTCAACAAATGCCATTTGGCAATTAACTGAACGCCTGTGCTATCAGCTGCCATTACCTAGGCCCATCTTTGGCACCTGTCCACCACTTCACACAACCCATACAGCGTTTTAACCCTTCATTACACACCTCGGGCTGGACTCTGGGACTGACTCCCTGGCTGTTGGAAGAAAACGGCTCAGCCACAGCCTGACTGCAAGGCAGGGCTGCCTGGCCCCAACATGGCCATGCCTGTCCTGGGAATGTCTCAGCACATTTAGTTATTTCATCCATTCCTGCCTTGCCTCAGCAGGGACCTGGCATCCTCATGTCACAGCTGATCAGTGGAGATACAAGATGCTGCAAGCAGAAAGCTTGTGTCCTGGCAACTACCATCCTAATCCACAGGGTATAAGCTGCTTCTCTGAGTGATGGAGAGCACCCAGCCCCAGTCTGGCATGCACCCTCTGCTCCTCACAGCACCCTTCCCAATGTATGTGGTGCCTGACATAGCTGAGAGCCTGTAAACACTTTGTTTGAACAATGCTGGCACTGCTGAAAGCACCATTGCCTGAGCAAAACAGCCCCAGGCAAGGGAAACCCAATATGGAACAGAGAATATTTATCAAAACCCCAGCAGCCCTCCCCAAGCAGCCTGCTGCTGCACAGAGGGAGGAGGAGCAGAGAGATCTGTGGAACTGGGGCTTGCACAGCAAGAGACAGTCCCTGGAGTTGTTTCTGCAGGTGCAGAGGGACAGGCAGGGATGGGGACAGGTAGAGCAATGCGAGGAGGGGGCAGCAGGCATGAAGGGCTGGATCTGCCCCAGGCAGGGTTTCCCCCTCCTCTCCAGACACCTACAGAAAGGCAGCTCTTGAGCAGGGTTGTGGGGCTCCCTGTGCCCCATGGAGGTCTCTGGGCAGAATGTGACCCCCTTAGGGACACCCTCTTTCACCCTCCTTTCATGAGAACCTGGGCTAATGTGTAAGGGAACCCTGCTCCAAAGCCTGTGATCCACACCCAGGGAGGAGGTGGAGGAGCTCTCAGCACCTTTCCACCTGACACTGTGCAGGCACAGCTCAACTCTGCAATGCCAGACCCATCCCAGACTGCCAGCATGTCATCCCATATCCTCATGTGTTACAAGGACATCCTTAACACTGCCAGTTTCAGGTTTTCTGCAAGTCACAGCCCATTTCCCACCTTGCTGCATGCTCAGCTCACAGAGAAAAAGGGGTGACATTCCTCTGCCACGTGCTGAGCTCTCATTGGGATAACGCACCCATAACCACCAGCACACCTCCCCCAGGAGCAGCACCCTCCCGAGGCATCAGCACCCCTCCAAACCCCATGGCAGTCCCCCAGGTGAGCCCACACCACAGCCAGGCAGGAGAGCCTGTGGGCACAGAAGTACTTACAGCCGCGACAGCGCCTGGTTGTTCTGGAAGAGAAGTTCGGGCAGGGTGTGCAGCTGGTTGCGGTTCAGCCGTCTGCAGGGAAACAAGAAAAGGGTTTGGAGTACAAAGCAATGACCCCATCTGCAGCCCAGCAGGATGCATCACGCAGAGCTGGGTACTTTGGCCCGCTCAGAGAGGCCAATAGAGCAGAGCATCCCACGTGGCAAGGACACCCCTGTCCTGCTCGCCACAATCCCAGGCAGGGACAGCACACGGGGCACTAATAGACCTACTCGCAATGTTGTAATTACACGCAGAGAGGACTCCAAGCTGTTAACTGCTGACTGCTGCTTAACTGCACTCTTAACCTGCTGCTCGCTCAGCTCCTCATATTTGCTCGAGCAGCTTGGGATTTTTAAACTGCTGAGCTATTTTACTGAGTGCTGGACCAGAACTTACAGCTCCCTTGCTAACACACAGGACACAGCTGATGCAGCAAAAGTCATTTGTGTTTAACCTGCTCCTCACTTCAAAAGCATCAGAAAGGACTCTAAGATCTATAGAAACAGAAATAGGTGTGCTTCCCAAACTGTAAAATACCACTGCCATGCAGAAGAGAAGCTGTTTGAAGTCAGGCAGCACCGACACATTAGGGCTTAAGGAAAAAAGGAAAGGATGCTCTCTGCAACTAAATCCAGCAGCCCCTCACCAACCTCCCTCCACAACCAGACACTCACAGCCGCTCAAGCTCCTTCATGTCATCAAATGCCCCACGCTCCACCATGCTGATCTGGTTTTCCATCAGCTGCCTGCAGAGAGAAGGGGTCAGCTTTCTGCAAAAGTGGTCCCCAGTGCCTCCATTACTTCTTTTGACCCAGGGCACCTCACTCCCCTTATCCCTTCAACACAACCCAGACTCTTCCCACTCTCTCCCAGCTGGAAATCCACCACGCTCGGCCCAACACAATACCCTCCAGCCCTGCTGGCTGAAGCCCACATAAAGAGGCTAACTCCAGCAGCCCTAGGGGGGCCACAAACCAAGCACAATATCCATCAAGGTGGGGGCATCTGGCCCCTCATCAGGAACTCACAGGACACGGAGCTGCTTCAGTCCGGCAAAGTCATTCTTGTTGATTCGTGTTATGTTGTTGCCATTGAGCTCCCTGCAGAGAGAAGAGGAAGAAGTTAGCAGGGAAGCACTCAAGAGGTAGCCAAACACTGGGCATCCCCAGTACCTCCCAAAAACGGCAGGCAGGGCCCAAAGGACAGTAGGGGCTGGTGCAATTCTGTGGCCCTTCACCAGGAATGGCCCCTGACTCCAGAGAGGACCCTCATCCTCAATGACCAGCAGTGCTGGGTACACAGAAGTCTGGCTGTGGCTGTGTAAGCTGGCATCTTTCATGCACCATAAGGCAACAAGAGGAAGGGGCTCTCTGGCTCCTGCCTGTTCCCATTCCAGATGTCCCCCCTGGGATGCATGTCACCCCGTTCTGCAAATGTGGCTAACACCTGGTAGGGTCATCCCAGACACACTTGTTTAGAGAAGGCAAGGGTAACAAGAAACAAACAAAAGTCCCCAGAACAGCAGGATCCCTGCAAATACCCAGCTGCAAGACACTTACAAGTGTAAGTGACACTTACATGAGAATGGCTCCTGCCATTATCCGTGCATCACAACCGGTTCATGCACAGCCATTTCACACCTTCTACCTGGAGAATAAGCCACACTCAGGTTTCACCTGCCAAGAGAAGCTTGCACAGGACAAGCTGCTTTGTGGCATCACTCTCTCATTCAAAAGCCCTGGGTGAGCACAGGGCCAGGCAATGCAGACAGAAAGAAGATGCTGCTCCTCCTTGCTCATTCTGCTGTTGGAAATAAGGGGTACCTACACCCACACATGGCCTCAGTCCTGCCCAGGCTCTGCTGAGCACCAGGACAACATGTGTCCCACTGCTGGACACACTCGTGGCAGGGCCTCTGCTCCCAGCCTGCTGGTTACACCTCAGCCATGCTCTCCAGCATGCTCCTGCTAGGATTATCCTGCTTTAAAATACATCAAGCCAGAAGCTGCAGAGATTTGCACCTTGCAGTCAGCTTTGCAGTGCCTTTCTGCATTACAGGATGTGATTACTGTGGGAAAAGCAGGACCATCAACCCTGGGACCCAGAGTCTGCAGAGCTGGGGATCTCCAGCCCCCTATTACAGTCTCCACGATTGACATCACAAAGCTTGGCAGCATTTGCTTCTTGCCATAAGCCAACCTGCCCAAGGCATGCACTGGGCATAGACGTTGCCTACATGAAGGCAGAGCCCAGGGAGGGCTCCCATGCTGGAGAGCCACTGCCTGCACTGAACACAAACACAAAAACCAAGAGGAAAACAAACTGCAGGAGGAGAAGTCAGTCAAGTGAAGGATGAGCTGCTGGAGCCAGGGAAGGAAAGAGACAGAAAGTGCCACCATGGAGCAGCTTGGGGCGCTTGGGCAGCACCACGGGGGGTCTGTAACTTTCTGAGCCCTGACAGTGGGACCAGGGAGCAGGAATGCCTCGTGTCATATGACTGGCTGAACACACAGTCCATCATTCCCATCCAGAGCCAGAGCTTCCCTCCACCGGGTTCTGCAGCCGTGCGAGGGGCCAAGGTCAGCGGCGCGCTGGCCTCGGGGCCGCCGAGCAGCGTGTAGGGCCACCGGGTGCAGCCAGCGCAGCCGCGCACCCCGGGGTGCTGTCATTGTCCTGCTGAAACGGCTGATAATGGCTAATGAGTTCCAGCTCGCCATTATAGCCTCGTAATTACAGCGCTATTCAGCTCCGCGATTGCCGGGCTCCTGCCATTATCCAGCCGTGTGTGCCTGCGTTGGGAAGGAGGTTGGGAGAGCACCGTTACTAGGACACAGATGAATGCAAGCCGGAATGAATAGAGGTTCCTCGGCCCCAGTGATTAAACTAAAACCCACAATTGGGCTCTGCAGCCCCACGACTGCCGCGGCTTCCAGTCCGACCAGCGCGCAGAGAGCACAGCAGGCTGCCGGGGTCGGGCCTCCAAATCAGAAGGACCTGACCCTCTCAGTGGAAGCAAAAGCCGTGGTCAGTCAGGCTGTAAATCCCAGCTCTGGGGTGTGTCACACGTTTTAGGGACATTTGTCACCACAAAGGGGGTCGTTTGGTATGTACAGTTGTGTGCCCACCTCTTGATGGACCACAGCTCTGGAGTCAGCTAAGGGCAGGGAGAAATCACAGCTTCAGGAGTGGTTTTCTCCAAATGTCCTAAAGGTTCCTTGCCAAAGATTGCCTGGAAGATCCCCAGGGCCAGGCTGGAGACAAAGCTGGAGGTCATGGCACCCATTCGAGCTGCTGTGAGGGAGGGTTCCCAGCAGAACTCCCGTGTCACCTTCCTCTAAACATACCTAACATTGCTCTGGCTGTGTAGCCAGAGTACAATTCCAGTATAATGTGTAAGTGGAAGTTGAGACATCTCCAGTACTGCAGAGGGACAGAGCAGAGAGGCTTGATTTAGAACTGCCCAACCTGAAAGCCAGGACTTAGACCTCAGCCTGCAAAGCCCAAGGTGGTGCTGTCCTCAGAGCACCAGCATTCCAGAGCCTTAGCCAGAGGCAGAGCACAGGCAAAGCATGGAAACATGAAGAAACATCAAAGAGCCATGGAAGCCATGGACTAAACATGGCCAGTCAAAACCAGGCTCTGCCCTCTCTCCAAGGCATCTGCTGGGACAGTGCAGCCCAAAGACTGTAGCACCAGAAGGCACTGCCAGAACCAGCTACCCTGGGGTCTGCTGCCCACACAACCCACCCCAGCCTCTGCTCCCTGCATGCTTGCTGAGCATCCTCGGGCAACTTCAGCAGTGGGGCTGGTGGCAATCCCCAAGTGGGGCTGTGTCTCAGGGCCCCTTGACAGTCCTCCTCCCTCAGGGACTGGCTCTATGTGCTCCCTGACAACTGCTCCCAGCATCCTTCCATGCCTTTGTTCAGGTAAATGATGGCCTTTGCAATCAAGATGGGAACGAACAGCAGGTAAAGCTTATTTGTAAGGATGCCGAGGCAACACTGCCATTTAACTTCATGACATTTTTTCCCCTCTGAACCCCCTTCAGTTCCTCATAGAGATAAATTACAGTCTGCAGTGCCCAGAAAGCCAGATCCCTGCTGCTCAGCTGCTCACCCACTGCCTCCATGCCCTTTCCTAGTGAAGCAAAACACTCTGCCCTGCTCCACACAGCAGAGCTTCAATAAGGACTGATGTGTCTGGGGAGCTGCCCAGCAGATTGGTATTTCTGGACTGTGACTTGAAAGCAGAAACACAGGGCGTGCTCTTTCCTCACTAATTCAAAGGATTTAACGCTGGAAAGCATCCTCAAGTTCATTCAGACTGCCTTCCTCTGCCCTCCCAGCACCCCAAATCTCACACTGCTGATGGAGAGGCAGCGAATTTTCATTTGCAACCTTCAAGTTTCAAAACCCCGCTCCCTTTCTCCCTGGGAAGAGGAAAGTCATTAAAACAATCAGTCCCTTTGCTACATTGCTTGTGGATCATCCCACTCCCAGATGGGATGTCTGTGCTGCAGCAGGGTTCGTTAGACTGGATTTGCATAGTCTGGGTTTATATTTGGTTTCCAGCTTTGGATGGCTTTATCCATTCCCAGGGGGTCCGATGTGTCTTTTCCCTTTGCAGGGTTTGGAGCTACACTAACTCAGTAACAACCTCAGAGAGCACAAATGCTGAGAGTTAATTTATTAAATACAGCCAACATGAATGATATTTCCCTGGGCACTGATTTATCAGGAGCGGGAAGGAGCAGACAGTGCAATCCCAGGATCCCTACTCCGTTACAAAGCATCAGCTATTCGGCACACATGTGACTCCTGTCCTTGTGGCTCAGCTCAGCTCTGCTCTCCTGCTGAGGCAGAAATCCTAAGTGCTCTGCTCCCCGGAATCCCGCTTTTAAGAATGCAGAGGGAAAGTCTGTGAGATGAATTCCTGCATTTGTACCCACCAGCACTAAAATGTGCCCTGGCCCATCAGGGCGAGCACAGAGCAGGTGCCCACAGCTCTGGGCAGTGACTGCAGGGGCTGGTGGAGAAGGATCTGTGCTCCTGTGGTGCCTGCTGCAAGAGCTGCCCCTGCCCTGGTGCCCGCTGGGGTTGGTACGTGTATTGTCCATGAGATCTGTCCCTCCCTCAACAATCTTCACTACTCTGCCTTTCCTGCCCTCGCCTCAGAGCGCTGGCCCCCAAGGGCACGGCTCCCCTCCCAGCAGCTCCATAGCCCTCATCCCAGAGCCCTGACCCCAGCTGGAGCCAGCAGTGCCAGATAATAATCAGGGAAGCAGAGAAATGAAGGCTGGAAGGTCACACACCCCACAGCAGTACCTCTGCCACCCTCCATCAATCCAGGCAGATGCAGGCACTGCTCCCCTCAAGGACACGGACTGACACTAACCCTGCGCCTTATTCCAGCACATCACTGCTCCTGCCTCCAGGACCATTACCAAAACTCTGACCTGAAACCCTCCCACAGCAGACGAACCCCATCTCTGCCTGCATAGGCCACCAAGGTGCAGAGATCTGGCTGCTCCCTTGTCCATGCAGGCCTCTTTCCCAGCCCACTTCCCTGCAGCAATCCCCCAGCCCCAGGGCACAGCTCTCCCTCAGGGCCTCTCTGACTTGCAGGGGCAGGACTCGCTCTGTTTGTGCTCCCATTCCACATCTGTGCTTTTGGTGATTGCCTCCCACGAACACTTTCCTCGAGTCCCCAGGCAACAACTTCCTTTCTGTCAGCTCATTCCTCCCATTCACCAAGCCCACTCTGAAACCTCAGCCCATTCTCCAGCCCTCTTGCATCTCTCCCAGCCTGGTGGCATCTGCAACTGTCAGAAGCAGCTCGTGTCCCATCACACAGACTGCTAATGGAAACATGGATGAGGCTTAGACTCCAGACTGACCCCTGTGCT
Source organism: Vidua macroura (assembly GCF_024509145.1). Classification (NCBI taxonomy): domain Eukaryota; kingdom Metazoa; phylum Chordata; class Aves; order Passeriformes; family Viduidae; genus Vidua; species Vidua macroura. The sequence goes on from NC_071578.1 coordinate 14,099,869, forward strand.
CAGCACTGGGGGACAGAGCAGCTGCAACCTTTCATCCTACACTTTTATGGCATTTTTCAAGTCTTCTCAAGATTTCACCCGGCTGCTTGAATGTAACTTAGCCCTAGCACAGGCTCACTGAGCTGCTCAAACAAGGAAATGTGGGGCAGAGGCCCTTCCCAGTCCTGTGAGAGCTGGTCCCCTCCAGCACCAGCATTACATTCCCCAACTCTCTGGAGCCCATATGGCCATGGCTGGGTGCTAACTCCATCCCCTCCAAGGCACCAGGGAATTACAGCGAGCCGCTGCCCACTGCTCAGGGAAGAGACTCTGGTCACACACATCCTGGGCTGACACAGCTGCACAAGGGGCTCAGCACCTTCTCCTCCTTTTCCATCCCACCCCTGTTCTGACCAGACCACTCAAGAAGAGCAAAGATTCCCAAGGGATACATGGAAGTCCCTTTAGGGTGTCACTCACAGGGTGAACACCTTGCCAGCACCATCCCACCAGCTCCCTGCAGGTGCCCAACACGCAGAGCCAAGAGGAGCTCTGTGCTGTTTGGGCTCATGTGGGAATCACTGCCCTTAGCCAAAGGGCAGCCCAGCCCCAAGCACAGCCGTGGCCCCCTCAGCACAGGAGGCTCTGTAGGCTTTTATGAGGTACTACAGCAGGTTAGCATTGCAACACATCTTTAAGCATTACAAACAGCATCGATCATGCAAGTAACAGTGAGGATCCAGAAGGTTTTCTGTTCTCCTAACTTCTCTCTGGGGTTTTCATGCCACAGCCATTAGCTGTTCGCAGTCAGGGAATGCTTTACACTCACACAGCATTGTGGTGTACCACCTTCAGGTTAAAAATTAATAAATAACCTCCCTGAACCCCAGCGGGAGAGAGAAAATGCAGCAGGGCAATTCTGTATCACAAACGTGGAAACTGAGACTCAGCCAAGAGAACAGATTTTCTGGGATACCCATAAAATTTGGCTTTTTATGCTGTGCTGAGTAGCCTGGTGAGGGGCTGCTCTGTAGCTCCTCTGCTTCCCAGGGTAGGGGAGGCTGTCCAGCCCTCAGGCTTCATCCTGCCACTCACTGGATTGAGTTCCACTTTGCATCTCCCCCAGCAAAACCTCTTTGGCTTATCCCTCCTGGAGCAGCTGACACCAGGGATGAGAGGACAAGCGCACCCGAACTGCTCAGTTATAGATGCCTACTCAATCCTGGACCAGATGGGTCTCCTGGAGCATCCCATTTGGGATGTAGGGCTTCCTCCAACCAAGAAATATCCAGGGCCAGGAGCTTGCATCTCTCTCACTCTTGGTGCCCAGGGCTGCTCCTTGGCTGCATCACTTTAAAAATTCATCTTTCCTTTTTCTGATCTTCCTCCTCTAGCAGCCTCTCTCCCCCATAGGACACTTGCCTCTGCTATTTTGAGCAGCAAGTGCATCCAAAATGCATGCTGGGGAAGCAGGCAGTCAGCACAGCCTCAGAGCCTGAATGTAGCAGGGAGGCCTGAGATGATTCTTGAGGGGACAGCCTTGGGCCAACCCCACACCAACACCACAGAGAGGTCCCCTCATCCCACCTCATTTCCTTCTCACTTCCAGCTGTGCCACAACCCAAGGACCTGGCTATCCTTACTGCTCACAGTGCTAATTGGCATCCTGGCGCTGTAAGCAGGAAAACCTCTGCTCCTCTCCCCACTCCTACCACTGCCATCCCTGGTTGTCCCTCAAGTGGGGACAGGGGCCAGCTGCTGGAGCTGGCCTTGGAGCTACTCGCACTGGAAGCCTGCCAGGGAGCAGTGATCTGGGTCCGACATCCCCTGGGATGAGGCCATTTGCTGATGCACAACTGTGGTTTTTACTGCTTTTCAGCAAAACACGCACAGAAACAGCTCCTTGCCTCTCAGGTTTTATAAAAGGTTATTTCAGTAGCAATAAAGACCAAGAGGATGTGTCTGCAGCACCAGGTACCTCTGGAGTGGGCAGGGAACCATGAAGGACTCTGAAGCAAGACAAAGACAGGCTCCCTTGGTTGCCCACATGCATGTCCTGCTCCAGTACTCTCCTCCACCAGTCTGCCAGAGAGCAAATCAGAGCAAGGATACAGGAAAAGCCCCTCTTCATTGGGAAGCCATGGGCTTGTACACCTTTCCCTGGACAGGACACCCTTTCCCTGTCCACACCACCCTGGTGGTACCCCAAATCCCTTCTGTTCCCCCAGGCTGCAGGTTCTGCTGCCTATGGGGGTCCCTCATGCATCCTTTGCCTTTTATAGCTGCCTCACTCTTCTGCCAGCCAGAGTTTTGATAGGAAACAATGAAGCAGGGGAGAATGAAACTCAAAGCAAATGCACGTCCTGTTAGGGGTCTGTTTCTGTAACTGAGCTGTTTCTGTGTGTGCTGCCCTGCACTGGCAGCGTGGCCACCATGCCCAGCCCACCCTGGGACCCTGGGCACAGCAGCAACAGCATATGAAGGTGCATGTGAGAGACCCACAATTAAAGCTGGAAACAATTCCCTTTCCTTGCTCCCGCCTCAGCAGCCAGGAATTGCTGTTAGCACAATGCATCACTCTGAAGGACCAAAGTGGCAGCATATTTAAGGCAAAAATATCTGTTTTAAAGGATGCAATAAAACAGAGCCAGGGAAGGGTTTATAGGGAAGCAATTGCTGTGTGGGGTGAGAAGTGGTCACCAGAGGCCAATCTGCCTGGCTTTATTGCCTGTTACTGGTGACTTTTCCCAACCAGGGGACAATAGATCCTCTACTATCAGCCTCCACTTCAGTCAATACAAACACGACATAGTTTTTTAAACTAATATTTTTCCAGCATGCAATTCCATAGAGAGTGAGAACGCAGCGTTACCATGGCAATATATAGACAGCATCTGCCTTGGACGTAGCTGAAGGGAGAAATTGGAATAGAATTGCAAATTTCCTCTGTCCAGGAAGGCTCCCAAGGAAGCCACTGCAGTGGGCTGGGCGGGCTACCTTCCCAAGCCAGCCTGCATCCTCCCAGTGCCCAGCACTATCTCTCCTGAAAGCTGAGGGCTGCAGGGCCAGCCAAGCACTGCCCTGGCTGGACAAAGGTCCTGCATCCTGCTCCAGAGCTCTGCAGAGCCTGCGCAGACCCTCTGCAACCAGACTGCTCACTGAGAACTTGCCTGGGCACTTCAGGGAAGGGAGAGGTTGACTTCCTTAAGGTGCTTCCTAAGAACGAGCATTGCCCGAAGCCCCTGAAAGGAGAAGCAGCCCAGCAACTGGAGTGCAATGCAGGAGTGCTGCTGTGATACACCAGCCTGGCTGCTGCAAGACATTTTGATTAACTGCTGAGAGGTAGATGCAGGTGAATGGATTAAACATGCTCTGAACAAGAGCTTGCTGCTGGAATTTTGACAGGGGATGGTTGGGCAGTATGCAAGAGTGCTTCAGGTGCAGCTGCCCTGGCATGGTGCTCCCATACCCAAAGGCTGTAGCTCAGCACCCCTTCCCTCCAGCAATGCAGACAGAGGGATGGCAGGCTGGCTACAGACTATGGGGCCCATTTCAGCAAACCCCCAAAGTTTGGGAACAAGGCAAACAGAAGCCCCATTAAATGCCGAGGCCAAGAACCCTGGAAAGGAAAAGGCAGAGCCAAGGGGGTGCAGTGATGGGGATCCCCAAACCCAGCTCTGCTGCCTTGCACATGGGGGGAGGGACACAGCACAGCCCAAAGTGAGATGGGGAAGTTCAGCTCATCAGAGAGGAGAAAAAGGGGCAAGTGGGGCAATTCTCAGCTGTCAGCCCAAAAATTCAATAGCAGGAAAGAGTGACATGCCGTCACAGTCAATTCATCCCCTACAAGCAAAAAGCTGGGCTGGAAGCTGCCATTTTGACAGTAGCAAATTTGCACTGATCCTGCTGGCACGGGGAGACCTATCCACCTCCTCAATAAGGCAGTCTGCTCTTCAGAGACACTTTCCAACAAAAAAACAAAGAAAAGCAAGCAAATGGGGAAGGGAATCGTGACCTTCTCCCACAACTCTTCTCTGGTGGCTGAAGCCTGAGGGACTCCTGGAAGCAGATTACACTGTAGTGCTGGAGGATTATCACCCCTCGTCATGCCTACAAAGCCTTCAGGCCTCTGTTGTGCTTGCCAGAAGTGTAGGCAGGAGCACAGGCATTTGTGAAAAGTGCCCAGAGACTTTGCTGCTTCCCACCTTGCTCAGCCCCGATTCAGTCAGAGGGCAGGTGCATAACCCCCATTTGTGTTGGGTTGCAGACTAAAAGGCACTTAGGGAGCAATGGAAGAGGGGTCCTGTGTCCCCCCCATGCAACCATCACTCGTGGTCCATCCTAGACACATCTGCAGCCCTTACTCTCTACCAACAGCATAGCACCCACCAGGAAGATATCACAGGGCAAACTGAAACAGAAGACAAGACAATTTTTCCCCAGCCCATGATTCTCCAAAGTTGCAGTGACTCTGCAACGCAAGTAATTCCCTGTTCTTCAAAGGAAAAGGGTGTGTTGCAAAAGCAACGGAGCACAAACCTTGTCACAGCATGCTGCTGACTGAGTCCCCACAACGGCAGTGCCAGCAGGCCTGGCTGCAGCAGCAGTGCTGCCCTGCCCAGGGGCTTGACCCGTGCCACCATGGGGCTCAGCCAGGTGGGAGGCTGGAGAAAGCCTGGAGGCTCTAAACATCGCACTGGCATGCAACAGGCAAGAAATTCAACAGCAGGGACATCACTGCTCACTGCCACTGTGGGATGCATGGTGAGGTTGGCATTGCTCATGCTGTGCATCTCAGGGCTTGGGAAAAGGGGAATGCAGTGGAGGGCACTGGTAAGAGGTTGATGACTTCCCACACAGAGCTGACCCCTGGAGAGAGCAAGTCCTGAGCACAGCCCCTCCTGCAGACTCCCCTGTGGCTTGCTGACCTTGCTCCAACTGAGAAGTTGGAGACTGCAAGGTTGCAGCCTGCTTACAGAGAATTGAAACTCACTTACGAGCTGTTACAGCAGGATTTCACTGCTAGGGATAGACCTGCTCTGCACAGACACCCTCCAGCACCTGCATGGGTGTGCAAAACAGCAGGAAGTAGTTATCCAGCAGACAACACCCACAAGAGAGCAAGCATGTCTAGCTCAGTCCAGACAGAAGATCCGGCATCACCAGCTGCATTAAAATCCAGAAAATCCAATGCTGCTGAATGGCAACAGGCATGGAGGACCAGGTCAGTGAAGGCAGAACGGGAGACAGCAAGCAGGACCCACCTCCAGAGCAGGAGAGATGCCCTGCCAGAACAGGAGCGAGACACCCAACAAGGGCATCCTCCATTAGCTCACTCCAGCATTGCTTCATTTGAGCAGTGCTGAGCACCTGCCCAGTGGGCAGAGGTGGGGATTCAATGCCAACCCTCCCCCAGGACCCTGCACCCAGAGCTGATGCCAAGGACCCCATTAAGCTCTCCAAAAGGCAGAAAGGGCTAGTGCAGGCTATGCATAAACTTTCCCTCTGGCTTGGGCACAGCAGAAAGGGGGATCCTCTCTCAGACCTCATAAACTTGGTCTGTGGGATGGCAACTCACAGCAGCCTGGTTGCTGTGCTGGGTAATAATCATTTGTATGAGGATAATTATGGTGGGAGAAAAGAAAATTCCTCTAAAGTGGTATCCTGCAGAGCTCTTGATGCTGCATGCTGGGTGCAGCCCTGGCAGCTGCCAGCCTCTCTGCACTCCATTCATGCAGTCCTTGCCTGCAGGGTCTTTGCCCATCTGCAGGCAAAGGGTACAGTCAAACTCCAGGAGCTGCAAAAAGCACGGCACAGGGACAGGAGCACCGTGTGGCTGTCCTAGAACATATCCTGCAGCTCTGCTGCCCAAGGAGGCAGCAGCTCAACACTTTCCTGCACTGCAAGGGGGATGTGGGAGCAGCCTGGCCCCAAGGGCCAGACAGCTACTGTGCCACTATGCTCTATTGCAGCTACTGGGATGGGGCATCTGCTGCTACTGAGTAGAGGGCATAGGCTGGGGATAACCCTGCTTTCCTGCTGAGACTGGGTTCCTGCGTGCCAGGAACCTGCTGCCAGCAGCAGGTTGGACACGTTCAGCTCATGCTGCTCTCCCTGCTTGGCCACAGAACCCCAGGCAGGCAGACCTGCCCAGCCAGGCACAGCAGCAGAGGCCCCTCTCCTGCTCGGGGGAGCTCAGCAGGTAGGTAACACGGGACCCACACAGCCAGCTGGACCTTGACTGTGAGAGCAAAGCCTTCCTCATGGGGGCCCGGCTAAGAGAGCCAGGGACACCTCCCAGCACCCCTGAGAACGTGGCAAGGGATCTGATGAGCAGTGAGGTGCAGCCACAGGGGACTGGAGAGGATGGGTGAGCTGTCTGGCTCACGAAGGGTGATTTGCACAGCTGAAGGCTGGTCACACCGTGGGAGACTCTCAAGAGGAGCGGAGGCAATGGGACCTGATCCTAACACGATGTGGAAACACTCCCAGGAGAACTTCCTGGGGATAAAGGGGTGCCCAGCACAGGTAGGGGCTTGGGGTGACAGGAGCCCTCAGAGAACCCCTGTGGCTGTGTAGCTACCCTGTGACAAGTCACTGGAAGGGTGGCCACACACCTGCTGGGGGGTGCCATGGGGCTCGCAGACCCACACACACAGTCTATTCTGGGCTGCCCCAGCGCAAATGCCCCCCGGAACAACCCACTCCCTCGGGCACTGCTCTAATCCCAACCCCGCTGCACATACTTTCACACAGACTGGCACACGCGGGTTCTTGCACATGCCGGACCCCTTGCACGACCCTCACATAGAGAAAGGGTTACACACACATACCGTGCCCCAGCAGGCTCTCACACACACCCTGCTCTCCACCTCGACGGGCTACTGCACCTCCCTCAGGAAAGGCACGATGCATGTAAACTCACCTAACAGGCCCTCGCACAAGTATCCTCTGGACGGGAATTTACAGACACACAACCCCCGGGCGTAGCGGGACACCGCACATCACCCACCCCACGAGGTTCTTGCACACGCACCTTTTGGGCGGCCGACCGTGGCCCCACGGGCATTCGCACACGTTCTGCCCTGAACGGACACGGTGGGCACTTGCACACACCCCAGACAGGCTGCTGCACACCCCCGCCACGGACAGCCCCTTCCACAGGCATCCCCTGACGGGCTCCCGCACACACTCTGACAGGCTCCTGAGCGCGTTCCGCACCCTCGCGGGGTTCTGTCCCCGCGGGACACTCGCTCCCCACGCGCTTTTGGACACACGCCCTCGGACAAGCCCCCGGCCCCGGCGCCCCGCCGGGCTCCCGCACCCTCGTCGCCGCACGCGCACCGGCGGCGGACAAAGCCCGGCGGTACTCACAGGCGCTCGGTGCCGCGGGGGATGCTGCGGGGCACGGCGCGCAGGGCCGAGCCGTGGCAGTCCACCGTGGTGCCGCTGCAGGCGCACAGCGGCGGGCAGGCGGCGGCGCGGCCCCGGCACAGCGCGGCGCACGCCAGCAGCCAGGCGGCGGCCCGCAGCCCCGCCGGGACCCCCGCCGGCCCCCCAGGGGTCGGGGCCGCCATGGCAGCGGGCAGTAGGGTCAGGCGGTGCGGCCGCTGCGCATCACCGGGGAGAGGAGCGGAGCGGGGCTCGGCTCGACGCGGCTCGGCTCGGCTCGGCTGCGGGGCGAAAGCCCCGTCGGCGCACACCGCCCACCCTCACTGCCGCCCCATCCCGCAGCCCAGGCTCAGCCCCCGCGCTGGCTCCTCCCCCCCGCCCTGCCCTCCCCGACGGGCCCCCCCCGCCACCACCCGCGCCCCTCCCCGCGGCCCCGGTACCCGCGGCGGCGGAGGTAGCGGCGGTCCTGGCCGGGCAGGACACGGGCACTCCGGCCGCCGGAGCCGTCGGGGCTCTGCGCCGCTCCTCCGTGCAGGAAGGTGGGCTTCGGATCGGTCCCCCCACCTGGGACAGCGGGCTGTGTTCGCGGAGCACCCGAGTTCTCCGGGAGAGGCCGCGGGCAGCGGCACTCCGGGGAGAAACAGCCTGCGAGCCAGGCGGCCGCACCTGGCAGCCTGAAACCCCATCCCATCATCCACAGAGCCCAGGTGAGCCACGAGGACCTGGCAGCCCACGGGGACCACAGGACAGGTGGGCGCTTGTCAGCCGGGATGGTCCCTGGCCCGTGAGTGGGAATCCCGCGGCTCAGCACTCCAGCCTGCAGAAGGGACTTGGGTGGCAGCTCTGCTTTGCTATTTTTTCCCACACACAAACAACAAATCTTGAAGACCTGGCTGTGGCATTAGCTATGTTCTTTTCCGTTCCAGAGGAACACCTTTAAAAATAAAGTAACCAAAATGTCTTTTTGGCTAATCTACAGAGAAGAACAAGGCAAAATACACCTATTTCAATGTAAAAGGAAGTGAAGCCAAGAAATCTTATAAGTTTGGCCCTAAACAGCTAACATCTCAGAAACGCAAACATTGCATTCATTTTATTGCCTTCCATTTTTTCCCCTGAGATCTGCAAATGCAAGGCAGGAGGGTGTAACCAGGAGGGTTAGTCACCTGTTTAAGTAATGGCACCTGACACGCTTGTAACCCCATGGCTCCAAGTGCTGGGTCCTTAAAAAAGCAACAGGTACTTTGGTGTGCCCAACACAGTTCTGGCTTCTGGCAGCAACTGCTACAAATGTCCTCCTCAGAGAGGAAATCCATAGAAGGAGGGGAGATGGGAGCCTGTTGCTCTGTAGGACCACAGTGGGAGGGTGGTGTGTGAGCATGGACACCCCAGTGCAACAGGGAATGGTGGATATTTGCAGCGATGGTGGCAGGTCCCAGGGGCCAGAGTGCCTCTTAAATCAATGCCCTCTGCACATGGAGCTCCACAAGCTCCTTAATCACGGCAAGAGAGAGGTGTCTGCCTGGGGTCCTACTCCAGCAAGGGCCACCTCACACACACACAGGGTTGCACCAGCTTGGCCCAGATCAGCATCTCTTTTCCATCCCGAATGCCGGCTCCCATCATCTGTCTGCATTTTTGTGACATCTCCTTCCTCTGGCCCCAGTCCCAGGAGGAAGCTGCGCCTGAGATGGATGAAAGGGGTTTGTTCCTCGTTGCTACCCAGCAGCCCTGACAGCAAGGAAGATGAGCTGCTTCCCAGGGCTCTGGGAGCCGACCCCTTGCTGGCATAGCCTCTGCAGAGGTGTCCCTGCAGCCTGTCCTGGGGCTCCCAGGGAGACCCTGGTGGCAGTGACACCTGAAGGGGTCTGAACTGTAGACCTTGGCTGAATTTTGGGGGGTGAAGGTTGTTTCAGAATGGCTTGGTGCCCCCCAAAGGCTGCTATCAGTGTGATGCTTGTGACAGCCCTCCCTCACAAACTCCTCTTCACCCCTTGGCTGGCAGAGCAGAACCAGGTCTTCCTAACCTGCCCTTTACCTCTGGTGCTGGCAGGAAGGCAGGAGGGAGTAAGGGATCTTGTTTCCTCCATTTTTGCAGTACTTGCCGCAGGCAAATCCTTGTGATCTGCAGAAAAAGCGAGTTCTGTCCATCTCTGCGTCCAGCTGCAGCAACACGCAGTCACTTACACGGGGCTGTGGTCTTGGCAGAGGGAGTAGCTGGCAGGGCTTGCCTGGAGCCCACCATCACCTGTCCCGGTTCCAGTGGGAGTACAGGACTGGGAAGCTGAAAACTCCATTCAGGCTGACATCCACATTTTCTCCTGTAGGTACCTCAGCTCCTGCTGTTCTCTGTGAGCTTTTTGCCTCTGCCTGCCACGCAGGCAGTGCCCCATGCCCCAGCACCACGGTGCATCCCACTGAGCTGGGCTGCCAGCCCTCAGTGTCTGCTCCAGCTGCAAAAGCAACACCCTTCCAGGGCTGCCAACACAGCAAGGGCTGGCTGAGCCAGGACAGCATGTGGGGGGACAGGCTGTGTACCAAGACCTCAGCCCCTGGTGCATTTGGGTGATCCCAAGTCACCCAGGCACCCTGATGGGGTGGGCCTCAGAGAGCAACAGCTGCCTGGGAAAATCCCAGGGTTCCTCTGAATATGGATGAGGAGCAGGGAGGAAAATAAACCCCAAACTTCTTTATCAGGGGAGGCCTGGTCCTGCCGTCTGCCACTGGGATTTGGGCCAAACTGCTTGATAGAGAGAGAGACCATCTGGATCGTCTGATGGGCTCTGGGTTTGGTTAAAATGAAGCACAAGCTTTTTTTTGTAGGAGTTTCCATGGGAAGATCTGGGGAAGGGTTCCAGGGTACGCGCCAGACCTGTCGTGCAAAGAGATGCGAAGCAGCTACAAAGCTTCAAACAAAAAATTGCTGCCAATTTTAAGCCAAGCCCCCCAGGGCAGCATCTTGGCATTTCCTCCCACCCAGGACAGGGCACAGCTCGCGCCTGTTAGCTCTTCTGTTGGCTGGGCTGGCACTGGGTCCCATGATAGCACCTTCCAGCATGCCTGGGCTTCAAGGCAGTGTGCTGTACCCTGGATTTGGGCATACAGAGGGGAGGCAGCACACCCTGGTTCATTTGTACCACACTTTGAAGCAGTGCTGTGGCTATCACCTGTCCACAGCAGTGCTCAGCCTTTTTCAGGGTGGGATCAGGCACTGCTGCAGAGCAGAAGTGTTTAAAACACGGGCAGTAGGGTTCTAGTGGGTTAGTTGTGGCTGGACACCAAGTGCCCCCCAAAGCCACTCTGTCCCTCCCCTCCTCAGCTGGCCAGGGGAGAGAAAATATAATCAGAAACTCATAGGCCAAGGTAAGACCAGGGAGACATAACCAGTTACTAACAAGGGCAAAACAGGCTTGACTTGGGGAAATTGGTTAAATTTATTACTCATCAGATCAGAGTAGGATAATAAGAAATAAAATCTAATCTTAAAAACACGTTTCTCTATCCCTCTCATCTTCCTGAGCTCAGCTACACTCCCAGTTTTCTCTGCCTCCTCCCTACCAGTGACATGAGAGGATGGGGAATGAGAGCTGTGGTCAGTTCATCACACTTTGTCTCTGCTGTTTCTTCCTCCTCAGGACAGGGACTTCTCACATTCCTCCCTTGGGCATCCAGCAGCTCTAGTGTGGGGTCCTTCACAGGCTGCAGGTGAATCTCTACTTCACTGTGGACCTCCATGGGCTGCAGGGGTACATCCTGCCTCACCCTGGGCTTCACCACAGGCTGCAGGGGAATCTCTGCTCTGGTGCCTGGAACACCCCCTCCCCCTCTTCTTTCACTGACCTTTGTGTCTGCAGAGTTGTTCCTCTCACATATTTCTTCTCTACAGCTGCTGCTGGTGTTCTGCAGAAACTTTTCCCTTTCTTGCATACATTATCCCAGAGCTGCTACCACCATTGCTGATGGGCTCAGCCTTGGCCAGTGGTTGATCCATCTTGAAGCTGACTGGCGCTGGCTCCATCGGACATGGAGGAAGCTTCTAGCAGCTTCTCACAGAAGTGCCCCTGCAGCCAAAGCCTTGCCATGCAAACCCAACACAAGCACATGTGCATGGCGCCTGCTCCAACCTCCCTGCTGAGGAGCATTGCCAGCTGCAGGATCTGTCATCCCTTGCACTGGGGCTGTGCTTTGAACCCTTCCTTCCACCAGCAGCATCTTTCTGGGGAGCAGTGGCCATAAGAGCCAGCTGGAGATGTGTTGGGAGCAGAGTGGCCATAACCTTCGGCCTGTAAGCGTCCCCCAGAGATTTTGTGCAGGGTGGGCTGCCGGGCTGTCCTGGGCCACATCTGTCATGCCTGGCCAGCTTGGCTCATGCTGGGAGGCCAGGCTGCCTTTGTCCTGGCAGACACACTGGGCTTGGGAGAGTGAGGCATTGTGTGGGAGCAGGCTGGCGTATCAGCCCCATTAGAGTACCTATTGGGCTCCTGTAGCACAATGCCCTTGATGGGTCTATTATAGAGTGGTGCAGGCAGCTGGGGGCACTGGGATCATAGTAAATCTCGCCTGGTTAGCAGCAGCAGCAGCAGGCAGGGCTTGGATGTGCTCTTTCTTATGTCCTTCTAGGGACAAGCCCTCCCTCATAAACAGCATCACCCTGTGAATGTGGCCAGCATTGCCTTGCAAACTGCCAGCACTGTCCTGTGAGCATAGCCAGCATCACCCGCTAGACACTGCCAGTGTAGCCCTGTGAACACCACGAACATCACCCTCTAAAGACAGCCAGCATTGCTCTGTGAAGGTGGCCCCACTGACTGCAGGAGCCAGGCAGCTCTACTGCTTGGTGACCTTCACCATTGGGACCAAGTGAAAGGAACAGCATCCACTGACTGCTCTGAGATGATGCAGGAGATGCCAAGACTCCCAAGCAGGTGGATTTGGCCCCATCCTAACATAACAGGGACCATCCAGGTAGGGGGAACCCAGTCTGTCTCACTGCCTTGCACAATTGTGGAACAGCAGGAGGAGGATGGTCTACAAGGCACTGCATCCCTGCTTTGTGGCATGGCTGAGCAGAGGGGCTGAGCCCTGCAGCCTGGCTTCCCAAAACCAGCTCTAGCCCACAAGGAGAACATTTGCACCAAGCAGCCCAGATGCAGATGAAGAGATGCTGTTCCCAGCACGGCTGGACACACCAACGCCTGGGAGCTCCGCGGTGCAGTGCAAGCTGGTTTGAATAAACCACACGCGAGGAGGTGTCTGTGAAGCGCCTTGCACATGGAAATGCTATTGTTGGATCAGCGGCTCCAGAGCTCCCAGATGTAGCAATTGTTCCACATCCGTGCTGTGCATACACACACACTCTTTCCCACTCACTCTGCCTGCAGCCACTCATTAACCCTCCTCAATGAAGATGCATTGGAGGGATAATTTACTGTTTAATAGACTAACTTTCCATTTGCTGTTGCCAAGCGCATCCAACATATTTCTCCACGGTGCCATAAACTGCAGCTCCTCGGCCATAAAACCCTGCCTCCCAGAAAGAGCAGGTGGGTTTTCAGGATTCAGCTGATGACCTTGGCCACGGGGTAAGCAGAGACAGTGTTCTGTTGTTAGAGGAACAGGGCTTGTTCCCACCAAGCCCTTTCACCCCCATTGCACTGACATCCCTGGACTGGGAAAACATCTAATCTGAGAAATAAGGAGGGCCTCAGTGCCTCAGCCTGATGGACAAGAGAGGCAGAGGCTCTGTCCTGGTTTTGTTGATGAAGATGCCCTGGGTGCAGACGAGCATGCCTCTGTTCCATATTTATGGCTAGCTGGCAGCCAGTCCTATGCTGGGGTGTGATCAATAACCTCCATGCCTGCTTGGGCTCATTGTGCTTCCACAGTTGCAGATGGCCTTTCTGTGCCTTGCCAGTCCCAAAGTTGTGAGCATATGTCTTTGCATCCTTGCTCCTCCTTCCCCAGCCCTTACAGAGTCACAAGCTACTAGAGAACGAAAGAAAGTCAGATTCTGCTCAATTTGGGACAAGGGAACTCCTTCCATCTCCCATCACCCAAATTTCCACAGACAAATTTCAAGCTGCAGGTTCTGCAGGAAGGAGCATCAGCCCCAGAGACAGAAGCCCCAGCCTGAAGGATTGGCTACCAGGGTCAGGCTCTAAAGAATGGCAAGAGGATGCCAGTTGCCAAAAATAACTTGAAAAAGAGAGGGAAAGGGTTCAGCTCGCCTTCTGACAGCTCTGCTTGGCCCTGGATGCAGGCAGGGACTCTCCTTAGAGCTGGAGGAGCATGCAGGCTGGCTGCAGAGCTGATTTTTGATTTTGAGGACATCCTTCCCCAGCCTTCTCAGTGCTCTTTATGTTTCTGTTCACTTTATTTATAGTCCCAGCTTCCCTCTTCCTCCATCTGCCAGATGTAGCCAGGGAGGAAGAACCAGGCGTCTCCAAGCCTGCCCCCAGCACATCTGGTGCGGGGCCCCCAGGGCTGCGGGGCGGGCAGGGGGTCCCGTCCCGCAGTGTGTGCTGCCAGCCCCCTCTTGTGCTGCCGCTGCAGAACGGCCTGGGAGAGGCACAATGGAGCCAGAGGCTTTTGTGTGAGAGGTTGCCGAGATCCTGCTCCACAGGGAAGCAAGGCTCAAGCTTTGTAAGCAAAAAGGTTGGAAGAAACAAACTAAAACATCCACAGGTCAAGACAGACACCCTCATATCATAGGCCTGTGCACCCATCAAGTTACATGCAGCCATGATGGCCAAGGCAAGGTTGGCACCTCTGTTCATCACAATTCCCAGTGGCACAGGAGCTTCAGCCAAAAGCAGAGCACCAAGTGGGACACAATTCTCTCCAGTGGAAAAGGAGACGATCTTAATATCATGTAAGGTACTGCATGGGAGGGCTGGGTGGTGGATTTGTAAATCTTCCCCAGAAGCAAGGCAGGGGGAGCTGGTTTCACTTAGGAGAGGAGGAACTGGGGAGGGGGCCACAGAAATGACTACTCCAGCTGTGACTCAGCAGAGAAAAGAAAGCTTGTCTCCCTCCAGACTAAAATTGAAGGCTGGTGCTGGGAAGTACCTGAACCTCACCCTGTGATGCATGGCTGGGGACAGCAGCTCCTTGCACAGGAGCTTCAAAACAACCCCATCACATTCCTCATGTGGGGGCACTCCCCAGGAACAAAGCTGGGCTGCAACAGGATAGGACCAGAGAGGTAGTGCCAGGTGAGATCCCACTCCAGGCCACAGCACAAGTGTAAGGTCAGTGTGGGACCCAGCACGGAGATCTTGGCGTCTACATGCCTGAACAGTTTATGAGTTTCAACACAAAACCCTCACTGGGGAGATGAGCAAACAGAACTACACATGGTAATTTATTCACTCCATGAAAAAATATTAGTTAATCCAAGCCAATGAGATTGTAAAGCCTGATAACTGGTCTGGCTGATGCCAATATCTATGGCTAGCAAAAGTCATGTTTTTTGTCTACACTGTTGCCCTAGGCAGTGAGATGCAGCAGCAACATGACAGCTCCCAGCAACACATGATAATTTAAGAGAGAAAATATCTTATTTCAACTCCAAACCAGGGCAGAGCAGTTTAAAAAAAAAATCAAGACAACTTGCAAAAATTTATTTAGATAGCAGTGACACCCTGAAGAACTTATTTGCAAGTCTGTGCTGTGCAATTTGAGATAAAAACTGTTTAATGAAACGAAGGTGAGCACTGCTTGTTTGCTTTGTAACACCACTGCTGTGCATACATACCAACAGGCCAAAGCAAACACACTGAGAGTGATCCCCCTTTAAATATATACCTTCACCCAGTGTTGGGTTCCAGTGGCTACTGCCCTTTCACTTGCAGTCAAGCATAAGTAGTGCTTGGATTGTGGCTTCAGAAGCCAAAACTTACTCATTTTTTAAAATTATGTAAGCCAGATAAAGCTGTCACTTTGAATCACAGCTTATCAGGGGGGCAATATTTGGATTTTCAGTATTGAAGATAGCTGTTGTGAGTTTTTGCATTCCTTTGTTCAGCACGTTCAAGAAGAGAGATGTCTCTCCAGACTCTCATGCCCACTTTGAAGTGCACAGAGGACCGTCGCCTCCCGCTCCCTGAGCTCCAGGGAGATGGGGCTCACCATTCCCATGACACCCAGCTGCAGGCACGGAGGAGAAGGGGCTCGCTTGGGGCTCAGCCCGCAGGAAGGCAGCGCCGCTTTCAAACACGCTCCTTCTCCTGCTTGTTTTTCAATTGCATGGCGAGGATGTTAATGAGTGTCTGAGCTATGGCAGGCAAGCCCAGGGCATTTCAAACGTGGAAGAACTTCACAGAGAAATAATCTGCATAAAATCTGAGACGCCATTATTAAGAAGGAGGAAAAGAAAATGCAAGCAGAAAGCATCCTCTCTCGGCAGCCAAGAGTGGCAAGAGAAGAATGGCCCTACAGAGAAAAATTTATTCATTTGATCCATTATTTATATAAAGTGTTCTTTGTAAACCTGATTTCCCATCACTCTGGATGACAGCAGGGGGAAGACAGGAAAAGAAGAGGTCCAACTTCATACTTCCAAGGAAAGACAGCCTGTCTGGGCACCCTGTATCATGCAAGTATCCCAGAGGTTTTCAAACCCTCGTGCCATGGGAGGCCAGTGCCATCCCTGCAGGTGGGCAGCACCTCACCAAGCACCCCCACACTTAAGAGTAGTAGCCCTGGGCTTCTAAGCAGACATTTCCTTCTTTTTGAAGGTGGATGGGAGTCCTTGTTGTCCCAATGAAATTGCTTAAGCCACCAAGCAAAACCACTAAAAATAAAAGCATTTAATGTGGTGTTTTCACATAACACACAGAAAGGCAACAGTCTGCAACAGTACTGACATAGCATATATAAATAAGGACAAAGATTAAAAATACTTTGGAAATGATAGACTCTGGGAACAGTTAGCGGCTGCTCTGGGAAGAAGCATCCTTATGAGTCACTGCACAGGGCAGACAAACAAGACACATCCAAGCATGACTAAAACTCTCCCGTGCCTGGGAGACAGCGTGAATGCATTGGGACAGCCACAGCCAAGGTCCGAGGGGCAGAATCTGTCAGCCACCACCATCTGCAGCATGGCGAGCCCAGCACCACAGACTGAAGCCCAGGGCACTGAACCCCTCCCAGGACTGGAGACAGCACCCACCCCCTTGGCAGGTAAGGCATCTGACACATGCAGAAGGCCAGGCCAGTGCCCCATAGGTAACTTTTCTTAGAGCTGAACAAATCTCAGCTGTGCCAGAAGCGAGACAGAGCCCCTGAGCTAGAGCCATCAGTAAGGGGGGACAGTGGAGAGTTACATTTGTCTCATCTATATGGGAGCAGTGTACTTAGTTTTAGGTACAAGACTGCCTTGCCAAGCAGTCACCCATACAGAGAGATATGAGATATACCAAGTAGGGACAATGGGGAGAGGAGGAGTGAACAAATGCTTCACCCAGCAATTGCCCCAATGCAAGTAAGAGCAGAGATAGCAGGAGCAGACCCAGCTCTCCCTGTGCTGCCACTTGACCTTTGTCTGTGCCTCATCTCTGCTCAAAGGCAAAGCTGAGACTCCCAAGTCTCTGCTAACAGCAGGCTGCAGGGACAGGGCGGAAATGCAGTCAGAAAAACATGGTGCCCTTTGGAGAAAAACACACAGACAGCTTCAGCCTCTGGAGGGAATGATTACAGACACATCCAAAAAGCACATACTACTACCACAGCAAACAGCCTCTGCCCTTCCTCACAGCATCATCATCAGTCTGGTCCCTGAAGAACCACAGCCCTTTCTTTGAGGCTCCTAACACCAGCAACTCCCAACTCACACATCTACAGTCCCTTACCCCCTATAGTTTCAAGGCTCCAGCTTGGGGTCAGACTGGGGACAAGCATCCCTGATAAAGTACCAAAAAACACCCTTTGTACCAAGCAGCACAAGGATTTGTATCTCAAAAAAAAACAATTTCACAATTTTAAAAAGTGACAAATTCCAGCTAAGTTGCACAGGGCTCCAATGCCCTGTTCTGACAGCTCCAGCCAATCAGACTGAACTCCCTGTTCATATCCCAATATTCACACCTCCTGCCACCAGTTGTTTCAGAAAGCTGTCAAAAGCAGAGCTCTAACTCCTGCTGGCTGCTGGTTCTTAAAGATTAGAAGACAAATATAATTGGATTCCAGAGATTATTTACTTTGCTGAGAAGGGCTGAGAAGTGTTTAGATGGTCGCCCAGCTGATTAAATCTTCATTTCACAGTAGCAACCCTGTGTGTATCCTACCTCAGAGTGCTTGCAGACAGGTTCTTGGCAAGACTGGCTTACTGGAGCACTTTGGCTTAACGAGACTGCTGACATTGGCCATTGCTGTGATTGGGGTTTATCCTGTATCTAGAAGGTTTCATCTCATTTCTGCAGCTCAGACCAAAGAGCTGAACCCAGCTTCAGGCCTTTCCCCCAGTTTAATGACTAATCAGCCAGTTGCCTTACCAGCCATCCAGATATCTTGAGCCAAAGCCTTTGGCACCATTTGCAGCAGATCACAAATGGATGGAGCCCTCTCTCACCTCTCACACTGTTTTCCTCTTTCACACACAGCCACAAGACACTGCCTGCCCCAGGCACCTTAACTTCCAGAGACTAGGCTGTTCTGCCCCAGACAGCCTTTGCCAGCCTCCTGCTCTCCTCAGCTTAAGCCTCCCTGGGTGAACACAAGGCCAATACACTCCTTGTTCAGAACTGTGCCACTGAAACATGAAGGCAGTGAGCAAGGGCTGCCTCCAGCTCAAGCTAAAATAGAGGGATGAGTTTATTGGGGAAGCTGCTTTCCCCTGGCCCTACTTGAAAAGATGGCATCAAGAGCTTCTCCTTACAAGCCCATCCCATGCTCTGTACCGTTTGTGCACTTCAGCCCTTTAGAAACAGCAGAGCAAAATGGAGCCAAGAAGAAGCAGAGAAGGGCGTGCCTCCAGAGGAGGACTGGGGGCAAGCTTGGATGTCAGGATGTGGGTAAGAGTTACAGCCCATCATTCTCACTGCTAACACGGGGAAGGAAGCAAAAACAAGCCAACATGTTAAAAACTCAGAGCAGAAAAGCAAAAAAATACAGCCTAGCAACATTACAAGAAAGCTGGGAGTGCACAGAGGGCCCTGCAATGAACAGGGCTCTCCTCGTAAGCAAGCACTCCAGCTCTTCCCAGAGCCAGCAGGTCAGACATGCTGCACAAGTTTTGGTTAGATAGTGGTTTGCCCCATAGTAGAATGAAATATAATTTATATACAGAAAGAAACAAATCCCTGCAATCCTTGCAAAGGTCCAGTTTCAGGAGCGCTGCTGTGTTGGTGAGGGTTGCCATGAGCCTGCAGCACTCCCCTCTCAGTGCAGCACATTTTCTATTCACAGCTTGCGAGGCTGGGCAATCCCCACCCATGCGTTGGCGCGAGGCGATTCAGAGGGATGATGAATCCTTGGAAAGCAGGCGGGCTCGCATGCGTCTACAGGATCCCTGTAGCAGAGAATGAGTGCAGTTGAATGCTTGAGACACAGAATACCATGCAAAAAAAGGCTGACATTCTCCCCCTCAAAGACCCTTCCCTGATGTCAGCCTCCCACACCTTTTGCTAAAGCTCTAGATGAGGCAGTGAGCAGAGTGGAACAAACACAGCTGTCGGTCTTGGGCTGCACCAACCTCTTGTCCCACTGCCACCCTGACAGGCTGTTAGCACTACCCTGTATTGCCAGCTTCCCTCTGCTTCCTGCAATATCCAGCCTGCCAACTCACAGGCAAAAGGGCTGGAAGACCCTTCAGGGTGTGGCTTCCAGCATGTCACCTGCCTGTGGCTCAGCATGGAGCAGACTGCTACGAGCTGGGGCACCACAGCTGTCACAGAGCCTTGAGTGTGTGCTGTCACCTCAGCAGGTTTCAGCACACCATGTTCCCTGCAGGAAGAGGAATGGGGGTTAAGGGGAAGTGTCTCACCTCTTTCTGGCCTTCCAAAGACTTCAGCTTCGCCTGGGACATATGAGCGGGGGAGCCACATTTCTGTAACTGGACATGAGAGGGCAATAGGAGTAGAGAGCTGGTGAATGAACTGGCATCCACAGCCTTCCCTTGGAGCAGCCTGTACCACCAAAGAGCATCTATCACCCAAATCCACTCTTGGTTTGTCTGGGCCAAGGGACAACCCTACTGCATACAGGCAGCAGGCTTTTTACAATCTGAGGAGGATGAGAGAGAGGGAAGGGGGCACAAGACAATGCCCCGGGGCAGGACACGGCCAGAGAGACAAGACTGGAGTAGAGGCCCAGTGCTGTCATCCCCGCTCTGATGCTGCTCTTGCCATCTGCTCTGCTCTCCTCAGAGCAGCTTCTCAGGACCTTATTTTATCATACAGAAGAAACTTGGAACCCTTCTCTTTGGTAGAGGACAGCTCCCCAGGGATTGCTGAAGTTGCACTCAAACTCCCCTCACACTTCCCCACCAGCAGCTTCAGTGGTGCTGGGAGCAGCCCTTACCAGTTGGACGTTCTCTTTGCTGACCCGCACAGGCTCTGGTGTGGAATCCCTGCTCTTCCTCTCCAGGATAACTGGAGTTCCCAAAACTTTCCGCTGTTGCAAGAAGAAAGGGCTGTTGGCTAGTGCTTAGAGTGCAAAGTAAAAAAGAAAGGGAAGGAGCAGGATGCGTTGCTGGTAAGCAGTTGAATGCTGGGAAAGAAAAAGAGGAAGCCAAGCTGGGACAAAGATTGCAAAGCAGAACCACCTGAAATACCACACCACTAGGCTGAACCTGCCTGATTGTAAAGAGTTTGGGAGCTGACCTGAGGCCTGGCTAGGAGCCCAGCCTGTCAAAAGCAGGTAGATGCTGCTGTAGGGCAGCCCATATTGTGCTAAAACCTGTACTAGCATGCTAGACTTCATGACCAGCTCACTGTCAATCCTCATCTCATCTCAGGGAGCAATCAATTCTCCAGAAAGATGCATAGATCCTACAGTCATGTGTTTCAAGATAATTACACTTTACACTAACAAGGCTTATTGTCACTCTGCTGCCTTTTCTGCCCTGGTGGATCTGTGTTGTTTGGCAGGCAAGACTTTGAGGAGTCCCTACACTTTGAGGGTCTCATTCAAGGCAGGGCAAAGCAGAAGCAAAAAGCAACATCAGAAATTCACAGCGGAGAGCAAGGGTCAGAGGCTGCTTTCACCTTAATGAGGCCGCTGAAGGAGCGCGAGCGGGTGCGTCGTGGTGCTGGAGATGTGGGCACATCAGAGCCAGGAGTCAGAGCAGTTGGATGCTTATTAAACTAAGAGGAAACATGAGGGCAGAATGTCAGCACAGTTATACCTGTCCCTTACTGCTGCATGCTGCTCTACCTGCTATCCCAGAACTCAGTTTCTCTCCTTCACCCCCTAAAATGGAGAAGCAGCTCAGAACTGCAGGAGGAAGAAAGCAGAGGAAGGCCACACTTTCCACCCACGATTACAGGGAGTTTGGGTGCAAAGGTGCTTTGTGCTGGCTACCAGATTAACCAAAAGTGGCAGATGCTGGGAGCAGAAAGAAGACTGGGCAGCAGCTGAAGGCTGGCAGCCACAACTGGTGCTGACCATATTGACCAGTCTGTCTGGTGCAGCAAGTTGTCTGAGACCAAGAGGAGACCAGTTTGTCCACTCTCTGCAGGCAACAGGGGAAGAAACTTTTCCCTTCCTGAGGGAGGAAGCTCAACAAGGCCATGATCAGGACTGGGAAACTGCTGGCTAGCAAGTTCTTAGCTTGAAAAACGGAGCTTAAAAGTGCTGCTTGGTACAGCAACATCCAGGACACCTCCTCCTGTCTTCTTACAGCTTTGCCCCTTACACAGCCCAGAACCCACTTTCCCAGCCTGCCCAGGATTAGAAGCAGCTCTCAAGAAGGCCCTGTCTTTAGCCCTGTGCCCAGGATTGTGCTGACAAGCACACCCCAAGATATCTTTTTTCCCCACATTACCTGCCGGATAAGCTTTTTCTTCTTTGCAGAGTCAGGCATATTGTGGACGTGGAGGAAGAGCTCCTTCAGTGCCTCCTCCGTGCGCTGCTGGGTCTCCTCCTGATGGCAAGAGTCCAGCCGGCTTCGCTTCTGAGACTTGAGGGGCTGCAGCTCCTTGGAGCCAGAAGACGTCAGCAAATCCAGGTCGTCCTGGGAAAGTGGAGACAAGAGTCGCTTGCCATGCTTTAATCCCAACGAGCCACCCATCTGAGCCAGGCTAGGACAGTCTCATGAGCTGCCTCAACCCCAGTGAAAGCACAGGACTGTGTTTTCCCTACCCCTCTGCAGCAGCACTGCATCAGCAGGCCCCGTGCCAGGAAGAGGTGACAGCAATACAAAGGTGACCCCATTGCTTCTTCCCTCCCCTCCCAGATGCGAGCTGCAGAAGCCATTCCAGGTTTGAGAAGGGTCAGTGCAGCTCCTTGCCATGCATCTTCCCTCTTCTGGAGCTATATGAGGCAGAGAAGCATTTGCTGGCAAGACACAAATGTTGTCCCAGTGGCAGCAAGTAGCCTTTATCTCAGCACTTCTGCCAAGCATCCTGGCCATGGCAGCAGGCATGTCCGTCTGTTTGGAAGGAGCAGCCTGGTGAAGGAGCAGGTGCTGCATGTACTGGGCACAGGGAGCAGGTTTGCTGCTAAACAGGGGCTCGTAGCTTTCTTTCCCTGTGCTTTTGATTAACAGATGCTTCAACTCTGTCCAATTTCCCTAATGCAGCCGCTTGCACTACCACACCATATGCTTCTCTTGCTCCTGCCCTCTGACAGATCCTCTTTCATGACTTGATTTGTTTTCAGCTTCTATCACTCACAAAGATCCCTTCACAGCATCTCAGCCTCTTCCCTTTCATGGTGGGCAGGTGCTGCATTTGCTGGCCTTACCTTTGATGTGTGGGCTCTGGATCCCAGATAGTGTAGCCTGGCACACTCCCGGATGTACACTGGAGCCTGTGACGATGAGCAGAGAACAGGCCAAACGTTTGTTTAACATCTTTGGTCTTGGGGCAACAGTGACTCCAGCAAGAGTTGCTTTTCAACAACACAACACAAGCCACTTGTATCAAGACTCAGCCATTCTGGGCAAACAAAGCCATGGAATTTCATGTCCCCTCCCTGTTCACAGTATCCTTTACATGCAGATATTCAGCATAAGTAGAACTCAGAGTAGGGAAAAGTTCCTGTGGAACCCTGCTCTAAGTAATTGCCCCAGTTCTGAGCTAGCCAAACAGGGCCCAGACAAAGAAGGTAGAAGGGGAACTCTCCACGGGAAGACTCTGCAGTGAGCAGATGCCTCCAGTGACCAGGAAGGCCCTGAGAAGTCAAGAGACTGTCTGTTGTAGAAACATTTCCTTGGAGGAACAGTTGAAAGCCCCACACTTCTGACTGTCCGACCCAGCACCCTCCTCAGAGCTGGACAGTGCCTGTAACAGCAGTGGGCCGATGACCATTTGCAGAGAAATTCCCAACAAAGCAACCCACTGCATCAGGTATTCTGCTCTTGGCAGCACTCAGGCAGGACAAATCCCTTCCATTTCCTTATCCTGCCAGGAGCCAAGTGCAGCCCGGTGTGTACCTGGTCTCGGGAGCCAGGTTTCCTGCCGGGCAGCAGGTACTGGTGTCCAGCAGAGGGGAGTGTTACACTGCACCGTGCTGCTGACCTGCCCTGGCAAAGCCATCTCCAGATCTGCCTGCCCAGCAAAGACCTCCTCTCTAGTCACTATAGGAACGGTTTCTTGTAGAAAGTCTCCTTCTCCTACTGCAGAAGAGAGCCCACAGAATATATACTCAACACGTGGGATGTGTCTGGACAACAGGCATTCAGTCTCCTGGTGATGGAGGCAGGAGAGCAAGATGCCAAGCACACTCACCTTGAAGAGTTTCTGAGAATGTTTGATCATGAAGGTCACTCCATTGTTTAGCTTTGTGATATTTTCCTGAAGGTCATTTGCTGTCACCTGGCAAGGGGACACAGCCTTCCATTAGAAGGGGAGGGGGAGGGGTCTCTTCTGGGACACAGACACACACAGTGCCACAGCAGGAGATCTACTCTTGAGATGACAGGCTGTCAGGGCTTATAGCACACCAACAGCAGAGCTCACAGAGCCAAAGCTGCTCTGAGAGGAGAATCAGATAACTCTGTGGTGAAACAGTTCACCAGCAGCATAAGAAACCTTGAAGAGAGATCTGCAAGGTTTTTCTGGAGCTGACATTCTAAGAAGCAGCATGACAGTGCTATGCTTTCAATTTTACTGAAAAAGAAGATGCATAAGTTGCAAATGAGACCCATGGCAGGTCTGGGCTGAACACTGGGACTGAGTCCTGCCAGGAGGCTTCCACCTCTCCATCACAGCCTCCAACCCTCACATCGTGTCAGTACTTAACTTTCTCAAACCTTTGTTTTTCCCTTGCCAAGCCTATGCTTTTTACCTTGCAATATTCCACCCACAGACACTGAGGCATTGCTCACATTTCTGGGCCATAGGATGTGGGGTGCAAACATGAGGGCAAGGTTGTGGGCAGACATCTTGTTCTTGTCCTGTTTCTTGGCGGTCTGGTAGAGCAAGTCCAGCAGCAGTTTGAGCAGACTGCGGTTGGGAGCGGGAAGGATCAGAAACAGCAGCTGGAGGGCTTCAATTTGGCGCTCTTTGTCTGGAGTGCTGGTCTTATTCCCCTTCTCATCAAACAGCGTCAAGTCTGCCAAATCACAAGGCAGAACATGAAGGACATTCATTACCTTCCCTCAGAGCAGTTTGTTGCAACTGCTTATCCTTTCCTCCTCATATGCAGATCTCCTACAAACCCCTGCACGGTTCTTGGCCCTCCATCTCTCTTCCCCTCAGCTCCCAAGCTCCTCACTTGATGTGTTAATCTATGCTACTCCTCCCACAGAACAACAGAGCTGCTAAGAGCTGTGATGGCTTGAAGGCAAGATGGAGGAAGTTCACATAAGGTAGTTCAATAACAGTTATTAAATACATAGAAACCACAACTTGCTCAGAACCCAGGACACAAAACAGATGGGGACCCAGGTTATCACTGTGGGCTTTACCAGTGTGGTATCTGAGAGAAGAATGGTCTAGACAGACTTGGTCTGATTCGTTAATCAGCTCCAGTCTTTCCATCACCAGGCTGAGGTGGCAGGAAGATTCCTTCTAACACTGCCTTTGAGGAATACACTTCACAGCCTAACGTGCTTTCTAGGAGGACAGTTCCAGTCATTCTGCCCATCACTGCCTCTTGCTGCCCACTCACCTGCAATTTTGAGGTGGGCATGGAAGTGCTTGTGTGTCAGCAGCGGCTCTGGTAATTCACCCAGGAACATCTTAAGTAGAGTGGCCACATCATTGGAATGAAACTCCCCAGAGTCCAGGTCAATATCAGTACCACTGTTCAGAGCATCCTTTAGGATCTGTTGCCTGATGCTGTTGCCTGGCACTCGAAACAAGCCTTCTGCTCTTAGATCTGCTCAGCAGAGAGGAGAAAAAAGGGCACTGAATAATCAGAGGCTGATTTCCCACCTTCTTACTAAAGCAGTTCCCTCTACTTTCCAGAGCTTGACAGCAAACCACAGTGAACTGCATTCAGAGACATGACTTCAAGCTGTCTCCCATCAGTACAGAAAGTCCTTGTACAGAGGGAAATAGACCAACATATCTGCTAGGCAATTCTGGGGAACAGTTGCCCAGTGCAGTCCCAAACTCCTGCTGCTGGAGAGCTCAGAGCTTGTCGCTCTGTCTGCACCAGAGACCAGAGGTAGGCCAGACAGATACCCATTGGGATGGGAAGACAGCAAACAGAGCCACTTACTTTTGTGCAGGTACTCGATTAGTTGGGAAACCTGTGCAATGCCTTCTTCTGTCAGCGGTGAGCCAAACACCACCCCTTTCTCTGCAGAACAGAAGATAATGAGTTCAGGCAGCTCAGAACCCAACAGCCACTGAAATTAATGCTTCCAAAAGAACAGGATTTCAACATGCAAAGAGCAGTGCCCCAAAATGTTAAGGGTGAAGATCACAAGGACCCTCACAGATGTGAGATATTACAGACACTCCAAAATAAGTCACTTCATCTCACCATGCTGTACTCACATGGGCTTCATCATCCTTGCTTCTTACCTCACTTTAATTACAGCTTTTATCAGCTAAAGCAAATATTCTCTAGCCCTTGAAGAAAAAACAACACCAGAACAGATGCTTCAGTTTAAAATGGCATAGAATCTGCAAGCCCAGATGTTATGAAAAGAGCAAAATGGGAAAGGCAGATGTAAGAGCTTGGACAGCCCTGGTGCCTGCCACACTGGCACACTCTACACCATGAAAGAAATGTCCAGATTAATCCCCACTGTGGCTTGACATGAAGTGGAGCAGAAAGAAAAGTTGCAACTATGAGTTTATGGGAGAGGCAAATACGCACTACTGGGGAGAGCAGACATAATCTGACTGGCTCACACTATCTTCCTTTTCAGGCATGGGTAAAACATGGAATTTCCTCATCCCAGTGAATCTCTCTTCCATGTCAGCTGCCCTGGTCTGAGTAAAGTATGAAAGCTGAACAAGGCAGAAGGAGAGTAACAAAGCAATAGGCTGGGCTCCTCTCTTGGAGCCTGTTCCCATTTCATGGGATTGAGATTGGCCATGAGCTGCAGCTCCCGAGCTCCAGTAAATAACACAGGTTATAGTCCCAGAAGATGGAAGCAACTGAGCTGAAAGGAAGGAGATCCCTGCAGGGAAGGAAACATTAGATGAGAGATCCATTTAACTGAAGGGCATTTGTTGAACCAATGTAGATTACTCTTCTTGTCCACAAAGGAACTTCCCAGGTGAGACAGTGATTATCCAGAAGGACAGTGTTTTCTAATAAATGCAACCTTGCTACTGAATGGATTTTTCTGCTAAACACGCACAGCCAGTATGATCTGTCCCTCAGAAAGTGGAGACAACTCCCAGAGACTTCAGTGGCAGCAACCAGAACTCCGGGCACCACACTGCTTCCCTCAGATGCACATAGGTTTGGACTGGAGACAAGATACTGGATAGACTGTACCACAACATGCTGACTGGCACTGAGAACTGGAACAGGTACAGAGCTGGTTTGTCCTGCCCTTCTACTTAGGCTTCAAAGAGACAACAGATATAAGAATATTCCTCCCTTCTGCCAGTCTGCCAGGAACATGGGTCACTTCTGAGAGCAGGCTAGACATCTGCACCATTTGCACTGAAGGCTTCTCTCCTTACTGCTACAGCTGATAGCCCAGCAATCCAAGCAATGCATTGGCTGGTTTGATAAAAGTTATCACCCCCACAAGCTTTCTCTTGCTTCTTTTTTCCCCCCTCTCAAATCTCAATTTGATTTTACTTGCTTTTGGTCTCTTGTACTACAGATCTTACTGCTCTGTGGTGTTGATGCTCACAGCATGTAAGAGAGACCTGGTTAACCCTATGCACTTCTCTAGCAGCCATCCTGTGTAACTAAATTTATTCCTCCTGAAGAATGTTCTGCTTTCTTCCAGGAATTCTGAAATACATGGTAAGCCACCAGGAACTCCAGCCTCCAGTTAAATCAAGAACTTTCTGACCTGACTCTGATAAAGTGCATGCTTCAGCCTTGCAAGAGAAAGGAGGACAATGTGAGCTCTTGATCCACACGAAAGATCTGAAAGGTTTGAGTGCAAAGCGAGAGAATGATCGGCAAAAGATTCTTGTCCTTGAAGAAAACTAAACTCATTAGACATTCAACAGATAGAATCAACAGTGGCCAGGAATAGAAGAGGAAAATACATCTTCTTGAGACATGCAGGGCCTGACAAATTCGATTTAGTTTTGAAGTCAGAAGCTGGTACCTGAATGAGAATTTGATTCTCAAAGAAACTTGAAAGATGTGTCTGGAGAATGGATGCTGCATTACAGAGGCTTAGATGTTATTGTACAATTACTTCTGAAACTAAGCAGCAGCATGAGATTGAGTTTCCTGATGCTCAAAGAAGTTGTAAGTATTTGCAGCTTGATCAGCTCTGAGCTCCATGGTCCTTGGCCTCTGGCTTTGAAGAAATAAAACTTGCTTATTCTAGCTGTCTATAACATGAAGAAAAACAAATGATGGCTCCAAGATGAAACACACAGTACATGAAACTGATTTTCTCTGTGGGCACAAACTTCTTTTTCTCAGAGTTGGCCAAGGAGTTCACAGACAGTGCCTGTCAATGCTGGGAGACACTGCCGTTGCAGCCTGGGAGTGCAGCCAGCAGACTTGGAAACATCTGCTAGCTGTAGTGACACACGGCCATGGAGACATCCGAGTGGGGGAAAGCAGAGCTCTAGGGGAAGAGAGTTAGCAGGAGACGTCAGGTCTGCTAAGAGCAGTGCTCCAACAGAGTGCAGATAATTTAATAAAAAAAGTGAGCTGGAGAAGGCTCACCAGCCCCTGCTGGAAAGTTTTGACAAGAACATGGCGGTTTCCACATGCAGTAAGAAAACACTTTCAATTTGGTTACTCACACACTTCTGTTTGTCAAGTGGGAAGTGCTTGAATTTAAGGTGTCCTGCTACTCTATGGGATGAGGGAGAAGCAATAACAGGTATGAGCACAGTCTAACTGCAGTTTAGGGGCAGCAGAAAGACCTGTTATTATGGAGCAGCAAAGTAAGTCATGGCAATATTAACTAATTCTCATTTAAGGATGCTAAAGGACTTGAAGCCTTTTATTTTCCTAGGGTGAGTGTATGTACCAGGATTCTTGATGGGTAAGACAGAAGTGGAGGGCTGAAACTGCCACCAGAAAATTCTGCCTGATCAGTGGGGCTGCAAAGTTTGTCCTTATGAAACATAGTGGAGGAATAGGCTTGGTAGGATCAGAAACACTTAGAGAAATTATGTAATGGTTGAAGAAAGAAAAAAGCTGTAGTCAAACTATGCCATAGCAATAGCTCCCTTCTCTGAGATACTCACAATAGCAGAATTGCTCAAAGGAAGGGGAAGACTAATCAGAAGTGTTCAACCTCAGGCTGCCAGCATCTGAAGGCAGCTCACAGTTTCTCTCTCTGCCAGCAGCCAGCCAGTCTAAGCTGGGAAACCAGAGCTGAGGAGGAATGTGAGGGGCCCAGATGGAGGCTGCTTCAGTCTAGATGAGTGAGAAGGTTTAACTGAACTTATCAGGAGAACCAGGCTTCCCTTGAGTGTGGGCAAAGGTGGGAGAAGATACACACACACACCTAGAACACTCTTTTAATTTCAACAAAACAGAGTGGTAAATGCCAGCCGTTGAAGAGGAAAGGATCTGAACACAACCACGCTCAAAAGAAGACTTCTGTGAAGGGCCTGGGGCTAATGTTTCACAACCGAGACAGCTGAACTTGAGAGAAGAATAGTCAGTTTAGCAGAAGAAAATTGTGGTGGAATGCTTGGCTAAAAGAGAAAGAGAGATATGTCACCTCCCTGAATTAAAACTGGGCTTCATCAGTCAATCTGCAGAGCTTTGTCACTGACTCACTGGATTGGGATGTGGATCAGAGCAGCACTAGCACTTGGATGGAAGATACTTACAGATTTCTGTACAGCTGCACAGTAGGCAGCTGACCCACTGAAGCCAGCCTGACATACACCACAGCAATAATCCCAGAAGAAGGGTATTCTCAAAGTGCAGGGCATTTCCAGGATCAATTTCCCGACCTTTTTTGCTGCTTTCTGGAAGTGGCATCCCCAAATATTATGAAACCATAGTATTAAGCATTCCACAAGTTCAAAACAACAGGCTGAAAGTTTTGTAAACGAAGTGTAACAAATGATGACAGCATCACTCTAAAGATGGGCACCAGACTTCATGCCATCCATACTCACCCTTGCGCTTCAGAGACATCAGGGAACGAAAAAATCCAGAGGCTGTGCTGTTTGCCCCAGGCAGCTTTGGGTCCTCCTCTCCCATTAGCTGGGCCAGCTCTGCCCCAGGCAAATCAATGAGCCTGGTAATGTTGCTGACAACCAGCTCTGTGAACACCTCTGGTTTTTCATGGCGCAGCTTTTCCACAAAGAAGTCGGGATTGAAGATGATCGGCTGGCTGCGGAGGGAGGAGTCATTGCAGATGACAAAATTGCAGATGGCATCTCTGAAAAAAGGGAAAGAGGAAAAAAAAATACAGTAACTCCTCATCACTTTGATTTTTACAGCCAGCTGGTCTGCCCTGAAGGAGACATCTGCTGATACAGGAGCTACCAGTCTACACCAACAACACTGTCTGACTTTGGTGAGTGTTCAGCACAGCACAGTTACATTTCCCTATGGAGCAAAATAATTTCTGGACTTTGTAGAACGCAGCCTAAGACTAGCACTCCACAGCGTGATGATGACATAGGCAACACCCAATGAAAACTAGATCTACATCTCTACTACTTGTTTCACCGTATCTACATCATACTAGCTCTGGCAGAGATCACACCCAATATTTTACATTAACTTATTACTTATAACTTAGTCATAACTAAGTTTGGTTTTATCTCCCTTCCTCCCCAGAAATTCACTCCCAGTGGCCCGAAAGTCTGAAAAACAATCTAAATTTTTTCACAGCCAGCTTACATTCATCAGTTCCTATTGCCATTCTATCATACCTACCTTTCTATCAACAAATAGATAGTTCCCATGTCCTGGGACTTTGTTTTTAAGGTCATAAATGTGCAATAACACTGAACCCTCAGTTTTGCTGTGGGTGTAGTCAAATGCTCCCAGGTGACATGCTGCCAACCCTTTGGTTACTGCTGTCTGCCAGCTCTGCACTCTGAGTCTGGAGCAAGTGAGAACTCATTGTCATGAGCCATGCAAGGTCCTTGAGGAACCCCTACTAACTTTTCACCTAGATCATCCCTTTTCAGCTCATCTAGTCCTTACGTCTTTGTCATCCCTTCATGCCCTTTATCTGACCTCCCTATTCTCTACTGACACCTACTTTCTTAATTTCACAGCTTCTCATGTGGCGTGGGAAAAGGGATGCACCCGAGACACTGCTCTGCTAAGAGTTATCTCAATCAGGTACATAACCCTACCTGAGGATAGGTACAGTTACCATGTTGAAAATCAAATCAAAGAGTTATCAAAGACATATCTCATGTTAATCAGCACTCTTAATGCTCATACTTAACTTTTATCCCAATTTCCATCTACCTCTAGGTCTTCCATTACCATCTTCCCACCACTGTCCCAAGCATTTTCATGTTTCTTAAGTCAAGTCCACAGGCTAGAGTTGCTCAGCTTGCTTCTCCCAGCACTCTTTTACTTAAAGGTGAGCATTAGTGTCATTATTCTCCAGTCATGAGCTACTCTCCTGATTTCATACTCAGCTATTAAGTGACAGCCTGGCTCTGGGAATGGGTGTGCCACTTCTTCCAGGGCTCCGGGAGGAGGATGCCTACCCACTCAGCTTGCACATATTGTGTATGTTCAGAATGTATGACATTCCCCAATCCTTTAATCAGTCTTTAGCTCTTATATAAAATTTTCCACTCTTTCTACATCCATCCTCAGCTGTGAGCTCTCATTGGACACCGTTTTCCAAGGGCAGCTGCCAAGTGCACAGTTAACAGGGATGCTGTGCTTATGTACCAGGGATCACGTCAGTCCCTTAGATGCAGACGCAGGGCAGCAAGTGCTCTGCTGAACACCCCATAGTCCATAAAGGCTTTCCCTTCAAATCAGGCATTTCTAGAGAAGACTGGAGCACCTTGATCGTCCTCTCCTCACTGCTGAAGGGTGGAGGCTATGCCATTGTGTTCAGACTATGCTGGGCATCCCTGCTAACTGCTCAACACAGCTGCCACCGAAAGTGTCTGCAGCCCACTGAACCTCACATCCACTGGCTCACAAAACAGAACACTTCACTACTAGTTCAGAGACCTCAGCAGCTTCCTGTTCTGATGTAAACTGACAGTAGCTCACCAGGAGGACATCAAAGCACATACTGACAAGTCACCTGAACTCCAGCCCACCTCCACACATTATCTGTGAACCCAAGAGTTATCTGAGCTACTGTACGTTTTTGACCTGAAAGACTATCTCCAGGATTTCCAGGATGCCTGATCAGAATAACAGAACAGAAGCTGGGACTCAGACTCCATAAGAAGAAAGATGCTTGCTGAAACAAGAGGAAATGAGGCTCTCAGCAACTCTTGCATCGTGAGAATCCATACCAAACCCCCTCCCCTTTACACTGCTCTCCATGGATGCCAAAGGCACCCTTCAAGAGGATGGAGAGGAAGAAGGTCTGCAAGGCAGACTGCAAGGCAATCTGCCAGGTCATCTAAAATTTTAGAAAGCTCTTAAAGGCTCCCAGCTGCCTGGCTCAGTGGCCTAGCAAGAACACTGCTGACTCCAAATGGGGGCCATATTTTGCTGAGCACCTCCCAGACTGTTTTTCAGCAGTTTGTTATCTGCAATAAATCAAGACCAAAATGCAACAATTTGGTATCAGCTGCCAAAAAGCAACTGCCAATTGATCTGATCATATTCACATTTCATTGCATAGGGCTACAATGCACAAACAAGTGCCAGCTCTGCCCATAATGTGGAGCAAGCCCTTTGCTTGAAACCCATGACAACTCATTCTGTGGCAATACAGACCCTGAGAAGGGTTAATAGCAAGTGTATAGGCCCAGTGACCCTGCCTGCAATGATCCGTGCACTGTTATTCACTCACTAGCAGTTTTGTTTCCCCACAGAGAAGATATGCAAATACTTTGAAGCAGTTACATCAAGCATCACAGATTATCTCTTCCCTCTGACAATTAGATATCTAGACTCACAGAAAGAAAATTAAACAATTTTGTCAACTAGCATGGACTGATAGGACTTCTCTGCACAGCCTGTGTTAGAAGTCGCACAAAGTCCAACAACATTTAATGCAAAAATAAATAGAAAAAAAGTAAATTTCTTACATGAGTGCTGAGAGCTTTTGAAGAGGCATTAGGAAGCAGAGACAGGGAAAAGAACTTGCTCCTTGTTTCCAGCAACAAAAGAAACCTGCCTGTCCCAGCACAGCCTATGCAAATTCCAGGCATGCTATGAGACACAAGGGCGCATTATTGGGCCTGAAAGGCCCCCTTGGCACACACTGGGCATCAGCCTTCACACAGGGACAAAACAGAAAAGAAAAGCTGGACAAATTGATTCATGTCTCTTGCCAAAGGCTGCGTAGCTGGAGTTTAACTGCAAATAATTCCTACTTAGAAACCAGGGTTTTGAATTAGGACCAGCGTGGTATTAAGTGCTTTCCACCTGTATCCAAGAGGAATCCACAAAATAGTTCCAAGTCTACCCTGTGTTTACCATGAGTAAAGCCATGCAAACACATTCCCAACAGCATCCAAGCACAACTGATGTTACAGCACTGGCAGGACAATAGCCAAGTCCCTTAACTGCACAGCCCCGTGCCCAGAAACCTTGCTAGAAACACTCTCTGCTCCTGCCTTTCACACTTTCAGATCCTTTCAAAGACAAAGCACGTAGGTCGGCCCCTCAGAGCTGGAAACAGCACCTGGCCATTGCTCCTTGCTGCCATTACTGTGACACCTTGTGCCGTTCATCCACTTCAGGATTCCTGTTCCATATTTCTCTGGATTCCCGTCCAGTTTCCCTGCCTGCTGCAGCTGGGACCAGCTGCATACGCTGTATACGCTTATTGTGATACGGCACTTCAATGAGCTACTTAATTTTGAAAGGTCACTTTATTAGCAGCTCTTCCTTACACAGAAAATTTGCTTTTGTATCATTATTGCTAATCAAAATGGAAATGTGAAGCAAGCCCCTATTTCTGAGCAAAGATAAAGCCCCCACTGGCTTTACACACAATAACCCTGCCAATCCTCACTGCTGCACACACCATAACCTTCAGAAAGAGCCATGTGCCCCATCTGCTGTTTTCACGTTAAAGAAGAGAGATGGATGTACTCTACCTACACTCACAGTTTATACAACAGCAGCAAAGGGGAGACAAACATGTATTCATGGAGTTTATTGCTTTTTTTTTTGCCTTTCTTGCAATTACAGAGTTATATTTTCTATATGCTGTGATCTCAGATTGCTTTACGACACGTCAAAAGATAATAAAGTAAAGGAATAAATAGCTTCCTCTCCAGTCTCATGAATATAATCAAATCCCAATGAATAATAAAATCTTGTTCTAATAGGGTTGTGATTAAGACAGCAGATTAAAAAAACCGGGTCCTATATTGTGCTGAGATTCTTGCCATTCTAGTATCCTTCAGAGGCAAAGCCTGTGATCCCAGCCAAGTCACAAAGAAAGCTGTCTGTCACACACAACGTTTTTGCTTCAGGCATGACAGCCCCATCATTTCATGGGGAGTGGATGGTGCAGGAGGTCAAAATCATGATGGATCAATTAATCCCTAAGGTAACTAGATCCAGGCCAGGGAAATGCCTTCGAAACTAGGACAGAAATGAGACTTTAACTGCCAAAACCTGGTGATCAAACCTGCGGTGCAAGAGCTCTGCAAGCAGGCAGATTACTTCACGTGGCAGCGAGCTTGCATTCAGATAGGTGAGATGGAGCTGGTGTAGTGGCTTTCACAGGTTTGATATTGTTCTAAGTCTACACTAGTGACAGAAGAAAGGTTCAAGAAACATGAAATAGAGCATAAGGAGAACAGAAGGCAAGAAAGAAAGAAAATGAAGAGGTACTTTTGGGGCAAGGCATCAGCTGTGCTTGTCTAGCTGGGAAAGTGGATACACTGAAAGCTAAAGATTTCAGAGGAGCCTTATGTGTCTAATTCAGTGGGCAAAATCCATCTCCAGTGCCATTTTGCACACTTTGTATGTCATCACCAAGGCCCTATGCTTCAGACACACCACAGTAGACAAGTTTTACCATATAGGAGTAAAATGATTAAAGAGCTTGTGAAAGTAAGGCAGATAATAGGAGAAAATCTCCCTGTATAATAACAAAATCTTTAGATTATAAGAACGAGCCAGGCTGGTACCAAATACTAAGAGCACAGTGATAAGCAGGCAGTGCTGAAGAACACAAAACATGAACAATTCTCTGCCTGGCTAAGCACAAAGGGACACGGGACAGATGTGCACAGGCTCGGATTTCCCCAGGGAGGAAGAAGTAGCATTGTCTTCTGTGTTGTGCCAGAGTAAGGAATCAATTAATGAGGATGTCTGAAGACAGTATTTCCAGAGCCAGATAGGAGCCATCCCAGATTTTGCAAAGAGATGAAAGAACCATAGTGGAATTATGTGGAATCATTTTAAGAACAAAAGGACTGGAAGACAAATTATTTTCTAGATTAAAAAAGAATTAAAAAAAAGTAGTCGAATGGGAATGGACTGCAGACACATTAGAAGAGATTTCACAGTTAAAGAAAGTTGCTTTGAGGGCTGTACTTCAGACTGACATTCTTGGAAGATGGTGTAACAAAGATCACATTCAGGCCTCACACTTGGCACCCTAATTCTTCATAGGATGGCTGATAAGCCTCTGAAAAATGTCGAGAAAAACACACAGTAATTTTTGCCCAGGGTTATACTCATAAGGTCTTCAGGGGCAGAGTTCTTTTGTGATGAGTAGACAGTGCACAGCACAGTGGGTGCCAATTCTTGCCTACTGTCTCTAGCCTTGACACAAGTAAGCCTTAAGAGATATCACTGCCTTTTTAATTTTTGCTTTGCTTTCTTCACATTTAAATAGTTTACACAGAGTGATTCAGCCTTTTGGCTATGAGAACCAGATAATAATATGCAATTTAAACAGCAAGGAACTGACTAAGAAAGCTGTTGTTTTGTGATGGTGGCCTGTGCTCAACAACCTGGAACTAATGCAACTCCTGACCACCTTTTGGAAACCAGGTATATTGGTTATCCATGTCACTGCTATCATCTATGAATTCAAATTCTGTGCCAGTAAAGGACTCAGAGTAGATCTTGCCAACACTGGCTACACATCTGTGACATGAATCTGGAGGAGATGGACCTATCTAAAAAGATAAAAGGGTTGGGAGGGGTGGGGGTCTGTGCTTTGGAAGAAAATGAAAATGCAATATATTACCAGTGTCAAAGAAAACAGCAGTAGCAAGACAGCTTGATATATGTGAAACATCAAGAAATTTGCATTTCAGCATGAAATTTCTCAAGTTTGACCTGAGTGATTCTTTGTGATATTTTTAATAATAGCCACTGGAATATTTTAAAGTCAATCAAGCAGTACTTCAATCAGCCATCACAACATCAGAGCATCCAGATGCCTTCTAGTGCTAGGAGGGAAAGCACCAAGAGGTGCTTTAGAGAGAACTGCATGTTCACTGTGAAGCTCCTCATCAAGTCTCCTTCCCAGTGCCACCACCCCAGGTCCAGCTGCTCCCACACTCTGCGATGGCTCAGCTGGCTACCCAAGACCCTGTAAAAAATGCAGAAAGGCAGCTACCACCAGAAATCCAGTAATTTTGCATTAAAGATCTGCAAGCTCATATGTCTGCCTTAAGATCAGATTAACACAGTCGAACAGTGTTAAATAGGAATGCTGCTCTCATTCTTATGACTGCCAATGCATTTGTGTCTCTATTTTAATATAAACTCCTACTGGGAGCAGCAATAGAAGAAGAACCTTAGATCCAATCCTGATTTCACTGAAACCAGCACCAAAACTGAATCTTTTTACATGGCAGCAGCTGCCTCTTCTCGTTACTGATCTGCTCACTTTTATCACTGTGGCATTGGGAAGCTCGGTCACAGCTGGGGACTCCGCTGTGCTCCGTGCTGTACAAACAGAACAAAGGCAATACCCTGTCTTTAGAGGGCTGATAGCTAAATCTGAAATGAATGCTGGAGGGACAGAAAAGAGAAGGAATCCCAAGAGAAGAGGCAGCACTATCAGTCAGCATGACTGATATAACTGAACTCTGCCAGCTTTTCTGCAGACACTATTAAAAAGGAGGGCGAGGAAGGACAGGAAAAATAATCAGGTCACACTGCAGACATTTAGAAGAAATCCAGCTTTTGTGCAAGGGGTGACATGAGACTGAGCATAAAGGAGCTGGTTTGAAAGCTATCAGGCAGGGACATGGGCTGAGGAGGCAAGAGCTGAGCTCCACACACTGGCTGGGAGCTGCTGGTGAGGTAGAGACAAGCCAGCAGTGCCAGGGAGCCGGAGAAGCTTGGCAGTGCCACAGGGCACTGTGTGGCACATCAGACCCTCACTGCAGGGTGGGACACAGCCTGAGGAAGCCCCACAGCCATTTCCCACCAAACATGCCTGCTGTATCCCCAGTATGCTGGTGGGTACTTTCCAGTTGCCAATAATGATAGCATTCCTTTGCTCTTCTCATTTTAAACTGTCTTTGTCCCCTTTATTTCCCCATGTTGAGTGTACTGGATGGAAGCCAGTAACAGGCCAGTCCTACCTATACCTCCTTGGCCTCTAGCAGTCCAAAACTGCTGCATGCACCTCTGATTGTCACCCTTACTCTTGAAGGTGAGAGTCTTAGGGCATCCTTCAGAGGCAGGATGACATGGAGTTCAGAGACCAGCAAAGACCATCTAGATGCTTCTCAGTCCAGTAGCTCCAAGCTAGTGTCCAGGTCAGAAAAGAACTACTATCTATAAACAGCAACCCATAACAATCAGGTTTACTTCGGACACAAAAAAATCAAGCAATTACACAAAAACAACACAGGAAAGTTTACAAGCTATTGCAGCAACCAGTCTGGGAACTCAGAGCAACCCAGCATAGCAGGACAGATGTTTTCCTCCAGTCCTCCCACAGGATGACACTCAAAATTGGTAGCACCAGCTGGTGCCCAGAACACATTTGAGAATCTTATGCCACCATCAATTGGTAGACTTGAGCAAAGCACCACAATTTGAGTACAGTGTGCTGCAGCACTCACAGGTTTGCTTGACTGCAATTGCTTTTTCTGGACTGAGAGGACACTGAGACCTGAGGACTCACAGCCAGTTCCTCACAGTACTGTTGGTGAGGTTTTGTAGTCAGAGCCTGGCAAATGCAGAGGACAAAGGTATCCAGGAATCACAGCTCTTGCTTTTGTTCACTACACTTCTGTAATTCCACAATGCTCCAGAGGTGCAGTGAACAAGCTGCATCCTTGCATCTGTGTTTTGAATCACAGTGGTGTTTGCAAAGGATGATAGCACATCAAATCCCTCCTCATCAGCAATCCTCTGCAGACACCACTGAGTATGTCAGAGGCCACATCCCTTGTTCCAGATGTGTAAACTCCTACGAGCTGGAATTGTGATGAGGAACACCTGGACACATGCCAGCATTTAAATAAGCTGGTGACATCTGGTCAGGGCTGCCGAGGCACACAGATAAACAGGCTGGGCCTGCCACAGAGCAGCACAGCATGCAGCACCAGAGAGACAGATACACAAAGCAGCCCAATTAACTCACCAAACTGAGCAGTATGGGGGCCTAGGGCTTTTGAAGGGGAACTGGCAGGCCAGGATGTCAAAAACTGGAATACTGTACACAGGTACCAGAATTCATATGACAATAACCTGTAGTGTCACTTTATGCAACTCTGGTGAGATACAGCTTCTCTTCACATCCCGCCTGACAGTTCATCTCTGGCTCAATTCTGTTTCACTGCAGAGCCCAGGGAACTGTGATATATTTATACATGCTCCAGGGGCCACTCAAGAGAATGCAGAGTGGCATGTGTGTGAGGAGAGCTCCAGGAACCCCCAAGAGCTTGTGAGGATGTTCCCTAAAAGGCTTCCAGCTCCCCAAGGCACAGAGAGCCACAGCATGCTTGTCTCCTGCTATAAGACAGCTTGCAAGCAGGGCTGTAGGAATGCCCATATGGAAGTCCCAAACCATAAAAATGTTTCAACCTTGAGTATGAGCTCCAGAAAAACAAAAAGGAAAACTAATGCCATTTCCCCTGAGAAATTCCTGCCTCTGAAAATCAGAGCTGCCACAGTACCATTCAAGAAGAAAGGATGTTTTGGCTGGAGTCCAAATTATTAGAGCTTTATAGGCCAAAAGCAAACACATTAAAAGTTCCTGTAAGCCAGCTGGCAGGCAATTATTAAGCAGCTTATCACATTCCCCACTATCTATAGTTTCTGAAAATAAAATTTATGAGGAAATTCTAGATGGCTTAATTGCAATTACCTAGTGTAGAGGTGAGAAAGGCCAGGAGTCAAGGAATGAGGGTTTTGCACTTTGGAGAAAAGGGCCCAATGCTCTTGACAGACACCACTATAAGTGTAATGCATTACCAGGATGAGAGGCCAGGGACACACAAGACCTGTGAAGCTTTGAAAAACTTCAGCCTATTTATCCCAGCAAGCAGCCACATTTCCTTCTCTGCCCATGCTGATTCCAAGCCCCCTGTGACCTGGGAACACAGGAACCCCTGGTGTCAGTCCCCAGGATCACAGTGCAGGTTTGGTAACAGCCTGCATGGCAGCAGCACAGCAGGGCTGTGCCTGAACCCAGCAGAGCGTAGGGCAAGGAAAGGGCCTCGGCTCCCTGCTCCTGCCTCCAGCTGGAGGGCAAGTGAAAATGAGATCCTACAGAACGAGCTAGGTCCAAAACAACTGGCAAAAGAGGGCCTCAGCTGTGACGAGGGGCCCAACCCAACACTCAGAGGGACAGTATTTCCAAGATGGACTTGACTTGAGTGCAACCATTTGACATTAGCCAACATTTCCATGCTGTCCCATCTCCTTCCCATCTGTTCATGTCACTTATTAAATCAACACACACTGAGGACTTTTGACCTTTAGGACAAGGCATTTGATTTCCCAGCAGCGTCTAGCACTCAGTGCTTCAGTTTTCAGACTGAACTAAATGCCCAGGCACCTTTAAAGGAGCGATAACGAAGCTCTGTGACATTTTCACGGGCATGTAAATGTGCACACAGCAACAAGGCAGTGACCAGGCTGGCAAGGAGACCCAGACGCTGCTTTGGGCTATGTGGGAAGTAATGCTCCCCCTTCACGCAAACAGACAATAAACTGAAGTGTAGCAGAACAAGGATCCTGTTGTCAAAGCCCATCCCACCCTGGATGGGAACAGGACAGGGTGTTACATGCAAACATATAAAAATACTGCAAATACAACATGGCCTTGAGTTTGGTTCAGATGCATACCTCACAGGACTCGGACTGAGTACGGGGTCAAACACAAGTCTAGGTCTCAAAGATTCTCATGAGAGCTGTGGAAAAGGGAATGTGTGAATAAGATTGTCCCCAGCTCCCAGGCTAGCTTCAGAGAAAAGTAGCCATGTGTTCAGACTTGGCTTTAACTCTGAAATCAACCATTTTTTCTGCCTGACCCTCAGCAAGTCACTTTGATTTTTTGCCATCAAGTCATGTTTACAGTGAACATTTTCCTATTTCCAGTAAAACACAGATGGCAACCGTGTCTCCTTTCATAACCTGTTTACGATGTGAGCTCTTGATGTCCAGTTGTGCAGTGCCACTCTATCAATCCATTTTAGCAAGATGCTTTATGGCTTTTTCCAGCTTCTTCCAGCCCCTTTCCTTTTTCCCTTCCGCTCACCCCACCCCTGCCATATCAAATGGCCGATATGAGTGCCTGGAAAAGCGTTTAGGCACTGCTTGAGTCGGACATTAAATGCATTCATTAAACAGGCAGATGTTTCTCTTTTGAAATTGAGCACTCTGGCACAGTGCGATCGTCATTCTGAGTTATGAAGAACCAAGCAGAGGTTAGAGAGACCACAAAGAGAAGAGAGAGACCCACACAAATCATCTTTTGTCATGTTCAGTAACATTTGGTAAGGAGTTTAGGACAACCAGCTTTTAATTCTAGTCTTTAAGTCA
Source organism: Vidua macroura (assembly GCF_024509145.1). Taxonomy (NCBI): domain Eukaryota; kingdom Metazoa; phylum Chordata; class Aves; order Passeriformes; family Viduidae; genus Vidua; species Vidua macroura. The sequence goes on from NC_071578.1 coordinate 14,140,075, forward strand.
GCATGCTATAATACCACACACACAGCATGCAAGCTTTACTAGCTAACTTGCACTTCTCTCCAGATGAGAGGAAACGGGGGCAAAAGCACAAAAAAAGCAAGCTTTGTGGCCTGTGTGGTGATAGACCAGCAAAGCAAAAGATCGATTTTCTAGCGCTACCTGTGGGTGACAGGCAGTGCTGGAGGAAAACTTGTAGTTCAGGCTTTGCATTGACATAATCGCTTTTGGAGGGCGGGAGATAAAGAGCGGGTGAATACATCCTAAGGACAACTGCCAACATAGAAAAAAAAAAAATCTAGTCATTTAGGCTGATCCAGGCCATGTTAAAAATTCTTTATCCAAAAGGGCATTTTAAGTATCAGCTGTACTAAGCATACAGGCTTTACCAGGTCCAGCATTTTAGGCACTCCCTGCCAAATACGCTGCAATGAGTGCCATCTCTTCATCCCTCCTTCCAGGGCAATGCTGTGCCCCAGCCCAGGCACCACAGCAGTGCCCCCAGATAAGCAAGTGCCATTGGGATGGGTCCCACTCAGCAGTGGGCAGGATGGCGCCACTGTGAATCAGGCTGAGTAAGAGGCATCAGCCCTCAACTGTATTTATTTATCCACAAGAATTACCATTCAAAGGATACTCAATTCGCAGCTACACACCACACATACAAAAAAAAAAAAAAAGATACTGCAGCCTTTTAACAGTCATCCGACACAACACTGTTCTAGCGAGGTGCTCATGCAGTCCTTGCTATTTTATTGCAGCAGTAACAGAACGGTGATGCATAAAGAAGTACGAGCTAAAGGTGAATTACGTGAAGCTGACATCGCTTGTGTGTTTGGAGAGCCAGAATAACGCGGGTAGAGCAGACAAAGCAAAGGAGAAGGAGGGCTGAACGCGAAGCAAGTCTACATAGTGCCATCACCCTACCAAACCCCGCAACTGCCAAGCGCTCGGCGCCGGCTCTGCGGCTGCAGGAGCAGCGAGCCGGGCCGGCCGCAGCCCGGCGGGCCCCCGCAGCAGAGCTGCACGGCGGGCACGGCGCCTTGTCACCCCCCCGGGAACACCCCCTGCCCGGGGCGGGCGGCGGGGGCGGGATCTGTCCCCCGCAGAGGAGCGGGCGGCGCTTCCCCGCAATGCAGCACCGGGATGCTGCGGGGAGCGCTCCCCGCTGCACAGCCCGCGGGCACACGGGCAGCGCGGGGACACGGGATCCCGCCGCGACCCCCGCGGGACTGCGCGGCGGCTCGGCCGAGCTCCGGAGCCGCCGGAACACCGAGTCCGACGGCTCCGTTAAGGTGCCGGGACATCGGCGGGCGGCGCGGCAGCTGGGACGGCGCGGCTCGCACGGGCAGCGCCGCAATGGGCGGGCAGAGGCGCACAGACCGGCGCCTGCCCACCGGCTGGTGCGGGATGCCCGACTCGTAAAACGGCGGCGAGAGGCCAAGGGGAGCGCGCCGCCGGGACGGGGCGAGGGGGTGCCTGGGATCCCGCTCCTACCTGCCGCCGCCGGACGCCGGTGCTCCCGCCGCCATCTCATACCTGCCGCTCCGCCTGCCCATTGGCCCGCCGCACCACCCCCTCGGCCCCGCCCCGCCGCGCCGCGCCACGCCATTGGCTGCGGCCGGCACCGCTCCGCCGCTATTGGCCAGTTCGAACGGGCAACGGCCGATCCGCGCGCAGGAGGGGGCGGGTGTGGTGGAACGGCCGCCCGTGCGGCGCGCGGGCTGCTGGGAGTTGTAGGCCGGCGGCGCAGGCCTTCGGCGCTGCCGCCGCGAGCCTCGGCAGCGGAGCGGGTGCCGCAGCCCCCCCACTGCAGGGAAACTCACACCGTGCCCGACGGACCCGAGCCTGCTGGGGCCGCACCGAGTGCTCCGAGAAGCACGAGTACATCAGAAACTGCAGTTCCCATCTCGGCTTGAGTGTTTTTTATCACCGCGCTCCATCAAGGACAAATAGAGAGCACAGACACCGGAAGAGCAGTTTTATTCCCTTCTTTTCCCCTTTATGGGTGAAAGCACCTGCAGTGCTCACAGCCAGCGGCCCTGTGGCCCTCCACACTTGCTGCACCTGCAGTGCTCAGGTAGCAACTACAGAAAGACAACTTAGAAAAAATTGCAACTCCAGATTGGATTGGTGAAGGACTAGGAATTAATGTAAAATTTTTTTTAATTGACTAGATTTCAGCTGGAGTGGTCCCTTGGCATTTTAAAACGCCGCACTTAATTATCTTGCTGCCAATCATTTCAGCTTAAACACCAAAGCTCCTCTTACACTGCTGTCCCCAGGAGGGTTTTCCCATCCCTGCACCATGCATCTGAGGAATCCCAACTCTGAACAGGGGAACCTCAAAAGGCCCTGCAGTGTGCTTCAAGGATGGGGTGGTCCATCTGGATGTTGGGTGGGCACAGCCCGATGGAGCACATCTGATTTTAAGAATCAGGGTGGGCATTCAGCCAGCACTGGGGGCAGCGTGTTAGTCCTGCCAGCCTCTCCTCAAGCTTGTATCTACAAGGGTTAAGCACCCTTTGTGACAATGTCATGCACAAGTGTAGCTCAAGTGTGTAGCTCAGTGTAGTGTGGTGTAAAAGCCTGCTGGGTGAAGAAACAGCCTTCAAGCCACCTCCCAGCTTGAGCAGCAAAAGCCAAACGTGTCTCCAGGTCCCCAGCTTGTGCCTGTCCAGGGGTAACTGCAAAACAGTTGTGGAAGGCAGCTGCAGGAGGCACGACCCACACCACCCCTCCCCTGCCCAATTCAGAGCCATGTGCTCAGGTTCCTGAGGGCCCCCAAGATGCAGCTCTGCTCCCTGCCAGGGGCAGCTGCTGGTGGGGAGCAGGCTGGACTCGCAGCCAGCCTTCTCAGGCAGGATAACATCTTCTCACCGAGGGTTTCCATTGCATTACATGATTAATTAGCTGATTAACAAGATGTTGTTGCAGTAGAATCTGTTCTCTGGATTCCGGCTCAGGAGAACACCATCCTCTGTGCTAATAAAACTCTTCTGTTCCATGCAGGCATGTACTAATTTAAGCATCAACATGCAAATGAAGAACAATAGAGTAAGCTAGAGCTCCCAAATAAATTAGCTACAGCCTTCTCCAGGCCCTGTCTCCAAGGAGAGAAGGGAAAGCAGGAAGACAGATAGCTCTGGTGGGTCTAGAGCCTCAGGTTACAGTTGTTGGTGTCTCAGAAGGTGACTACTGCTTGTCTCCCCCTGTCCTGCTCTCAGGGCAGGGGAGGGCATCAGGCCCATGCTGCAGGCAGCAGAGAAAGATGGTGTAGCTCACAAGGTGCTGCTGGAGAAACCTGTCCTGTAGGCCAGGCTTTGAGCTGCCTTCTGGCACGATGAGCAGCAGCACCTCAACTTGGTCCTGGGGCTCAAGGGTCCCACTGAGAGCCCTGGGTGGGAAAGCACAAGGGGAACAGCATTCCTGAAAAGGCAGGACCAGTATCAGTACAAGAGCTCCTCCTCCATCCCAGGCTTTTAGAAGAATCTCAGGGAAAAAAAAAAAAACAAAACAAAAAACCTCAAGCATAAGAAAGCCACAAAACTGGATTTGCAGCCTCCAGAAAGAAGCCTGCAGTAAGAGGCTGAACAAGCACAATCCCTTTAGCTTATTACAGAACTGAGAAGCATTGCAATTCCAGCATGTAAGCTGCCACAATAGGAAATTACAAAGGCTGAAGGCTTTTTAATATGAAAGAGGAAGGGAAAGCCAGCTACATTGACCAACACATGTTCTTTGCAGTGCAAGCAATGGGACCTGTATCCACTACCCTCAGCCCTGCTCTCTTCAGCACACTTTGGTCAAACACCATTTTTTGCGCTCAGCGTAGAAGTAGCTGAGCAAAACCTGATGCTCAGACCAATGTGACAGGGCTGAGCAGCTAAAAAGGTTCAGGATTACTCATGCTGCTCAGGTCTAGCTGGCAGGAAGTGGCCAGAGCAAAGGGCTTCTCTCAGCTCTCAAAGGTAAGAGAAATGGCAAGGCACAGAGATTTGCTGTAGCAGTTTTCCAGCCAGTTTGAAGAAATTTGCAGCAAACTGCTCCTGCCTTGCCATCAGGCATGGCTGATATGGGAAAAGTGTCCAGGGGTCAAATGGCAGTCACTTTCCACATGGCACAGATTCCCTGGCCACGGTTTTGGGCAGAAGAGCCTGCCAAGGAATTTGGTAAAGAAAGCTGGTTGTAAGGACTTCAGCCTTGCTGGCTTTGTTCTATGGCCAGCTCCACATCTGAGCCCTACTGCACATGATCCCCACTGTTCTGTGCCACAGTGCTGCTTCTAGCAGCCTCCAGGCAAGCCCAATGTGGGAGAGAGAGCTCTGGCCCCAGGTCCAGGCTGGTGTGAGCCTTGCGGGATGCAGCCCTGCAGTGGCAGAAGGACCCACTGCACGTGGACAGAAGGTACAGACAGTTATGCAAGATCTGAAGGGAAGGAGAGGAGGAATCTGGGCTGAGTAAGAACAGAGGATATTTATCAATATAGAGAATTCTTTACATATTACTTGCTCTCACACACACACACCCATGCCTGTACCAGGCACAGAAGGGTGATTAGTCCGTAATACATCAAAGTGGCTTCCCATGGAGTCTCAAACAAATGAGGTCACCTTCAAGAGGACCCCCAGCTGTGTCCTTGGGTAGGGGCAGGTCGAACACCTGAGTGTCCTCAGGAGTGCTGGGACTTCAGACGGTTCCTGCGGCCGGCCTTGGCCCCGCGCTGGGCTCCCTTCATCAGGCCCTTGAACTGGCCCTGCATTTTCGCCCGCTTCCTGGAGGGAGCAAGGAGCAGGAAGCTGTTTTGGTGCAGGCACTGGGCACACTTAATGCATGGGGATGCTGCTCCAGACTCCGCAAGGAGTGGCACAGCAGATGACAGGGAGCTCCCAAACCCACCAAGAAAACCCTAACAAAATGCAGGATCAAACCCCTTCCCACCCCTGTGCCCTTCCTGGTTAGCCTCACCTTCTGTTGAGTTTAGCTCTGTTCAGGGGGATGTAGGCATAGGGGTCGAGTTTGCCCTTCTTCTTCACATCACCTTTACCTTTCTGTGGGAGACAGCGACACGAGAGAAGATGCAGCACCAGGGAAGACGCATGTGTCCCCTTCCAGTGCAGCCCTGCCACCCAGCTATCCCAAAGACTGTGTTGCAGTGGGATGCCAACTGAGCACACTGCCCTGGGAGCTGATTTCCCACCAACATGATGCTACAGACACCTGCTTTGAGCAATGAGCAGGAACTGTCCACAGCAAGGCGAGGACAGGAACTTTGAAATGGGCTGGCAGTGTTCAGAGATACTGAGTGTTTGGCAACTCCTCTTGGAGCAGAGATCCCCTCCAACCTTGGTGCTACAGGACCAGACTCCCAACAAAAATGGTGCTTCCTGCCCCAGCAAAGTCCAAGCATCCCCACAGACAAACCCTGCAACTCCATGGGTCCCTCACCTTGGATCTATACTCTGCACCGAAGGCTGGCTCCTTGTTCAGTGGCCGATGGATCCCAGAGCCTCCAGCTGGAAAAGAGAACGTGTGTTGGAAGGGGGTCTTGTCGTCGTCGTCGTCCCCCCCCCCCCCCCCCCAGTTCTAGGCTGTGGAAGCTGTTCCTGTTTTTTGTCTCCAGCTCTTGGTGTCAGGAAAGCAGAGGGATGGCCATTTCATACAAAGTAAAATCTCTGTAGAAATGTGTAGAGAACTGTCTGAAATTAATGAAGGCAAATGCACCTCAGGAGAAATAACCCCAAACACCAGTTCAGACTGGGGGCCAACCTGCTGGAAATCAGCTCTGCAGAGAAGGACCTGGGGATCCTGGTAGAAAACAAGTTGTTCATGAGCCAGCAGTGTCCTTGTGGCCAAGAAAGCCAATGGTGTCCTGGGGTGCATTAGGAAGAGCATTGCCGGCAGGTCAAGGAAAGGGATCCTGCCCCTCTAACTCAGCCCAAGTGAGGATGCACCTGGAATGTTGTGTCCGGTTCTGGGCTCATCAGTACAAGAGATACATGGAGCTCATGGAGCTGGTCCAGTGAAGGATTAAGGGACTGGAGCATCTCTCTTATGAGGAAAGGCTCAGAGCTGGGCCTGTTCAGACCAGAAAAGAGGCACCTAAAAGGGGACCTCATCAATGTCTGTAAGTATCTGAAGGGAGGGTGTCAAGAGGATAGTGCCAGGCTCTGCTCGCTGCTGTTGGGCAATAGGACAAGAGGCAATGGCAGAAACTGATGCACAGAAGTTCCACCTGAACATGAGAAGAACTTCTTTGCTGTGTGGGTGACTGTGCACTGGAACAGACTGCCTGGAGAAGCATTCTGGAGCCTCCCACAATGGAGATATTCAGGAACCATCTGCATGCAATCATGTGCCATGTGCTCTGGGATGACACTGTTTGAGCAGGGAGGTTGGACCAGATGATACACTGATCCCTTCCAATCTTACCCAGTCTGTGATGCTGTGATCTTTGCTTCAGTTGTGCTGCAGCAGCACCCCAACCCTTGTACCCTACAAGATGGGTACATGGTTCTGGCCCTCTGGGGAGCCCCAGACTGGGCACAGGCAGAGGACTTACCTCTATACTGAGAACAGGTTCCAGCCTCAGCTTCCTCATCATCTGGCTCCTCTCTGAACCGACGCTTCTGACTTTTCTTCTGCAGAAAAAGACAGCAGGAACCCTGCAGCTGGCTTGTCCTTACAGTTCTGCCCTCCCTTCGACCCCCAACCTCCTTCTTCCTCCCATGGGCACCGAGAGACTTTCCGGACAGCACATCCCTATCCCAGACAACTTCCTGCACCCCTCCAAGCAGCTGGCAATTGCCTGGTGTCCCCACCAGCCTCTTGGGCAGAGCTGCAGCTGCCATGGCACAGGCAGTGGTTTGGCAAGGATGAGTTCCCCCAGGAACTCCTCAGGACCACGAGCCCCATACTCACACTGCGGAGCCCCACATCTTGCAGCACATCTGCCATCTCCTCATCTGCTCCTGTGGTACAGGATAAGAAGGTCAGTGTGTGATGAGGGCATGGGAGAGCCCTGGTACTGTGCTAGCCCCTGGAGGGTGTGGCAGTAGCAGGGTGCCTCTGCTGAACCAGCACCCTCCTGATGATGTAGGTGACTGCTTCCCCTGGCAAGTGGCCCAGAAGAGAGCCACTCGGTGTGACACAAGGCCACCAATTCCTGCCACTTCCACCCACTTCCCCCCAAGATCCCACATGCAGGTGGCATGACGAAAACCATTCAGAGACCCAGAGCAAGTCTAGAGTGGCCCCTGTCAGCCCAGATAGTACCTTTGGCTTCATCATCATCCAGCTCCTTTTCCTCTTCATGGATGATCAGGCGTCCATCCTCAGACATCTGGAAATCATGGCTCACTCCTCTGGACCGCTTGGGGCCTGGCTTGGTGGCTGCTCAGAGAGAAATGGGTCAGGGCCTGGAGAAGGATCCAATTCTTGGGGCAGCAACCCCCAAGGCCCCTGTGCATTGCAGGAGCCCCATCTGTCCCACCCCAGCCCCATCTGAAGCTCCACTCCTTACCCAGCACCCGCTGGGACACATTAGGGTCCAGGAAGTTGAGGGGCTCATCATCTTCCCCTTCCTTCAGCCATGCCTGGCCCTTCTGCCGTGCTTGCTTCCTCCACTCCTTGCTCTGATGCCGTTCCTCCTCTTCCTCCTCCTCATCCTCTGAGTCAGCCAGGATCTCCTCCATACTGGTCAAAAGGTGGAAAGGATGATGGAAAATGGATTAAGGCCAGGGGTGCACCCTGCCCCACAATGAAGAGCAGCCCTGGAGATGTCTCCAGCATCTCTAGAAACACCAGCTGAGCAGATGCAGTGCCCAGCCCCCTGTGGGGGCTGCTCCTTCACCCTGAGCCTGTCTTCACCTGTCTCCTCTGGGTTGTGGTGGTGGTGCCTCCTCCTCATCCGTATCCACAGCTGCCTTCTTCAGGGCACGCTGCTTGCGGCTCCGGGATTCTGCCTTGCGGATGTTCACCAGCACCTTATGGTACTCAGCTGGCAGCAGCCCCTTCACCAGCTCAAAGCTCAGGAAACACACAGAGAGCAGTCAGCACCCACCTTCTCCTGCACTGCACTGCTTCACAGAGAGCTCCCTCACCACCCCAGCAGACCCTGGCTTACCCAAACTTGCGGATGAACTTGATGAAGAGGTTTCGCAGCTTCATACGGAAGTGGCGTCTCATGTCATCTGAAAGGTTCCCCACAGCCTCCAGCTGTCAGGACAGAGACCCTCAAGACCAAAGCACACCTGCCATGGGGACCCAGCCTCCCAGCCTTTATCTGCATGGCCACCTTGTTCACCCTAGTGCCATCTCTCCACGCCTGCCCCAGGTAAGGCCATGGGGAGGTATCCACGCTTGGCAGTGCTACTTCATGGGGCTTTTCTGGCACATCTTTGCCAGGATTCAGGAAAGGAGCCTCCTCACTGCCGTCTCAGCCACTGAGATCAAGGTTGTTTCCTTGGTTTCCAGGCAGAGTGCAGCTGGAGATGCTCCTGTCTGCCCAAGGCAGTCACAGCTCTGCCCCACCACCCTCCTCAAGACACCCCATGCATGATCTCACCATCGTCTGGACATGCTTGGCCAGGAGCTTGGTGTCCACCAGCAGCAGTGTGACCTTCAGGAATCCCAGGGCTGCCTTGACCACATCCCGCGTGCGGGAGGCCAGCAACAGGCAGATGTTCTGCAGGAGCTGCTCCACCACACTGAACTCCAGGTGCTCTGCAACCATGGTGGGACTCAGCCACAGATGGCTTCCTCCTAGCACCCACCTTCACCGAAGGGCTCTGCCTCGTCCCCCCAGCCCTCCTGCTCACCTTTGAACTCAAAGAACAGGCGGGTCAGTGCCAGCACAGTGCAGCTGATCATGGTGACTGAGCCAGTGAGCCCCACGTAGATCAGGAGCAGGAACCGCTGCATGGCCTCTGCAAGAGGGGGATGACTCAGGGCCTGACTCACTCTGTGTCCAGCAGCATCCCTGGACCATTTCAGCAGAATGCTCGGCATGGGGCTGACCTCCCTGGGGCCAGAGTGGCCGTGGGGCTGAGCAAATAGAACAGAAGCTCACCTTCAGGGGTGGGTCCAAAGCGGATAAAAGCATGGCCCATCTCCACGAGCAGCATGAAGGCATTCTTGCGGGCCCCCACTGACACCTCCTTGGTGCATAGGATGACCTGGAGGAAGACAGGCATGTCATCACTGCTGCCACTACCACAGCCAGAACCAGCCAGTTCCTCCTGGGGACCATGCTCACCTCTGGGACCAGGGCAGTGACAAAAGGCTCGTGCTCTGCAGATAGCTGCTTCACAATGTGGAACAGGCATTTCAGCCGCGGCTGGGGAAAGAAACAGACCAGCATTGGTACAACCAAGGACGCACACCTGGTTAGCCCTGCTGCCCACTCCATCCCTTCCCTTCCAGCAATAGCTGATCACCACCACCACAGCCCTTGCTCTCACCCTCTTGGCCGGGGACGCTGCGCTCTTGAGTGAGTCCAGCAGCACTGCTTGCAGGTCCTGGAGGTGGGAGTGGACGAAGGCCTGGCAGGGAGCGTGTGGAGCAGCACACACCTCCTCCAGCACGCGATACGCCTTCTTCTGCATGCTGCGCTCTTTGCTCTGCAGGGACAGCCAACATGCTCCCACTGTCAAGGCAGACCCTCACCATGGTGTCTGAAGGGACACCAGCACCCCACACCACCCAGCAGAGACCTATCCCCTATGGCAGCTGCTCAGTCCCTAGAGTGTGGATCCAAGCTGGCAGCAAGCAGAAGGTGCCCCACTGCAGCCCCAGTACCTCTCAGGGATGGCACCAACTCACCTGGAGGGAAGGCTGGATGGTACGGTACAAGGAATCCAGGGACTGCTCATCAGCATAGGGTGCCATTGCCACTACCAGATCCAGGATGGAGAGTCTGCAGCAGAGAAGGACACACAGCTGCAGCTGTTAACTGTGGCATCACCAAGCTGGGATGCCAGCTGCGAGCCACATCAAGTGCACAATGGTGGCAAAGTCCACACAGGACAGTGCCCTAGGGCTGCTCACTAGGAGCATGCCAGGAGTTTTACCCATTAGCATCACCTCCCAGGTGTTACCTGGCAAACTCGGAGCTCTCAGGACTGGTCAGCTTTGCACTGGCTTTCTCCAGGAATCCACACACCATCTGCAGGGCAGGCACAGAGAGCAGGATCAGAACTGATTGAACCAAGTGCTTTTATAAGAGTCTGCAATCCACCTGGCAAACAACTTGCTAAAGGACTTTCTGGAGACCAAAAGTACCAGTGAGACCAAAGAGACCTGGACAAATTCACAAAGAGCTTGTGCTTGATGGGCAAGATGTGACTGCAAGACTGGGAAATCCCAGACCATGGGCTGGAGAGGTCTGCCTGCCCATAAGGGCAGGAAGGGCTGCTCTCTGGTCAAAGCCTTCCTTCCTGTCCTCTTCAATCAGGCCTGCACCAAAGCCCCATCAGACTGAGTCTGGCTGGCAGATGCTGGCCTGAGCCAGGACAGCTTGCCCCAGTGTCCCACAGGCCCCTCACCTGAGGATCCGTGATGGTCAGGTAAGCACGGACAGTGTCCAGCACAGAGCGGCGCTGAGCACTTGTGCCCCCATCCTCCTCAGGTTGGCTGTACACGTTGAACAGGATGGGCAGGAAATTTTTGGCAAAGCGACCCACTTCTGCCCGCTCTGCATCTAGGGGAAGGACAACAGGGGGCTACAGATCAGCATTTGCCCTCCCATGGCTGGCAGGAACCCACCACAAGGACCTCTTTCCCCCTCACCTGTCTCGCAGCCTTTGTGGATGAGAGTGCGCAAGGCCTGGCACACAGTGGGGCGGAGATCTGGGCGCTCACTGATGGCCATGCCCAGGGTGCGGGCCAGCCCCTTGAAGGCCCCCAGCAGATCTGTGGGATGGGTGCAGAAGCCAGGAAGCAGAGTCCAGACCTGGAAGGCAAAGGAAAAAATGGGAGGCCACAGTCTTTGCCCAAGTCACTGCTCCCCAGCCTGGTACCAGGGGTACACTCTGGCAAGGCTCCCAGGCACTGGTTGTTACCTGCCACTGCAATGTGTCATAGATCTTGGCCTCCACACTCTTCCCAGCCTGGGTAAACTCCTGGGCTACAGAAGAGAAAGAGATGAGCAGGGCAGAAAACATTGCAAAGCCTTGCTCCACCCCAAGGCAGAGAAGGGAGGTCCCACAGAACACCCTGGACTGCTGAGACCCCTAACATGCTGCTCTCCTCACCTCTGGTTTTCAGGGCAGCTGCCAAAGGCAAGAAGTAACTGGTGAAGAAGCCAAGCCGTGCTCCCTGCACGTTGTCCCGCAGCACTGGCAGGAGCCAGCTGCGGGGGAAATCCAGAGTCTCCCTGGGGAGGAAAGGTATAGGTCAGGAGGGTGTGGGGCACTGCCAGCATCAGCCCCTTGGCACAGGGCACTTTCACCTAGCCCCAAAGCTGGGCACAGGTAGGCTTAGCAGCCACACCTGCATCACTGCATGGGGACTGAACGGAAATGTAACAGCTGCAAAGCTGTTACCTCATGAATGTACTCACTCCTTGCCATTGATCTCCAGGGGCACAGCTTCCAGTAATACCTCGGGACCCATGGTGCTCACAGCAGCCCCCACTGCCTGGTCCACTTCAGCAGTGTAGGGAAAGTGTGGGGAGAGACGCAGATCACACAAGGACTGGAGACACTGCAGGAACAGGGCAGGACAGTCACAGAAGAGCCATGTGCACAGGTCTGGCACGTGCCTGCCCAGGGATGCCATGTGCACAGGTCTGGCACGTATCACTCTGCCTGCCCAGGGATGCCGGCTGCCCTGCACATCCCTGTGCTGAAGTCCCAGAGCTGTGCATGCTCTGGCCACACACGGACAACAGAACAGGGCAAACAGCATGGCCCTGCTCCAGCTGAAGGGGCAACACAGCCACCCCACCAGCCTCTATGAATGAATCTGTGCCCTTTCAGCCCGGCTCACCTTCCTCATGATGGGATGGCACTGCTTCCCACATGTCTCAAAGAAGATCTCCAGCACTCGCAGAACTTCATCCCATGCTGCATGGAAACGGTATGTCAGCCCTTCCTCCACTGATCTGGAGAGAAGAAAGAAGGTGGTCACACTGGGAGTATTCAGGGCTGCTAGACCCCATTGAGGACTGGGCAGAGGCTGGTCAGAGCTCAGCCAGACCCATGGGCAGCCCCTCTCACATCGCTGCTCCTCACCGAAACATCTTGCACAGGTAGGCAGCAGGGGCTGGGGCAGATGCGGACACAGTGCCCATGTCCTCCATGTGGGGAGCAATGCACTCACTCAGCAGAGTCTGCAAGGGCAAACAGGGAAAATGGGACAGCTGTTGGACCACAGAACCCCCAGCCTCACAGGTACAGAGGGGCATACCACCCACTGGCAAGCCCCAAGCCCCATGGCAGAGCCCCCCACAAGGCCCAGGGTATCCAAGTGGGGAGAGGTGTCTGAGTGTGGTACCTCCAGGGTCTGTGCTGCTGCTGACACCACCTGGGAGTGTGGGGAGAGGAAGCAGTTCATGGCAGCAGAGAAGAGCCGGGGCAGGTGAGCCCAGCATAGGTCCTTTTGCAGCCTGAAGAGGAAAAAAAGACCAGATTAGAGATCAAGCAGCCACCTCTCCCCTCGCCCAGCCATGGCCCCTGTCTGCACCTGCCCAGGTTGATGTGTGCCCGCTCCATGGTGGACAGCCAGGTCAGCAGCGGCTGCAGGTCACTTGTGTTGGGCACGTAGTCGTAGAGAGCCTGCAGAAGCAGAAGGTTGGGTAGGTGGGTGGGTGCTGGGAAACTGCCAGCTCTGTCCCTCCCCACACTGGTACCCCACACTCACAGTGATGATCTGGGCATTGAGCTCAGCTGGCAGGCAGGCCACGCTGGCCTGGGCGCTGAAGAGGCTGTGGAAAGCTTGCATGGCACACGCTGTCACCAGCTGCAAAGGACACGGTGTCAGGAGAGGGGGCTCTGCTTTGAACCCACTGTCCTCCTACTCCAAAGCAGGCTCTGCCCTGGAAAACCCATCACTATTGCAACTATGCTGCGTCTGCATAGCCTCCCTCTTCCACAGCAGTCAGGCAAGAAAGCTGTCCTGAGCTCTTTTCCATTTGCATCCTGCATTTCTAGGCTCCCAAGTGACAGCTGAGAGAATTTGATCCCTTTGAGAGTGTACCCCATGGGGAAAGGGTCTGCTCTTGTCATCCCTGGAGCAGGAACACTTACCACATGGCTGAGGGTCATGACTCGGAGCAAGGTCTCACAGCAGGTCTTCACCACAGCTGCAGGGAAGCAGGGCAGCACGTCCCGCAACAGGGCAAGGACATGCAGCGTGGTGGTGGCCTCCTTGGCACCTACAGGAGCAGAGCAACCTCTGAGCCTGTGGGACACCACAGCAAAGCCCCCATGACAGCAGTGGGCTGACCCACAGAACACTCCCCTAACTTCTGGGAACAGGAAAGCACCAGAATGGCTGAGGAGGCTTCAAAACACCGTAAGTGTCCCACAGATATCTCATACCCTCCCCCGCAATCCAGCGTGCTGCAATCTCCCCTCTTCCCTCCAAGTCCTTATTCTCCCACAGTGGCAGAGTTCCCCACATGCAGCTACAGACCCCATGCTCCAGTGCCCCACACCTCCAGCTTTTTCAATCTCCTGCACACAGAACTTGGCAGTGGAGGGTGCTGCAGGGTGATGCTCAGGGGCTGCATCGCCAAACATGAACTCGCTGCCCCTCAGGACAGAGCACACGCCATACTGCGCTGCTTTCCGCACCTGCGGGAAAAGAACCCAGCTGAGTAGAAGCTACAGACCCAGGGGTACAGCTATTCCCAGACACAAACCCCAAAAGCAGCATCATCTCCTGCCAGAAGCACTGGGCTCTCACCTTGGGTTTGGTATGAACGCAAAAGCTCAACAAGCCATGATAGACCTGCAGGGTGACAGGGTAGCTCCAGGCTGCCAAGTCTTGCTTCCGTAGCAGTGTGGCCAGGCAAGAGAGGACCTATGACAGGGGAACAGCAGGGGCATTAGCATCACCTGTCCACAGAGACATCTCCCTTTCACAGCAAGGGCCTCAGGCCGAGCACCCAGCACCACCCTACAGCAGCAGCCTTGACCCCAGCACTCAGCAGACCCCCAGGCAGAGGTGACATGGCTGGCTGCCTCTTGGCTACTCACCCATCGCAGGGCAGAGGTGGAGCTGCTGCAGGCCTGTGACGACACGATACTCATGAAGGCTTTTGAGGCATCCGAGAACTTTTTAATAAGAACAGGGCTTGGGACCCTGCCAGGAGAAGGGGACGTATCAGTAGGGTGAGGAGCAGACAGCTGGTAGCAGTCACAAAGGGGACTGCACCACCAGCTCATCCCAGCTGGATTTCTTCCCCAGCCTGGAGAGGGAGAGCAGCACCAATCCCTTTTCCATTATCTGGGGTCTGGTAGCTCTCTCTGCTTCTCTGCCAAGCACTCACCGCTTTAGGACAAGGTTAAGCAGGTAGGCGACAGCAGACAGTGACTCGGGGGACTCCACTGCCTCCAGCGTGGTCATCTGGGAACAGAAGGTGGCTAAGCGATGGGGTGCAGGGAGTCACACCAGCCAGCCCTTTCCCAACCCCTGGGGAGGGGGAAAAGAAACCAGGAGCAGCCCAACAGCATCTCTGCTGAACAAAGCCACTCAAGCTACAAGCACAGCACCTTTCTCTATCCCTCCTCAGAGCCCACCCACGCTGGCAGCAGCAGCTCCCCTCGCGCCTCTTCCACACAACCAGCACTCACTAGTGCAGCAAAGTATTCCGTCTCGCTCTCCTTGCCCCCTCGGGAGCGGATCACCTCTGTCACAGCCGCCAGCACGGCACAGATCTGTGAGCAGCCAGCAAAACAGGTCAGCATCTTTTAGCCTCACAGCGGGGAACCATTCCCACCAGACCCCACCCTTCCCCAGCCCTGCTCCTGTCCGTACCTCTTTGTGAGCAGCAGAGTTGGATTCCCAGAAACGCTGCACCTTGCTGAAGGTGATGTTAGTGCAGTCGCTCAGCCCACTCAGAAAGGTGCCAGAGGACTTCTCTGTGGCAGCCTCTTCAGCACTGTCCTCCTCCATACGGAGCTGAGCGCTGTCACTCGCCCGCTCCAGACGCAGGGACCCCGACTGCAGCTCATTGTGCAGCTTCACTGCATCCACCGTCAAGTTACTTTTCTCTGGGGGGGGTGAGAGTTGTGTCAGAACTGAGAAGTCACATTGCTCCACCATTCACCCTGAAATCCCCCATACTCCCCTCCCAGCCAGACTGTCTTGGCTGGAGTTCATATCCAGCATGTGGAATACGGGTGCTGCTTCGCCCCAGTGGACAAAAGCATGTGAATAACTGGAAAGAGCGCCTCATTCCTGTACACAGAAACCAGAGCACAGTCCAGTCATCTCTGATGGAAGAGAGTATCATGTCCACAGAAACGTGTGCCGGTGTGCCAAGGCTTTAACACTGAGGTGTTTCTTGTACTCAGCCCTATTTATCTCCTTCCACCTGAAGCCCTAGCAATCAGACAGCCAGGACAGATGCTGCGTGTCCCTCTGAGTCCCAGACATCAGCCTGCAGCTAGCATCTGCATGAAAAACATTTCCTTGGCCAGGAGCAGCCGGTGCTCTCACAGTGCCTGGCACACTTTGGTTTACCTTCCCCATCATGTGGCCGGCTGAATGTTAGTTTATCACGTTCCTCATCATACCAAACAGCACAGCACCACTCAGAGGTACGGCCATGGGCTTTGGGAAGGCTCGCAGGGCGACAGGAACTGCAGCGTGCGGCGCCCCATTCCGCTTCTGAGGCCCGGTGTCACTAAGAGGCTAACTCCTTACGCTGTGGCCTCGGCTGTCCTCCCCGGTTTGCTGCCTCCGCCCGCCCTGGAACCGTCAGCAGCTCCGCTCTCACTGCTGCCCCAGCCCCAGCTCTCGGAGCCTTGCCCCACAGCCCTCCGCGCCCCTGCACCCCTCCGGGAAGCGCAGGGCACAGCTCAGGAGCTGCTCGCCCTGGCGCCCTACCGCCCCGCCCGCTCCTGCCCTTACCCGCCGGCCGGCTGCAGAAGCGGCTGCGAGCAGCCAGACGATGCTGGCGGGTCTCGGGGTTGGAGTCGCTGCTGTGGCCCTTCCGCCAGCGCTTCAGCTTGGCCGCGGCTCCCGAGCGGAGCCTCCCGCTCCGCGCCATGCTGGTCCCGGCTCCACGTGCGGCCGCGCCCAGCCCCCCCTTTCCGCTTCCGGCGCCTGCCGCCATCTTGAGTGAGGGCAGCCGTCCGGGAAGGCCGCGTCCCGGCCGAGCGGGCGAGAAGCGGTGTCGGGGAAGCTCAGCGGGGTCGTGCCCAACGGGGGCAGAAATGGGAGACCCGAAGGGGCCAGGGGCAGCCACCGGCAGGAGTGCACCAGACATCCCCGTGCCCAAGCCGCGGCCCTGTGAAACTCTTCAGACCAAGCCCGTAGCCCGGGGCGAGGAGTAACGTGTTACGTATCACTGCGTATCGTGACGTCACTGTGACGCCACGCCCTGAAGGTCGCACCGCCCTTCGCGGCCGCGCCATGTGGTACGTGCGCCTCCGCCTGGCGCGCGTTCAGCGCATGCGCTTCCCCCCACCGGCGGCGCGCGGGGCGGGGCGGGGCCGAGCGGGGGCGGTAATCGCGCGCGGCAGCGGCGTGAGGAGCAGCGCGCACCGGTCCCTCAGCACGCTATGGCCGCCGCGTACCGGCTCGTCCTCGTCCGCCACGGCGAGAGCGCCTGGAACCTCGAGAACCGCTTCAGCGGATGGTACGACGCCGACCTCAGCCCCGCCGGGCAGCAGGAGGCGCGGCGCGGCGGCGAGGCCCTCCGAGGTACCGGTGGACGAAGGAAGGGGTGCCGGCCAAGAGGGGGGTCGCGGGGGACGGGGGGAAAGGGATGCGGCCTAGTGCGGCCACGTCGAGCCCAACGGGTGCTGGTTTGGGGCTCTCCGATGCCGGGCGAGGGCCTCCAGTGCCAGGTCGGGGGTTCAGTGCTGCTGGGAGAGTCGTAGGTACCGCAGTATGTCGGTTCTTCGGTACCGGTCGCGTCCTGGCCGCCGCCGCTTTCTGTAAAGATGAGGAGGCGACCGGTACCGGTGCTGTGAGGCCGCCGCCCTTGCCCTTTCACCGGTTGCATAAGGCCGGGCACTCACCTTCCTGGTCTTCCCCCGCCTCCCCCTTCCCTCGTATTTTCTAGATGCCGGCTATGAGTTCGACATCTGCTTCACCTCGGTACAAAAACGGGCGATCCGTACTCTCTGGACCGTCCTGGATGCAATTGATCAGATGTGGTTACCCGTTATCCGGACCTGGCGCCTAAATGAGAGGCACTATGGGGCTCTCACGGGTTTGAACAAGGCTGAGACAGCAGCAAAGCACGGTGAGGCGCAGGTCAAGATCTGGAGGCGCTCCTATGACATCCCTCCGCCTCCCATGCAGTCTGACCACCCCTTCTACAGCACTATTGCAAAGGTAAGACCCATTGCTCTTTGCCTGCCTTGTTAAGAGTCTCTTAAAAGTCACTTGCAGTGCAGCCTGGCTTCCTGTATAAGGTCTCCTGTGTCTCTGTTGTGTTATCTGGGGCTGTAGTGCATGGTGCTGGTAGACTTTAGGCTGAATTTATCTTGCTTCTTCTGTGTGGAGTTGAACCCCTGGGCATCGCACAGAGAGAGCCAAAGCAGAGGGCACAATATCTCTGTTAGTCATTAGTGCCGTGACCCATTCGTGGATGTTTGATCTGGTTTCTTTGCCCGGATAGGCAATGTATGACATTTCCCAGGTGGGCTCATGGCCCTGACTACGGCTCATTGCAGCCCTAGACTACAAAGACCTAGACCTTGCTTCCAAGCCTGGCTTTGCTTATGTGTAGCGGGTCCTCAGGTAGAGAATCTGGGGGAGAGACAAAATCTTGCTACCATGTTCCCACACTGGATGGGGGCACTGGGCTGCTGTGTGAGCATGGTCGTTCTCCCAGGATCGCCGCTATGCTGACCTGACAGAGGACCAGCTGCCAACATGCGAGAGCTTGAAGGACACCATTGCCCGGGCTCTGCCTTTCTGGAACGAGGAAATCGTCCCACAGATCAAGGAGGGCAAACGAGTCCTTATTGCTGCTCACGGCAATAGCCTGCGTGGGATTGTCAAGCACCTGGAAGGTAGGTCACCCCTGCATCCCAGGGACCCCTCCTTCCCCAGCTGGCACTGTGGGAAGGTCCAAGAGTGACGGCACTGCTGCGTTTGCAGGCATGTCGGAAGAGGCCATCATGGAGCTGAACCTGCCCACTGGCATCCCCATTGTCTACGAGCTGGACAAGAACCTGAAACCTGTCAAGCCCATGCAGTTCCTGGGGGATGAGGAGACTGTGCGCAAGGCCATGGAGGCCGTTGCTGCTCAAGGCAAGGCCAAAAAGTGAGAGCAGGCAGCAGACCAGCATGTAGTAGAGCCCCCTTCCATCCCCCACCCCTCTGTTCACACCCCCACAGTTGCAGGAACTCAGAGCTGTGGAGCTGGAGGCACTCCCCTCGGTTAGGCCCGTTCCCTGAGACAAGGCTCCCCTCTGCAGATAGCCTGGGGGCTCCAGGACGAGGGCTGGACACTGAGGTCTGGTGTGAAAGGGAGCCCTGTCTCTGCCAGGCAGCGACCCCACACCTGTCCATGCTGTGATCCCAACCCTCAGACCCTGTCTGCAGAGGGACAGGCCAAGCAATCCCTTGCCATGCCAGGCTCTTCCTTTGCTTTGCATCCCTGGCAGCTCTCATTACCTGTTTACTGTAGTTTTGTCACTTGATTTAGTCCTCCTGGGAGCAGTGTGGCAAGTGCAGTGCTGGCAGTGACCAATGTGGGCACCCCCTCCCCTCATGGGTGTGTGGCACAGTGACTGGGATGCTACTGGAAGGGTTGTGTTTTGGTGCACGTGGTACAGTACCCCAGGGTAGTACTCATGATTCTGAACCCAGCTCTGCCAGCCCCTGCTTTAACTATACTGCCTTCAGACAAGGGTGAGGGAGGGAGCCTGTTGCCTGGAGGTCTGTGCCTGCGACATGCTTCTCCCAGCTGATGCCCACCCTCGTCCTGCTGGTGAAGCAGGTGCTGTTGTGTCCCATCCTTCACATGCGTGTACGTGGCCTGTCACTGTGGCCTCCCCACTGCCGGTGTCGTGAGCCTGGGCTTGCACAGGGTCAGTGTAACTGTCCAACCATAGCAGCCGTCTTGTTCCAGTTCAATAAAGGAGTAATGCGCAATAAGGAGGTGTCTGTGTGTCTCTGGGCCACGTGGGCTCCCTGCTGCCAGCACGTGCACAAGGCAGCAGTCACTGCTGGGCACAGATATGAGGGTGCAGAAGCTGTGCCAGGCTCAAGGAGCAAAGCTCAGCCCTGCAATCTCTGCCCAAGAGGGTGACACCCTGCCATGCTCTGGTTTCTGGGCTCTGTGTGTGCCACACCCTTGTCCCAAAGGGCAGGGCATGCACGTGTGGCCTGAGGAGATGAGATATGTCCTCAGGCTATTCTCAGCCACAGCCCACACTGGTTAGTGGTGTGCTGAGACAGGCTGTGCTCCAGGCTTCGCTCCTATGTGGGGAAACCAACCTGGTGAGGCGAGTGCCCAGCACAGCTGCAGCCCAGGGCTCTGTGCTGTTGGCGTCACTGCAGCAAAGTCACTCCATCACTCCCCTTCCCAGCAGTGAAAATGTGCTTCCTTCTGCCTGTGGTGCTGTGGAAGCTGTTCCCTCACCTGCTGTGCTGCAGGAGCCAGACTAGAGTGCCATAGATAGGCCTGGCTCCCCCATTCACTGTAAAGAACAAAGCAGGAAGCTCTCAAAAAAAAATTTAATATCCACAAGTAGCAAACCTGTCCTGCCAGTGGAGACTTGGCCAAACCTGTGAAGGAGGTGGGAGCCCAGGGGCTGCTCTGGCTCCACGGGCCCCAGTGCTGCAGCCCCCTGCCCCCCTCAGGTGTTACGTCTGCAGGAACTGGGGCTGCACCCGGGCCACCTTACGGAACTCCTTGGTGTGTGTCCGTGGGCATTGCATCTCGCACCAGCTGATGGGCACCATCTGCACCCCTGGGGACACAATATGCCAGGGTTGCTCCTTCCCAAACTTGCATTCCTCCATGTGGAGAGGGAGGCAGCTGCATCAGCTGCCCCTATGGCAGGGATGAGGCAGAACTGTTTCAGCCCAGACCCCGTCCTGCCCCTACCTGCCTCGCTGCGTGCCACCACCACGCCCAGCTCATTCTCTGCGGTGCTCAGCAGGTAGTTGGACTGCGCATCCCCCAGGGAGATCTGGTTAGACAGGGGTTAAGGGACAGACTTCCTCAAGGGAGCTTGAGCCAACCCAGTGTCCCTGAGGAGGAAGGATACAACTTTGGCCAGGACGATGTCACTGGGGCGGAAGCTCTTGTACACTTCTACCTGCACAGGAGAGAGCAGGCAATGCCACACAGCGCCAGGGTGCTGTCAGTGGGGGGACAGGGCCCCCACAAGCAGGAACCGGGGGGCAATGGGTGTAGAACAGCGACTGGCAGTGGCTCACTGACCTTATCCTTCTCCGTGGCTCGGATATCTTCTCTCCTGAAAAAGGAGATGCAGGGATCTGAGTGCCAGTGAGCAAAAGACAACTCAACAGCCTGTGGCAGAAGCTGCCCTGGCCTCCCTGGGTGCTCACCAGGACGTGCTGGACACTGGCCCAGTGCTCAGGGCAGAGCTCCAGCTCAGGGCAGCCAGCTGCACTGCCCACAACAGCCTTCCTCCCCCTGAAGGGCGGGGGATCCTAACCTTTTCCCTACCGTATGGTGCCTCGGAAGGTGGATTTCAGCGGCGTGGAGCCAACATACAGGATGTGGACCTTGGCAAAGCGAGAGTTAATACTGCAGACCTGCATGTAGGAAAAGGGGAATCAGTGTCCAGGCAGGGAAAGGGCAGGGAGCAGGCAGGGCTGCATGGGGAGCTCATGTCTCACTTGGCCTCCTCCTCCCTGTGACCAAGCAATGGTGGGACACCAGGCAGCAAGCCAGGTAAGGAAGATTATACTTGTGCAATTCAAGGCACCAGAATAAGGCTGAGACCTGCAGTGATCTCAGTCCCTCTCCCTCCACCAGGAACATAAGGAAATTAATCCTTGATCTGTGTCATCCTTTCTACAAGCTGCTTGAGACACTGACCTGCACGCTCCCTGCCCCAGGAATGAGTTATGGAAGGAGAGCAAAGAAAATCCTCCCCTCAAGCCCACCTCAGTCTCAGGGCAGGTGCCCCTTATGCCAATATCCACTTTCTTTGTGAGTGAGGGACTCAAGGAAGCCCCTGGGCTGCTCCTGCCCTGGTGGGAGTTGTACAGAGGGCACTAAGAAGCCCAGGGACTCCTCACCCCACCCTATCCGTGTGCAGGAACAAAGCTCAGTATGAGATAGAGTCGAGGCCCATGCAGTTTGTCAACGCAGTGCTCCAGCGCCCCACCTTGCATGTCACCACAGCCCCCACGTTGGGCAGGAGCTGGGACTCGCTGTCTCTCACCACCGACACCACAGGCAGCTGCAGGGCAAGACACGAGGGTCAGCACGGGGCACAGCTCGTGCACAGAATCACCAGCCGAACCCCATCGGAGTCCAATTCCCCGTCGCAGCCCAGTCTCCAAGGGGGCTGTGCAGCCTGGGCGTACAGCACTCAGCCCCGGGGAGGGGCAGCCGTGCCGCGGCCGCCCTCACCTCGTTGTCCTCGTTCTTCCTCTCCAGACAGCCAGCCAGCGAGGAGAAGATGAAGCCATGACGAGTGTAGGTCCCGCTACCAGCCGTGGCCTCCTCCGTGCTGCACAGCCGCTCACCTGCGACACAGGGGCTCAGGGGCTGCCGGGGCTTCCGAGGACCCGGGCCCCGGACCGCTCCGGGCACAGCGCTCGCTCCCAGCCGGCCTAGTGCGGGGCATCCCCGGGACAAGCCCCTCCGCACTGCCTCGTCCCCTGCTCCTCTCCAAGGACACCGCGTTCCCTTTCCGGGCAGTAGCAGCCTCAGTCCCAGGAGCCCCGGACAGCCCCGGGCCGCACTCACCAGGGACGCAGTAGCGTGCAGGAGGCGCCATGCCCGCTGCCGACAACGCTTCACCAGAAAGCCCTCATCCTATTGGTTTCAGACGTCAATGCTGCGCTGTAAGCGTCGCGGCTATTGGTTCTCGTCTACCCCTTGTGAGGCATGCTGGGAGCTGTAGTCCCATGATGGCAGACGGTGCTCCCGGCATGCCGTGCGCGGGCGCTGCCCGTGGGCCGGCGGGGCCCGGGCATGGAGGCGGCGGGCGGCGGGCCCAGGTCGGCGGCGCCGGGCGGGGGTGTCAGGGCCTTGAGCGAGGCTGTGGGCTTGTGGGAGCTGTGGCTGCCGTGGGGCTGGGAGGGCTGGGCGGCGATACAGAGGTGCTCTGGGGCGGGAAGCGCGGCGGCCGGGAGGCGATGGGGGATGCTGCGTGTGTGCTGTGAGGCAGGAGGTGCTTGTGCGGACCCGGGAGGCGTGGGGTCTGTCGCCATGGGGTGCACTTGGGATGGGAGGCGGCGGGGGGAATGCTGCTGGTCTGGAGGGGCCGGGATGCTGAGGGGCTGTTGGCGTGGGCAGCCTTTGAGGATGGGGCTAAATACCGGAAAGTGTCTTGGCGCTGTGGGGCTGGGTGCTACTGAACCGGGGGAGCCGGGCGCTGTGCAGCCACCGGAGGGTGCCACAGGGCTGCGCCTGGGTGCCTGGACCTGGCAGGGGAAGGCCTCGTCTTTCTTTGCCCGGGGTGGGGCCAAATCCAAGGATTCCCCCACCCCTCGGCACTGATGTTGCCAGTGCTCTTGTCTGTGCTGGTGGTTGCTGTCCCAGTCCCCCTGGGATGTGGGTACGGCCGTGGGCAGGGCGAGGGCTGGATCCCAGTGCCCGGCTGGACAGGGGAAAGTTGCATGGCTCTGCTGGAGCCTCATCTCTGTGGTTATGCTTCTATCTTCAGGCAGGTGCCTGGGGACAGTGGGTATTGCTCTGGAGCAGGCTGGCTGCCTCCCTGTGGGTTCCCTGCCCAACAGCTGCCACTACTGTAGGTGAGGAAGCTTCTCTGCGGGGCAGGAAAGTGCTGTGTCTTTGGAGGAAAGGGCTGACCTCAACACCTGCTTCTGGCTGCAGTGTTTTATCTTTTACCACACTGACAACACAGGGATGTGTGCCACCCAAAGGCTACACGGCAAGAAGTTGTTGCTCCACTTTGCACCTGCTGAGCTTCAAGGAAAAGCTCTTGGCAAACCAAAGGGGAAATGTGGAGAAGAGGGTGATGCAGATGTATATCCCACCTCTGCCATACCAGGGCAGGAGCCATGCCTGTGACCTGGAATGGGCTGCTGGGTGTGGGATCCTCATATCCAGTAGATCCCAACCTTGGGGTCAACCGCACACTCCTCAGGCAGGGTGGAGGAGAGCCCTGCCTTCTTTGGGCAGCCTATCCGGATGGTGCAGTTTCTGCCCTCACCCTCCCTGCTGCTCCCCAGGGGCTGTGTTGGTGGGCACCGCAGCGCAGAGGGACAATCCCTGCTGGAGGGACTCTGAGCTCTGGCACTGGTGCCTGGCACCAGACCAAGGCAAGTGCTTGGCCCAGGCTCAGAACGTGCCTTGGCAGGACCCCGGGGCAGCCTTGCTGCTTAATATTGATGGGTATTGCCTGCACGGAGGCCTGGGGGCCCCAGCCCTGCAGATCGTTTTCCCGTGTGCTGGGCCAGATCAGGTTCCTCGTCACTCCCAGCAAAGCTCTCAGGCAGGACAAGGGGCTCAGCAGGCAGGGGAGCACTGGCCCGGGACTTTCTCTGGGCCTCTCATTTGCTGGTGTGTGGCACTGTTCAATGATCCAGGCGAGGAGAAAGAGGAAGTGTTGGGACTCTTGGATTGAGGCTGTGAGGTTGGGAGGGTGGCCTCTGCAACTTGGTCCAGAAGTTGAGGTGAAGGGAAGTAGCATCCTTCACTTTAAAGAAGTGAAGGAGGGGTAATCCTGTACTTTCCTTGTGTGGATTCCCCTGTTCATGAACATGTTGGGAAGGGCTGAAATCATCTCTGGAAATGGCCCAGCATCCTGGATGTTCATGCCTTCTCTGGTTTCCTCTGAGTCAGACTCTCCGTGTCACTCCCCCGGCCCCCTCCCCGCTGGGAAAGACGAGATGGGACCAGAGAGCACCTGAGCCCAGATGCTGAGGGGCCTGTGCCCCCTGCTCCGTGCAAAGAGACATCCCGGCGACAGCGGCCCCGCAGCCTCCAGGAGCCTGGGCTCAGCTTCTCCGGCTCGGCATCCTTGTCAGTTCAGGGAGCTGCACTGCCAGCATCAGCACGTCAGGGAGGGGAAACCCTTCCCGAGGGACAACTAGGCAGCAGGGTGGCCTGCCCACGCCGAGCTCCTGTCCCCCCAGGCGTGGTGTGGCAGGGATGAGGAGCCGGCAGCGGATGTTTGCCGCGGTGATGCGCCTGCTCCTCAAGTGCCTGCGGCTGGGGCGGCGGCGCCGGTTCAAGCTGGTGCGGCAGGTGGAGCAGCTGTGGCACTACGGGCACCTCTGCCTCCGCTCCCTGCTCTACAACTCCTTCACCAACGGCGACGTGGTGCTTGACTCTCTCTTCGAGCCGGTCTACTGGCTGGTGGACCATGTCACCCGATGGTTTGGTGTGGTGAGTCCCCCTCATGGGGCAGGGTACACGTGGTGCTGGGGCAGTGGGCTCAGGGCTGCCTGTGCTTCAGGCAGGAAGTGAGCTGGGACCTCAGTGTGTGGTTCAGATTGGTTTCCTCTGGCTCTGTCCTGCCCGTGCCTCTTCCCAGGCAGCAAGGGGCAGGTGCTGCCCACTCCAGTGACCCAGGTCCCTTTTCTGTAGGTGTTTGTGGCACTGGTGATTGGGCTCACGAGCTCTATCGTGGCCATCGTATACATCTGTCTGCTGCCCCTCATCCTGCAGACCTACACACCTGCCTGGATATGCTGGCACCTCGCCTATGGACACTGGAACCTCATCATGATTGTCTTCCATTACTACATGGCTATCACCACTTCACCTGGGCACCCACCACAGGTGAGACACCAAGTGAGCTCCGGATGGTCACTGGGAACAGCCTGGTGATGTGTCGGGATCTGTGATATTTAAATGCTCCCGAGATTGTAGAAGTCTCTGTCTTTCAGCCCTGCTGCCAACGAAGAAGTCGTAAATTGTCTGTGCTGGTTTTCAAGGTTGTTTATTTCTTCTTATCTAAAATATTTTCTCTCTGACCTGCAGCAGGTCTGTCTCGCAGGACAGCGTGCGGGGCTCTGCCCCTCAGTGGGATGTTACAAAGATTATATACTAGAAACTATGTGTGCTATATTTACAATAAGGTGCCAATATCTATCACCCATGTTGAACAGTGTGTCCCCAGCCTAAACCAATAGAAAAATGCCAACACCACAGTGAAACATGGAGGGCATGAAGAAGAAGAAAAAGGACAAGTCATGCCCAGTTTCCTTCATCTTGCCTCCTTTGAACCCCTTATCTAGAATCCTAAAATTCTACTTTTGCACCCGTGCCACACTAATTACTACTTATATCAAACACTCAGAGCTTGTAATTCATCCTGTAAGATTGAAAACTCTTTTCCATGGACAGAGATCAGAGACAGTGTCTCTCGGGGCTCTGTACAGGGGGGCTTCTGACCCCCTGCCAGGGTCCCAGACCTTCCAGGGCAGCCAGAGGGATGCCCTGGATTCCCACAGTGATGTTGTTGCAGGATGCCTCTAAACTGGGGAAGCTAGGCTGGGCAGTGCAGAGTGGGGAGGCAGCGGGGTGGCACAGAGGAGAGCAGGAGTGTGAGATGCAGGGTTTAAGATGCGCAAATCTCTTCTGACCTGTGCACAGGCCAAGAATGACCTCACTGGTGTGTCCATCTGCAGGAAATGCATTGCCCCTAAGCCAGCTCGCACCCATCACTGCAGCATCTGCAACAGGTAGGACACCTTCCCTCTGCCTGGGGCAGCCTTTGGAGCCCCGTTCCTCACCCCCTGCCCCAGTGTGAGACTGGGGGGCCCTTCTCTCCTCTGCCACCTCCTTGCCCTGTTGCTTGTAGCCTGCAGGGCTGGGGGGTGCCTGTCCCCTCCCAAACACACCACTTGCACTGGCTCTGACACTGGCACTGGTCTCCTCTCTCCCAGGTGTGTGCTGAAGATGGACCACCACTGCCGTATCCTTCTGCAGTACTAACCGGTGGCACACTCCTGGGGGGAACCAGCACTGCTTCTCCCTTCTCTCCCAGTCCCTTCTGTTGAGGAGACAGCCAGCAAAGGAATGGGTGATGGCAGCAGGGCCCAGAAGAACTGCCCTGGTCCCTGGGTTGGGTTTGGACCCATGGTCTATCACAGTTATGTACCTTTAACCCCAGAGGTAGCCTGGCTAAACAACTGTGTGGGACACTACAACCACCGCTACTTCTTCTCTTTCTGCTTGTTCATGACCATGGGCTGCATTTACTGCAGCATCAGCGGCTGGGAGATGTTCCGAGATGCCTACGCAGCCATTGAGGTGAGCAGCCTCTCCTGCCATGCACCAAGACTGCCTGGCTTCCCCAGGCTGAGCTTGCAGAGCAAGGCTGGGCCAGGCCCAACCATACAGTAACTTTGCTTCCCCTCTTCCTCCTCCTGCAAGGCCCCCAGCTGCTCTGGTCCTGTGGGGGTGTGAGGGGAAGGGTCCCTGTCCCACTCCTCCGAGACACATAACTGGTGCCCTGTTTTCCGTCCCCTTAGAGAATGAAACTGCTTGAGAAGGAGAGACTGCAGGTGGCTGCCAACCAGGTGGGACATCCCTGCCCCCCAGCTTCTCCAGGCAGTGTGGAGCAGAGCTGCCGTGCAGGCTGGGTCCTGCTTGGGGCTCTGTTCTCAAGGAGCACCCCACATCACAACCAGCCCCCATGTTCATCTCACATGTCAGAGAGCTGGGGCTGGTCAGGCAGCTCTGCTATGGACAGTGCCTCCAGCAGCTTGGGGTCTGCCTCTGCACCCAGCTTCCAGGGGCTTGGGTTAGTGACAGCTTCTTGGCATGTGCTGCTTAGGCCATGGTCTCCTAGTGAATCTGCAGCACTGCATACACATCTCTCCATGACCCCCAGCTGCAGTGTCCTGACCAGGCCCATGGCTGCTCCCTGCCCCCTTACCTCCAGCTCACTGTTCCTCACACCTGTGCCCCTCTGGGTGTCTGTCTGTCTGTCTCATGGCTGTCCCAGGCTGCCTCCCCCTCACCATGGCTGTTGCATTAGTTCCAGCTGCAATCCTTGCTGTCCAAGCTCTGCAGCAGGGAGGGGTGCAGCGATCTTTGTCTGGCTTCAAGCTGTAAAGCAGTTTGGATAATCCTCCCCATCTGGTCCTTTTTCAGACATACTACCAGACCCCACCACCCACCTTCTCCTTCCGCCAGAGAGCTTTCCACAAGAGCGTGGTCTACCTCTGGGTCCTGTGCAGGTGAGGGGGCCCAGGGGCTGGGAAAGTGAAGCCTGTGACATTGCTCACCATCTACCTGCCTGTAGCTGGGCTTGCTCACTCTAGCACAGATGTTGCTGCCCTGCCAGCCTTTGGGCCACAGAGAAGGAGAGATTTTGTCTGTCACGGGAGATTAGACAAGCCGACCCACTTAGGCGGCTGTGGGTGCGGGGAGGCAGCCTCAGTCCCCCGCCAGCTGCAGCACCAGGGAAGGAAGGCCTGTGTTCCACCTGCTGTCCCTTGTCATACCTAGCTCGGTTGCACTGGCCCTGGGTGCCCTCACGCTGTGGCACGCCGCCCTCATCACTCGTGGGGAAACGAGCATCGAACGGCACATCAACAGAAAGGAGAGGCAAAGACTGCAGAAGAAAGGCAAGGTGAGCATAGCCCACGGCACAGGGGCTGGCTGGGGCAGAGCCAGACCTGATGTGCCTCTCCCTGTCCTGCAGGTCTTCAGGAACCCCTACAGTTACGGCAGCTGGGATAACTGGAAGGTGTTCCTGGGTGTGGATGTGCCAAGGTAAATCCTGGGGAAGCCCCTGCCTGAGAAGGTGGTGGCTCAGCAGCTCTTGGGGTTGTAGGGACAACAGGGGCTCTCCTTGGGCTGCTGGGGGAGAGGACAAGTGAGCATTGATCCCACACTGCACTGCACTGGGCTTCGTAAGGTGTGGAAGACATGGACATCATTGGCCTTGTGCCTCAGGAGCCCTGTCTGGTGACAAGGTGGCCTGCCCAGCACACCTTTGCCAAGAGAATCTGAGCTGAGGAGCTCAGCCATTGTGGCAGCTCAAGATACAGTTCCTCAGAGCTAAGAAGCACCAAGACTTCACCTTGTGGCTGTGGCCTCACTTTCCCCACAGGCACTGGCTCACCCGTGTCCTGCTGCCCTCTCCTCACCTGCCCCACGGGACAGGCCTGAGCTGGGACCTGCCTCCCTGTGTGACGGAGCAACGCGCGCCACTCCTGGCAATCTGAGGCCCTGTGCTCTGGACATCCCTTCCCACGGGCAGGGGAGTGTGTGGGGGACCCACTCCACCACTGCAGCTTCCTTTGGCCAAAGTGCCTGGCAGAAGGCTGGCACATATCGCTGACCAGAGCCAGAGCCATGGGAAACTATGGACAGTGTTGGTGCCTGGACGCCTGCCCTCTTGGCTCTTGGTGGCTGCAGGCAGCCCAGGGCGAGGTGGCAGAGCTGCTGCTCCCTGCTCCAGCTGGATGGTGCTGCCCTCATTAGCACAGGTACGGGCTAGCATTGGCCTAGCTCAGCTCTCTGAAGGGCTGGGCACAGAGGATGGCACCCCCAAGTGCTCCCCAGGGAGTCTTTTTAAGACCATCTACTAAATATTGTTTTTTTTAAAGGGAGTCTGTTTTTGTTATCTTGTGGGGGACAAGGACTTCTGGGGATGGGAGAAGAGGGATAAAAATGTTAAAAGAGGAGGAAGGGTCTATAACCAGCACTATCTTAAGCTGCTCAACACACAGAAGAGCATTGAGGACCCAGCTTGAGCTGCATGGAGACCCTCAGACCATTATCAAAACAGATATATTTATTCTTCTGGTACATGGGTTGTCACACAACACACGTGTGCACAGACCTGTCCTCTCCACTCACATGTGGCGGGGGTTGTCCATCACTGTCCCTGGCTGCAGCAGAGGGTGGGCAAGCCACAAGCAGCATAGCTCCTTCCCTGCTGTGGGTGCTGGGAAGGGACTGCAGTGAGGGGTGCTGTCTGCTGGCCTGCACGCTCCAGCCCTAGCACTCGGGGCAGTCCTGGGCTCTGAGGATCCAGAGGGTCCGTGGCATTTGGTCGGATGACTTGGTGGCTTAGCGAGGCGCTGGTCAGACTGTTGGTCAGCACAGGGAGGGAACACAGGGCACTCACCTGCCTGGGCTCCCGAGCAGGAACCTGCAGCGATAGAGATGGTGCCATCAGCCACGTCCCCTACACGCAGGCACCCCCTCAGCAGCTACTTCCACACACTCACCATTCCCCACGTGCTGCCACTGCTTCCTTCCGCACCAGCCTCTTTTTGTCATCCAAAGGCTTGGCCAGTGCCCGGATAACTCGGCCCTTGTATGGGAGCAGCTGTAGGACAGAAGGGGCTCTTTGTGAGAGAAATGTATGCTGGCTGCCCCCCAGGAGGTTTGGGAGCCCCCTACCTCTCTACATGCAGAAGCAGGCAGCAGGGTGCTGCAGCACTTACCACTGTTGTGGGCAGACTGGTAAGGGCATGGGCACAGCGCAGGGCAGCGATGCGGACGGCCTGGAACAGACAGGGATGAGGGCAACACAAGGGGCAGGAGAGGGGCATAGCAGGGAGGAAGGAGGGGGTGCACGCACCATGGTGGGGCTGGAGGTGAGGTTGAGGAACTTGGTGACCAGTGTGTCGACATGCAGGCTCATGATCTGGGGAGCTTCAAGCAGCAGTGGGTGGAGGCAGTTCAGTGTGGAGAGCTGCACTACACGATCCGAGCAGGACAAGGCCTCAAGCAGGAGGGAAAGAAGCTGCAGAGAGAGGGAGAACACGGGAGTCATGAGTAACACCAAACCACGCACTCCGCAATGTCACAGCCCACCCTGCTTGCCACCCAGGCTGGCTCTTACTGTGGGCAGCTCTGTCACCAGCACAGGTTTGGGGAGGTGGTTGAGCACATGGGACAGGCCCTTCAGGTAATTGGCCTTCACATCTGTGGAGAGCAGAGATGGTTACAAGCAGCCTGCAGAAGGAGGAGATGCTGGCTCAGGTCCCCTTGTTAAAGGGTCAGGAGTGGTGAGGCTGGGCTGGGGTGGCCACTCACCGGGGCCAGCCCCATGGAAGCCTCGCACCAGCTTGGGGACATTGTCAGTGAAGAAGCGCTGGCGGAACATGATGCGCACGTCAGCATGGCAGCCCTTGTGCAGCACGTCCGGGGACTCGGCCATGAGCAAGGAGAAGCCATCAGCTGTGGCAGTGCCCAGCTCCGTGTCATCCAGCAGGCCCAGCAGCTGCGAGGGAGAGCGCCCTGAGACAGAGTGCCCTGCTCCTGGGGGTCCCCAGCCAGCCATGGAGGAGCAAGGCAGGTTTCTTAGACGTCACCCAGCCCCATTACCACCTACCTTGTCTGTCAGGCAAGAGCTCATGGGGTGGTAGCGCAGCACCAGGGCTTTGGTCACCTGTGCAGGCAGAACAGTCAGTGCCAGGCTGGGTCCCCCGGCCCCCCTGCCCCACTCATCCAGGACAGGCCTTACCCAGAGCAGCAGGGTGAGTGCCTGTGTTCGGCGGGGCCCCTCCGCAAGGCTGGGTTCCATCCTGTTCACTGCAAGCTGCAGGATTTCATCCAGCTGCTGCCCTAGGGATGGAAGGGACAAGCTGAGCCATTCCTCCTGTCAGCAGTGGGCAGGGACACCTGGCATCTGCCCCTGCCCCCTTACCTGCTGGGTGCTTGTTCACCAGCCCTGCAAAGCACTTGGCAGCTGTGGTGGCCGTGAAGGGACAGTTGCAGGAACAGCTCAATGCCAGCAGCTCCCGGAGCAGCCATTCCTGCTGAGGGATTGCCACCTGGAAGAGACACAGAACGTGTTATGGCACAGGGCTGCAGCTGCTCCCTCTGTCTGTCTGTGGAGCTTGGTGTGGACAGAGGCTGGAGGGTGCTTGGGCAGGGCTCCTCTCCATCCTGCTCCCTATCAACGTACATCGCGGGGCAAGGAGCAGACGAAGGCCATGAGGAGGGCGACCAGGCGTCTCTGTGCCTCCAAGCACTCCCCATCCTGCAAGAGAGAACAGTGTCCATGTCCTAACAGTCCTTGCTTCCAGCCTGTGCAAATATCCTCATTCCTGGCCCATTCTGGTGCCCCAGCCCCAATTACCAAACATACCCGGAAAGGCTGGAAGGAGCAGGGAAAACTGTTTTGGGGTAGGAAGGAGACGTCTCCATCCAGAAAGAGGGGCACCACATGAGACACACTCTGGGCAGCCAGCCTAGGAAAAGACATTGTAATGTGCTGCTCTGGAAGGGTCACCAGAGACCTCCCAGAAGGCACAGGGTCACCCTGTACAGATAGCAGCAGGGGGCATGCAGCCTGCTCCCTCCCCACAATGGAGCACCCAGCTGCCTGCCCCAGCTTCACTCACTCAGAGCTCAGGTGAGTGGTGGCAGCACTGATGACTGGGATCATGGCAGCCAGCACCTCTTCCTCCAGCAGTGCCTTGCCTGGCAGTGTATGGGTGCTCTCTGCAGGTAGTGGGAGGAATGGAACTTGCTGGAGCCTGCTGTTCAGAAGGAGGAGGCAGGCACAGCCCCCTGAATGCACACCACAGTGGGGCAGGGCTCTGGGACAAGGGCAGGGAGCAGTGAAGCCCACTCCTGAGGGCCATGGGTGCCAAAAGGCATTGGCAGTGGCATTGACTGCAGGATCAGGGACCCCTGAGAGCCCAGGAGTTGCCTGTTCTCCCCTCTCCCACTCCAGCCCTGCACTTACCTGGCATGGCTGCCTGCACAGCCATGGCCAGCAGGCATGGCACCACTGTCTGGTGGAAGTACCAGCAGCCCTCGGCATCCTGCTGGCACTGCAGGGCCACGCGGTGCAGGTTCTGGCACACAGAGATCATGTCTTGGGTGTTCCTGGCCTCAGTCCCTGCAGGGCACAGTCACCACCAAGTCAAACAGCCTCAACACCCAACTCCCCGATCTGCACCAGGATCCTGGGACAATGCGGTTCTTCTGACTCCTATTCCACCAGTGGGATTCACAGCCCAGGTGTGGAGTCCTTGTACCAACTGCCATTCCAGTTCTCCCCCAGGCATCACCAGTAACAGAGGAAGCTCCTGCCCAGACACGCTCTGTGGAGCTGCCTGCAGGAGCTCCATTACCTTTCTGCACCTTCTGGAGATGCTGTAGCAGGATGGGGACAGTCTCCCTCACGATGCTGGTGTGGGTGGACACAGCTGCCAGGGCCTGCAGGCAGCGCTGCTGCAAGGAGTGGTGGTTGTGGTTGCTCTCCTCCCACTCTGAAGAGGAAACACACCTCAGAGGGGGACCTGGGGACACCCCACCCAAGGACAGTCAGGGCCCGGACCCTGCCAGGGCGGATGGGGTGAAGCAGCACAGGAGACCCAGCCCATGCCAGGCTCAAGGCACTCTGCCTGCTCTGCAGCTGCGCAGCTCCTTCCCACAAGGGTGATCCTGGCCACACACTAGCTGCCTACCAGACCAACCACAGCCTTCCCTGTGCCAGCACACAGTGCCTGCACTGGGAATCCCCCAAGGACAGCCACTGACCTACACCACATAACACAGCCCCACTGCCTGGCAGGAGCCCAAGGGGGATGGGAAAGGCTTTACCCCAAAACCAGTCACCACTCCTTTCCCAGCCCTACCTGACTGCAGCTCCTTTTCAAGCCTGGGTACCATGTGTCCAGAGAAAACCTTTGGGTAGGTGGGGGCCAGGGACCCAGCTGCCTTCATCGCTGCTTCACTGCCAGGGGGAAAGAGAATAGAAAAAGTAATGCAAGGACTGCAAATCCAGGGCTGCTTGTACACCAGCTGCACAGACCTGGCCAGAAGGTGTCTCCAGAACCCCATTTCTCAGCAACTTGCCTTCTTCACCCCTCAGGTAGGCAGAGCAGACTTTGACAGTCTCAAACTTTCTTATTTCCAGCCCATGATTTGTCTGGTTTATTCCGTGTAGTCTTCCTGTTCAGAGAGTTCCTGTGCCTTCCCTCAGACTACAGCCCCTCCCTACAGCAAAGCCACGCTTTGTTCCTCCTCCTAGAGTGTGGATGACTACTGTGATGCCAGCCCACCCCTCACCTGCTCTGGGAATCCTCCTCATGCAGAGCAAGACGGATGAGGTGATCCACAACCAGCTCCAGATTAGAGGAAGACAGGAAGCCTGTAACAAGAGCCATAGAGGAATCCTACCCTTGGCCAAAGGCAAAGATGCAGAGTGTGCTGGACAGGGTCCTTCCCCTTCATCCAGGCCAGCAGCAATGCACAGCACACCAAATGCCACCGATAAAAGGTGCCCAGCACAAACAGGCAAGAGAGAGACCAAATATCCCTGGAGCTCATGACTTGGGTAGAACATGCTGCTGCCACTCCTGTGCACTTACAGGCAGCAGGCAAGGATGTCCCAGCAGCCGCCGTGTCTCTCAGAAAACCATGACACCTCCCTCTGTCTCAAGGGAAAAAAGGCACCAACCTTGCAGGGAGCCCAGGACAGTCAGTGCTTTGATCCCAACCAGCTGCAGCTGCACACTGGGATCCAGCAGCGCTGAGAACACCACAGAGCAAACCGGGGCTTGGAGCGACAGCAGAGTGCTCTCATCTGGAGAGAGGGGCATGGAATCACTGCCAGTGTCTGGTTGTCACCACACAGCCACCATCACAGCACTTGACAGACCTTTTCTGGGCTGCTGCATTTGATACCCAATCATGCAGGGTCCCTGGAACATGGCAGGGACTCACACATGCAGCCACACTGGCCAGTGAGTTTTCCTTGTATGTCAGCATACAGGAAAGTGAGGTCAGAGCCAGCAGCCCTTGGGATGCAGGTGCCTTCAGAGGGACCAGTCATCCTCACCTTCTTCCACATTTCCCCACTTCTGCTGCAACTCCAGGAAGCCTAGCAGCATTTCCAGGATTGTCCTCCTCTGGCTGCTCTGCAGGGACACAAAGGTGTAACCCAGATCACGGTCACTGCTGGGACAGAGCTGCACCTCAGCCGAGCACTGCGAGGCCACAGGGTGCCCATGGGGTCTCTACCCACAGCCAGGGAAGGACATCTTCTTAGATACCCTGCTGCCCCCAGGCCCTATGGAGCCAGTGGGTGCCCCTCACCTGCGTGTGCTTGGTGTACTGCTCCAGCAGCAGGGGCAGGACGCTGTGGGTGATGCAGTGGTAGGTGCGGAGGGAGGCACCCGCTGCTGCCTGCAAGAGTTTGGCACTGGGCCACACCAGCTTCATGTCGGGCTCGCACAGATGGTGCCTGCAATCTGAGATAGGCTGGGCGTCAGCTGCACCGGCGCAGAGCTCCTCTGCCTTGTGTGCAGGGACACAGCTGATAGCAGGACTGGGACATGCTGCCAGGGTGCAGCTCTGAGCTGCAGCACAGCCTCCCCAACTGAGCAGCTGCCCACAGCTCCAAGCACAGAGTGCAGCAGAGATGGAAGCAGCTCAATCTCCTTGTCCTCCCTCCTGCAGCCAATTACCTTGGAGAAGCCAAAAGTTGCTGTGAGGACTAGAAAGAAAAGAGGCTTGAAAGAGAAGAGGAAGGTAGATCTCTACTTAGGAGGATGCTTTCAGGTCTGGCTGCATGGGGCAGGTCTCTGATAGCTACCTTGCAGGATGCTGCTGAGGAAGGAATCCAGCAGATCCTCAGAATCAGAGCTGAGCACAGAGCGGGAGAGGCAGGCAGAGAGAGCACGCAGTGCAGCCAGGCATTCCGTCTCAATCTTCTCGCTCGCTGTCTGGAACACCTGCAGGAAAGGCCATAGGATGAGCTGAACTCCATGCCGACAACAACCGCAGGCTTCAGGCTCCCAGTGGAGGCTGAAGGGCTCAGGCTCCTGCCTCATTTCCCATGTGATTTGAACATGCAGCATGGCACATTCAAGCACATGGACATGCTGACAGGGCTGGCTTGTCCCCTCCACTTTTCACCTGGGGCAGTCCAAGGTCACAGGTGCAGACTGCTGGGAGATATGGGACCCACCCGGTCTTGTTGAGAGCTCCTGCTCAGCAGAAGCCCAGCCACAGTAGAGCCCTGCAGTACTCACCTCTCTGCGCAGGGATGACCAGAGGCTGGGAAGGAATTCCTGCAGCTCCTTCTGCCCATAGATGGCACAGCAGGCAGTCTGCAAGAGGGAGCCAGGAGAAAGCATCACAGAGAAGTCTGTACAAGGAGGACACAGTGCCAGGACACTGCCCATCCTGGCAGGCTCATGCTGAGCTGCACAAATCACTCAAGAAAAAACAGGAAAGAGTGATTCAGGCCAAACTAGGACTCTGAAAATTGTGGCTCTACAAGGGAGAGTCTCTGGCTGGCAGGAAGAAGGGCTCAGAAGTGGCTGGCAGCTGCTATTGCCACAGATCAGCTGTAAGCTGAAGGGAGCAGGGGATCTCTCCTTACCAGAGTCTGCAGCGAGTCAAGCTTGGCACTTTGCAGTTCTGAGTCCAACTTCTCAATAAGCAGAGGGAGAAGGAACTGCAGAGAGAAACACTAATTCAGCCCATCCCCTGCACCACCTTGTCCATGGCCCTGCAAGTTCAGCCTCTGCCAGGAGAGCAGAGCTGAAGGGGTAACTGCAATAGGCAGCCCCTTCCCAGGGTGTCAGTCAGCACCCTCCCCATGACCAGCCCCAGCAGGAGACAGGGCTGCCCAAGTGCAAACTCCTGGTCCCAGTTTTTCCCATCCCATAGAGTCACAGGAGGAGCTGCAGCACAATGAAAGGCATCCTGTGCTAAGGGAACAGTGAGGCGCTCAAGAATCCCCAAGGAGCTTCATACCTCAGCAAATTGGGTTGTGGAAGCCAGTATGGCCCGGAGGCTCAGGATCAGGTCTTCCCTCTGGATGCCATGAGGATCATTGGGGGGCTGGAAAGGAAGCAGAGAGCAGGTCACTCACCAGTCAGGAAACATCCCAACCCAGCCATCAGCCGAGGCTGCATCACTTCATCTCCAGCAAGGCAGCAGCAGCGCCAGTCACTGCAGCTAGCTTGGCACCAGCCTGTCAGCCTGGGTACCACAGCTCACAGCTGAACACTGCTCAGCCAAGACCCTTGGCCACCCTCTCATCCCATTCCCTGGAGGAGACATAACCCCCTAAGAAAACACCAGAAAGAAATAAAGAATAGGCTGTGTCACTCACTGGAGTAAAATCAACAGGGAAGTAGCAGGAGGTAACTTCAAACAGCTCCTCCACAAAGGGACCTGCAGACAGAGAAGAGAGGAGGTGAGCAAAGATATTGGGCAAAAAAGGTACAGCAGCTCTGTTCAGCACCCACAACAGGCCAGCTCTGCAGCTTTTAAAGCATGTTAGGGACTACCCCATGCCTGGTCAGACCCAAGAGCCATCCCTCCAACAGCTCAAAGAAAAGGGATTATGTCTTCCAGTCAGTTCTGCTTGGCAGGTTTAGGCTCACCCAGGGCATAGTCCTTGGCAATGAGATCATGCACAATCTGGAAGGCCACAAGCAGATTGCGGGGATCCTTCTCCCCATCCATGACTTGGATGAAGCCGAAGGTGAAGTTGGCACCCAGGCCTTTCAGCTCTGCAGAAAGAAGGAGTGTGAGCAGGTGCAGGACATCAGACCTTACAATACAGCATTAAATCAGCCAAATTGCCCCAGCCCCACAGTCCTTTTCTAGGTCTCCCAGGCAGAGCCACAGAGCCCTTGGAGAAGGTGAAAGTGAGCCATTTTCCCAGCCTCAGCAATCCCAGAGTGGCTCTGGCATCTGCCACCTCACCTTCCTCCCTGGTGCTCATGAAGTTGGTGATGATGCTGTAGACTGTGTGGCGGTCCAGCTGTAGCAAGGACTGAAGGGAGGAGCAGACCAATCAAAACCATCCTCTACACATGGCAGCACAGCTACCCACTACCCCACAGGTAACACATGCCCTTGAGAGAGAGCAGGACCCCCAGCAGCTCAGCTGCTGCTTCCTAGCACAAACATGCCGTTTATCACATGTAAAGTATGCACATGCCTATGCAACGGCACATGAACATGACTCTGTCTCCTCACTGCATGAATGCACTGTCAGTCACACCAGGGCCACACATGCTGCCCAAGGCACTGCCAGCAAAAACAATCTTACATGT
This sequence comes from Vidua macroura, assembly GCF_024509145.1. NCBI lineage: Eukaryota > Metazoa > Chordata > Aves > Passeriformes > Viduidae > Vidua > Vidua macroura. Next base: position 14,177,389 of record NC_071578.1, read on the forward strand.
GAGGAGAATTGGACTGGGGGCACTTAAACACAGAGAATGGAGCAAAAGGAAATAATTCCCCTAGGGCTGAGAAAAGAGAGGACAAGGGCCAAACAGGATTCTTGGCTGCTGTCTGTCTCTCACAGTCTCTCTTGCAGTGAGCCAAACTGTCTCTAAGCTCTGCAGGAGCACTGCACTATGCTGAATATGGCCAGTCCTCAGGGCAGGTAGGCCATCCCCAGACACACAGGGAGCAGAGATCAAGGACAGGAGGACAGGAAATCACATTGCTCACCTGCACATGCACCTCCTGGAAGATGGCTTTGAGCACAGACACTGCTAGCCCTGGGGGCAGCACCTCACACATGCTCTGGGGACAGGAAGTGAAAAGCAAGAATAGAATACCATGATGGCAGGCACATAATGAAGCTCCTGCCTCCATGCAGCAGCAGCCTGCAGGATCCTCTTCCACAACAGGGAGATCTCACCACCCCCTCCCCAGACAGAATAGGATAAGATACCCATCATCTGTGTTGCTCTCCAGGGTGGCCAGGGAATCCTTGCCCCAGTACTCAACACAGGGCAGGAAATCAAGGCAGTCTCCTGTCTCCAGCTCCTCCACAAGAGGCACAGTAGAAGAAAGGAGACAGGGCAACGTTGCCAGCCAGGCCCTCCCCAACACAGTGCTCCAACCCATACCCAGGTGTTGCACCTTCCTGACACTGCTGGGGAATGCATCCCAGCACTGTGGGCTGGGGATGTGAGCTCACCAATGCCCGGAGTCCCTGGAGCACCGAGGGAATCACCAGGTGATTATCTTGCAACCGGCTTTCATAGAACAGGACCAGATGCAGCACTGTCAGAAAAAGACACTAATGTGTGTTAGCCCAAGGAAATGCAGCTGCTGGGTGCTGGCCCCAGCTCAACCACAAGCTGATGGATTAAGAGTGATCACATCTTGCACTGGTGAATGGGACAAACTGCTGCTGTTGGGTGCACCCACCTGGCTCCAACACCTCTGCCCTCCTCTTGTAAGCAGCCCACGCCTAACTGCAGCAGGGCAGCAGCCACCTGTAGCTGCTGCAGAAGTGTTGGAGCTACCCAAGAGGCATTTGCCCTGGCCTGTCCAGACATGTGAATGCAGACACCAGCAGCAGAGTGGCAGTCTGCTCAGCGGAGGCTGGAGGATGTCATGGGGTGGGGTACAGAGCTGGGGCAGGAGTTCTGGCTTCCTCGAACTTGGCTCCACAACACGTTCCTGGCCCCTGAGTCATGGCCACGGGCGCCTGCACACCCCAGCCCTGGGGAGTGGTAGCAGGAAGCAGACTGGAAGAGCCGGCTAGCAGCATCCTGTGCCCACAGCTGCTGCAGAAACTCAGCCCCCCAGGAAGCAGCCTGACGCAGAGCTTGAGAAATTAACTGCGTGAGCAGGGACACGAGGCTCTAACACAGCTCACTGCCCTTGCTCAATTGCCTTGAGTCTCTTTTCTCCTTCAAGTATCCCCACTGAACCTCCCCACTTCTGGCTGCCCCTCCAGAGCACCCCAGTTCCCATCAGTCATGACACCTGCCTCCAGCTACTGCAGTAGGTAAGGTTCTATGCACAGCTGCTCTCAGCCTTGCCTCTCTAGCCAAAGAGAGCCAAATTCCAAGGACTAAGCATCTTTTACTTCCATCCTCCCCTTCCTCCACCTTACTTACTAGCTAGGCCCCCTGTCAAGCCAGCCTGCTGGCATAAGTTCAGCTTCCCATCTGCATGGCCCCCAAGCCCAAGCCAAAGCTTGTTAGCACTTACTGGCTTTCCCTGCTGCCAGCCAGCTGCTATGGGGCATTTAACAGAGGCAGACTTTCTCCTTACCTCCATGAACAGAGCATCTTCCCCTCCCCACCCCAGTCCTCCACTCCATTCTCATCCTTACACTGATCTCCCCTCCTCCCCAGGCCTCAAGGTTCCTCCTGAGTTAACCTGATCAGGCTGCAGTGTGACTTGGTGTGTGAAGGACAGTCTTCCTGCTCTGAGTCACCACCCAAGGATTCTGACATACAGATGTATCCCAAATGTGTCCCACGTGGCGCTGAGGACACCTTGGTGTGCAAGACCCACACACTGTCAGGGGCCCCAGCTGTCCAGTGATTTGGTGTATTCAGACAGTGACCTGAATTGTGTGGTGAGTTTGGCAAAAAGGCTGCAGCGCAAAGCTTCATGCCCTCCTTGGACTTTGACTCTTAGAGACATGTACAAGGTTGTCACAGTGTTAAATCAATCCCTTTGCCAATTGCAGGACAGACATTTTAATGGCACAGGCTTTGTCCCCAGCCAAACACTCAAGGGCCAGAAAAGCCCTTACCTTCCTTCTCCTGGAGCAGGGAGTAACACTGGAGCAGGACTTGTGACAACAGCTGGATGCCTCGCCCTCGCATCCGAGGATCTGTGTTCTCCAGGCAAAACCTAGGCCAAGAGGGGAGAAAGCCCAAGAAGCCTGTTGTGAGCAGGTACATCCAAGCAGGAAGCACATCCTGAGCAGGCACATTACAAAACCAAAGAGTTGCCACTCTGTGGACCCAATCATGCCTGACTTGCTGGCAGAGTGGAAAGACTCCTCTCCCCCTGTCTGTGCTGCATGTGTGCACTCAGCCCCAGAACCATGCAGAAAGAAATCCAAGTTCTCAAGTCAGACCAAAGAAATTGCTCTTGCACCATGCTCCCAAGATCACAAGGGTCAAAAAGGATAAAGCCTCTTACAGTGAGGCAAACCCAGCCCCCAGCCTGGGAGAAATGAGCCTAGGCCATGACAGTTGGGAGACAAAAGCAGAAGCTGAGTGGCAGCCAACTTGTGACATGGTGTTGTGCAGCTGTGTGCTCAGGCAGCTCCTGCTGGGGACAGCCCCAACTGAAAAGTGCCCTGCAGCATGCTGCCTGCCACAACATCTCTCCTCCTGGGAGAGCATCAAGAGCTGCTCCAGCCTTGCTCTTTCCCAAAGAGCTCCCACATCCAGGGAGGGCAAAGCACTGCTCAAGCCCCACGCTGTGAGCAGACAACATCCTGCCCGCTGCAATGTGTCATCCAGTGCAGAAGCTCATCCTGGATGAGCACACTTGTCCTTCTCACTATGCCTCCTTGGGGAAATGTCCCCTGCAAGGCCCTTACCCAGTGTACAACTTGCATAAGGCTTTTCTTACCCCAGGGCTTCCACAAGCTGCAGCACTGTCCATCTTCCATCTTTCACCCCTGGAGAAAGGAGGTAAAGAGAGTGAACCAGAGATCATGTGGGCATGTTACTGGAGATGGATGCTGGGACACATCCCACTGGGAACGGCCACTCAGTGCTGACTCCTCACTAAAGTGCCAAAGGAGCCATGTGCACTTAACTGGTGGAGGTGCCTCCAGCCCTGCCTGCAAACACCTCTGAGACTGAGAGCTGAGAGGAGACAGCCAGGGGAAAACTTGCCTGCACTTTGCCTCACCCTCTCCCTGCAGCATAGCTGTATGTGTAGCTCCTAAGAGAAGTCTTGCTGAGTTCTACTCCTCCGAGATACTAAAACCCCCTTCTCTAATGTGAGCATGCTGTGAGGAGACAGAGGGCAGCTCTCCAGGTGCTTCCTGAGGGAGAACTGACTGAACAAGCAGCCCAGACACTAGTGAATACTCAGCTTCCCACTCTGGCTCCATCACCTCCACCCTGTGCAAGAACTGCACTAACTTCTTCCAAGATGGGCAGGGAGAAAGGCAGTTTTGTGGTCAGAGGAAGATAAAATGCTGGGATTTCTGGAGTCTATTTCCAACTATGACTCAGATTCCTTGCCAGGTTGCCTCATTCACCTACTGCCTCCATATTCTTGCAACTCAAGTGGGGGAAGAGTCAGTCCTCAGGAGGCTTTGGTAAGGACCTGCTTGCTGCACCTTACAAGAACCTTGGCAGAAGGCCAGGTTCTCCATTCCTGCCACCCATTGCCACTGTGGCACCTCCCCAGAAGGAAAGCTCTGTGTACGCCCTCTGCTCAAACAAAGGGTGGCAGGCAAGGGACTGCCTTACCTTCAGACCCCTAACCTGCAGCTCAGGTGTCAAGTGACATTGCTGGAAAACAAGCAGCACCCCTCACTTTCTGCCTGGACAAAACAGCATTCCTCCAGAAAAAAACCCCAAATCACCTGAGTCACTGAGACTCACTGTCTTTGCCCAGGGATACTTTTGGGCACTCTGGAGGCACCTGCTCACCTTTCTGCCCTGCTGAACCTACACAACTGACAGGGCACTCACCCTCTCAGAAGCCCAAAGGTTTCATGATGGGCTTTCCCAGGCCTTGTTCCAGCTAGTGTCTCCTGCTGTTGCAAGCCTTTACTGTCTCTTCCTAAGCAGTTAATTCCACTATTAAGACACACTGTTCATCATAGAGCTGTCTCTAGGGATGGGATGACAGTGTTTTCTGACAGTGTGTTCTGACAGCAGGCAGTCCTGACTCCAGAGACTGAGCTTTCAATTCTGCCTGGAGCAGCAGGGAAAAGGAGCCTGGAACTGAGAAACAGAACAGATAAGGGGAGCTGTGTGGATAAAGAACCCAGCAGGTCTTGGAATTGACGGGCACAGACTGAAAAGAGGGCGACCTCAGAGACAGCCATGATGTGCTGGCAAAATTTTCTGCAGAAAAACAACAGTGGTGCAAGCAAATGCTTTGCAACAGCCAAAACAGAATGGGCTGCAAAGAGAGCTTGGATGGCCCCTCCACATCCAGCATCCCAGCATCTCGGTCTGCAAGCTCATGAAGAGCCCTTGTGCCTCTGCACCATCACAGAAAAAGTCTGAGACAAATGCCATGTCTGTGGCCAGGTGCTCTGCCTCTCTGTGTCTGCAGAGACTGAAAGCAGCTCTACACAAAGCTTCTGGCTCCCTGCTCAACAGGAAAGAGCTACAGTGTGATGGCCAAACCACAGTCAGGTACTGATACACCCCGAGGTCAGCAGCTCCTTTGCTCAGCTCAGCAAGGGAGCTCCCTCTGTTCTCAGGGACCCAGGTGTGACCAGCTTCACCTCACACGGTGTGGCCACCCCTCCCTGGCACAGCCTGTGAGTGTGGTGTGCTCGTGCACAGGCCACAGCATGAGCTCCAGCACAGCTAATTGGACCTGCCTCATCAGCACGGCAGGCACAGTGGTGAGCCCCTGAAACTGCTGCCTCCACATCTGGCAGCAGCACATATGCCCCAAGGTTAATTAGGCACCTTGAATCCCTTTACCAGGAGGGGCTGCCTTGCTATTCTGGCATTCCTGTAGCAGAAGCAAGCCATTCACCCTGTGCTAGATTGTTACTCTGAACCAACCTGCTCTCTTTCCTGAAAGGTCTCTCCCCCTTTCAGTGTCCTTCTAGGTATTAGTTGCTTCTGGAGGACTTCCATTCTTATTTCTTGCACGCCTTCAAAATGTGAGCACAACATTCACAGGGAATGTGTGATGGATTCTGCAGCAGCAGTATCCTTCTCTCCCCATTTTTTAAGAAAGGTGAAGTCAGCCTCCTCCTGCCACCCACTGACCCATGCAGCCCAACCTGCGTGCGACAGCACCAAGGCCTTTCTGCCACTTGCCAAGTTACGCTCATTTTAGTCCTTAGCAACAAACTGGCGAAGCTCAATGTGTTTGTTACAGCAATTGCACAATGGCCATGAGCTTAGAAAAGACCTCCCTATCCTTTTGCTCAAGGATACACAAAGCAATTTAATCCTTTCTGATGTGTGGTTCCGTACGAGGTCAGAGGGGCTCAAGGACACTTGCCAGCCCCACTGTTTGTGAAGGTGGGTTTGTCACAAGAGCTGCACGGCTGAAAAAAGCTGGGAGGAGCAAGTGGGGAGCAATTCTCTTTGTATGTCTTCCAAGAGACAAAGCTTTCTCCAGGCACTTCTGTAAAACGACATCAGGTGACAACAGCAGTTGTAAGGTTATCCTTCCCCACGTATATACCAAATATGTCGAAGACTATGTAACTCTTCTGCAACATCTTGAATGTCACATAGTTTAGTGAATTTCTCTAAGTTTCCTTGGCATTTTCTTCACTCTGTGTTACATGGGCCATTGGGTTACCTTTCTGTTTTGCCAGCTCATCTCATCACCAAGACACTACATAGCAGTTCACAAGCCATCAGGCCTTGGGAAAGATCTAGAAGGCACCCGTCTGCGTAATGTAACACACACAGATAGCCCTTCTCGGCTCTCTGAGTGCCTTCACGAAACATGCTGAAGCCACTGCCTACACACACAAAAATATCACCTTATCCTTAGCCACATTCCTGAAGCTGTAACTTCTCTAATGCTACAAAGTCACCCAATTGCTGTTCGAAGGAGAAGGATAAATTATCCGACCAAAGCAAACGCCTCAAGTCCTGCTAGGAAAGGGGGAGAAATCACAGTGAGAGTAGTCTGCAACTGTCACCTCCCACGGTCCCTCAGCAAGGCCATGAGCTATCGTCCCACTGTCGATTTCTCTGCCACCCACATCTGCCTCGCTCCTGGAGCCCCTCACCCTCGCGGCTGTCCCTCTCCTACCGCACATCTCCTTGGCAGCTCCGAGCTGCAGGCCCTACCCTACCCATGCCCACGTGTCCTGCCCCGCACGGCAGCCTCACAACCCACAGACACGCTCTGTCCCGCGCCTCCACACCCCACCCCGCCCTGCCCTGCCCTGCCCAGCCCCGCAGCCCCACGCTTCCTCCCAAACCCTTCCCCACACCGCCACGACCCGCCCGTGCCCACGCCCGCCCCAGGCCCAGCCCGGCCCCGCCGCCGTGCCCACGCCCAGTCCCGCCCCGCCCCGCCCCCGCGCGGTACCTGCCGCCACCTCCGCGGCACGGCCGTCCTGCTGCCCGGACACGAAGTCCCGGACGGAGGCGGTGAGAGCCTGAGCCTCCGCCCCGGCCCCGGCCCCGGCCGCCGCCATGACACCCGCGCGCAGGGCCGCGGCCCGCCCCCCCTCCCCGCCTGCGCGTGCGCGGGGGCGGTGCCGGCGGTCACGTGCGCCCGGGGGGCGGGGCGGCCCCGCGCGCACACCGGGCCCCGCGCGCACGGGCGGGCGCAGCGCGGAGCCGGCGCGGCCCCGATGCCGAGCGCCGCCGGTCGGCCCCGCCATGGGCGGCTGCGTGGGGCGGCAGCGCCGGGAGCGGCCCGCCGCCGGCAACACCCGCAAGCGAGCAGGTGAGCGGGGGTCCTCCGGGCTGGGCACCCCCGCCATCGCGGGCACTGGGGCGGGGAGGGGGGTCCCATGTCCCCCTGGGGGTGGTGCGGGAGGAACGTGGGCACCGGAGAGGTGCGGTTCGCCGCGGGACAACTCCCCCCTCGCACAACCCCAGGAGCCGCTCTGTGCCTTCGGGGTTCTCGGACCCCGGGGATCCCGGTTCGGTGCGCGGCCTCGGGAGCGGACAGGAACCGCGGCTCCCGTCCCGGCGCCCCGGAGGCTTTGCGGGGTCAGGGCTGGGGTGCGCAGCGCGTCCAGCCGAGCCCTGCCAGTTCCCGCCTCTTCCCGGGAAGTGCTGTCCTGCCAGGGCGGCAGGGTGGCGGATGCCCCCGGTCCGGGCTCGGCAGCGTCCCCCGCACGGTACGGCGCGTCCTGCGAGCGGCAGGGTCCTGCCTGCCCGCGGTCCGTGCTGTCCCGTACACCTGCCGGCAGGCGCGACCGCGTCCGCGCTGCCCCGGGGCATCGGGAGGTGCGGGTAGGGCAGGGAGCTGCTGCGCCGGTCTGGAGAGCAGCGGCGGGGCTGGTGCAGCCCCGCGGCCCCCGGAGTTACCGGTAGCCGAACACCCGGGTGCCAAGAGGCGCTTCCCCGTGATGCCATGCCGGAGGGTCCCGGAGGCCGCGGGGATGGGTACGGTGGACTTTTGACGGAGAAGCCGTGGGCTGGTAGGATGAATCACGCCTTTCTTTTGCCGCCTCCCCGGCCGGTGCCGTCGCAGCCGGTAATTACCGTGTTTATGGCAGAGCGGTAGTGGGCGGCAGGAGAGGAGGGGCAGGAAGCGTGTGCCCGGGACGGGACGCCCCGGCCCTCGCCTGCAGCTGGGATGAGGGAGGGAAGGGCGTTTTCCGTGGGCCGGTGCCCGCCACTCCGGCAGCACGTGCAGGGTGCCGTGGCTGCTGGGCCGGGCTGTGCCCGTGCCTGTGCCGTGGGCAGCCGCCCCCACCGCGTGGGGCTCCAGGTGTGCCAGCCTGCCCGGGGGATGCCCTGCTGGTATGTATTGTGGTGATAGCCCCCCTCCACCCCCCACCCCGACACACTTTGCCCCCCAGGAGTGCCTTATTGCAGATATTGGTGAGGCCTGGGGTTCCTGGCTGGCGGTTCCCTCCGCTTGGTGGGATGTGGGGCCATTGCCTTGTAGCTCAGGCTGCTGTGATGGGGGGTGGAGTCAGATCCCAGCATCTGGATCTGTGTGATCCCCTCCCGTGCCAGGAAACAGCTGGCTGCAGAGCCTGCGTCTCCATCCCCACTTGCTTTCCCGGTATGGGTCATGGCCACTTCCTGGTATACTGCTGTCAGTCGCTGCTGCTGCTTTCTTCCAGTGCGTCCCTTCCTGGCAGAGCAGGGCTGTCCCTTGTGCCAGCTGCCCTGGCTGCTTCCTGCCTTTGCTTGCATGGTTCCACCAGCCCATGGGAGATGCTCAGCAGGTGGTGGGAGATGAAGCAAGGCTACAGCTGCTCTCACCAGCAGTATGGGGACACTGCCCTGGGCCAGCAGGTCCCAGTACACGAGGACCTACCATCAGCGGGGAGGGGGGCTCTGCCTGCCCACCTCTGCTGCCTCAGGGACTCTACTAAGCATCCCACCTGCCTGGCCAGCTCCTGCCCTGGCTGGGGCTTGTTCTGACCTCCTGTGGAGAGGTCCTTGGAGGACTCCCAGCAGCAGGTTGTCCCTGGGGTGGCCAGCTTACCACAGCAGGAGCTGGGGATGCCCGTTGCACGCAGCATCCCAGCCCTGCCTGGCTTGGGAGTGGCCCAGCCAGCACTGCTGGAAGCAGTGGTGTTTGCCTTCTGGCTGACATCTTCTCTGAGGCCTCCAGGACCTGTCAGCTGGGGCTGCCTAAGGCTCCTGCAGGCAGGGAGCAGACCTAGGGCAGGGAAGCCTTTGGGCCACATCCTTCTGCCTGGGGGTCCCTCACCAGGGCACTGCAGGGTGCTGAGCCACGGGCAGGGTGCTGCAGGCACAGGGCAGGAGGCAGCAGGCTGCCAGCCAGATCCTGTTGGCTCGAGTCCGGGCACAGCGAGCGGATGGACCTGTCTGGTGGTGCTGCCATGGAGAGTTGCACAAGGGGCTAGGAATAGAGCAGCAGGAGGTGATTAGAAGGTGCAGGCCCAGCTGGGCAGTAGCAATAAATAGACTAGGCCTAAGCCCCTGCCTACCTGGGCAAGGCTGCTGGGCATGTCTGTACACACGAGGCAGCCACAGCCTGTCCCTGCTCCCTGCCACAGCCGACCCCCACACCTCCTTTCCTGGGCCAGCCTCTTCCCTTTGTTGCAAGCAGAGCTGGGGGAATGGTGCTGGCTGGCAGTGCTGGCCAGGAGTCCTGGCTGTGAGAATGTGTGCCCCAGCCTGGTGGCCATAGCAGTGTAGGGACATGATCCCAGACGTGTCCTTCAGGCTGGCTGTGGACACTTCTCCGCTGCCCTCCTGGGGCAGGTGTTGCCTCTGACCTTGCCGTGTCCTGTGGTGCTGCAAATCCCTCTGGCCCAGCACCGTGACTGCTGAATCGGCAGCACTGCCTGCAGCCGGCTGCCCTTGCTCCTCCAGGGATGTGGGCAGGATGCTGCCTGCCAGGGATGCTTGGTGCCCATCCCTGGGGTAGCTGAGCACCTGTGCCCCTTGGGCACACCCTGAGGTGGGTGCTTGCTGGGAAGCAGATGCTGTGCTGGCTCCATGGTCTTGGGTTGGTGAGGCAGGGCCGGTACAATCAAAAAGGTCATGTAGTGCCCTGTGTCACCACACTTGCTCAGGAGCAGCTGCCTGGGGACCTTGGCTCAGCCCACAGCTGGCGGTGGTGGCTGTCTCCAGTGGCTGGGGTGTGTGGCATCACCTTGCCTGGCAGGTCACTGCGTGGGCATAGGCATCTTTGTGCCTCACTTTCCCCTCATCCTGTCCCCACAGGAGGGGTGCTGCCTGGCCAGCTCAGGGAGGGGGGTCACAGGAAGGAGCTGTTATCATTCATTGTCCCCAGCTCAGCTGGGAGTGACAGCAACTCCTTCCTGCCCCAGGTGTCCGGCCTGGCTGTGGGACTGATGGGATGGGGCTGTTCCCACAGGGCCACAGCCCAGTGTAGTGAGGGCATGATGCTCTGGGACCGGCATTGGGGTGGCTCAGGTCCCTGGGCAATGCTGGCTGCTGAAGGTCTGTGGGGATGTGGCTAGGGGCTGTTTCATGGAGAGCCAGTTCAGTTCAGCCCATTGCTGGGGCACCTGCAGTCTGGCAGCGATGCCCTCTGTCCCCCTGATGCCTGGGATGCTGTGTGCCTGCTGTCTTGCCTGAAGCTGGTCCCTGTCATCCCAGGGTAGGCAGAGGGGACAGTGAAGTCCTGACCCCCCTTTGCTGCGGCTCAGCCTTTGTAATCCCCTTCTCGTTCCGACTCAACAGCTTATTTCCTGGCTAATTCCCCAAGCTATAAATACTGCTCTGCCTCAAAGGGCCCCGAGGCCCTGTGGCTACCCTACGGGGCAGTGGCTGGTCCCACAAATAAGGAAGCAAGAGCCCTTGTCCCCTCTGGGGGCAAAGGGTGTCACCTGGGGGAACAACTGCTGTGGGGCCAGTGGGATCTTGGGCCAGGCTTGCTTTAGCCCCGTTACCCCTGGCTACACTGGGGACTGTTGTTCACTGGACAGGGTGATCCCTCAAACCCTTGCTGGGGTGCAGGAGGTTCCCAGGAAGAACCTGTGGTTATGGGGAGGTGGGGGGCTCAGGACCTGAGGGGAAACCCTGTCCTTTGGCTGAATATACCCCCTCTGCAGGCCGCAATGAGCCCCTGAAGAAGGAGTGTCCCAAGTGGAAGAGTGACTACCCCATGACAGACGGGCAGCTGCGCAGCAAGCGGGACGAGTTTTGGGACACGGCACCAGCCTTTGAAGGCCGCAAGGAGATCTGGGATGCCCTGAAGGCAGCCGCCTATGCTGTAGAAGCCAATGACCACAGCCTGGCCCAGGCCATCCTCGATGGAGCCAGCATCACCCTGCCCCATGGTGAGGGTCAGCAGTGGGGGTTTGTGTGGAATGTGTGCCAAGTGCCCCATATCTGGGCACATGGGGGTCCCAGGCTGGAGTAGAAAGGGGCTCCCACCTGCCATCTGGAGCTCAGCCCAGCTAAGGGGAGTAAGGCAGGCTGTGCCACGCTGCTTGAGGTGGCCCTGTCCCCATTTGAGTGGTCCGTGGGGATGCCTACCCTTAGCATCTTATCCTGCTGTCCCCAGGGTCCCTGACGGAGTGCTATGATGAGCTGGGCAACCGGTACCAGCTGCCCGTCTACTGCCTTGCCCCCCCCGTCAACCTGATCCTGGAGCGGAGCGAGGAGGAGGCGGTGGAACCGGCTGAACCTCTGCCCAGTGCCCGGCGGGAGTTCACCCTCAAGGTACGCCTCTCCACCGGCAAGGACCTGCGGCTCAGCGCCAGTATGAGTGACACCATCGGGCAGCTGAAGAAGCAGCTGCAGGCACAGGAGGGCATTGACCTGGCCTGGCAGCGATGGTTCTTCTCAGGCAAGCTGCTCACTGACCGCACACGACTGCAGGAGACCAAGATCCAGAAGGATTTTGTTGTGCAAGTGATTGTCAACCAGCCCCTTCCACCCAGGAACTGAGCCACCCCCTACTGGTTGAGGGGAGAGGGCAGGGGGCTGGGGGACAGTGGCACCACTGGGGATTCCCTGTGCTGTGTTCTGGCCCATCTGGAGCTGTTCGTGCTCCCCCCTGAGGCTGCCACACAGGTGACCCCCAGGAAGGTCTGCATGGGGCTGTGCCACCATGGTGGCTCCCCTTGGCTGGGGACACGGGCAGGCGCCGTGTTTGCTGAAGGAGGTTCGAGACCAAATGTCTCTGGGGCTGGGGCTCCTCTGCCAGGCAGTGCCAGCAGGGAGAGGCTGTGACCCACTGGGCTCTGGCTTCCCCCTGGCCAGGAGACTCGTGGGGTGCTGGGCTGGGTGGAGATGTCTCCCCTCTGTACATAGTCTGTATTTATCAATAAAGCCTTTTCATCCTTCCTCTGGCCTTGGGGACAGGCTGGAGGAGGCTGGCCCATAGCCACAGGAGGTCCCTGTGGCTGTCCTGTATCTGCTCCCATGACAGAATGGGCACAGGGTGGTCAAGGGTAGCCTGGACACCCTGGCTCTGCTCCCTGGTGCCACCCTGACCCTGTCCTGCCAGCCCTGGCTGTTTGCTTGCCAGGACCCTTCCCCTGCATTGTCCCATTGTCATCCCAGCTGCTTCTTAGTGTGGGGTCACCACCTCCCTTTCCTGCTTCCTCCCCTCTGGAGGTATAAGCTTGTGTCTGCCCTTGAGCTAGGTGGGACAGTCCATGGAGGGGAACAGTCCCAAGCCTACCTTCATGGCCACCATGGCCTGTCCTGGTGAAAATAGTGTCTTTCTGCTGTGAGAGGCTGTCGCACCCATGGGACAAGGCACCCGAGGATGGCCCTGGGAACTGCCCAGGAGCGTAACAGTGACATGTAGCTGTCCGTCCCTCCCCCAGGTCCTGTGCTGGTGGATGGTGCCCAGAGCATTAACTGTCCCAGCACAAGGCAGCGTTGGCCTCATCTTATAAGGGGGGAGTTCTCAGGAGGGTTGAACAATGTTCCTGCTGCCGGGAATAGCTGCCAGCTCTGCCTGTTGGCCCCACGTGAGGCCAGTCTCCTGCTGCCAGGCTGCCATGTGCTGTGGGGGACGCCAGGCAGCCTTGGGAACCCTGGCAGGGCTGCTCGGAATGTTCCACACCTGAGGTCATCCTCTAAAGCAGCACAGAGGGGCCATGACTCCTGGCATCCCATGCTGCCTGCTGCTGGCTGAGAGACTTGAGAGGACCCATTGCCTCTCTTTGGGGTGCCCCCCCCCCCCTTCCCAGGCCCCCACCCTGCCCAAGGTGCCCGGGAACAGCTGGCAGCATCTGATTGGATAGAGATGGGGTCATGGGAGCCATGAGAGCATCTTGCTTGCCCCAGGGTGGGTGGCACAGGCATAGGTGCCATGCCTATGGCATGACCCTGGATCATGTCCCTGTTCTGCTGAGCCTGTCTTGACTGGCTGTCACAGGTTCTGCACACTGCAGCTTCCCATAATGAGCACAGATGTCATGGTCAACCCAGGGTGTGGGGCTGGAGAGGTGAGTCAGGGCCACCAGAAAGCAGGAGGGTGAGCTCATGGAAAAGCTGCCCCAGTCATGTGGAGCAGCCACAGCTGTTGGTGCCCTTGGACTGTGGGACAGAGGGGCAGCAGCATAAAGCCCCACAGCCAGCGAAGCTGCCGGCAGCACCAGGAGCCAGGACTGGGAACTCCCTGCCTGTGGTGGCAAGAAGAAAAGGACACATCCTGCACAGGACTGTGCACTGCAGGCAGACATGGAGCTGGATGTGGAACGGGCCAAGGAGCTCATCGAGCAGAAGCTGGCAGAGGAGGAGAAGGAGGAGGTGGGTCCATAGGGCAGGGAAACCTTCCTGGGCTGTAGTAGGAACCCCCATTGTACTCTGCCCATCCTTAGGGACTGAGACATGAGGAGGCTGGCACTGACCTTGCCATCCTGGGGGATATATGAAGGTGTCCAAGGGCTCTCAGGGGGATCAAGTTCCCAACCTGGCAGCTCTGGCCCATGGGGCAGAACTGAGCAGCCGGCAGGTGCCCAGCTAATCAAGCAGGGTGGGCAGGCGAGCGCAAGCCCAAGGGCTGCCAAGCACCGCACAGACCTCAGCGGCGAGTGGAGCCGTGCCCAGAGCCACCTTCCTTGGCAGGCTGAGGATGGAGGCAGTGGGGCTGCTCTGTACCCAGACAAGACCGTGCAGCACCTGCTGTGCCTGTGCAGAAACTCAAAAGGGATGGTGCACGGGAGCCGCCGGCCGTGGAGCGGATGAGCACACCTGAGCTGGAGGAGGAGAAGCGCTGTGGCCCCAGGAACTGGGGCCTTGAGGCCATCAAAGTGAGTTGGGTTGGGGTGCAGGGTGGCCAGGGCTGGCTGGTCACAAATGAGTCAAACGGAGCACTGTGTGTGCTCACCAGGGCCAGGAGAAGGTGCGGAGGAGTTCAGTGGATCTGAGGCGGGAGATCATCGATGTAGGGAGCATCCAACGACTCATCGAGCTCCGCAAGCAGCGCCGGCAGCGCCAGGCAGAGCGGGCAGCCACCCCTGAGCCCACTCCACCACCTGAGCCCCTGGAGATTGTATGTCAGGGGTCCCAAGATGTGGGAGGGGGCTGCTGGATTAGGGGCTGGACCACCCCCAGGCCAGCCCCTGGGTCATCCTGCCGCTCAGAGACCTCCCTGGGGAAGCAGGGCAGGAGGCCCCCATGTTGTCTCCTCTCCTGCACCCCTGGGCTGCCCCAGCCATAAGCCTGTTTTATTGCCAGGAGGGTCCTGTGGAGCCAGAGACCTTCCTGCGAGCTGCTGTCCAGGGCAAGATGCACATCATCGAGAAGTTTCTGGCAGACGGTGGCTCCCCTGACACATGTGATGAGGTAGCATCCCTGGCAGCCACTGGTTGTCCCCCCTGCCTATTGCATGCCACCAAGTCCTGCAGCCATGCCCCACCATGCCTGTGGGTGAGGGCTGGGACCCTTGGGACAGGGCTGGAGGTACAACCAGATTGGGCAGGGGAGGATGCATCCATCCTCCAATGTGCCACCCTGTCCCCCAGTTCCACCGCACAGCCCTGCACCGCTCCTCGCTGGAGGGACACATGGAAATCCTGCAGAAGCTCCTGGACAGTGGGGCCACTGTTGACTTCAGGGACCGGGTGAGGCTGGATTCTGCTTCCAGCTGCATGCTGGTCTGGGCATCTGGGTGTGTTGCAGCCAGAACTACAGCGGGAGTGGGGACTGTGCAGTCCCCAGTGCTGTCCCTATCACGGAGGCAGGGCTTTGCCAGTTCAGCTCCAGCACGAGGACCTGCTGGGGCAGAGGACAGGCACAGGGTAGGGGTGTCCCCCACCATGACACAGCACTGTATGTCCAGCTGGACTGCACTGCCGTGCACTGGGCCTGCCGGGGTGGGCACCTGGATGCTGTCAAACTGCTGCAGGACCGCGGGGCAGACCTCAATGTGAAGGACAAGGTGAGCAGGGCAGAGCGGGTCACAGGGTTGTGCCAGGGGCAGGGGCATACCCTGGAGTACCAGAGCTGACCCTCTGTTGGGTTAGCAGGTGTGGGTGCTGATCCCCCCTGATGTCCATCTCACCCCCCCTCAAGCTGCTCAGCACACCTCTTCATGTGGCCACCCGAACCGGACACCTTGACATTGTGGAGCATCTCATCCACTGCGGGGTGGATATCAATGCCCCGGACAGGGTGAGTGCTTCAGCCATGCAGGCATCACTGGGGGCAACACTGATCCCCCTCCCTTTGTTGACCCATCCAAGGGCTTCCAGCACCCACGGTGGGGCACATCTGGACACACACATCCCTGCCCCAGGGTGGTTGTAGCCACAGCCAGGTCTGGGAACAGGAACGGTCTCCCTTGTGTGGAGATTGGTGTGCTGAGGACAGGCAGGGGGTCCTTGTCCCCGGACCACAATTTCCAGTGAAGCTGTGTCTCTCACAGGAAGGTGACACAGCACTGCATGATGCCACACGGCTCAGTCGCTACAAGATCATCAAAACGCTGATCCTGTATGGGGCTGACATGATGGCCAAGAATGAGGTGAGTGTGTGGGGCCAGCACTGAGGCCGTTTGCTGCTCCATGTTGCACCACCCTGTGCCCAGCCTCTCTCTGCCCACTCTTGCAGGCTGGCAAGACCCCGACAGACCTGGTGCAGCAGTGGCAGGTGGACACACGCCAGGCACTGGAGACCAAGGAGCAGCTGCAGGGGGAGATGGAGGTCCCTGCATGATGGCACCAGGCAGGGACCAGGGGCTGGGCTCAGCTCCAAGGAGCAGGATCCAGACAAGGCTTGTCTGTGTCAATAAAAGTCAGCAAAGAGCAGCTTTTGGCTCCAGGTGGCTTTGAGGTTGGGCAGCCTGCACCAGCATTGATGGGCCTGGGGAAGCTGGGTTTTCCTGGGAGCAGGGTTATTCAGCAGCATGGTAAGCCCTGCCTCCTATCACTAGCACTCAAGTATTGGTGACACCAAGTGGTTCAAGGGCAGGACTTCTTGCTGCAGGACACCCTGATTGCTCACAGTCCTACAAAGTCCCACCTGGGTAAGCTCAGGGAGGAAAAATGCATGGAGGACATCTCAACCTGAGTCCATGTTGTGCTGGAGACTGGGACTGTGCCAGAGAGCAGCAGCTGTACCCCTGCTGGACAGCCATTCTGTGGGACTGGATGGCTTCTTGTCCTTCTGCCTTTCCTGCTGCATCCATCCCCAGGGGACACGTGGTCCCTTTGCACACATGCTGAGTGCAGTGCTCACTGCTCCCTGTATGGAAATGCTCACACTCACCCGTTTACAGGAGACCTTACACTGACAGCTGGATCAGGTGATCCCTGACCAAAGCCCTGGGACTGCTTGCAATGCCTGGTCCCTCCCTGGTCTTGCAGCCCAGCCCTGTACGAGGCAGAGGGATGGCTGCCAGGGTTGGCAAGCCGAAGGGAAAGTCACGGCCGCGGTGGCCAAAGCTCACCTGGAGGGACGCTGAGCTCCTAGCAGCCAGCTCCTGAAGGGGGAAGAACATCCTGAGCTCATCTGGTAACACCCCCATGTCATCTGCCCAGCAGGGTTGCGGGTCCCTCACGTGCCCCGTCAAACATTAACAGCCCCTCGGCGAGGCAAGCAGCACAGCCAGCGGCAGCACCCAGCCACCATGGCATTCAGCACCCGCCTCGCCTCGTCCCTCCGGCCCGCCCTGGCAGCTCTGCACTGGGCAGCCCCCAGGCAGTGCCGGGGGCTCAGCACCCCGCAGGGATCAGAGCCCTCACTCAATCTTGGGGGCATCTTCCCACCCCTCGCCACCCCTTTCTCACCCACACAGGAGGTGGACTATGCCCAGCTGGAGGGGAACCTGCGCCGCTATGCCAGCATCCCTTTCCGAGGTAAGCGCTGCCCACTGTCCTTCTCCCTGCACGCTCCTGCCAGATCCCTGCCTGCCACAGAGGCTGTGGCAGCGTGCAGGCAGCCTGCCAGCTTCCCAAGGGTGCTCAGCCCCTAGCTGGACTTTGCTCCGTGGCTGGCAACACCTCGGGTCACCCACCTGGGGCCTTTGCATGGCACGTGCCCAGGCACACTTGTGTGTCCTTGCACACCCCCACCACAGGCCAGCACGTACTTGCACACACTCCACACATGTGCAGGCTTGCACACATGCTCCATACATAGCTGCAGGCTTGAACCTATGCCGTACACTCCCATGCACACTCTCTGAAATTCCTGGGATATGTATCTGTCGATTGCCAAGGATGGATAGATGATTGGAGAGGAGCTGCAGAAGAGGCTGCAGCCTCACGAGGATGATCCCCAGAGGACATAGGCAGGAGAGGGCACACTGTGGGCTGTGGAGCTCTGCCTGGGTGCCAGCAGCAAAGAAGGGAGTGAGAGTAATGTGGATATCTGACAGTCCTGGCACCCTTCTCCTGTGCCTGAGCTCTGCCCTCCCCACATTTGTGTTCCAGGGCTGGTGGCACTGGGCTCCAACGGGGAGTATCCATACCTGGCATCCCGTGAGAGGGTGGAGGTGGTGAGCTGCGTGCGCCGGGCTCTGCCCAGGGACCGCTTGCTGCTGGCTGGCTCAGGCTGTGAATGTGAGTGCCTGTGTGGGCAGTGGTGGGGCCAGTGCATGGGCCATGTGTCCCCCCTGGAGCACATCTCACCCCTTTGCCTCCTCCCCAGCCACCCAGGCCACCATCGAGCTGACAGTCAGCATGGCAGAGGCGGGGGCTGACGTGGCACTGGTTGTGACACCTTGCTATTACCGGGGGGCCATGACCACTGCTGCCCTGATCCATCATTACACAGAGGTGAGCCATGTCCAGTGCCTGCCAGCAACCCCAGCTGGGACAGCAGGTTACCCACATCCGATGTGTCCCCACCCCACCTCAGCTACTGAAATCTGCCTGGCCGCCTGCAGGTTGGCGATGCATCCCCCATCCCTGTGGTGCTGTACAGTGTCCCTGCCAACACCGGCCTGGACCTGCCCATGGAGGCTGTCATCACCTTGGCTCAGCACCCCAACATCATTGGGATCAAGGACAGTGGTGGGGATGTGAGTGGGGCAGGACTTACCCAGGGCTGCTTACCACCAAACCTGGACCTAAGCTGGGAATGGGGAACTGCAACTTGCAGCCCTTCCCTGGACCCCAGGGCTGCCAGCAGGCACCCTGCAGCAATGGGGACTGGGTGATGCCTGCCCCAGGCATCTGCATGTCTCTCCCCAGATCACCCGCATGGGGCTGATGGTCCACAAGACAAGGCAGGAGGATTTCCAGGTGCTGGCAGGATCCGCTGGCTTCCTGCTGGCGAGCTATGCTGTGGGTAAGTGCAGCTGTCCATCGTTGGTGGGGGCACTGCCCGGGGACACTGGCAGGGGGAGGTGGGTGAGAGACCGGGAGGTGCTGGATAGGCGCAGCATGCTGAGCAGGCTGCCAACGTGCCCTGGTGTCTCTAGGTGCCTCTGGAGGTGTGTGTGCTCTCGCCAATATTCTGGGTGACCCATTGTGTCAGCTGGACCAGCTGTGCCGCACGGGCCAGTGGCAGGAGGCCCGTGACCTGCAGCACCGCCTCATTGAGCCCAACACAGCGGTGAGCAGGCAGAACCCCTGGGATGCTGAGGGGAGGAGGTGCCAGGCCATAACAGAAGCAAAGAATGGAAGTCCCTTGGGCTGCAGGGAGTGGAGGGGTGGTTCAGGGGGACAGGACGGCACAGCACCTTGGCCAGCAAGCCAAGACAGGCTGGAGGTGAGAAGGTGGGAAGTACCAGCCCTGTCACGTTAAGGAACAGCTTGTCCACTGGCACCAGGCACTGCATGACCCTCTGTGAGAGCCTTGCTGGCTATTTATAGGCAGCAGTGTGTGTGGGGGAAGAGCTGGTCCTTCCTGGGCCCCTCATCCCACTATGGAGTGGCCTGTCCCTGCTGCAGAGCCCAACGTGCCACAGAGCTCCTGTGCAGAGTCCTGTGTGGGTGTGCTCTGCACCCCTACCCCGCGGTGGGCACTTCATGGGGTGCTGCAGCCACCTCACACCCTGTCAGCCTTGCAGCCCCACATGGGGAGGACAGGAGTGATGGCAAGCAAAGAAGCAGGGGCTGCACAGCAGAGCCCAGAGAACATGCTGGCCCATGGGAGCAAGAAGGCCTTCGTGCCCTCCCTCCCACAGGTCACCCGCCGGTTTGGGATCCCGGGGCTGAAGAAGGCCATGGAGTGGTTTGGCTACTACGGCGGTCCCTGCCGTGCACCCCTGGCTCCTCTGAGCCCTGCCCAGGTTGAAGAACTGAGGAGCACCTTCAGTGCCAATGGCTGGTTGTGAGGTGTTCTCCATCTGCCCCTTCCCACGCTGGGAAGGGACAGGAGTCAGGGACCCTGGGAACTGGGGACATTCTGGGGACGCTGGGAGGTGGCCAGGAGAGGGCAGCCATGTTACTCTTTCCTGTTGGACAGGGCTGCACTGGGCAGACTGGGTAGAGGAGGGCAACCCCAGGCCAGCCTGCATCCCTGCCAGCCCCCAGGGACCTGTCTTCGCCTGGGAAGGGGTGGATCCTTGTGCCATGAATAAACCTGCAGTCTCCTCTTTGTGTCTGCAGTCCTGTCTGTGCAAGGCCTTCACACCATCCCTGCTCCCAGCAAAAAAGACATGGCACGGGTGTTTGGCAACATGGTTTACTCAGCTGAGGCCCGTGCAGGTGGCAGCACAAGGCAGGCACAGCAAGGCACGGGACCCGGTGCGGGCAGAGACTGGCAGGGAGGGCACGGCCCTGCAGCCCTGCACTGGGCAGTGAGGGCTGCCAGGATCCCTGTGCCACAGCCAGCCAGACCGCAGCAGGGGTGAAGGTGAGCATGCAGTGGGGAGATGAAGCATGCTTGTGGGGGGCAAAATGGAGAACTGTGTGCCCCCTGCCTGCCCCTTCGCCATACCTCTATCCCTGCTCTGCCCAGGCCTCCTGCTCCAGCCCTGGCACCCCACGCAGCCCTGCTCATGTCCCACATTCCAGGCTCCAGCTGACCCTTCTCCTTGCTCACCATTGCTACCATTCTCCACCAGTGTGCAGCAGACATGCGCCAGGCTGGGCATTCCCCAGTCGCTCTTGGTGGGGATGCTGCTGCTGATGTCCCCAAGGCAGTGGGTGGATGGGTGGATTGGCACAGGGATGAGGGGAACACAGCCCATTGGCTGGCCCTGAGAGCAGGCTGGGTTCTTTGGGGACACAGTGTCACTGTGCCCTGGGCATGCAGAGGGATGGCCAGTCACCTAGAGCTGAGGGTGCAGGCCATGGCATGCCCGGGGTGCCCACCCTGCCACCAGGACCAGGACAACAAAGTGAGCCAGGAGCTGCCCCTCTGGGGGCACGTGGTTCAGTCAGCAGCTTCCAGCCAAGGCACCCTGGCAGTGGGGTCAGGGACCAACTTCTACCCCCCTGCTCCATCCTCTGCAGCTGGCTAGCAGCTGTAGAGGTCCACAGTCTTCCTGGGGGGAAGAGGGCCCAAGCCCCTGTCACCCTGTCCTTCTGCTGCTCCAGCAGGTGCCAGGGCTACAGCCAGAAAGAGAAGGCACCACGGCTGCCCCAGGGCACTTGGGTGGAGAGCGGAGGATCCCATCCTCTCCAGTGGCAGGGGTTTGGCAGGAGGACCTTGGAGGGGACGAAGGGCAGGGAGGCACCCAGTAGTGCCACATCCCTTCTCCAGGGCCAGCCAGTGCCCAAGTAGGGGGGTCCCTGCTCTGGTGGGAAGGGATGCGGGCACCATCACGCTGTCAGGCTGTGGGCAGACTTGGAGGCGCCCTGGGCCCTCTGGATGATGGTCGTGCACTTCTCCCGCCGCAGCAGCTTGTTGTTCTCAAAGAAGCCCTCATTGCGGGGCACGCCGTGCGAGCCATCAGGGAAGGTCAGGAGACCTGGAGAGGGGAGGGAAGGGCTGGGAGTGAAGAGGCGGGGAGCCACATCCAGCGGGGATGGGGCCAGGGATGAAGCGGGAGGTGCTGGAAGGGGCTGTGCTGAGCAGGGGCCCTGCAGACGCCTGCACCATGCCGCCAGCACTCACCGAAGCCGTACACACGCCCGCCTTTGAACTCGCCCTCAAAGGTCATGTTGTCACAGCGGGTGAAGACTCCAACGCCATTGAACTTGCCCTGCACAAACTCCCCCTCGTACCTGTGTGGAAGGATCTCCTGAGGTGGCAGCTCCCCGCGGCAAGTGGGAATGCCCAGGGAGTATGCAGGAGTGCTGTGCCCACCTGGAGCCATCGGAGAAGGTGAGCACGCCGCAGCCGTGGAAGAGCCCGTTCTCAAAGTGCCCCACATAAGCAGTGCCATCAGCAAACGTCAGCTGTCCGATGCCATGCCTGCGACCTAGGTGAGAGCAGAAATGGGCAGCAGTGGGCAGAGGCGGGACCTGCCCCAGTGTGGAGCTGGGCAGAGATGTGAGGTTTGCTTTTCCCCAGCACAGGTGGCACTGCTCCCTCCTGCCACATCTCACCTTCTTTCCACTCGCCGCGGTACTCCTCCCCGTTGGAGTAGGTGAAGGAGCCTTTGGTGAGGGTCATGGCAACAGGCTCCGGCACAGCAGGACAAGAGCTGGCAGGGAGAGGCACAGAGAGCTGCTGGGCACGGAGAGCAGCTCGGCTTGCCCAGAGCCCTTGCACCCTCTCAGCTTGCAGAGAGGCGCCTGTCTGCCCTGGGGACAGCTCTGCGAGGGCACAGCACAGATGAGAAGGTGAGCCCAGGAGCACAGCTGCCCTGCCCAGGCTCTGAAACCCCAGCCGCCAGGTTCGGGTTGCTGCCCACCCCACCACAGGGCTCAGGGAGATGTGAGCCCACGGGGGTCAGAGCCCTGTGAAATGTGAGTGAGTGGCAGGAAGAGGAGTGTGGCAGGAACTGGCTGCCTCCGTCATGGCACTCCAGCAGAACCCCAGAGGTCCTGCACTGTGCAGGCTCAGGCCAGGGGCCACTCTCAGCTTTGCTGGGGCAGTTCCAGGCAAAAACAAGCGTTTTGGAGAGGAGATGGATTTGCTGGATTGTGTTTAGTGGCAGTACCTCAGGAGAGGGAACAGAGAGCTTGTGGTGTTTCCAGATTCAGCATCAAGAATGGGCAGACCCGGTTCACCCCCAGGGATCAGAGGACACTCCTCCCAAGAGGGACAGCAGAGATAGGATCCTGGGGCTTCAGGGCTTTGCTCAGCTACCCAGGCTTTGCAAACCTGCCTGCCAACAGCAAGCAGCCCCCGAAGCCCTGCACACCTCACAGAGCGCTGCCACGCAGCACAGATCTCCCCAGCACACGGGAAGGCACCAGAATAGAGACAGCCCTGCAGGTGGGCTGGGCGCTGCCTCTCCAGCAAGTGCCGGTGCAGCTCAGGCAGTGCCAGCGATGGGAAGGGGCTCCCAGCATCTAAGCGGGGTCTGCCTGCTCACAGCCGGCTGCGCATCACCCCAGAGGTGTGTACTGAACCACATGAACCAGCAAGGACGCGGCACTCAGGAGCAAAACAGGAACTTGCAAGGGCTTTGTGTCCAGAGAAATGGCCCCAGCCAAGGCGAACAGCGACTGAACAGTGCTCTCTGCTGATGGGAGGGACCGGGAGCGCACCGCCGGCTCCCACCCTGCAGCCTGCCCAGCCATGCCAGGCGGAGGAGAGGGTGCTACCGCGGGCTGCGAGCTCGGCCAGCACGGCCTGTGACACTTCACCAGGAGGACAACATCCCACGAGCACTCCAGCCTGCTCAGAAGCCGGACACGCCCGCGCTGGGCTCCCACCACCCCGAGGCTGCACGAACCGCGCCCGCCGCAGGAAGAGGCAACGCGCCCAGCACAGCCCGAATCGCACAGTGGCCGAGGGGTGCACGACCCCGTTGCACCACACATCCCCGGGCAAAGGCACGGACATCCTGCCCGTGCCACGCACCCACGGCGGATGCGCGCACACCCCACCTGGGGAGCGTGTCTGGGGGCGTGACCGCGCCCACGGGTGATGCACCCACACCCCGATGTACCAATATCCCGTCGTGTCTGTGTTCCCGTGAGTGATCATCCACACCCCGCCGTGTCCGTGCACCCACGGCTGATGCACCCACACCCCGGTGTGTTCATGCACCCACGGCTGATACACGCACGCCTCACCACTGGGACACGCGTGGCGATGCTCACGGGCCCGGTGCGTGCCTAGGAGCGGGGCGGGCGGGGCGGGCGGCGCAGGGACTCGCGGCCCGCGCTCACCTGGCTCCGCGCTGTCCGCCTACACCGCTCCCCACCACGTCCCGCCGAGGGGCGGTGGCTGCCACCGCCCCTGCCAGCACCCCGCCCCGCCGGGCGGTGCCACGCCGCCAGCGTCCATCCCCACTCGCTGTTGGCTGTTTCCATGGCAACCGCTAGCAACGCGACTGTTCATTGGCCAGCTGCGCAGCACGCCCTCGCCGGCCGCCATCTTTGTGTGGGGCAAGGAGCTCGCCACCGCGGGCGTAGCTGCAGAGGGGCAGCGCCCTCACCCTGCCGCCATCTTTGTGAAGGGCAGCAATGGGCACGGCCACTCCAGAGCGTCCATCTTTGTGTAGGGCACTGGCGCTAGCCGCCACGGCGGAGGTGTACGGGAGGCCAAGACACCCTGGCCTCCCCGAACGAACGGTTCGAGGCGCGAGAGTTTCCGAACTAGTCCCAGCGGTATCATGTCCGCAGCCGTCCCCGCGGCTCCGGTCGCAGCGGTCGGGTTGGGCGTGGCGCGACGTGAGGCGGAGCAGCCAATGGGGTGCGGCGGGAGGCGGAGCCGCCCCGGGGCGCCGTGACGAGAGCGGAACCGGAAGCGGCAGCAGCGGCACGGTGGGGCCGGTCGGGCGGCGCGATGGACGAGACGAGCCCGCTGGTGTCGCCGGAGAGGGCGCAGGGCCCCGACTACGGGCTGCCGGGGGGGGCCGTGCGCGCCCTCCCGCCCGCTGCGCCCCCGCCGCCCTCCCCTCCCGGCTCCCCTGGTGGCCGCGACCGCGAGCGGCAGCCGCTCCTGGAGCGCGGGGCGCGGGGCCCGGCAGCGGCGCAGGCCCAGGCGCAGGCCCAGGCGGCGGCGGCGGCAGCGGCGGCGGCGGCGGCGGCGGCCGCGCAGCGGGAGCGCAACGACTTCCCTGAGGATCCCGAGTTTGCCGACGTGGTGCGGCGGGCTGAGCTGGCCAGCGAGCGCGGCATCTTCCCCGAGCGCATCTCGCAGGGCTCCAGCGGCAGCTACTTCGTGAAGGACCCGCAGGGGGTGAGCTGGGCCTAGCCCCGCGTGGCCGACCCAGGGGGGCGCCTCCCGTGTGGCTCCGGGGGCCGGAGGGCTGAGCGGTACTGGCCGGGAGCGGGACGCTGGCAGGAGTGACCGGAGCGGGTCTGAGGCTCCCCGGGGAGAAGTACAGTGGCGAAGTACAGCAGCGAGAGTGCGGGGCAGCAGTGTCCAAGTGCTGATTCAGCCTCTTCTGTGGCTTTGTGCCCAAAGAGGAAGAGTCACCCCCTCCCGCAGGCCCGTGCATCAGATGCTGAACACACTGGCTCCAGCCCCAGGGCTGGGACTCTGTGGGCTGAGCTGGTTTCGGCCTGTTTTTTTTTTTTTTTTGAACGGAGTGAGATGTCTTCTCTGGCTGTGTGGTTGATATAGTGGAGACAAAGTCCTTGGCATGTAGCTGGTCCCCTATAGATTTGGTCAGCTTTGTGGCAGCTGTCTTTGTGCCACTGACTGGATGAGTGTGCAGCACAGGCTGGCTTGTCTTGTGACCTGCTGCTCCCTGCCCAATTGAGCTGTTGCTGTTTCCTGTGACTCCCTTGCCACGTGCGTGCTGGGATGCTTCCAGGGAATCAAGAGTGAGCTCTGTGGTCTCTCATGTGTCCTAGTTTTCCCTCTCTGGGTGAAAGCTGGCTTCTGGAGGCTGTTGCAGGCAGTTCCCAGTTCTGGGATGATGGCGTGTGGGGAAATACTCGTTTGTGCCACAGCCCGGCTCCCTCCTATTGCTCAATATGAGACCTAGACTGGCCAGCCAGATGAGCTACCTGGGGATTGCAGGTTGGAGGCTGCTTGGCTGTAAGAGACCCAGACTTGGCTGCTGGAGCATGAGTGTGAGGAGCCAAAGTCTGTGTACTGCTGGCCGGTCCCCCAGATTATCCTGCTGCCAGCAAATGTGGTGTGTGACTGGTTGCTGTGATTGCTGCTCAGGGTTACCAAAAACATCCCACTGTTGGCATGGGAGAGAGTGTGGCATGTAGATATTGTGGGCAGCAGGGGGAAGATATTGAGGGGAAAAACTTTCATCTTTGATTATTTCCCTTGAGGCTACTGGGGCTTGAGCTGTTCCAGGGCTGTGCTGCCCAGCCCCAGTGGTTACGATCACCCCACTGCCAGCTGCTCCTCTGTGCTGGCCAGGCTCTCCCTGCCTTGCTGCTGGCACCAGGCAGACCTGTTTTCCCTGTCATTGCTGCTCTCAGCACAGGTCTGTCTGGAAGGGGATGCTGTGCTGCCAGGCCTCTCTGGTTTTTGCTTCCATGCTGTCCCTGCCTGGCTGGGCCTTGTTCTACTGGACTGGTTCCATGGAGCACAGGGTTTCATGCTGCCGGAGCTCCTGACAAGCCTCTTTGCGGGCTTATATCCAAGGATGGATATACTGGATATATTGGCACTCATGTGACAGCCGTGTGGGGCTGCTGCGGGGGATCGCCTTCCTGCCTGCCTAGATAAAGGGGCTCCACCGTGTGATCTGGACATGGCTCAAGTGATCCTGTTCCCTCAAACACTTCCTTTCTGTCTTCCTGCTCGACAAAGCCTTGGTTCTACTTGCTCTGGCCTGGCTTTTGGCCCCGACAGATTGAGACTGCATTGAGCTTCCCTACTGAAGCACTGGGACTCATGTTCTATTTCCACATTCTGGCAGGAACTCAGCTTAGGGAAGTGGCGCCCACTCAGGCCAGGGCTAGCAGTAGCCATGGGGAAAAGGCCTGGTTGCATGTGCTGCTGAGTCACTCCAGAGCAGGGACTGCCATCCCCTCAGTGATGCCTGACCTGTGGGGACAGGTGGCCTTGCTCCTGTCCCAGCCCTTCTCTCATCTGTGTGCCTCTGCAGCAGGGGGATACCTACGCTGCTGTCCCCACTGTTGGGTTGGTGTGTGTGTGAGGCTGGACTGAGGGGCTGGGAGTGCTGCTGGTACCAGCTGGTGGCCAGTTTGGAGCTGCCTGTGCCCTCTCATCCACAGTATAGCCAGAGAGTCAGCCCTTGTGCTGGACTCCCAGCACAGACCCCTCAGGGGTCCTGAAGGTGCTTGGCTGTTATGGTCCTTTTCCTCTGGTCAGTTTGGGATCAGCTCTGTTCAATGGATTTTTGAGTCAGGGCAGGGGTTGCTATCCTGTCCTTTTCCTGTGTGGACATAATGACGAATGATAAGCAGCCATCCAAAGGTCACTGGAATGAGACTGATGTGTTTACCAGGAGACTGCATCATCACTGGTGTTTTTTGGGATTCATGTTGGGTATAAAGGTCTCTGGGCAGCACCCTGCTCTTGTGGGATGGGATACTGGCTGGAGAGGGCTTCTTCCCAACTCTGCCTACCTCCCTCCCAGGAGCTGTGGAGTTTTGCCTGGTCCCAGGAGGCTGGTTATTATCCTGCTGAGGGGCAGTTCTGGACCTGTTCCTTAGTATCCTCACTGTGGGCTGAGGAAGGTGTCCCAGCTCTGCCAACTTCCTGGACTCAGCCCTCTTCTCTCCCACTCACAGAAAATCATTGGCGTCTTCAAGCCCAAGAATGAGGAGCCATATGGGCAGCTGAACCCCAAGTGGACCAAGTGGCTACAGAAGTTGTGCTGCCCATGCTGCTTTGGGAGAGACTGCCTTGTCCTGAACCAGGGCTACCTGTCAGAGGCAGGTGCCAGCCTGGTAGACCAGAAACTGGAACTCAACATTGTTCCCCGCACAAAGGTGAGGGGACAGCTGCTGGGGGCTTCTGGGGAGGCTGTTGTGTGCTGCCACACAGCTCTGCTTGCACCTTATCTTGTGTCACTGCTGACCTAGGAGATCGAGTACTCTAGACTAGGACTGTTCCTGTTCAAACCGTGGGGATCCTTGTGCTGGGCAGAACTCTGGGAAATGCTGTGTCTTGGTTTTCTCAGGCAGTCCTGTGATTTGCCAGAGGCCCCTGCTGACTGTGCTCATGTCCCTCCAGGTGGTGTATCTGGCCAGTGAGACCTTTAACTACAGTGCCATTGACAGGGTGAAGTCCCGAGGAAAGAGGCTGGCCCTGGAGAAGGTGCCGAAAGTTGGCCAGCGCTTCAATCGCATTGGTCTGCCACCCAAGGTAGGGCTGCCAGTCTCTATGCCTGCCTGTTAGCACCTCCCCAGCCTCTGTGGCCTTTTGTAATGCAGCCTGTCCTTGCTTCAGGTGGGCTCCTTCCAGCTCTTTGTGGAAGGCTACAAGGATGCAGACTACTGGCTGCGGCGGTTTGAAGCCGAGCCGCTCCCGGAGAACACTAATCGGCAGCTGCTGCTGCAGTTCGAGCGGCTGGTGGTGCTGGATTACATCATCAGGAACACAGGTAGGGCCAGCTGCCTGGCATTGGATGCTGCCTGCTCGTTCACGTCCTACCATGCTGGAGAAAGGGGAGGGAGATAGTGTCTTGGTGGCTTTTCCCTGCACCTGAAACTCCTCTCCCCTAGGTTGCTGCCAGGTGACATCTGCCTCTAGGCAGAGTGCAGCTGCTGGGCTGCTCACCACCTGAGGCTCTGGCTGCTGGCCAGTTTATTGGCAGATCTGGATCTACCATAGTGCTCAGGTGAAAGTTTGCCAGCTGTGAGGATCCAGGGACATCCAGAAATCCAGCAATTAACTGTGCCCTGTATATCCCATTTCACACCGTGTTCCTGAGTTTCTGCTAGGCTGGGAGGCATTGAGGTTGCACTCCGGGGCTTGCAGGCTGACCTTTCTCTTGGGAGCTGGCAATATGTGGACCTCTAAGGCTGTCTGTGGGGGGCTTGATGTGCCTTCCCATGCCTGCAGCAAGTTTAAGGGCTCTGGGAGTTTGTGCCTAAAATGTGTCTGTCTCAGTTCTGGGTCAGAGGAGGAATAGTCTTGTGCCCAGCCTGGTGCAGGGAGGCTCTGGTGCTGACACAGCTGGTTTTATCTCCCTGCAGATCGGGGCAATGACAACTGGCTCATCAAGTATGACTGTCCCCTGGACAGCGCAGGTGTGCGGGTGAGTGCTGCTTCTGGGCAGGGGCAACACGGGGACTCTGCTTCTGGAAGCTGCTGGGCAGCAGGGCAGGAATTCCCCATCTGGTTTGGGTTTCCAAGTGTGTTGAGGCCTGATCTTGTCTCCTGGGCCTTTTGTTACCATTTGCATTGGTAGGCTTGTGGCCTAGTGGGACTTAGAGATCCTGACAGTGGGGCTGCACGGAGTAGGAAGAGGACGTTACTGCTGGGAGGACCTCCTTGTGACATGCTTCACTTCCTTCCAGGACAGCGACTGGGTGGTGGTGAAGGAGCCCATCATCAAGCTGGCTGCTATAGACAATGGTTTGGCCTTTCCCTTGAAACACCCGGACTCCTGGAGAGCATGTGAGTCCCTCAGGCTACGCCAAGGCACCATGGCAAGCCATACAACTCCATGCTTGAGCATCCTTTTCAAGGATTGTAGAGGAGAGGGCTAGGGCTGTGCCTCTGCAGCTTCTGGGTTCATGGGCAGCTCCTCAGCAGAGACTGTAGAAGGCAGATGCTGGACTCCATGTCCCAGATGCAGGGAATCTAGCACCCAGGGGCATGTGGCACTGTGTGTTGCTTTCTCCAGTTCTGATGTCTCCTGCTTTCTTCCACAGATCCATTCTACTGGGCATGGCTGCCCCAGGCCAAAATCCCCTTTTCACAGGAGATCAAGGACCTGATTCTTCCCAAGATCTCAGACCCCAACTTTGTCAAGGACCTGGAGGAAGATCTGTATGAGCTCTTCAAGGTGAACTGGAGGAGTGGGTGAAGATGATGCAGGAGGAGGAAAAGTGGGAGTGGTGTTGGAGAACTTCCTGTCAAGGTTGCAGGGACAGAGAGGTGTTTCTGGGCTGAGACACAGCAGGGTTATCCTTCTGTGAGGAGCTGAAGATTCAATGTGGGAGAAGCAGGAAACCTATGGGACAGGACAGGGGGTGTGGCTTACTTGGGGAATAGGCATCTTGTTCACTGCATGAAGCAATGGGTGGATCTCATTGTGTTCTTTGCTCCCTCTCTTGCAGAAAGACCCTGGCTTTGACAGGGGACAGTTTCACAAGCAGATTGCTGTCATGAGAGGCCAGGTAAGCTGTGCATAGGGAAGACAGATGGGTGAGGTAGGAAGCCTTGTCCTGCCTTTGTGACAGGAAGGGTGCTGGAGTGGATGTTCTCTGTTGCTCTGGCAGGGCAGCTCAGGCATTGTTCTGTTGTGCCATACAGATCCTGAATCTGACTCAGGCGTTGAAAGATGGGAAGAGTCCACTGCACCTGGTACAGATGCCACCTGTGATTGTGGAAACAGCGCGTTCCCATCAGCGCTCCACCAGTGAGTCCTACACGCAGAGCTTCCAGAGCCGGAAGCCTTTCTTCTCATGGTGGTAGCTGTGGGAGCCACGGGCAGGGCTTGGCCACCTCGGACTAGCACTGCGAGAGGAGCTGGGCCACTGCTGGCTCCTGTGGCTGGGACTTGACCTTCAGGGTAGAGCGAGCAGATGCGACTGGAGGAACCTGCAGCTGAACTGGAGGAGCCAGGCAGATTGGGCATGGTCCCTCCCCAGCTCCATTGGAGCTTGGTGTGCTGCCTGGGGCAGAGGCAAGGGGTAGGTGTGAGAATCTACCAGGAACGGTGGTGTGGCTGGGACCCTGCTCCTGCCTCTCTTCCTTGGCCCGCATGTGGTTCTGAGCACCCCTGCTTGGGGCTGGGATGAACAGGCTACTTGAGCCAGGATCCGTCCAGCCCTTTACACCAGCCACTGGCCCATTTTTTTCCCACCATACCAGCTGTCAGGCTGGGAAGGCCTTTAGCAGGTGATAGCCCCTCCATTTCCCTGAGGGTGTGCTGTACTCCTCCACTGTCCCTCTGGTGCCCCAACCCCGTGCATGCTGCTTTCCTCAGGGGGTGTTCCTGCTGCCCACTGGCGTAGCGGGGACCACAATGAACGGCTGTTCTCTGGCTAGAGGCTCGAGGAGGGGGACATAAGAGGGACAACACATGGGACTGGCTTGGGTGCAGTTAGACACTAAGGGAAAAAAGGTGCTGGCTTATCCCTGTTTAGAGCAGGCGGCTTCACAGAGCGCTCCCATGGGAGCTCTCCCCTTTTGCCCCAGTCCATTTCTCCTGCCTGGTCTCCATAGCTGCTCTCGCTTGACTTTCTTTTCTTTCCCAGCAAGCTCCCTGGCTGCTGTGCAGCCAGCATGGTGCCAGCCTTGTCTGTGCCTAGGGACCCTCTGAGGGGCAGGGGTTGCCAGGAAAGGGCTGGAGGGGCTCTTCTGCCACATGGGTGGGAGCACTGGGGGACCAGCATGGACTCCTAGCTGCCCTGGAGCTGACAATCTCGCCTGCCTGCTGTGGTTGGGGAGGCAGGAAGCCCCTCTCTCACCAGCGGCTGCTGAGCTTGTGTTGTATAAAACAGCACCGGGGCTGCTGCCTGCACCCGCTTGCCTTGAGCTGTGACTCCTCAGGCTGCTGGGCAATGTCAGTGTTGGGTCTTGCTGTTCTGTTAGCCCATCTTTGGGGAGTGAGAGGGATGAAGGCAGGTGAACCTGGGAAGGCAGAGCAGCTGCTTTGTCTCCTGCAATGGGGAGGGGGCTCAGCACTGGCTGTGCAAGCACAGAGGGGGCAGCAGTGGAGATCCCAACTCCCCGGCCAGGCCCAGCTGCATTTGACTGACCCAAAATGTATTGTTCTAATGCACTGTAGAAATGTATGTAATGTATTTAAACCATGCAACGGTCTGAATAACAGAGCTGCCATTCAGCTGGCTACATCTGTGCCTCTGCAGCACCCTAGAGCAGGTTGGGGCTCCTCAGCCCATGGCTGGTATCCATATGTACCTGCACAGGGATGCACTGGCCGCCTGCAACTGCTGGAGGTGCTGCAGGACAGAGTTCTTTTCCTGTCTGCTCATGCTGGACAGTGAGGGCAACCAGCTGCCCAGGCTGTCCCTTGGCATCCTGTGTCTGCAGGTCCTGCTCCGGTCTCTCCTGGGCCCAATGGCTCTTGGAGGGGGAGCTCTAGAGGCTAGAAATGAGGCAGTCCAGCTGCTGCTTCCTCTCCTCTAAGTGGCCACAATGAGACTGCAAGGCTGCTTCCTGCAGCTGCTTCTCCTTCAGCCACAGGACCATGGATGGCTTGGAGTTTTGTTCTTTTGGCAGCGAGGCTGAATACCTCCTGCTTCAGCTCCCCCAGCTTCAGAATGTCCGCCCTGACTTCTCTGTTCTCCTGGGTGCTACACTCTTCCAGCTTGGCCACCCGGTCTTCCACCAGAGAAATCTTTCCGTGGAGAATCTCTATTACGTCTTCCAAGCATTCCTTCTCGTGAAGGGCAGCATGTAGCTTGTTGTTCAGTTGTCCCTGTGACTGTGGCAGGGCAGTTACTATGTGACTGTGCACTGGAAGAGATTGCCCAGAGAGGCTGTGCAGTCTTATATTCAGGAACCATCTGGATGTGATCCTGTGACATCTGCTCTAGGATGACCCTGCTTAAGCAGGGAGGCTGGAACAGATGACCCAGAGGTCTATTCCAACTTGGCCTGTGATGCGGGGCTGTTCCCCTTGCACTAGGTGCTGTACAACAGACTGGACCATGGTTCTACCATTTAGGGATGGGCAGGACACAACCAGAGACTCACCCAGCCACCACTGTCCACCCTTTATTAACATTGCACCCTGCCCAGTACACTTAGGGTCCTTGGAGAGCTGCTCTCCACGGCCCAGCCGCTTAGTGCTGCTACATGGAT
Source organism: Vidua macroura (assembly GCF_024509145.1). Taxonomy (NCBI): domain Eukaryota; kingdom Metazoa; phylum Chordata; class Aves; order Passeriformes; family Viduidae; genus Vidua; species Vidua macroura. The sequence goes on from NC_071578.1 coordinate 14,209,588, forward strand.
CCTGAGCCCGTCTCGGCCCTGCAGTCACCCTCCAGCTTCTTCTCCGCGATCCTACGGGCAAGAGGTGTGTGTTAGCGACATGGCCCGGCCGCACTTCCCCCGGTTGCCCCGCCTCCGCGAGCCGTACCTACCGAAGGTGTTCGAAGCGCCGTAGCGCTGCCACCCCACCGCCAGGCTGGGCTGTTCGTCGTCGCCGAAGCCGCCGCAGGGCCCGCGCCATGCGCCGCTGGCCCGCGTACCGCCAGACGAGGCGGGCGCGCTCCTCGGGCCGCTCGGCCCCGCCGCTCCGGAACAGGCTCCGCAGCTCTCGCAGCCCCACGCCCTGGAAGATGTTGGCCGAGGCCCGCTTACGGGCGCGGGCTGCGGGCGCCGCCCGTCCCGGAGAGTCGCTCACCACCGAGGCCGGAGTGCCCATGGCCCTGGCCGCTGCGGGCACCGAGGAGTCGGCGTCAGGCTCCGGTCTCGCCACCCGGTCCGGTCCGCCTCCCCCGGGATCCGGCGCGGATGCCCAGTGAGGAAGGGGGGGGGCGTCGAGGGAAGGGCGGTCCGGGACGCCGGGCAGGGGGCCAGCCGCACAGGCGGGGCCGCCCGGGAACGCGGGAGACGCCCCGGCTCGGGCCGGGGCACGCAAGTCCGGTCCCGCCCTGCCCAAGGCGCCGGGCCCCGCCGTGACCCACTTTCGCTCCGCTGCCCCGCACCCACCGGCCCCTCGCACAGACCTGGCGGTGGCGGCTCCGCCTGGTGCCCGCTGCGTTCCCGGACCCGCTTCGTGCCACCGCGCCGGGGTCCCGCCACAGCCGCGCGCCCCATTCATTCACCCGCTGCGTGCCGGCCCCGCCCCCTCGCCAATCCCCGCCCGCCTCCCGCTGCCACGACCAATCGGCGCCGAGGGGCGCGGCCGCCCCGCTTCGTTGAGGAGGCCACGTGGCGCAGATGACGTCACGGGCGCGGTGCGAGGCCTCGCCCCTGGGCGGGGCCGCGGCGCTCCGCACTCCGAAGGGAATCCCGGATGACGTAAGGGGAACCCCGGCGCGCGCCCCCCGCCGGCCGCCGCACGGGATCCCGGTGCGCTGTCCCTGGGCCCCGCCGCCGGCATCGGTCGCTGTCTCTCACGTCCTCCCGCCGCCCCTCGCGCCCTGCGTTGTGGCCCGCCCCGGCGGCAGCAGGACGGGAGGGGCGCGGCGATCCCTGCCCGACGGCGCATCCGCGGCGGCCCTCGGGTGTCCGATGGGTTGGCGGGAGGTGCGGCGGGGCGCGGAGGCGGGGCGGGGAGGAGAGGAGAGAGGCCCCGCGCGGGGAGGACTGCTAAGTGCCAGATGTTTGGCAATAGTCAGGGAGGAAGTCGCTGCCGGGGCCCTGAGTCCCGCCCGAGCCGCGCCAGAGTAGGCAGGGCCGCGCCATGGCCCGCACGGCTCCCCCGACCGTGCCGCCGCCGCCGGGGCCGCCGGCCCGCGGCTCTCTCAGCCTCCATCGCGCCTATCTGCGGAGCCCGCTGGGCCTGCTACGCCTGGGGCAGCTGGCTCTGGGCGCTGCCTTCTGGGTGACGGTAGCGGCTCATAAGTACGAGGGGGCGGCCCACTTCGCTCTGTTTGCCGCCGTCCTCATCTGGCTGCTCACCCTGGCCCTCTTCGGGCTGAGCCTGCTGGGGCGCTGGGAGCTGGTGCCCTGGCTGGGCTCCCGCTGGCTCCTCACCAACCTGGTGCACGACCTGGCACTGGGTGTGGGGCTCTACGCAGCTGCCACTGGCATCATGGGTCACAAGGCCAAGCAGAGAAGCTTTTGCAACCTGCCGGGCTACAGCCAGCACTGCCTGTACAGTGCCTACCTGAGCGCCTCCATCTGCGGGGGCATCACTGCCTGCCTGTACCTCTTCTCCGGGCTCTATTGCCTGTTGCGGCGTTGCCAGGACCAGCAAGACATCATCTGAGATCCCGTGCCACTTGGCTCCCCTTCTCAGCCGCAGACAGAACACAGCCTTTGGGATGAAATGACCCTGCTGCCCCATCCCCTCCTGGCTGACTGCACTGCAATTTCTCCAGAGACTCCTGCACAGACGGATGGACAGACAGAGGCCTTCACCGAGCACGGCTTCCCCTGCAGCGCACCGAGACAGCGTGGACACCCAGCCACTGCACAGGCCCTTCTCCCAGCCCTGGACAGACGTAGGCTACTGCAAGTGGAAGGACCCAAATGGAGAGCCTCTAAGAGGGATACCAATCTTTGGGAGCCCCCTAGGACCAAAATCCCCTGCCCCTGGTCTTGCAGATGCTGCATGCTCAGGTGGGTGCTGACTATTCCCTGGGGTAGAGGGGGGACTGGCCTGGTGGAGCTGAGCTGGGGGCAGCAGTGCCTAGTGGAGTTGGATGGGCATAAACCCCCCTGACCTGCTGGCAGCCCCATCTTGCCATTCCAGCTGCATGGTGCCTCCACAATTCCCTAAGGGAGGTTCTGAACTTGGTTTCCCCAGCTTGGGCCCCTCCTTCTGTCTGGCCTGAAAACATCCTTTATCTTATTGGAGCCCCAAAGGGCTCAGGGCCTCCCTGCCCTGGACTTGAGGGTACTGCACAGCCAGATCTAGCATCACCCCAGTCCAGTTTGGAGACTGAGCATGGCAGCAAGGCCTCCATTGCTGTGGAGGGAGGAGAAGGACAAGTGGAGCCGTAACCTGTTCTGTGACCCTGGGCAGGGGATAAATTCCTCCAGCCCTGGAGTTTGTGCAGTCCTGGGATGGGGCCAGGTGCCCCAGGGGTTGAGGGGAGGCAGTCATGGGTTTTTTCTCTCCTCCTGCTGTCCCTGCAGAGAGGTTTGTGGCTCCGAGCCATCCAGAGCCACTGAACGAACCCTGGGGCCAAGCTACTCCAAAAGGGACAGAAACAGCCTTGCTGATGGTTCTGGAGACCAGCCTGCAACCCTGCCTGTCTCTGCTGCACTTGGTTTATCATCCTGGAAAATCTTAATCTCTGGACTCTCTGAGACTGGGCAGTGCCGGGAGACTGTGGTGAGGTGGAGGGGAAGGGTGAGCATTGCAGCATGGCAGTGCTAGGCTGTGCTGGCACCCTGGCCATGGGGGAGCTGGGGCCAGGCATTGTGGGACTACAGCCTATCTTGGAGAACAGAAGAGGACAGCACTGGAACCAGCCCAGCCCCGGATCAGCCTCCAGAACCACCAGGTGCCAAGCCCTGACGAGGCCATGTAGGGCTGACTAGAAAAATGGGCAGCCTGAGACAGAATTTTTGGAGCAGCGCCACACTAGGGCTGCCCTGCCACAAGCCCTCCTCACCCTGCCTGGAGGCAGGTCCTCTCTATTGCTCCCAGTTCGAGGGATGGTCTACTCCAGTCTCTATGTAGACTTAGATCAGTGAGATGAGTGTCCCCAGCAGCTGGCCACAGCTGCCTGTGGCCTGGGGTTCCCTGGTGCCTTTTTTGAGGTGGAGAGCAGCGGCCATGATTCCCCTGGGGACTTGAGGTGGTCTGGGATTGGTATTGAGTCACCACTTCCATCGTGATGTGCTGTCCCAGTGCATACCCCATCATGCCCAGGGGCCCTGCCAAACCCCAGGCCACATACCCTTTCCTTGGGTAGGACATGCTGTCTGTGCCCTGTGTCAAGGCTGGTCCCTGACACCACCTGCCTCTGCCTTACTCTGGTGCAGCCCTTGGCCCAAAATGCCCTCGCTGCTTCTGCCACCACAAGTGCCTTCCCCTGGCTTTCTGCAGCCCTGTCTGTCACACCAGCTCTATCCCCCTACAGCCTCCTTTCAGGTGTCAATGGATTCACCTTCCAAATAAAGCAAAGTTGGCGCTTACTGGGTGTCTGGGGCTTTGTGCTGGGGCTGGGACCTGCTGGGAATGAGGTCTGAGCTGAGATCACACCCAGCTCTGTAGCCTTGCACCCTGGGGCCTCTCTGCTTGGAGTATCTGGCCATGGTCAAGAAGTCCTGGGGTGCTGTGGGGTCACAGGCAGGCTCCCCCATGTTGAGCCACTGCTCCTACAGAGAGGCTTAAGCCTCTGCCCTTGGGGAAAGGGGCTATCCCTGGCCTTGCTGCCTTTCCAGAGACTGGGCACAGCCTGATGCTCACTGCGGCTCCAGACAGAGCAGAGGGAGGCCAAGTGCCCAGGGCTCTGGCTATGGGATGTACTGAGGAGAGGATGTAGTTGCATTCCTAAGGGCTTTGTCACTCCATGCTGAAAGGGCCCTCTGTCCCAGGGTCAGGGCATCACTGGGCAGTCGTACACAGACTGGCCCTTGGTGGGTCAGGGGCCAATGGAGGACTGCCTGCATCTCCCTGGACTTGTTGCAGCTCTGAGACACACTCTTGGGACAGCGTTGAGTCTTGGACCTGGACCCGCATCTGGGGTGTCACTGGGTCCCCAGCCTTCTGCCCATAGGACACATGCCCTGTTCATCAGAGGCTGCAGGTAGTCGGCAGCAGCACTGTACCCTCATTGTCCAAGAGCCACCACAGGGTTATAAAAAGGTTACAACTTTTGGCATCAGACGAAGCTCAGGATCCCCAGAGCATCCCTGGGAGCCAGCATCCCTGCTCTACTGCAAGCACCTTCTAGGACAGTCCATGGTGCCCCGAGCAGGGCTGCAGGCTGCTGGGCAGGACAGTGCCAGTGCGCCCAGAGCTGGGCTGCTTTGGGGGCATGGAGGGGCAGTGAATGAGCTCCCAGCCACGCTCACGGGCCTGTGGGGAACCTGCTGCTCCTTTCCAGGGACTCCGGGTGTGAGGCCACTCTCTGGTCTCTCCTTGGGGAGAGGTGGCCCAGCAACCTCATGGCGACAAACCTACCGTGACCGACACAGCTGGATGCAGGCCACCCCAAGACCCAGACTGGGACTGAGCCCTGAACCAGGATTAGACCCGGATCAGTGCCCAGCCCTGGACTGGGACCGGATCCAGGCTGTGACTGAGCCCTACACCGAATCGGGACCGGCCGGGACGCTGACCACACAGCTCAGCCAGGGCCGACCCCCGTATCTAGACCGGGCCCACCGAGACTCCGCCTCGAGCCTCCCGCCCAGAGCGTGCCGGCCCGCAGGCCCCAGCAGGGAGGCCGGCACGCAGGGCGGGCAGAGCCGGGCGGGCGCGGAGCGCCGAGAGCGGCCCGTTCCGCCCGCGGGCGGGGCTCCAGCGGCGCGCCCGGCCGGCGCTCCCATTGGCCGCGCGCGGGGCTCACGGCGCGCCCGGCCGCGTCACGGGAGCGCGCGGCGGTGTCGGGCCGAGCGCGGCGGGGCCGCTCGGCTCCCGCTCCCGGTCCCGTCATGCAGGCGGTGGAGCGGGACGGGGCGGCAGGCGGCCCCGAAGGGGCGACGGGAGCTCCTGAGGCCCCGCCGGAGCCGCCGCCGCCCAAGGCCGCCGCTGCTTTCGACCTGCTGGAGCTGGTGCGGAGCTACCGGCGGCTGGAGCTCTACCTGGAGCCGCTGCGGGACGCCGCCGAGGGTGTCCGCTCCCTCCTCCGGTAGGTGCGGGCTGGGCCGGGATCGAGACCGGGACCGTCCCCGGGGTCTCATGTCCCTGGCCTTCCCCGCTCTCGGCAGGTGGCAGCGGCCTGTGTGCTCTCTCCTGGTCTGCCTCGGCCTCAACTTCCTCCTGCTCACCCTCGGCCAAGGTGCGTGTCGGGGGTCAGGGCTGGTCCCGTTCCCGGACCCTCCGGGCTGACGCTGTCCCGCCTCTTCCAGCTGCGTGGTACTCGGTGCTCGCCCTGCTGGTCGCGGTGCCGGCCCTGCTGGGTTACCTGCAAGAGACGTGCCGAGCCCGGCCCTCGGAACCCGAGCTGGTGCGCAGGAGGTACCACAGCATCCGCAGGGAGGATCTGCGCAAGGTGCAGCTCTCGCGGCAGGAGGCCATCGCCCAGGTCAAGAGCTTGTGAGTCCCTGGGGCCTCCCCAGCGGTGGGACTGTGGGGGCCTTTGCAGACGGAAAGGCTTCTTGGAGGCTGTGGGGGGCTTGTGCCAGTTTGGCTGCTGTAACCCGCGTCAGTGTGGGGAATGAGGTTGTGTGTTTGTGGGGTTTTTTGTGACTGTCTCATTTGCAGCCTGATCCAGCTGGAGGGGTTTCTGAACGGGATGTGCTGCAGCTGTGAGGCAGTGTACCGTGTGCTGTACTGGGAGAACCCCACCGTCTCTTCCCAGTGAGTAGTACTGGGTGAGGCACCCTGTGGTGGGCTTGGTGGGGAGAGGGCCTCAGCCAGGCCTGCAGTGCTGTGTTTGATTTGTTTGGTACTTGGAGAGAACAGATGGAACACCAGATGAAGGAAGGAGTTTTATGCTGTTGTGTGAGTTGCTCTGACTTGACCACAGTATCCTGCTGTTTTCCACAGGTTTTATGGGGTGCTACTGGGCACTATCTGTGTCCTCTACCTGCTGCCCCTCTGCTGGGTCCTGGCCATCCTCAATAGCACCCTCTTTCTGGGCAACACCCAGTTCTACCAAGGTATGAGACCTGGCTGGAAGTGCCCAGTGTGGGATGGGCTGGGGAAAGGCCCTCTGAAGCCAGGGATCCTTCCCTGGACCTCTCCCTCACATGACCCCACTGTCCCATGTCAGGCTCTGCCATAGACGCTGAACCCCTGTGAAGGCAATGATGTCCTAGGGGTGGTGCTCAGCAGCCCAGGGTGGGTGGTATGGTCCCAGGGCTCAGCTGTTGGAGGTGAGAATCTCTCCTGATGTGTGTCCCAGCCCAGGTGCCATTTCCTTCTCTGTGGTGTGGCAAACCAGGGTCTGTCAATGCAGGCTGTGTGTGAGCCTCTCCATCCCTCTTCATCTCTGACCCTGCTCTTCAGGACTTCAAACACATTCAGTGCCTGTGGCAGTATATGACATAGGCTTGAAAACATGCCATTGGAAGGGAAAGGAGCTCTCTTCTGTGGCTCATGCTAAAGGAGTGTTGGATGTGTCTGAGTTGTGATGTTGGCCCCTGCCGTTCCCTGTCCTGAGCTGGGGTAGGTGGTGGTGGGGGGGTTCCTTTCTGCCCTAACTCTGATGTGTGAACAGAGAAGTGCTCAGGACATCTGATGAGTGAATGATATGTGTCAGTGCCCCACCTTGAGCCCTGGAGATCAGGTCTTGCAGTTGGCTTTTGCGTGATGTGGCTGGGACTAGGGAAATGCCACTCTACTCCATCTGTATTCCCCTTTTAACCAGTGATAATGGAGCTCAAGGCCTCCATTGAGCAGTGTGTGGGCTCCAAACCCCTTGAGAGCACTCCAGAACCTGCTGAACCCCTGCCACCAGCTGCTGCCCCAGATCGGACCCCCACCCCCACCAGTGCAGAGGTGAGATAGGGGCAGGGCTGGCAGTTGTGGGGTGGGAGCTGCGGAGTCAGCCCTTGGGTCTGACCTTGCCTGAGTCCCTCTACACACAAATGTCTTCCAGCTGCCAGCTTTGCTGGAAGCCTGTGAGCCACTCCTGAGTTACTGGGATGCTGCTCTCTGCCCTGGGGACTTGGCTCAGTCCTTTTGCCACATGTAAGGATGTGGTCTGAGGAGGCAGGGGCTCACCTTCTGACACTTGTGTCATCTGTGAGGCTGCCTGGGGCCAAATCCATTGTCCAGAACTTGCCCAGAAATGTGGGGCCACCTTTGAACAGAGACAAGGGAACAGCAGGACTAACTTTGTGAATCTCTTGTAGGACCTTACTCCTGGCAGTGTGGAGGAAGCAGAGGAGGCAGAACCTGATGAAGAGTTCAAAGATGCAATTGAGGTTTGAGGCTGGTTGGGGTGGGCTGTGCCTGCAGGGCAGCTGAGGTGGGAAAGGGACAAAGACCTTGTTGGGCAAACTGGGTCCTCAGAGAGAGTGACTGTGGGGCTGGGTGCCTCTGACTCTTATGTGAACTCACTCTCCTCTCTGTCCATGCTGCGGGAGAAGGAGAACCAGCTGCTGGTCATGGTGAGTACTGCCATGCCAGGGTGTGGTATCTCCTCCCAGCTGGAGCTTTGCCTGGTTTGCCGGTGGCTTGTAGAAATGCCAGGTGGAGCACCCAGCTTGTTGGGTGCCTGCCTCTGGTGTGGGCTGCCCTGCAGCCCTCAGTGTGCCCCCAGCCACCCTGCTGCGCTCAGCTGGCTCTGCTCTCTGCAGGAGGATGATGAGAGCTCTCAGTGCTCAGCAGATTTTGACCTCAGCCTCCCAGACAATGGTTTTATGAGCAAAAATGAGGTGATCCGCAGCAAGGTGTCCCGCCTGACCGAGCGCCTGCGCAAGCGCTACCCCAGCAACAACTTTGGTGAGTTTGGGAGCAGCTGCTTCCTGGGGGAGCTCAGCAGCTTGGGCTCTGTGCTGCTTCCAGTGGTGACCATAGGACTGGGAGTGGAGAGGGTGGTGTGGTACTTGCTAGGCTGTGCTGACACCTTCAGTGACCTTTTCCACTCTGTGGGGAGAATGGTCCCAGCACTCCTAGGAAGGGCAAGGACGGGAAGGTGCAGCAATGTCATCTCTGAGCTGAGCCTTTACAACAGCTACAGACATTCTTGTGCCACTTGCAGCCCCAGGCAGCAGAGCCCTGCCTGACCTCTGCTCTTTCTTTCAGGGAACTGCACGGGCTGTGCTGCCACCTTCTCTGTGCTCAAGAAGAGGGTGAGTCTTCGGCTTCTGCCCCAGCTTGCTGTCTGCACCTGGGGCAGAGGTGTTGGTCATGTCTGGCTTGTCCCATTTTTCTCCAGCAGCTCAGGCGTCTGGCCTCAGTCACAGCCCAAATGACCTCAGCTAAATGCTGGGTGTTGTCACGTGCCTAATGGCACCAGGGATCCCTTGTGTTGTGGATCATTTGTCCATTTACTCCTTTGGAAGCTGCCTCAGGCCAAACTCACGTATTATTGTAGAAGGTACCTGCCCTGTGCCCTGGTTTAGTCCATTTCTTGTGGCCTTTGTGGTGAAGTACAGCATGGGTCTGCTAGTGGGAGACCCTGTTGCCTTATCTGAGCCCTGTGTGTAATGCTTGGCACACAGTCTGTGGGCAGTTCTCAGAAGGAGGTATAGACTTTTGACTCCCTTCACTTACTCTTGGGTTAGTCTGATATACATCTGGGTCTCACCTCCATATTTCTCCACAGCGGAGTTGCAGTAACTGTGGGAACAGCTTCTGCTCCAGGTGTTGTTCCTTCAAAGTCCCCAAGGCTGTGATGGGAGCCACGGGTGAGTTGAAAGGTGGAGGGAAAAGCTTCTGCTTCCACCTGTTCTGTCTGCCCAGGCATTTGCCCCAGACCTGATGGGGAGGGTAGACAGGATGTGCCCAGCACAGCCTGGCTTGGGACAGAGCAGTGATGAATTTGCAGCTCTCGAAGCAGCTTTGTGCTGGGGTCCCTAGCCCATGGTGGGAAAGGGGGATCATCTCTGACATTTGCTTTCCTTTCCAGCCCCGGAGGCTCAGAAGGAGACAGTGTTCGTGTGCGCACTCTGCAACCAGGTGCTCATCAAGTGATGAAACAGGCCCAGCCAGCTCCTGTGTCCTGCACTGCCTGAGACCTGGGACAGCGGGCAGGCACCCTTGCCACTGGGAGCCTGGAGTGTTTGGATCCCAGCATGGCATTCCCCTGCCAGAGGATGCTTGCACTTGTGCTCCTCCTGCCAGCGCCAGGCTGGATGGACCAGCCTCCCTTGCCATGCACCAGCTGGGTCACTGTGGTGGAGCACTGCCCACGGCTGTGCCCCATCCCTGCAGCTGCTCCAAGCCCTGGGTGCTCTCTGGCACTTGCTGTGCCCTGCCACGTGCTTGTCCAGGCCCTTTGGCCTGGCTCAGTGATGGAAGAGCCATCCTTCCTACTCGTGGTCCTGCCTTCACCTCCTGGGTGGGGCAGAACAACCTCAGGGCGCTGTCCCTACCTTTCCCAGCACTGTGCTATAAGTGACTGTATTTTTGGGATCAATTCAGAGCTCCTCCTGCATCCCTTGGGGACTAGCTAGGTCTTTCATCCTGGCTCAGCTGAGACTGCTAGTCACTCCTGTGCTCCTCAGCCTCACTGCCTGCAGATTTAGTCTTTTACCCCTGAATTTGGCTGTAACCCAGAGGAAGAAAGAGAATGAGTTTGCATTGGGCTGTATGGCTGGGTCTCCAGTGTGACAAAAGGCAGGAGTCAGTGCTGCTCTGTGCACTTAGTGACTGCTGCTTTCTACTACAGATTAATATATAAATGCGTATAGAGAATGGCCAATAAATCTCTTGTCCTCAGCTGCCTCTTGTGTCATCCCAGTAAAAGCTGTCCCCATCCCAGGTCACTCTGACACCTCTGTGGCTTTGGCCCCGCTGTCCTGCAGGTGTTCCTGGAGAAATGGTGTTCCTGTGCTATCAGCTCTCCATGCTTTACTGGAATTCCCATCTTCTGTCCTGCTGTAGCCTTGTTTGCCCCCTGCTCAGAGCTGTCTGCAGCTGCCTGTAAGCTGTGCCAGGGCTGGATCCTGCTGGGCTGGAGCCATGGAGCACCTCAGCTCTGACAGGAGCTACTGAGCTTCCTCTGCCTCCCATGGCTGCTCCTTGCCCTGCCCTCCCCGGGTGGTGGTCCCACCAGCTGCCTGTGTGCACAAGGATGACCTTTCCTTGTGTGAACAGCAAAGCTCCCAACTATCCCAGGAATGTGACCCTGGCTGCTGTGCAGCTGGGAGCAGCCATGGCCTGGGTCCCTGCCAGCCAGCTGCAGCTTGCCCCAAGCCAAGGAATCGGGGGAATTGGTGCCCACCACGCTGTGACACCCACTAGTCTGAGAAGTTGCTGGAGCCCAGACCTTGCTGCAGGCTCTACATCCCACCAGTGTGAAAGCTCCTATGTGGCAGGCAGCCTCAACACTTAGCTTAGCTGTGGGCTCATATACTTCAAATGGAAATTTGGAGAAAAGCTGGACTTGGCATCTGATGATGAGGGTGTCTGGCTTTTGCTGGGTGTGCAGGGGACTGGTGTGCAGAGGGCTGAGCAGTTAGTGGGGCAGTGGAGCAGCTGTAGCACTGGGGAGGGGGCTGTGTAGCACTGCAAGAGCTGTGGGTGTGTTTGTGAGGGTGTCTGCAATAGGCTATTACTGGGCTGGGAGGGGTCAGCTTGCTCAGACAAATGACAGTGGGAGGCAGAGGAGCCACTTATATTTCTAGAGAAAACACTTGGAGCAATGAGCACTATGGCCATGTATGTCTGAACACTCTCTGTGAAGATGCTAATGACACAGAATACAGAGGGCTACATATAAACTTAGGCTGTGGGAGATGGAGTTTTATTTATGCTTTTAAAGTTTTGCAATAAAATATCATAATTGACAGAGTTTATTCCTGTGGAAGTGTGCTCAGCAGTCAAGCTCTGAACAAACCTTCTAATAATATTTGATTTGTTTCCCCATTTTTTTTTTCCCAGTGGCCAGGGAGGAGTGCCCATTTCTGGTGTGAGGCTGGGACAGGGGCTGGCTGGCCCATGTTCCTGGCTGGCTGTGGGGCAGGGGCATAGGCACCTCTCCCTGGCCAGAGCTGGAGATTTGGGGCTCTGGAGGCTGACCAGTGGGGCCAAGGCCGTGCCCAAGGAGGGCAGAGGGAGAAGAGGTCACCTCAGAGCAGGGCAGGTGCACAGTGCTCTTGTCAGCCAGAAGAGGGTGGGTGCAGACATCCTGCAGCCTCAATTTCCTTCTTGTCACAGGAGGTGCCCTGAGGCTGGGCCAGCTCCAAAGAGAAGACAGTGTCAGGCAGCCAGGCACTGGGTAAATGTCTTGGCAGCCACCTTCGGCCCCCCTCACCCTTTGGGACGGGTGGATACAAGTACGTGCTGCGGGAACACGACGGGGTCGCTTGAGCTGCCCCCTTGCCAGCTGGGGCTGGGGGAGCCGAGCTGAGCTAAGGGACAGCCCCTGCTGCCATCAGAGGGCTGCCCTGGTCCTTGGGCTTTTGGGAGGGTCCTGGCTAGTGCAGGTGGGTGGCCCTAGGAATCATTTTGGAGGAGGTTGGAGGTTGTGGCATGTGAGGTCTGGCAGCCAAGCAGGGCTGGCAGGGAGCTGCAGAGAGGACTTTCAGATGATATGGTCTGGGGAGGACAGGGTTGGAGGCTGCCTGGTCCAGTATCTGCCCCCTATGATGCTCAGTGCCAGGCTTTTCACAAGTGCTGTGAGCTCCCAGACCACGGATTTATCCCCTGGGGTGACAAAGAAAGAAACTTCCCTGGCAAACCACTGCCATACCCAGCTGTGAGGTTCCAGCAGCAGTGATGGCCCTGTCCCCCCATCCTACTCATCTCAATGTCCTCCCAGGCTCTCTGGAGTGGCAGGGGTGCCTGAGTTTCTAGGCATGCCTGTGACCACTAAGAACCACATCCACTGACCTGGCTGGACTGCCCAGCTTCAGGCTCTGGGCACAGTACCTGGAGTGGGGCAAGAGCCAGATCCTGAGGTGACCTCGCTCCCTCAGGCTGCCTCACTCAGTGGGCAGGACTGGGACCCCCCTCCCATTCTTCTGTGGTCCCTGAGAGAGCCGCAAGGGACGCTCACCCATGAACTGCAGTGAGTGGCACACAGACTTCTCTGAGCTGGAATAATTTACTGTGGTGCTGATGGGCAAGGGGTGCGTGGGCTGGGTCACAGCAGGGTGTGTGCGAGGGATGCAGCAGGGCTGGTCTGAGGCACTTGGAGGTGGACCCGCCTCACACACTGAGCCATGTGGTGTGGGGAGTGGGGGAAGAGTTTGTGCAGCTCTTGGTCTGGCACTTGGTCTGGAGGGAGTCAGTCTGTGGGAACAGAGGGGCAAGAGGGACCTGTCTGGGCTGGGCTGGATCTCTGTGAAGGTGAGATAATCCAGGGCTTGATGTGAGCTCCAGGTGAGGGCATGGGATGTGTTGGTGGGCTGGAATAGGGACTGGGGGGCCTGAGGGTCTGCGGCATATCATGAGGGAGCTGGGCAAAGGACGTGGCTGCAGGGTCGGGGTCCCAGGTGTAGCCAAGAGGGCCAAGCAGGGATCCTAAATGAAAGCAAGGGTCTCTGGGCTTCTCACTGGGGAGCCTGGGAATAGACAAGGGTGTCCAGTACAGACCAGGGCTCACAAACATGCAGAACAAGGGTCCTGGGTCCAGACTAAGCTCCTGGACGGGAGTGGGGGTCCTTGGAGCAGAACAGGGTCCCAGGGGTGCAGAGCAGGGCTCTCGGGAGGAGGCTGGTGTCCTGGCTGTGGATCAGGGCTCCCACAAACACAGCAGGGAATCCTGCAGGTGCAAAGCTGGGTTCTGGGGCACAACCAAGGGGCTGAGGTGAGCAGAGCTGAGGTCCTGGGGTTACAGCCAGGAAAGCCAGGGGTGGGATGTTGGGCCAGTGCAGGAGTTCTGGGAGGAGACAGGGTGGGCAAAAAGCCCTAGTGCTGCCCAGCCCCATAGAGCAGGGGGTGGTAGAGCGGGCAAGGGTAGGAGAACATGAACTTGACTGCAAACTTCATCTCCTTGTTGTGCTTCTGCCAGGGGTAGATAGCCAGGAGGAGCAGGCGGCCGCCCACCTTGCGGCCCATGACCAGGAAGCTGCCACTGAGGCTGTCAAGCTGGGGGCAGGGGCAGGCACCTGCATTCCTCATGTGCAGCACCATCTTCTTGGTGTCCTTGCGCTTCAGCGGGCCCAGTTTCAGCACCTTCTTCTTCTGGGCAGCCACCAGCCGCCGCTCCCCGTTCTCCTCCGTCATCTCCTTGATGCGCATTTTCACCACTGTGTGGGGCAGCCGTGGGGCACGGTTGGGGGAAGGGAGCACTGCTGGGGTGCTGGGGAGGGGAGGGTCTGGGCCGGGCACCTGTGAAGGACAGGGTGCAGCCCATCCCTGGGTTGGGTCTCTGGGGAAGTTACTGTGTGGGGAGGGGAGAGGGTTGTTGGGGGGGGTCCAGCAGAGGCCCCCAGTGACCCTCCCAAATGTCTTCTCCCTATCCCCCACCAATGTCTTCTCCTGTGGTGCACCCATCCCATGTACGAAGGGTCCAAGGGAATGGCTCTGGGGTCTCCCATGGGGCTGTCCCCATACAACCCCACCCTCTGGCCACCTCCCACCCCAGCTGCCAGACCGAGGGGAGGCAGACCCTTGTCCAGGGGAACTGGGAAGGAGACCCCAGCACTCACCAAAGTCACTGGAGCACATCTGCTCCATCATGCCATCCGCCTTGTGCTCCATCTCACACTGTGTGCAGATCTTGGACACTGTGGTGAGAGACCAGTTACTATCACAGCTTCATGCTGCTGGCACTTGTCACCTGGGCCAGCTCCTCGGGGACACGCTTGGGAGAGCCCCAGCAGCTCCTCTGCTCCCTAGATAGCTGTGCTGGGGTGATGCAGAGAGGCACAGAGCACCTTGCTGGCCAGGGTCATCCCCCAGGAGGGGAAGAGATATGGGGACACCCTCCCATCAGATGCTGGCACCTTGAAGCACAGCAACAGTAAGGGTGGTCCCAGCCTAAAGGCTGTCATAGCCGTGACCCTGACCCTAGGCTGCCTTTGGGTGACGTCCCCTCTCCTGCCTGAGGGGACAGCCACCCTGCAGCAGCAGTGTAGTGCTGACACCCGCAGGTGCAGAACGCTCTCTTGCTGCGGACATGGGACCCAGTGGGAGCAGAGGGACACAGTGCTGTGGTGGATCCGCCAGCGGCTCCCACCTCATCCCGTGCTCTTCCTCATCCCACGACAGTTCTGTGCAGGCAGCTGGGAGCACAGTGCTCCTGGGCAATGAGTGCCCAGACAAAGCTGATCCTGTGCCCACTCCTGGCCTGTTCCAGACAGAGAGTCCTTGGCCAACACCGGTGTCCTGGGCTGTGCTTCGAGGGGTGAAGGGGTGGCTCTGCAGGGGCTCCACATGCATTCCCATCCCATTACAGTACCCTCCCCACTTACCTGGTGGTGGTGTGGCTTTGCTGTTTCCAAACTGGACGGCGATACAGAGCTCATGGTCAGAGGGGAACTTGCCACAGTGCAGCATCTCAGGCCAGGGGAAGCCGTAGGACTCCATGACAGGGGCACAGGAGTCACGTACCACCTCACAGAGGGAGCGGCAGGGGTAGACGGGCCGGTCGAGGCAGACAGGGGCGAAGAGGGAGCAGAGGAAGAGCTGGGTGTCGGTGTGGCACTGCTTGGCGAGCAGGGGCACCCAGCTGCCAGCCTGCTGCTTGGCTTCGGCCATGGTCTCGTGCTCCAGCAGGTTGGGCAGCCGCATGCGCTTGTAGCCCACGTCGCGGCAGAGCTGCATGTCGGGCGGGATGTCGAGGCACTGCGGCTCCCGCCCGTAGAAGCGCCCGTGGGGCAGGCTCTCGGGCTGCCACCCATAGTAGTCGTAGTGCTGCCCGCCGCCCAGGGACCCTGCGAGCACCAGCGACAGGGCCAGCAGCGCCGTGCCTCGGGAGCCCGGGTGGATGCCCGCCCGCGGCATCGCCGCTGCGCGCCTGCCGCTGCCGGCCGCGGCTGCCGAGCGGGACGGGAGCGTGGCTCGGCACCCTGCCTGCTCCCTTAGCGCCTCCCACGCTCGCTGCCCTTTCTAAGGAGGTTGGAGACCTCGCCGGCAGCCAATCTGCTCTGCCTGCCGGGCCCCCCGGGGCTGGCCCCCGGCTCCCCCTAGTCTGCCCGCACCGCTGCCACCTCCCTCCCTCCCTCGCCGGCACATGGTGCTCCAATGCCTCTCGCCCTCCCAGGGAGACCCCCTGCATGCACCCCCCAGTCCACCCTGGCTCTGTGTACCCCTAGGGTGATGTTTTCTAGAAGGGCTGGCTCGCCTGTCCCATGGTGATGTGTTGTGGCCACAAGTTGCCCCAGTTATTCACCAGTCCCGCTGCCCCCATCCCACCTAGCACCCCAGAGGCATGCTCTGTTAGGGGCAGGGGACCCTGCTTCCTACCCTGTGCCAGCCCACTTCCCACTCTTTTCTCCCAAGACGATATGCTTGGGGTGCTGGGGTCTAAGGAAGAGGACACCCCAGAAGCTTCACGCTGCAGCCTTGGGAGGGCTCCTGTAGCCAGGTGCCAGGTGTGCCATCAACGAGGTGATGCCATGGGCATGGGGTCCTTATTCCTCATGGATGGTTCTGCCAGCATGCACCTTGGGCAGTCCATGGTCTGCTGGCACAGGCATAGCTGGGATTACACCTTCCAGCAAAGGGCTTGCACCCAGGCCCTGCCAGTGCTCAGGTTGTGGGCAAAGATAGAGCCCAAGTGACGTGAGGGTCCTGCCCGGATGACATTCCCCCATTCCCTTGGAGATGGGGGGGTGCAAGGCTTAAGACCCCATTAGAAACCCATTTGTCTGCAGGGGTTATCTGAGGCACCCCTCCCTTTCCCATGATCGATGCCCCTGCCTGGCCAACGGGCTTTGGGCCGCCGCTGGTCCCTGCCCACCGGATAAGGCAGCTCTGTTAATGGGCAATAGAGCAAACAGTCCAGTGCAGGCAGTGATAGCAGCTGCTCTTTGCCCTGGGCTGGGGGCAGGGACTGTCCCCCCAGCCCTGGTGGGGTACATCTGCTTTGGGGCAATGCTGGGAACCTCAGCTGCACAACCTGCCCACCCTGCCCATGCCATCTGTGCTCAGCACCCATCACTGCATCACCCAGTAACGCTTGCTCCCAGCCCGAGGGTGGGCTGGGCTCATCCCACCCCAGCCAAGCCCCGGAGATGGCACCATTAATGTGTAACTGCCGGGAGCCCGATAAGATACAGCAGCCTGTTATCAGGGCTGCCTGGTAGCAGGAGGGAGGGTGATCGAGGAGTCGGGCTGTCACGGCAGGAGTAAGATTGTCTGGAGATAAATGCTGATAGAAAATAGCTAATCCGTGATGGATGGGCTTGGGCAGGGTGTAATTGCCATGGGAGCTGGGCTGGGAGGGGGCTCCTGAGGCCTGGGAGCGGAGGCAGAGGGAGGCTGGGGGTGCAGGGTGGAGCTGCCAGCGTGCGGATGCTGAGCACAGTGTGCCATGTCCCTGGGCTGTTCCCGTGGCATTGCCAGCACTGTCCTGCTCTTGACCATGGAGCAGCTCCTGGCTCTCAGCCTGCCCCATCCCACAGCCCAGTCTGGCCTCTACATCCCCAGTTCCTCCCAGGAAGGTGTTGGAGGTGCTGAGCACTCTGTGCCAGCTGGCACTGCAGCAGATGAAGGTGAGGGGGCTGGCGAGGCTGGGGCTGAGCAAGAGTCTCCCTGCCAGCTGCCCCAGTTCCCTCATCTGTCATGACGCCTTCATTAGAGCCCTGAGTCACCTCCCGGCCATGCTGCGGGGAGCAGGGCTGCCCCCTGCTCCCCCCCGTAGGGTGTCCTGGCAGCCTTACCTCCGAGCTAAGGCCGTGCCTCTGCTCTGGGGAGCCCCTGCTGCACTCGTGCTGCTTCCTTAACCCCTTCCCAGCCAGGATGTCCCAGGCTGATCTGGGCTGTATCCCGGAGAAGGGGATGGACCCAAGACAGCTGTAGCTGGCACCCTTCCCTGCGTCTTGTCTGTGCAGGCTGCTCCAGTGCCCACATCCCCGTTCTGCACCCATGCAGCTGTCTGTGAGATGGACACTTGCTCCTGTCACTCCAGAAAGCTGGCTGTGCCACCGCTTGTGTCACTGCCTGTGCCACTTGTCCCAGCAGCGAGACCGGAAGCGCGGCTATGAAGGCTGCCTCCTCTGCGGTGGGGACCTCGGGGACGGCCAGCCAGGGTGGCACAGTAAGAGCATATCACCTGGGGGTGCTCCCTCGACACTCCGGACCCTCCCTGTGGAGGACCCGTGTCTGGTTGTAGCACAGAGCAGATCCTGCAGCAGGGAAGCGGGAGGCTCCCAGGAAAGGAGCAGCTGAGCAGGGTCCCGGCAGCCTCCTTCCATCCTTGTGTCCCCACCCACTCTCCTGCCGCAGCTTTGGGTGCTACAGACCTTGTTTCTGTCAGCAGAGATGCATCCCCTGGGCCTGGCTGGGTGGGCTGAGTGGGTCTCCCTCCCATCCTCGTCTTTCCCCACCTCTCACCCTTCCTGTCCCAGTCCCGCACTGGTTCCTGGGCTGCACCCAGTGCGGAGCAGGGCCTTTGGGAGAGGATGGCGCACCGCGGCTGTCCATGCGCAGTGCCAGGACGGGACGGCACGCTGGCACTGTCCGTGCAGGGACACGTGTCCCATGGCGTCCAGCAGCTCCCAGGAGAGAGCAGCCTGGCCGGGGGCAATGCTGGGCTGGCAGCACGGCTCCGTGGGGGTGGTCCTGCCTGGGAGTGGCCGCGGGAGGTTGGGGCACGACTGGGGACACCGTGGGGTCGAGGTTGCCCGGGGGTAATGTGGGACCATCGGGGAGGGCAGCGGGGAGGGTCAGCAACTGCCGTGCACTTGCCCTGCGCCCACACACGCTCCCGCTGCCCGGCAGCCCCAGGAATGTGCTGGCAGCGCTCCCGGCCCAGCTGCGGAGCCCAGACTGCCCCGGCGCCCTCCCAGCCCCCACCCAGCACCTCCTGGCCCTGCCCAGTTCCTGCCAGCTTGCACACAGACCCTCCCTGTTCGCTGCCGGACACCCCGATCCCGGCCCCCGGCATTTGGTCCTACTCAGCGGGGCAGGGAGGGGGCATGTCGCGTGTGCAGACCCTCTGAGGACGAGTCCCTTTCCCTCACAGCGTGGCACCATGCCTGGGGACCTTCTCTACAGTGCTGTCTGTCCCTCCCCGCCCCACCACGTCTGCTCCCACCACAGCCCCATGCGCGGTGTGGGAGCAATCCTCACACAGTCCCTGCTCCCAGCTGGCACCTTTGCTAAGGCAGACCTTGGCACCTTGCTCTGAAACCACATCCTCCTCTGCTTGCCCATGTGTAGGAGGGTGCTGTGTCTCCCAGTGCCTGTGGAATCCTGTGGGATGTGCTGGGGGGCTGCCCCCATCATCTGCAGGGGCTCCCAGTACTCTGGGGGTCCTAGAACCACCCCTCCAGATGGACACAGCTGGACTGCAGGTGCCACAGAGGGGTGTCCACACTCAGGTTGCCCAGTCTGTAGGGTCAGTTGGCCAGCTGGCCCCAGTTTGGGGCACTCTCCTTGTTCTATGTGAAGGGGCAGGCTGGGGCATTTGGAGCTGTTTTCCAGAGGCTCACAGTGTGGGGGCCCCGTCCCCCTCCCTTTTCCCTCCCAGGTGCACACACCTGGGATCTCTCAGAAAAGGTTATCAGCTAATCACGCTGTGTTTGTGCCTCCCAAATGTCACCGTTGTCCTCACTGGAACAGTGAGCTCATGCTCCCTACCATTACTGAAAGCACTTCCAGTGCTAGGAGAAACAGCTGCCATGCCCTTCTGTGGCCCCTTTGAAGCAGAGCTGGAGCTGCTGACAGCTCTGACAGGCTGGAGAGGGGTCCAGCAGGCAGTGGGTGCAGGATGGAGCCACAGGGGTTGATCTCAGACTGCAGGGCTGCAGGGCTCCAGCTGTCCTCCACAGGCCTCGGTCATCCTTGTACTGCAGGGTTGAGATGCTGGGATGAGGTGCAGCCCCATGCACCCAGAGACACACAAAGGACACCCCCTGGTCCTGGTTTGGGAGCCAAGTGCAGGGCTCTGCAGGGGCAGAGCAGGGAGCCCTTGGAGCAGGGGCCCTGCTGGGCCATGCCTGCTGTGGTGTGATGGGCACAGGAACGTTGTCTGTTGAGGGCTGGCCATAGGGGTACCAAGTGTGCCCCATGTCTGTCCCATGGGGCCAGGGGCAGGGCCTCTGGGAGCTGAGCCAGGGCCAGGGGCAAGGAAAGATCTGTGGGGTCTGTCTGCAAGTCAGGTCAGAGCTGCCTCACCCCAGGAGCAAGGGAAGA
Organism: Vidua macroura; assembly: GCF_024509145.1. NCBI lineage: Eukaryota > Metazoa > Chordata > Aves > Passeriformes > Viduidae > Vidua > Vidua macroura. The sequence continues at coordinate 14,229,290 of NC_071578.1, forward strand.
GCCAGGCAGGGCAGTAAAGGCAACTCTGGCACCAGCCATGCCAATCCCTGCTGCTGGGCAGCCTGAAAAATCACCCCTTTGGGCCGAGCAGAAGGGTCAGAGCCCTGCCAGGACCCCTCACAGTGCAGTGGTCTGGGGAGGGCAGCAGGGCCATGCAGCACATTGAGGCTACCCCGAGGCCCTGCTGTCCCTGCTCCTACTGCCTGGGCTTCCATTGGCTATGCCAGCTCCCCTCCTCTGCCCTACCCTGCTGGAAGCCATAGCACGGCATGGCATGGCATGGCATAGCACCAGCCTGTTCCTTCTGCATGGAAACCAGCAGGGTCTGTCCCTGCTCTGGCTAAAACTGGAAAGCCCATGCCACCACACCCTGCACGGGGGAGCTGTCAGACCCCAGTGGGCTCTGGAGATGCCAGGGTCCACAGGCACTACAGGCAGGGCCGGGGTCTGTGTGGTGATGGGGAGTGCTTTGGGACAGGTCCGTGTCCTGCCTGCCACTGGACAAGGCCTGGTCCTGGGCAGTATGGCTGGCAGAAGGCAGCTCCCTATGGTGGGGTAATGTCCCACCAAAGGATACTCCTTGACACATGCAGACAGCAGGTCCATGGCCTGTGAGGCACATGGAGCCCAGAACTGAAAGTTCTTTGCTTGGGCTGGGTTGGTGTAGCTAGAGGAGACAACCCTGGGGCAACACTACAGGATGTGGGATGGGCAGAGCCTGGGATGGCAGGGAGAGCTCATCCCCCCGGCTGCTCTCGGCCCCTCACTGCAGAATAGGAGAGCAAACTTCATCTCCTGGCAGGCACAGTATTGCCATGGCAACCGGCAGGACCTGCCAGGCGGGCAGGCGAGCACTGACGTGGCAGTGGCATGCAGCACAGGAAGGAGATGGGATCCAGGGTCTGGGTCTGGGGACATCTGAGGACAGGCTTAGGGGTGTGAGCACATTGCATGTGCACCTGGGTGAGCACCTCGGGTGCATGGGGTGTGCAGGCAGATGTGGGCATTTGAGTACATGCACGAGTGCCTGTGCCAATGTGCATGCATGTGTTTGGGTGCATGGGAGACTTCACACACCACCCTCTCAAGGGGCGTCCTTTGGTTTTGTGGCACCGTCAAGGCAGGGTGTACCTCACTGCTCTGCAGTGTGGGCTGGCAGGCTTGCTCTGAACCTTGGGAGCAGCAGGTTTCCCCAAAAGCTGTGGGATCCATAGCTTTGTGTCTGTGGAGAAGATGAGCCCTCCAACTGGGGTCTCTGACTGCATGGGTCCTTTGGTCCCTTGGTCACAAACCCTGCCACGCTCCAGAGAAAGGGGCTGCCTACCAACCACCCCAAGGCCCTGCCTCTATTTGCTCTGCCCAAAGCCTGGGCTGGTGCTCCGAGCAGGGAGCAGGAGTCAGGCAGTGCTACCCCCTGTTCTGCAGGCAGCTGGTTATGATGTGTTTGCTGTGTTAGCTGGATTAACTGTGCATTGGCTGTGTGATAGCTGTGTGTTAGCTGTGTGTTCACTGTGTGTTCTGTGTTAGCTGTGTGTTCGCTGTATGTTCGCTGTGTTAGCTGTGTGTTAGCTGTGTGTTAGCTGTGTTTTAGTTGTGTTAGCTGTGTTAGCTGTGTGTTCGCTGTGTGTTAGCTGTGTTTTAGCTGTGTTTGCTGTGTGTTAGCTGTGTTTGCTGTATTAGCTGTGTGTTACCTGTGTTATCTGTGTTTGCCACGTTTGCTGCCAGAGCAGATGTTCCGGCAGGACCCGGTGCTGCCTCCAGCATGGCCCAGGTGCTGAGGGAAGGCTGGCTGCTCTCCTGCCTGCTGAGGGCCCTGTGCCCAGCTACTGCATCCCTCGCTGCACTACAGCCCCAGCTGGGAGCCCCCCTTCTTTGCCTCTCGGGAGAGTCTCTGTTCCCCCCTTTTGGCATTTCTCCGGCTCTAATTGAGCTGTCAATGGGCAGAGATAACAGGGAATTCGTTAGCTCTGCTCTTTGATGTCTGCCCGCGCTCTGCACCAGCTGCAACTCCTTCGCAAACAAACAGCCTCAGATGAGGTCCCTCGGCACGGCTTGGGACGGTCTGCCAGTCCCACGGTCGACTCCCCAAATCCCTGCCGGGCCAGCCTCACGGCCGCTCACACCCTCTGTTACCTCCGGCGGCACCCCCTCGGCAGCCAGGTTTCCCCCCAGGGACCTACAGCGGCATCCCGAGGATATCCGGGCTTCGGCACTCGCCGTGCCAGACCCCCGGGACGCAGAGCAGCAGCCTTCCCTCGCAGCCCCTCTCCGGAGCCAGCCCCGGGGCAGCCGGTACCGCCGTCCGCAGCACCGGGGGCCGCGTCCTCCAGGGGCTCCGTGCCGGCGGCGGCAGGCGCCCATCCCCGGTGCCTCGGGGCGGGCCGCGGCGGACCGGGCGGCTGCGCACACGGGGCGGCCGGGCCCGCCTCCGCCTCTCGGCTCGGCAGCACCGCGGACAGCGCCCGGCCCCGCGCGGCTCCGCCCGGCCCCGGAGACGGCGCCGGTCCGGCCCGGTCCCCCCGGCGCGGCACAGCCCGGCCCGGCGCCCATGGCCACGGAGGTGGGTGCGCGGCGGCACGGCGGGGGCGCCCCGGCGGCGGCACCCCCGGGCCGGGCTGCGGCGGAGCTCCCCCGCCCTGCGCTGCCCTCCGCCAGCCGCTGCCTGGGCGCGGCACGGACAGGGTCTGCCCGCGTGGGGTGCGCTGCTGCGGGAGGACGGCGTGGGGCTGGGGTCCGTGGGGAGAGCAGTGTGGGGCTGGGGGCTGCGAGGGCTCCATGGGCGCAGAAAGGCCGGTGAGGTGCCTGAAGGGGTGTGAGGGTGCAGGGTGGCTGCAGGGTGCCTTTGGTGAAGGCTGGAGCGTGTCTGGGTTGGGCTGTGGGACTGGGGGTTCTTCTCCCAGATGCCGTGGGTCGGACGCGGGACAGCGTCAGACGGTCTGTGGGGCACGGAGCAGGTAGTCGCCCCACGTCACCCAGAGGAAGCGCGGGGAGGGGTCTGATGCCTGCCCTTGGCACAAACTGGCGCCTCCATCCCCTTCTCCAGCCACCAAAGCTGTCCCGCAGCTCGGGGGCTGCTGGCACGGGCTCTCACACCCTGTGGGGAGTCAGGGCTCAGCACCCGCTGCCGGGGCTGCCGGTCCTTTTCATGAAGACGCCCCACTGCAGCCTGCCCACCCACTGTGCCGCTGTTGCAGCCTCGTTGCCCAGTCCCTGCTCCTGCTCGGCTCATTCCCGTCCTCCTGCCTGGGAGGCTGTTGGGTTGGCTGTGTTCTGGGGCACTGCTGGGGACAGGGGGCTGTCCTCTCCCCGGACCACGGCCCGCTGGTGATGCACGCTCTTGCATGCAGGAACCGCTGGGGGTGAGACCAGACACCAGCCCGGGACGAGAGCACACGCACTCACCCTCATTCCGAGCAGGGGCCTGCCACAGCATCCTTCCCTTGCTGCCATCCTCCCCTCGCTCCCCGCCTCGCACCTCCAGCGCCAAGCTGTGCTCATGGTGTGACACAGCCTGCGCTAGGGGCTCCCTGCCGCGGGCTGTGTGAGCCTGCAGCCCCTGACACTGGGGGAATGGCGCTGCTCCCCAGGCCTCTGCCCTCCAGCAGGGAAGCCCAGCAGCCTTGGCTGCAGGCCCCCATCTCACCCTCTGCCCTCAGGTGCACAGCCTGCAGGAGCTGCGGCGCAGCGCGTCCCTGGCCACCAAGGTCTTTGTGCAGCGGGATTACAGTGACGGGACCACGTGCCAGTTCCAGACAAAGTTTCCCCCTGAGCTGGAGAGCCGGGTAGGGAGTCTGAGAGGTTGTCAGGGTGGGGGGGGGGTGCCCTATAGGGACTCAGAGGGAAGAAGGGTCTAAAGGTATGGAGACTTACAGGGGTGTTGCATGGCCCTGGGCCAGCCAGTGCTGCTGGGGGTGTGAAATCACAGCTGGCTTGGCTGCTGTGTAAGGGCTTTGGTGCTCCTGGGGACTGGGAGGCTCTGGTGAAGGCTACAGGTGCAGCTGGTCTTGCTACGGGTGGGAGGTGGGCAGGGCCCTGCGAGCTGAGGCATCAGCTGGGCAGGGAAGAGAGAGTTAAGTGCTCTCCAAGTCCCCCCAGGAAAGGGGACAAAGCGGTGCAGGGAGTCAGTCCCTGGCCAGACTCCTCTTCACCCTGGCTTCTGTCCTAGATTGAGCGGCAACTTTTTGAGGAAACCGTGAAAACCCTAAATGGCTTCTACGCCGAGGCGGAGAAGATTGGGGGCAGCTCATACCTCGAGGGGTGCCTGGCCTGTGCCACTGCCTATTTCATCTTTCTCTGCATGGAGACACATTATGAGAAGGTGCTGAGGTGCAGGGGAGGGTTCAGGGATGGGCACAGCTGGCAGTGGGCACAGGGATGGCTCAGGGGTGTCACAGGGAACATGGGACTGGAGGCCAGAGTAGACAGCAATGCTGGCAGGCCCTGAGTGTCCGTCCCTGTGCTGACAGGTCCTGAAGAAGATCTCCAAGTACATCCAGGACCAGAATGAGAAGATCTATGCGCCACGGGGGCTGCTGCTCACTGACCCCCTGGAGCGTGGCATGAGGGTCGTATCCTTTGGGCAGTGGGATGCTTGGGATGGCAAGGGTGAAGGGAGACTGGGCGTGGGTTCTGGGCAATTGGGCTGGCACATCTCACCGATGATCCTTAGCAGGGTCCAGATCGAGATCTCCATCTACGAGGACCGGTGCAGCAGCGGCAGCTCCAGCAGTGGCAGCTCCAGCAGCAGCAGCGGTGGTGGTGGGGGCGGGGCGGGGGGCCGGTGACTGGCAGGGAGTCCCTGCAGGGACTCGTACTGCCGGGACAGTGGCCTCTCCGAGCTCCGCAGGCTGCACTACCAGAGCACCCGCTTCTGAGAGTGCAGGAGGGGGAGGGTGGGGCTGCCGATCCCCATCTGCTCTTTGTCCCCCGCAGTGGGTCTGCCCCTGACCAGACCCACTGTGGGCAGGGACTGATACTGGGGCATGCCAGGTGCTTCCCACTGAGCCAAACTCTTGCCAAGGGGCTCCTACAGCCCTCCATGTGCTTGGTGCTGCTGCCCCTGCTGCAAGCAAAAGGAGCTTGCCCTGCTACGGGCAGTCCCAGCTGGCAGTGTCCCTGTTGCCGTGCACGGGGGAGCGCTGGCACTGGCAAAGCCTCAGGCAGCGCTAAGCAGGGGATGCACAACCCCACACTCACAGACACTGACAGCTCTTGCTGCACCCCCTCCTGGGGCACCCTGCTCTTGGTGCTGTGGTGTGGCTCAGCTGCTGCTTGTCCACCGTTCAGGGGGCCTGGCAGAGCACTGGTGCTGCTTCTTCTGCATGATGGGCCATGCATTCACCCCAGCTCTACGCCACCCGCTGCCCCATTGCTGCTCTCCTGGCACCTTCCCCCATCTGGCACTACATCCTCTCCAGCAGCATCCTTCACTGCCAGGACACTGGGCACTTGCTTCTGCTCCCTGCATGACCTGCTGCCATCCCCAGCTGGACCCACGCATTTCTCCAGCCCAGTGTCCAGGCCAGGGAGCTGCAGTGCTGGGCGTGATGCTGCCCCTGTGCCACGTGCCCTGGGCTCATTCACGGCCCGGCACTGTCGAGGTGGATCTGCAGCATGGGTGAGGCAGGTTCCCTGCCCAGTCCTGCCAGAGTTTCCCTGTACCTAGCTGCCAGCAGCCCCCTGCCTACTCTGCCCCATGACCTGCCCTAATGCAGGGAGGGTGCCCAGTGGAGCAGCTCCATAAGGACCCTTCCTCTCACACTGTTGAGTCCTTCCCTGCCCATATGTCCTGCATGCATCTGCCACCAGTGCCCCATTTCTCAGCCTGGTCTGGAAGAGGGGACCTCGAGGGGCACCTGGGCCTGGTGGCAAGGTGTGGAGGTTCATGGTCTAGGGTCAGATAGGGGGGAAGAGGAGGGTCCCTGTGACATCCAGCACCCCAAGGAGAAGAATTCTTATCTGGGTGCAGGGCTGAACTGAGCTGGCATTTCTCTCCTGGGAATCTGGAGGGAAGACCTTGCCCTGTGCGACTTCTTTTGGCTCAGTCATGATGTGTGTGTGGGGTGGCCCTGGCCTCAATGTTCCTGCTGGAGCCCACCCACCCCTGCATGGAGACCTTCCTCAATAAACCCCACGCTTCTTCCCCCACTGCCTACCCTGCATCTTCTTGTGTTGGGGAGGTGAGCAGGACAACACTGTGGGGGCACAGAACCAGGCTGGGTATCTCTTTTCACACTGGGTTGCACAGGTCCCCACAAGGGTGAGCATGGGGGAAGGGAGGGGATGGAGAGGAGGGGGGCAGTCTAGGGGAGTAGGGGGACAGGGAGCAGTCAGGTGACCCTGGGACAGGGACACACAAGGAATACAGTGCAGGAAAGGGTTTATTCAGTTGGTACTGGGTGCAACCAGCACAGGGGTGGGGGGTAGCAGGGCACAGGGCTGGGGGGTAGCTCTGGCCGTGCCAGAGCAGGCTAATTGTGCCGGCAGCGTCCACCAGCACCCAGGGAGAAGCCATGGTGACAGTGGCAGTGGAAGGAGCCATAGCTGTTGTGGCATATATGGTCGCAGGGACTAGGCTGTGCCTGGCACTCATCTACGTCTGGGAAAGAAGGGGAAAAGGTTAGAGCTGTGCCAAGGATTCAGGAAGTGACTGGCATGGGCAGGGCAAGGGATGGAAGGGGCATGAGGGGGGCAGCTTCAGGGCTGGGTGAACCTGGGACACAAAGGCAGTTGATCCTGCCACTGCTTGGTGCCAAGGCTGCTGGGTGGCAGATGTCCTTACTCTACCAACTCCTGCACAGCCACAGTCTGTCCATTCCGCCATCCAGCACTAGGGCTGTGAGCACAACTGGGCACCTCGATCGCCTCTGCTGCCAAGGCAGCCTGGCAGCGGCAGGTGGCTGGGCACTGCAGGTACTCACCCAGGCACCGGCTGGCAGCCGGATCAAGGGGACGGAAGCCTGGGTGGCAGAGGCAGCTGTGTGCCCCAGGGGTGTTGATGCAGAGCTGGCTGCAGTTGTGCAAGCCCTGAGCACACTCGTTGATGTCTGGTGGAGGTAAAGAGAGCAGCGTGGTGTTATAGCATGTAGCGGGGAAAAGCAGCCCAGCCCTGTTGTTGAGGTGCAGGCAGGGCTGCTTGCTGCACCTCAGCCCCTTCAGAGCCACACATTTTGCTGTAGCCCCAGTGCAGAGCTGGGCCAGGGGCACCATCATGTGCCAGCCAGCTCCCAGCCCTGGAATGGGAGAGCTGGGGCAGGCTGGGGGTGCTCCCCCTCCTGGGCTCCCTCCCCGTGAAGCCCCAGGGCAGGGTGGGCAGAAGCACAAGCACAGCCCTGCAGAGCTCAGCAGACCAGGTTAATAGATGGGATATAGTTTATTGGGGGTTTTCTGGGAGAGGGGCTGGAAGACTGTTGGGACTAAGCAGGGTCCGACTCCAAACAGTAGGGTCAATATGTTAAAAAACAGACCAGGAGGATCCTGCCCCTGCAGGGCTGGGAAGACCCTCCTCTGCTAGGGCTGGGGAGGTGGTTCCCATCACCGAGGAGGGGGCAGGCAAAGCACACACGTCGCAGGCCAAACCAGCAGGCACATGGTATGGTATCGAGGCGACGGAGCAAGCGACCACCGGGCAGGTACCAGCATGGCAGGAATAGCACTGGGGCAGTGGGGTGTGCGGGGGAAGGGGCACTGCCAGGCTGCCCCAGGGCTGCTTTCCCAGAGATGGCGCACAGGACAGCCAGGTCTGTGCCCATCCCACTGCAGGTCACCCCAGTGTGTCCCAGCCGGCACTTCCAGGGTGGTTTGACGTGGACAGAAAAAGAGTCAGGCAGAGGCCAGCCCATCCTTTCACCAAGGCTGCTCTGGCATGTTATGAGCAGGGGTTAAAGTGCATAGAGACAAAGGCAGAGTCCAAGGACTAGAGGGAGGAGGGCACTGTAGGGGAGCTCAGGCCAGCTCCCAGCAGAGGGATATCCCCCAAAAAAGGCCACTTGAGCTGCACAGAGAAGGAGAGAAGGAACAAGAGATAAAAAGAGAAGGGGAGTCAGTGGCAGCTCAGTGGGATGCACGGACAAACACAGAACCAGGGTGGAAGTGGCTAGTCTGCCATCCAACAGGTTGCAGGCTGTGGCCTGGCCTTTGTCAGTGGCACAACAGCATCCCAAGGTGGTGCTTTGGGGCTGATGCCAGCTGGCATGGGGTCGGGGTGTCCCAGCTATCACTCACCCACACAAGCTGTGCCATCCTCGTTTGGCTCAAAGCCCCGGCTGCAGCGCTTGTTGCTGCGACAGCGGTACCCGCCATAGGTGTTGATGCAGAGAGGCTTGTCCCGGGGACAGATGAAGGGGAACTCAGTGCACTCATTTGTGTCTGCAAGAGGGTCCTCAGTGTGAGATGTCTGGGCAGAGAGCTTGGGGCTGCCAGCCCCTCCAGTTCCCCGGGTACACTGGATGGTTTCCCCAGTGGTAGCCATGCATAAGCCATAGCTCTGCCCAGGAGGCTCACAGCATGGCCACAGCCACCCTGCTGCATCTCTGCTGCCCCTCCATCACTCATGACTGCAGCACATAGCCTGCCACATGCCAGCCATGCCTCCTGTCCTAGCACATTGCTCTTACTGTTCCCTGTGACACCATGGTGCACCTCTAGAGCTGTACAGGTGTCCCATTCCCAGGCCATGTGCCAGGCAGGCAGCTGTACCTGGCCCTGAGCCATGTGGCAGGCAGCCACCTCCCAGTCTCAGTGTCCCCCAAGGGGCTATGCTACAGCATCCTGGGTACAGGCACACCTCTGCTTCCAGCAGCCACTCACCTACACAGCGTCCATTCTCGTGCTGGGAGAATCCCTGCCCGCACTGCATTTGGGAAGAAGCAGAGACCACTGGGATGGGGAGGAATCACCCCTGGGCAGCCACTGAACCAGCAGAGCCCAGCCCCTTGTTTCTGTCCCCAAAGTCTCACACCCTACACCCACACCTGGCCCTCACCTCCAGTGGGGCAGGCATGAGTGGCTCCTCCACATCCAGAGGGTAGGGGATTTCCAGGACAGAGTTGGTCTCACTGCTCGCCACAGCTCGTGACACCACACGGCCATCTGGCCAAGTCACCTCCAGGCTGCTGGCTTCGTCATGCCCTGCAGGCGGGCAGCCCATCAAAGGGAGGGTCTCCAGGGTGGGCAGGGGCTGAAAGGAGGCCAGCGGGGTGGTAGGGACGGGAGGGGCAAAGTTTTCCCTTGCTCCCTGAGCCCAGCTGCAGGTGCTCATGCTGACAGCCCATGCACATGGATGTACTCTGAGGGGCGTACATGGGGACAATGGGATGACCTTGCAGTGGGCAGAGACACCCCTGCATGCTCAGCTGCTGGACATGCTGCACCAGGGGAAAGTTAAAGGGAAGGGAAAGCCCTACTGCCTGGACAAAGCAGCAGGCAGGGGATGGGGAAGGGGGCAGCTGCCCCTTGCAGCACAGTGGCTGGGCAACCTGCCCCCAGCCTTGCATGGGGCCCAGCATACCTAGGGTGACAGGACGGATGATTACTGCGCAGCAGGACACGGGGGCAGCAGACATGGCCCCTGCCCTGGGGAGCGCCAGGGAAGGCTGGGGGTGGAGGCAGCCCCTCGACCCCCTAGCTCACCCAGTCCAAAGTGCGCCACAGGCTCCATCTCGCAGAGGTACCCGGAGCCGCCGTCAATGATGCGCAGATGGGCCCCGCTGCGCCGGGTGAACAGCACCACTTTGGCCCCCCGTGCAAAGGCCCCGAAGCGGGTACGGGGGATGACACGCAGCCAATTGTTGCTGGTGCCCTGCAAGGGAGGAGGGAGCAGAGAGATTGAGCTGGGAGGGATGGAAGGGATGGGTACAACATGAGGAGTCCCTGCTTGACTCACCTGGGTGCCCTTGAAGATGGAGATTGGCTGTGCCATGGACTCGCCATGGGATAGGATGAGGTCCAGCATCCCATCACCATCAAAATCTGTCACTGCACCTCCTGCAAGAACAGAATCATGTTGTGCCTGAGGCCTGGCCCCATGTTCCCCAGCACAAGACCTTGCTGCTGCTGTGGCCTTCCACTGGAAACGGCAGCACTCCCGGTCACGATGGGACAAAAGGGAAGATGGGGTGATTTCAATGCAGGAGTGTGGTTGGCACCCCGTAATCAGGTACATTGGCACCCTGGGCAGTGGAGGGAACAGGCAGTGCCTGGAGGGCTGAGGGTCATGGGGAGCTGCCTGACCTCTTCCCAAATGCAGAGGCTGGCTTTGAGCAGTGGACACCCAGGAAGGGGCCCTTCAAGAGTGCCTCTGGAGTACTGGAGATGGCACTGTTGGCTGGGTATGGGTGGAGGGAAAATGCATGGGGCCATTCCTGGGTGATGGGAGCTCCAGCCTGCTGGTGGGGAGCAGCTGATAACTCAGCCAGGTGTGTGGCATTCTCAGGCAAAGAAAGTGCCAGGCAGTGCTGTGCCAGAAGGGGGTGGACCCACCCGTGCCCCGTCCGTCCGGCTCCAGTGCATCCCCTGGATTCAGCTCTTCCACGATGGGGTCTGAGTGTTCTCTGCGGATGAGCCTGCCAAGGTCACACAGAGGGTATTAATGCCAGCTCCTGCAGTCCTCAGAACCTTCTGGGGCATGTCTGTTCCTTCCTGAAGAATCATGGTAGGAGTGACAGCCCCGGTGGCTATAGGGTGTGGATGGAGGATGTGACTGTCCCCTTCCTGTTGGCACATCCCCACTCCATGCAAGGGCAACAGGAATTTCATAAGAACTTCTGGGTCTGAACTGCAGAGTAGTAACACCGTCTCTTGCATCCCTCTGGAACCTGGAGATGTCTCCAAAGGGCTCCTTGCAAAGCCCTTGCCCTCTACCCACCCATGGGTGCAAGCATTGGGTAGACAACCTGTTCCCATCGCCCTACACACCAGGCTAGAAGGTGCTACACAGAAATAATAAGAATTGACCCCCACAATTAACAGGAGCCATGAAAAAGCTTCTACACGGCTGCTGATCAGCGGTGCTGGCGACCCTAGGGGCTGCTGCAGGCACGATCACAGTGACTGGTAATGATGCCAGGAAGGGCTCAGTCACGACGCCTTTTATGAGCTGAGCCCGAGCCGTGGCACTGCTGGAGAGGAGCCCTGTGAGCCTGGCTGTGCTGCGAGGGCTGCTCGACTCCCAGAGCAGGGTGCAGGCTCCGCGGCCCCCGCCCGGCTCCTACCGGAAGAGGCGGTTGGCGGAGGAGCCGCGGTAAGCGATGTTGTTGAAGAAAACCTCCAGCTCCTGGTCATTGTCGAAGTCGGCTGCGATGACGGTGCGGACGGGGGACGGCATGGAGAACTTGGGGGTGGCGATGTCCTGCATGGACACAGCCTGACAATAGGCACAGGAAGCAGGACACCTGGGTCCTGCTTTGATGCCTCGGCTCCTCTCCTCGCTGACAAGTGGGGCTCAAAGACAATTCAGAGTGAAGCCAGCCCCCCTGGCCGAGGTGGCTCAGTGGCAGAGCCATCGGTGCGGGGGGCTCCCAGCCCTCACCCGGAATCGGACGCGCCCGGGAGCTCCACTCTGCAGGTAGAGGCGGTGCGGCCCGTTCCAGTTGCCATAGACGATGTCCACTCGGCCGTCGCGGTTGAAGTCAGCCAGCGCCACACCGCGTCCGTGCTGGTAGGGGTCATCCAGCCCTGGGGAACCGCAAGGGGACAGGGGGAGACGGGAACCCCTCCCTGCCCCCTTGTCCCCAGCACACCTCCTAGGATGTGCTCCATCGTCCCCAGACAGGTCCTCCACGCGCAGGGTTGTGGCAAGCACATTTCTCTCTGTGCACCTCAATAAAAAATCTTGAGAGGGAGAGAAATGTGCTTGCCACACAGGGTTACATCCCTGCTGTGTTGATGGATGTCCCGATGCATCTCAGCCACTGCACAGTGGTCAGTGGGGCTCTGGGTCCCTAGGGCTGTCCCCCCCCGCACTCATCCATCCAGTGCAGGCAGGAACAGGCAGAGCCACCCCTGCCCTGAAGTCCCCAGCGTCTGTATATTCCCCGCAGCTTCCCCTACTCACCCACAGCAGCTGCCACGTCCCTGTATGTCCCGTCCCCCCGGTTGTGGAAGAGGAAATTTGGGCTGTTCTCATTACCGCAGAATATGTCAGAGGCACTGTCACTCAGGATGGGGCCCACGGCCACCCCACGGCCACCTGGGGACAGCAGCCCGGGATGAGGGGACAGCCCACACGGGAGTTTGTGTTTCTCGTGTTCCCTCAGTGTTGCCCACACGGTGGACCCAAGCACCCTCTCACCTGTGTCCCATTCTTGCCCACCTCCAATCCCTCTCATCAGGAGCTAATTGGGCCTGGCAGCCACTTGTGTCACTCCCAACCCTAATCACTGCCATCGCCATGGTGACAACACTCCTAATTAGTGACAATTTACTGCTGGGCCACGCAGCAGTCCCCACGGTGGTGGGGCAGCATGGGGCGCAGGCGGGCTTGCTCCTCCCGACGCCTACGTTCCCAAACCCCGCTGCCCGCCCTATGGATGCTGTGAACTCGGGAGGGACTAGCCCGGGTGATGGTGGGCACAGGGGTCCTGCCAGGCGTGCATCCACAGTCCTGGTCGCTTTCACGGGCCGTGGGGCTGCCACTAGATGGGGCAGTCAGGCAGCCCAACGCGTGGCACGGACCTCCGGCTGCACTGCCCTGCCACAGCGAGGTCTCACGTTCGCCATGCCCTGCAGCGCCCCGTCCCCCCCGCAGGGCCACAGCAGCTGGGTGTACCTGTGTACTTGCTGACGCCAGCCTGGGCGGCCACATCCACCAGAACCACGACACCACGGGCAGGGTCACTGGCAGCCACATTCATCTCAATCAGGGCATGGGGGCCCACGTTGCCGCTGGCATAGTTGGCGATGTAGATGGAGTACCTGCCGGAGCCCTGCAGCCGGCAGCACCGCCTCAGCACCCACCCACCCACAGCTCATCTCCACGGGACCCCAGGATGCCTGCTGTGAATGCTCTTATTGCTCCATGGGAGCAGGCACTGCTACCGTGTGCTCAGCAAGAGCTCTGCAAAGCCCACAGCAAAAAGCATCCCAGGAGTAGCGACGTGCCCCATTGCTCCAGGAGCTCTCTGGTCACAGTGCTGGCATGGGGCACATTATCCCCCCTCCCAGCATTCCCGGTGTGCCAGGTCCTCCCCGTTTCCACCACCCCTTTGTCCTGTGCAGTAGCTGCACCCTGATTTAGCGATAATCATTTGGAAACAAACTGCTGGAGGAGGAGGACGAAGAAAGAGCAGGTGACAGGAACATAAATCACCTCGACAGGCATGTTTATCAGCTGGTGGCAACTGTGTGGACAGGCATCCACAGTCTCTACAGCTGGGGCCGTTGCTAGTGCTGACAGTCAAGGGGCAGCTGGGGCCAAGCTTGAGATGGCATGGGCAAGGGGAGCAGGCCTGCAGGACTCCATTGAAGGGGCACTGGGAGTGGGAAGGGGGCAGAGACGCCCCTGTCCACAGAACCCTGCTTGCTCACCGTCCGGTCCACACAGGCGACAGAACGGCCGGCAAAGCGGCTGGCCACGTCCCGGTTCACCTCGTCACTCAGGATGTCCTCCCAGCGCCCATTGCGGAGCTTGAAGAGCTTGTCTGTGTAGGTGGCCATGCCTGGGGAAGGGAGCACAGGTCGGTGGGCTCCAGAACACCGCCTCCTCCTGAGGAGGGTACTTTGTAGTAAGGGAGGCTGTGGATAAGGTACCCTTCTTCCAGAGCACCCCAAATATCTGCTGTCCCTGCAGCCCCCTACAATGCCATAGGGCTGGGCTGCTGCTGCAAGAGCCCCATGACCCTTAAGGGCCACAGGGAGACACACAGAAGAATCAACTCATTAAGGCAAAATATGTCCCAATGAGGCACAGCCTTGTAGATCATCCCCAGGAAGGTAAAAAAAAAAAAAAATTAAAAAAGAAATCGATTCAGTGGCAGGCACAGTCAGCGAGCTACACTGCTTGTGACAGCACCAATGGCAGATCCTGATTTAGGGACAGGTGTGCCACCAGCCACTGCCAGCCCGAGTAATTAGGAGCACTGGGAAGACAGATCTGCTGCCTGGAGGTCAGGGACACAGGGCAGAGCTGGGCTGCAGCACCAAGCCAGGGAGCCCTGGGGTTTCCCTGTGCCAGCTTGGAGCACAGAAGTCTTGTTCCCATGACAGGCATGCCAGGAGCAGGGACAGCACTAGACTTAACCTGGTGCAGCAGGCACAGGAGAGCCATGAGACCGAAGGGCACAACTGCTGCAGGGCACAGCTGGGATTTACAGTGCAGGGTCCCTGTGGCAGGACAGTCGAGGGGGCAGAAGGGACTCTACTGTCCCACTTGGGGTGCCACAAAAAGGGCGATGGGCAGCTGGAAGTGCTGACTTGGTGGCTGGCTGGGCTCAGTGTCCCACCCGTGCTGCCATCAATCAGTGGAGCCACTCAGCTGAGAAATTAACTCCAGCCCGCACACATCCCTCACACGCCGAAGGTCGCGGGCAGCCATGCCGGGGGCTCCCCCCGTGCCGGGGGCCTGGCTGCCGGCAAGGCTCACCAGAAAAGGCATTGTTGGTGTTGAGGAAGTAGATCTCCTCGCGGCCATCACCGTCAATGTCACAGGCTGTCACCCCGATGGCGTGGCCCTGCCGGTCCCGCAGCGCATAGTACGGGGAGCCCCGCTCATCCTCTGCCACGTTCACCAGCCGCCCCTGTGCCTTGTCATACTTGAGCACCAGGTTGGGGCCATTGTACCTGTGAGTGTAAGGAGGGGTTTGGCTTCCCAAGGACTGGGGATGGAATAAAAGCCCCTGTCTCACCCCTGGGGGGACAGCGGGTGTGATACTGGATTTTCCCCATGATGGGCACTGCAGAGACCTGCGTGGTCCATGGACGCCAAGGACCTCAGGCATCCCATGCCTGGCAACACCAGGGAAGCAGTGGGGGTCAGGCAGATAGCAGTACAGGATGGGGTGCAGGTCCCTGCTTGCAGAGCTTTCCCAGGGCAAGGAAACCAGCACACAAGGCAAATCCTCTCAGCACGGTGCATCCCACTGGCTCCTCGCCCGCTCCTGCCCAACGCACCAGTAAACAAGTTATACAACGGGCACCACGACTGCTTACAAAACTCCAGCTGCCTTCTTGGCTCAGCACAGCTGGAAGTGGTGGCCCAGACCCCTCCAGGGTTCCCAGTGCTGCCCATGTTTTCCTGCCTCAGTGATGTTCAGAGCAGCAGCAGGGCCAGACTCTGACTGCCTGCCACCATAGTGCCTCCATGTAGCTGGATGGGATCTGTGAAGGTAAAGGTGGGCACACTCTTCAGGTGGGCATGCCTGTGTGTGCAAGCCTCTTTAGGGAGTGAGGATGCTGGTGTGTACACAGATACCCTGCAGTAGCAGCTTGCAGCAGTGCCAGCACATGCACAGAGCCTACATCACGGTCCCTGCTCTTCCTGACCAGGGTTGGACCTGCTGGCAGCAGCTGCTCTGTGTCCAGCCCCACTTGGGCACTGGCAGCACAGCACACGGCTCCCTGCTTCCCCAGCTCCTGCCAGCCCTTCCCAGCCGTCACTCCCATAAAGGACTATAAAAAACCTCCAGCCAATTAACTGAATCTCTGGAGAGAGCAGAGTCCTGTCAGTGGAGCTGAGACGGCCTGGGGACATGCTGGCTGTGCACTACAGGGTGGACCCTGGCTGCTGGGCAGCTGCCACTGCCCCATAGAGAAGAGACTGATAGGGGCACTCACGTGGCCCTACACAGGCACTCAGCTGGCACCAACACCCTGTGTGGGTGCACACATACACACAATCACTGGGGTGTGCATGCAGACCTCAACCCACCCACCTTTGTGCACACCCCCCCAGCCGGCAGAGACCAAGACCACGGAGGAGGGATGAATTCCTGTCCCTGCAGCGCCATGAGTCCTGCTGTCACTGAGGCAGTAGCTGCACCACTCACCCTGCCACCACAATCTCGAAGTCACCGTCGGCATCCAGGTCGGTGACAGCCACGCCGTAGTTGAGCTGTGTGGGATTGCTGTCGTAGTCAGGTGGGAGAAGGCGCTGGGTGACGGCTGCAAACATGGGCTCGCTGCGCTGGGAGCCCTCGCTGAGCCAGGCCAGGGACAGCAGGCACAATGCCAGCATCATGGACACCTGGGAGAGACCTACAGCCCATCAGCTCGGGAGGAGACTCTGCTCCGCAATGCCCAAGCAGCCCCACTGTCCTTGCATGGGAGATGCTCCACAGCACCCCAGCCTGCACCATGCCACCTGTCCCTTGACCCTTGGACACTGTCACTCTGGCATCCCCATGCATGGACTGCCCTGGCACTGTTCACCCTTGGGACAAGACCATACTCCAGTGAGCTGGGGCTGAGCAGCAGCCCAGCCTTGGCAGCCCATCCCATTAGAGGGATTGGAGAGGCAGCAGGAGGGCTGTGGGGTGCTGACAAAGCTGGGCTCAAGCCCAGCTCACTCTGCTCTAAGATGCCACTGGCTTCCAAGGTCCTGGTAAGTCAAAATGTCAATCACTGCTCCCTTGGCAGGGTCAGAGGAAGAAGACATTCGCTGGCCTGAGGAGTCTTCCAAGGCTGGGGAAGTTCACAGGAAGAACACAGGGATACTTTATCAGGTTACTCCCATGTGCCTCAGTTTCCCTATCCTGCTGGAAATGTTCCTCCCAGGGTCTCTGCAGGGTGAGCTCCTTCCAGGCTGGCCAGGGAAGGCTTCTGCACAGGGATGCAGCCATGAGAAGATGCTGGGAGGAACAGGAAACTGGGAGGAGAGGTTCATTTAACTTGGACTGCGGAGGACAGCTCCTGCCAGCACTGCTGGCAAGGCTTCAGAGATTTTGGAGCTGGCTCTGACCTGGCTGTAGCACAGGGGATGAGCAGGGTGGCAACCCCTCATCCCAGGCCTGGCAGTCACCTCCAGAGGGGAAGAGCCCAGAAATGAGCTGTGTGTCCCCAGGCTATGGGCATGATCCCACATGCCTGCACTCCAGTTGGGAGAAAAAGCAGCCTGGTCCGCTCCTGCTAACTGGAGGGGTGGTTGGGGCACCTGGCCTGCAAGGGGACAGTGCTTCATGTGACTGTGCCTGGGCAGGACCTCCCTGGGCAGAACTGCCCTTCCCAGCCAGGAACAGTCACCCTGTACAGGAGTGAATGACCCCCTTGCCAGCTGGTCCCCATGCTGTTGGACTCAGACACCAAGGCAAGGAAGCTGTGGCAGCTGTGTGGTACCACGGATGCCCAGCTTGGAGAGGGGAAGGTGCCCAAGATTTAGACCCTGGAAGACCCAGTGGGTTGTGGAGAACAGCTTGCTGCTGCCTCCTCTGGGGATGGGGATGGTCTCAAGGCTCTCTTATGGGCCAGGATTCCCATGCCATAACTAGCTTCCTATGCCATAACTAGCTTCCAGGCCCACAGGAATGGGCTGCTCTCCAGCTGCAGAGGAAACCTTAATCCTACTGCCCACAACACCCAGAGTCCTGTATTCCATTGCACCAGCCTGCTCCCCTTTCCTCCCCAACCCCATCTGCAGCCTGGGCACAGCTTCCAGGGTAGATGTGTGTGTCCCCAGCTCTACCCTGTGCTGCTCTGATTCTCTTCCTGTAACGGCCCATTACCTTGCCATACTGTCTGGAGCAGCTCTTGAGGAGCCTGGATCCTTCCCTGGTGCAGGGGTCCCATTCAAGACACATGTGATGGGGACAGGGGTCATTGGGTTGTTCAGGGATGGGAAAGTCCCTGGGTGTCACTCTGCAGTGCCAGACAGTGAAGGAAGGGGAACTTTTGCCACAGCCCCACTCCGGGCTTACCAAAAGGAGCATGGGGGAGAGCCACTGATATTGTGGACATATGGGTGCAGAGCTGCCACATAAGCCCCTGGCCCTGCAGAGCAGTAGTGCCTCATTCCCAGCCACAGCCAGATGATGGGTGGCTGTTCCCAGGCCATTGGCAGGGCTCCCTGTCTTTGCCCACTCTAGCTCCCACTCCCCAGAGCCTGGACTGTTACCCAGGTGCCCCCCCCGCCTCAACCAGCTGCAGCTGAAATCCCTCCAAGTTGGATGGAGCTTTTCCAGTAGGAAACAATGTTCCTGATTGGAGACAAAAGGCTTTTCCCAGTGGATCCGGTGCTTGGTGCCATGGGGAAGGGATGTCCAGCCCAGAGCCAGGCCATTTTGGGAAGGGGAAGGGAGGGAGACTCAGGCACTGCATGTCAGATGCAGAAGGGCCTCATCATTCCCAGCATGCTTTTGATAGAACCACAGTCCCAGCATGAAGCTTCACCTGTGGTTTGAGGCTATGGGGTCCTGCCTGTGTGCAGGGCAGACCTCAGTCTATCTTGTTCCAGCAGAGTCACGTCCTGGCCGGTGCTGTGGCGTCTGGTGGCAAGGTCACCCCAGGGTGCTTCTGCAGTATGGCTAGTGACACAGAGCCAAGGTGCCAAGCAGGGGCAGAGCCACTGGGAGGATGCCACAGGCACCCATGCAGGGTGCAGCCAGGCAGCCCAGGGGGAGGGTGTTGGCCCCATGGCAGAGATGCAGCATGTAGGATTCATGTGAGCCCATGCATTGCTGTGACTGACAGTGCCCGGTGGGGAGGGTGCGATGGGACTGGAAAGGGACCATGGGACAGGCAGGCGATTGGGCCCCAGATCTCTCACCACAAGTGGGGAGATTATGTCCCCGGATTTCCTCATTGTACACACATGGACAACCCCTGGTCCACATAATGGGGAAAGGTGGGTGTGAGGTCCCTGTGAGGCCACCCCATCCCACATGTCACCGTGACATTGCTGCCCTCCACACCACGCACCCCAGTGATGTCATGCTCCACCACTGCAGCAACATCCCGTTTTGGGCCGCAGTCACCTCCAGCACCTCTACGACATTTCTTGACATCATACAGCAAGGGCATCACTGCACCCCAAATGCACCCCAAAGCGGTGACAACATGGTGACATCACAGCACCTCACGCCACCATGCTGCATGTGCCCAGTAACATCATATTCTCATTCCTAGCATTCCCAGACTGCCACAGCTGTACCCGCCAGGGCAGAGGACAGGCAGGAGACGTCCCACAGACCCAGCAGACCCCTTTTCCACAGCAGCTGGGCTGCCCAGAGTACC
Source organism: Vidua macroura (assembly GCF_024509145.1). Taxonomy (NCBI): domain Eukaryota; kingdom Metazoa; phylum Chordata; class Aves; order Passeriformes; family Viduidae; genus Vidua; species Vidua macroura. Next base: position 14,248,448 of record NC_071578.1, read on the forward strand.
AGCAGTGTCCCTCCACAGCTCCTCAATCCCAAGCAGCCCAGACCCTGCAGTGCCTCTGCTCCAGCCAAAGCCCATGAGCCTGGGTCCTGCTGCGACGTCTGCTCACTGCTGCGAGCTTGTCCCTCCTATGCAGGACTCCTCAGTGCTGGACCTGGCAGGCTGGGGCTCAGCCAGCAGCAGCCAATGCAGTGTGGAAATGAGCAGTCACCTTAGCCTCTGAGCTCACCCCAAAGGTCCTTGGAGGGCTCAGGCCACCAGCACACAGCCAGCCCCTTCCCACGCAGGCAAGTACATGGCTGGACCCCTCTGTCCACTGCCCCCCGCTCCTCCACGGGCTCAGCCACGACCAAGCACGAGTGCCGCTATAAAGAGGGGCTGTCCCTCGCTGCTCACGGTCCTGCTGCCCCTGCCAGCGCTCCCCAGTCCCAGCACACACCCCCCATCACCGTACAGCCCCTTGAGCACGGTCCTTCCCAGCCCAGCATCCTTCCATCCCCATCCCATCCTTCTTCCCGCTCCCTCCCGGCTCACTACCCCGCATCCCCTCCACGCCACGGGGACAGGCTACGTGCCCGCGGTCCCGCTCCGCCCTCCACCAACTTCTCCCCGGGCCGGTGACCGTGCCGGAGTTGAGAGACGCCCCTCCCCGCCCCGGAGTCCCCGGGAAACTTCGCGGAGCAGCAAAACCACACCGCTACTCACGGGCCAGGGGGGCCGCCCGGCGCCCCCACGGCGGCGGGAGCGCATCCCGCACCGCCGCGTCGCCGCCCGCCGCGCCTCCCGCCTCCGGCTGCACCGCTCCCGGCTCCCGACGGGCCCGCTCCGCCCGCGCGGCGCCTTAAGAACGGGCGGCGGCGGCGGCGGCGAGCGGGGCGGGGGGCGCCGCTGCCAATGGGGAGCGCGGGGTGGGGCCGCCCGCCGCCAGGTCCGGCCCCGCGGTGCTGCGGGGGGGCACCGGGGAGCGTCGCCCCGGGCACCGGGTACCGAGAGGAGGGGAGGGCGTCCCGGGATGCCGGAGCCACGGCCACGGCGGGCAGTGTGTCCCGGCTCGCTGCGGTCACTCCAGGGGTGCTGGATGGGGAGCAGTCGGGCCACGGCTGGACACGGCTCCCCAACTCCTGCAAGGGCAGCTGGCGTGATGAACCGAGCAGAGCCAGGGGCCTGACCCGGCCTGGGGGCGGCGGAGGTCGGGCACAGGAGGAGGAAAGAGAGCGGAGCTGGGCACCCCCCTGGTGCAAGACTATTTTCTTGGAAGGGCATGGGAGAACAGTTTTAAACTAAAAGAGGGGAGATCTAGATTAGATGTTAGAAGGAAATTATTCACAGTGACAACGGTGAGACACAGGAACAGGCTGCCCAGAGAAGTTTTAGGTACCCCATCCCTCGAATTATTCTAGGCCTGGTTGGATGGAGCCCTGGGTGACCTGATCTAGTAGGCAGCATCCCTGTCCATGGCAGGGAGATTGGAACTAGATGATCTTTAAGGTCCCTTCCATCCCAAACCATTCTGTTGTTCTATGAATCTAACACTCAGCCACACCCCGAGGGGTCAGCACCTGCCTGAGTCATCACCCTGCATGTCACCATCTCTCTCTGCAAGGGCCCCAGGAGTGGCTGTGCCATGGCAGCTAGTCTGAACTCCAAGAAAGGTCCCATCTTAGGTCATGCAAGGCACTGACTTGTCCAAAATCTTGTAGCCAGTGGATGCCCAAGGCAGGATGGCATTTACAAAAGCCTGCCTTTCCCAACCTCTTTTCCTGAGGGTCTGGGCACAGAGCTGTCTTTGTGTCTCTAGAAGCACAAAGTGGCTGCGCCAGGGACTGGGACAACACTGACAGGGCACAAGGCTACCAGGTCACCCCAGTGTAGCATGTTCACAGGTGCCCCAGCACAGAGTCTGGGGTTGCAGCCACTGTGAGAGACAGCAGGAGAGACATGCTGGAAGACATCAGGAACTCATGCCACTTGGGTTGCTTCAAGTGGCTAATCACCTCCTCTGCTAAAGCCCTTATTTCTCATTGAACATGTCTGGCTACAGCTTCTGCCTGTTGCTCCTGGTTCTTCTCTCCCTGCTAGATTCGAGAGCTCTCCAGTCACAGTGATTGTTTCCCACAAAGGTGCCTCCATACAGCCATCAAATACCTTTTTATTTCATTTCTGATGACTCCCTCTTGCAGGGTGCCTGGCTGAGCACCAGGCTTGCTGCGTGGCTGCCTGCTGCAGGGTCCTCACAGCCAGAATGTTGGGATCCAGGCACAGGGAACCTGTTATAGGGCACTGCCATGGGGCAGGAACCACACCTGCTCTCTGCATTTGCCATGGTGAGCCACGATGCCAAGCAAATCCACCAGACCGGGATGTCAATGTGACCACCACACATGTGCAATGCTGTGCTCGTGTGCTCCCGTGCACCCCAGCGCTGTGGGCGTGCTCTGCCTGCCAGTGTCCACAGCCCCAGTGCCTGGCTGCAACCTTGCATGAGCGCGCGTGTGCTCAGGGTGAGCACCCCTGCTGCCGAGTTGCTCGCTCATCCCAGGTTTGGTAACCACCCGGATAATTATTTGTACAAACTGCAAGCTGGCTCCCAATGCGCCCCCCCCCCCCCCGTGACTGGCAGGAACAGAAAACACACATGCTGGCAGGAAGCCAGCTCAAGCATGCCAAGACTGTGAATGGCACTGGGCACACTGGCTCCCTGGGGCTCTAAACCCAGCATGCCAGCACAGCGGGGCTTGGCTCTGGCCGTGAGCAGATGCACACGCAGGCAGGGCTGCCGGCGTGCCAGCGCAGCGCGCACGTGCAGCCGTACAGCCGCGCGTGTGCATCGGTGTTTGCATGACGGGCACAGCTGGCACGCAGCACGCGCGGCTCCGCAGGTGCACACGGCGTGTCCCAGGGGTGCGCTCACCCCACGGCACCCTGTGAGCACACGCGTGCTGTGTGCCAGCAGGACACACGTGCCGAGAGGGCCTGGCACGCTGCAGCCCCCAGCCACTGCCACTGCCACCCAGCGGGGTGGTTCTCCATGGTGTTCCCCAATACCTGCTTTTGGAGCTCCTCAGTGCCCTTCCCACGGATGCTGCCACCTGGCCAGGATATTTCTTTGGGGGAGAAGAACAGCCAGCAGGCACCTTGGCACAACAACAGCCATGGCCATAAGAAACATCCTTGCACCAGTTTCTGGGCCCTGTGCTGGCCTAGATGTCTCCATCCCACTCCTCTGGATGCATCCACACTGGGGATATAATGGGGCAGACACCTCGGGGTGTGACACAGCTCTCTGCAAGGGGCTGCAGAGGGAAGCACAGAGCATCAGTGAAATGAGCTGGGATGCATGAGAACATTCGCAGGGACATTTGCAGAGCAGTGAGGTAGGGCGCAGGCGTTGGGCCATAGGGAGCCTGGCAGTGTGGTGCACGGAGGGGGGTGGGATGTGCAGGGAATGGTGGCACGGTGATGGGGACAATGCACAGGAAATTAGAGCGAGCAGCAGCCAGACACGCTGCGGGGGGAAGGGAGATGCTGCGCTCCACTGAGGGCTGCATGAAGGCGGGGGAAGGCTCTTCTGCTGCGCTGGGGCCAGCATGAGTACCAGCCGCCTCTTTGCACATCTGGGACCTCCCTTTCCCATCCCCAGGACTAATATGTCCCAGTTTCCCCTGGCCCTTGCTCCTGGGGCCCCATCCATGCCGACCCAGCTCCCAGGGAATGGGAACCCTCTTAAAGCTAGCAGCCCTGACGCTTGGTGACCCTCTGCCTGGTGGCTCACCTGCCACCCCAGGCTCTCCCTGGGGACAAGGCAGCAGGAAGGCGGGGAGCAGTCTGCTCCTTGCTTGCATTGCAATGGGCAGAGGGGTGGCACAGGGCTGTTACTCTGCCAAGCAAGTAAGCCTGTGTGGTGGCAGTGCCAGACGACCCTCGTGGCTCTTGCAGGGATAGTACTGCTCTGGGAGCAGGATGAGAATCCACCCAGGATCAGGGACAGGAATCCACCCAGGATCAGCTGGATTCATAGAGCACTCATCCAGCAAATGTCCTCCAGCAATTTTCAGATGGTGCAATACAAACAGGGTGCAGGTGAGCACAGGAATGCTGACTGAAGGCACTAACATCCAGAATACTTCACTGGAGCCATTATTCCCCTTTCTAGAGCATTATGAGGGCCAGACATCTGCACACAGCCTGGTGGGTGCACAGCACACCCTCACACACTGCCAGCACACTCGCAAGCACCTACATGCACACACACAACAGTCTTTTTGCAGCCACCCATCTGCTTGTGTGAGCACTCAGTGTGCCACCCAAATGTGCACGCAGACCATGCACACACACCCCCGCACTCACACGTGCATGCAGCAAGGTGCAAACATCCCCTCATATACCCCTGCTGCTTTCTGACACAAGGAGAGGGCACATGCTGCCACTACAATATGCTGTGGATCCCTCAGCTGCCGAGCTGATCCTGGCTCTTGCCTGGCACTGCTTTTTTCTCTGGAGGGGCTGTGCTGGGACATCCCTGCTCCGAGGGTCTAATTTCCACTGTAAATGTATTCATGGATAATTTATCCCCAGTTGTTCCTGTGCTAATGTTGTCTTTTAGCTGAAATAGCTCTCCTCCTCCCTGGCGTTTACCCTGCTGATGTATTTATAGTGAGCACTCCGTTTCCCCACAGCCTGCGCTGTGCTGGGCACGAGTCACTGTCCTCCCTTCACGGGTCTCCTGGGCTCTGCCTCCTTGGCAGCCCCATGATACCTCTGATCCTCTTCCAGGCTGATTCCAGCACAGGCAGGTCCCTTAGGGCCCAGGCAGGCATGAAAGCAAGTGCCCAGTCCTGCCAGAAATGCCTTCCTAGTTCCTGCTAAGGATTGCTTTTGGCCCTCCCACATCTGCATGCCCATTGTGTGGTGGCTCACAGCGATGGACTCCCGTGCTCAGATGGCTGCTTGCTTGATCCCTCTTCTCCCTGCTGCCACCTCCCTGTCATTGTCCTACAGTGTCTGATCTCCTGTCTTGCCCACAGACCTCCTCTCTCTCTGGTCCTGCACCCCAGACCATCACACTGCTCCCGTGTTCCCTGGACACCTCTCAGCGCGGGGATCTCTTTGTGGCGCGGTTGGCAGTGATCTGACGACTGTCGCTCATCGCAGCGGCTCCCTGTGAGCTTTTGCCTCCCAGCACCCTTCCCCAGTCCCCTCCTCTGCCAGCAGGAGTCCCTCTCAGGTGCTCGCTGGGCATGGCAAACCCTGGGAAGGCATTACCATCACAGAAGTCTGTTTAACCCTCAAGTTTGTTTAATCTAGTCTTCCAGTCCTCTTCTTCACGGGTTTCCCGCGTCCTTGGCAGCAGCAGGGTGTGAATGCTGGAACCCAGGCACTGCTCACCCGGGGGGTCTCTGGGGTGCCCAGCCCCTGCCCTGGGACCCCCAGCCCTGCATCTCTCTCACAGCCTAGCCCCTGTCTTTGCACAGCCTCCCCGGACCTCGCACGGTCCCCAGCCTCTCCTGTCACCGTGCACAGTGCCCCCGGGTCCCCGCTTGGACTCTTCCTGTCGCCGGGACATCATTAGAAATGTTAATTATTTATTATCACTAAAAGCCCTTTTTGCTGCATTGCTGTTCTCTGCCTATCTCTCTGCCCCGTGCTGCCTGTAACCGGATCCGCCTGTGCTTGCCTCCTGCCTCGCAGTCCCTGTCCCTGCTTTTCCTCCTACCTGCTGGGACACAGAGTGGGGGAGTGAGAGCCTTCCACCATCCCCCGGCAGGACGTGGCCCTATGGGACGAGCTGGACTTGTCCCCCTGGGATCCCAGAGCCATGCCTGGTATGGAGATGCACAAGTAGCAGTCCCAACCTGGGGAGTGCACTGTCCCATGCCAGGAGAGGGGACAGGAAGATAGAGGAAGGACCTGGCTGGTGCTGTGATGGAGTCAGGAGCCATTAGCTCCTCTCAGCCAAGGACAATGATATTCCTCTCAGAAGCACTGGGATGGGACACCCTGTCCAAGGGATATCAGCAGAGTGGAGGCATCAGACTGTGCTGCAGCCCTCCCAGGCAGCATCCCTGGCTGGGAAAGAGCAAACAGGCTGAGGGGAAACCTGGGATGCTGTTTGCAGCCAGCTGGGGCTGGCAGGACACACTTGGGGCTGCCAGCTGCTTCAGAGAAGCCGTGCAGCTGCAAGGAGGCAGGGGAATGCCCAGCCGGCACAGCTCAGCCTCCTCTGCCAGGGCTCCTGAAAGATTTATCAGCTCCAAGTGGATCCCATTGATGAATCAATTAAAGCTTATCAAAAGCAGAGGAGTTCCTTCCCATGGGGCAAGGCTGGCACTGGATGCAGCCGCTCTGCCACAGCCAGCGCTGGGTGAGATTGGGAACTGCTTCAGGTTGCAACATCCCTGAGCACTGCTGGGCAGAAATCACCTCCTGGCAGCATCTGTGCCCACTAGAGCCAGCCACGGTGCCCCAGTACCTTCCAGGGACTGTGGCAGAATGGGCTGTGACAGCACGGGCTGTGACAGTGCCAGTGGGAGCCAACTCGAGTCAACATAAAACCTGGATCCCTCACAAGGGGCCTCTCCTTCATATTCCCCCCACCTCCAGAAGGAGCCAGGCTACCCAGGTTAGCAAGCTCCCCAGTCCTGGTGCTGTCACCCCCTGCTGCTGCACAGTCGTGCTCCGTGCTGGAGAGCAAGGCAGCAGCGGGAAGGAGACTACAGTGATAGCTGCGGGAGAGACGCTGGGGGATGGCTCCCACGGGAGTGCAGGGAGGAGCACCCAGGCTGCTCCTCGAGCAGTATTGATTCCTGCAGCACAAGCACTGCCTCTTGTGCCTATTCATTGTCGATGTGCAGCAGAACAAGGAGCAAGAGGACCTGGCTCCCCCCTCCACAGCCAGCCCACACTCCTAGGGGCTGTACCACTTCCCTGCCCGCCAGCCGCCGGCAGCACTGGTGTCTGCCCGCACCACCGCCTGCTTCCCTGCATTATACAGCACCGTCACGAGCTGCTGAGTCCCCAGGTGTTTTGTGCAATAATGCAAAGCAGATCTAATCCACCCCAGCCCCAAGCTCTCTGCAGTCCCCTCCCCACAGGCTGAGTGTGCTCCCTGGCCAGGCATGGGAGAGAGACCCAGGACTGTGGGTGCTGCCTGCCCCAGGAGCTGACAGGCAACACCCCTTACTGTTCCCCAGAGCTTTTCTCTGCCAAAAGCACTCTGTAAGCATTTGCTCTGCAGCAATAAATCAGAGGGATGCTTACACAAGCATGGGCCAGCCCTGTGCTCCCTGGGACCAGGGTGCAGCAAGGTGCTTGAGGCAATGCACAGCCCCAGAATGTGGTTCATTTGTTTCCTGTCTGCCTACAGCTTGGTAGGGTTCCAGGTGACAGTTCTCTGAACTCCTTGGGTCATCTGGGTCCTTTAGGACTAGAGCAGAGCAACCAGGGACCCCTCTGCACCCATGTGTGGTCCCAGAGGGTCCCCAGGACTGGCTGGGATATGACATGGATGCAACAGCCTTGGTTGTGGACAAGGTGGCTCCCTGCCCCTGGACCATGCCTGGTTGTCCACGTTCCTCCTGCTCTAACTCTGGCAAGGAGCCAGGGAGGAGCAGCCAAAATCCCTGCCTCCTCTGACACCCCCATGAGCATGTTGAGCCAGCAAGTTCACAGCTCCCTAAGAGCCCCAGGAGTCACAGGAATTGACATGCTCTCTAGGGGTTGGGAAGAGGCTCCAGGGCTCACAGAGAAAAGGCTGGTCAGGGAGAGCTGAGGTTGCCTCATGCTGTCCTTCCCATTCCAAGGGCCAGGCCTCAAGCCAGTCGATGCTGTGCAAGCAGGAGCTGTATGCACAGCTCGCTTGAGATCAGTCCCAGATCTGGGGCTGCCAACAGCTCCTTTCTCTCCCGCACTGCTCCTTTCAGCCTGTGCCTCCCCATGGCCCCAGCTGATGCAGCTGCAGATAAACAGACAAGGAGAGCCAGGCAGCAGCTCCCGGCTCGCTCTGCTGTCCCCTGGGAGGCACAGACATGGCAGCTTTAGATCAAGACTCTTCAGAAGCAAGAACAATCCCAGCTATCGGCAGACAGCGGCTGGCTGGTTTCCTGCATTCACTCTGCTGGGTACACGACATGGGCAGTGGGTTTTTGGACTGAGGTACTGGGACCACTGATGCAGAGCCACGGGATACTGCAGCTCCCACCAGCACTGAGTTCCTGGGGTATGGCCGAGCAGGCAGCAACAGGTGACCCCCTGTCCCAGAACTGGGAGCAGTGGGAGACCAGTGCCACCCTGCTCTATGCTGAGCTAGAGTCAGCCTTTAGGGTGTGGTATCTCCGTGCCTGGGAAGACTTCCAGGACACCTCAGACCACTCTAGCCCAGGAGAAGCTGAGCCATGGTCAAGCCAAACCCTACAGTACTATTCTGGGGTAGCTTAGGGACCAGTTCAGGTGGGATGCCCTGACCCATCTGCCCTTTCCTGGGGAGCACTGGGGTGTTAGCAGCGCAATGGGTATCTGTCCCCGTGGGTGGCAATCTGGAGGGAATTTGAGGGAAGCAGGAGCACAGACACAGTGGCTGGAGAGGACATGAGATTATTTTTCTAGTGGACAAAAATAAGGGGGTCCTTCTGCAGCCCACACCTTGCAGTGCTTGGACTGTTTTACTGCTGCCATGGAAACTGCTGTGGACCATCATTCTGTTGCACTGGCCAGGGTGACCAGGCCATGGCAGTTCCCAGACTTCCTTGTGCTCTCATTCCAGAGTGGGAGATGCTGGATGCTGCTTGCCAGTCACCATCCTAGGGTCACCCTGGGGCTGTGATAGGATGGGGGCATCCCTGAGTAGAGCACCAAAGGAACAGAAGGGATGGAGAAACCAGGTAAGTGCTGGCAGGGGCTGTCTGGTGCCATTCCCAGACAAACCCCGCTCCCACGTGGCCAGGGGCTCCACACTGCTTGGCCTCCTGCAAACATAAATCATTTTCTAATTTATAACATGAATAATTGATTTTGCCTCCATAGCTGGCGATAAATCTCCTGTGCGCACATGCATAAGAAAATAATAATAATGAAAGCGATCAGGATCTGCTGCCATCGATTACCTGTGAGAGGGAACACGGTCCCCTGTGTGCCACATGAGGCAGGGATAGGGGCCACTCCCCAGGGGATGCTGCGTGGCCCTGCCTGATGTGAGCTTTCCTTGTCCTGCGCAGGGGCACCTGCCTGAGGTGGGATGACTGTACCTATCCTAGTCTGTGCCCCTGGGGCTGTACTGGGACCCACACTGGGCACTCAGGAAAGTCCGAGTACTTCAGAGTATCTCAGCCATCAGCGGTCCCAGCCTTGTAACTGCACCTAAGGAGGGATAAGGTGCTTGGCACGGCCCCATTCACGGATGCGCGTGCGATGCCTCAGTGGCACCTTGCCAGGGTGGCCCGTGACCGGTCCCCTGTCCCTCGGCAGCTTCACAGTCTAGGGGGAGCTGCAGAAGCCGCCCTGGCTCCCGCTGCCCAGTCCCGGCACGGGCAGGCGGCGTGCACGCCATGGGACACTCCTCTCCCCGGGTCACCTCTTCTCCGGTGCCCGCACCATGAAGCTGGCTGGGAAACAGCCGGTTGGAAATCGCACCGGAGAGCTTCGGCTCGGCAGGAAGGAGGTCCTGGAGCGGGGAGTGGGCAGGGACCCGCTGCCCATCAGCCGAACTAACCAGGGCGGCTTGCCCAAAGCCTTCGTAGGGCGGTGTCCTCATGTCTGCCCGCCCGGTCACAGTGAGCACCACGGCTCCGGCCCGGTGCGTGACACTGAACAGTAACGGGAGACCTACGGCAGCCTCAGGGGGGGCACCCTCAGTCCACCACCATCCCAGCCACGGAGCCTCCTTCCTGCGGCTGCCAGCCGGTGCCGGAGAAGGACGGCCCGCCGTGGCACCTTGGCCGCCCGTGGTGCCGCGCGGAGCACGGTGCGCGGCGGCGGCGGCGGCCCGGGCGCCCACGGCCGCGGGGGAGGAGCGGCGGCCGGGGCACGGGGCGGGGCGGGGCGGGCGCCGGGGCCGCGCTACAGGTCCCGCACTACAGGTCCCGGCGCTCCCCACGGCGGGGCGGGCTCGGCGCGGCGGAAGCGGCGGCGCGGCGCGGAGCGACGGGGGACCCGGCACGGCCACTGGTAACGGCGGCGGCCTGGCGGGCGGCACGGCCCGGCACGGCCCGGCCCGGCCCGGCACGGCACGGCGGGGCGCTCGGTACCGGGGCACAGCGGCCCGGGGTGCGCACCCTGCCCAGTCCCGGCGCTGCCCCGCTCTCCCTCACCCTGGTGTCCCAGCCCTGATCCTTACTCCCCGTCCCAGCCCTGATCCTTATCCCCTGTCCCAGCCCTGTCCCCAGCTCTGCTCCCCTCGCCCTGTCCAAACCCTGATCCCCACCTAAGTCCGGCCTCCCCAGTCTGCTGGCAGGCAAGCCCCGGGATACCCGGACATTGCACATTGCAGACCCCATAACTCTCCCCACCGTACAGAGTCACAGGGCGATGTGTCAGCCCTTGAGTGCAGGGAAGCTACACAGATTCCTGGGTGCTTGGTATGCCAGTCTGCCATGCCTTGTAAAACAGGTGTCTGGTGCTCACACGTGCTGGACACTGTTTTTCATGGCTGCCTGCAGGCCCCTGGCATCCTCGTGTATCCTTCCCATGCCTGCGAAGTTCTGTGTGCTGCCTGCTGTGGGGCTGTCACAGCCCTAGAGTGGCCCATGGCACGATGCTGGTGACCAGATATGCCTCTTGCACATTTTGGGGTTGTCATCCCAGTCACTTGCTTTATGGTGTAAGTGCACTGTAGGGCTCTGGGCCTTGCCTTTCAGGCTGCTCTTGCTCCCTGAGTAGCTCCTTTGGGTTATTTTAACTTCATTTTCCCAGGCTGGGTCTTGCTTTGTTTCCTGCTTACATTTCTTGGATCCTTTCAACGGATCCTTCCTTCCTTCCATGTCTTTCTGGATGGTGTTTACAACAGCTCGCTGCTCAGTATCATCTAATGACAGTTCATTATTCAAGTAGAAGTTTGAGAGATGCTGTAAAAGGAGACCCTGAAGTTCAGCTAAGTTGGCTCTTGCTTGCCTCATCAAAAAGCTTTGCCCAGTGATTCTTCTGAAATAACTTCTCTGGGCAAGCCAGTATCCGTCATTCATTGTACAGGTATGCAGGCTCCTTTAATTGCCAGTTTTGTTCTGGGGATAGGAACAGGGTTTATCCTGTTCTCAGCTCTGGTTGTGTTGTCCTTTCTTACAGAGAAAATCAGTGCCTTGTTTGCTCTAGCCATCACTAGGGCCCTGGTTTCTCCTCAGCACTGTGTGTCAGCAGGTTAATAGGTTCCTCTCCGCACTGGCCAGGCTGGCCAGGTGACTGTGTCTGTGTGGACATGCTGTTTTTGCTTTTGCTGCAGCTGTTTTTGCAAGGCCTCTGCCTCATTTGCATTTTTCTGTTTAAAAACAGTGATTTTTCCCTTTTGAGTCATCTTTATTTTTGAGACATCATTAATTTTCTCTCCCTCCTTGTTTATTAATAGATCTTTTCACTTCTGTGCTGATGCTGCCTGGTTATATTTGTAAAGTCCTTTGTATTCCCCTTAGCATTCTGGCTGTTAACTCCTTCTGCTGGTTTGTTGTCCTTTCCCTCTCCTGTGCCCCCCTGCAGTTGTGAGGGGACACTATTGACTTTCAAATCATCTTCCTGTCTGGAATGTTCCCCTTCTCTTGTTCCAGGTATCTCCTAAGAGCATCTATTCCAGGTGTCTCCTAAGAGTATTGCAAGTGAAAGGCACAATTGAAATCTCTCTCAGTACCTTAGATGCTTTTGCCACCTCCTCACACAGCCAGTGTTTGCTGTGGCTGTTGGAGAGCTCTTTCTCCTGGCAGCAGGGGACAGGAGGTCTTAAAACCTGCGGGGCTGCAGGCAGGAGTTGGATGGAATGCAGCTCTTCACTCCTTGAATGCTTTGCTTTGCCTTGAATGCTTTGCTTTGCTAGTGGCTGTGTTCATGCCTTTGCTCTGTCTCCACCAGGTATCCAGGTCCTTTCCTGGCCCCGTTGCCTGCTGTTGAGCCAGGTGGCCTGGGCTGGAGCTCTGCTGAGAGCAGGAGAGGTGCAAGGTAGCCAAAACCTCTGACAGTCCTTGTCCTGGCTGTCAGGGGCTGGTGTTATGCAGTTGGTAAGTGTGCCATGGCACGTGCCTGGCATGGGATGAGTCCTGCAAGTGGCAGGTTCCCCAGTGGAGCTGTTTAGAATCTCCTTGTACCTGCCTTTTTATTATTCTTGTTATTATAGTTATTTTTTTCCCCTTCAAAGAGCCCAATCTGCTGCAGGCTGTAAAGAGTGACATTGTGGTGTGCGAGCTGCATGCCAAGGCTGCGTGAGGTCCCCCAAGGCTCCTGGTCCCCCAGTATTGCCATCCCTGTTCACTGTCAAGGCTTTAAGGTTATCTACTCTATTGATGGGAATATGGATTGAGTGGAATTAGAAACCTCGAAGGCTAAAAATACAGCTCCCTGCCAGGAAATGCAGCAGCCTGCTGGGAGGGTGCTGTGTGGCACTGAGACTTCTCCAGGAACTGGCATGTTCCACATGAGCACCACGGTCCAGCATCCGTGCCTGTTCCCAGGTTCCCTGAGCAGGACTGTGGCTGGCTTGCTCTTGTTTGTGGGGTCCTTCCCTCGACAGGACAGGGGGAGAAATCAGGGAGAAAACTCTGCCCATGTGACCTGCAGATGTTCACTAGAGGACAGGCTGGCACCTGACTGGGCAGCTCGCTGAGACCTCACAAATGCATACCATGAGCACAAGCTCCCCATGAGCAGGGTATTCCTGGGAACAGTGTGAGAGGAGCCTGTGCCTTCAGAGAGCTCTGGCTGCCTCCTGGCTGATGATCCTGCATCCTCCTGGCCATGCTGGGCTGTGTTGTGCTGGGCTGGTGGACTTTACGTGGCAGACAGCTGGGCAGCACTCCCATCACCTCTTTTACCATGGTGCCATGGCCTTTTCCTGCTTGGTGCCAGAGTGCTGAGTTGTTTTACTAGGCAGGTTCATAAAACAAGACAGCATAGGCCTTTTTGGAGATGCACTGCTTGTTGCTGCCTGTCTTTGTGGGGAAGGCTTGGTCCCAAATTCTGGAAGTGGTAGGGTTGCCCTGCTTAGCGTAGTGTGAATGCGACCCAAAGCCAGGGCCATTGCTCTGCCTCCCAGAGCATGAAATTAGTGGGTGCTGACCCGTGGCTGTAGCATTGACGAAGTGTTTGATAGGCTGGGGGCAGGAGCTGTGCAGCCCTGTGGGGAAAAAACAAAGCGCTGCGACATCCCTGCCAGTGTGGGTCATCTGCCACCTTACCGTGCTTCTCAGGCTGCAGGAAGCAGCTCTTCCCCAGCAGTGTGTGGCAGGCAGAGGCAAAGCTGTGCAGGGAGAGGATGCTCCCAGCACCAGCCGTCTGGCTAATGCTGCACCATCTGCTTTGGAGGGTGAGGCAAGGTGAATGGCAAGTTTTTGAGGAGCCCATAAATCCTGTGTGCAGAGGCTCTTGGAGGTGACATGGGAGCTGCATGGAGCAGTGCTGCTTCTGGTTGCTCCCCGTGCTGGAAATTGTCAGGAAGGAGAGCCTGGGGAGATCACTGACCCCCACAAGTCATTCAGCAATGAGCCATGGCCTGGGACTCTTGGGCTTGGCTGGGAAAAGTCCTTCAGCAGAACATGCTTCGGTGCAGTTGGAAGCTGTCTGTGATTAGAAGTGGTGGTGCTGGGGGGCTTCCAGTGCCCCCTCGCCTCTGGCACTCGGCTGCCACTCAGTGAGAAAATGTATAATGCCTCAGTGTTGAAAAATGACTAATCCAGTCCTTGGAAGGTTTGTAGGATACATTCCTTTCTTGCGGTCGATAAAGATAAAGGGGATCGTTCTGCCAGCAAAATTAGTGTATCAAAGAACGGGGGAGGGGAATGACAAGAGCTACGGAGACAGAAAAATGGTTGGGGCAGCCCTGGGATGGTGCTCAGCATCACCACGGCACCCGTGCTTGCACCTCATGTTCCTGCCCACCTTCGCAGCATGAGGTGCAGGCACAGGCACCGCGGTCATGCTAGGGGTACTGCCCTGCTGGGCTCTTCCAGTGGTTTCCAGAGAGCCATGAGAGACTCATCCATCATGCCAAGGCAACAGTCTGTCCATCCATCAGGAAGAGGGGATGATGCCGTGTGGCATGGGCAGCCCCAGCCACTTTCCAGCCAGTGGTTGGCCTCCCCTCGCCTTCCCGGCACCACTGCTGGCTGTTGGTGAGGGGCCACGGAGAGCGTTCGCGCCTCGGTCAGGGGCTGTGTGGAGGGGAGGCTAATGTACCGGAGGTGCCTCGGAAATGAGAGCCTTGGATGGGTTCCTGGCCCTATTGATCTGCCGGCAGTTTATGCATCCTGACATTCATAATCTCGGTCGGCGCTGATGGTCCAGATTAATGGGCCCAGGGGCTGTCCATCCGTCACTTCACATTAATTACTGAAGAGGTGTTTTTCCAGTGATTTACCTGACAGCGGCCTGTGATGAATCCCCCTAAACGGAGTGGGCAGTGATTAATCATGGAGGCCCAGCCCAGCCCCGCTCTGCCTTCCCCTCAACCACAGTGCAGCCCCCTGCACCATCCGTCTCCATAAACCCTGTCTGATGCATATTTATAGGGGCAGGGGGGCCTGGCCACTTGTGGTGTGCCTGCTTCTGCCAAAGATGATGAAAAATAAATCTCTGTCGGGACGGGGCAGCAGGTGAGCAGGGCTGCATCATGCCATGGTCCTGCGCCAGGGTATCCCTGCACTGGGGTTTGCTTCCTGTTGTTCTGTGGCTGCCTCAGGCTTCTCTGTGGTTTTTGATGGCTGAGTAGTGCCTGGTCTCAGTGTTCTGCTTCAGCTGCAGATGCTGTTCCCTTGAGCCTGAGGGTCCCAGGTAGCAGCTGCTGGAGCGGGGCAGGTGCCCCAGTGATTCTGTCAGGATTTCCCTGCTTCCCCCGAGCCGGATGTGCCCCACCAAAGGCTGTAGGGCTGTGGGGTGCTCCGGGCCCCAAACCCTGTCTGCTGGTACTCTGCTGTGGGGCCGTGTTGGGGCTCCACAACCTATCACTGTGTGCCAGTTGCTGAGGGAACAGGGCTGGGTGCTGGGACCCCGACTCAGTGACCTGGGCAGGGGCTGCCCACTGTGCGCTCAGCTGTGGGGCTGTTGGGCTGCAGGCAGGACAGTGACGCTGTTCTCTCCTTGGCAGGCACTGGTGGCACCATGCAGCAGGAGGCGGAGGGCGGCCGGGTGCGCCGCAGGAAGCCCGACATGGCGCTCTACGTGCCCAAAGCGCGGCGGGAGAGAGAGGCACAAGCGGCAGGCGACATACGGGCTGGGCACCGCCGGGAGCCTGAGAACCACCGCCGGGAGCCTGAGAACCACCGCCTGGTGCAGGACTCCGGCTGGGCCAGTGGCGAGGGGCAGAGGAGAAGCCCCTGTGCCAGAACACAGGCAGGCAGAGCAGCAAGGAGGGAAAACAAGGTGGATGCCGTCCCAAAGGAGCTGCGGACAGCCTCTGCCAGTCACAGCCACAGGACGAGAGGCAGCTGCCCTACTGCACTGGAAAGCCTGGAGGCATCACCCAGCATGTGTGAGTCATGCCCAGATCCAGCTCTTGCTCAGCCCCGGGACAGGCAGGACAAAGCATCTCATGAAGAACCTGGAGAGCTCAGCCATGACCACAGGATAAGGACTGAGCCTGACCCTCCATCCCCAGAGAATGCCCAGGCTGGGGCTGTGAAGGCTACCCCCAAGCCTGAGGATGACTCCACTAGCCCAACACCCGCTGCTAGCCCAACAATGGTTTGTCAGACAGGCCTGAGTGGCATGTTGGAGCACTTGGGGGACAGCACTCTAGATCCAGCTGGGTGCCTCTCCCAAGGCCTGGGAGAGGCTGTCCTGCAGTCAGCAGGGGTGGGCAACCATGGAAGAGTGCCCCAGGTGGAGGGGGGGACAGTGGATCCAAAAGCCTGGGAGGAGGAGAGGTCTCTCCTGGCAGAACAGAGCAAGGGTTGTGCCACTGGAGTGCCAAAGGAAGAGGAGACATGGGGAGGCAGAGCTGAGCTTCCTGGGGAGAGCACGTTGTGTGCACCAGGAGCCAGCTGCCAACCTGCGTTCCTGAGGGGCAGCATGGGTGATGTTCCAGTGCTCCCAGGGGAGAGCACTCCACAGCAGGGCACGGGCAGCCCATCCCAGCTCCCGCCCGTCATGGGGGAGAGCGCTGCTGGTGCTGGGGATCCCAGTGGGGAGGGTGACCTGGTGCCTGCTGTAGTGGAAGCAGGCAGCACAGATAGCAGTGCTGGATCTGAGAGCAGCCCGTGGGAAGGAGCACCTCTGGAAAGCTGTGAGCCCCCAGTGCCCCTAGAGCAGCTGTGCCATGGCATGGAGGGGATCTCACCTGCGTCCTGGGCCAAGGAGCTGGCAAGGCCAGATGAGGATGTGGGCTCGCTGCAGAAGCACCAGGAGGCTGAGAAAGAAGAGAGAGGTCTCCACAGCAGCTCCCCTAAGGAAGGACAGACCAGTGCCAGTGCTGAAACCCTGAGCCAGACCAGCCCAGGTTCTGAGGAGAGCTGGGATGTGCTGTTCAATGATGATGGAGACTGCCTGGACCCACGCCTGCTGGAGGAGGTACTTCCTGCAAGCCAGTGTTTGTGGGGATTGGCAGGGATGTGGGGGATGTCTGTTCCTGTGTTTTCTGGGGTGAATGCGTGGGGTGGGTGGACTGCACCCAGTCAGCCTAGCTGGCTGTGCTGCCTGCTCTTAGAGCCAGCCTTCCCCTGTGCTGCCGAAACACCTGGGATCTCCATCCTCCCCATCTGTCCCACCCCATCCTGCATTGCTGGGGAAGGCTGGGGTGATCGTCCCTCTGTAGTACATAAAGTGTGCCCAGTAAAACCTGCTGAAGTGATGTAAACTGCAACTGCACCCTCATGAAACCAGGGCTGGTGATAAAGAAATGGGCTGAGATGGATAGGATCCCATTGAAACAGCAATGGGATGTTTCCTCGAAACTATGGCTTCCTAATCAGCTGTGGCTCATTGCCATTCCCTCCTGCACAGATGCTGCTGAATTTACTACAGTTGGCTGCTTAGTGCCAGGACCCACACAGTTTTGCTGCCATCCACGAGGAAAGCTTGGCTCCTGCAGCAAGGCTGGATATCCCTTACTGCATTTTAAATCGGTAGCGTCAAACTGGTAATTTTCCAAGTGACGTTAATGTACCTGAGGAAACAAACAACGTTACTATTGTTACATCCAGCGTCTGCCTACCCCTGGCTGGAAGCAGGGTGTGAAGTGATGGGTGATACCTTGATAACAGCATCTGTGAAGGGATCAGATTAACTCAAGAGCACTCTTACTGAGGGGCACAGATCCCACCTTGTTTGCAAGCCCTTGCTTGGGCTGATGTGTCCTCTTGGAGCCTGGCATGGTGCTGAGACGGTGGGACACAGAGGGCTTGCATCTGGGAGATGTGGAAGGGTGTTGGGTATTCCCATCCTTGCATGGCTGTGCTCCCCTGAGCCACTGTCCCTCAGCCTCCAGACTGGAGATTGAGGTGAGTGCTGCTGTGAGGAGGACAGCACTGCTGCTCTGAGGCAGCTGGTGCAGGTGGCATTGGCTTTCTGTGGGCTGATGCCATGGGCACGGCTTTGCCCTCGGGGGAGGAAGGTCAGGGAGGATCCCTGCTATGGTGCGGCCATAGGATGCTGTGGGCAAGGTTGTGCTGTGCAGTGCGGGTTCTCACTCCCAGGAGTACCTGTATTGGCTCCCCTATGCACAAGCTCTGAAACAAGTTTCAGCTTTAAAGGGAGCTTCCCAAAATGGGTGAAAAAGAACCTGAAATAGGGATTTATCAAATGTTGCCATCTTTGTCCCCTGCAGATTCATACATGGCGCCTTGTGCTTCCTGAGCCCTCTGAGCTCCCAGCAGGTGGATGTAGCTGCGTGGGGAGGGCTCAGGCTCTTGGGAAGATGGAGCTGTTGTTAATTAACATAAAGAACAAGAAAATTAGCAACATTTTCCTCGAAACTGAATCCTTATGCAATGCAGGTAGCTGGCAGAGAGCAAGATTTATGACGTTCTGTGTGGAGGAGAGATTTCTGATAGCGGATGGCTCTTTAATCTAGCAGGAAAAAGCACTGTAGTGAGCACCATTGGCTGGAAGCTGAAACCAGACAAATTCAGAGTAGAAATCAGTTTGAACACAGAGTAATTAAGCACTGCGACCGTTTCCTTGCAGGCTCTGTGGATTCTCCATCAGGTGGTGTGGCACGGCAGGGGCTGCGATGTGTGCGTGCCTGCCCAGGGCTGTGGTGTAAGCGAGCAGCCACAGATCCCCCCTGGCCTGCTCTGGCAGGAGTGTGTCTTCAGAGAGCAGCAAGATGTGATGGACAGGCATCATTTTCCCTGTCATCTGTCTGTCCATCCATCAGGCGAACCCTCCCTGGGATGCCTGCCATGGCTGGGGACCTCACCATGGCTCGCACTCCCTGCCCTGCCCCATGGCTGGGGAGTTGCTGGCACGCTGTGTGCCAGGCTGGCAGTGCTGCAGGACCTGTTGAGCCGTGCCTGCCGCGTGGCTGAGTCCTGCTGCCAGACGGCTCCTGTCCTTCCTGCCCCACCACACTTGGTGATTTGTGAAGGTCAAGGGCTGCTCTGGCACTCTGTGCTCCTGCTCTCAAATCATCTTCCCGGTGCCTGACACTATCTGAGTGCTCTGCTCCCTCAAGCAGCACTACAGGGCTTAATCCTGCCTGGGAATGGCTCCCTTGCTTCCCCTGAGCAGGCGCAGGGTGCCTGATGAGTG
This sequence comes from Vidua macroura, assembly GCF_024509145.1. Lineage (NCBI taxonomy): Eukaryota > Metazoa > Chordata > Aves > Passeriformes > Viduidae > Vidua > Vidua macroura. The sequence continues at coordinate 14,267,312 of NC_071578.1, forward strand.
TGCTGCCCTGCACGGGGGTGATGGCAGGGCAGGAGGCTCTGCTGGCAGTGCTGGCTTGTCCCGTGAGCTCCATAACTCAGCTCTACCCTCCACCAGCATCCAGCCGCTATGGCAGCACCCCCTTACCTGCCATGAATCCATCTTCCCCATAAAATTGTCGGAATGAGCACTTTTTATTGACTGAGCTGGCTGGGATTTATGGACTCTAACCTTGCAGTCGTGGTGTGCTCTGCTATGATCCCTTAGGGGATCGGGGTGGGAACCTGCCTGAGTTATGTACCCATTTCTTGGCATCATGCCAGCCCCATGCTCCAGAGGGAACAGGGAGCTGTCAGTGGCTTTGGACTGCACCTGGCCTGGTGTCTCAGCTGAAACAGGACAGTGAATCTCCTTGGCCACTGGCATGGCGTGGTTTGGAAAGCAAGGATTCAGCAAGCGATGCAGGGCAGCCCACTGGGCAGAGCATGGTGCAGGGTGACTAGCTGGCACTGGCAATGCTGTGGGACAGAGGGAAATAGGGGCTGGCTGCACCCTTGTGTTGTGGCAGCGGGAGCCTGCTGCCTGTGTTCTGAAATAAAGGCTGAAAAATGCGCAAGGTAGAAAAGCTCTACAGCCATCATCTTTTAGGGCTGGAGAAAGTGCTCCGCTGTGAGGTATTAAAGGTGCACAACCCATTTTATCAATAAGAAGATTGAGAAGGGACTTGATTAACGTTAGTAAGTGCTGTGATGGGGAGGAGACCAGGGACTGAGGGTTCTTTAGTCCGGCGGAGAAGCAGAACAAGAACTGCCGGCTGGAAAGTGAAATCAGACAAATTCAAATGAGAAATAAAACATAAATTTCTAGGTGCACAGGTGATTAACCAGCAGAACTTACTCCTCAGTGGAGCACTGTCTTTTTCATCTTGGCATCTGGGGTGCTGATAGGCTGCTCCGGTGCATGTGCTGCAGCCAAGGCATGCTGAGCCTGGTGCTTCCATGTGGCAGAGAGACATCAATCTTTCCTCCTGGCATTATTATCCTGCTCCTTGTTCTTCCCCTAAGGTATTTCAGGTCATCACATCACTGTGGAAGGAGGGGTGTGCTTGGAGATGCATGTGCTGTTTCACCCCTGCCATTCCTACCATGTCCCTGACCTGGCCACAGAGCATGGCAAGTGAAGGGATGCTGGTAATGGGAAAAGCAAGTCTATGGTGTGAGAACCCTGGTTGATAACTCCTAATTCTCAATGCCATTAATCCATCTGCAGTGCTGGGGTGCAGGGACCTGGACAACTTTCTGGGGAGCACTTGCCACGCTTTGGGAACTGCTGTGAGGCAGGTGGGCATGGGTTGCTCAGTGCTGTGCCTCTCCTACTGCTGCAGCTCTCAGGGGGTGAGAAGCACCAGGAGAGCCAGCAGTCACCTCGCTTCAACTACTATGGGGCCGAACCTGCTGCTCCAGACATCAGCGATGATGAGCTGCCCCACGTCATCGAGATCTACGACTTCCCCTCGGATTTCCGCACTGAGGATCTGATGCGTGTCTTCTGCAGCTATCAGTGAGTCTGCCAGCACTCTGTCCCTGGTGCTGGGGTTCCCTGCCTGGGCTCTGTTCCAGATAACTTCCCTATCAGGTGTCCATGCCTCGCTGACCTGCCCTCTCTTCGGCAGGAAAAAAGGCTTTGATATTAAATGGGTGGATGATACGCACGCCCTGGGCATCTTCTCCAGCCCCATAACAGGTATTGCTCCTGGTTCAGCTGGGGATGGGCAGAGAGGAGGCATCCCTCTCCCACAGCCAGATCCTGGGCATGGGGCTGACCCTGCACGTGGACATGCTGCTCTCTTCCTGCAGCACGCGATGCCCTCAGCACCAAGCACCTGATGGTGAAGACACGCCCACTGTCCCAGGGCACCCGCGCCTCTAAAGCCAAAGCCAGAGCATATGCTGGTGAGTGGTGCTGCTCTGTGCCAGCTTGGTCCATCGTGCTTGTGCTGCAACATTATCTTGATAACTGGGGAGGGATGGGGCAGCCAGCGTGGCTCCACAGCTGTGCCAGCTGCCCTGTCCCTCCCAGAGTGCCCTACTAATGTCCCCCCTCTTCACAGAGTACCTGCAGCCAGCCAAGGAGCGCCCTGAAACATCAGCTGTCCTGGCCAGGCGGCTGGTGATCGGTGCCCTGGGGGTACGGAGCAAGCAGACACCAGCCCAGCGAGATGCCGAGCGGAGGAAGCTGCAAGAAGCTCAAGGTGAGTTTTGGGTGCCTGGAGGGGCTGCAGTATAGGGGGGCTTCCTCACGCATGCTCTATCTCACAGAGCTGCTGGGTGAGAGGCGGCTGCAGCAGGGTGGACTCCAGCCACTTCCACAGGGAGGTGGGGTGGTAGATGTGGCATTCACCCTCTTGTCTCTGCAGAAAGGAAGCGCCTGGAGAACAAGCAGCGGGAGGATGCCTGGGAGGGCCGGGACTGAGCCAGGAGGCTGCACTTTCAGCCCATGTCCCTCTCTGCAGGCAGGCAGAGCATTCTGCATCTCAGAGCTGGGACAGATTCTGCGTCCAAAAGCACTGGGCTGCTTCAAGGGCTGAGCAGCACGTGGGCTGGTTGGTGCTGTGGGGATGCTGTTGCTGTCAGGAAGCACTGCCCATCCTGCCCAGGGCAGAACCCCCAAGGCTGCCAGCCACAGCAGGAGCAACAGCAGGATGCAGGGAGCTCAGCAGAGAGCGTGAGGGGCTTTGTGGGGTGGCCCTGGCCACCTGGAAGGGCCTTGTGAGTGAGAGTTTCTGTCCTTTATTTTGCTAATAAATGCCATTTATTTTATTTGCTTGCCTGGGTGGTGGCTCCCCATTCCCTTCATACCGGGGGAGGGTGTGCGTGCCTGGGGCAGCTGCGCATGGTCCGCAGCGCTGTGGGGATGTCCACCCCTCCCAGGTGCTGGGTGTCCCCAGCGGGTGTGGGGGATGTGCAGGCAGGAGGGATCGGGCAGGACGGCAGGCAGGAATGTGCTGGCAGGAACCCTGTTTACTTCCGCGGAGCAGCTGCAGCCCTGAACAGCAGGGCCCTTGTCAGAGCACGGGCAGGGCCGTGTTCGTGGCCCCACATGGGGCTCTGATGTGGCCATGCTGCCAGCCATGGCAGGCTGGGGGCTTCCTGCCCTGCCCCCGGGCGGAGGCTGGCACCTGGGACCTGCCTTTGGCTCTGCTTTGCATCATCTCTCAGCACCTGAAAAACAGCTCTGTGTGCCCCAGCATTCCCACCCTGTAGCTCTGCAGACTCTGAGGTTTTGGGGCCTTTCATAGGAGGTGAGGATGGGGATGATGCTTTTCTGCCACCACTACCAGCAGTTTGCATGCTTTTGGTCGCTGAAGAGCTCATGTGGCTGCCCTGCGTCCCCTGGCTGTCCCCCAGCTTGGCAGCAGTGGAGCTGGTCATGACCCCGTGGTGGTGGCTGCCTGCCCCTGCACCATCCGGCAGCGCTGCCAGCTGGGAGCCATCTCGGCTGCTGTTCCCGGATGCTCGTGGCTTGGCCGGTGGAAATTTCAGGGAGCAAAGCTGCTCTCATGTGGAAAACATCTTTCCCGCCATCCGGCATCCCTCAAAGCCCGAGCCTGGCCGAGTGAGCCTCCACCAGCACGTGCCTTGCCACGGTCTCTGGCCTCAGGCCCCTCCAGTGCATCACCGTCGTTCCCAGCAGCAACTCCACGTGCAGGGACCTCACGTGTGGGTGCAGCCTGACTCGTCCTGGGCTGAGGTGGGTGCTGACAGCCCCCCACCCCAGGCTGGTGCCTGCCAGCGAGGCAGGAATGGACAGAGGTATGCAATGAGAGGGGTGGCACTGCCCCGTGGCTGGCGATCTGGGGAACAGACAGTACAGAATGTGTTGGTGACATTCCCTTTTATTTCCTGTTGTAAGAAAAAAAGGTAGAAACCACGGGAGGTAAGAAACAGAGAGCAAGGGCACAGTGTTCCCTGTGTCCCCACTCTGTGCCCAGAAGCGAGGGTTTTGAGGGACAGAGTGGCCCTACCACAGCTCCCATGTCTGGGAAGCTGCCAGGACAGCCTGGGAAAGCCCAGCATGTCAGCTGCATACACTGTGGCTGCTGGGCTGGCTGCCAGCCCATGCTGCCACAGAGCTGGCTGGGTCTTTTTGCATGCACAGGGTTAGCCAGTTCAAGGCCAGGGTGTCCTGGCCCATGGGGACCACTGATGGCAAGCCAGAACTGCTTGATGCCAGCCACGTGCAGACAGCCAGGGAATTGGTGGCCCTGGGTGGCACAGGGAGAACACTGCCTGGCTGGGGATACATTGCCTAGACCAAGTTGTTCCCAGCAGGGGACTGGCTTTGTGATCCTAATAGGAAAGAGTGCAGGGAAAGGAGGAGGTGATGATGGGATTGATAAAGGAGTAGCCCCTCTTCCACAGCACAGCACCCTGCTCCCAGCTCACAGAACCTTTATTGAAGACAGGACTGGTGCATGGGTGGCTGGGGACTGTCCTAAGTCTGCTGGAGCATAGGGGGCTGAGCAGGCTGAGGTAGTTGTCCTGGGGGGCCCTGGGGCTGTGGAGGTGAGGCCTGCTGCAGTACTTGGGCCACTCTTTCAAATCCCGCTGGAGCACGGGACTGGGCACCCCCAGGCACTCCCCGCCAGCCCTGGCGCTCATCTCCATCCTCTGCAGCAGCATCAATAAATACAAAAGTCTGCAAGTCCCTGAGCTCAGTCCGGTGCTGCCAGGGCACAGGGGCTGGGGTGCGGGAGTTGGACTCTCCCGTGGCGCTGCTGGGACCACGCCAATGCCAAGGGTTCACACGAGGTTGTTGGCCAGGCGCTCCCGTCTCTCCAGATCGCTCACCACGTCGGCACCGTAGGCATCACCTGGGGAGAGCGATGTTGTGGGGGTAGGTGTGTGTGTGGGGGCACAAGAAACCCGTGGCACCCTCATATTCATCACTTCCCTCACCCTGCCTGCCATGGCCCCTATGCTCCCGTCCCTCCTTACTTGTGTGGCAGCCGTGCATCCAGACACGCTGCCCATCATACTTGCACTGGCACCTCATCACGTTGTTGGAGAAGTCCGACTCAGCCACCTCATGCTTGGGGTTCACAACCACCTGGGGAGGGCAAGGGGCAGGGCTGGGAGCATCTCTGCTATACCCTGGCCAGGCAGGGCTGTGGCATGCACAGCAGGGTACAGAACAGCACCCTGATGTGCAAGGTGAGGGATGCTGTTGTGCTCATGGAGGGGACTCCCCAGCCCTGAGATTTGGTAGCTTGGTGTCCCCCACCCCTCCATCCCCATACCTGGAAGGTGTAGCTGCCCGGTGGCACATCGGTGATGTCAATCCACTGGCAGTCGATGTCATGGCGGTAGGTGTCCCAGCACCCCACACTCACCCCCTGCTCACCAAAGTTGGCACAGGCGAAGCGTCGCTGAAGACCTGCAGCAAGGAGGGGAAGTGAGGGAGGCACAGACAGAGCCCCTTTGGGGAGCAGAATGGGGGCCTCTGTCAGCTCTGCAGCTAGCACCTACCTTCAGGGCAGTTGGTGTCTTCCAGGCAAAAGCTGGCCTTGTGACCCTCGGCCACCTTGGAGCCATTGAGCGTCAGCAGGTCATAGTGGGTAAAGACCTCAATGCTGTGGAAGTGTCTGTGGGGACAGGGGCTGAGCACAGGACCAGTGCCTGGCCAGGGAGCACATGGCTGGCCCAGGCAACCCCGACAGAACTTCCAGCAGGGCAGCACCCAGGGACTCAGGAAATTACAACTCTGAAGCCAAATAAAGCCGTAATGACAGTGCTGGCTCAGACGCTGTTAATTACCCCGGGTGGGACAGCCTCTTGGGGACGGGTGCCACCATGCCCTGCCTGGCCCAAGGAGAGGGCAGCTCCCTGCCAGCCCCTGCCTATGGGCCACTCACCGGTGGCACTGGTGCCAAGTCCAGGCATGACGCCCCATCCTCGGTCGGAAATCGGCTCTTCCCAGGTTGTGGATCTGGGAGGAGAAGCGAAGAAGGCGGCGGTGGCCATAGGGCCACTGCATGTTGTCAGCAGAGCGGGAGAGGCAGCGCTCCTCATGGGCACAGTACAGCAGCCCCAGGGGTCGGTCCTCCAGGTAGGCTGTCTCCTGCACCAGCTGGGCGTTCATCACCAGGTCTGGGGCATCTGGAATGGAGGGGACCAGTGGGGATTGAGACGGTGATCCCCACCCCGCATAGCACCCCCTACTCTCCTACAGGAGAAGGGGGCTGCTCCCTCCAGCAGTACCCCATGGGCTCCTGCTACTCACGGGCAGTGCAGGTGACCCCTGCTGAGAAGCGTCCCCCGCCGCTGGGGCAATGGACAGGGCCATGGTGCTGGCACTGCTGGAGGGCCAGCTCGGTGCCGGCACAGCGCACCCCGCTCATCACAACCTGGGTGGCATCGGGGCTGCCTGCCCAGTACCACGTCTCCTGAACAGAGGAGGAGCACAGTGCTTGGGACCAGTACTTGCAGCCCTTGCCAGCTCCCACCTGCCTCCCCTCCTGCCCTAACACTGCCACTGGGATTTGTCCCCGCACCATCCCATCCCAGAGCCCCTGGCCACACCATGCCCCCACTATCCATCCTGCAGGACCCCTGCAGTTCTGGTACCCCACTCACCTGGAGGGCATGGCTGGCAAAGCCCAGCCCCAGCTGCCTGCAGACCACCATGGCCTCGTTCAGGCCCCACTGTGCACCACACACTGCACCCCACTGCAGCTGCCCCTGCACTGGCACCAGCACCTCCACCACGCCTTCCTCGGGGTTGCGGCCCCCGGCCAGCCGCACCTGTTGGCAGAGAGGGGCTGAACTGGAATGTGGCACAGACCGTCAGCTCTCCCATCCCACGTTGCAATGGGACAAGCAGCCCCGCACATCCAGCTGAATATATCCCTCATCTTCATCTCCCTCCTTTCCCCCCTACAAGACCAATTTTGCCACCAGATCATCCTGCAGAACCCCATCAGGGTGCTGCTCTGTATCCCCCCATCCCCTGGGTCACCCCAGGGCTGCTCTGATTATCCACACTGGGCATTGAGCTTGGGGAGCAGGGACTGTGCAATGGGGCTGGGGTTCAACAGGCTCTGGGAAGGAGGCAGGGACTCACCTGGCTCTTGAAGTCCATGTAGGGCATGTGGCAGCGGACGGCAGCGTCGGCCTCGTGCCGACACCCGTTCTGCTCAGCATCCTGGAAGCGACACTCGCCCAGGGAGCGCTCATGGCCAGTGCACTGTACATTGCTCATATGGATGGGCCCCAGACCTAAAGCACAGGAAGGGTCAGTGCTCCCTACTCCATGACCACCCTGGAGCAGGACCCTCATCCTCCTTCCCCTGATCTGGGCATTCTCTATGGGAATGGGGCTGCCCATGGCAGGAACAGTCAGGGTAGCCTCATCCCAGGGCGGGCTGGAGCTGTGTGAGCATCCCAGGATTCTCCAGCAGGACACATTAGACCAGTTGATTTCCCCATCATACCCCTCCAACCCCAGAGGTTCCCCAAGTCCATGCTGTAACACCTGCCTCACCTTGTCCCATCCGGGCTCCCACCAGGGCCTGCTTCGCTGTCCCATAGCCCAGCTGCCGGCACACCACACTGGCTGCAGCCAGGTCCCACTGCTTGTCACACACGGTGCCCCACTGCCCGTGGCGTAGCACCTCCACCCGGCCCTCACCAACATGGGTGCCCGCTCGCAGCCGCACTGGGAGCACCTGGGTACAGAGAGCAGCCAGTCAGCAAGCCCAGGACACAGCCAGCCCCCTCCTCAAGTGCAAACGGGGTGGCTGAGTGCTGCTCAGCCCTGGGACTCTCTGTCGGTGGGAGAGGGTATGGAACTCTGCAACGGCTCACCTTCCCTGGGGCTGTCTTGTTCTTGCCCTTTCCCTTCTGGAAGGCAGGGCCAAGGAGACAGCTAACGATGGCGTGCATGCCGTGGGGGCAGGCGTGCTGGCGGGGGGCTGGTGGGGCCATCTGCATTGGGCAGCGGGCCAGGTGGGGCTCTGAGCCCTGACACCGCACCTTGTGCACCCAGAAGCTGTTCTTCTGGCTGAGGGTCTTCAGGCTGCCAAGGGAGAGGAGCAGGGCCAGGGTCAGCTCGGGTGCCAGACTCTCCCCCACCCAATGCTCATGCTGGGCGCTCATTCAAGGTGCCCTGCTCACCATGCACAGCGCTGAGTCCTACCTGGAGTTGGGGTCCTTCAGCTTCCTGTTCCAGAGCTTTCTGTGGGTGTACAGAGCCAGGAAGTGAGGCAGCATGCTGACACTGCCCAACTCTGAACCCCCTGCCCCGTCATTTCTGCCCTCCTTGGCAGGAGATGGAGACCCCAGGGTACGTCATATTCTCTCCCCACTGGCAATTACTGTGCCAAGCCCGTCTATACCATGTGTCCCAGTGGGACTGTGCGACTCCTGGCACCAGTAGGGGCTCATTATGGACTGTATTTATAGTTCCAGGCTGAGACAGGGTGGGAGGGACCAAGGAACACTCATCTTTCCTCTCCTTTCTCCCACACTTTGCCAGTCATGATGGTGACCATCCCCAAAGACCTCTGGATGCTGCTGAGCCCAACTGTGACCATTGTCAAAAGCCCAAGAAGGGGATGCAGGCATGGCCAGGCCGTACCAGCACCTCGCACACCCACCCACATGTGCAGCCCTTCTCTGACCACTGCTCCAGTCTCTTGTCCCCACAGTGTGTCCAGCCAGGCACCTGCCCCACATGCCCAGGTGCAGCGCATGTCTCCCGCATCCCTACCGGTAGAAGCTGGTGTTGATGTGCTTCTCCCGGGGGAAGCCCAGCATCCCGCAGACCACGCGGCTGTTGTTCCTGGTCCAGTTGGCATCACACACCTGCCTCCAGCGCCCGTTGTGCTTCACCTCCACAGCACCCTCCATCACTGGCATGCTCAGCTTGGCCCGTGCCAGGATGGGCTTGAGCCGCACCTCCTCCAGGGTTAGTCCCAGCACCTGCCACAGTGGGCATGGGGTGGGCATGGAGCTCCAGCATCAAGGGCAGAGCGTTCAGAAAAGGGGCCAGGGGAAGGGTTAGTGGAACCTGCCACTAACCCCGGCATACCCTGCTGGCCACAGGTGAATGCCATGGGTCCCCACTCACCTCTCCCAGGTGACCAGAGGTGGTAGCCTGGGGGGAGTTGCCAGGCAGGCGCTGTCCTGAGCACACCACACCAGCATCCTCACCATGGTGGCAGTCACTGATGCCCCAGCCATTGTGGACACACTCTGCCAGAGAGCCTTCGCTACCCCCACATCGCACATTGTCCAGCCAGATGGGGCCTGGGGACACAGCGTCATAGGCCCCATGCAGTGGTGCAGACAGCCCCGTGAGGAGGCTCCCACAGCCAGCGGGGAGCACACTGCCCTCATCAGTAGCCCCTGCCCCCATTCCCCACCTGCCCCCTACCTTCCCCTTGGCCATAGGTGGCACTGTGGGTCCAGGTGATGGCTGTGGTGTAACCCAGCTGTCGGCAGGCCACGGTGGCCGCATGGAAGTCGAAGCCGTCATCACACACGGTGCCCCAGCGCCCCTGGTACATCACCTCCAGTCGGCCCTCTCCAGCTGGACCCCGTGGTCCCCCCAGCCGCAGCTGCACCGGGGCCAGCTCCTGCCTGCTGGGGGCCACCCAGCACAGCACCAGCACCAGCACCAGCAGGATGTGACTTGTGCCAGTTGGCATCACCATCATGGTTCTGTGAGTGGATGCCTGGGGACAGACCAACAATGAGTCTTTGGGGACCATGGCAGAGTGGGGGAGCAGCTGCAGCCCCCCTCTGCTGCAGGAGCTGCGCAATGGTGGAGGGATCTCGTGCCCTCTTGCACAGTGGTGTCATTCCTGTCCCTGTGCTGTGGGGGATGCATGGGCTGGTCCCTGCCATACTCACAGCATACCCCAGCCCTTCACAGGTCACCCAGCTCTGACACAGCCCTCCTGGGCACTGACAGCCATGGGCAGCCCCACGAACACTGCCCTGCGCTCTTGTTGCTTCCTGTTTGCCCCATGTTTCAGGACATGGGTGAGGGCCCCACAGAGCCCCCTTTCATGGTCCATCTGGATTCTCTACTGAACACCAGGATTCTCTACTGAACACCAGGATTCCTCCCCATCTTGCACACAGCCCCATCCCCATCACCTCACCTCTTCCCCTGCATCCTCATTCAGAGCATTGGTAGGATTGCTGACCCCCCTCCAAGTACCCAGACCTCCCCTCCCAGGGCCATCTCTGGCACTCACCCTGGCAAGGGATGGTGGTGCTGGACCGGCAGCGGTGCGGGGCAGGCGGTGGAGAGGGACACGGTGGTGGCGAGGGGACGCAGCGGTAGCGCTGGCGGCAGTGGATCCCGCAGCTCCTGCCTCCCGCTGGGCACCGCCTGCAGCCGCTTTTATGGTGCGACGGGGTGGGCCGACCCGAGGGGGCCCCCCGCCTCCCCGCCTCTGGTCTGGAGCCCAGCCCTGCTCCCTGCCCACCCCCGGCCCTACTCTGCCTCACCGCACACTGGGGCAAACCCGTTCCTGTCCCAAACCCTGTCCTTTCCCCAGCCGGAAGGATCTGAGCTGTCCCGGACAGTCCCTACCTGCTGTGAGGCTGGACCTCCCCCGAGTCCAAATTCCCTCGCTCAGGGATGCTCCCCTCACTGGGCTGTCCCGCAGCCTGGCACAGCATGGACTTTCTGGAGATGACGAACTGCTATGCCGGGGACACTCCCTGCAGCTTCCCACTCACGCAGTGGTTCAAGTGGGTGCACGGGCATAGGATGCCTGGAGGTGCTGCGGTGGGGCCAGGACTCGGGGGACACAGGGACCACGGCAGGGTATGGGATGGTACCGTGAGCCGGGAGCACAGTTATCCCGGGGCTTGGGGCATCACCTATGTCATCCATAAACCGGGCTGGCTGTGAGGGTCCTCAGGCTCAGCCCCGCTCCGTGGGACATGGAGACTGGTGATGCGCGCCCCCGCCCCCGCCCCGACTTGCCCCGGGAGCAACCTCCGGCTTGGGGTGCCGCCAGTCCCCGGGGCACCCTGCTGCCCACACACCCGCCGTGCCCCGCCGTGGGATGGGGATAAACAGGAAACCCAGTGCTCCGGCCGTGCCCAGGGACCGGCCAGGAATGTGCCGGTGGCCACCGGACTGTTTGTTTGGAGTCAAAGCAGCCGGATCCTGCCGGGAGGAGCCAGGATCAACACGGCCGGGAATAGCCCGTGAGCTCATCGCCACGTCTCGCAAGGACCTACAGCACCTCTGGGTGTGCAGGGATGCACAACTCTGGGTCCCCCTCGCAGGGGACTCTCATCCCAGCCCTCTGCCTTGGCCGGGATCAGGGCAATGTCCTGAAGCCTCTGCTGCGAGATGAGTCCTTGGCCAGCCCCAGAATGGAGGCCACGGAAAGCCCTGGGGAAGGGCAGGGTTGGGGCCAGCAGTGGAGCCCGTGACTCATTCGTCTCGGCGTTTTGGAGATCAATTGCTTAAGTGTGAAGCCAGGAGCCTCCCCCGAACTCCTCCCCCGGCAGATGCTGGCAGGGGCGCAGGGCAGGCGGGTTCTGGGTCCCGCTCCCAGCTCTGCCTCTGCTCCTGGGGACAGCAAGAAGAGAGAAGTGACGGGGCTGGTGGGCTCTCCCACATCTGGGAGCTGCCAGCCTCTTCTCGCAGCAGTACGGGCACTGTGTCCTGCCGCTCATGCGATCGTGGCGGGCTGGAGGTGTCCCCCTTTGCCCTGAGGTGTCAGCCAATGAGCCCCTCATCTCCCTCGTGGCTCACTGGGTGCCAGCACCTGCAATCCCGGGCAGCCAGCAACGGCAGCAGCTAAAAATACACGGCCGGCAGCAGGGCAGCCCCTGCGCGGGAAGCTGTGGGCGGCGGGCGGGCGTGCGGGGCTATTCTCAGAGGGCTGCGGGACTATTCCTGGCCGGTCAATATTGATTCAGCCAGCTCAGGTGCAGCAGCTCACCCTGTCAGCACCGTATTTAGGGCCCGGCAGGAGGCGAGGCGGGCGGCTGAATTGGGAGCATTGTCTGGCGGAGGAAGAGGGCAGGGAGAGGATGTGAGCTCTGTAATCTGCAGCCAGCGGCTCCCGGCAGCAGCCCGGGTGAGGGGCACACCCCGAGCCTGCTGTGGCTGAGGAGTGGCCAGCACGGAACATCTGCCCAGGGGACGCAGGGACGGGGCCAGAACACGTGCAAGCAGCTTCCGTCGGGAATAGGAGCATGTGTGAGACACGAGGGGACAGCTGCTGCTCCTGGCTCCTGTGGTTTCTGAGCTGCTGGGCACGTGTCTGCTGTGCACACAGCCACAAAAGCCAGGGGACAGCTGGGGACTTCAGGTGTCAAAGCAGTATCCAGGCAGCTCCCTGCTTGTTCTAAGTACTTAGGATGGTCTGGACCTGCCCTGAGCTGTGGAGCTCAATACAAACAGCCATGCATGCACCTGAGTCTGCATCAATGGGCAGAGAAGAGGGTGAGGGGCTGTTTGTCCCTGTTCACTACTCTGAAATGTGCCTGTGCTCTCTGGCAGCTCCCCCAAGGCTGCATTACTGGCAAGAGTAGATAACACAGTAGGAGCTGCATGAGTTGCTCAAAAAACACAGTGAGAGTGCTCATGACAGAGCCCAGGCCAGGGTTTATTTTCCATGGGCACAGGCACGGACTGACTGAGGCTTGCCATTGGTCATGCAGGGTCCAGGAGCCGCTGGGGCAAGGCTGGGTTGTGGCAGGCTGGGAACAACCATCTGTTCAAGGTGATGGTAGCAGCTGGCAGCACAAGGGACCCCTGCCAGCCTACACCCAGCTCTCAGGAGATGCTGCTGCCCTGAGGTACTGGGGAATCAAGTTTGGGACGGGCAGGGATCTGCACGGCATCAGTAGGGCATGCTGCTGTCGCAATCCTGTGTTGGTGAAGTCAGTTTCACCAATCTCATCAGAGATGCCTGAAATCCTTGATAGCCACCTGGGCGGCATTGCGTCCTGCTGCTCCCATCACTCCTCCTCCTGCAAGAAAGGAGAAATGGGGAATGCTGGTGCACCTCTTCCACATGCCCCTTTCTTCCTTCTGCAGGCCTCCATGAGGGTCCTAGCTCCCAGCTCTACTCACCAGGGTGGGCTCCACTTCCACAAAGGTACAGGCCAGGAATTGGGGACCGGTAGCCAGAGTAGGATGGTGCTGGCCGGGCGAAGTACAGCTGGTCCAGAGACATCCCTCCATGGAAGATGTTCTGCCAACAGAGCTCTGTGAACTAGCTGTGCCTGGCCCAGGCCCGTGTGCCCACTAGCACTGGCACCAGAGCGATGCTTAGAGTTGACACACATGGTACCCACTCCACCAGGCAGCCCAAAGATCCTCTCCAGGTCTGGTGGTGTCAGGATGTCCCTGCCAATGACGGATGCCTTGAAGCCTGGGGCATAGTCTTCGATGCAATCAAACACTAAGAGAAAGATGAAGGGACTAATGGTGGGCAGCCCGGGGGGACATGGTAGCAAACCCCTGCAGCTCCAGGGCAGCTCTGCCCATGGGTGTTCCTGGGGTCTGTGTGTGCATTACGTACCCGTGTCTGCATATGCATTTCTGGCCTGCTCGTCCCAGGACCGACCGCCTGCCAGCATGGATGGGGTGTACTGCGTGAAGAGGGACACGACGTGGCAGCCTGGCGGGGCCAGCCCTGGGTCCAGTGCTGAGGGAATGCAGAGCTCGATCATGGGCCTGGGGGAGCAGTACACCAACTGGGCAGGCAGAGGGGGACCCAGCCATTCCACATCACCTTCCTCAGCATGCTATGACTGTCCTGTCCCTTCTCCAGCACACCAAGGTGTTCCAGTACATGCTCCTACCTGCTGGAGGGGTGCCCATGGGCAGCCTCAGTGAATGCCTGATGCAGGAGCTGGGTGCCCTCGCAGTTGAGATGTATGGAGCACTGGTGGTGGGGCAGGGGCTGGCCATTGCGGGCATTGGGGGCAGCCAGGAAGCTGGGCAGCCGATCCACCGCCACTGGGCATGGGATGTGGAGATGGAGGAAGTGGAGTGCAGCCTCTTGCTGAGCCTGGCACCAGTGTTCCTCCAGCAAGGATGGCAGCAGAGGTGTCCTTGCTGGTACCTACCATTGATCTTGGTGACAGGTGAGCGTGTGTCAAGCTGCCGGATCCGCTGGACAAAATCCTTCGGCAGCTTCTCCTAGGGTGGGATATACCGGTGCAGAGGCTGGCTGTGAGAGGCAGTGAGAATGGGGCTATTCCAACATGCCAAGCCCCCACCAGGCCCATGCACTCCATACCTGAGGAATAAGTTCCAGAAAGGTGATTTGGGGGGAGGCATTGGACAGCACCAGTTTGCTCCTCACCTCTGTCCCATCCTGCAGCACGACACCCTGTGCCTCCCTGTCGCTGCCCAGCAGCACGTGGCACACTGCCTGGGCACGCGTAGGGGACAAAACTTTACCAAGAGCATCCCTGCTGCCTCTGGGGATGGCCAAGCAGCTTCCCTCTCCCAGACACCCCATACCTTCTCCGCAAAGATGTGGGCTCCCCGGGCAGTCGCTGCCTGGGCGATGGCTTGGGACAGGGCTCCCATGCCACCTGCCACGTAGCCCCAGGCCCCCCGCCGTCCCTCCAGCTCACCCATGACATGGTGCAAGAGCACATACCTGTGGTAGCAGGACCTAGGATTAGCTGCTGGCTGAGGAGATGGATCTGTCCCCTGCATGGGTAGTGAGGATGGTGCCACAGCCCCCACATGCTCCCCATGGGACCATGCCACCTCATGGGATGTCAACTCAGTTACAGGGAGCACCAGCCAGGACTCAGCCTAGCCCGGGACAACAGGTGCCCAAACCGTGAAGGAATAAGTGGGGGCCGCTGAGGAGAGCCATATGGCAGGGCTGGGGGCAGCCCCTTGCCCAGCACCAATCCCTGAGGAACCCTCCCTGAGCAGGCAGTGGGAGGGAGAGGCAAGGGGACAGGGCATGGGGTACTGGTGTGCAGCAGAGCCAAGCACAGAGCATGGCAAGAGGGGACAGTGCAGGCATGAGCCCCGGGGGAAGGGTCCCTCACCCACTGCCGGGGGTGTGTGGGCTGGCCATGGCTCCAATCACAGCATCAGTAGCCAGAGTTGCCTTCAGGGGTTCTGACTCAAACCAGTGATCCAGGATCTGGCCCAGGAGAAAGAGAGCATGCCAGGCTTGGGGTGGGGAGCTGCCGCAGCATCCTGGCAGGCAGGAGAGGCAGTGGGTGTTTCCACACCAGCACTGCCAGCACGCACCTTGGAGATGGGAGCTGTGAGCACCTCGTAATAGCGGGGCAGCTGCTGCCCCAGTGCCAGCCCTGGGGGTTGAGAGGTGGTGTGAGACCTGCATGGCTGTGCCAGGGCTGGCTACTGGTGCCCAGCTGGGTTTGGAGGTGAGTCAGTGGGACCAAGGTGAGCAAGCCTACCAGAGCCTGCCAGCCCAGACTGGGCTCCTGAGGAGGCTCTGCATTGCCCATCCCAGGTGCTGGCAAACACCCCTTGCTGACGGGGTTCCTTGGCATCCCAGATGTACCTGCTTGCAGCAAGGGCTTCAGGGTTCGCAGGTTCCTGAGCTGCTGGAGCAGGGAACCCTTTCCCAGGGCAGCTGTATCTACTGGAGGGGCATCCAGCAGTGGGTCAAGGGCCAACACCATGTGCCCCATGAACGCCTCATACTCAGGGTAGGCCTGGAAGGAGACAGAGGGTGGACAACAAGGACTGCACCATGGTGGGTGCAATGGATACCCCACCAGGAGCATCCCTGCCACTCCAGGGGTAGGGCAGCCCCTCGTGGGTTTTGCTGTGCCAGGTGCATGTCCCTGGTGGTACCTGGGCATCCTTCTGGGAGAACTGAGCAATCTGCTGCTGAGTCTGGGCCATGTCATGTCCCAGCAGAAGGGAGCGAGGAGGGTTCCTGTCCTCCAGCAGTGGGGTGAAGGAGTAGGGGTCCCGTGGGAGCACCCTCAGACCATGCCGCTGCAAGACAGGGATGTCTCCACTGCAGGACCCACCCTGCAGGGACAGCCTGGCAGCAGGGTCCCCTTCCTTGCATGCTGTGAGTTGCCAGCAGCCCAGCAAAGGGTGGGTGCCAGTACCTGCAGCTCCAGATCAGCATAGATTTGTGGTCGCAGCAGGCTGAGCAGATATGATGCCCGGGAGAACTTGAACCCTGGAACATGTGGGGTGGTGTAGAATGTCCACCACGAGGGCTGGCCAGGGGGACAAGGGGCATGCAGCGGTACCTGGCACAATCTCCTCGGTGACGGCCGCGCCGCCCAACACGTGACGCTTCTCCAGCACAGCTGTGCGCAGCCCTGCCTGCTGCAGGTAGGCAGCCTGTGGGGAGCACGGCCCACACTGCCCATCCCTCCAGCTGGGATGTCACTGCCAACTCTTGCACGTGGTGCCCCCCTCACTAGGGAGGGCCAACCCCATGGACATTGCCACCAAAGCCCTCCCTTGCTCACAGCACAGCCCCTTCCCAGTCCCTTGCTGTCCCCTGTGGATGGAGGACAGGCAGCACGCCACTCTAGGTACTCACTGCCACCAGCCCGTTGTGCCCTGCAAGAAGAGAGAGAGATGAGCAGAGCCCAGTGTTGGTGATGGGCCCACAGCACAGGGCACCCTGCCGTGCCTGGGGCATGGGGCTGTCACAGCCACCCCAATAACAGGCTCTAGACACAGGGATACAGGTGACAAGGAGAATCCTCCCCCAGCCCTACAGCCCTGGCCCTAATGGTGCAACAGAGGGGAACAGAAGTGCTCAAGGCAGATGCTCCAACAGTCCTCTGTATGCTGGAGGGTTGCAATTTGTGCCAGACCCCTGTGTCGTGCCAGGCACGAGGAGCAGTCTGGAGGTTTGCAATGCATCCAGCACTACTGTGGTCCCCACCTAGCTGCTCCTCTGCTACCAGCTCTGGGGGGAGAGCAGATGTGGGTCCCCGCCGGCTGCCCGCAGCTCGACTCTTGCTCCCTTGCTCTGTTACCTGCGCCGATCACCACCGCGTCGTATTCCTGCTGCAGCTGGGCTGCAGCCCCGGCATGGGCCAAACGCGCTCCTGATGGCCCCAGGGACAGATGCCAGCCCTGCGGCCAGCGGGACGAGCAGACCAGACTCAGTCTTCCCCGAAGCCCGGCTGCCATCGCCCCGCAGCCTCCGGCCATGGCCGCCCTGCGTCCGGCAGCCTGGACTTCGCTTTCACGGCGGAACTTTTCCCAGGGCTTCCGGGCACAGGGAGGGGACGGGGGGCCAGGGCAGGGAACGCCTTGAGGAGGCGGGGAAGCTGGTCGGGACAGCGGCACCCGCCGAGCGCTGCCCAGCTGCTGCTGTCCCCAGCGAGGCGCGGACCGTGGCGCAGTTCAGCCGGGGGCTTGCAGCGGGGCCGGAGACGAGCCCCAGGGCTGAGAAGGGGTCAGATCCTGCCTGGGCCTCAGCACGGGGCCAGGAGCTCCCCAGGCTGTACTCCAGGCTGTAGTCCGGCTGAGCAGGCAGGCGGGGGCCTGAGAGCCCCCTTCCCCAGCTCCTGTTGTGCTCCAGGGATGAGCCAGAGGCACGTGGCTGGGGTGATGGGCCAAGCACCGGCAGGACAGAGGGAATTTGCCCCCCCCCTCACAGCCCCAAACGCAGCCCTGAAAGCAGCAGGAAAAGGGGCAGTTTGGGAATGAGCTTGGCTTTGAATCCAGAACTATTGCTCAGCGGGGCAAATTCCAGCTCAGCAGAATGAGCAAAGGCCCTGTCATGCTCCAGTGCTCCCTTAATTGCTGTCCCCAGCTCCAGCGAGTGACATGGGAGCAACAAGGGGCAGTGGCTACCTGAGTCCCTTGGGGCTGGCCCCATTCCCAGCTGTACTTGAGGTTTGGAGTGCACTGAGCCCAGACGTGCCTGGGAAACACATAAGCTGCCTCAGGATTTACTCACTGTTCCCAGCTAAACTCAGAGCTGTGGCTAACTGGTGCCTGGCTGCAGGGAAGGGGGTGGGTGCAGGATGGGCTGCATCTCCCCAAAGCCTGCCAAACCTCTGAGGGCCGTGCACCCCACATTTGGGTGTGAGGGGGAAGGGGCAGGCACCCTAGACCATTGCTACACTAAGGTTTGGCTACACTATCTTGATCTCTGGCCAAAGCCCAGCAGCAATGCCAAGCTAACATTATAAGTCCTGCTCTGGAAATGCACTTTTCAGCAAGACAGTGATTTGCCAACAACATCTCGGCCCTCCTCTCTGTCTGTCCCCTGAGCCTGCTGGATGGCAGTGAAAACCATGGGGAGCAGGAAAAGGGACAGTGCCAGCCCTGGCCAGGCTGAAGGATGGGAAGGTTGCCTGTCTCTGCTAAAGACACAAACCACGGCACACAGACACTGAGAAAGCAACCCAGGCTCTGGGAACACCCACACCCCCACTTTAATGCCAGCCCCAAGGTGGCTGGAGGCAGCTCAGAGCAGAGGGATGCGGGATGGCTCCCAGAGGCGCCGGGCCAAGTCGTAGGCCTGCTGGACCACGAGCTCGGAGGGGATGATGCCCAGGTGCACGGTCAGCAGCTCATAGCACTTCACTACCTCTGCCTGGTGGTTCTTGCTGTAATAACGCAGCAACTTCCTGGGGAGGAGAAGACAAGGGCTTGCCAGGTACAGTGCACACAGGCAACCCCTTTCTAACAACCTTCCCTCTATAAAGCACTTTGCAAGGACACAGCAAAACCATGGCACCAGGCTGGGAGATGGGCCGGTGCAACTCCCGTGACACCACAACACTGGCATCCTGGCATCACTCACAGGGACTCGTGTGCCATCACAGCTTTGAGCCCTGGTGCCAAACCACAGGGCTGGCAACTGCTCACCTGTAGTAGTCTCCTGCAAGCATCCCAATAGGAGCAGAATCATCAGAAAGGACTGGTACCTCCATCACCTCCAGCTTGTAGCCCTGGGGAGAAATAACAGCAGAATGCAGGAGCTGGGATGGGACCACCGAGCAGTCAGAGTTGGCCAGGCCTACAGCCCTGCTCCCTGCCCCAGGGAAAGAGGGCTCAGCCCCTTCCTGGCTCCACATACCATCTCATTCTCAAACCAGAGGAAGTAGGAGCAGCAGTAGTCGCCATCCTGCAGCACCAGTGTTGTATAGCCCTTCTGTAGGTATCGCCGGGCCAGTGTGATCAGGGACCAGACCTGGGGCACAAGGGGCACCTGAAACCTGAGCAGAAACCCCTCCAATTTCCACCCTCTTCTGCGGTTCCCATCCCATGAGCAGTACCTTTTTCTTGATGAAGGTGGCCAGGGGACCCTTGCCCAGCTCTGAGCTGGACTTCTCTGTCACACTGAGTGATGGTGCCATCATTTGTCCAGCTGTGCGGTCCACATAGATGAAGTGCACCAGACCAGGGAAGTCCTCCAGGTATGTGGGATAGGTTAAGGGTGTCCAACAACTTTGGTGCTCTTCCAGGACAGCCCCTGAGCCTCGGGGAAACCACCTTTGCCCATTACATTCCTCCCCTTGATCCCAGTGCCGGGGGACAGGGTCCTACTCCCACATCTGCTACCCCCTTAGGGACACCCCCTTGCCAGGCTGGGTCCCCAGCTGCAGAGATGGGTATGACACCATGGTGATATTGCGCCTGCTCTTCACCAGCAGGAAGTCCCGCCAGTCCAGCAGCTTCTCCCTGCAGAGAAGAGGCACGGTGAGAGGCCAGGACCCACAAGCCACAGCACAGCTGGGTGTGTGGCAGCCCCCCGGCAATGCTGACCATCCCCATGCACTCACCTCATCAATTTCTGAGCACGGTCCCGCAGCCCTTGGGACAGGCTGTGGCCAGCAGAGGTCAGGAAGAGCTGGCGGTACACAGAGCAGAGCTGCCGCTTCACATTGGCCACTGACTGCAGCAGCCTGAGCCAGGGGACACAGCGCTGAGTTTGGACACTGGGTCCCCAGCACTGCAGAGACAGCTGGGCTGGTCCCCAGGCTGGGAAAGGTCCCTGCCTGTCCCAGAGACTTTCCCTGGCTTCCCCCTACTCACTCTAGGGAACTCCCAGGCTCACTGCGTGAAAAGATCTTGTTCTTGAAGTCCAGCCAGGTGTTCTGCAACTAGAAAGAGACAGGACTGTGTCAGGCTGTGGAGAAAACAGGACAGGGTCCTCATGTTCCCACTCCCACCTGGATGTCCTGTCCACTCAGCTTCTTCACAAATTTGTCCATGCGCTGCCGCAGCTCAGCGAGGAATGGGTAGGAGCGTGCGACTCCCACCTCCGGTCCCTCTTCCAGCTTCTTCTCCAGCACCAAGAAACCATCCAGCAGTTGGTACAAGGTGATGGCCACCTGGGTCATGGGGCCCTGTCAAGGAAAGGAGAGGTGTGTCAGGCAGGACTCGGTCCCACATAGCTTCCCTCACCTCAGAGGCAGCTCACCTTGGTCAGTAGCACAAGGGAGATGCCTGGCCAGAGCTGGAGGCAGTGCATGGTGTGTGGCAGCAAGGGGCAGTAACCTTCCCGCAAGCTGGCATCCAGAAAGATCCTTCTGGGGTTTGAAGCTTCAGGGACCAGAGGCCCCAAAGTCTGGAGCAAGTCCTCTGCCATCTGGGAAGACAGGGGAGATACTCAGTCCTCTGTGGGGATGAGACAGCTCACACCAAGAATGCTCTGTAGGGATGCAGCATTGTCTTGAAAGCTGCAACCAGGCAAGACAGAACCAAAAGAGCTGGAGGGACCACGTAGGAAAAGATCAGCAGTGAGGAAAGTGCCCAGGGACCCCAAAGGAGTGGCAGAGAAGACTGTTGCAAAGACAAAGGTTGCAAATGCCTTAAACGGTGGCCAGTGTTTGCTTGCAGTGTGTGAGGTGTTGCAGCATCCATCAGGGAAGCAGCCCAGAAAGCCCAATGGCAGCAGAGGGAGACATGGGACTGCTCTGAGGCAGCCCCGCTCCCTCTCTCCTGACAGCTCATTGTAAGCAACACCTCAGAGAAGGAGATCAGAGCTGTCACAATTATGCACAACATGGGGGATGCAGAGCACCCACAACTGCAGCACAGAAAGAGATGAGTGACGAGGACCAGAAGCTGCAAAGGGCACCGGGACAGGCTGGTGAGGTGTGGAGCTGGGAGGTGTTGCAGAACTCTGTGCTCACCTGGACATCTGCAGTATCCACTTCCCCGATGCTCAGCATCTCAGCACCCTCTGACCAGCTCTCGCTGCCTGCAGAGAACATGGCAGGGCACACTTCCAACCCCCTCAGAGCCCTGGGGCCTCAGCAGGGTTGGGGGTGTGGGGCACAGCTGCTGCCCAGCTGGGCACTCACCTGTACTGTGCTGGCCTGGCGAGGGCTCAGGTGTGTAGTACACCTCAGGCACAGAGAGATCATCTGTGTCCTGCCAGCAAAAACAAATGGGCCAGCGATAGCAGCGATACAGGCAGCCCTCCCAGCAATCCCACCCTGCAACTCCTGATATCAAGGACTCACTTGGTCATCTGAATCCTTCTCTGCAGCTCCATGGGAGCCAGAGCCACTCACAGGAATGCTCTCACTTCTCTTGGGTCCCTGAGGGAGAACATTCCCTGCTGTGGCCTTTCAAAAAGAGAGAAAAAAACCCTAAGCCTCAGCTGTCAAGGTATCACCCCATGGGAGCACCCTGACTTGCTGCACTCCCAATCCTGCTCTGGAGCACCTGTGGGCCAAGCTCCTCCTCAGCACTCTGGCTGGGGTACAGGTCCTGAACCAGGAGGATGAGGACAAGCAGGTCGGCAGGGCGAATGGAGCTAGTGTTGCGGCTGCAGGCCAGAGAAGGAACAGGTCAGCTGGTAGGACAAATGGCTGCCCTGGGGAGGGTGGTGGGGCTGGGCACACCTGGAGTAGAAGGCCAGCAGCTTGGTGTGTACCAGGAGGAAGGCATGGCCCACTTCATCCCCACCACGCTCAGGGCTGGCGTTGATATACTGTACCACTTGTCGCTCCAGGAACTCGATGCACTGCTCACACAGCTGAGGATGGATCAGCCGCTCCACGGCCTGAGGTGCAGGAGGAGGGTAGGCTGCTGAGCTCCCTCAGCCCAGCCTTGCAGTCCTAGGGGCAGGTCTGAGCTTCCATTGCTCTAGGGAGCTGCCCTAAAGTCCCCAGCCTACTGCCTTTTCCCACATCCTGGGACTCCACGCAGCCTCCCACCCCTGGAACACTCCAAAAGTGAAGGACAGCCCAGAGCATTGGTACCTCCACTGCAAAGCTCTGGTCCTCCTCCCGCAGGTGGCTGTAGGTCTCCAGCAGGCCCCGCAGCAGGCTCCACACGCGCTCCCGCTGCTCCGAATCAGCCGGCCGCAGCCTGCAGCCGTCACAAGAGTGTGAACTCATAGGTGGCTGTCACCTCCCTGCGTGGGATGGACACACCAAAACCCAGCTCCCCGCGTGGGACGGACACACCAAAACCCAGCTGCAGCCCAGCAGGCAGGGGGTCCTGCTGCAAAGGGAGGGTCCCAGCTGGAGACACCCACTCCCACCCCCCGGTGCTGCATGAAGGCAGCTCAGGGCAGCCATCCCAGCAACCCGACATGCCACCCTGTGCCGGTGGCTGTGCCTGCTCACTCCTTGCGAATGAGGTGCGAGTCGAGCGTGACGAGGCCACAGTGAGTCTCCACCAAGCGCCGCAGCACGAAGAGCGTCCGGCGCAGGTCGTCCTCGCTCTGCGTCCCGTCGCCGTTCACTGCGATGTACAGGCAGTCCCCGAACTGCAACCGGCAGCGGGGTCAAGCGGGGGCCGGCCAGGAGTCCCTGGTCCCCGGTGTCGGTCCTAC
The DNA here is from genome assembly GCF_024509145.1 of Vidua macroura. Lineage (NCBI taxonomy): Eukaryota > Metazoa > Chordata > Aves > Passeriformes > Viduidae > Vidua > Vidua macroura. Next base: position 14,290,071 of record NC_071578.1, read on the forward strand.
CATGTGCAGGACGTGGAGGTGCCGCCCGCCCTCGGTGGCGAAGCACGTATAGGTATCGGAGAGCTTCTCCAGCAGCGCGGCGCAGGAAATGATGACGGGGGCGAAGAGGGTGTTGAGGCTGTCCTCCAGCGCCGGGCCCTGCGCCACACTCTCCCGGTCAGCGCCCACGCGCGACCGCGCACCCCATGCTCTCTTCCCCGCACCCGCGCCGCCCCGTCCCGCCCCACCTGCCCGGCGTGGGACGACCGTAGCCGGCGGAGGAAGGCGGCATCGGCCCAGTAGAAGAGCAGCTCGGCCGCGGTGCTGGCGATCAGGACGCAGCGCATGGCCCACGGCCGGGGGAACACCGGGGTCGGGACACCGGGACCGGGCGGCTCCACCGGCTCCACCCGCCCCGCGCCGCTTCCTGCTCCGCCGCGCGTGACCGCCGCGCCCACGCGCGCAGCGCCCCCGGCGGCTCGGCGCGGCACCGCACCGCGTGACAGCGGCACCGCACCGCGTGACAGCGGCACCGCACCGTGTGACCACCGTACCGCACCGTGTGACAGCGGCACCGCACCGTGTGACCACCGTACCGCACCGTGTGACAGCGGCACCGCACCGTGTGACAGCGGCACCGCACCGTGTGACCACCGTACCGCACCGTGTGACAGCGGCACCGCACCGTGTGACAGCGGCACCGCACCGTGTGACCACCGTACCGCACCGTGTGACAGCGGCACCGCACCGCTTGACAGCGGCACCGCACCGTGTGACCACCGTACCGCACCGTGTGACAGCGGCTCCGCACCGTGTGACCACCGCACCGCTTGACCGCCGCACCGCACCGTGTGACAGCGGCACCGCACCGCTCCCGCCCGCCCGGCTCCGCCCGGCCCGGCCCACGGCGGACAGAAGACGCCGGCGCGGTTGAGAGCCCAACTTTATTACATCTCCGGTAGCGCCTGGGCGCGTCGCAGCTGCTCCTTCCTGCCCGCGACACCGCCACTCTCCCGGGCAGGACACGCTCCCGGCCCGCCGCTCCGCCCCTCTCCGCTCCGGGATGTATAATTTAATTATCAACATTTCCCGCCGCGGAGCTCCAGCTCGCCCGCCCGGGGCGGGCCCGGCGCGCCCTCCCTTCCCCCGCCCCGCCCCGCCCGGTGCATCCCCGGCGGGCCAGGCCGGCTGGCGGCATCCCGGCGGCAGTAGAGGGAGCTGCTTCCATGCGCTTGCTGCACCGGAGCACTGCCCGCCTGCGGGGAGGGGGTCCGTCTGCTGCAGGGGTCATCCCGAGGGGCAGCGGGACCAGGGGGTCGGGGAAGGTGTTCGTCCCGGGATATACCGGGGCTCAGCACCCCAGCCCTCCCTGCAGCCAGTGGGCACCAGGGCCCGGGTGCTTCTCGCAGCCCACAGGACGGAGGATGGCAGGCCCTGCAAATTGGCTGTGGCTCTGCTCTGGCGGGATGGTGGCCAGGGCATGTGGAGCTCTGCGGTCACAGGGCAGGGTGGTCCCAAGGTGGAGGACATCCTGGGGGTGAGGATGAGGGCATGGCGTGGAGCTGCCCAACACGGCCCCACGGCGAGGCTGCGTGGGCTGCCAAGGAGGCAGCGTGACCTGGGCAGTGCACAGGGGCAGGAGCGGGGCTGGCCAGTCCATTGTGGCCGCAGGCTATCGGTACCGACAGGCCAGCGCGTTCACATTCTTCACCACGTAGAAGCTCATAGTCAGCGGGGGGATGACGAGGGTGCGGCCGGCCCGCAGCGGGCGAGGCTTCAGCTCGGGGAGAGTCCCGTCATCCACCATGGCCAGCGGCTGCCCGTTGAGCTGGACCGACCTGTGGGACCAGGAGAGGGTCAGCGCAGTGGCACTGAAGATGGGACAGTGGTGGCAGTCCCAGCCACCAGCATCAAACTCACTTGGAGTGGAGCCCGTCCTTGCCATAGGGCTGCAACAGGTACTGGTGGACAATCTTATCCCGCAGCGTCCCTGCCAGCTTGATTTTCTTCCGGGAGCGATGCAGGTTGATGATGTAAAGGGTAATGGATCCCCGGACATAGTTGTGACTGCAAGGGGGAGAGTGGGAGATGAGGGCTGCACTGCCATGTCCTCAGGGAGCATCACCTCCAAGAAGGGGCTTGGGGGATCTCTGTAAGAACTGGCCTCCTGCAGGCATCCCGATTCGCTATCCTGCTGCCCCTTCGCAGGGAGATGCCACCTTCCCATCATGAAGCCTGATTCTGAGGTGGCACCTTTCAAGCCCCCCTCTTCAGGCAGCAGTGACACGGCACAAGAGGACACTGCCACCGTGTCCAGAGTGGAGGTGGCCAAGGACAGAGTGTCAGTCCCAGGACGGCCCCCGTCCCCCCCTCCCACAACATTGCAAGGAGGAGGCTGAGAACGGAGGGGAGCTCTGTGCATGAGTGGCGTCTGCCCCTGCCACCCCAGGCACCTGACAGACAGGTCCAGACACTGATCCTCTGTCCCTGCCTAATCAGGCAGCCCCAAACAAAGGCTATAAAGCACTTTGCACCTGTCAGTTACTAGACAAGGTTTCCTACCGAGCTGGAGGCATGTTGAAAGCATCTGGACTGTGTAAAGAAACAGTCTCTCCTCCTCCACAATAGCAACTTGTGTCCGCGGAGGAGGTGGCCGCTCCCCCGGCTCGCTGAGGTGCTTTCAAAGACCTTATCAGCGAAACAATAACCAGGCCAGGCTCCCCGGCAGCGCGGCCTGGCGGGTAACCCGACCGAGCGGGGCCCCTCGTGTGAAATCCACTCCCTTGATCTCTGCTGCCCAGGCTGCCCGGTCGCCACTGCACCAGTCCCAGCCGGCCCCGTTCCCAGGCACGGGCTTGCCACGACTTTCATCAGAGGCATCGCCATTCCTGCACTCTCCCTTCACTGTGACAGCGGCCAGAGCAGGACCCGAGTGGATATCCTGGGAAGCCAACCTGCCCCAGCATGTCCCTGTTGGCCCCCATCTCCTGGGGGTACCACGTATCCCACCCTCTAACCCTCAGCCTTGCTTCACTTACTTGTGGTAGCTGGTGCAGTGGGCATAAATCCGGAGCTTGTCGCGAATGACTCTGCCGGGCCGGGGTTTCCTCTGGAGACCGGCCACGTGGATCGCCAGCACCTTGGGACCAATGAGGCGCTTGTAAAGCAGGGACAGCCAGTAGTCCTGGGGGGCAGAGGGGACAGTCAGCAGCACAACAGCCCCCCCTACTCACAGAGAGCGTGGGCAGGAAAGGCTGGCTCCCCTGCTTGCAGCCTAGCAAAATTATGGCTGTTCGGGAGAAAATGTTGTGAGCCAGATGTCTGCTTTGGGATGAGGCTTTTTAGTGCAGTCCAAGCCATAATGGCATGGATGTTTCCAGGAAAGAGATTCAGGGAGGAATACATTGCCCATGCTGAGAGACATGGATACTCTCTAAAGGAGCTCAGATCTTGGCTGGGTTGCAGAGCATGGGGAGCAGCATGAGCACCATCGCACACACCCATGGACCAACACTTAGCCATGCTGTGGATCTGCACACCAGCTCCAGCTGATGCACACGGGGTGGTAATGTCTCTGGAGCAGGCTCTTCCCCCACTCTCTACACAGAGCTGGAGCACATCAGAACTTCCCCTGCTCTTTGTCTCTATTCATGGCACACCGGCTTTTGGGACTGCTGAGGGTACTCAGCTTCCCAGAGCCATTTCTCCCATTTTAAAGCCTCCTGAGGAGCATGGGGAAGCCAAGCTCAAGAAAGAGGAAATGCTTAGACCCTACACACATGCATAAGTGATGCAGCCTTAATTACGTCAGCACACACTACTTTTTTCCGCAGGGCACGGCCTCGCACGGCACGCAGGATGGGCCCCAAGCCCCAGGGAGGGAGGTGAGGCTGTGCGGTGACGGAGGCCGCTGCCGGCAGGGCCCCCCACTCATCCGCTGCAGGAGCTGGGAGGTGTGTGGTAAATGAAGCAGGGTTGTGGGAAGGGAAAGGGCAGGCTCAGGCCCTCGCCTGCTGTTCTGCAGGATGGGGCTCTGGCCCCGCTGCTGCTCCAGGCACACCAGGTGATGCTGGGGAGATGGAGCCTCTCACCCTGCTTCTCTGAGTGCTGCCTGTAGGTGCTGAGGCACCTTCACACACATAAGCACTCTGGATAAACACCCTCTGAACAGCCCAGACTGGATGTCCTAGAAGGGCCATGTGCCCCAGGGCAATTGGGATGATCTCCCCTCCCCGATGGCAGTGTCAAACGTTCAGCAGTGATGGTCACACTAGCACCAGGGGCTGCTCTGCCTGCCAGGGCTGACCTGCACAGTGAGGAGGAAATGAGTACTGAAAAAGCACCTTGTGGCTCTGCACAGTGCCTGGGAAGGGCAAGGAAAGCCCTGCATGGTCAGGATAGTGTGATGAAGGGATCTTGCATCCCAGAAGGGCATGTGGTTGGGAATGGGGTCTCCAGGCCCCCAGGATGCAGGGCAGAATGGGCAGGTGGAAGTGCAGATATCTCACATAGACTGAGTTTTCCATCCTGTGCGTGGGGAGCCCTCCCACAGCCCCCGATTAACATGCATTTTGGGTAAAGGGGTCAGCAGCATATAAAACTGACCAGTGGGGCACCAGTGACCAGCACAAGGCGAAAACCCACCAACCATATTGGACTGCCAGCCCCGTGCTCTTTCCAGTTCAGCAGAAGCTGATCTGTTCCATCAGCACTTAGCTGGTCTGGCAAAGAGAGATCCAGACACACTTCTCACTTTCTGAGCAAGATTTTGGCATAATGCTGGAGGAAAAGCCACCTTCTGTTCTCCTCTTGCTACCCCCAGCCAAAACCACGGGGCTTTGCGCCACACCAGCCTGGTAACTGCTTCCTCTGGAAACTCTGGGCTCCAAAGGAGATGTGAGTGTGAAGGGAGAGGCTCATGTAGCCTGAGACAGCTCAGCCACAAGGCTAAAGCTCCCAGGGAGAACGAGCTGCATTTGCTCAATGCAGCTTATGTGTGCTGTCAATGAGGCCATGCCTCTGTCCCTGACTGCTGGCTGATTGGGCTGCTCTACAGTCTGAGGATGTCCCTGCCTGCACCAAGCTTCTGTGGGAAGCAGTGCCAGCCTGTGCTGCTCAGGCTCACAGCAGGCAGGAGAAACAGTACTGCTGCGTCTCTGGCAAGCCACCCTGATTAGCAGTCATTAGATAAGTATCTGCTTGAGTTTGCAAAGACAAAGAAGACAAAGAAAAGCACAGACTTCAGTGTTCAGCCCCATGATCACACGCTAAAATTAAGTTTTGTGTCCTGAGCTACCTGTCAGCTCAGGCTTTTAGGTCTTCTCTAGAAGCCCTTCGGGGGTTTCTCATCTCCGTATTTCCACTGATGAGATGCTGCTTTCACCCACAAGTTACAGGAGTGATAGAGACCAGACCCTTAGGGTCTGCCCTCAGACACAGAATTTCCATGTGGATCTCATGAGCTGCTCTGCAGGGGGTTCTCAATGGTCTTGCCTCCATGGTCAGCTGGGACCAGCAGCTCCAGCCTCCAGCTGAGCACCCACCACTCTGGGCTGGGTGTTCCCCAGGGATTTGCTGCTTTGACATCAGTGTCCCTCCACTCTCAAGGCAGCAGCAAGGTTTGTAATGTGGGGGTCCTGAGAGCCTGCCCAGCCCCATGACCTGCCCCAGCTGCTGCTAAATTTAATATCTCAGCACATGCTCTTCCCAAGGATTCTCTGAATAGCCCTGCAGAGCTGGGAGCATTGAGCCCCTAGCTCCTGCCATGATGGTTCATGGGCAGAGCTGTGCCATTCAGCATCTCCCAAGCTCGGCACAAGGACAGATGATTGTCTCTCCTAAAAGTGTGGGCTATGTTTTGTGAGCTTCTGGCCCACCTAAGGGTACACAGCTTTTCTGAGAAAAGCCATGCAGGTGCCATGGGATGGGTAGGAGAGTCAGCAGTGATTTAGGGTGAGCTGTTCTGCAGAGTATGAGGTGATCACAGCTGAGTGTGCAGTATTTCAGCACAGTCAGTGCCTCTAGGGCAGTGCAGAGACCACTGTGTCCCTCCAACATCTGCAGGAGGTAAGCGGAGAGCAGAGCAGTGCTTTTACCTCGCCTTGCTGGCAAAGCTAGCTACAAAGTCTCACTTTCAAGAAGGATGTGAAAATACCAAAGGCAGTTCAAAGGAGGGCTAAAAAATTGACCCGGGGTTGAAAAGGGAGTTGTCAGCACTGGCCTCAAGGCATTTGAGCCCTGCAGCTTTTCGTGTCATCGCACCCCCCCCCCCCCCCCACTTGTGTGAAGGGCCAAAATCATGTTATTTGCAATAAATTACCAGGACCTGGTGACACCAAGCACTTGGATGATGAATTACACACACGCACCTAGCATGACTGAAACCATCCTGCTGAGGGCAGACACTTTCCCTAGCTGGGCTGGTGCTCCAGAGCTGCTCCTTCCACTGGCATGAGTGAACCCCAGCTAAAATCACACCAGGGCTGCTGGGCTTCCTAGAGCTACCAGCTCCTGTTCAAATGGGACCAGCTTGGGAAATAGTTGCTCTTGAAACCCAGCTGCAACCAGGGCAGCTTTTCTGCTGACCAGTGACCTCTTCCTCAGCTCCGACAGCAGCTGGCACCCGCTCCCATGTGGCACGCTCTGTGCAAGCAAGTTCCCCAGGCTGGCAGTGCCCACATACCCCTTGTAAAGATGTGCAGTGTGGTGCTGGACATCCTGTCAGGGGCAGCCTCAGCAATGTTCAGGGAGACAGGTTGCTCCAACCAGTGCAACTGCAGAAAGGATTTGTCTTTCGGAGTCATAGAAAACTCTTGTTGTGAGGGCTGGGCCAGCAATACAGGTATAGCAGTAGAGGAGGGATAGCAGAGAAGAATCTGGTTTGTTATTAGTACCAAGGGAATCGACGGATCTTTCATGGTTTAATTACTTTGCAGACCCATCAAGCAGTACTGCAGGTGAGGAGCACCTGAAGGCAGAGCTTTCCTGTGCCTCAGGAGGTCTCCTGTCTGGGACCCCTGGTTTGTGGGCAGGAGGGGAGCTTGTGTTGAGTGAGCTGATGTGCAGAGCTCAGGGACCCTCATCTTCTGAGCCCCATGGGGCCAGTGAAGATGTATAAGCTTTCTATTAGAGAGGGAAAACCCAGAGGGTCCTACTTGATGTCTTTGCACAGTTTACTTCATTGCAGAAGTTTTAGAGACTTCAGCTTTTGGAAACAAGGTTGATTAGGCAGACACTGAGGCAGAACTATTAGCCAGACCCTCCTGTCTGTAGAGCCATCAGGAGAAGTGCAGGATTTATCTCCTAGAGACAACAAAGCACCTCTGCTGCTCACCTGAATTTGTTCAGCTCTGTGCTCTCCACGTGTGAGAAGATGTTTCCATAACCAGAAAACCAGAGTAAAAGAGCCATAGCCCTTCAGTCTCCTGGGAACTGTAACCAGCAAAGGCAGCTGAATTTCAAACGAGTAGGCTGTGAGCCCATGGTGCACAACCTCCTCTTGCTGGGGCTGCCAGGGTATGGCTTTATGGCATCAGCTGGCTGCTGCTCACCATATTCCACTTTTTATTGCTTCTTCCTGCTTCTGAAGCTGTCCAAGTTCTTCCCCTGTGCCTTATGCACACTCGAGTTTCAATAGCCTGTTACAGAGAGCTCCAGTCCTGCACCTTCATCTGCATTTTTCCACAGTCCAAGCAACCTGTGTGGAGATAAGGCTGGCTGGTCTGAACACCACAGGACAGAGAGCTTTGCTCTTTCATCCCTTTGTTGAGCCTGATGGCTTGTTTTTGACAAAAGCATCCTACAGAAAAATAGTGATTGTGGTTGTGAAGACTTGGAGGGATGGAGAAGCTGACATTTTCCAGGGAGCCTGTTCCAGCAGTTACATATCCACACTGTTAACAATCCCATTCCTTATTTTTGTCTTGAATTTGTCTGGCTTCAGCTTCCAACCAGTGGTTTTGTTCTTTCTTTTTCCACTAGATTAAAGAGATTCTCAGCATCCAAAGCTTTCTCCCTGTGGAGGTCCTTACATCCTGTTCAAGCCATAGCTGCTTGTTCCTCCAGCAAGGCTGGATAACGTTGCTTTTAACATTATCCCTGAGTTTTATGTGCTTCTTAAGTGGGAGTTCAAGTTTTTCTCAGCCAAGCCCTTTGCAAGGTCCTGTGACAAGTTGAGTGGGGCAGAGCCTCATCCCAAAGGAAACAACATTTTCTGAAGTCAAAATTTTCAGCTTCAGACACTAATGTTGCCTTCATGAGCTCTCATGTCCCCACTCAAAGACGCGATCTGTTTGCTGTTTTGTGTGTGTGTGTCCCCTCTTGTATGGAGGTTGTGTAGAAGTGAGCAATCTCCTACAACATTTACTGCTGTATTGGGGAGTCTGTGAGTGAGCACCACAGGGGACACTTCAGAGACAGTCCATGAATGGGGAACAAGGCTCCTTCTAGCCCCAAACAAGGGGGCTTCAAGTGGACTGGCCTGCCAGAGGCAGCAGCAGAGGAGGAGGAGGCAGCACGCAGAGATGCTGCAGCAAAGGGACCCCTTGCCTCTCCCCTCTGCTCTGCCCCTGCTGGGCAGGACACACCTTTGCTTTGATCCAGACACCTCCACCCATGAAAGGAACGGCCGATGCTGACCAATCCTTTTTTTTGCTGAGGCCACATCCCTGCAGGTGCCCCACCACCAGCCCTCTGAAGCTGCTGACGTCTCTGCCTGGGCATCTGTTGCTTTCGCTATGCTGATCCTCTTCCTTCCTGCTCTAACGGCTGCAAACATTTCATCTCACACCACTCTTTCCTGCATTGCCTTATGCCTTTATATATTCCTGCAGCTTTCTCCTCAAGCAAGGGGTCTTCAGCAAAATTCCTACTGTGGGAGTGGCAGCCACAGGAATTGCTGCCAGGCATCAGTGGCACTGAGGGAACAGCCTGCCCAGGAAACGGGAAAGTGCTGAGTAGGATGTGACCCCTGCCTACTGCCCATCACAGCCTGCCTCCAGCCAGTGGCCTCCCCATCTTCTTGGGATCTGAGCAGATGGAGGAACAGCCAAATCTCTCTTTTGTCATCACCTCTCCCTAACAGGGTCCAGGCGATGCAGGCTACAGGAAGGGAGCGGAGTTGCCAGATCAGAGGGCTTGGAAACCAAATGCAATTTTTCTGTTTCCTGTTCTTCCAGAACACCAATCTACTCTGGGAATGGTCTTTCTGTCCCACCTCATTCACTGCCCTGGGTTGGCTCTGTGACCAAGCTAGGCAGGTTTAGCACTAGCATGGTGCCTCTGGGAGATGTGAGCCGTGGCTGTGTCCATCCTTCCAAGACCAAGCTGCTGCTGCCGGTCCCAGATGGATTTTGTTTCTGCCCCAGACTCCGCTGCAGGAGGAACAGTCCTGCTCCAGCTCTGCACATGTCTTGCAGCTCCAGTGGGTGAGTGCCAGAGCTGCTAGCCTGGCTTTGATCCATTTGAGAGTCCATGCATATGCACTTCAGAGACCTTTTTTCTTGTGCACCAAGAGGGAAAGGCCCTTTAACCCACTGTGACAGCAAGCAGAGTTTAGCTGCTTTAAATCTGTCTCCTCACTCACGGATACAACGATCCTCAGAGCAAACCTGGAACTCCTGGAAGGAGAGAGGGTGCAGAAAGCAGACAATGCCTCAGTCCTTGAGACACGATAGAAAGGACAAGGCGCTGGAGTGGATGCTCTGCTCAAACCTGCTCCAGGCAGTTGTGCCAAGGATCGCTGGAAGACTTCCACAGGGCACCATTTCCACTCTGCCCTTCAGCAGACCATGCTTTAGCTTGACATCTCATGGGAGAGCTTTTCCCCCATGCACACCTGAACTGCCCAGGATATCATCCCTCCCCTCCGTGGCCAGAGCAAACGTCCTCTAACAACAGTTCCTGCCAATCCTTGCCTCTCCCACCCTTTCCCTGTCTGCAGGCATCACTCCCACCAGAGTCAGTGCTCTAGCGTGCAGGGCAGATGGGGGTGTCAGACGCCCGCGCAGCAGATTTATCGTCATCAGGAACAGCTTCCGTGTGTGTGTGCAAGCTCCATTGAACCTGCTCCCTCTCCCCACCCTCTGTCGCTCCCAGACTTGGGACCGTGCTTCTGCCTGCATGGCACGCTGCAGTCTGACCTGAGCACCCTCTCCTAGACCGTGACCTGGAGCCGAGGGTTCCCGCGGGGGAAGAGCAGCCACAGTCCTGCTTTGGTGCTCGGCCGGCTGTGTGCCCAGCGCGGTGACAGTGGTGGACGTGCAGACGGGCGGGTGCAGCAGCAGGGCTGAATTCCGCTGGCCCCCGGGGTGGGCATGGGCACAGGAGGGCGAGGACCCAGCCCCCGCAGCCCTGGCCAGGCGAGGACCCCTTCGGGTGCAGCGCAGGGGCCGACCGGGGAGACGGCTGGGACCTTCAGCTGCAATTAGCAGCGCCTCCTGCCAAGCCAGCTCAGCTAATGAGCGCACCGGGGAGCGTGTACGTGCAGCAGGCGGGAGCATGGCCGGGACCCGCTCCCGCTGCTGGTACCTCACCGGAGGGCCCCTTACCTCCTTGGACCCGGAAACTGGGAGGGCCCAACCCATTCCCTGATGCGGAGGTGCTCGGGACAGGTCAGACAGACCTAATACGAGCCCAGGGTCCTCCCTCCTCCAGGACAGACAGTAACGTTATTTCCCACTGAGTTCTCAGTGCCTTTGGGCAAAGCCAAGGAGGTGAAAAATCACCCGCAGCATCCAAGCATCTGATCACAGTACCACTGGGCACAGACCTTCGCACTGCTGTGATGCTTTCTCAAGGACACCATCAATTCACAGGCAATATCGTATTGTCTTCTACCACCACAGCTGAGCAGGCAGCCCCTGCTGTCGATTCACCCTTGATCCCTCCGGGACTTTCTTGTCCTGCATATGAATCTTATATGCAGAAAAGAACTTTAAGTGTCTACCAAACTCAGTATCTCACCGCCCATAGTCCTTAGAGGAAGGTCCATGAGGAGCCACAGGAAATGGAAGTCTGGTTTCCAGCTTTGGCTTTTCCATGGGGTTTGTGTTCCTCAAGCCCTGCCTAGAAATATGCCCAAGTTTTTTCTCTTCATAGATATAACCTTACAGCATTGTACATTAAAGGAGCAGAAATCAATACCAAGGATGGATAAAAAAAGAGATGAGTACCACGTGGAAGAGCACTGAAAAACGTCTTTAACATTCTGTAAGAATCTGAAGAGAAATCTCACGTCTGCCTGGGGTGAAATAAATGTATTGCTTCCCTCTGGACTGTTTCAGAGAGATATTAAGGAAAGAGAGATAGAGTATGTACCTTGCATGCCTGAAATGATCCTAGAGGTACTATATGCCAGATCAGCATTTCAAAGGCACTGCCCCGTGACGAGCAAATATTAGTGCTGCTCCTGCCCTCCTTCCCTCCACTCCTTACTCCCACACATATGCAGGTTTAAGTGCAGGCAGGCAGACTGATGTACCTGCAAAAGGCTTCATTTGAAGGGCTTCTCTGACTATTATACAGCTGACTGCTCCAATCACTCAGGAAGAAAAAGCACTCCAACCATACATGAAAATGTTATCTCAAAAATAACAAGGCAGTAAAACACTTGAGCTCAAAGGGAGAGTGGACAGGCAATTCTGGCAACCAGGATGGGCACTCAAGCTGCCCTTCCATGGGTGAAGGACCTGGAGGGGCACACAAGGACCATGTCTCTTGCAAGACGTTTCAAAAGTCACAAGATGCCGTTTAGCTCATGAGTCAGCTGTGTATGGGAAGCCCAGCAGAGATGTGAGCACCTTCCTAATTTCACTGCGAAGCTTCAGTGCCTGTTGTCCACACTGCTGCCACCTGAGAGCATCCTCTTATTGGACAAGCAGGCGTCAGCAGGGGCAGGGAGGAGAAGGAGGTGCAAAGACTGCTATGGGGAGCCCAGGCCTGGCTCCCAGCTCCCTGAGGAGCTGCCAGCTGGAGCTGTGATTGATGCCGCGGCGGTGCAGCCCTTCTCTCAGCAGGCAGCTGAGAGCTGCCTCACGCCCAGCCGGCGTGCGGAAACCTCTTTGTCATGGAAGCTAACGAGCAGATTGTATTTCACAGCGCCGCGGCCCCGCACAGGTACAGCCAGCGGCTTTTATCTTCTGATAGCTCCCACGGGAAAAGAGCAGCCGCCATCCCGCGGAGCAGGTCACCGCCCGGTCTTGATGGGCTTTACGGTGTTTGCAGCTTTTTAAAACCCTTTGTCTGTTTTCACCTGTCTGTGGCTCTTTTATAGCACAGGAGTGGAGGGAAAGGGGTTGTGGAAGCACCTGCCAGAGTTTGTGCAGGAGCACAGTGATGGGATGTGGGATCGCTGCTGAAGAACATGGGAGTGAGGAAACAATCATGACAGAAATTGGCACCTCACTTATTGGGAGACTTATCTTTAAAACAACCGCAAAATCCAAGTTAAAGACTTCCATTGTGTTTAACAGCCTGGGGTTTATTCTTCTAACTCCTTCCCTGGCTTTAATCCCGTTCTGAACTGCACTCCTCCAGCCGCTCTGGGGCTGCTGCCCCGCTGTGCCGGCAGAGCTGGCCATGGGCCACCCTCTGAGCTGCTGTGCCAGGAGAGCTGGCCACAGCCATCTGCTACCCTCGTGCACCCAGCAGGCAGAAGCTGGCCTGCACCCATCCAACCAGGAGCAATCTGGGGCCCCGAAGCCCTGGGAAATGGGGTGATGTGGCTTAGTCAGGGAAATTGGCTCTTCAGGAGAAATCCATCGAGCTGCGAGCTCAGGTTCATCTCAAACAAAGCTCAAAGCCCCTAGGCTGGGGCCTCAGAGCTGGCAGGTATGCTTGCTGGAAGGCTGCATGTGGAAACAGACCAAGGTGCCCCAGGAGATACCCAGAGCAGCACAGGCAGTAGACCATGCTCTCCTGCTCACTGGTTTGTTCTCTGGAGCCAGCCTGGTGCTCAGGGATGCTGTTGCAGGGATGCTATTTTCATTGCCTGAGTAGGCAGAGCCGACTGAGCTGCAATTCCCTCAGATTTTGCTCCTCTGCAGCCACCCCTGAGATCCCAGCCCAGTATCAAGGGCCAGCTCACAGTGTCAGGGTTGTGCACATCTTCCAACAGGGATCCCCAGCCCACTGCCAGTGTCTGCTGGCTCATGGACCAATAAATCCCTTCTAGAAGAAATGCAGAGCACCCAGCTGCTCTGCCAGGCTCTCTGCTTGCAAGGCAGTATATTTACTAACCCCCAGAGGAAAAGGAAACCTGCTACTTTTTACAGGATTTTTCATATGTTTCCCTTATCAGCACCATGTGTTCTGGGAGTTCCCCTCTGCTCAGGTATTTCTGAAGAGTGAGGGATGTTGTGGGGCACTGCTGAGATCCACTGCTCACTGTGAAGCTTTCACCTTGGTTTCTAGAAATCTGAAATCAGGTGCTAAAGCTCCAGCCTGGCTTCCCTTGGGCCAGCTCAACATGAGTGATCCAGCTGCCTGCCCCATCCATTCCTCCAACTCGCCAGCCTGCCCTGGTGCCCCTCAGTGGTACCAGCTTCCCTCCTCTGCTACAGCCCTGAGGCAACAGATGAAATTTCAGCCACAGAGGTATCGCTCTCCCATCTGCCCCCAACATGTTGCACTTGACATGAACCAACATCCCCTATTAACACTGTCAGGAACAGATCTGGAAAATTCATTTTCCGGCAGAGTTCAGAGAGGCCACAAGGAGAGAATCCCCCAAACGTGCAGGGAGAAGCCAGCACCAGCGTGACATCCCTGGGCAGACCTACCGGCAAGGGGTTGAAGTTCTGGTCCACCAAGTGGTTGTGGCCGTGGTCGAGGAAGGAATGGCGCACCACCACGTCGATGCCCTGGCTGGCCAGCAAGCCCAGCGTGTTCAGCCACCTGGGGACAGAGGGAACAGAGCCAGGGCACCATGGAGGGGCAGGGGGCCACCAGGGGGGACACTATGGGGGGACTGCCTGGTCCCAGTGGCACAGCTGCTCTCATGCATACGACCTGATTCCTGCCCCAGCACCTGAGCTGAAGCCTCCTGATGGTTTTATGAGCTGGCCACTAACTGGCTCCCACTATCCCTGCCCCAGCAAGTCTGCACGTCTCTTCCCCTGCCCCAGCTGTGCCCAGCTTGCACATCCCAAACGTGTGCTTGAGCCCCTTGTGTGTATTGAGCCCCTGTGTATTGAGGTGTGGGGGCACCCCAATATCTCAGCCCTCTGCCCAGAGCCTGGGGTGCTCCCCCAGCCTGCCAGCACTATGCACCCACTGTCTGTGCAGGGCACACCAGACCTTTGCACTGGCCTGTCTTCTCACACTCCCTGGGCAAGATCTTCAGTTCTCACAGCCTGCCACAGCCCTGATAGCCCAGGCATGTCCCTGTGCTTCCCTGCAAAGCTTAGATAATCTTCCTCCATCTTTCATGATCACAGCCAGCTCTGAAGATTTGAACTGGGGCTTTGCAGCAGGATGTCCAGGCCATGGGGCTGTGCCAGTGGACAAGCCCCAGGAGCCAGGAATGGTTTTAGCTTCAAAGGAGAGAAAATGGAAAGCAGAGCTGAGGAGGGGTAATAGGTATGAAATGGAGACATTAACAATACTCAGGCTGTCAGGGAGTACTGAGGGGGTCTCTGGGCCTGGAGCTTGCCCTCTTCCAGCTGCAGTGCCTTTGCAGGACCTCAGCCTGCAGAGCCCATGGGGGTGGCAGTGCCCTGGGGCTGGCAAGCCAGTGTCACTCACAGGAACCCGGCTGCGTATGAATCGGAGAGGTTGTTCATGCCTCCAGCTGAGGTCATGCCAACACCTTCCAGCCAGATCTTCTTCCCTGGTGTGTACGTGTTCACTACCTGCATGAGAGACAAAAGTAACCAAAATTACTCTGGTGAACATGTGATTTAAAGCCAAAGCATACATCTCCAGCCTCATGGGAAGACTTGTGGAGACCTTTGGTGATGGTGCTGCTGGACAGTCAGTGCCTGCATGGCCATGGCATGTCACTCTGTGTCTTTACCTTGACTGGGTGGTGGGACACTATTCCTCACTCTTTCCTTCCACTGCCAACATGTCCACTCGGATCTTCTGGAGCTGCTCCCAAACGGACTCTCGTGTTCCCAGTCCCAGATCCTGCTCTTCCCCTGTGGTCTCCCCATGCACTATGTCCCACAGACTGTCCTCTCATGTCACCTTAGCTCGTCATACTACCTTTCATGGTGGCCACCAGCAATGGGTAGCCCCCGAGCCCCAGTGGCTCTGCAGTGTGGCAGCACTGGGCCACATACTGGAGCCACATGGATTAAAGGTGGGCAGGCACTCAAGGAGAAAGCAGAGGGATTCCTCTGGTCACAGACAGTCAGTCCCACAGCTGAGCAGGGGTTGCTTTGCCACCTGAGGGGTCTATGGCACAGGTGGGACATGCAGGTCTGAGCATGCCAGCCCACCCCTTACCAGGCTTCAGCTGGCAGTGCAGACACCTGTGAGATGCTCAGCTGGCCAGAGCTGCCCTCTCCCAGCCCAAGCAACTTTTGGCACCACACCCTGTCCCCTCTCCTGCAATCCCACTTCTCCAGGCTGGGTGACAAGCTCCCAAGACCAGATGTCTGCAAACCCAACGGCCCCAGGAATGCTCTGAGCAGCCTGATGGATCCTGCCCCATTAGTGAGGAGCGCTGGAATGTGCTGGATGGACTGGGATCCCTCAAAGATGTTAAATACGCCAGCTCTGGGCTGCCTCCCACTCACAGCCTGTGAGAGTCCACAACCCTGACTGAAGCCCCAGAGGTGTTGGCATCCTGCCTGTAATTATCTAAGCCCGCCACCTTCCCCGGTCGGAGAGGAAGCAATAAAACAGGGAAGTGGACAAGTCCAGCTGCTCTAATCAGCCCCGGCAGGATGCACGGACTCAGAGCCAAGCTGGAGGCTATTAGCACCCAGTGCTGTGCTTTTGCTCAGCCACACTGGCATTCCCAGGAGAGCCTTCCCCAGCCCTACCCTGTGCAGACCAAATTCTGGCCCATGGGTGTGAGGGTTTCCCTAAACTGCACCAAGGGTAGCTCCTGGCTGCTTCTGGTCTGGGAATGGATGGAGTCCCACTCCATTCCCAGCAGGTTCCAACCTGCAGCAGAGATGGGATACGTCACCACTTTTGGCAGGGCATTATAGCCAAGGGGGCTGGGTCAGCTGGTGTCTCTTGCTTGCCCCGCAGTGATTCCACTGGCCATTGTGCCATGCCTCCCCCACAGCAGGAGTATCATCCACACACATGGATGACTCCCAGCTTGTGCCAGAGGGCTCAGCAAGGAGCTTCTCTCCTCCAGCTTTGCTGCACTGACCCTCTCATCCCCTTTCCCAGGGCCTCTTTGAATTGTTTACTCATTCTATGGTTTCTCCCTGCAGGAATTACAAGTGAGACATTGTGGTAAGTGGTAAGATTTGAAAACCTATACAAGACAGATGGGTGGACATCTCCTCTAGTCCCTAAGGCCTTTTTCACTCACTAGGTGTTCCTTATTTCTTCCAGGGCTGACAGCTGAGTGTGTCAGTCTCAGCCCTGGCCCCTCTATCAGCCAAAGCAGGGGGACCCTGCAAAGCCCCTGCCATGTATCCCATTGTTAGACATACGAGCTGGTTCCCCTGGACAGTGAGGAAAGGAGCACTCACGAGCCAGGCCATGGACTCTGACACCACAGGCTAGCAACAGCTGGGTTTTTTGACACAGTCAAAACATGATTATCAGGGAAAAAGGACACTAGTTCATAATGGTCACAGTTCTCCACCAGTGAGAATCACTCTGGGAATGCATCTGCCACTACTTTGCAAGAAACATTTCCAGGCACACTGTGAGCAAGTGGGGCAAGATGTGGCGGTAGGAGCCCCCTCCTGAGCAGACATGGCGCTGGCTGTGCTCAGGAAGGTTTGGTACCACCTGGCTGCTCGCTCCTCTCCTTGTTCGGGGGAGCAGGTTCAGTTTCACCCTCATTACATGCTGCTCCCTTCAAGAACAGACAGATGGGAGCCTCAAACCAGTCAGCTGCCTTATCAGGGCCTTGCATGGTGTTTTCTCCTGTTCTGTGTCCCAGCACACCTGCACAGCCCATGCTCTGCTGCAGCCTGTGGCCACTTCCCTCAAAACCCACCGCACACCCCACCCTGGGGCCAGGCTTTGTGCTGCCTGGTGTTTCACCCCCTGCCCTGGATGAGGGCCGGCTGCACTTTCACTGGGAGCACAGGGCCCGCTCTCCCTCCCTGCCCCACACCAGCTCCCCTGGGAGTTGGTGCTGAGCCCTGGCCATCAGCTGTGCCACAGCCAGGCACTGCAGCCATGGTGTCCCCTCGCCCCTGCAGACCCTTTGCTCACCTTCTGGATTTTCCTGATCTGGTCTGACAGTGTGTCTAACAGGCGTGTCTTCAGGAAGTCTGTCACTTTGGCCACTCGACCATCAATGTAGTAACTGGAAGGAAAATAAGAAAACAAGGTCAGACAGGTGGAAGTATCTCTGCCCCAAACCACATCCTCCTGTTCTGCTGCTGTCCCATACCAAGATGCTTTCTTTGCTCTGGGGGAGTCCCTGCTTGCACCCTGTCCTATCCTGGCCCTCTGCCCATACCTGTCTGGCAGATGCTTCAGTCTCCAAAAGAGGATGTAAGGTGCACACACCCTAAACACTGAACATCCTGCACTTCAGGAACCATGGGAAGTTTTGCAATTTCTTAACTTTTGCTGGTGAAACTCTGTGGGTAGTATTCTAAAGGCTGGAAGCAAAATGCCACCTGCAAAGGCTTTGCAGCACTCTTGAACAACCTTTTTTCGCTTGCCCTTCCAGAAAATTCCACAGTCGAATCCCCCTGTCAAGAGATGTTGTGGCTGTTACCAGCAGAGGAAGTCCTGCTCTCACAGAAATACCTTCTGGCCTACGAATGCCAGGGAGTGTTTCCCATACAGGAGGCCAATTCCTGCTCTCCATGTGCTTGATTTTATGAAGTACAGCTACAGTGCTGCCCATAACAATGTGAATCATCTGTCTCTAAGTGTGAGAGGAAGGCTCTGAAATGTCTCACTGCTGTCTCCTGGCTCTGGGACATAAGGAGAAGCATTCTGTCCTGACTGCACATACCCTCTGTCAAGAGGTAATCCCAACCTGCTCCTCCTGAGGAAGAGTCTCGGGCTGTCACCTCTCCTCCACGCAAAGAGAAATGGCAGGCCTTGCACATCTCCCAGAGGGTCCTGCCAGCCTGGCAGGGAACAGGATGCCTGCTGCAGCATGCGCTGGCATACCCCTAGGCCAGCCTTTTTTCTGATAAATAGGTTTTGCAAGAGAAACTTTATGAACCTTCTCCTCCCAAATCTGCATTGTGTATCAGCCACTCACCCCAGCAAGCCCCAGAGTATGTGAGAGCCACGTTGGGGGGATGGAGGTTCCCAGGAACAGCAGCAGCTCTGTCTGGGGCTGGTGGGGCTCAGTCATTAACTCCCATCCCTCAGTGGATCTACATCCACTCGGATTTCACCAGAGTTACACGGATCCTTCTCTCTCCCTGCAGACCTCGGTGCAGCTGTGGGTGCTGGGATGCATAACAAACTAAAGACCTGGGCTCTGAAGAAAGGTGGATTCACCTTTCCAGGGCTGCTTTCTCCATGACATGCACCTCATCTGCACCAGTGAGCAGCTGTAGCAGTTGTAGTGGCTGTTTCACTTGGGTGCTGGAATGCAGGAGCATCCCCACAGGATGCCGTGGGCTAACTCAGCCTCAGACAGAGCACCTGGCACATGTGCAACATGCATGAGTGCTTGGAGAGGATTTTTGTGTCTCACTTCTCCAAGTCCCTAACTGTCCCAGAGCAGAATTCTATTACAGGCTCCACTTGCAAATGCATTCAAGGAGAAGAACCTCCTCTGTCAGCCCTCCCCCAGGCGTGCAGTCCCAGCTGTGTCCCCAGTGAAGCACAGGAACATGCCAGCACACCCCAACGTTGTGTGACTGGGTAGGGAGGCACGAGGCACTTCTGGATATCCATGGTGACTGGAAGGTGCTAAGGGCAGAGATAATCTCCAGGGAGAATTTAGGAAGTGTTCAAAATCATTCTGATCACTTACACACTATCGAACCACTGGCTGCTGGGAGGAGAGCAGATCTGTGAGCAGCAGGCAGTGGTGGGGTTTACACAGATTACTTTTTAAGACAAAATTACAAAGCAGTGTTCTCTGGGGATGGCAGATGTTTGGAGTTTAGCACCACACTTAAAAACTGAGCAGAAATGACTTTTTCAGACTGCTGTGGACTAAAAACCCCATCACCTGGGCTGAAAACTGGCTGAAAGACATAAAAAAGGGTTGTATTCACAGGGAAAATATGGAGTTAGATAGACCTCAGTCTGTGTATGACCCCTCCAATGCATCAGGTTTTCTGGAGGGTTTAGCTCCTTGGCCAGTATGGTCCCAGAGCCCAGGATAAACCCCTCAGAGAGCAAAGACAAGCTTGCACTGCCTCATCACCTCATTCAAGCACAAGGTGTGCTCTGACATGCAGCTCCACTGCCAAGGGGAGAGGATCAGCAGCAGACCCAGAGGAGGCTCTGCCCCCCAGAAATCACCTGGGGAGGTGCTGCTGTGCTCAGCACAGCCCAGACCCTACAGGGAAGAGAAATACTCTGGAATATGTGCCATGGTAACATTTATTTTTTGACACTTTCATTAACAACCCAAAGAAATAGAGACAGGTAGAGGCACGAAGGGCAGAAATAAAGTATCAGTATTCCTGCTTCAGTGTCAAGAAATCTCGGTAGCATATTTCCTGGTGGTGTGAAGAGGGGAACACTTCAGCTTTGGGTGTGTAAACAGAGCATGAAGACAATTACAGGCTTCAGTAAAATGGGCAAGGATTGCTTGCAAATCTGCCTGGAAGTCCTCAGTTGCCAACAGGCAGTTTCATCCTCCTCAGACTAGGGAAAAGGGAAAACGGCACTAGTTGCACAAGGCTTGTGAGGAAGAGAGAGGAACTGAGGTCTGTGCTGATACCTGGCTACTCAGGAATGGGTTTCTAGCTTCATCTCATTGAGTTAATGGCTTTTCCTTTTGGTAACTTTAACTGTCTGTATAGGCAGTAGAGAAATCCACAAAATGCAAACTGTCAGGCCTTTAAAGCAAGAGAAGAGCTCATTAGGCGTGGATTATTCCTTGGAGTAAAGGCTGCAGCTTTGCTGGTATTTACAATGACTCAGTGCACTTGACTTTAAAAAAAACCCAACAACCTAAAACAGTCACGACTCTTCAACCTCCAAAAAAGCCAGCAGCAGCTGCAGAGATATCCAGCACTGACAAATACCTCCCCAGGCCAGCCCCAGGGTCTGTGGCACTCACATCCTGCTCTCCTAAGTCCGGCAGGGAGATGAATGGACAGACCCTCCCCAGCACGGGCAGGGATCTCTGTCAGCCATGACTCTGTAGGGGCAGAGCACACTTAGCTCTTGGGCAAGCTGTTTGTCTCCAACACAGGCTGACAGTTCTTTCAGTGGGCTCTGAGTACGGCACAGCAACAGCAGTGGCCCTGAAGCCTAGGAGATATCAGCAAGCACACCATGAGCACTGACCATGCTGTTTCTCATCATTCAGGAAAGAACAGATATGGCCAATTACATACAGAGCTAGGCCATTGTGTTCCCCTATTTGATGCCACTATCTCTATGAACAGGCAGTCTGCAAGAACATGAGAAGGGTCAACCAAGAAAAAGAGGGATCTAGCAACTAAATTCCAGATGAGACATACATCTTGAAGGAAAGGCCATGTACATCTACTTTTGGGTGTCCTATTATATTTGGATGCCTATTATACAAAGCTGACACAAATTCTTCCCCCCTCTGCTTACATGGCCCCATTTCTAAAACCATCATTGGACTGTGCCATAAAAGCCAGGATGAGATCAGCCACTTTGCAAAGGGAGGTGTGACTGGGCCGCTCTGGAGATGGCCAAACCAGAGTGTGCTGCAGGGGAAGGACTCAGCCAAAGGCTGGGTAAGGATTTATGCCAGTCCTAGGAAATGAACCACCCCAATTCCTGGCTTCCATCCTTTGATGAATCTGTAGCATGGGACAAAGATGAGCTGAGAACAGTAGTGAGGCAGGGCTGAACACAGCTGCCAGTCAGAAATGCCCTTGCTCTTGAGCAGGCTGCAAGGCCAGGCTGCACACAGCTCCCCACTGCCTCCCAGAGAGGAACAGTGCCAGGCACCAGAGCACTTGGGCACTCAGGGGCTGGCCACATGTCTCTGTCCTCTCACCTCCAGGTCTTGTGTTGCATTTAAAATTGTTTTCTGGCAAGATCCATGATTTGCTGCATGGGACCATAAGCATTGTACCATGTTTAATGAAGGCAGTGCACTGACTCCTGGGCAGCTGGTTTCATTTACATCCTCCTGCATTTTAAAGAGAAACCTTTGCCCCTATTATCTGACCTCTTCTTCTGTTGCAGTTAATTACATTAAAGCCCACTTCCCAAAGCTCAGGAATTTCCGGATCTACTTTGTTGCCTGCTGCTAAAGGGAGAGTCTGCTTGGAATTAGGGCACTGGCCTGCCAGGGACAGCGGGCAGGGCAGATCCTCACAGTCAGCATGACACCCTGCTGCCACTGCAGCTGTGAAACTGAGACACCTCTGCTGAGAGGTGGCCCTGAGCCCTGAGCATCTTCCCGAGGAGAGGGATCTGCAGTGCAGGACGTGGGGCAGCCACACTGCTTCTCATGGAGAAGAGAGGCAGGATGCCACCTGCTCCTTCCAAACACCTGCAGGCACAGATGAGAGGTGCTGCCCACCTCCAGTCAACTAATAAATGCTTTGATGAAGAGGGACTGGGGCCTGTTCTCTGGCCCCAAAGGCACAGCTCACACCCACGCCTTTCTCTACCCCCAGACAAGATGCATTTGCCCATCTCACCACCAGGAGCCATCCCTGGCCTGTGCCATTTCCCCAGCCTTGCCCTGGCATTGCCTGGAAATGTGCTGATGGCCAGGGCCATGGTGCTGCCAGGAACTGTTCCCTCTATCAGACAGTGAAGAGGATTGCAAGCCAGAGGGCAAAGCTGTGCCCTGACCAGGTTTATTTACACATTGTAGTGGGTTTGACTTTCAAACCACCACACAGGTGCAAATGGGTCAGAGACTCCTTTCTGCAGCCCCGTCCTCCAGGCACAGCCTGTGAAGACACAGCACTCTGAGCACTCTGAAGCTGATGTGAGCCCAAATAGACACCCTGGGTACATACACTGGTGGGTGTGCCCATGCTGGGCAACTCTCTCCTGGCACCTTTGGAAAATCTGCCCTGTGCTACTGCCCGTGAGCATTTCCCCCTGCACATTCAACATGTCTAGGCCAGAAGAGATGTCACCCAAACCAATCCAGGCAAAAGCATTTTAAGCAACATTTTTCACATGCCTGTGTGTCTGGCACCTCTGATTTGCCACACAGGACAAGTGACTTTGTATCTTGGAAGAGAAGGTGGCATTCTCCAAGAAGCCACAGGGACAGATGTCCACTGGTTTTGAAGATGTAAACGTTTACTTTCCCCATAAGTAATAGGGATTTGTGCTTCAGAGGCAGCATTGCATGAGGATTTGCCCATTAAACATGATAAACTTGGAGCTGTGTGAAAGACTTCGAGTGGAAAAGCAGTTGTGCAGACTGAGGGAGTGTGCTGGGGGATGGAACTGGGCACAGCTGCAGGTTTAAGCAGACAGTGGATCTTCCCCATATGTGAGGACACTAGTGCAGAGCAAAGAGATGGCTGTGGGGAGGATTCTGAGCAGTGGGAACCCACATCCAAAGGCTGATGGGGTCTGCGTTCACTCATAACCAAACATAACAATCTAAATCACCAGGGAAATGCCAAATCCCTTAGAGCCACTTGTCACATCCTCCTTTAGAGGAAATTCCCTGAGCACTTTGAAGCCATTCACACATCCCTCTCCAGGAACACTTTACTTCTGAAGAGGGAGGCACACATGCTGAGTGATGTTGTGTATGTAAGTGAAACCATACTCAGTTGAGTGAGTGAGGCTCATTGGTGAGCTGTTTATTTCTACACAGTGTCACTTTTCTATCAATTATATTTCAGATATATTCTGTTTTCATGCAGAGAATAAGGCTTCTTGCAATATATTCCCTCCTCAATTCCCCTTCTGGACTGAGCACAGACTTTTCAAAGGAATAACAGATTTGACAAATTTATAACCAATATCCCAGGAGAACGTTAGGGTTTGGAACCAAAATACTCATACTTGAAATTAGACAGCAGTTTAGTTTCCTGCTAATAATTTTCTTCTTGGATACAAAGGAACTTGTTTTGTTTTGTTTTGCTGTTTGGAGCAGAGGGATGAGACACTGTTTTGACATTTATTCATAAACAGTACAGAAGCCCAGCTCAGAGCTGTGGCCATTGCCAGTCCTCACAATCACATATGAGTGCTATCTCCAGAGCTGCAAACCCTGGCTGGGGGAGAAGCTGGAACTTCAGTGGAAATGGGGCAGCAGGCAGCAGCTCAGCTCTGCTGACCCTTGTGGGGAGCTGCACCTTGTGGGGAGCCCTCCCAGCCACAAGCTGCTGCTTCAGCACCAGACCTGACAAGCACTTCAGACTGACCCTATAAAAGAAATGGTTTCAAAGCAGCCATGCAGGCAGATTCCCTGCACAGCAGATGAAACTCCACATCTGAAGCCTGGAAGATTGTTCCTTCAACTCATCCAAGGGCTTGGCCCAGCCATCAACCCCTGTTGCAGAAAGCAAATTCCTGGACTAAGTAAATGCGATCAGCACATCGTGTAATCATGAAAAGCAAATTCCCAGATGAGACATAGATCATCATTGCACAGCATGAGCCTGTAAGTAACACAAATCCTGCTCCAATTGCTCTGCTACCCCACTGTCCCCCTTGCAGCAAGCTGCTGCTGCCTGGCAGGAAAACCCAAGGAGCTAAACACCCAGGCAAGCACACTGAGACAAGCCAAGTTCCAGGAATGGGACTTACAGGTTGCTGGTCATGTCTGGTGCTATAAACCCCTCTAAGATGCCAACAGTTGCTTCTGCAGAAGCCTCCAAGGCTAACACACTGACACAGAGACCACGGCTGTGCTTGCAGGAGCACCTCTTATGTTAAACCCCACTGAGCTCTGCTTAAGAGCAGGTGTCCAAAGGGCCTTTCCAAGTCATGGGTTTACAAACCCCACTACTGCACTGCAGCAAAGCAGCCCGAGCCCCTCATGAAGGGTCATGGTGAAGAATCAGCTTGGGAACAAGACCTGTGGGCACCACACTCAAGCACACCTTGGACCTGAGACCCTGGCTCCCATGCTCAGGCCAGTGTCCTGCATGGGAAGTATAACCCAGCATGACAGCAAGTCCACTTTTTCTGACAACAGAATGGCCTCACAGTAGTTTTTTCCCCTCCAGTGAATATTTGTCTCTGAAATGTGTCCTTTCTGTGGCAGGGGAGAGTCCTGCCTGCCCCACAAACCCTCTTGCTATCAATTTTGGTGGTCTCTGCTGTGCTTGTACAATGCCTCACCTTTGCACTGGTGTTTGCACTCCCACTGCAGAGAGCCACAGCCTGCTGGGGAGCCTACCTCTGGCCATAGCATGCAAACTGGGGCAGGTAGAAATAGGAGGAAGGAAAAGATGTTTTTTGATTTTCCCTCAAATAAGAAAACCTCTCCCTGCATAGGGTGCTTGTAACACTCAGTGCTACAGCTCAGAGCTTCCTTTGCTCTTCTGAAATGCAGCATTTGTAGGACCAGAGGGAAGAACAGGTAACAGCATCTCTCTCAGCCTCAGCTGGGCCAGGATCTTGGATGTTCATCCCCTTTTAACTGATATCTGCTCCTGGGGCTCCACCTGCATGTAGGACACAGCAGTGTGTCTGTGGACACCCTTACAAAGCAGAGTGGGGGCTGGGGCATTATGTTTTTACCATTGGACTAAGATGCCTCTCCCTTGTCTGGATGAACCTGTTTAGATTCAGGCCAATGGGCATGAGGAGACAGTGATTGGGGTGAAAGGAAAAGGGCTTTCAGATAGTCCCACACATCTGTCATGTCTGTGGCTTTTGCCTCCTTGTCCCTACCCTGGCTACCCCCAGAGCTGCCTGTCCTCCCAGCTGCCTCTGGAGACTCAGGGCTCTGTTTCCAGCAATCCATCAGGCCAGGCATGCAGGCAGTGGTATTTTTGTCCTGTGTCTCAGCTGCAGAGGTATAGGTTATTACATCCACTCCTGTAATTGTTTGAGAGGCTCGAGAAAGAAGGGCAGAACTTCCTTCACCTGTTTAAATTCAGCAGGACAGAGGAGGTGGCTGTAGCACATCTGCCCCTTTGACACCCAGAGAGCACATCAGCTCTGTTCCCAGCATCTGTGATCACTGCACTGAGTGTTGGAAAATAGAAGGAATGGTGAATACCTACTGTTGCCAGGTAACAGCATCCACCGTGCCGCCGGCCACTTTCATGAACCTATGGGAAACAGAGGAAGAAACCAGATAAGCCCAGTGTTGTCACAGGGGAAATCCTAAACAACCAATGCTCATTCTACATTCTGAGATAACAAAGGTGGCCACTGTACCCACAAATACTTTCTAATGAAGCGTCTGTGTCTTTAAATAGAAGGAATAACTTCTACTTAATCCAAATGCTCGTAGCAAGCACAGCTGAGAACAATGAAGTGAAAACCAACTGGCAGCAGAGCTCTGGGCATTATTTTAGAGCAGGAAGGGAGAGCTTTGGAAACACAACAGCATTTCAGGAACAAGGTCTTGAGGTATGTATTCAGTTCTGTGACTTTAACAATTCTCAACAGCAATTAAAGAACATGTTTTAAATGTCCATCTTAAAAGGAGATACTTCTTAGCCCCCAATATGTATTTAATTTGAGGAACTCTTTGCCTGGATTCAAGAAAGGACTGGAAAATGGAAGAAAATGGAAATAAAACCCAGCAAAGCTATTAGGTGCAAAAATGCCACCTCCTGCTCAGGAAGCTCCTGAGGAAGGGAGGAAAAGCTGGACTAATATTGCTAAGTGCTTTCCTTTTTTTGACTCTTTCTTTGGTATTGGCTATTAGCAAACTGTGGGATTCTGACCTGGGTCAAACCTCTTCTGGTTTATTCCATTCCTGTGCCTAACCACAGCACTTCCATGGACAAGGTTAAAGTCAGTGATACATGGGTATTATTGTCCTGGTGGCTTCTGACCTGACTAAGAATATACCTCTTCCAGAGAGCTCCTGTTTGAGTCAGACTTGAGGCTACACAGGTGCACCTGCTCACACTGCCAGTCCCAAAACCAAAGCAATTCCTAATCCTGGGCACCATGTGTAACTGCAGGGGTCTCTCCCTGGTTCCCCAGCCCAGCAATCCAAACAGCACCTTGGAAAACTGCAGCTCCCATGAGGAAGCCCAAGCAGCTCTTATAATCTTATGTTTAGGGGTATGGATATGGAAACACATAAAGGCACACTCTGAGTGGACAGGCACGTTGTCTGTGCAGGAGTGCAACGTGCACTGCGTGGCTGATGCATTTTGGACGTGATAGTGCACACACATGACAGGAGACATTTGCCTGAGCTCATGAATGTGCTGAGAAAGGAAACGATGCTCTATTTTCTTGGGCTGCTTTTGATGCACAAGGATTCCAGGAACACAGCAGCAATGTCACAGCTGTCCCAGCTCCACACAGGGGTCAGTGGTGCTGGGTGCTGCGACCCCAAGGAGAGCCCCATGACCGAGGGTAGGGAAGGGGAAGCTTTGTGAGGAGAGACCATCAGACTATTTGTCATGGCAGGGATGAGCAGCAGCTTTCTGGCACATGAGCCTCTAATCAGGTCTGAAACAAGAGCAGCAAGCTTCAGGATAAATATAGCTCGGAAATGATCATTCTGACTTTAAATTAATGACCATGGTCAATTATAGACTGGGACAAAAGGGCAGCTGGACCCTGTGGAGCATAAGAGGATGCTGGCAAAGGCAGCAATAATAAATCCCTGCAGACAGAGAGGGAAGAGAGACAATTAGAAATGGAAAAACAATAACATGCTGTAAACTCCTGTAGCATTGATGCATCCCCCATTCTGCTGCCCAGCAATGCTGAGAGCTCAGCTCCCAGGCTCTGTAAAAGATGCAAAAGCCTTTCTGAAATGCTTTTACATCTTTCTTGAGGGGACAGCTCCTCCCCAGCTGAGCAGGGGGAGAATATCAGCTGGGCCAGCCCTAGTGCAGCCACAGGGAGAGATGTGAGCTCCCCACAACTCACATTGGCCACCTGGAAAAAAGAAAATTATGCAAATATTGCTGAGGAGGTGTTGCTGTTGTCTAAAACTAAGTGTGCGAAAATACACCAAAAAAGTCAAAAACCCCAGCTGCCAGGTTTTAAATTCCCTGTACAGGGGCTGCTGCATAAAATGTAATGCACAAAGTCTATAAGAGTAAACTAATGAACTCTAAACTGAAATTATGAACACAATCTGTATTGGATTTGAAGATCGATAGGTTGCAATTGGATTTGAAAATTAGCCCAGCTTGTTTTCTAACCTCAAACGCTTTACATTCTGGCTGAAAGTAAACCATCCTGGACTTTATTGAATCACCTTTTCAGGCTCAGCTTGGCACTTTCCTCTCACAGACCAAAACCATGAGCAGACCACGCTTAAAGGAAGAAGCTCTCTGGTTTTCCTTGCCATTTCCATAGGGCCTATAGCCCTGTTGAAGACACACCTTCTACAGTGGTCTTTGAGCAGGGACTGAAAAGCGAAGCAAACCCTCATTATAACCTCCTGGAGCAACAGAAGCAGCACAGCCATATGCCTCATCTCTCACATCTCTAGGAAGCTACTTGGCCTCTTGATAAAAAGTTCCTGAGAAACAGTTATAGAGCACAGGCAGCACAGTGCAAACCAAAAACAGGACAGAATGGCCCTGGCTTGCTTAGCGTTCCTCTTCTGCCCCTATAATAGGAAGATAAATCACTTAGTTCTGTTAATATTAAAATCTTATGATAAAACATACATATCTAGCTCAAATTTTCTTTTGCATGTCTGTTTTCCTTTCTTTCTCTTTTCTTCCTTTTTCCTTTTGTTGAGATTTTTGCAAGATGAAGTTCCTAGTAATTCTTCAAGTCCTGCCTTTAGAGCTGGAGTTGTTCCTGGAACACCCCAGATGTTTTGGGCAGTGGTCTCTACTCTTTAGAGGGAACCTAGAGCAGCCCAGCAGCCAGCAAGGGGTACTGCAGGAGCAAGAGATGAAAGCCTAGGGGAGGTGGAGAGGCAGTAATGTACAGGTATCCAAATATTCTTGTTTTAGGAATAGGGATTTAACTAATCCCTTTACTCCTATAGCACCCGTGCTGCTCCATCCACAGGTTTTGAGGCCAGTGAAGATCCATAGGGTCAGAATGACCAGTGGTGACACATTTTCACTTGGGATTTCCTGGGCTGTGTGATTTCCACGTGCACGGTGCAGGCACAGTGAACCAGACACTTCCGGCAGAGCTCAGATCCCTGCACATGTGCTGCACAGATGGGCTGGGCTGGCACAGTAAATCTGCCATTTTCCTACACACTGGGGTCTCTCTGTGAGCACCAATTGACCCTGCAGCACATGTGCACTAAATCCCTCCCAGGAGCAGTGGGACAAGCTCAGCCCATGCTGTGCAGGCTATAGGGGCAAATGCTGTAGCATTGCCCCAAAATTCAGAAGGGTGGCAGCCCCAGTGCCTGCCCATGCAATACCCTGGCTGGGTTTCCACATATCAGAAACCTGGGCCCACGTTAAAATCCTCAAGAAAAGTCTTTGAAATCTTCTGGGACAGCATTTCTAGGTGGGAAAGCAGAACACATCAGAGACATGTAAAGGAATAGGAAAGGAATGTTTAGAGAGTTTCTGATTTGAGGATGAGACAAAGTCACTGAGCTTGATATGGACACCTATGTGACAGGGGGTAGGTTTAGATCAGGTATTAGCAAGAAATTCTTCACTGTGAGGGTGATAAGGCACAGGAGCAGTTTGACCAAAGAAGCTGTGGATGCCCCATCCCTGGAAGTGTTCAAGGCCAGGTCGGATGGGGTCCTGGGTAACCTGGTCCACTGAAAGGTGTCCTTGCCCATGGCACGGGGGTAGGAACTAGATGATCTCCAAGTGTCTTTTCAATTCAACCCACCCCATTACTCTGTTCATTTTCTTACCCTTGCAGCTGGCTCTGTGCCAGTATCCCATGCCACCCTTGCTACCTGTGGGGCCCTGCATTGAGCTAGAGCTGAGAAAAATGTAATTCAACATTGCTCAGTGGCTCAAACAGTTCCCAGCTCTGTCCCACAAATGGCAGTACTAGCACAAGTGGGGCTCACCTCACAGGGCATGTGTGATCTGTGGGGGCAAAGAGCAGGAGGGCTGCAACATCTCAAGATGGTACTGATACCCAAACTCTGTATTGTGACACCATGGCTCAAATCTGACCTCTTCCAGAGCATCTCCTATAACCACATCTCCCAGGACGATAACTTTTACTTTTGTGTTGGCAGATACCTGAAACCTGAAAAGTCTCCTGCCCTGATTCAATACTTGTCAGTCATGGAGCACCTACTGCAACCTCAAGTAAATTGCTCCCATGGTTAATTAGCCTCCAAGTACGTTGTTTCTCATGTGAATGTGTCTGGATTCAGCTGCCAGCTTCTGGAACTTCCTAGGCTTATTCCTGATACATTAAAGAGACATCCACATTTGGAAATCTCTTTCCCATGCAGGTAATTGCAGATTTTCATCCTTTAAACTATTAAAAAAAATTTTAAAAAAAGAGCAATGCTGTAACAAAGAATGCAGCTGCACAAGGAGAAAAGTTGTTATTGCAGAGGCATCCAAGTGGTTTAGCATCTGAATGACCCCTGAGTGCTGGACTTTACAAACATGGGTTATTTCATCTGCTACTCACTGAAGAACTACAAAACAGAGTCCTTACCCTGCACAAGCCCCAAATGTAGGAACAAGGCTGGCTTGCCTGTGGTTGTGGTGATGCCCTGGTGGATCCCTAGAGCAGGGTGGTGTCATCAGCATGTGTCTCAGCAGGCTGGTGAGGGTCACTAAGGCCCAGGCTGCACTTACTGACTTCTTCAGGTTCCAGCAGCACAACTGAACACGTGCAGCAGCAGCAGCAAGAGATACTAGACCTCACTAATGCTACATGCTGCAAAGCCTTTATCCTGCAGTGGACATTCATGAATTTCATTCTGGGGAGCAGAGGCTGGTGTGAACTAGGTATAAATCTGCTGATATTCTCTGTCTGCTCAGCATCACCTTTCTTCAGCCAGCCTGGTCTGTGGTAGGGCTGCACAAGCCTTCAGCAAGGAGGCCTTTTTGTCCTTGGGGGAAGCTCAAGGGGTTAGGAGACCGGGACTCACCTAACTCTAGCCTCCACAACACCCTGTGACAATTACTTACACAATGCCACTGTGCACCGTGTGAATAACCTTCCTCCTTCTTTACAAAGCTTCCTTCCAAACGACTTTCTGCATTGTGAACAAACCACCCCATTCACAGGCTCCTGGGCCTCGGTAACATTCCCTCTGAGCTGTCTCTCTTCTGAGCTGAAGAGGCATGGCCTGTTTAATCCCTTCTCACGTGAAGAAATCACACACTATGCACATCTTCAGCTTCTCTCTGTAACCTCCTGGTTCTATTACATCTTTTCTGAGATGAAATTACTAAGACTGTAGATAGTAATCAGAATGAAGGTACAATGTGTACTTACACAGTGCTGTTATCTCATCTATGTGTTTTCTTATCCATTTTGTTCTTCCTATTCAGGTGACTGTGATTCTGGCATTCCAGAAATCAAATTAAGTTTCAGAAGCAACAACTATATTAACTCTTTCCTCCTGCAAGAGCAGTAGCTAAATCTTTTGCTTATATCTCAGCTCCTTGACCCTGCTATATAACCAACTGCAAAATGAGTCATCACATCCTTCACACCTCATTTCAACGTATTTATGAATTGAGTCACTCATAAGTTCAATGCTACCAGAGCTTGAGTTCATGCTGCAGTGACCTCCTCCTCCCTTTGTAGCATTAATTTAATGTTCCTTGTCTTGTGGCTCAAATTTTTGTACAAAATTCTTGCTCTGGATCCATTGAGTGTGCTGGTCTGTGCCACCAGCCTTGTGGTAGCTTTTGTAATACAATACAGCAAGGATATACTTTTTTTTAAGGAAAGACAAACAGCCGAAACAACTTCTAAAAACCCAGTGTTTACAAGTCCCTTGTGTCGAATATGGCAGAAGTCCTTCTCAGCAAGAGGAGGGGAAAATGCCTACTTTCATTCCTAAAATTCATCCAGAGTCCTTTCCTTTGCCAGATACCACCTACTCCAGTTAGTTATTTCTTGTTCTTACTTGAATTTAAACAAACAAGCTCTGTCCATACACTGTCTTTGCTGCTATTTGGATAAAAACTAATGCCTGAACTGACTGAGGCGTGCTGACCTGCACAGACAGGCACAGCCCTCTTCATCCTCATGATGGCAGAGACATAAGGCAAGGGCAGTTATCATCAAAACACTACCAGAGCCTCTCCCATTTTAAAGCACTTTGATTTTGCTTTGGTGGAACCCCATTGTGCCATTTCATGAACTGTAAGCTAACAATTCTCTCTACCAGGTAAGTGTTAGAAACCTTGGCTTGGGGTTGATTTGTGGGTGAAAGGAGCAGGGCTGAGGACTGAGTCAGGTCTTAACCTGACCCCTGCTTGTCTGCCCACAAATAACTAAGACATGCCCCCTCCCAGTCCTGGCATATCCACAGCTGGCAGGGAGGAAGGGCTTCTTCTTAACCACCACTGACAAAAGTGCTTCTTCAGCTTTATGGGCCCCTTTCAGACCACTGTGGAATGACATCACCAGAAGGAGACACAGGGAACCAGATGGGTGGTTAAGTCTCCACAAGCAGTACGAACCAGGGGCAGGAGGCAGTAAAATCACAAAAGATCAGATATTTTTGTGCCTTGCAAGGGAAAGATTGACAAATGGGAGCCTTGTCACCTACTTCTGCCACCTGGCTGAAGGTGCTGTGCCCTGTGACCAGAGGGTGGATGCACAGTGGTGACTGCAGTAGCAAAAAGGGGCCAAGGAGGCTGGAAAGAGGGCAGAGAAAAGCCAAGGAGGCACAAGATCCGGTGACTTTGAGACCTGTGAGATGAGGAATAGGGAAAGACTGTAGCTCCAGACAAGAAAGATTTTAACTTCTCTGGTGACTCAGCAGTCTCAGGACCTAAACTGGCCAACAACAGCCAGTCTAGCATGGGCAAAAGTGCCTGCCAGACCTTACCCTGCTGGCACTGCTGCAGCTCCTGCCATGGTGGAGGTTACACACTGAAACTTGTGAGTTACCAGTGGCAAAAACTGGCCTACACCAGCTGAGGAGCAATGGGTCATGAGAGCCCAGAGTCAAATCCACCCAGACATGCCAAACTAAGTTTTGTACCACATGTTCCAAGCTTTAACACCTCTCCTTTAGCATCTCTCCTTCCTTATAGCTTTTCCTCATGTTTCTTCTCTTCCAGCACCAAATGGGCTATCCAGCCGTGCATTAACCTTTGTGTCTGATTCCTGATCTGCTGTTAAAATCTATGTTAATTCCTCAGAATCCCATAATTTTTTTCCCCAAGCAAATTCTGAGCAGTTCTGGGATTCCTGTACCTGCAGACACAGTAGGTAGCTAACATGGTCTGCTCTGCAACAGCTCAGCCTGCATGAATGGTCTAATTAACACCTCATCAAACTCAACTGTTGGTTGTGTCTGGAGAAATTCCCTCTTGCACCTGCGCATCCACAAGACACCATTTCTAGCCTCCTGCATAGTAGGAGCAGCTCTCCACTGCAGAGCCTGTCCTTACACCATCAGCAGCAGCCCAGCTCCAGGCTCCAGGACCTGCCAGCCCAGGGTGACACGGATGGCTGTGGCTGCTCTGAGCTATTGCTCCCTGCAGGGTGGTGGAGGAGCTCAGGGGCAATAACTCAGCCCTGAAGGGTGTGTAAAACCCAAGCTTCTGTGCTCCAAGCTCTCCTCCCCTCACTACACCCCACCTCCACCACTGGGAAGTGCATAGCTGTCACCCAGCACAGCTCAGTGTCACCTGCCTAAGGACAGCCTCTGCAATGGACAGCATGCACATCCTCCTATATGCTGCAAACTTTTGGGTGCCCAAACTGTCCATTATTGTAGCAGACCCCAGAGAAAGGTGGCACCTCAGGAGGGATTCAGTCCCACCCTGTTCTGGAGGTCAGGCATAAGGATTTAGTCAGAAGAGCCCTGGAGGTGTTCAGCAGATGCAAATGCCCAAGTCATGTTGACACTGCCATTATTTCAGGACAAAACTTAAGCACAAAAATAAGTTTAGTTTGGTTGCTTGAGATAACAGCTAAAAATAGACTAAAACCTTTGGAACACAGATCATGGAACAGGAAAACGTTATTCTAGTTAATATGTCACAGTGACACTTTTCTCTGAGTGTTTTGGGACCTCAGGTATCTCCAGAGGCTTTCCCTGGAGAACATCTGATGCCAGCTTCTACTGCTGGAGAACACTCCCTGGGCTTGTCTGAGGTTTCCTGTCCCATTTCAGCTCATTTCCATTACTTCTCCTACCAAAACTCACTTCCTCACTTTGTGTAACACAGCAATGCTTGCCTGGTAGACTAATCCACCCATCCCATCTTCACATCAGGGGTGTTATCTCACCCCTCCAGCCTTAGTTAACTCTTGATGCATAATCTGCCACTTGACATATCACCCCCTACATGGTTGACTTCTGCTGTTCATCACAATTTTTTAAAAGAAGAGAAAAACTACAAATTTCACATCATCAGGACTATGAGCTGCACATACTTCACTCAGGAGCCTTCAGCCTACTGTGAGCACTACATAGATCACTCAGGGTCTAGCAAGGCAGGTGGCAGATTTGCCTTTGAGACAACCTTCCTAAATTCCCTCTCCTCTCTCCTGCTTGCTGACTGTGTGTGGCTCGTTCAGGACCCTGAGAGGCATGTCCTGGCTGTGATAGTACCAGGCACATGCTGAGCCACGTCCTGTGGACCAGTTCTGGATGCTGCTGCAGAAGACAGAGCTCTCGGTAGCACTAACCCACATTGAAGAGACCTTGGGGAGCTACTGGCAATAAAGCTCACGTTGTCTAAGAGCTTAGGCACCGGGTTTATCCTTTTGCAACTCCACGTCCAAATACTGCAAATGAGCCTTTAGCCCTTTGTGTAATCAGACTTGTCCCTCCTCTTTATGCCCTGCCTGGTAATAATGGGGTCTTTACATGGAAAGACCAACAGCTCTTTTTCCACAGGACCCCACAGGCTGTAACGCCATGCAGGCATGTGCCGCTTGCTGTGAGCTGCAGACACCAGGATTTGGAGTGCAGGACACAAGGTTTCTTCATGGGAGAGACAAAACTCTTTGAGCACCCATGGAACAGAGTTATCCTGGAAGGCAGGGGTGGCAGCAGAGAAAAGAACATATGGCTTGGAGAGCAGGCATGCTCATCAGAGTTTTCCACCCCAGTTGGGGTGTTTATGAAGAGCCCCACTATCCCGTCACCAGGGCTGCAGCTCTTACATACCTTCCCTTTCATTTGAGATGGGGTGTCTGCCATTATCTCCACCAGACTGTACACTACAGCCTTGCTCCCAGGGTTGCTGTCAGTCAAAACACAGCCAGCAACATTTAGCTGCTGGACCACCCTGGCCGTGCGACTTGGCTCTTCCGACCCCTCTTCCCTGGGACCCGGCTGCGGCGCACGAAGGGCAAACACAGCAGTAGGACTTCCCTTTCTCTAATAGCTTCTTGGCTCTCATCCCCATTGTTTTCCTTACTCAGCCCGCTCCTCCCAGCGCTAATAGATTTCCTGCTGATCAAGGCTACTACAGCATTCTGTAACTCCCCCTGCGCCGCTCCCACGCGCAGCACCAAGCGCGGGGCTCCGTCGGGCGACGCTCTCACGTGGCATGGGTGGCAGCCATGGTGTGGGCACGGGGGCTGTTCCCCCACTTTCGTCAGTGGGAGGGATGCTGGTGTCACAGCTGGTCCAACCAGCTTTATGGTCTCTTTGTGCTGCTGCAGCAGAGCTGAGAATCTGGCCCTGGCTCCCTCCCCGCCTCGCTGGGGACTGCATCAGTGTGCTGTTTATTGTTTCTGCCAGATCATTCCTGCAGATGTTAATGAATGCTAGACCCAGCTTTGCTCCCAGCAGAGTCCCTTCCACACCTCCCCCTGCCCAGCCTTCTGCACTGGAGTTTCTGTTTACAGTCCTGCAGGGAATTTCCCTTCTGCTGCATGGTCTTCGAGTCACACAGACCCAACTCCTGCTGCCAGCAGGCTCCCACACCTCCCTGATTCCTGTAGCTGTCCAATGTCACCGCCAGGTGTCTGTGTCCCTCTCTG
The DNA here is from genome assembly GCF_024509145.1 of Vidua macroura. Taxonomy (NCBI): domain Eukaryota; kingdom Metazoa; phylum Chordata; class Aves; order Passeriformes; family Viduidae; genus Vidua; species Vidua macroura. Next base: position 14,325,504 of record NC_071578.1, read on the forward strand.
TCACCATTCCTTCTCCACCTCTGGCCTTCCCAAACTAGAGACATGCCAATCCCCCTAGGAGGGAGAAGAGAGCTTGGCCAGTGAAGAAAGTTGCTACAAGTTCTTCCTCTGCACAGATGGAGAAAGCACAGGGAGAAGAAATCACCAAAAGGGAAGAGCAAAGCAATTTGTCCAGGAGGACTCAGAGATAATAATGTGCACATTGGTAAGTGGTGCCAGGACCCACATCCTCACCCTGCAGCTCTTGGGCTTACAGCAGCCTGCATCCACACCACTGCATTGTCTTAACATCCCAACAAGGTGGACACCTCAGCCTGCCTATAATTGGGAAACGCTGGAAATGCTTGGGAGAGTGTGAATCATTCCATCCCAAAATCCCACCAGAGACCTCTGCAGAACTTTAGCTGTACACATGACCATGTTCCAAAGCCTCTGGTACTGTGGTGGCTCAGCCACACAGAGCCTCACTATCCTGGATGCTGTTGGACATTGGGAAGCCAAGGAGCAAGCCTTCCTGCTGCCAAGGACATTGGTCTCAGGAGGGATTTCTGAGCTCTTTTTGATCAAGCCAACACCACTTACCCTTCCAGGAAAGCAATGACATTCTTTCTGGGCCTTCCAATGTTTGGCCCATAGAGGTGTGCTCTGGAATAAGTGCGGATAAGCTGCAGCAGGCTTCTCAGCTGAGTGTAGTCCTTTCCCAGCTGGCTGCCATTCACTGAGCGGCCGATCAGTGTCCGATAGTTATTGGGCTCTGAGAAAATACAAATTGACAAGCAAAACTTGTCAGCTCTGCTTCCTCCTCTGTGCTTCCAGAGAGACACAGCTCACCCTGTCCCACAGCTTGGGCTCCGCAGAGGACGCAGGCAGCTCTGCAGAGCAACAGAAGGAGCCTTTGAGGAGTGGACGACAGCCACTGCCTGCTGTCCTGTGCCCCTTTTGCTGTGCGCTGGGTGAAGGAGCTGTCCCTTGGTGTCATGCTCCTGTCCCCATAGGGTTGCCCACTTCCCCTGGCACTGTTGCCACCACACAAGTCCCTACAGTTGATGGCCTGGCCCCCCAGGACCAGCCGGGCCCAGCAGCCAGGGTAGAAACATTACATGTGCTTAATACCAACTGAGAGAAATGTCCAGCTAAGAGACTCACACCAAGTCTTAGAGGTGGTGCTGCCTTACAGCAGGAGCCTTTAAATCCCTCTGAAAATACACTGGTAAAGCACCCTGGGAGCTACAAGTATCCTCTTCCAAAACTGAGTATCTTGCTGCTACAGCAAGCTCCATTCCCGTGGCTCTCCTGTTCCCACACTCACCGTTGCCCAGCTCCCAGGAGATGTTGTACTTCTTGCTGGCACTGTACTTCAGTAGGCTGAGGGCATTGGAGCTGTTCCAGGAGTTGTTGGGATTTCGGCGCAAAGCATTCAGTGCAAAGATCAGGTGAAGGCCAGAGCAGTCAGCAAAGTTATAGAGTTTGTCTAGAGACCTGGCTGGGAAAAAACAAAAAGCAGTTTGTAATTCAAAGGAAAGCTAGTTCCAGGGGAGTTCAAATGATCCTGCTGTCCATCATTCCTTGCCTTCTGTGTAGGATGAGCCAGGGTCAAATGCCATCCCCACGACATCTGTAACCACAGAAAGGCACCTGACCTTTGAAACCCAGATAGGATTCCAGGTGTGGGTTCATCTCCTTCCAGCATGAAACTTGGATGCCCTCCACCTCTGTGTCAGAGCTGGGGCCATGTTACCAGAGACAAGTGACTTTATAACATCGCTTTTCATCTGATCTTGGCAAGGAAAGTTTGTCCTTTCCTGTGCTTATTCTGCCTTGCATCTCTTTCAGAGCAGATCCCTGCAGTGTTTGGGGAGAGGAGGAAGAAGTCACCACCCTAAAGCTGCCACCTCTCCTGCACCCCACAGCAGCCTGGCCTTTGCTCCCTAGGCTCCCTGCCTAGTGACAGCCTGGCCAAACCCTGCTGCCAGCAGGCCCTCCCAGGGTGATGAGGCTGTGTGGGATCTGTGTCCTATCTGCTGGCCCCAAAACTGCCTGGATGGCATCTCCCTGTACTGTGGTCTCGATGAGCAGTGGGAACACCAGCCAGCAGCAACAGGAGAGACCAAAAAAAGAGCTGATCCACTATGTAGGGAGGTGCAACATTAGCACAGGATAGAGAAACAAAACACTTAATGCCCTTTTTCTATGAAAATTTCCCTAAAAACTCAACACCAATCAAATTGCTGATGAAGCTAATGCCAGTATTAGCAAGACACAAACTCACATGACAGCAAGAGGAGATTTGGTTAGAGAGCAATTAGATAACTGTGGTGTTTTCAATCATCCCTGCCTGTTGAACTGCATCCCAGGATACTCAGCAAGCTTCCTGAAGCAGCCTTGGAGATGCAACCACTTAACTGTGAAGAGCCACCAGGGACAGGGAGGTTCCAGGGGGCCAGGGAGGGCAGACTGCAGGCTCCACTTTCAGAAGAGGGGAAGGAGGTTCTTGGGAATTACAGAGTAGGCAGACTGGCTTCAGGTCCCAGAAAAACACTTGGACAAATAACCAAGTTGCTTGTCAGCACTTACAAAATATAAGGAGATGATCAACAGCCACAGGAGAGTGCCAAGAACAAATCACACTGAAGCAATCTACTGACAGGAGAGCAGGACTTGTGGGCAGCAAAGCAGCCATTTAGGTCTTACACCTTGATGGGGTCTGAGGCTTTGTACACAAAGGATTGCACATGATATTCTCTCCAGAAATGGAGGTAACCCTTATCTAGACTGAACTGCAGTGAGAAATACTCACACCTAGGTCAGCTTCTAGTCATTTGTTGTTACAGTGAAGGGTCTAGGCAGCCTGCTCTGGGTCTATGTGCACATTTCCAAAAAAAAGTGGGGCATAAAAGAGCAGAAGATACATCAGACTTGCCATGGCACCAAGGTGATAGCATGCACCAGCTTTGCCAAGGGAGATGAAGGGGATTTAGGGAAGGCCACCACACACTCAGGGAATTGCTCTAAGCCCAGCAGTGATGCTCCAAGATTTCCTGTAGCCATGCTGCCCACCTGAGGTGCAAGTGGAAGAGGGAGCTGCTCGCTCCAGGTGGGATAAACTGTTCACTGTATGTCTGTGTTTATTCTGTTGCCTTTCCTGGTCACTGAAAGTTTCAGTGAATACAGACCCAGGTCTGAGGTCTGACAAAAATAAACTTACCTTTTAAAGTAAAGTTTTAAGGAGGGTCCAGGAAATAAGCTAACTGAATAGCTAACACTTAATGCAACACAGGGAAGTTAAGGAAAGAAGAAGAATGCAAAAATGTGGAAGAGAAATTCTCAATCCCTTCCACAACCTTTTTCAAAATGCTTCTGGTTGTTTGAGTGAGAAGTAGCTGAATTAGATTAATCTAATGTATTCATCCCAGTGGTTCAAGCACATTAGCTGTTTTTTGGGTTTTTTTTTTTTTTGGTTTTTTTTTTTTTTTTTTTTGCATGTTTAGTGAATTAGAGACAGATACAGTTACTTATAACTGATTTACTTCAGACCCCCAGGCAAAAAGTTGCACTTGAAGTGGGACTCCTATAAAGAGGAGAAGGTAGACACCCAAATGACAAAACAGGATAGCAAAAATGGTGTTACCTGCAGTTCTCCTGCTAGAAACGAAACCCTTTCACTGGTACAAAACAACTGCACTGCAAAAGGGGATTTGGTTCATGTTTAGGAGCCACTGCAGAAGACTGGGAATTGATTTTCCATGCATCCATGAGAAGAAACAAGACGTCTGTTTATCCCAACACAGGGCCTGCCACTGTGAAATTATATTTTTCCCATGACACTTATTTTGTTTCTATGTGCCTGGATGCAGAGATGCCACGTATATTTCATGTTCTGCCACAACTTTCCAAGCTGGAAACCTCAGCAATCAGGGGAGTGAGCTAGGAGAAACACACAGATGTCTGGGTTTCAGTCCTGCACATTTCCTAGTGGTCTCCCAGGACAGATGGACCTGTAGCCTGTACTGAAGCTACAAAGAGCAGAAAAGTACTAATAAACCTATCTCTGCATCACATCAGATTGTTAAAATGACCACTCTTGATACCAAGACTAGCAGGTACTGAATCCACTTTCCTCCTTCATTCTTGGCAACTATCTTGGGATAGTGCAAGCTTGGAAGCACCAGTCCAGTGACCCTGGCAGAGTCTTGATGATCAGTTTGCACAAGCTAGCTAACCATTAGTGGTTAAAGGGCATGTCTCTCACCTCTGAGATGATTGCCTTAAAAACTGGACATCTTCATTGCAGACAGCTGCAGTTAGATGACAAGAATACTGTCATGCAGTGTATGACAGCAGAGTGGCATCCTGGCTTGTATCAGCAGCAGTGTGGGCAGCAGGACAAGGGCAGTGATTGTCCCCCTGTACTCAGCACTGGTGATGCTGCACCTTGAGTGCTGTGTTCAGTTTTGGGTCCATTGCTATAAGAAAGGTGTTGAGATGCTGGAGCATGTCCAGAGAAAGACAAAAAAGCTGGTGAATGGTCTGGAGCACAAGTCTTGTAAGGAGCATATGAAGGAGCTGGGGGTATCCAGCCTGAAGAAAAGGAGGCTCAGGGGAGACCTTATCACTCTCTGCCAACTACCTGAGAGGAGGTGGTTGTTAGTGAGGTGGGGGTAGGCTTCTTCTCCCAAGCAACAAGGGATAGGACAAGAGGAAAGAGCCTTAAATTGTGCCAGGGGACATTTGGATTGGATACAAGAAAAAATTTCTTCACTGAAAGCATTCTCAAGCATTGGAACAGCCTGTCCAGGGAAGTGGTCGAATCACTACCCCTGGAGATATTTAAAAGATGTGTGGGTATGGCACTTAGGGACATAGTTTAGTGATGGAGTTGGCACTGTTAGGATATTGGTTGGACTGAATGATCTTAGAGGTCTTTTTCAAACCAAATGATTCTATGGATGGCTAAAGCACAAAAAGAAGCCTGTTTAGAAGACTTTGAGTGATGCCCAGTCCTCCATATGTACAAATAAGGCCATAAGAAAATGCTATAAATATTTTACTGCCATGACTAGGGACGGCAACATTACTTTTGAGTAATGAGAACATGAGGAATCGCAGTATTATTAACAGCTGGCTAAAACTCACTTTGAATTCTGGATAATTGCACTGTTTTTTCTTCATCAAACAAAGAAAATCATAAGGAATTTAACCTTTCCCCAGCTAACAGATCATTAGGCAAGGCTTTCACAAAGCACTTCAATAGAAAAAGCCATTGTCGTACCAGAATGAATCTTAATAGAGCAGAACTAGATTTATAAGATGTTCTCCTTGCTCCTTCTCCCCTCTGCCCAGTGCAGAGATGCACATGCTCAGCACTCATCTGCCACTTCAGCTCAGCAAGAAGGAATAACAAAAAAAAAAAAAAAAAAAAAAAAAAAGAACAAGAAAAGTGCAAGGATGCTGAGAGTCAGCTTCTTCCTTTTATAATGCTCATGTAGTTGGAGTGAGGCTGCCCGAGGCAGCAAAGCCCCAAGCTCTATCCCCTCACACCCAGCAGCAGTGTTGGTGGGGGGGGTCTCACTGGGCTGGGTGCCTTGGTGGGTTTGGGACAAACAGCAGCCAGTAGTCAGAGACAGAGGCCACTTAGCCCTGGCACAAAAGCTAAATCAGAAGATATTTCTCAAACTTTTACATCATTGGTTGTAGAGGCTTCAACTCATCTAGGGAGTGAATACAGCCCAACACTGCATGTCTGGGTGGCCACCAGTGAAGATCTGCTCCCAGTCCTGCCCTCAGATGAAGCTCTGTGCACAAATTAAAGCTTTTAGCTGCTTGTATTGATCTCATACCCTGCACAGAGAGAGACAAACAATTTCAAAATGCAGAAGGTGTCTGTGAAACCACAAATGATGGTAGGGTTCAAGGGACAAGTACATCCTTTGGGATTCTTTCCCATTATTCTTCTTTTTATACAAGGCTAAATTGTAATGTTCTCTGAAAGATGGATGGCACTTAACTCTGTAGCATACCAACACAAAATCTGAGGACATTAAAATATCTCTGGCAGTTTACAATAATTGGAAAGACTTTCCAGTTGTAGTTACTGAATTAAACATTATACTAGAGACTTTATAAAGAGCACAGTATTGACTGCTGTTTGGTAAGAGGGACAGTTCAAGAATCTCTGGGTTTGAAAGTCTTCCACATTTTTTATTCTGCTTCAGGAATTTTGCTTTGTCAGAGTTTAGCATGAAGAGTGGAAATTCATGTGCATGCTGAGATGGAAGCTGGGATCAGTCAGTGGACTGAGGGGTGGCGTGGTGTTCCAGGGGCTTTTGCAACTCTGGGAAGGCAACCAGAAGGATGGGAAAGAAGAGCCTGTTCCCCCTCTATCCCCACCATTCACCACATCCATCTCTTGCACATACAGAGTATGCAAGCACCAAGGAGGATGAGATAAGAGCTGAGTATGGGGTGGGCAGCACACAGCACAATTCCCAAATCCACAAGATTGCTGAGAGACCAATCCAGTGAGCAACAGATGAACCCTTCTGTGGATAAAGCAAAGAAATGTAGCTCTAGAAATAACCATTTCAACTAGTCACAGATATTGCTCAACTCTGTTGATTCCCCATAAATTCTGAGCAAGCCTGGAGTGTCCCTGCACACAGCTCCTGGTGCCAGCACTAAAACCAGCAGCATCCCCTGCCCCTGAGCACCCCAGAGGAGATAGCAGGGTAATGGCATTGGGAAAGACCTGGCAAAGAGAAGCCTAAAGAAAACTTTACAGGGAGAGGGCAGAAAGGGCAGTACAGGCTGTTCAGATTAGAGATGAGTAAAATGGCTGGCCAGAGCAATGAACAGAAAAATAAAGATATTCCCCCTTACAGAAAAACAAGTGGGTACATGGAAAATTTATTTACAAACACATTTGCACCATGGTCAGCTGAATTTCATTTCCTCTGTCTCTCTTGCATCGAAAATCCTCATAAAACCACTTGTGTGTGGCAATGACTTGATGTTTTCTTAGCAAATAAATATGAATCAGAAGATATGCAACAGACAAGGAGAGTAACTCCAGACCCATGGGACAGGTCTGCAACACTGGCTTGAAATCTTCCAAAGGATTGCATCCCCAGACACAACAGGGTGTCAGACAAGGCAACCAGACCCCCCCATCCACAATCTGCACAGTTGGAGCACCAAAGATCAGCCTTCACCATCGCTGCAAGTTCAGAGGCAAAGCAACATCCCACACTGTCCGTGTGCACTACAACATCCCACTGGAGCATGGGAAGATTTTCCTATTGTAGCTGCATGCTAAGCCATTCCTTCAAAGTTGTTGCTTAATGAGAATTTTAGAGATTTCAAGGCTACCAAGAAACCCACACAGTTGCTGGAAACTGCATTCTAATGATGACCATCCCAGCTGGGAAGATGTTTGGTTTTAATTCCATTTTCTGAAGCATTTTCCATGCAGTAAAACCATGCTGTATAAAGATGCTGAAGAATTCCTGGGCAAAATTGCTGGCTGGAGGGAAAAATTTGCTTGCCTCAGATACACATTTCACCTGAAATGATCTCTCTACCTGGTCAGGCTCCTAACATCCTCCAAAGAGGATTGAGGTTTTCAGAACTGTCCCTTGCTCTCCTTGACCTGCCAGGCTCTCCCATTGCTCCAAGGCAAGGTGCAATGTTGGAGGTCTGTTCTGAGTGACAAGAAGTACTTTGGCAGAGCCTAATGGTGCTATAGAAAAGGGATCTAGTTTAATCCCATCTGAAGAATACCTGAAAGTTAGAGGAACTGGCTTTAATACTGCCAGCCAGCAAAGAAATGCTGCGCACTGTGTTAATGAGAACCTGGATTTTATATCCAGCTGGAGGACAGATGGGGGATCTGGGACTATTCCCTTTGGAGTATCAAGGGGGCCTTTTTCCAAGGGAATTGTCATCATCCCTGGTCTTTAAGCAGCTGAACATTGACCCTCAATATTCATTCAAGTCTTTAACTAGATTTTTCATTTCACTGCCAGTGCAGAGGTGATTATGCTGACCACGTGAGCAAGGTTCAGTCCTTAACACCACTGCACAGAAATAGCAGTCTGGGGGCTTGGTGTCAATCTCTTGCCAATAAGGAGCTTGGCTAGCAGCCATGGATTGTGGGCTGAGTTCCCAGCTGGCATATAACTTGGAAGACAACCACGAGGTCTGGGTTCAATATCCAATTGCTAAGGAGTCTGGCTGACAGCCTCATTTTGTGGAATGAATCCCAAATTAATATAATTCTTTTGATACCAGACAAGGGGCATGGCCTGATTCCAAATGCTCTAAGGGCTCAGATAAAAGCCATAGGCATTGGGTTCAGTGTGTAAATGGTATCGAGGTTGGATAACAGTCAGGATTGGGCTTAATCCTCAGATGGTGAGAAAAAAGAATGAGCCCTGAGCTCTGCCTTCGTGCTAAAAAAGAGAGCTCAAATGAGCAGAATAGCTCTGTTTTCAATCCTCGCGTGGTAAAGAGCTCACAGGACAGTAATGGTTTCTAGGAACAAGTGTAAATTGACATGGAGCTTCAGAAGAGATGTGGGATCTGGGTTCAATCTCCAAGTGCTGTAAAGCTCAGATAATGGCCAGAGGGGCAATTTCCAAACCCTCTGTTCCAGTCTGGTGTCTGGGAAGAAACCAGGATCATATTACAGCTAAGAAAGCTGTTTTCTCCTGCTGCATAACTTAAGGTATTTTCCCTTTTGGATTGGGATGAATCCAGCATCTTCTAAAGTTTCAGAGGGAAATGGAGGTGAGCAGGGAGAGTGCTACATGTTTGAGTGGAGCAGAAGAACAGAGCAAGGGAAAATAAGATTGTGAGCACCACCTGCTCTTCCACATCTTCTTGGCCACTCCAGATCACTGGATCTGAGCCATGGAAATTGTTCCAGGGAAAACCTGGGTACAGGTCCTCAGCCTCCTCAGTGCTCAGCAGTGCCTGCACTTCTGGGGGTCTTTGGGGCCTCCGTGGGAGGCAGCTTGTCCTGTCAAGAGTCAGTGACAGCCTGCGTGGCAATTCCATCTCACTGACACCACTTGCACAAGGGATTGGTGGGAAACAGTGCGTGCAGCAGTGAGTCAGGTCAGCAGCTTGCTTGAGTCATTCCATTTTGGATAAAGGAATGCAAATAAAATGAGCAGAAAGTATTCAACCAGGCATTTAAAGCTGGTCTTTCACATAGGAAAAGGAACAGAGGATGAGGTTTTATCAAAAGCTATATATTGATCCTGTGAAAAGCTACAAATTTGATAGCACTATCTTCCTGCTCTTGAGGAAATTTTAAAAATCTAATTCCAGTCCCTGTGACTCTCAGCTTTAGCTCCAAAGTCCAAATAGGATGGACCACAGCAGAGAGGGTCTGATCTGTGAATGCTGCCAGAACAGGCTTTGGATTGTGAACCTGACCTGCAGTTAGCCAGACTCCTGAGCAGCAACCGCAGGTTTGGGGTAAAACCCTCTAAAACCCCTTCTCATTGTGGGAACTACCCATTCCTAATGACCAGGGGTGCTGAAGACAAGCCCTGTCAGCACCATCCCCTGCACAGGTGGTGGGCACAGCCCAGCGTTCTGCTCTTTACCCTGTGCACAGCTGTGACTCTGGGGACGGGCTACCCCATTGCCACAGAGGTGCCTCCCTCCGGGCTTTACCTGCGCACGAGGAGGGAGCAAACCTGCCAGGCTCGGGAACACGGCTGCAGACATAACCCAGCTCCACTGCCAGACCTTTGCTGACAGAATGACTGTTTTATATGGCTATAAGAACAGCTATAAGCGCAGCTGTCTGAAAAGCAACAAAATCTATGATGTGTGTTTCTAAACCCAATGACAGCTGGCAGTGCTGCGCTGCAGCTCATTCCTTCTTTTACACGGTTTAGTTAAAACACTTCTCTGCAATCACTGTGATTTATCAACAAACTGCAGTTTCTGGAACAATTTAAAAGCATTCCTAAATAGGTAAGAAGTGGTCAGCTCCTCAAGCTCTCAGCAAGCTCCCAAATGGCAGGCAGCTAGAGATGGACAGGGACAGCTGATGGGAGGACCAAGCGCCCTCCCAGGCCACCTCACCTGTCCCAGGGAGGACAGGGCTGTCAATCCCATTGGGATGGGGAATGTTGAGGCATGGGTACCTGGGCAGCTGCAAAACATTACCCATGGATGGGAGAATGGTGATTTATTGAGTTTAAAGCAGCTTCAGGTGCAAACATGAGCTATTTCTGTGCTGCCAGGAGAGGTGAATTGGTCCTTGCACAGGGCTGCTCCCTAGCCACATGGAGGGGGACCTCCTGTGACAGTGTGACCTCTCAGGCATGGGGAACCCTGTGCAGCCCAAACCCACCGAGGTACATACAAGATAACGCCATAGCTCGCTGTTCAGCTGGATGTTGTACCACAAGGCAGAGCAAGAAGGCAAATACTGTACCATGCCTGTCCCCACACTCACCTCCTCCTGCCAGCTGTAGGGCAGATGACAACAGCCATGATGGGAACCCACATAACCCCATGCATCACTTGCTGCTCAGGCAAAATGCATCCACGTTGTTCTTTCAATCTGACACAGTTGCAAGGCAGAGGTTTTTTTAGAAATACATTTTTCTAGAAGCACCTGAAGCACTAACACTACAGCAAGAGGGTAGGTGTTTCCCGCACTTCCCTGCAAAAAGCGAGCTGGGTAGCACAGGCTGAGCACCACCCTGTGCAGATGCTGCATCGCTAAACAGGAATGAAAGATGCACAGGTACAAAGCATGCTTTTAACATGTTCCTTTAATCTCAGTAAAATGCTTAGCCCAGGTAGGCTGTGCATCTAGCTCACCAATCCCCTTCAGCAGCTCCCATATTCCATTTTTTGCTGCCTAAACTGCTGTCACGTGGCAGACACACAGCTTGATTCAGAAGAGCCTCATGCAAGCCAGATCCACCCCACAGCATCCCTGGAGCTGCAGAAGGTGCAGAGCCTTGTACCAGGCCCTTCGCCTCCCACCCCCCAGATCTCTGGCTGCTCCAGAGCAGAGTGACATTGATCAGTCATGGGGGGTGGGGGGGGCTGAACTACCACATCGGGAACAAATTCAAACTGAGCACTTTAGTGTTGCCAAACACCAACATTCAAAAATCATGAGTCAAGCTCACAAAAATCATGGGACTGGCTCAAGAAACTTGGTTTTAACATAATTTTCATTGCCTGCTGTTTTCAAAAATTTGGGGTGCCTTTATAAGATGTTTTTGAGCTCTTCTACTACCAGGAGAGTTAAAATCTGGCTTGTTTTTATTATTCCTTTTAGGCAGTTGATGTGCAGCAGAACAATCAGTTTACTTTGCAAGTTGTTTGACTGCCTTTCCCATGGGCGGGGACTGCAGCTGGTGGCCAGGGATGGCAGGGGCGCGCCTGAAGTCCCTCAGTGCCGGGTGCTGCAGCAGAAACGCTCTGCTGCTAAACAGGCATCTGACCATCTCCTCTTACAATCCCTGGCTATTGGGAAGCAAACCCGGAATCCACAAGAATCAGGTGCTTTATTTTGTGGGTCTGAGTCAATGTTTGCTATGGTGCAGGGAGCCGCAGGCATGGCGCGCTGCTGGAAGCGCCCGTCCCGGTCCCGCACATCCTCTCCTGCCTGCTGACCCCATTCTCGCCATCGGCCGTCCCTGGCTGCTCCTACTCAGCGGAGCAGCTGACTTCCCTTGGAGGAAGAGGGAGTGACTACGGCTCTTCGCACACTTTGTGAGCTGGGCATCTGGTATTTTTCAAAACTCTGAAACATTTTAACTGAAAACTGTCTTTAAAAAAAAAAAAAAAAAAAAGAACACCCAAAACCCCAACCAAAAAAACAACACATAAAACCGGAAATGTTTCAATCTGAAATCCCTAATTAAAACCACACTCTTTAGTACATAAAGAAGGAAGTTAAAACAGAAATGTACTTTTGCACATTACAGACAGCATTATAATAAACACAGAGCTCTGCCAAGAAAGAGGCATTTTCAAGGCCAAAATAGATGCCTCCAGCTGCACTCGGATAATGTCAGAGGGCTCGTCTGCAGTGCCGAGTGTGGCTGCATTTGAACACAACAGCGACCGACCAAGCCTGGCGGGTGAGGAACACGGCAATTACCGGGGCAGACTGCGAGCGCTGCAGCAAGGACCACAACTCACTGGGGTCAGAGCTCCACTGATTCCCACAGATCCCAGACCCGGATCCCAGTCTGTAAAATATTTGCAGGAACTGGCCCTGGCTCTCTATGCTCCTCTGGGCTCTCAGATATGGCTCAGCTGGAGGGACCCGGTTTGGCAGGAGCTTTCTCCGGCTAATCTTTGGGGGAATCTTGTACCAAAGCACACAGGGTGGAGTCTGAACCTGATTTTGGAGGCACAGATGAATGGCTGGAAAAGACCAGCATCGTTAGCATGATGTCCTGCACCAGGCAGCCTGGGACACACATGTGGAGTGCACAAGTCAAACCAGTCCTTCAGCAGGACAGATCAGCTAGTTTATAAAGGTACCTACTAAGAGCTTAAAATCTGCTGCAGTTATGGAAATCAGCCTACCCCTGTGTGAGATTTTGCAGTTATTTAGCATCTGTGATCAAAATAGGCACCTGGATTTGAGTCCAAACTTACCTGTTTTGGCTTTCTAGTGACTGGATCTTGCTATACTCTTGCCCTGCTAGGTTTTTGTTTCTTGTGGATAGCTCAAGATTAAGGTCAAGCCTCCTCTAAGCACACTTTCATTAAGCTGTATTTGTTGCAAGTCTTCAGCATATTCACAACAATGCAAGATGTTCCAAGCTTCCATCAATTCTTTGGCTCTTTGCTGTCCTACAAGCCTTACCAAACTCTGTCAACAAACCACTGCTGGGGGGGGGGGGGGGGACATTTAGGATCTCATGAACCAATTGATTTGCTCTGAGAGGACAGATCTGCTCAGACTCCTTCTCCTCCTCACCAGCTGCAGAGCCAAAGCAGCCATGTCTGCACATAAGTGTTAGGAGAACAAACAAGACACAGTTAAACAACTACAGCAATTAGCCTCACACATGCTTCATGGAAAGATTGTTAGAGGGGAATGCTGATGTGGAAGGATGTCACCTGCTTAGGAAACAGAAGAAGGAAATAGGAGGGTTGATTGGGTTTTTGTTTTTTTTTGTATGAAGAATATTTTGGGGTTCAAAGAGAGGTGAGAAACAGACTCTGTGCATGTCTCCAGGGACCAAGAAAAATAAAAGGAGCACAGAAAATGTCTCACAGAACTTCATTAATAACAAACAGAACACAGAGGACATCTATTTGAGGGTCTGACTAAAGCAGTTAAAATAACTAGAGCTGGTAGGAACTGGTAATTTTAATTACCATGTTATCTGCTAAAGACAGAGCAGAGCAGGTCCCAGACACTCCAAGCTGTTGGAATACGTGAGGAAAAGTTGCTCTGGAGAAGGGAAAGTAACAGGGGAGGGGATGTTTATTACTTGAATATTATTGATATAGAAAGTTGATTAATAGTCCAAAAATGGAAGTAAATTTGAGTGCAAGTGGTTACAAAACCAAAAAGCCCAGCAATTTAAGGCAGTGAAGGAGTAAGACAAACGGATTAAAGATAATGTATTTCAAAAAAAGCAAATTTGAACAAATTCAGGGCACAGGTCAAGAGGATCTCTGGGGAAGGGAGTTTAAGACAGCATTTCCCAACCAGTGAGACATGGAGAGGCAACAGCTGTGCTGTGGGTCAGGGGAGAGAGCAGCAGAAAGAACAGCAGGAAAATACCTTGCAAATACATACAAATTAGAGGAAGAAAAAGGAAAATATCAACTGGTAACTCAGTGCAAAAGAGTAAGCAACATATTGACATAGAAACAGCTCTTTTCTTTAGTTTTCATCGAGACAATTAACTGTGACATGACTGTTAGTTACATTAATCTGAACTGTGAAAGAGCAGCAGACCTGAAGAAGGACAGAACAAATGAAAGACCACTTAGGAAACCTAAACCACAGAAGTGCTTAATAATTGCTATGACGTCTGTGTCAAATTGTTTTGCCAAATACAGAAGATTCATATGTATTCAATAAATACCTTTTCTGCATTTTTCACCCAGAATTTTGCCACTATCAGCATGCCCTCTTACAATAATTCTATATTTTACTGAAGTGGTTTTACTCCTGGTACACTGGAAGTATATTTATTGCTTTACCCCCCTGGGCACAGATGCATCCCCAATACTCTCAGCCTGTGCAATGGAGGTATCACCTGAGCAGGTTCATTCTTTGAAGGTGAGCTGGGAGGAACAGGTATGACTCATAGTGATGTAAGCATCCAAAGAGACTTGGGTGAACTCCCTTTAAGCTCCATACTTCTTTATACTCATGGAAAATAACCCAAAGCCAGCCCAGTCCTGTGGATCAACACTGCAGGTGTATGGACTTGGATGGGATGGATGTTAAATTTCACAGCAAGCACCCTGCAGGCACTGCTGCCACACAACTCCTCTGCACTGGTTGGCACATCCTTGGTTGCTGTAGTGATGGGGAGGGTGCTTAGACAACCTGCCAGCACAGCAGCTCCAAAGTATCACCCATTAATGGTACCATGCCTAGGGGTGGCTGGCAAAACCAGAGGGAGCCACGTAGGCAGAAGAGGCAGAGGAGAGCACGACTCACTTGTGGTATGTGGGACTCAGCTAAACACACATCAAAAGGCTGTGCTGTGAGTTACTCCACTCATGGAATGGATTTAGATGTCAGATGTCGGCTCTTTTCATGAGCAGATCCTTTGCATGGCTTTTAATACATATGTGTACCCAACTGCTGAGTGACCTACAGCACTGCCCTCCCTCCTGCTCCCCTCTTACTACTGAAACACAAATCCTTCAGCTGAAAATACATCAAACTCTGGAGCTAAAGAGTCATATTAAAATCGAGTATATGAGGTGCTGGTTTAAGCTAATGGTGTCATTGGCTTGCCTTCTGGGAGAGGGATCTGAGGATTTTGGAATATACTTGTCAGACTTTTCAACTTACTCAGCTAAACAAATAACCACTGTTAAACCTCTGAAAGGGATTCTGCCCCAGCCAGAGGAGACAGTCTTCTGAGACAATTCTTGGGGATAAAGGTTGATCTAAAAAAGCATAATTTCTCAGGGTTTAACTGACTATCTCACTGGTTAAGTAAATGGTTTTATTTCTGGATATGGCATAATCTCTGATGAAAAATAAATTCATGGAAAATATTAAAATCAACTTATTAAAATAAATCCCCCCCCATACTTCTTGGCAGTCTCTAATTAAATAATTCTACCTGAAAATCCCATCGACTCAGATTACTTATGGGATATGCCACCTTTGGTAAATGGGAACCATGTGGGCAGCATTAGGAGAGGGAAGTGCAAGAAAAGGTGAGCCCAGTGAAAGGCAGATGGACACACCATGGCATTCTGGGGGAGATTAAAGGGAGACACCAAAGGAGGGATGAAAGCTTCTAACAGTGGAGAACAGGAAATTTTCTGTGTCTGAGGAAGGTTATGCTTGCTCTGAGCAGGAAGGAAGGTGTTAGCAGCTGGAAGAAAAGACTAAGTCTTGTCCTGAGAGGAAATGCTTCAAAAGCATTTACTTTCCAGATTAGCAATGACCTTGCTCCATTTACTGCTGAGACTGTGGATGTTGGAAGCCTCATCCTGCAAAATGTGGCTTGTTGTGCATTATTGTACAGCTGACAAATGCTCCGTGTTCTGAACTGAGAAATATGCTCACAGCACTCAGAAATGACTCAACAGATTCTCACTCAGATTTCAGGTCATCTCTTTAAAACCTCAGTCTGAAACTTTAGCATAAGGAATTCCTATTTAAAGAGAGGTGATAGGATAAAATTATAAAAACTCAAACCACAGACTAAGGGTTCCACATGATCTCGTGCTATGTCAGCAGCAGGGGGACAAACAGGGCAAGCATCTGGACACCAGGAGGACAAGTCAGCCACCAGGATCACCTCCTGGAGAGAAAACAGAGACAGAGAGTGCCCAGGATGAAAGCAGCAAACTCAGGCAGCCTCAGTCTCTTCCCAGCAGCACTGACCAGATCTTCTGGTGATGTGCTGCTGTGCAACACAACAGCTTTGATCACAAAGACTGATGGCAATGAAGAAGGAGATATCTCTAGTGATTAAGAAAGGAACGTGAAATATTTTATGCACATGTGTGTAGAAACAGTCTCTATCTTTCTAGAGCACTATTGGCCATCCAATCAAGAAAGGCACAAAGGCAGCACTTGTGTTAGAAGAGGTGGTGCATCAGGGAGAAATTTATTGAGCTTCTCTGTCAGGCCCTAGTTGGTCATAATTTCTTTCAGGTGAATTTTACTGGTACTCCAGTGCTGACAAGTCCTGGGATGGCAAAGACACCATGAACCCACAACTATCAGAGAATCTGGAAAACCTAATTAGCTTTCTGATGGCTCTTCACTCAAATACAATCTAAGCACCACAAAGACAGAGCAGAAGGGCAACCCAGCCTCCACAGTGCCCTGGAGGAGTTTGGAAATGGTGTTGATAACCGTGCTCCAGGAAGGCAGTGCCTGGGACATTGCATGAGTGCAGGGTTGTAACCACTGGGTTTGCTGTGTATTCCATTTCCTGACACAAGAGGTGCTGCAAGTCCTATTGGTGATGATTTCCCACTTCTCAAAGGATGGAGATCTGCAAAGTTTCCTTAGCCTCTAATGGCTCCTTCCCAAGGACAGACTCACTAGGAGGTGCAAGCTATTGGCAGCTCAAGGGCCCAGAGGAGCTGTTGACCGTGTTTAGGCCGCGATCCAGAAGACTTGATTTCATCCAGCATAAGCGGAGCTGTTTTATTTATTCTAATGGTCTGATGGTGAGGGAGGAGTGCTCCCTGGCTGCCCAGGCCAGCCCTGTTCCAGGCAAGAGGTCCAACACACAGCCCTTCTCCAGAAAACACTCACAGGGACAAGGCACCCATCCTCATGTGCTAGCTGGAAGCAAAGTTTCAGCACACTCATGCTGCCTCCCAAGAGATGTTTAATCTTCTCTTAGACCTGTTGTCTGACATTCTATGTCTTTGCCAGCCAGGTGAGCTCGTGTGATTGCTCCACATCTTACTGGAGGACTGTTTGAGCATCCCTTCTCCAGCAATGGCCAAGAGGAGATACCTGGAGAAGAGCACAGTAAGGACAACCACATCATGATTGGGCTCCAAGAATTAGTGGCACAGGGCAGCAAGGATACAAGGAATTAGGAGCCTTACTTCCCAAATAGAAGCAATAGTAGGAGCCAGGATACAATGACAGGCCTGGGACATCACATGCACCATGAATATGATGAAGCTCAACTCAGAGTAACCTGCTGTGCCACCCAAAGGTCTGAAAGCAAGATGTCCTAGCTCACATAAAACAGTGAGAGTCTGCTGAACCCTTAGAACAGACTCACGCCAAATTATAAATAAAGATCCAAGAAGCCTTGACACAATACTGAGGCAATGACTAGAGAAATGACTTATGAAGTGCACAGCAAATGCCTGCAGGGCTGACCAAATGGAGGAGAAGCTTTTAAGAGCTGCAGAAGCTTTCCAAAGGAACAGAATCTGAGGAGTGCCAATTTGTGTCAAAGATTTTCCATCTGCACACAAATAAATAAATAAGAAAGATGGAAGCAGACAGGGAGAAATCTGTGTTGTCCATCACGGAGCCCTATGTGGGTGTAGCTCCTTCAATGCAGTCTGCACTGAACTCCAGCGAGACTGAAGTGTTGCAGATGGCCAGCAGTAGTCATCTGCGTGGGGCTGAGTTACACTTCAGAGGTCCAATTCTGCCTCTGAAATGAATACTGTGTCCTCTACACGTCCAAGGTGCTCTCCAGACCTGCACAGCATTGATGTGCCAGAGAAGGAGCAACAATGTCCCTCAGGCAGAGAGTGGTTTGGGAGTCCAGGGAGAACAAAGAGCAAGGAAGGAAGATGTGGTACAATAAGCAGAAGGGGAAAAGAAATAATTTTTCATGGCCAAGCCATGATATCCCAGCTCCCATTAACTTCCAGTCCTGCTCTCCACAGCACCTCTGCATAAGGACACCAGCCTTGCCACCCACCAACAAATCATGGAGGGAGCAGAGAGGGAAGCATGGCAGGCAAAGACGGGACAAAGGCAAGCCAAAGAGTGCGGGAGGGAAAAAATATTTTGGGGTTTATTTTTCACACAGGATTCACAACATTCCTCAGAAAATTTAATTTTGCTGTCCTGTTCTTGTTTGCTAACCAGAACCAATTTAATTTTAAAACAACACGCAGAGCCAACAGGGGAAAAAACATTTTGCAATGGCTCTTCGCTCCCACTTGGAACGGCGAGCACAGCTTAACTCGTTCGGCTCTCGCAGTTGCAGCACCAGCTCGTGGGGAGCTGACCCAAGAAGCCTCTGCCCGGGAGGAAGAGGGAACTCAGTGGTGCCCGTAAATGATAGAATAAAAATGGTTTTTTTGGAGCAACTCGAGAGGTCCCACTCCACACATCTGTGGGGGCTGGAGGTGGTGGGAGCAGGGAGCAATTTGTCGCATGGAACATCTTCCTGCAGCCCTGTCTCTCCACTTGACAGCTCACTCCAAGGTTTGTAGAAGAAAAATGGTTTGTTGCCGCATTTAACAAAGCTCAGAAAGCTCCTATTCCTCTTCCACTACCAAGAACTTGCACATTTCTCATATCAGCTTGTGAGTCTTCTGTGGTTTTATGCCTTGTTGTGACAGTTTGGTAAACAAGCTGATAAAAATCAAGAGCTTTTCAAAGGCAAGGTTAACACACTCATGTACGACCTGGCTTGTCAGAGAACACCAGAAACTCCAAACACGTTGCTTCTGCTTACCATCTGCATGAGCTTATTCAGACTAAAATAACAAAGTGTGTTTCCTGATCTCCATCAATGTAAATAGAGCCATTAAACTGCAAGGCTGTTTACATTCTGGGAAATAGTCATTGCATTCATCCTGATTGCTCCTTATCCTGCAGCCCCAGCATCCCCACACCATTCTAGCCGTGGCTCTGCTGCAGACCACAACCCCACTGACCACCAGCTAACACCAGGCACAGGGACCCGCCACGTCTGTGCCACAAAACCAATGGAAACCCCTTTGCAAACATTGTATGCTGGTGTCCAAATTTGGTTTTATAACTAGAAACAAGGACACACTTGAAGGATCCAGCTCTCCCAGTTGTAATATCTGGCAGGCTTAGAAGTGGGAACATTCACATTTTATAAAAGGAGATCTTTTGCTAGGTAAAATCATAAACATTAGAACAGAAAAGAACTTCTGGAGCTTGCCAGTGGTGTGCTTACAATAGCTCTGTCTTCTGCGTCATGCAAGGACCAACACTCCAACACAAGCACGTAGAGATAGCCCAGCCTCCGTCCCAGGGGATTCATGTCCTGGAGGAGGAGGGGATGGTGCCATCTGTAAGCTGTTCCATCCCAGAACATCAGAGCCAGACACTGCACTCTTTTGGCCCCAGCAGCCCAGCTGCTCGTAGAGAAGGGCTGAGAGCAAACCTTGCCCAGCCCTCTGGGGTTGGACCACGCCAGTCAGCACCTCTGCACCCATATGGGCACGGGGCTCCTGGGTGCTGGCAGGGAGATTTGCACAGTTCCTGGGAGCATGTGCCATTCTGGATGCTGGCCTGCACTGCTAGGCTCCTTACAGCCCTAAGAGGTGTTCCCTGTAATTGTGGGAGACCGTTGTTTTATGTTGGCCTAGCTTCACCTGCAGAATTGTCAGGAATGAGAATTCCACATTTGGAAATAATAACAAAAGGATAAAACTGGGCAAATAATGATGCAGGCCAGGTCACACATTCCCATTTTATTAGACTCAAACCCTCCTGAAAGAATTTCCTTGTATCTGCGTGTAATAGCTAAGTGCAAATATTTTCTAGAGGACATTCTGTTTCACAAAATGGAGGGGCTCTGTTTCTGTGTGGGTTACATCATAAATTATCCATTTTAAGTGTGGCAGATTTTGCCTTTATGCTCTCTGCATAACAGCTCTGGACCTGCCCTGTGGCTCTGCTTGGCGAGCCAGCTCTGCAGTTCCACAGATCCATCACAAGCATTCCCCTCTGCAGGGCCAAGGTGTTTGTATTACCACTCTTCACAGCTCCTGTCCTTGTCTCTGTCCCAGACGAAAATATCCCTCTCCTCTTTTGCATATGGCTCTTCCCTACCCTCTCCCTCTGCTAGCAATTATACTCACGGAGCATTTGTGAACCAGAACAAAAAACAACATGGAGGATAAAAGGGTAATCCCAATCCTCACTGTCCTGGTGGGGACAATGCCACTCTGCCCTGCCTTGTGTCAACTGGCAGCGTGCAGCAGGAAGCCCACAGAGTATGGACAAGGCTAAGGAAGAAAGGAGTGCAGCACATTTGCTTTGGCTGCTGATGTTCTGCCAGTTGCATCACATGTAACCATTTAACAACAGGGCTCGTGAAACCCAGCACATCAGCATCTGCCTTTACCTTGACTTTCAAGGCATCTGTGCCATGCAGGCACTGTTTTTACAAGAGTGAAGCAAATATGGATTTGCACTTGCATTTGAGCACCAGTGAGGTGGAATACACTGTGGGAATGGCATTGCCCCAGGCAGAGCCAGTGTGTCCAGTATGTCCAAGGGACAATCCTGCCTTGATTCAGAGCTGTTAATCACATCCCAGCAACCATTGCAGGTTCTAGAGTTACACACCCACTGGGAGACAGGCTTTCATCACAGACGTGTAATTAAAGGGAGATGTCAATGTAGCATGTTAATAATTTGGAACATCAGTTATCCTTGGAACATCGGTTATCCTGGGAGTTCAGCAAATTTAAAATATAAGTATTTTGATAGAGCTCATCAGTTAACATACCAACTTTAACTCCAAATAAATCAAGAAATTTGATGATTTTATGCCAAGTTATTTCTGCAGAAATAGAAAGTACCTCAGTGTAAGCATAGAAAGTCTCAGCCACAAACCAGGCAGGCACAACATGTCAGCATGGAACACCTTACATCTGTCTCTCTGCATCTAAAACAGTTAAATAATTACTCAGTACTTTGCACAATAAACTCTAAATATCATTACAACCCCTCAGGTTTGCTTCATGGGGAAGACAGAGTGAAAAAAAGATGCCTGTGGCTAGATGGTGTGTTTTAATCATGTCCAGCCCTTTCCATTTGAGGTGTATGTATCAAGTATCTGTCCAAACAGGAAGGACGCACACACGGGATAGTCAGAACAGCTGAAACTCACGCACTTAAGAAGGAAAACATCTCCCAGTTGTGCGTGGGTTGGCTCTGAGGATCAGGAAATACACAGAAGACAATGCCCAGGGACAGGGCGATCTCAGCCATGGGACGTGCTTGGGCACGCTGCAGGGGTGTCACTGAAGAACAGGCCACTTTGGGTCAGGGATGGAGAGAACACCATCCCATGCACAGGCTCAGACCTGCTCAGAACACACCTAACCCAAATGGGAGAGGTGAAAGCAGCAGCCATGAGCTGTTCTCAAGTGCGTGGCAATGTTTCATTGTCAAAAAGGCTGTGCTGGCCAGAAATGTTACTACATTATTCAGCATTAAAAAGCATTTTCCACTTAAGAACAGACACAAGTTTGAAGCCAGTGTAAAAGCACCCTCTCAATCAGTAGTAACAATGGCATCATTCAGTTCTGCTGATGCTTCAGGAGAGATCAGTACTTCTGCCTGTATGGTTTTAATAAAAGCAGCCAAACAATCCCAGTATGGGCTCTCTAGAAAGCCCTGTGGAGGGTTTGTGCACTTGAAAAAGGAGCGTGGGATCCATGGCAGTTGAGGTGGTACTTGTGTGAATGCAGCTGCCCTGGGATAAAGATGTTCACGGCATAAGCTGAAGCAGTACAGAGCTGTAGACAGACAAGCCCCTGGAGAGACAGAAGAGAATTATGGAGTGTTGAGCTAATTAGGTTCACAGCCTTAATTATTGGAGCACTACAGCTGATAATGCAAAACCAGCCTTGTAAACAAGCTTCTATTTTCAGCCACTCATGCCAACAACTTTCTTCTGAAAGCATCTGCTGCACAACTCAGATTTGTCACATCCCAAGGGCACATTCTGGTGAGTGTAAAGAGGTGCTCTGAAGCCCTATAATATCAGGTAATTAGAGCAAAAGAGATCTTGACAATTGCAATTTTTAAACAAATAATGAAAACATGATGGAACATTTCAAACTCATATGTGGGCTGGAACATGCATGGCTTAAGTGCTGGCTGAAAACAAACCAAAAACATGGGAATTCAGTTTTATAGATGGCTTGCAAACCTTCAGCTTCTCTTCAGAGCATCCTCCCCAAGATCAGAGGAGCAGGAGGCAGGGTCGCATACAGACCATCTGCTAATCCCAGGAGAATATAGATGGAGTCACAGCTTCACACCTTAACTGGTCCCAGCCTTCTGCCCACACTAAAACTTTGTAGAGTCTCTGAAGGAGGAGGAACCATCAGATCACCTTGTCTGACCTCCTGTGCATCACACACTATAGTATTTCACCCACTTATACATGTGCTGAGCCAAATAACTCAGATTTGGCAGAACCATAGTTAATATAAAGGCAGCCAGACTTAATAGAAAGCATTACAAGATGAAGAGAAACCACTTTTTTTCCTTAGGTAGTTTATGTAGCTGGCTAAATATTTGTGTCCCAGTTCTAATTGGAATTCTTTGGGTTTGGCTTCCAGACCCTGACTCTTGTTCTATCGCTAGTCATTAGATCAAGAGACCTTGCAGTAGATTGTGTGGGGGTTTTTGTGAGACCACACAAAGCAATCCACATTTTAGTTGGTTTTTTTTTTTTGATACACTGATCTGCCCAAGTTTGTGAAGGCTCCTTCACAAAAAGGACCCAATACCTCTTGGTACCCAGTGGAGTTCCCTCCACTCCACCACCTTCACTCACCCAGGTGAAACAGCAAGTTGAATGAGCTCAATGTCAGTCTCAAATGGTGCATGGAGAGCCCAGGGAAGTAGTAAAGAGTAAAGACAACTCTCAGTGATGAGGGAAAAGCAGGGGAGCAAACTCTGTCCTGTAGAGGGCCTAAACTTTCAGTTACAGCAACACTCAAAGAGCCATTCCTGTTCATACGAGAGTCACACATCAATGCAGAGAAAATGGTCCTTGAAAAAAACCTCAGTCCATATAAAGCTCAGAAAAGGTATCACATCATCGAGACTCTTGTCCCACACAGCCAAATGTACCTCTTAGAGCCACCTTCACTGAACTCAGTAATTTGAATTTACTCAGTTACAAAAAGCATCAGATTTTAAATTTTTGTTTTTTTTTTTACATGGAAAACAAATTATCCACTTTTCTATTGCTGCCCACTCAGTGAAGCATTAAATGTTTCCTGGGATAGGGTGAAAGCAATGATGTAAGGTTTTGGGAGCCTCAGACATGGGGCAGCTGGAATAACTGGACTATCACGAGCTGTCAACATGTGAACAAAGATATCAACTATGAGATGAGATTCCTGGGCATTTAACTACACACTTTACAATTCCCAGAGCAGACAGTGATTTATGACTCACCCAATTATCCCTGTCTCATGATGCTGCATAACAGAAACATTAATGAGGGAACCAGAGTTAAGGGGAGATAAAAATGGACAGATTTCCACATGGACAGCCATGATATGCTATGGGACTCATGATATTCCAGTGCCCACCCAGGGGACTGTGGGCTGCGTAAATGGGGCAAAGAAGGTAGAAGAGGACCAGGTCACATATTTCTGCTGTGGGTAGCAGTTTGAAGAACAGGAGAAGCCACAATGCTGCACTTCAGTCCTGGGAGAGTGTCAGTGACTGACAAATCAAGCTCAGATCCCCAAGATACTGCAAACTTCAGGGCAAACGTGCTTTTAAAATGCTGATGCATTTTGTTATTTCATACCATCACACTACCATTGTAAACACATAGGGTTTGGCAGGTTAATGAAATAACTTGTCCCTTTAGCCCTGCTTAGAGCTAAACCTGAGCTCAAGGCTCTTCACCACTAACCCCACCCACCCTACATCCCAGAGAAGTCATGTCAGATGAGCTGCAAGCACACTGCTCTGTCCATCCTGCACAGAAACTGGGGAGGCCTGTCCCTGCCAAGGGCCCACCCCAGTGATAACTGTGTCATTATCATTTCTGTGCATCTTCTATCTGACAGCCCTTTCCAACTTAACTCTGGCCAACCCCCCCCCCCCCCCACTTAATTGCAAGGACTTAGTCATTAAGAAAGTAACATGAATTGGCAGATTATGAGAAACATCTTTCCTGGAAAAGATTAGCCTGAGTTGCTTAATAAATAACATGATAGCAGAGAGGGTTTTTAAGATTCAGGGGTCGCCAGGCACTTGTTACCATCACAAAAGGTTTTACAGGTTCTCTTGGACCTCCTAAAGAGGCCACTTAAGAAACAGGTATGAAATCAGTAAGTCACAAAATAGCAGAGCTGTGTGTCTTCCTCATTCCGAAACAGAGGGCAAGCACCATGAAATAAAGAGATTCAGGGCTGGGTTTATATGCATTTCTTATGCAGAGTGGATGTGAGGATCATGGACAGAGCAGACCCTGGGGTCCCTGGCACAGTTCTTCCTCAGCAGCATAGGGAGGCACTTTGGACCCAAAGAAATGATTTCAAAATCATCAATGTCAGCAGGGAAAGAACAGCAATTTTAATTTCAATCATGGCTTTTAATTAAAGGAAGCACTAATGTTACAATGAAAACATACAGCCAAAGCACGGAAGGTGTCTGCCTCCACACTGCTTGAACAGAAACTTCCTTCAGACACCAGGAGGCACCAGCATCCTGACAGGGATGAACTGTGGGTGATGCTTGCAGTGCACAAACAGATACCTAGGAATTCGCTTTCTCCAGCTGAGCAAGCACAGCTTTTTTCCTAAGCATGAGGTTTCTATTTGCATCTAGCCTCCCGTATCCCTTCATTTTCTCCCAGGCTTTCTGCTGTATGAATATCTCCACTAGCCGTCATCTTTTTGCTCTCTATAATGCTGCCAAAGACTTGTACCTGTCTGTCACTCATTAAGTTACTTGAAGTAAAACCTTGCCTTTTCTCCTCAGAATATGATACCCACCCATGCCCACACCATGTGTGTATCATAATCCAGGGCATCTGGAGCAGCTCCCATGTGCCCAAGCAGCCTCCAGCCACCACTGCAACCACCAGCCCCAAGACTCCTCTTCCTATTGTTATTATCCCAAATACCATCACACCTGAACTGCCCCAGGAAGAACACTCTTTTGTGTATGATGCCCAGCTTATTTCTGAGCATATGAAGTTTCATGTCTGTCTCCAGTTAGCTTCACTCTGAGACACTTGGATGCTGAGCAAGCCAAAGCCTGCACATCTGCTGGGATGAGAGACGCACTGTGGCAGCTAAATCCCCGGGGCGCACACAGTCCATTTGTCTTTTCTTGCAGCAAGCTGAAGTGAGGACATGCCATAACACCTAGTGCTATTCTCCTCCTGATCTCTTCCACCACCCTGTTCATTCAGTGAGAGAAACCCCTCCCAAGGACAGAAACCCGTGGGAGCCCAAGTCCCAGCCCTAACACAGGCTGAGTTTAACATTCTTCATAGGTTGTGTCAGTGGCAGCAGGACTCCCTCAGTGCCCGAGGAGGGGGCTACCAGAGAACTGTGCTCCCATGTCAAGAGTCAATAATCCAAACAGCATGAAAACAAACGGTACTGGAGTGGCTGGCACCGAATTATGGTGTTGGAGGCTCTCTTCCCTCAGAAGTCACCTCAGGGAACACGTGCCATGGAGGGCTCCCCATCCCCAGGCACCTCCAAGCTTCACAGCCACGCAGACGGGCAGGAGGCAGCACTAATGCCCTGTGTGCCAAAGCACATGGCGCTGCTCCAAGCCTACAAAAGCCACCAGCATGGATCTGCTCTCCAAGGTCTCAGTAAGCATTTCTGCAAAGCATAAACTCCTTAAACCTCATGTTTCTGGAACTTAAATCTGCCATTTTAAAGCAGCTTAAATGTGATGTGAACACTAATAAAAAGACCATCCACCAGCTCTGCTGCTGCAAAACAGCTGGCTTTGAAGCTGGCTAATTCACTTAGCAGAAGCTCAGCCTTGCCGTGCTCTTGAACAAGGACAGAGGGACTGCAGGACCACCACTAACAGCAAAACCTATCTAGGTTGTTTCTGCAAACTGCTCAGGGCGCTAACAAATTCAACAAGGAGAAAAGCACATGTACTTGCCTGCTACAAAGACAACGTGAGCAGCCCAGTGCATGAGGTAACTCACACATGAGCTTTTTAAAGCAGTGGCTGTGACCATTTCTGGGGTTTGGGATGTGATTGCCCCAAGGGAACATATGGCTGCGTGACACACAGCCCTTCACTGGGATTCACACTCTCTAGAATTCACTGAAGCTAAAGCTTTCATTGTATTTTCACTGTGTTTCAGGGCTGGGTAATTTTATGGACACTAATAACACTTAGAGTTAAGTAAGATACTCCTATGAAAAGGTAATCAAATGTCATGCATGAATCAAGAAACCACTAGTGGTTCATTCAAAGAATGCTGAGGATATGGCAAAATAATTATCTTTGGAAGAAAAGAGGAGATGAACTTAAATATTAGCAATTAGCAATAAGTACTTACACATCAAGAAACCTTACATCAGTAAACTAAACAAGGGCTGGTGCTTGGGGAGATGGGCACAGCTAGCTCAGAGGTGGGCTTCTGCTGGGGCTAAGATAAACTGTGTCCAGATTAGAGGCCAGAAATGCAAGAGGGGATGGATATGACCTAAATTAGGCATCACCACCTTGGTGATGGAGGCATTCCTGCATTGATACAGCACAGGATTAAATTCTGCAGCTACACAGTCCTGGGCTGAGGAGAGAAAGTCACATCAAGGAGGAGACTGGAGGCCAGGGGTGGAGAGGAGACACAGCTGATACTGCTGAAGGCTGGCTGTGCTGTGCTCACAAGAAGTCCCTGCTGATCTTCTGCCACAGCCACCCCGTGACTGTGGTGGGTGTGGGTGGTGCCAGCAGCACTGCTTGCTCTCAGCCAGGAGCCTGTCTGCCCCTGCCCTGCTGTAGGGTCAGCAGGATGCTGTGGGACAAGGCATCTGCAGACACAGCCACCAAACACCTTCTGGTTGCATGGGATTGGTGTGCACCATGCCCATCACGTGGCTTTTACTGAAGAGTTTTCCTGAAAGGTTACTGAGCCTCCAGCACCACCAGAGGAACACAGCACCGATCTGCCCAGCTTAACAGAAATAATGACTGAGAGTTTGTTTGTGGAGTAACCTCCACATCCTGGTGCTGCACTAAATCACCCTCCTGGTCGGTTCTCAGTGTGGAGAAAGCAGCCTAAGGATGTGGCTATGGCAGGCTGTGTTACTGCAGTCAGGATGCATTTCTGCACCCCATGTGGTGACACTGGGGCCCTCTTGTTTTCCTGCACTGCACTGGCCCCTTGAGATCCTGGGCTAGGAATGGAAGAGATGCTACAGCCCTTGTCAGAAAAGATTTCCAGATACAGACTTTGATCACAGGGAAGAAAGGGCAGGTTGGGACATTTATGCAGGAAACAAGTCCCCAGGAACCACTTCATTGCAGTGTAAGGAACAGTCTTTTTTCCCTCCAAGCTCCACAGATTGTTGGGGAAAAATACCCAAAAAATAACCCCCAGAAAAAGCATAAACTCTGGCAAATTAAATGTAAAAGCATAATAAAGCAAATCAAAAAGATTTTAAGAAACAACTTACTAAAGCCTTTAAAACTAATAAAAGCTTTTTCAAACACATCAAAAGGAGGAAGGCTGCCAGAGAGTCTGTAGAGCCAGAAGATGGCTGAGGCAAAAAGATAAGATGACAGCAGAAAAGTTAAATTAATTCTTGGCCTGTGTACAAAACAGCTTGAGAAGGTTCCCACAGCAGGGCCTTGCTTTATGTGGGATGAGCCAGAGGAATGTCTCCAGCAGCAGCACCAGCCACAGAGGTGCAGAGACAGGGGCTTGTGGAACTGAGCAGGACAGGGGAGCTTTGGTCACTGCTCCTCTCAGCAAAGGGAACACCAGTGCCAGGAAATCACAAGGTGGAAATATCAACTCATGCAGCCAGTGCAGCTTCCCTCCCACCATTTGTAATTAGGCAGAAGAGCTCATTACCAGAAGGGTTCTGAGGGTGGTACAAGGCTGGATGGATTCCCTGGACTCTGAGATGAATAAGTAGGAAGAAATGCACCATCAGCTTTAGGTGATACTCTGACAATTCCACAATTCTGCCCAAGCTCTCTGTTTAAGGCAAGAGATGTAGGACATCCATCTGAGGGACAGAGAAGCAGTCCCTAGAAGGAGAGAAGGCTGCAAGTGGACACCCAAATGAGACCTGCCATCATCCTTATTACTGCTTTAAGGCTGTTATTTGGGAAAATGTCCCAGTAATTAGGATTTAGAGTGCAACTTATAAGTAAAGGACAGCAGTAGAGAGAGAGAGAGAGAGAGAGAGCAGTGCTGCAAAATAGGCCAGTCTTTTGGGGGTTCATAAAAATTTTGCTTGTGGCTACTAGAGAGGTCAAGGTCTATGCCTACAACCACACTGGAAATGTTTGGTCACAAGCAAACCTGAACCAGCAGCAGCTGGGCAATGCATCGGCTCGAGCTCCTGGCTGCTTCCAGCCCAAATTTCATGTGATTTGGTAGCAAGCATACTCTGCCATCATCACCCACATGGCTGTGAAGACAAATCACAGTACCCCAGATTATGAAATTAGGACCAGGGTGCTTATCCTGAGCAACACTTTCTTGGCCTCACAGGGTGCCTCCCAGGAGAGCCTGCTGCAATGCTGTCAGTGACAGGGCTGCATTATTGAGGTTAGTATTGTTTTCATGGAGAGAAAAAGAACACAAATACAGGAGTAGTGGGAAAACTGGGGGTTGGAGGAGGAAATGTATCGGCTAAGGAAAGGTGTAATTTTATAACTAGACTTTTTTTTAAAAAATCTCTAGACTGCACAAGCCCCTTCCTCTCCACACCTGCTTGCCCTGCTGTATTTTTCAGCCTCAGTTTTTTCACCACTGAATCTTCCCGATGGGTCAGAGGCAAGTCCTGATCAATTTCTCAAACTTACAAGAATGGATTTAGCCTACCAGGGCAAATGGAGCCTCCTGGATGAGAGGGTTCTGCATAGCCACCATGGTCCCCTGACACCTGCAAGACACCTGGCACCTAAGGGAATTCTGTAGACAAAAACCCAGGAAGTCAAACACCTGGAGGTTGATATCTTCTATATTTGAGCCTAATTGCCACACACAGTGCACTGGAAAATTTCAACATTTCACCAAAATAAAGACCTTACAGATTATATATTCACATATTAAGTTTGAAAAAAATAATTAAGTCTCACTTTCTTACTCATTTTCATTTACTTGGGACAGGAAATGCTGGCTTTCTATCTGGCTATAGCAAGGGGAAATTTGCAGATGAATGGAAGATGGCTTTGCTCCTAGAAATGCTGGCATAATGACTCTGCAGTGAGATACCAAAGAACTTCAAGCTATTCAATTTATTCTAGTGGCAGATAGCACGCCAATCAACTCTTAAGCACCGGAATACGTTAAAAAGACTTTTTTTTTTAATTATACATTGCATTTTAATTTATCAAAGCCAGGGCAGTTTTTACAGACAGAATGAAGCAAGACAAATGTATGCACTAGAAATAAGCCTCCCTTTTATACATACATACAGTGAAGGCAGTTAATCATTGGAACAATTTGTCTGCATTGTGGATGATTCTCCATCACATGTTATCTTTTTAAGGCAAGAATAGAAAATTTTATTAAAATCTGCTCTGGTTCAACCAGAAGCTGTGAGTTTAAAGTAGAAATTTCTAAATAAGATTTTTTTGTCCAATGTTACTATGCAAAACAGAGAAGATTATTGTATTAGTGTGTACTGACCTTAACAGTCAAGATTGATTGTAATGAGAGAGGTTTCCCATTAAAATAAATTATATTAAGGGCATTAAATTGTATTTCTTTGAACCACTCTGAATTTTTTTGCTTTGATATAGATATTTTTATTCAGTCAGTGTTTATTTAGGTATCAAAAGGTACTAAAACTAATCATGGAACTTTCCGTTAACATATATTTAATATAGCACAATAGACTTACTGAAGCACGTAAAATATCTGAAGTATATTAGAAGTTTAAAACCTTGTAAAACTATGGATTACTAACCCAGTGCTATGAATGCATTTGGGGATTTAATGGGATGTTGCAGGATATTAATTTCCACCCCCTCTCCATCACAGCAGCAGGGTGAAGGGAAAGCTCCTCCAGCCCCTCTAGCAACAGAGACAATATAGTAGAGCACAATAATGAATTTCTGCTGGACTTGCTGAGGTCTGAATGCATGAAGGTCCTTCTCTGCTTCACACATGTCCTCCACTAACACAAACATCCACTGACAAGAAGGAATACTGAACTTTGAGTCAGAACTAAAATAGGTAGAATAGTCAAATATTAAATTAAACAGAGCTCCAGATCAAACTTTTCCACATTAGATTGAGCTCCAGCCTGTGCACACCACTCAACCTCTTTTAGACAACACAGACACAATCAGATCTGATTCATATTCCAGCTAGGATCAGCTCTTAATTCCTTCAAACGAAATCCAGACGCAAGGTGCCACATGTTCCTAGGTTTTGTGGATTCTTAAATATTTTCTTTCTTCATGTGTGCGCTCGGGACACCTGAGTACACATCACCCCGAGCAGGCAGATACACAAAGGGGGCTTTTGGCCAGGCATGCTCCTCTGCAGCGAGACACTGCAAGACTCTGCCTAGTTCTGGCTCAGCTAAAAGTCACTGCTAGTTGAACTGCCATGAACAGCCCAAAAGGACAGTGAAAGATCAGGCATTTCTCACAGAAACCAAACCCATAGTGGACTCTCATGCTCCCAGGTGTGCTTCTACCCCAGCCATGTTGTAACACCTTACATCTATGCATGGCCACTGCTTTGGTAACATAAAACTGCCCAGCATCCAAGGGAAATACATCTTTTTTTCAACCAAGCAATCTACAGCTAAATTTTCCAGTGCTTCAGTCCAGCTGTGTTATATTCAAAGCTTTTCATCTTTGAATATGTAAAGCACTAGAGCTGGCTGGTGAAGAGCTATCAACTTATGCTGTTTTCTTAATTTCCAAGCCCTTTCAGTAGTTTGTTTCTGTGTTGGGCAAGAAAGGAGGAGTAAACCCCGGACAAGACCAGATCAGTAACTTCAGCTTCTCACATCACCCTCACTTTAATGGTGGGGAGGGCAGCACATCCTCACCCACTGATTTCTCTTCTTCTCAGCTGTCTTCATTAACAAACACTTACATGCCACAGGGAATCAAAAATGGATATGCGCTCATTTGCAAACTCTCTAAATTAAATCGAAATGAAAGGAATTAAATAAGTTAATGAAACTATTGAACAACACTAGACTTGGCCCTTGAGGCTTTCTGCATGATTTCTCTTCCTAGTTTGACAGAGAACTAGATGTACTTATTTCTTTGAATATAATTTTTTCACCTATTTTATAATTATTTCATCTAAACCAATGTCCTTGGTTTGCTTTAGAGACAAGCACTACCTCACAGTCAAAATATATCAGAGCTATTATTACCTTCCCAAATCAATGGCTGTCAAAAAAGGAAAACAAATTTGTTCTTGACTAGCCTAGGTTAAACCAATATTTCTTGTCATCTTATCATCCTGGAAGTGTTTTTAAATTGGTTCATAATTTGTTCTAGCATCTTCTTCATTATCAAAGTGAAAATGACTGGTTTATAGTCACCCATGTCTCCCATCTTAGAGAAGTATTATGCTTGTTGTGCTCTTTTTGCCAGGGCACAACCTGTCCTCTGTGGACTGCTAAAGGTGGCTTAATTATCTACACACTCTTCAAAACTGACCCTTTGATATCAAGGGCACAGAAGACCTGTGGAAGCAGTTTCTGGATAAGCAATTTCACTGTCACCATCGGGTGCCACCATGAGCAGAGCCAGACGAGTGCCAGCAATGACAGCGTGGCTTCAGGCTGAGGGTCTGCAAGTGTGGGCTCACCAGCAGTTGTTTACATGTGTTTGTCTGAAGTTAGGAAAAAAAAAATAAAAGAAGGAAAAAAGGAAAGAACAAGAGAAAATGAGCATTTTAATTTCCCAATAAAATCTATGCTACAGTATGAGTCATTGTTTGCTTTTTTACACTAGTTGGGAAAGTCCTTCTGGTTTTAATAACTAATACTGCTGAGTTCAATAAAAAGTGCTTAATTTAATTTAATCCAAATCCTGATTAATGCCAGCTTCCCCTGGAATTTTATCTTTGTTTTAATTTGAGTCACCATGTTAAGGGGAAAAAAAAGACAGAAGGGGTAGAAGTCAATTCATTGCTGTGCCTGTTTCTGGGCAAAACACTGGAAAATAGAAGATTGACAGGTATGGTCTGAAAGTCTATTTTCCCCCATTCCTCGGGCTGATTTTCCCCTAAGAACATAATGTTTGCTTAGTCTTAAAAAAGGAAGCTTAACAGCTCACAGCTCCGTTTGGAAAATAAAATATTCCAGGGCCAATTAGGATCAGATTTCTTTCCTGGATGTATATTGCTTTTAATGTGTTAATATTCAAGAGATATGCTACTGTTTAATTGGACACAGAGAGCCCTTAAAGCTTGAGAGCTCTAACATGAAAACAGCTAACCTCAGTCATGGGCTCTGGAGTGGCTACAGAAGGAAATAATCTGGGATAAAACCTCTGATAAGAGGTTTTCATCCTTTCCCTACAATTGTCTGCACGTATGTTTATTCAGATTCATATCTTATACAAATAACCAGTGCTAACAAATTTTTTTAGGCTGGAAAGTTGAACATTCAAAAACCTAGGGTAGACGAGCTGCTGATACTGGAGTTCAACACCCTCTGTGGCTGCGGGGGGATTGGCTCTGCCCAGCATCACACAGGAATCCTGTGACAGTGCCAGGGTTAGGATCCAGTTCTCCCACATCCCTCACCAGTGCCGTAGCTACAAGTAAACATTCCCTCTCTTTTGCAGTTCTATATCTTATTCTGCACAAGGAGTAAGCCAAGGTCCTGCCAAGCCAATAGTTTTTAATTACATGATCACATACTCTTGTAATGCATATATACAAGGGAACTGAATTAAGGGTGCACGGGCCTGGGTATTTTCTAACTTTTGTACAACTAATTTCTGCAGCTTTACAGGGAAGGTTTTGGATATGTTGTCTGTGATCACCTTTCATTATAGTAACAAGAGAAATAGAAATGAAATTATACAAACATACAGGACTACTTGCAAAAGTCTGCAGCAGAACCATAACTCAGAATCTTAGAGGAGCAACACTGGTCTTCACGTCTTCAGCAAACAGAGCAAATTCTGAGAGCAGACAGCTGGAGCATTAATTACATAACATGCACTTCACTACATATGGCTTTAGGTGCTTTTCCCCCTTCCAGTAGCCAGGGATGCTGGAAATTAGAAAGTCTGAGCTCTTTGTTGCGCTGGAAGCATTCGGCAGGGCTCTGGTATTGGCAGGCACTGCATGCTCATTCTCATGTGCTGCTTGAACAAGAACTAATTCTTTGTGTGTTAGAGACTAGCAAAAGCATGAGCAAATGTTGCACAGAGAGAGGGGGAAACACTTTTCTGGATTTACTTGCTCCCATCTCATCCTATCTTCCCAAGTTGCCAAGACAAAGGAAGGGGCACAGACATCCCCTGCTCCCTTTGGAGTCCCAGTTCCAGCCCTCATCCTCCTTCTGCTAAGGTGAACACAAAGGAAAATAGACAAGATACACAAGTAAAGAAAAGGGTCGAAAAATGGATGAAGGAATTAAAGTGTCAATAATTATCTTTTCAAGAAAACAAATTTCAAAGGAAAAAATGAAACCCATGCCAGCAGAGAAGTATATACAGGGCTTTGAACCCTCAGTTTTGCACAGAGTAGTTAACCAAGCTCATTACCCAAAGGGGGGACTCATGGGAAGGGGGCTACCACCACCATCAGCCTGGCTACACAAAACCCAGCGTGAACCATCTGCACCCTGCAGATCCCTAGAGTGACTTGGACTTTCCTGCTCACACCAGCAATAATGGGAAAAGGATTCCAGGCACTGCCTCTGTACCTTCTAGGAAATTCCTTCCCTGTGGTTGTTGGGTAACCCTTCTCTAATAAAAATTAAACAAACAAATGTAATAAAGAGTTTTATTCAGAATAGAGGCCAATTTACTAGTAATGGCAGCATTAAGGTCCTAAAAGGGTATTGAATTACAGAGCAGTAAAGCCACAGAAAACAGCCTCTAGTTCTAAAATAGATACAGGTGCCAAAATTAGGGAGGACCAAATTACCAGCCTGTTTTCAGTGTTGCCCTGCAAATACTCAATGCAACATGAAAAATGAATAGCAAATGATTGCCTTTATATTAAGAAAAAGTTGTTTGAATATATTAAATGTGTTTCATTGCACAATTTCTATATTTGCTCTGTTCCCCAAACCAGAATTATTCACCTAATGGATAGATTAATGAGATGACTCTAAGCAGAGGGAGAAGGTCGTCTATAATCAGAACACTTGCAGACATTGTTTATAAAAGCTATTTAACAACACCAAGGATGAGTACACTGCACTTACAGCTAAAATGCTTCTAGGAGGGGCTGAACACCTGCACTGCTCAGCACACACAAGGGCTTTAAACCAAACCAAATCTGCCTTCGTGTGAAAGATGGCAATTCTGGATGACAGAGAATGAGATTTCCTGTCAGCTGACCTCCCACCTCCCAGGTGAAGGGAAGTCAAGCCAGCCATTGGTAGCATCACTGTTCAATTTGAAAGAGCACATGTTCCTTGCCTGGAAATGCAAAATTTGGATTCAATGTGCTAGCTGCCTGTGCAGCCATGTGAGGCAGTATAATGGCACATGAAAGAAAAGGTCAAATTTACTAAGTGTTGAGGAGGTGTCATCAAGAGTCACATATTACTTCAAGATGTGTTTTCAGCAGCAGAGCCTGCATGAACCCCTCTAACACAGAAATCTCTTCTGCCCACTGGGAGTTGGAGAATTCCTCCCAGCTTGAGTGGAAGTTGCTGATCTCCACAGGCTTGCAGAAGATCTGTCTTTTTCCTGCTCCATTTTTCCTTAAAGTGCCACAAAATGCAACCAAACTGATGGGAACGGGCCTCTGGCAAACCCCTGTGCTTCTTTCTTTCCCATTTGCAGAACTCTGCATGTTACCTACAGCAATTAAGCTTTTGCAGAGCAGTGATTGTATCCCACATCATCCAAGGAGCTGCTTTCACCTCCCACAGCTTTCATTCTCTTCAACTTGAGTTATCAATTTCAGTGGTAGCAGCCAGGGATGGGGGAGGCAGATTTTTACCTCTCTCCAGCCCCTGCAGAAATGCTCCAAACATTTTCAACCTGTTTGGTTCCTGACCCATTAACACACTTCTGTGTCTCTGCATTTTCCATCGAGGAGCGCAGCGCCGGTGGGAATTGCCTGCCCAGGCTCAGGAAGCCTGGCCGGCAGCACTGGCTCCACACAGCACGACAGCTCTTTCTCAGGGCTGTCTTCTTCACTGCCATCCCCCCCTTCTTTCCAGATAAAACCTCCACCAGCACTACTGTCAGCAGCAAGAACAATGTGCTAAGGCAAGCACCAAGGCAAACAGAGAAGCCATAAGGCTCTCTGCAGGGTAAACATGAGCTAAAATCCAGAGTCACATAAATCACGAGGATACACGCACTTCTGAGGGGACAGGAGGCAAAGGAGGGACTAATTTTTCTTGCACCAGTCCTGGAGGCTCCTTCCTGAGATCAGAGCAACTCAGCCAGAGGCACCAGTGAGGCATTGCCTCGTTTGACCAAGGGCAAGGAGCTGGTTAGGAGGATGGCTGAGGCGTATTTGCGCAGATATCTGCTCCTGGGCTCCTGCCCTACAGTTTTCATCCTCATGACCAGTTAACTCTACTCCTCTGCAGTGGGAGAGCTGAAGCCAAAATGCAAAGCCCCTCTGTTTGATCCACTTCTTACAGAGGGTGGCTTTTG
This sequence comes from Vidua macroura, assembly GCF_024509145.1. Classification (NCBI taxonomy): domain Eukaryota; kingdom Metazoa; phylum Chordata; class Aves; order Passeriformes; family Viduidae; genus Vidua; species Vidua macroura. Next base: position 14,361,676 of record NC_071578.1, read on the forward strand.
CTTCTCATTCAGACTGCACATCACAGGCCACTTCTCAGGGCAGACCTGCAGCTACAGACCACAGTGCTGAGATTCAGGAGAGATGAGGGCTTTGCCTGAAGAGGTCTGGTTGACTCTTCACAGGACATGAGTGCCCTAAAGATTTCATGGCAGGGCAGTTGGAGCTAGATGATCTTTAAGGTCCCTTCCCACCCAACCTTTCTGATTCTATGATACATGGGCTAAATACCCCAACACACAAAGTAACTTACATGGTAGCAGCTCTTGTCATCAATTGAAGGACAGGGAACCAGGAGCTAGACACTGTGATGAGAACAAGAGTCACCTTCCCATCAAAACTGGGAATGTTCATGTACCCAGTGTGACAGTGGGCACATTGTGTGACAAGGGGCAACTTGTAGGAGTCCCGCATGAGCATGGCAAGGATGTGAAAAACCTGGGATGAAGTAGTGGTATAGAGTTTTAAAAGCATAAGCATTTTCATGCATTGAAGTGAAAGCAGCATTTTCAGAAGACTAAATTCATTAGTCATATCAGATGAAGCATCCAACAGAATATTCTGTGATTCTGTGAAATGTTCACTGAGAGCTGTGGAAACGGGTTGGCTGGGCATATGAAAGAACAACTCCCATGCCCAAGTTTCCAGTAAGTTAATGTGCTTTGCATTATGTATTCTCAAGTTCTGCTTGAGAATTTTGCATTATTTGGGTGTTGAAGGAACTTTGAGCTTTGCACAAACAGTAACACAGATATTTCAGTATTAAACCCGCTTTCAATTTTCTGATAATCTCTGCCTGGCAAAAAATAGCAGACAAAATAAAAATATAATTGCAGCAAGATGCAGAAACAGTGAACAGCAGTTATTTCTTAATTCAGTAGCCTCACATTTTATGTGCATATCTGAACTTAACATCCATGAGTACTGTGTGTTAGTTTAACCTATTTTGTAAAGCTCAGGAGAAAAGATTAATTTGGCTCTTTTACAAGTCTCTCCAGTGGTTGAATATGCTTCGCTTCAACAAAGACATAGCAGGAAATCCAGGAAATTGCAAGAAAAAAAGACATTAAGGCAATGCCATGTGTGATGTTTCTGATACCTACAGAGATAAGGTGACTTACAAACTCTCCCATCATGAAACAGATAATAGAAAAAAAGGCTTTTTTTTGTTATTTACGAAGCAAACAACTGAAGGTACTGTTCCTAAATGGTCTGAAACAGTAAAGGTGGAGTATTTATTTTAAATTAGCAGTATACTTGCATTTACTTTTTTTACTTCATTTACATTGTTAGTACAAGACCAGGGAAGTTTTGAAAATCTTCTTAAATAGCAGTTGAGAGTGGGTTTGTTCAAACCCAGTAATGTATTTGAATCCCAATATAAAAATCTGTATTACTTTCCTGCAAGGACTTATTGGATCACCAGTCAAACCAGCCCTGGTGTTCATGTATCTGAGCTGTGCTGAAGGTATAGGACATTTGCTTCCAGAGACTCTTCAGAGCTCTCCTGACTCTTCTGGGTTTTTTTATCTCTACCTGTGAGCTTGGAAAATTATTTTTCCCCTCTATTTATTTGAAACCAAACCTTGCATATTTACATCCATGATCACTTTGATCAGACATTGTGCAAGTGGAAGTGCCACCCATCTTGTTTCAGGCACTTGGGACTTAAGGATGGGGTTGTCCAGATGCCTGATGACAGACACAAGGCTCCCAGTCCAGCCTCCCCCTGCTTCTTCCACTGCAGCCTCCCCAGACTGCACCAGGGCAACACAGGCTGGGCAGCAACACAACTGCCAGTGGCAAGTGCTGGAAGAACAAGAGTCACCCTCCCAACAAAACTGGGAATGTTCATGTACCCAGTGCACTTTGAGGAGTACTCTCTGTCTGTACACACAGGATGGCATAAATCCCCCAAACTGCTCCAGACAGGTGACCAGGTGTACAAGAAACCATAGTCATTATCCTAGACAGCCAGACAGAGTTGAAAAGGGAGTATCCCACATCCCTCATTTCTTGCCAAGAAGTAGAGAGACTCCAAATTAGAGGACAGGGATAGAAGATGCTCAAAGTTCATATGGATAGCACATTTTGAAGAATTTGGTGCTGGTACATAAACCTAATTTTTTCCATTGCTTTATGTAGATACACATTCATAGAGTAGTCAAACTTCAAACCTCCCTTCCAGGGACAGCCACATCCCAGGGAATGACTCTGGAGACTTTACAAGGGCAAAGCCTGGAGGGCTGCTGTGCCAAGTGCTGTATCATGCCTGGAAAAATGATACAACAGACCAGATCTTGGCAAAGACGTGAAAGGCCCTCTAGGCTACCCAGCAAAACACACTGACAAATGTTTCTCAGAGACACCACTAGACACCTGAGCATTGGACATCACACGGAATAACAACCAGTTATTCAAGCCTGGAGTGCTCACAGTGAGTCCTGACACAGCTCATCCTTCCATGCAGCATCCCTGCTATTCACACTGAGGGACCTGGGAAGCCTTGCCATGGAGGCAAAGAAGGGAAGGTGTTTCCCAAATGTTATTTTATCTAAATATGATAAAAGTTTCCCCAGAGAGTACAGGAGAGGTAGAAAGTGGCTCATTGCACACACAGTACAGTGATGCTGCAAACATACAGGAACTCTGATGCACCAGATGTGCTCTGTGTGTATCCAGATGTGCTCCTGTTAATTCTCTAGTATTCCCCAGCTGCCCTTGTGACTCATCAGCTCACATGCCAGAGTAGCTCCCAAGCTGTGAGATCCCCATGGCACACTTGGGTGACACATGCTGAGGGCTTTCTCAGGCACCAATGGAGTGATTCTATCCTCCCAGGGAGCAGAGCACCCTTCCTGCTGATGCACTAAGGCACCACGTTTCTCATGGGGCAGCATTTAAGGGCAAGAGTAGTTCTGCTTTATCCTATCAAGGTCAAAGCTAAAAGCAGTGTATTGCAGTATGGAGAGTTGCACAGAAGTAGCATAATGGATGCACAGTTAATGACTGCCTGAAACTGAGATCCATGATTTGCTGTTAGCTGATTTCTTACCCATGGTATCACCCAGTCATTCAGGTTGAGAATGGGTTGTGGCCAAAAATCCTTTGCCAGAACATGCTCTGAAGAAATAACCTCAGTTTGGAATACAGCCTGTGAATATCTGCTTGCTCTGTTACGGCAAAACACTGAAGGGAAGTGAATTTTCAAATAATTTCTGGTCTCTCCTACTCTTTTTCCAGTTGCTCAGTTTGGAGATGGTAACATACAAATTCCACTACTTCTCTCCTCCTACCTCATCTGCTCAGGAGCCTACTCTGTGCTTGCTCACAGTAACACTGATGTTCACACTTCTGTCCAGAAAGCCTGGTGTTCACATCTCCAGGTGGAAGAGGAAAGATTGCTTGTTTCAGCCCAAAAAATTTTGCTGTGTGTTTCTGTTTTTCCTGATCTACCTTTCCAGTTCAGACAACTCCACTAATGTATTAAGCTTCCCATCAATTTCCATAGGACTCAAGAAACAGTTACCCTCTAGCAACCAATACATCTTCAGCTGTGTGCTGTGGTCAGGCACCAGGGCAGCAGAATAAACACATTAGGGAGAGGGAGTAGAACCATGCCCATATCCAGAAGGTACCCCAGCAGGGTTTTGGGATGGGTTTTGGGCTTCCATTCTATGCTTGGGCCAGCCATGGAAGGTCAGCTGGGAGTGAAGAAAAAAAGCCAGGTGCCCACTGTCATCCAGCAAGCAGGGCTACATGAGGCACCTATGCCTTTCTCTCATCATGCCAGTTCTCAGCTCCTGGCAGGAGCTTGGAGGGATTTTACCATTTGGCCAAGCACAAAGGCAGAAGGACAGGAGCAAGCAGGAGGATAGTGAGGAACAAGGAGTGTGAGTGAGGAACAACCCTGCTTGTCCCACAGTCTGCAGTGAGTCATCAGTCATGGCTTGTACCAGATTTCCTAGTGACAATTCTGCTGGTGAAATGCTCCTGACTCTGGAAGCCTAAGCACAGGTCTCATGGTATGTTAATCCCACCACATAGATCTGAGTAGCACATAAACACCATCATCCTCACCACTGCTTGGCACATCATAAATACAACTGCTTGAAGCTGGCTGTTGGACACTCATCCAAGCAATGGTGCTGTAAATTCAGAGGGCAGGAGAGTCTGCACAGGAACAGCCCAGGAGAAAGCAGGAGACAGCTGTTTCATTTCTACTTCTTACAGAAAAATATTTCCATGAAGTGTAATGTTTGGAAAACGTCTAACAACCCAGTTCATGCTTTCTACAGATTATGTGGACTTAGCATTTCTGTTGTCTATACTGGGATAGATGAATAGAGAGATAAAAGGAGGCATGAAAATATAAGACAGTTGGAATGCAGGAGAATCCACAGAATGTGCGAAAAATGTAGGAAAAACTAAATAAAAGAGGAAAAGACAAATGAGATATTGTCAAGGCAGCCAGTGAAGCAGCAGGGTCCCAGTTCAGAGGTGGAATCATTAAAGGACAAGTGAGGCAACTCTTACGAAAAGCCTACGTGATTTTTTAACCCTGGAATTCACTAGGGGGAGTGTGTGGTCAAGGGTGAATGCCAGAATAAATCTGTTTTCCAGAAGAAAAAGGAAATGTATTGGGAGTTCAATCACCCCAGAACACGGGCTCAGGGAATGGGGCAGCTTCTGCACCAGCCATATACAGGACATGTCACCCAGAAGCTGAGAAGGGAAGGTGGGAGGTGTCTACCCTGCATCACACCCAGCAGCAGCTTTGGGAGGGCAGGTTCACTCACTTCCAGAGACAGGACCAAATACCACGGCCCTGTAAGTGAAAAGCAATAAAAATGCCACAGAGTAAAATCTGGTGAATTTGCTTGTGTTTTACCTTGGGAAAACTATCAAACCTTCCTCCCTTTCCTTCTCCAGCTTGTCACAAAAATCTGGTATCTGATTAGAAATGCCACAGTGCCAACACAGCAGCTCCCACACCAGTTAGAGTCCTTCCATGTCCCAAGTGCAAGTGAGCAGCATGTCAGAAAAACATCAGAGCAAACCTGTCCCACCCTCTGATCTTCTCTGCTGCAAAGAGGGATGGGAAGATACAGATCCCCATGGAGACCTGTGCTGAAAGGGGATTGAGGAGCCCAGCCGGGAAGCACAAAGATCAAGCAGAAAAAGGAATTGCCTCAGAGCAAGACCACAAGAAAAAGGGTCTTCCTACTGATCCTGATGGAAAATAGTCCCATGTAAGAAGGGAATATAAAGGACTAGGACAGTCTGACAGGGATTTCCAAAGTATGTATGCTTGTACAGAGCAGCCTGTGCATGTGCAACAAACCTAATCCTAAACCTCAGTGGACATACCAGGACACACACACCAACTCCTTCTTGAGATTCTGCATTTCCTTCAAGTGCACTAAAAACAATTGCAGCAGTTGTACAGTTGTCCATACAACATTCCCTGTGTCCAATCCCTTGCACATAAATGATCAGCAATTTCCAGGCAAGGAACAACTCAAGGCTCCTATGCATGGGGGCATATCCTACATTTCCAGACATTTGGCAGCTCCTCAGGATTCCTGCATCTGTGGACACATCTGGGCTTCCCAGACATGGGGCAGTAGAGAGTTTCTGTGCACGCACAGCAGCATGCAAGGCCAGGAGACATATGAATTCCCCCAAGTCTGACTAGACAGTGACAGACAAGAGAACACATGTGGGGAAACCTGGACAGTTGGTCATGTGAAGAGCAGATTAGCCCAGAGAAGCCAGCAGAGGAAGCTGGTGGCATTAGAGGTGAAAGACAGGTATGGCAGCTTGGGTTCTTTTCCTCACCCCTTCTACCTGAAGGCAAGCTGGCACTCGTATCTCTTGGGGACAAGAATGCAAAACTTGTGCTGCTTCTGGACTGTCCTGTCCTCAGAAAGAGAAACACGAGGCATGGAGCTACTCCCAGTCCCTGTGGGGCTGCCAGAAATAACACAAACCTAACGTCTCACACCAGCTGGCGAAGAGGACTAATCTGGCTTCAGGAACTGCTTGAAAGAGAGCCAAGCCTCCCATCCAGTTCTCATGGCCCCCTCCACCTCCCTCCAGACCCAGTTCCTTTTCTGGCATGATGGTATCCTCAGTGCTCAGCTGACAGCAAGCTGCTCCTCGCTAAGCGCTGTGCCGACCCACCCTGCCGCGTGTTCCTTGGGGGCTCCCCCGCGCTTTTCCCACCCCGGACACAGAACAACAGGCCCTGGCTCTGTGGTGCCAGACCAGGGGTGGTGGGGTAGTGGACATGGCAGGAAACCCCATCTGTCCCTCCATCCTGGTCCCTGTCATTGCTGCTGCACCTCTTCCCTTGAATTGGGCATCTCAAGAGATCCCCTGCCTGTGACCCTGCATTTCTCTCCCTTCTATCAACAACCTGTGTCTCTTTTGAACCTCCAGCTGGAAAGTCTGCACTCCTCTGTAGAAGAGGAGCTTGGTCATATTTTCAAGTATTTTTTAATATTTCTTTTTAAAATGCAATATAATGACCAGAGCAGATGCATCAGTAACACAATAACTAGATCTGTCTGCATTTACAATGAGGGTGCTGAGACACTGGCACAGTTTGCCCAGAGAAATTGTGGATGCCCCATTCCTAAAAGTAATCATGGCTAGGTTGGATGGGGCTCTGAGCAACCTGTTTTAGTGGAAGATGTCCCTGCCCATGACAGGTGGATTGGACAAGATGACCTTTAAAAGGTCCCTTCCAACCTAAAGCATTCCATGATTCCAAGATTATTGATTCATTTCAACCAGCAGCTTGCAAGATAATGAAAAAAGAGTGGTTTTGCAACTAATCCAACCCTTTTTCAGTGACACTGCATAGCCCAAACCAACAGCTGTGAAGCACAGTTTAAATTAGATGTTGGTGCAAGCATAAGGGTTTATTTTCATGACTGCCACACCTTGACTCTGTTCCTGCCACCACATCTCTCCCTCCAGCACTGCCTCACTGTGGTTTCTGCATTAGAAAAGCTGTGTTAAAAATATGTGAGAAAGCAATTTTTTTTCTTGAGTCAACACAAAAGAAGGAGGCTGGCACACTCAAGAGGCTGCATGTAAATGAGTCCAAAGGCTATGTGTTTCAGAAAGAAAAGAGAAGTCCAAATACTTAATTTTAGAAGGGCAAGACCCTGATGGAAAGATACCCTGCGTTACAAGTGTACAGAGCTGGGCAGAGCTAAATTCAAAACATTCCAAGCCTGATTTGGTCTGCAAGGTTCCTATCTCCTTCTGTCACACATTATTAAACATAGATCAAAACCAGGATCTAGGATTACAGAACACACTGGACTCGGGACATCAGAAGACACCTGTCCTATAAATAGGAATCATTTACCAATTCAGAGCAACACACACATGTTTTGGCAACCTCTCAGCCAATAAAAGCAGAAGCCACAATTCCAGAATTATCCAAGTGCTATTATTTTAAATGCGAAACAATGGTTTACATCATCATGACTTAACTCCTTATTTCCCAAATTCTCATCATGCATGTCTGTGCTGAATCACACCAAAAATTAACCCTTCCCAAAACTAGTCCACTATGAATTTGGAAAATTGCCCTTTTTTTTAAAGGAATAGAGCAGAAACAACAACAAAAAGCAGAACTTTATGTTTGGAGCTGTTGATTTGGTGCTTTTGATTTCTTTAATAGATTTTTGCCTGCATCCCAACACCCCAGGATTTCCACTTCAAATCTTCAAAGTCGATTCAGTCACTTAGATCACACCCCTTTGCTTGGCAAAATGCTCAGAAACACCAATTTGGGATTTTGAACATTTTCAATGCTGGCCTTCAATTTGTTGAAACTTGGGTTTCTAGGAAAAATTAACAGGAACACGTGCAAGGGTGTGTGTAAGGGAACAACGTGAAGCGCTGCTTCCAAACAGGTGCAGCCGATTATCTCAGGCAGCGCTGTGCAGGAAAAGAAACTCTGTTTTCTTCGCAAATTTTAAGAGCACTAAAAACTTCCAGATAATGGGAAGTCCCTGAAGCTTTTAGAAAGTGTTTTCTCATACTCCATACCTGGTATGACAGCTGCTTCTTTGCAGCTATGGGGAGTTGTGGTTTTCCATTTGTGAAAATTCAAGTGAAATCTATCATTTTTTGGAAAGAGCCTAAGTCCTGGTGTTCTCAAATATCTTTACAGGTTGAACATTTGGAAAGGATCCAAGACTCCAATCAGAGCCTGAATATGTGGAAATATTTAACTCTCTAAGAAACAGTATATAAAACAAGCTGTTTCTCTGCTTGATGACTATTTCAGGATTGACTAATTACTTGTCATGATGCCAAACACCACAGAGATGGCTCAAGAGGATAATTTCTGAAACTTGAATTTGTTACGTTCTATCAAAGGAAGACTATTTCTGTGTCAAAACCCTATATCTGGAAATTTATATACAGCAAGTTCATAAATGAACTTTCGGACACCCAAGGTCAAGTTATTCAATGAAATACCAGCTAAATCTTTTTTGGGAGGTGGAATGAACAAGCTTTAAAATAAAGCAGGAAAATGAAGACTACTGTATCAAACACAGGTTCCTCCTGGGGAAGCACTCACATTTCAGGTAATTGCTCTCTGGATCTTGTTTCAGGGAAGGATTTGGTGGTGGGGAGGAAAGACTCCCTGCTGTCCTGCTCAGCACATCAGCTCCTCCCTAGGGGTGGTTGTAGCAAAGAGATGTAGCTGAGGCTTCCTAAATTCAGTCACCTCTGTCCAAAAAAACCTGACCTAAACTTGATCTTTCTTCTTACACCAAAGCATATCACATCAAAGCCAGGCAGGTTCTGGCATAAGCAGGGGCTAAATTCAGCCCCTTATTTTAATGGAAAGAGAACCAGAGCCCATAGTCCAGGCTCAGTTTTGCTTACAGCTGAGTGAAAAGTCCCGTTGGCCAAGTTATCAGCAAAGGCTAACAAGTTCCGTTTGGTTTCAGGACTATTTAATCCCTGCCATCACCTATTCTCTAGGAGGCACAACACTCATGTTGCACATTTATACAGGTTATAAGGACAGAAAGGACCAATCTCAGCATTATAAATCTGCATATTATTTCTCCAAGGTTATCCTGCACTAGGTTCTAAATCACAGTTTCCTTTTTTTGCCTTTCTTCTCTAATATTTCAAGGTATTTCCTTTGAACTTTTTCTTCCTCCTGTTAGTACTTGCACATTATGATTACGTTTCTTTTTAATTTTTCTTTAGTAGATGAATATTAGTGAAATCATATCTAAAGCACCCTATTTCCAGGATTTGGTCACATTTACTGCTCTTTTATGAATCTTTCCCAACCATATAGCATTTTGGCTAAAATCAGCATGAGAATTGGACATGGTGCCCAGCACTGCTTCCCAATACCATTTCCAATGTCAGAGCATCCCAGTGCCCCTTAGAGGGTACACATGTCCTCCCAGATGCTGCTCTGCCCATGTGGCTTATGCTCACCAAGCTATTTGCAACATCCTAAATTCCTTTTTAATCTGCTTCCACCTCAAATTTAACGTTTTCTTTTTAGCCCTGTGAAGTCCAAATCTATACTGAGTATCAAAGCACATGAACTTTAGCTCACCTGTAAAACAATCAGATGCCAGTCCCAAGCTCAGAGCTGTATGGAGCTCGCTGTCACAGGAGCTGGCCAAAGACAAGCAGCAGATTTGAGACCCTGACACACCATGTGAGATAACCAAAGGCTTTGGCACAGAGAGGGCAAAGATACAGCAGCTGCTAGAGAGAGCAGCCTTGTCTGTTTAATATCTTACCATTGAGAAATAACCTTTTACTTGTCACTAGTGTTACAAGGGATCTGCACCGAGTGGAGGTGGGTGTTGTGTGGGGTTTGGGGAGCTTTTACCAGTGCCCATGGTGGCTGGAGCACAGCTCAGTAACAGCTGGTCAGTGAACTGAGCAGAGGGAAGAAAAAGGGGCTCAAGGTCCGATTAGCACCATGGGAGGGAGAATGAGAAGGATTCTGGAAGAGGAAAGAGCCAAGCAGAAGGGCACAAGGCTGTCATGAGGGTGGATAACCATCAGAACAGGCTGAGCTCCAGCATGGCGGGAGGGGACAGCAGCACAGCAGCCAGTGTGTGGGAGAGGGAGAGAAGGAGCAGCCTGAGCGTGTTATGAGGCCACAGGGAAGACACAGCTGTCAACCACAGCCCTGCAGAAAGGCATGAGAGGGATCAGCAGGGGAGACACACATGGAGTTTGGTTTTGGCCAGCCTGAGAAAAGCAGGCAGCCATCCACCATGGAGCTTATGTGGGATGTGCGAGGCTGGCTGGCAGAGGGAGGAAAGAGGTCCCTTCTGGGGCACTTCTCACCTCAGATGGGTGAGTTGGGTCCAGAGCAACACAGCAATCCATGACCCTGAGGAAAGCAGACTTGAGAAGAGAGAGGAAAGGCTCACATTTGGGCAGCAAAGGGGCAGGGGAAGGCACCAAATCCAGCCAGGAAAGAAGGAGACGTGTGTGACAGGGCTTTGAGAAACCTGGTCTAGTGGAAGATGTCCCTGCCCATGGCAAGGGGGTTGGAACTAGGTCATCTTTAAGGCCCCTTCCAACCCAAACCATCCTATGATTGCATGTGGAACACCATCAGTCATTAGCAGCTCTAGAACTTCATTCCTGTATGCCAGCCTTGCAAGGCACAGGAAGCTGCTGTGGCAAATCCTGACACCACCTGCAAACAACAAAGTCTCCTCCTCCTTCTTCCATATTCACATGCTGAGGGGCTCAGAGACTGGCAGTGTGCCTGCCAGGCAGGCAAGGTACACAGCACCACAGGCAGCCTTCTGGAGGTGCAACCTCCCTCCCACCCAGCTCACCCAAAGCAGGATCCTCCCAATTGCCTTCCCTACAGACCTGCTCCTTGTTCCTGTCACCTCAGCACAGCTGGCAGAGCATCTGTCACACGACTGGGGACACAAGCATCATAACGTCACCCTAGGACAGCATCTTACTCCACAGCTCACCCCAGCAGCAGGAACTAAGTGTCCCAAGCCTGCCTGGCTGCTTGTACAGCCTTTCCATACCAGTCCGAGGCCCCATATCCACCCAAACTCTCCTGTCACACCTCATGGCAGGCACAACGGAGCCCCAGCACCCTGCTCTTGCACCCCTGTCACCTTGGGGTGACAGAGCCAGTTCTCCCCACACATGCACTCTCGGATAGCAATGCCCTTGCCCAGCAAGGAGACACAGACACAGGTTAAGTGCTGTATGTGTGAGGAAGGTTTCAGCACGGCACTAGCGCTGAGCGGGTTGGAAGAGACGCTGCTCATGCCAGCAGGCTCAGACAGCAAGCCCTGGTGGCATACCCACCTGAATTAGGTGCATACCTTTAGGGGCACAGGCACCTACATGCAAGGCCTCCAGAGCTACACACTTCTTCTGCTCTGTGTGCACACCCCTACTGTTACAGTTTGCTACTAATCCAAAGACTGTCACTGTTCCCAGGTTTCTGTTCTGTGTAGTAGATAATACATAATGGTTTAGACCCACAGTTTTCCTATGCAAGTATGTGTTGGGAAGCACCTAGAAACTGTTATACAACATTGAAATATTTCCAGGAGGACCCTCTGCAGTTGGTATGACTGCTACTTTGTCAGACATCTAAGCAATTTCTTGGCCTGTGCCCCACCCCCCTCCCCAAAAAGCCTCCAAACAAATCCCAGAGCTGAATCCGTTTCCTCTATTTAGAGGCTCCACTAAGCTTTTTCCTAGGATTCCCATTTTCTCTACTTCTTTTTCTTTAAAAATATATAAATAGTCACATTGTCATATGAGACAAGTAGACTGACTCTTATGGGTAAAAAACAGATGTTTCCCAATCTTCTCTAACAAAGTAATATTTTATATATGGGTCTTCAATGGATTTATAGCCAATGAAGGGATGTTACTACATTAGCTCATGGAGGGGGTGGGTGATAAAAACTGGAAAGGAAGAGCCAGACAAGGAAAAAAGAAGCTATCCAGAGCGCTGCAATTGGAGAAGCATGACAAATGGGCAGCACAGTTTTAGAGGGCTTCGACAGCAAGGCAGATTGCCTGGCTGGGAGTGATTGTCCACAGCTGGAGCATCGCAGAGACCATCTGGTATTTCTTAAACATGCTTTCCCCAGGTGATCCAATTCTTGGAGTGCCCCAGCAAAGAGAAGAAAAAAAGGCCTGTGAGTCTCAGTCCCATTTCCAGAGTTCCCCTAATTAGTTAATAGAATTATATTTGAACGGTTTAAGTTTCTCCTACAAAACCTTTGTTTTTGCCACCTTTTCAGCAGAGGAAAAAAAGAAAATTTAAACTCACGGAGGTTTTCGCTTCTTTAAGAAAATCCATGATCGTGTCTCTTGGCACAGCAATCCAATATAAAACTTAATGAAGTGAAGAGAGATCCAAAATTTCTTTTGAACACCTTGTAACCTCACTTTTCCCCCACCACTTTTCGCTGCACAAAGCAGGCATATCCAGAGCTTCTCACGTTACTCTCCAACCCCTGTGTATCCATCCCCAGCATGAGCCTCTGAAAAAGCAGAACATGGACTGCATGGGGGACTTCAGGACTCAAGGGGCTCTTACTTAGAGGATTTTGACCCTTTCTTAACTTGGAAAAAGTGTTGAAGAGTTTAATTAACTGTGCATGCCACACCGTCCCATCCTTGCAACAAGGAGGGCTGGCAGAGAAGCAGTGCAACAATATTTGCTGCTGTCCTTGTGATCCCCATAAGACAGCCCTTTCCAGAGCCAGGAGCACTGGGAACCAGCTAATGAAGAAAAGAGCAAGTGAAAGCGGTAAATAATAAATGAACGGACAGATGGAAAAAGGGTTAGAGCGAGCAACCGGAGAAGAAGCCTCGGGAAGCAAACTGCGTTCCCAGCAGCAGGCAGTGCCCCCTCCGAGCAGTGCGGGGCAGGAGCCAGGGTCCAGCCACAGGGATTATCCCCGCCAAGCCGGGCTCACCAGCCGCGCCTTTCCCCTCTCCTCCCTGTTTTTCTCCAGCAGTTTTCTCAGCCACAAAGCTTCTGGCTGTCAGATGGGTCCTGCACACCACAGTCCCACAGCCTGGATCCCGGGCTGCAAGCTCCTCAGCAGCATGCAAATACCACCCGGTATTTTCCACAGGGAGCAAACACACGGGAATGGCGGCTGACACGAACGATACTCCTACAACTGCAGCAAAATGAGTTGCTATGTCACAATTTGCCAGAGAAGTTTGTAAAAATGCTGAGAACCCACCAGGCACAGTTTCCTGCTCTGTCCACATAGGCATCTACCTTCTCCGAGTCTGTATTTGAGCAAAGCTACTGGGATCATAATCCCAGTCAAAAATACATACACAAGATGCTTCAATATCTCCAGGCTGAAAAAAAAAATCTAATTAAGTTATTGGGAAGAATATACTGGACAAAAGAAACCAAAGGAATACTTAAAGGGGATTTGGGTTGGGTTTTGTTGTTGTTGTTGTTGTTATGTTTTGTTTTGTTTTGTTTTGTTTTGTTTTGTTTTGTTTTGTTTTGTTTTGTTTTTGTTTTGTTTTGCTTTGCTTTTAGGTGATGGCTAAAGTCAGCATATTCCACCACCATGCTGGAAGGGGATTTTGGCAGGAAACCCATCCTTATGCAGTGGTAGAGCTAGCAATAACAGAAGATAATATAACCCATGATTGTAATGCCAAAGAAATAGCAACCAACTGCAAATTACAAAGTATAGAAAAATAATACAGTATTTTAAAAGCATGATGAAAAAATTCATGCCTTGCTGAGTTATGAGTGGAAATTTAAATATAGAGAAAAGAAGGGAAATGAACAGACATAGCTGTGCTATTTTGTGCACATGGTAAAATTATCAGTGTAACTACAAAAATATACATAAAGGCACCCTGTATTTATGAAAAAATATGATGATGAATTAATCATAAGAGGATTATATACATCACCATTTACTGATGACCAAGACATAAATTAGATCACATCTGCTTTAGATAAACACTATTAAATCACCCACCCCGGATAATTTGCACCTCCAAGTGCACTAAGGAGATCTCTGACCCATTGATGCTAAGTTTTAATAAATCTTGGAATGCCAAGTAATTCTAGAAGGGTAGGTGAGCCCTAACCCCATGCTGGTGCTTTGGCAGGACTTGATGACCTAAGGACCAACAGCCAGTCAGGCTGACAGCAGAACTTGACAGAGTAATTAAAAGATAATATGAGAATCTACCAACAATTCATTATATTCATGTCTCAGCTAATTACCAGCCAGCATATGTTGTACAGAATCAAGTCCTGTCTAACGGGTGTTACAGCTTCATTTAAGAACTTGCATTAATAAAAGTAATTTGGTATAAGTAGATGGACTGAAGTGGTTAATGAGACAAAAACCTATCCATTGTTTGTTTCCCATGCTACAGGACACAGTTTTTACCAATCATTCAGATAAATACAAGATCCTTAGAGGCAGCTTGCAGATAGCACAAATGAAGGTTAGTAAATAATGAACAAAACAGCCTTCATTTATCCTGTGATCCCATTTGTATGGCTAAATGGCCACCATCCAACCAAGGGTGCTTTAATTCAGCCAAGCACAAGATAATACACGTACAGGAAAACAATACAGGGCTTGTGCCTCCAGGATGGACAAGTCTGTCCTGCATGGCCACAGGACCAAGGAGCAGGTATGACAGGACTTTGGCAAAGTGAAGCTTGAGGAGCCAAATATATTCAGCTTTTGAAGGAAAAATCCACAAGGTTTGACTGCTGCATGTGGGCATTACGTTAATGTGGGAGGAGAAGGGCTTTCTAACCTGGTGGCTAGAGGCAAAGCAAGCTCCAGGGGTTGAAAGTCAGAGTTAAGCATGGTGCTGGCAAAGAGAAAAAGTAACATTAGCGCAGCTGAGGATGAGAAACATCACACAGAAGCTCTGGATGATCTTGGGGCCCAGCATAAAAGCAGGGGGTGAAACTCAGTAGTACAAAAGGCAGGTATAAAGACCACTGTGTAATGTAAGACTGGAAGGAGCCCAGACACTGGCACACTGGGGGTCTGCTTTAGGCTACAAAATCAGGGAGATCGGAAGCATAGGCTTATTGGGAGCATCTGAAACACAGAACCTGCTGGTAATTAGGGACCTTTAACTGCCCACACATTTGCTGGGAAAGGAAGACATCAGACACTGCCTTGCTTCAACTTCCTGGAATGCACCAACAAAAAAAAAAAATTGAGAAAGAAGCGACAGGAGCAAAACTAGGAAGGAGTCTCCTTGAGGCTTCATTCTCACCAACAGCAAAAACTGGGGAAAGCCATGAAGGTGGAAAACACCACAGGCAGGGAAGCCCAAAACGAGTGTTCGTAGTTGTTTGAAAAAGAATGGGAAATAGTGGCAGAATAAAAATAGTGCGTTGTAAGGACAGAGGCTTCAGTAATCTGAGAGGGCTGGCAAGTGAGATTTTGCTCCAAATGAAAAGAGAGTTTGGGAAAGACAGTGTTTTGTAAACACACAGCAAGATAAGGGAACAGATGTAAATTATCTTAACACAGGGGTACGATTAGGGTAATTCACAGACTCCTCCGTGGCTTGAAGCTTGCAGAGGAGAAATGGCAAGTCCATCAGGCTGATGTGGATGAGCACAAAGGAACAGCACCAGGAGAGAGGGACAGAGCGAAAGAGCCGAGTGCTCCACAGAAACTGCTCACTGCAGTGACTGCCAGCGGTAACCAGGAGACATTTGATAACTACATCGGTGGGAAGAGACAGACCAAAGAGTTCTGCACCTCCTGAGGAAGGAGAAAAGGTTAATAGATTGCTTTATGACACTGAACAAGCCACAAGCCCTTCCAAAGCTATTAGTGTGCGTCAGCCCTCCCCCTCTTCCACCAAAATCTGTTTTCTGTTAGGTTTATGTGTTTTCTTTATTCTCTACACAGCACCCAGAACTGGCTGGTTCTGGTAATGACATTACATATTATAATGTATGTACGACTGCTAATATTAAGATTCACAATTTATAAAATATCTTCTCTTGTGCGGCTAGTTGAATTGGGCAGTAAATTGAATTTAATAAATCCTGAACATGTCACAAGAAGCCGTATTTCCCACAGTTACAAAAACAATAACCAAATCAGATAATGAGAAAGCCAAAGTGTGGCTTAACAGACTAGAGGGTGTCACCTGAAAAAGAGATTCACCTTCATGACCTCTCTCACACACACACATGCTGTCAGCACAAAACGAGTTGTGAAACTTCTAATTAGGGTAAGAGAAGGCAGGGGATCCCAGGGGTTTGGCTCACAGCTGTCTCAGGAAGCACAGAGGTATAAATTGGGACAGAATTTCACAATAGTCAACAACTCACAGAGTTAAAGCAGGAATGCTTAATGCTTTTTTTGGTTCAGACTTCATGAAAAGAAGGATAACATTAGGACCACAAAGTTAATGCAATTAAAAGAATCAGAGTAGAAGGGTAATTTATAGTAGCACCTTAGCAGAATGAAAACTACAGAAGTCTGCTGTTTTAAAATAGGTGGAGGTCCGTCAGCAACTATCTGTAGGAATTCCTGGAAGATGAATGAGGTTCTAAAAGATCAGAAAAGGGCAAATATAGTGGCTATGTTCAACAGGCTGAAAAACCAAGGAAATTGCAGGCCAGCCAACATAACTTCAATTCCTGGAAAAATTTTGAAAGAAATCATCAAACAATCCATCTGCAAGGAAGGGCTGGAAGTAATAGCCCTGCCATGTGAAGGCAACCTGACTTCTCTTTGATAGAGCAACAAGGTCTCGTGAGTGAGATAGAGGCAACAGATGTTCTGTACCTTTACTTTCTCAAGGCTTTACCTCCAGCTTTGTGTAACATTTTAATTAGAAAATTAGGAAAATAGAGTCTAGATGAAATTCCACATGGGAAATGCACAGCTGGTTGGGAAATAGTACAAAAAATTGCAGGCATGAACAAGCAATATTGTATAAAAAAAAAATCCATGATTATACAGACAGAAGTGTCACACACCAGGTACATGAAATAACCCTGCTGCTTTTCTCAGTCAAGAAAGGCTACACCTACAATACTGGTCTCTTTTCAAGGCAATGCACTTAAAAAACATCCCAGACCCAGTGGAGAGAGCCCAAGGGACCCCAACAAAACACAGAGCCACAAAAAAATTGTAGAGAGTTGAAAAGGATCTCAAGATGAAGAATCAGCTACACATATGTCATTCAACTTGAAAATAAAATGGACATGAGAAAAGAGCAAATGAAAGGCAGTTGTTCAGTGCAGAAAACAAAAGTCTTCAGGGAAACATGATAACAAGCCTCAAATATGTAAAAGATTTCTGCAAAGAGAAAAGGAGTGCTGTAAGCTGTTCTGCGTGTCCACAGGGAGAGGACATGCCATCATGGGCTTAAACTGAAGCAAGAGATTTTAAAAATACCGACTCCATGATGATATAGCTAATTAGGCTCCAGAGCTGACTGCTGAGGGAGGGTACATCACTGCCATCACAGAAGGTTTAAAATAAGGATAAAGCCACATCATTTGAATCAGTCAACAGTTGTCCCCACAACCTGGGCAATGCTGGTGCCTGGCAGCTGAGCCCCAGCAGCCTGCAGGCTTTACATGGACATGCCCAGGAACACAATGTATTTCAGCTACAGCAAACACCCTCAGAAGGCTGTGTAGTAAAACAAACAGCCACTTTGTTTCAGAATGAGCTCATATAAACAACTGATAACGGCACAAAACCACTCAGTTACCCGAGATTGTTTTCCAAAATTTATTTTTCCCAGCACTATTCCATTGGATCTGATCCCAAGATCTCAGAAGACACCTGCAAACTATCCTCAAAAGGCTGGCACCTCTGCTGTCATTAACTGTGGGCTTGGTGCAGATAGTGATTTAATGAGATTACAGTTTTCCTGGTCCCTTCCTCCCAGGACAGCCTCCAGTGTTTCACAGCAGCTCTCTCCCCCTCTTTCCCTCAGGGATTGGTAACATTTTTGTGTTCCCTTTGCTGACAGGACTCCTCCACCAGTACCCCAGCTGTGCTATTCAAGGTGACAAGTTCTGGGTAACTATTTGCACTGTGGTTTTGGCTTTGAATGCTACTTTTTTTTTTTTTTTTTAAAGGTTTAAGCCTCCCAGAGTTTGACTGACTTTCCAAGTGTACCAGCTGGATACTGCCTCTTCCCAGACACCTTTCCCCAAGCAGAGACCAGGTACAGATTTGCCATGGAAAAGGCTAGAAGATGCCCTCTTGAGGTCCTTTCTAGATCTATTTTGTACAATGCTGTGGATAATGTGTGTGATGTAAGGGTCTGTGATGAACAGAAGGGCAGAGAGCTTGATCCAAAAGACACTCCCAGGCCTGTAACACAGCCCCAGGGCACACTCTCCTCGAAGGAAAGCTGGAGAGCCAGTGCAGTGCAGATCACCCCTGTGCAGCCCCCATAAAACAGCTATGATACATATCACTGCTGTGCAGACCACGGGACATTGAGGGTTCTGATCCCAAACAAGATGCCAAAAAGGCAAGGAAGCTGTGCTTACCTTTACTACAACCCTGTCAGGTACCATCTCACAAGGTGGCCCACCCTCCAGTCCCATGCAGTTAGGTGTAGCTGGGGGATAAAACCCATCTGAGGAAAATTCCAGCAAAATTAACCAGAGTGACCTTACTGCCTGGCAGCACAGGCACCAAAAGCACACCCAACCCCATGCCCTGCTTCCTACACACACCCTCTTGCACGGGCAGCCCCTGAGCCATGGTTCTCTCAGACCCAGCACTCCATGGGATGAGCCTCAGGCCTTACAAACATGTCCAGCTCAAGGGCCATTGTCTCCCAGAGCCACAGCATTCAGCAGGAACCACAAAACCACCAGGGAAGGTTCACAAGTGCAGGAAACCCACATGTCACAGGTGCTCAACCTGATCACTGTGATTCCCTGCCAAAGGACAAGTACACCTGGGGTTCTCACTGTCTAAAACCTATTTCTGTGGGACAGTATCTCACTAGCAAGCTCTCCACACAGACACTCTGCCCTCATCTCTGCTCTGTGCCTCCCACACACGTGTGTTCTGCAGTAGCCTCACATAAACTCTGCTGCCCTACCCTGCTTTGTTCCACTCGTGCCACATTGCACAACCCCCTTGTGAAAAGTGGGTGTGCGCTCTGTCACCACCACCACATACCCCCAAACCCCTTACCTTGGGCAAAGAGGGTCTCTGCATGGCTGCTAACATCTCCAAGAGTAGACTTTTCCAAGGAAAAACCTCACAGAGAGATCACAACTGCTGTTATGGCAGAGTTTAAGCTATCTAATTAGTGATGGGGTAGTGGGATGCCAGTGCAAAACAGCTGATTGCAGTGTTGGACACAGACAGTGAAATGCACTCTTCAGCAGCTCTCAGCTCTGTTCCTATCAGTTCCATCTGAGTTTAGTCCCTTCAAGTCTCTCTCAGTGCAAAGGGGAGTGACAAAACACCCTCAGCAGGGTGTGACCACACAGGGTCACCTGGGAACCTTACAAGCTGTGTGGGGAGGGTCTGCCCCCTTAATCACTGTGCTCTATATTACAGGATGGAGAGCTCCCACCACACACTTTCCAGTCTCCTCACTGGCTTCTCAGTGCAGATGTGGTGTGGCAGGACAGGCCAGAGAGCTCTCATCATTAGTCTCTTGATGCAGTGAAGTAATCTGTGCCACAGTTTCAGGCAGAAGGCACAGCAGAAAGTTGTTTCTCCATGTTTCAGAATGAGCAGTGGGGCACTATTTTGTTTCCTCTGGATGGGGAATCCTAAAGGGAAATTTATAGTCCATACTTGTTTCTTGGGAAGCCTCGGTTACACCTAACACATCATGTAAATACAGCAGGGGCCAGTTCTTCACGTGTCTACTGACCTGAACGGTTCCCTCTTCCACAGGCTTAACAGGCTTTACTGGAGATCAGTGCAGAAGCCTGTGGATGTCCAGTCTCTTAAACTACAAATGCAGTACACTGCCCCAGCCCAAACTGGCACCACAGGTGGAAGAATTTGGATTTAGTCTATTGAAGCCTGATGCTGCCCCACTCCCCACAAGCTCGCTCTAAAATCTGCATGCACGCTGTGTCTCCACTGCCCGAGGCAGTTCCTCACACCTCACCTGCTGCCAGCCCAATGTTGTGCTTTCCGGCCCCCCCACCTCCACCCGGTTCCAGGACTCCAGAATGATCTTCCTGTCTCCTGAACATTTCTTCTGAGGGCTGCAAAGGACGGGAGCCTGCTGTGACAATTGCAACTTCTAATGCCCAGCTGACACAAAACATAAAAAGAATCGCTGCTTGCTCTGTGAACGGTGGAGGAGCAAAGTGTTTCTAAGGAAAGATTCCTTCTCGTGCCTTGTCCCAGGGCGGGTTGAGCTCAGGGAGCTGGTTCCCAGAGGAGAGCAGGCAGTGCTGTGCTCTGCCCCCCCAGTCTACCACAGACTGACCTGGGAGCACGAGAGATGCTGATCTGTGAAACGAGATACCCATCTCTGAGCACCGCGGGGGAAACAGCAAAGATTAATAAACCTCAAAATATTTTACAGCATTTAAATAGCACGGTCACAGATCAAAGGCAATTGCTCATGTCAGGGAGACAGGCTCAGTAAGCCTGGAAAGATCACATACAGAAAGCAGAGGCAAGATGCAAGAGAAAGCCTGCAGACAGGAGCCGAGGAAGGCTCGACAAGAGAAACCAAAGTGGTCTAAGCCAGAGTCTCACATGTGTTCCTGGAGGAGTGAGAGCCAGAAAGACTGCCTGGTTTCACTCAGTCTCAGTTGTGTCTTAGCACAAAAACACACATTTCATTCTAAGACACCCTCTTACCTTGGAAGTACCTGCTGCTGTGAGCAGCTTAAATCCCAGTATAGCACAGCCCTGCCTGGTGCCTGAAATAAGGAACACCCTGGGAATTATGTGCAACTGGTGAATAGATTTGGGAAAGCCCTCTGATGCCACAGAGACTGCAGATTCATGCCCTGCACTCTCAGAGCTTTCATTCCTAAACCCATGAGGGTACTGCTTGAAAGTTTGTTGGCAGAATCCATTGCCCACACTTGCAGGCAGAGTGGGAGGCCTGAAAGTCTTTCAAATTGTTCATGTAACTATATTACCTGTGAGGAGGAGAAGGAAGGAGGGAATGGGACTTTTTATCCAGATCACTACAGTGGTAGTGGTAGTGATAAGGGAATAAAAATGCCACACTGTAGTATTTCTACTCTCAAGCTCTCCTAGAGGAGCTATCCCATCATAAAGCACTTCTATTCTCATATGACTTTGGGCAAGATAGTCCATTTACATTTTTGGGGTACAATTGAAGAACTAGCAGTAGTAGGAGCCCTCTCACACAGAGGTGTGGGGTTCAATACTGCTCCAGTCTGGGTTGGACACTGGAGGTCATCCGCAGTACGTGCTCCGTGTGAGGCCAAGTGATTCCTCAATACAGACCCCCAGGAGCAAACCCTGTTCCCAAGGCTCCCATGGATACTCCATCCCTGCCAACTCAGTCCTTCACTAAGGACTCCCTAAACCACATCTGCATTCTTGCTCCTGCACCTTGCCTCATGACCTGGGGACTCCCTATAGCACTGTACAAACCCACTGTGCAGAACAAAAAGAAGTCCTCAAGCAAACTCTGTCTGATTGAATTTTGAAGGTAAGAAATGTCCTTCTGCAACAGATGTACAACCCCCTCTACCCACCCCAAACACCAGATCCATCACAGAGAAGGGAAATATTTACACAAGTTAGTAGAGTTCCAGTTAAATATTATGCTTAGCTGTC
Organism: Vidua macroura; assembly: GCF_024509145.1. Classification (NCBI taxonomy): domain Eukaryota; kingdom Metazoa; phylum Chordata; class Aves; order Passeriformes; family Viduidae; genus Vidua; species Vidua macroura. Next base: position 14,383,516 of record NC_071578.1, read on the forward strand.
TAGAGACCATGTTCTCAGACTATGTCTATGAAATAAAAGATTAAACTTCATAACAATTATGAAGTTGCTCTGCTCACATTCAAAGGGAGTTAAAGAACATTAAAATAGTTCTTTGGGTAATATTCTGGTGAAATTGCTCTCTCCACCCTGGAGAGTTAGAGCTAAAACCTTCTGAACTATCCTGTAAACACACTTGGAAAGGCTAAGAGCTAAACTGATAACCAGGTAGCACCTCTGCTCTGCAGGTTCTGTAAAAAATGTGAGCAATGCCAGAGAGCTTTTGAAGCAGCAAGGGAAGGAGGATAGGGGAGAGCAGCTTCACTTCTCGAGGGAAGTTTGTTTAGTGGAAAGTAAGCAAGTTGTCAGGGGAAAAGCTGACAATGTTGATTCCAGCAGTTGTACTGGGAATAAACAGCCAAGTGGATTACGTTACAGAGAATGAGAAACGGCTCTGAGGATCCCATTTAAATGCTGGGCCTTCAGGAATGATGCAATTCAGCTACATTCAGGGCCCCGATATCCAGTGACCCCCTGGGCTGAGCCTTTCCACAGTGCTGGTGTCACCATCCGACCTCCGTGGGGTCCCCGAGAGCTCCAACACAGCTGATGTCCCCAGGAGAGGCAGAGCTCACTGGTGAGGATGCAGACCCACGCTGGCTTCAAGGCAGGGGCTGGGCACTGAAACAGGGGGGGCAGCAGAGTGGGGGAGGTTGTGCAGGACTGGTTTGCCTCTCCCAGCCCAGCAGTAGGGGAGGGCCACCATGGGTTCTGCCATCTCCTCCCCAGACAGAGCACAGGGCCCTCTCTCCTGTAAAAGTAAGATGCCTGCCTGCCTTTCACAGGAAAGGGACCTGTCAAGAGGAGAAGGGGATCTCATTTAATTTATTAGTCTCCTCCTCCTTCCCATCATCTGTGGCTCATCCAGCTGTAGTGATAACAAGAAGAGATATGAGAGGACCCTCTTGGCTGCTGGGATACCATCCTTCTGCCCACTCACTGCCTGAAGACATCAGTCCTTTACAAGCACCATTAAATGTGTATCCAAAATGTGGCAGTCTCCTCCATCGAGATTCTATTCCCAGGATAATACAAACAGTTGCCAGAAAAAGAGTATCCTCTCATCTCTGTCTAGGCCATTATCCCTTTATATTTGCTCTTTAATATTTACTGGGTTCACACAAAGTGCATGCTCTGGAAAGAAAAAAAATCAGCTGCAGCTTAAAGGACTCCAAATTTAGTAATTGCTGCAGCCCCATCGACGTGAACAGTTAGCAGGGAGATTTCTCCAGCACTTCACATGCCGTGGTATTCTGCTTAGGTCAGACTGTAGAAAATGTTCTGTTCAGGGGCACCAAATCTGGAGTGTTTGCATAGGTGCCAGCTGCAGAGGCCTTATGAGTCCACACCTCCAGTTCCTGCCGGTCCTTTCCCTCCCAATACCCAGTAACCTTGGTAGGAAACAGAGGCAGCCAGATAGATGCTGATTCATACAGAGGTGAGGAACCCGAGGGTTTTAACACACCTGTGAGTTAGCAAGAACTAGACCCAGCTCCTGGTTCCAGAGCCGGTCTTGCAGCCTTACCTGTTAGTGTGAGGTTGCTGTATGTGTTTGAAAACTGCTCCTTTAACAAAACCAAGTGCATCTGAGCTGCCTTTTCCCTCTGTAGCTCCAACATTATGTCAGGATGCTGGGCGATCTTACAGCCTTTCTGCTTATCCAGGGCAATGTCGCTGCGAACAATGTCTACAGCAAAAGGGAAAGAAAAGAGGGAGATGGCCAAACCTCAGCTTTCGTTTTCGCCAGATGCTTGGATCAGCTCCAGCCCGTATGACAGTCACACAATCATCACTCGGCAAGAGCAACCCAACAAAAGGATCCAAACCCCTTGGATCCACCTAGCAAATGACCCTCCCCAGCCCAGGTCTCTTTTTCTCCCACACAAAGCTCAAGTTGTATGCTCACAGAACCTACATCCTTTCACAGAACCTACCACAGACCCTTCCATCCTCTACCTGCCTAGCTGTTGCTCTCTTACTATGCTGACCCCTCCCTTGCAGGAGAGTGAAAAAGTCTCCCAACATTTATCTGACAACCCTGTTACATGTGTATTTGACACTAAATAATGAGAAAAGACGAAATCCCATTCCAGTAACCCCTGGCTTCCACTTAACCTTGCCTGACAAAGAGGTGATGAAGAAGGCTTGTTCTCACCTTGTTTATCCTCACTGCAGCTATCACAGGTCAGCATGGCCTGTGAACAAGTGGCCTGTGACTCTTTGAACAAATGTCTGTATCCTTCTAATGCCTGACATTCAGGAGGCAGAAGGATTATTTAACAATTGTTTTCTCTTCATATGAGCATTTTCTAAGCCATATTATGGAACAAGAATATTATATTCCCTACCCTAGAACTACTCACCTGCTGGGGAAAGGGAATGACGGAGTAGCAAGGCAGAACAAAAATCAAGTAAGATCTGTCAGTCTAACCAGAAGGTGAGTGCTGCAAAGTAGTCCTTGCTAGGTCCCTTATGAGTTTAATAAACTCTGCAACATGTTCAGATCCACAGGCACCAGATGCTGTGTCTATTTCTCACAAAACCTCAGGCGGCCAGCTCTGATAAGCAAGGATTGAAGTTGGAATTCTTCCACCACATTGCATAAGCACACTTTGCCTCACAAGGCTGATCTTTGCTTGGTTCAATTCTCATCTAGCTAGAAGCTGCTGAAGAAGCTTGTTGTCAGAAGAGAGTCACACCTTGCTCCATACACACTCTCCAGCTCCTTTATTGTTATGCACATTGAGAAACACCAAAGTTGCTTCCAAAAGTCATGCTCCTGTTTCTCAGGTTCAGCAAACTTAGGTTCAAAGCTCTACTATATCTTGGGCTGGCAGGGAACTGCCTCCAAACATGTGGTGGAGGACTGGAAGCCACATTATCTTCCTGTCTCTGAGCCTCATCCTAGAGTTACAACACTTTCTTGTCCAGGCTGTGTTCTACCTCTTTTCTGTGTAGTTTGGGATGAGTAGAGCTTCTCTAAAGGCTGTCTAAACAGACTGCTCAGAACAGCAGTGTCATTGAAGTACCCGTGGTCTGTAGTTAGCCATGTGAGTTCTCTCCTCCACCCACAGCTAGCATACTCAGGAGTGGATACTGGGCAGCAACCAGATACCATGAAAATATGGTCCAATATTTCTACATCCAGCACAAGGGCATCAGTGAGATGGAGCAAGAGGAAGGACTAATGTTCCTCTGCAGCTAACGAGCATGGACCCCCCAGCTGTGTTCTTTAGTGCACATTCTCTTGGATAGGCACTAAGTAAGACTAGGGCCCACCCAACCTTTGCCCAGCTAATGAATGATAAAATCCTGAACCTCTGTTGTGTGAAATATTTGGGAAGTAAAGATTAAGAAACACAACCCTACATCTGTCCCACATGAGAAAGGGCTGCTGGAGTCACCTAGAGCCCATGACCTTCCTGGGTGATGGATTTCCCTTCCTACAGAACAGAAGGCAAGAGTTGTACACCCCCCACCCCCAAGGAAAAATGAAGTCAAACACATCAACGAGGCCCTGAAGGAGGAGAATACTGAGAGGCAGACAGGTTTGAAACTAGATGGTCAATATGCTGTCTGCAATTCTCTTTAAACTGCTGTAAGGGTGTCCAGGCTGGGTCAAAACAAGTTTGTTTCCTAAAAGGAATGGATGACTTCTAAAACCTAAACCAGGGCAAATGTGGACCCATGTGGAGGAACCATGGGCCCAGGACCAGGGTCAGGGGCCAGCACCTTGGAGGGTGCAGGGGACCATGGCAGTGAAATCCGTCTTTGGGGACCACAGGGATGGCTCTGCATGCACTGACAGCAGGGCCTGGGGACAGAGGGCAGGCCCAGGAATGAAGAGCAGGAGGGGTGTTTTGATAAAGCTGCTGTGACAGGGATTACCACCAGGATGTCAAGTCACATGCAGACAAATCTCTGGAAGAGTGTGGGGAAGGCAGTCAGGGCACAGAAGTCAGAGCACTCTCTGACAGTTATCTTCATGGGGTTCTCTGAGAGCTGCCCCTGCAGACACTCAGGAAGCAGAGACAAGACATGCAAGGTCCTGACTTCTCAGATTGGTGAGGGACCCAAGAAACTTGTCCAAGACCTAAAGATGGAGGTGGACCCCACAGTCATTATAACTCCAGCTTAAACTGTGGGCAGATGTCTGGGACATGGAGCTCACCAAGGAACTCAGTGCCTGGTCCTTCCTACTCCACCGGGCTGTGCTCAGTGCAGGGAAGGAGGCAAAGGCACCTCTGCACCACTCTGCTGAACCAGCAGCACTGAGGGAAGAGGGGTGGCAGACCACGGCTTCTGAAGGCTATGGGGAATTCTCAGCAAGAGCAACCCGAGGGACACAGACAGCAAGGAGTTCACAGCTTTCAAATCTTAAAAGGAAGAGACAGAAAAAAGACCGATGCATGGAAGCCAAGAAGAAGGACGGTACCCAGGAGGCTCCGGGCAGGGCAGCTCCAAGTGGGCAGGAGAAGGGGAAGAAGGGCACTCACGGCCTTCCTGAGCCTCGAGTAAGAAAAAAAAAAAAAAAAAAAGGCGATAAACTGCTCAGCAGAACACGGGACCGAGCAGCTCCTGCCAGGAGTGCGAAAGAAGAACTCCAGATGTGAGTGAGAGCCCCAGAGGATGCCAAATGTTTTCGAAAGACGGCCGGCCGGGAGCCGTGCCCCCGGCGGGCCGGGTCAGTACCCTGGCCAGCTCAGGCTGCCCCGCGGCCGCACGGCCGGACCCCGGCGGGCGCGGCGCTCCGGGGCGGCGGGCGCGGGTCCCGCGGCGGCGGCGGCGGCAGCAGCGCGGTGCCGGGCCCGGCAGCGCCGAGCGGAATGGCGGGAGCACACCCGTGTGGCGGCCAGGTGAGCTGCGGCTGCCGCAGGCACCGCCGCACCGACCGGCAATCCCGGCCCCGGGAGCGCCCGCCTCGGGACGGCCTCGGGCCCCGCGCCCGTCACACCCCGCCGGGAGCGGCGGAGGAGCCGCGATCCCGCAGGAGCTCTCCCTCCCCTCGCCAGGCTGCGGGGCCGGGGCGGAGGACGCTGTTTTGCGGAGGCCGGTGTGTCTCCGAGCGCCCGCACACATCCCTGGCCCGCCTCGGGATATCTCCTGCGACTTCGCGCACGCCGCCCATGGAGGTCACCGAGACTACCAAGGAAATGCTGAAGAACAAGTTAGAAAACCCCCTTCAGGAGAGGCACGATCGCAGCATTCCCGGGCATCCCAGGACTAGCTGAGCCCTACCAGTCCCTTCCTGTGAGTCACCTGCACCAAGGGGTTTCAGTGACCATTTCCCACAGGGCAGAGAAGTTCCAAGCTGTGAGACCTCGAGGATGGCGCACAGCAGGCAGAGACAGCTCCCAGCCAGAGCCGGGTTTCCCTTGCACAGAGTGAGCATCTCTAGCCGAGAATTTACACATTGTCAGTGTGGTCTATGTGCAGGTGACATTCCTATGGCTCATGCCACCATCTGCCCATAGGCAATTCCATTCCAGGAGCTGCCGGAGTCATGGAGCAGACATAGACTACTGCAGCTGAGCACCTGGAAGATGGGAGGAGGAAGGACAGGGCAGAGGGATGTGGTTATTGCCAGAGGGAGGTGTGACAGAAGGGTAAAGAGGAGAAGTAACTCATCTTTCTGTGTCTGTGTGTGTGAAAGCCAGCACTGCCCACAGCGATCACCGCTCCAGCAAAAGCAAGAGTGACACTGCCATGGCACCAGAACAAGCTGAGTTTAGCCATCCTCCTCAGGGGACTGTTTGCTTCAGATTTCCAGTCTTGAAAAGTGAATTCAAAAGGGAAAAAAACCCTCACTTTCATTCTAACAAAACCTGAACTAAAAACTGGAATATTAAAAAATTATGTTAATACCAAAATTAAATAGATATTTAATGAGTGACTAGGCAAAAGTCTTACAATTTTCACATTGTCAAACTTGTAAAATACCTAGTTTTTAAATCAACAGATTTAAAATGCTTTTAAAAACAGATTTGTATTCCAGAATTGTTATAAAATGCCCAGTGATTGTGAAATTGGGAACACAACTTTTATTTAGAAAGACAGAAGATTTCTCAAGCCACAAACTGCATCCTCATCATGTTTGTCTTTAATGGGCAAATTTTTGACACATTAGTATCATTCCTTTATTTTAGCTGGGAAAAATTCTCTGACAATGAGTTCCAGAAGTTATTTCCCACCATATTAAAAAAAAAGTCATATTTGTTCATTTTATATGTAATAATTCCACTGGATGCTCCCTATTTCTTTTGTCATGAAAACAAGGAAATAATCATTCCCAAATTGTCTTCTCTGTGTGACACCGAGCTCATAGCATTTGTCATAGTCTCTGTCATTTTTTTCCAAGATGAAAAATCTCTAAGACTGAAAGATATTACTTTGATCACTTCCACCATCCTGCTCCTTACATATATATTCTTTACACTGATTAGTGTGTCAGCACCTAGTCTACTTATAGCATAAGATTGCTCTCAGTGATTGTTTCCAATTATTTTCTAATATCCCTATCATTAGATCCATTTTTTACTTACCTAAATGTATTCAGAGACCAAATCATAATAAATTCAGAACATTTTCCCTGAATGCCAGCTGCTAATTTAGAATGGATAGTTGTGTACAAAAAGTCACGTCTTACCCTGTGCATGTAGTTTTGCATTAATCACTTTTAATTCATACAAAGTAGATGTAGCATGGAAAGAAATGTGAAACTAACAAAAATATGCAATTTTAAAATAGAATTGAGGATGCTTATTATAAAGAATTAAATACATAACCACAGAAATCTCTTTATCTCACCACTACACAAGCAAATAGCTAACAAATCAGAAGTTAATTGCTTGATTGCACCTTTTCCTGAAGTTATTAAAGCACTTTTCATGCATGATTATAGCAGAACAGTTTTTATTTTCAAAAGAAAAGTTGAGATAAACAGGCAATCTTTGGAAGTATCTCCTGCTCAGGCTGTATCTCCCTTACCTTGTGTAACGTGATTTCTACAACCTGTTTTTTTTTTAATTTTTAATTTCTAAGGAAACAACTAAGCCCTGGGACTCTTTATAGAGGCAGAGCAGGTTGTAGCTCCTTTCCTGCAGTTGTGGTGCCTGGGAACTTGGGGGCAAGAGGCTGCCTCAGAGCTCTGCTGAGGCGCAGAGCAGCCCCAGGTCTGGCAAATCCCAGAAGTCCAAAGGACATCAGAGCATCTTCCCATCTTGGGGACTGAGTTCTTGCTATGCCTGAAATGCTACAGCCCTCTCTAAGGGGCTGTGCTTGAAACACTTGGAGGGTGAAAAAAACAACTATTTCCTCTTCAAGCTCTGAAAGGACAGATGTCTAAACTGTCAAGAGACACAAAGCATACAGAAAAGGGGCCCTGGGTGACTAGAAACAGAAGATGATTCCTTGAATAAAGGAAAATTCGTTTGTTTGTTTTTACCAGGACAACAGGATGGTTCTCCATTCAGAAACATCTACTGCAGTTTTATGAGCTGGCAGAGCCAAAGGGATGCTCCCAGACACATGGCAACAACGTTCCCTTTCTCTGGCCCAGGTATCCTCATACCCCATGAGCATCCTCATAATCCTGCTCACTGAATTCACAGTAAAGCTGTTGCTTTTTTTTTTTTTTTTTTTTTTTTAACTTGAGATAATTTTCTGCTGGCTCAGCAGAGGATCAGAAATGTGCCAGAGCCAGCACAAGGGAAGCAGCAGAAGAACAGTGCACAGATCATAAGGAAAGCAAGGGGACCAACCCTTCTGATGGCAAAGAAACACGAAGTGAAATTTCCTGCCTTCAGGACACAGATTTGAAGGATTTAATCTGACCAAGACTGAGACTGCTGCACTCTCATCTGCCTTCAGTGCAGGCTTTCCTCTGCCAGCACTGTCCTCTACACCTCTGCCTGGTCACACAGCATTGGTCAATTTGGCAGCTGAGCAGGCTGAAGTGCAATCACATCTCCACCATCAAGTTTTGGTCAGCTGAGATCCCTGACTCACCACGGAAACTCAGGCTCCAGGCATGGAGGAGGGCAGGAATATGCCAGAAGGGGCTGAAGAGTGGGAACAGCAGCCCTAGCTGGGGTCAGCTCCAGCCCCTGTGTAACCACATAAACGAATCCTCATTTAACATATCCTCGGGTCATTATTATCTTCCTTTCCACTCAGGGATGTTCTAACAGCATGGCATCCTAGAAGACACTTGTGCAGTATGGATTGAGCAAAAGTGAAAATATGTTCCCACTGCCAGACAAATTTTGAGGCTTAGATGCAGTGTTGGGTACCTGAGGATGCCTGAAGGATGCCTGAAAGAATACACAGAATGCCAGCATTACACAGCATGATGTGAAATTTCCCACACTATACTGCAAAATCCCCTGACTAGTATGGAAGGCTTAACAAGCGTGTCTTTGTCATTTTCTTTGTTGTAATTGGACATTTTTCCAGATACCTGGTATCCCATTAAAAAAAAAAAAAAAAAAAAAAAAAAAAAAAAAGGTGATAAAATAGAAGGAAGCAAGTTACCAGCAATTAAAAGAGTATTTTTGAAATGTGTTGTCCGTACACACTTCGGCTGAGAAACTTCTTTGATGCACTACCTATAGCATGTAAATGTAGTCCCCTTCCCCTCTCCCTGCCATGGCCCACACAGGGACACACAAAGTGTCCTTTGGTCTCTTCTCAGCCATGAAAAGGCTACAAAACTCTACAAAAGGCTGGGGTACAGGAGTGAGAAGCTGCGCACTTGGGCCAACACATCTCTAAGGACTCCAGCTTGAGTAACTCCTCTTTCTCCACTGCACTCTTCCTTGGCTGCACAGGGGAAGCTGTAGCAATGTCTGTGCCACCCAGGTTGTCCAAAGCTGCCTCTGTGGCTTTAGGGTGAGAGGCAGTTGAGGATCACCCTGCAGATGAGGAGGCTCCACATTAGCTCACTAAACTCACACTGGAGCACCAGCAAGGAGCTTCCAAAATGGGCTCCAGGTTCAGGCACTGAGATAGCACCTGCAGCATCCCTTGCTGAAACAAGACCAGGACTCCACACACATGTAACACTCCAACACCAGGCTCTAGGACAGCAGGCAAGTCAGGTTTCAACAAACTCAGCTTCAGAAAAGGTTTTGTACCAACAACAACCCAAGACTTTGCTCCAAAGAGGAGCTGCTCAAGCCTGTTTTCCTGGAGACCAGTGTTTCTTGTTGTCTCATTCCTCAGACCCAACTAGTCCCTGGCTCATGTGAGGCAGTTGAAACGACAGGCTGAACAGATTGCTTGTTAGGAAAAACCCAACAGCAAAAGGAGAAGCAGACCTACTACATAGACTGAGCATGAAACTTTACATCTTGGTACCTGCCCTGGAATCAGACATGTGCAGAGAAACACATCTCCAGATAACAAAACACGACACTGAGCATAGCTGGGGAAGAAAAACTAACTCAGCAGGGCACATACAGAGAAACACCATTTAAGGGAGGGAAAAGTCTCTCAGGCTAAAAATGTTACACCTCTTGATCATAAAATGTCAAAAAGTCTCTGGCACAGCCCCACCTCCTGGTACCACAGAGTCTGACATACATCAAACTGGGTTTCTGTTTCTAACACACCTCAGGCTGGCCAATGCCTTATCCAAATAGGGTGGACTCCAGGACTGACCATCCAAAGTCGGGGCTGCATGGGATGGAAGCCACCTGGCATGCAACATAGGTGGGGTGTTAATATAACACACTGGATGACCTAATATTTAACAAAGTCCAGGAGGTACCTAGAGCCATGCTACCATAACAGAGACTGCACGCCCTGTGGCTCACCGAGAGCATCTACCATAGGCATCCACTTTCAGGAGCTGCCCTGTCAGGTACTGACAAATCTGCCAGCAAGTGATGAAATTGCTGTGCCAGTTTTATACGCTGTGCTAAAGGAAATTGCCACGTGCACCCTCTTCATGGGCATCCCAGGCAGTAACCTGGGAGCATGCACTTTATTACCTTTGCTGCCCAAACATGACCGGTTTACACTGGGGTGAGGCTGTTCACACATACAAAGGAAAAATACCATACACCCCTGGTAACACACAATACTTCCAGGTCTGTGTTTCCAGGAATAATCTGAACAAGAAATTAGTTACTCTGAAACCTAAAGGAGACACCTTATTTCAGCAAAACTAAGTACATTTTAGATACAAGTGGAAAACAACTACTACTACCCTAGGAGAGTACTCACACTCTCTGTGAAAGAAAGAAGTGGGGAAAAAACGGGTTGGTGAGCCCAAAGGCAGGCCTAGGTAAAAGTAATTTCTAGAAGGTGGAGGTGTACATAGTTGGGACCATTTGAAAGGGAATAAAATATATTTTTAAGTGCAGAGGAAGAGTAAGGCTAATCTCTGAGGACATCTGATAGTCAGGAAGGAAGAGCACCACAGAGACAGAAAAAAACATCCAAGGGAACAGTGAGGAATACTTGGTCTGAAAAGCACCAGGGTGGCAGAGGGGGATTTACAGGATGAAGATCCCTGTACAGAGATACAGAGATACATTCCAACTCTAGCAAGCGTGGTCACAGGGCCCATGAAGGATGATACAAAGCTGTCCTGTTGCCCTTGCTGCCTCCCATCTGAATGCCTGAGAGGGCCACACCAGGAGGCCTGTGAGCACACAGTGGGGTGCAGCTGCCTGTGATGTGAACACCACTCACAGTCACTCACTTGTAACTGCAGTTCTCTGAGCAATCTTGCACACGAGCCCTTCACCTCTCAGTCCTGCACTCTGTGAGCTGCTGCAGCTTAGAGGAACATAAGAAGTGCCCTTCCCTCCCGCTCTGTGCACAGGCCACAGGAGAACACAAGGCAGGGGAGCACCTGTGGGGACTGCAAAGAGAGCCCAGGCTCTTTGGGCACAGGCCTGGAGTCTGTGTGCACCCACAGGCAGAAATGCAAAAAGAAAAACACTCAAAGCAGAAAACAGCCAGTCACTTGTCACGTCACTAAAAAATCACTAGGGTGCTGCATAGGACTTTAAAATTCACTGATTTCTCTGTTAAATGTTTTCTGACTATTTTAACTAATCAAGCCCCTCAACATCTTCCCCACTCCCATGCCATTATAAGAAATTTCAGAAAATAGGTGATCCCATTAAAACATATAAAAGCCCATGGACATGGAAAAATATTTCAACCAGCCCAGACAGCTTGGGGAGAAGGAAGGGTACCTAGCAGGATGCTTGTTGGCTTCCCCCATGCTCAGGTGCTGATTGCCATCAGTTTTTGTGCTGTCTGTTGAAGCTGTAAGTCCTCAGCAGCAAGAGCAAACTGCATGTCCTGATTCCAAGCAGGTCCTGGGTGAGCCACATATGAGGGAACAAAAATGGAACCAGGGCTCCAAATGGAGAAGGTGGCTGCTCATGCCCAGGACAGCAGGGCAAAAAGCTGTGATGGCATCAGGATTTCATTTTGGAGAACTGGATCCCTCTAGTGAAGTACTTAGTGCAGCCTCAGCACAAAAGGATGTGAGCTACTAGCAACTCTAGCTCTTATCCAAATAGGGTGAAACTCCCTGACCCTGGAGTTTGCACACAGATCTTAAGAACAAATACGAGAGCTTTGCTTCCAGGCAGGAAATCCCTTTTACCACACCTTTCTGATTTACACCAATGCTTGATACACACCACATGTGTCTTCCCCTTCCTTCACCCACATTCACAATGGTCCTGTTCCATATTTAAGTGATGAAAAGTTAAGACCTGTGGTTACAACTTCTATGAAAAGCTTCATTTTGAAGGCTGCTACATTTCAATTTTATTGCCATGAGGAAAACTGAAAAAAAAAAGCCAAAATATTTCAGTCCTTCCTTAACATGAAAGCTGTTGTGAAGACATTTAATAAGTAACTGTAAGTTCTCTCCTGCAAGTTGTTGAAATGTGGAAGGTGGGAAAATTTATTCTTACAAATGTTTTGTATGAGTCCCATCCACAACTTTATGCACGACACTTAATTTCCACTGTACAAGGTGTCTGTGGCAAGTTTGGTCAGCATTTTTTCCTGAAGTGCATCTCAGCAGGCAAAGCTTACAACAAACCCTTTGACTGATATTTGTTACAAGAAGAAAAACAAGGAATAACATTGGGATTGCCCCAGCTAGGAGAGCAAGTGAAAGATGGAGCACAAAAACTTACCCACCTGCCTGCGTGTGGGAATAGAAGGACATTCATCTCAGAGATGTAACGTAGGGAAACAGCAGGAGTGAGAGCCATCAGAAAACTGGCAAATGCATCTGCTTTTTCCATTCAGGACTGCTGCTGACTAGATCTCTGTAAAATTTCCTCTGTTCCACAGACCTGCCCAGTGGGATCTGTCTGGCATTAATTGGCCTTCAAAATTACTTATGGAAAAAATCTTAAGCTAATTTTCGTAAGTCATTGAGTAAGGAAAAAAAAAAAAAAAAAAAAAAAAAAAAAAAAAAAGCTTGTTTCTTTAAAAAAGAAACAAACTAAGCAAGAGAGAAAAATCAATAAATTCTTGCATGTGGACATCGTATTCTGCTGCTTAATAGAATTGCCTTAGGACGGAGATACGGCTCTAAATTTTCTACTCAGTTTCTTTGTGTGAATTATGGGCCGCGAAAAGTGAAAGCCTTTTGTGTACTGAGGTCCGATGGGGAGAAGGGCAGACGGCGAAGAGGGGAACAGCGGAGAGGCGGGGGCCAAGCAGCGGCTGGAAAGAGCTCAGATGGCCGAGCGGTTCGCAGGGGGAGCAGCCCCGACCGGGCACCAGCACGGAGGGACAGCGGGGAGCCCAAAGGGCTGCGGCGGGCACAGAAACGCGCACAACGGCGAGGTCCGTGAGGAAAGGCAGGGCTCCCGAGAGCCGCGGGAGAAGCGCGGGACGGGGCATCCCGGGGTTCCGATGCCTGGCCCCCGCCCGGAGCCGCGGCAAAGTCTCCTCTGCGGCCGGCGCTGCCTGCCCGGGGCTCGGGGGCAAAGGGAGACGGAGGACGCAGCGGGGCGGGGGAATACGAAAAGTCCCGCTCCCCAGTGCTGGTCTTTTGTTCCCGGGGGCCGACAGCAGCCGAATGCACCGGCAACGGGGGGAGCGAGCTCCGCCGAGCTCCTCGGCTCTCCTCCCTCGGGAAAGAAAGGGTAACGGGAATTGTCCCCCGGCCGGTACCCGGCGGCAACGTGCCCGGGCGCGACACGGCCCCGCCGGGCGCGGGGAGAGAGCGGGGCAGGCGGAGCGGGACCGCCCGGCTCCCGCAGCCCCCGCTGCAGCGCCCGCCCCCCGCCCCGGCCCCGGAGCTCACCGTCCTCGTAGTTCTTGAGGTAGTAGTCGGGGCCGGGCCCGCCGCGGCTCTTAGCCGGGTTCTTCACGTTGTGGAACTGCAAAAAGTCCGTCCTCTTGCCCGCGAAGCGCAGGAAGGCGGGGGCCAGGCCCCGCGCCAGGGTCACCAGCCGCCGGGAGCTGGGGAGAGGAGAGAGAGGGCTGAGGAAGCCGCGGGCCGGGCCCTCGCTTCCCCAGTACCGCCAGCGACCGGGGACCACGGGGCTCGAGGACCCGCCGTTGCCCCGCCCGGGGCAGCGCGACGCGGTACCACCGGCTGCGGGGCTCTGCGCGGGCCGAGCGGCGCGGCCCTGGAGCGGGGAGCCGCCCCGCCCGCCGGTGGCGGCCCGGAGGCCGGCGGGCCCGGCTCCCCCCCGTCCTGCCGGCGCCCTCCGGACAAGTGCAGCGGCGTCCAGGAGGCAGAGGCGCTCAGCGCCACGCGGGACCGTGCCGCGGGCCGAGCCGCCGGGGAGGGAGAGGAGCGGGGAGGGGAGAAAAGCGGGAGCCGTCCCGGCTCCGCTTCTCTCGCGCCTTCCCGCATCCTCGCCCTGCTCCTTCCCCGGCTGCCGAAGGGACCCTCGGAGCGGGCGTGCGGAGGAGACCCGCTCTCCCTCCCCGACTTACCCAGCGGGGAGAAGGCTTTCTGGCCGTCCCAGCGCCTCCAGGCCGCGGCCGCTCCGCACCGCCGGTGGGACCCAGCGCAGCTGCAGCCCGGCTCTGCCCCCTGCGCAGGGCTGGAAGTCCAGGGAGCGGAGGGCTCAGAAGACCTGGCCGACACCCGCTCTCTGCCCGTCGGGACCCGGGGAAGGCTCGGCTCGGCTCGGCAGGCGGCCCCGTTCCTGCTGCTGTTTTTTGTTCCATTTTGATTTTTTTTTTTTTCCCCTGTGCTGCCTCGGCCCCGTGCAGAGGAGCGGTTGCTGGAGCGAGGGGAGCACGACATTTTTGCAGTCATAACTGATAAGTCTCCGAAATGCTTTCTCCATTGCAAACATGTGCATCTTAATGGAAACCATGGCCTCGCTCCCTCCGTCACAACAAGCGCCGCCAGCAGCGCGGAGCCCGGCAGGGCTGGGCGGCGGGGCCGCCGGGGCGCCCCGCGGGCGGCGTGGGGAGGGCGCCGGGGGGCTCCTGCCTTACCTTAAGAAATCGAGCCAGCCATCATGAATGATGGAGGGGTCCAGCTGCAGGGAGAGGAAATTCTCACTGATTATCCTGACAGGGCTCTTGGTGTTGACATCAAGGAGAATGAGAGTTCTTCCCTTCACACCTGGAGGTTTCTCCACCGGCAGTGCTCTCCTGTCCCCAGCCTGGGAAGGCAGCGAGAAGGTGGCCATGAGGGCCAGCCCAGGTGCCATCAGGGCTAAGAGCCCTGGGGGGCAGGAGCTGGGACAGGGCATGCCGGAGAGCAGGAAACCCCTAATTAACTCGCTGTCTGCAGGGGCTCGCTGGTGGCTAATTGTCCTTATCTAAAGTGTGGGGCGCTCTGCCTTTTTTTGCAATGTTTTGGTGTTGGTGGAGGGGAACTCACGCCCCTGACCAGCCTTTCTCGCAGCCGGTGCCAAGACTCCTTGTAGCCAGCACCGCCCCTTTAAGAGATGCAGGCTCCAGACATTTTTAACTTTTTGAAGGTAAGGGGAGGCTCCTGGTTTAACCCCCTCGGTTCGGGGCCCGCCGCCCTGCCGCAGCCCCGCCAGCACCGAGCTTTCGCTTTGCGCCGGCTCCAGCGGACGTTTTCAGCTCCCGCAAAACCGGGACGGAGTCGGGACACGGAGACACCGGAGAACTCGGGACGGGGACCGGCGCGCGGAGGCCGGCCAGCACGGTTCGAGATAATCGCCGGCTATAGAACGACAGAGAAGGTAAGGCAGCGAGGACGGCCCTGGTTGGGGAGGGGGGAGTTTGGGGGGTGGTAATCACCCCGGAAAAAAACCCAAACACTACCTCTGAGGGAAGAGTTACCTCCAAACTGCGCCGGGACCCGCGACGCTGGGCGAGGCCCTCGGGGCTGAGCGCTGGAGGCTCCGCGGGACCCGACGGGCGCAGCGGGGCTGGGGGCCGCCAGCACCCCGGAGCCCCGGCGCGGCGCGCTCGGTGCGCCCTGCCCGAAGCTGGGGCTCGGCCGGTCCTCTCACGACGGCCATCGGGCACCGCGGGGAACCGGGGAACGGGGAATCGAGCCGTCGGTCTCCTTTTCCCGCCTGCCTCCGGGCCCATCGGTGTCCCACCGGCGGCAGGGAAAGAAGAGGGACAGCAGCAGCAGTGCCTGGTGTGGAAACGTCCGCATCGGGGACAGCACAGTTTGATGGCACCGACGGGGACTCCCGTGCCGGGGCCAGCCCTCCGTCGCGACCGCCAGGAGGGACCGGGGCAGGACTGCAGGGCTCGGCGCACTGCAGAAGTGCAGGCGGCTGCGGTTGCCAGCTCTGGGCAAGGTCGTGGCACCGGGCCGGGGATCGGTGGCGGCTGCCGACAATCCCGGGTGCTTCAAGGATTGCCCATCCGAATCGGACATCCTCTCCGTCAGCAGCCGCTTCCCGGGCAAGCCCCGAGCTCCCACAAGCAATCTGCTACCTCCGGGACACGCACCGCGCCCTACCTGGGCTCTCGGCCGCCGTGGCCCGCCCCAGTTCCCGCGTCGCCCAGGCCATGCGGGACGCAGGGCCCCGGTGCCGCTGCCGGCCCGGCGACGGAGGGCGGACGGCGGGAGGGCTGAGCCGAGCCAGGTGCGGTCCGCCGGGGCCCCGCAGCCCCGGGGATGCGGCGGGCGCAGCACCATCTGCTGGTGAGGGGCCCGGCGCGGCGGGGGAGCCGGCACCCACCTGCGGACACCCTCCGCGCCGCCGTCGGGAGGTGCCGGGCTGCGGGCAGCAGCGCGGCTTTGGGATCGAGGCATAAATCTCGCCGCAAGAGTGGCCGAGCGCCGGGGACCCGCCAGCCGCCCTCGGGGATGCCGGCGGGTCGGGTACGAGCGCCCCGGGCAGCCGGATCAGGGGCACTCCGAGCGCACGGGCAGCCCGCTGTCCCGGCAGGGCTGCCCGCCCTTGGGAACCCTCTCCAGCGTCTCCCGGCGTCCGTGCGGAGCTACTTGTGCGCCCCGACCGCCCCAGTCAGGGCCCGAGAGGCGGCGGGAGCGGTCCCGGTGACCCGGCGGCAAGTCCCGGAGCTCGGTGCGTTCGGCGGAGCCCCGCACAGAGGGGAAGCACTCGGCCTGGGCCCCGGGCCCCGGTGAAGCCCGCGGACAGCGCTGTCTCCGGCGGAAATCTCCACTCCCCCTGCCTCTCTGCCCTTGAAACGCTTCAAGACAAGAGGGGCAGCCACCCCTGCCAGTCCCAGCTCACTCGGGCAGGCGCTGTAGCGGTACGGAGCCGCTGTGATAACGCGTGGGGAAGGATGAAACATACCTCTGGCTCTGTTCGGGGTGAGCAGGGAATACACGAACTAGGATTTGCCGTGAAACCATCCCGCCAAAGCAGAGACGGGAGCAGGGCTCAAGCCGCGCCTGGGAAGGGGCTGCCGAGCGCAGCGCAGGCTGACCCAGAGCAGCAAAAGGGTGCCCGGGGCAGCAGGCTCTGAGCGCTGGAATAAGTAAATGGATCCGGGGAAAAGAGCTGTGCAATTTCAGCTGTGCAGAGCCCTGGCATCCCGAGACAGGAAGAAGGCAATTTAAGCCTGGAAATTTGTGTTCGGCTGCAAAGACTTCTGCTGAGGTTTGCAGTAGCCCTTAAAACTGACCCAAGACCTAAAGCCTCCGCTTCAGAAGCTGCACAGTTTTCTGGGTCATCTCCAAATGAGGAACACGAGCTTCAAAATCATCTCGTTATTTTTAAATATTTTTTTTTCTATGCTTTCAGAAGATGAGAGCAAGGCTTTGGGGATATTTGTTGTGATTGCAGGCCGAAATATTGTAACGTGCCTCCCTGCAAGGATGGTTCTATTTTCAAACGAAATTCCAGTGTTTTCTGTAGTAAATGGGGAAAAAAAAAACCACAAACAAAAACTAAACAAATTATCCACTTTAACCTCCTTTTTGTATATTTTTTCCTTACAAACACATTACTTCGAAAGAGAAATGTGTTTATTCTGAAAAGTTCCCCACAATTAGTCTCTGCTTTGAACGCAAACTCCGGATGCAATGAAGTCACTTATCTGCGGAGATATCACCAACAACATGAAACAGCAGGGAAATAGGCAAAAATCCTCCCAGATGCCAGAGTCACCTTCCAGATTCTGGGAAGACGACGTTACAGGAAATATCCATTTACCTGTCTGAGCTTTCCAAACCAACACCGGGAGCTTGCCCCAGTCCTGTGCCCTCGGAAATGCAATTGCACCCCACTTTGCATCTCACCCCAGCAGCTGCGAGTTAAATCTAAAAATACAGCGGTTTGGGCTTTTTTGTTTGTTGGCCTGTTTTTCAATAAATTGTGGGCTTAGTATAGAAAACATTTAAACGCTAAAAATCACTCGGTTATCTGCGAGCCCCGGGGCAGCAGCGGAGGTGCGGTGAGCCCCGAGAGCCGCGAGTCCCGGGAGCCGCCGCTGCCGCCCGGCGCAGCTCCGGGACGGCCCAGGAATCCGCAAAGAGGGGCCACGGCCACCTCCTCCCCAGCCAGGCACACCAGATAGGAGGGATCTCAATTTACACCAGCTGCGACCCTGGCTCGCCGTCCGCAGGGGCGGCGAAGCGATGATCCTTTCTTATATTACGATAATTACTTTAGAAAGCCTGACTCACATAAAAAGTATCTATAAAGATTTACCCGCGGTTTTGTCAATTTCGAAATAGGTTTCTCCGTTTTCCATCTACTCTAAACTTGCTGGTTTTAATCTCCAAAACAGTCATTGGAAAAGAAAACTGGGGGAGGAGAAGCATTTCTATAAAGAGCTTAACCAAAGCACATTAAATATTTTCCCAACATCACCAAATAAACAACAATTCTCCAGCTCCCTATAAACTATTTAAAGCATGTCATATCATCTCTTCTGCTCTTGCCAATGTACTTTTCTTTTCATTTACAAGCTGATCAGAGCAGGGGCCTGTCTTTTTGTATATATTTGCAAAATATTTGGCACCCTTTCAGTCAGTTGCAGTTCACAAACACTTAAAACTGCATTTAACTTCATTATTATAGGTAGTCATTTCGATTTTTCCTCTATTTTGTAGAGCTACTGCCTGTGAAAATGCTTCTTGTAAATGGTCTGAGCAGTTGCTGAAGATTTTCAGCAGAAGAAACCTCTTCAGAAGGAAAAAAAAAAAAAAAAAAAAAAAAGAGAGAGGGAAGAAAAAGCACAACGGAAATCTAAACTCAGATCTCAGGCTATACAAATTGGCCCAAAAGAAAATGGGGGAAATCTCCTTAGGAGGAACATTTTTAGCTCACTAAAGAATAAACTTTGCTCATAAATGATGAAAGTTATTATCATCAGAGGATGTCCTGTACCAAACAAACCTCCATTAGGCTGGGAAGGATAAAACAGGCTAGACAGCCCTTTAAAAAAAAAAATCATCATGTCTTTGATTCTCAAGATATCAACCATGTCTGTTTCTGTACTGCTGTCAAGTAAATCTGAGTTATGGATGCTCTAAAAGAAGCCAGCAAGGAGAAAATTCAGCAAGTGAAAATTAAGAGTGTTATGCATACTTCACAAAAATACACTTTATTTTCAAGCTCTTAAGCTTCTGCCCTGTAGCATGGTATGACAATTTCTTAGAAGAGCAAGACCAATGAATGTGGCAAAGCTGTAATCATCAGAGCATGCAATTGCATGATAGATTCTTTTTACTGAGCTTTTTGCTCTTTCTGCAATGCAGCGTCCATCATTTTCACCACAAGAGCCTTAACGTCTGGAATGCAACCTCCTAAAACTGCCAGTGCCTCAAGGTGGGTGTCACAGCCTGAACTCCACTGCTGAAACCATTTTCTAGCATGTTTATGTATCATGCCTAACCTGATCAAACAGACAGATGACAGTTGCTTGATTTAATACAGTATCCACATATTGCTCTTTAATGTAGGTGATCTGGGAAGTTCTGTAAAAAGCAAATACCTCTGTCTGAGCTAGAAGGACTGGCTGGTTAGGGAGCTCAGCCACAGCGGGAGGAAAGCAAGCCTACTGAGAGAGCTTCCTCCCTCCAGACATGCCAAAGGCAAGGCATCCATCAAAACCAACGGCCTGGGCAGGAAAAGCACAGTTGGCAATGTTGTCTTTGCATTTTTGCCAGCGTGAAAGGAACACAAACTGGTATTTCCAAATCTAGCCATAGGAAACTAGAGCATGTTTCTTTGAGAGTCATTCTGTACTCACTAGCTGCATAATGAAGAAACCTGGAAAAAAAAAAAAAAGGTGGGGGGGACAGGGGCAAAAAAAAACCCACTGGTGCCATAAAGGTTGTGAGTGTGGGCTCTCCCTCGGTGGCACACCACAGAATGAAACTGGGAGGATGAAACAGAGTTTTAGGCAGCTACCAATCAATGTTTTTTTTCAGGGTATTTTCAGTTTTTGTAATTTAATTTCCAGTTCTGTGAGAAATTAGAGACCGTGTACTTTGTTGGAAAAAACAGCATTTATTGTTTCCCTTATCTGCCCTATTGTTTTACTTTATCTGACTTCTGATGCATGATCTCAAAAATTCTCTTACAATCTGGTCCTGCAGATTTGTCCATGGAGAGAATTTGTGAAATCCCAAAGTGCTAAAGTCCCAGCAGGACTTCTGAAGTCCTTGAAAGACTGAGATGCATGGTTTCCATAAAGCTGTAGGAATTGCACTGGGGGTTCAAATCAGGTGCCATCTCAGCACACAGAAATCCCCTTTGCCCAGCACCTCTTCAGCAAACAGAAAAAAATCCACATAATGACTGAGAACATTTCAGTGTACAACAATGCCCTTGGACAGAGAATGCTCTTTGGCTCCATTAACTTCTCTGTACTCATCAATGGCCAGGTCTGATTTCACTTTTGTCTTTCACATCTTGAGAAGCAGGAAATACAGCAGCAATTTGTCACAGTCAAAGAGATACAGAGTAAGAACACAACTGGAGACTGGAGCTCTGCAGTGCCCTGAAGGCCACAATAGCCTTGGAAACCTTTTTCTTCAGATTGAGCCCAGCCCGGAGCAGCAGAGAAATGTGCAGAATTATTCCTGTTTCACATCATCACATGAAAAAGAAAGAGAAGGGAACATGCCAATTTTACAAGCCTGAGAATGAATGCAAGTGAGTATTTGTCCCACCATCTGGGGGAGATGATAGAGGTGAAGGAAGAGGGAATATGAGGGGGATGGTAAAAGTTGACAGAGACCTATTTTTCTGGAGGGATGCTTTACATTCCAGCAGCAAAAATGAAGGAAGTGGACATGAGAATTAGATCAGAGAGGGGAAGTAAGAAGATGGATGAAGTGCAAGACTGGAGGAGCAAACGAGTCAATTATGAAAAAGAGGAAGGAACTGTGTGCAGAAATCAACGAGGAGATGGAGCTCAGGGGAAGAAACAGCAGCCAAAATGCTCTCAAATCAGAGGAGCTGCTGGGGTGAGAGAGACAGAAAAGAATTGGAATATTTCAGGTAATGATAAAATTGTAAACCCCTGTCTGCTGTATTTATTTGCATAGGGCAAATAAGCTCTCTGTCACCAGCTCTATCCAGACATCAGAGCATGGCCCTGTTACAGACAAAGACAGGACAAATCAGCTATGTCAAAGCTGCAAACTGTTGGTGCGCAGAAGCAGCACATGAAACTCAAGGCTAGAGAGCAAGAGGAGAAAACTATGGGTCATGCCTGAAAACCAGACAAATACATATAGTAGAAATAAAGTTAAATGCCTATAAGGAACCACGAAATTCGGAGGTTCAGAAGAGAGCACCGCTGAATGAGGGGGAAAGGCCAGCAGTACATCAGTGACCTGTACTCATGGAGGGAGGAATCTCAGGCTGATGTCAGATAGACTTTAAACCAAATACTCTGCTTCCATTGCCCAGAAAAAGCAATGTTTTTTCTGCATAAATTCCAGAGCCCTTACAGGAACTCATCCTCACCTCAGCATTGCTTAAGGGCTGGCATGTCAGCAGAAGTGAGGGGTGAGGTGCAGAGTCCCTAACCCAGGCACAGAACGTCATTGCCCTGTAGGGAAAGTGCATTTATTCACAGCACAGACAACTTTGTCCTTTCTACCATGAGCAACTGGGTATTGCCTTGTATCTTCTCCCTCCACAGATCCCCTTCTGTGTCCTTTAGAACAGCAACAGTTGAGAAAGCTAAAAATAAAGCTATATAAGCAATATAATAGGCATGCAATTGCATGTCTATTTTCTTTGAAAAAAATGATGCTTTATTTCCTGTTCAATGGAAAATATAGTTTGATGTTACAGCTATTAGGTTTTGACTGAATGCACAAATTTGACTGAAACAATGACATTCCCCCTGTATTTACTATTACCATATGTCACTGATTATATATTTAAGTTGCAAAAATGAATTAAATTTCATGGCTTCCTCAAGCTAGATTCTCTTGGAATGGACTGTCTTTTGTTACTAACCAAAATGCTTGGAAAACAGTTTAAATCAAAACAGCAGATTTTTGGTATCATTTCAGGAGAAAACTGGTTATCACAAACCAAGTGCTTAACACATCATCATCGTGAAGGCTGGCTAAAGCCTTGCAAAGCTGCAGCCATTATGGCCAGGAGAGAGAAAGAGGGTTAATTGAACACCGCAGATTAGAGATGGAAAAAGGAAAGGAAAAAAAAAAGACACCGTTTGGAGCTCTCTTGCCTGGGGTCTTATTCCTTCTGCTTCTGAAGTTATCATATATCCCACATCACAGTGCTTATTTCACTTACTTAAGGAAAGTATCTTCTCTAATCTGGCTACTGAGCATTAGTGACAATCAGATTGCACATATGTTCCAGGAGAAGCCAGCCTTGTCCTTGCTAGGTTTCCTCCTGCTTTCTGGGGAGGAAAAAAATTTTTTTTTTTTTTTTTACTCCTTCTGTTTCCCATCATGATTTGGATTGCTAACATTTCTATCCCCACTAGGAGTCCCTGGTGGCTCCTGGCCCTTTTCTAGAGGACCAGCGGACAGCAGA
This sequence comes from Vidua macroura, assembly GCF_024509145.1. Taxonomy (NCBI): domain Eukaryota; kingdom Metazoa; phylum Chordata; class Aves; order Passeriformes; family Viduidae; genus Vidua; species Vidua macroura. The sequence continues at coordinate 14,405,970 of NC_071578.1, forward strand.
GCCCCTGGGCTCCCATCAGCCAGGAAGGAAGTGAATTGCCACCCACAGCCTCCCGGACTGTGATTTCAGACCTTAAAGTCAGGGTGATGTAAAGAGACTTTAGGAAACTCCCCATGTTCATGCTTCCCACTTCCTCCAGGTCCCGTCTGGACCTGAAGAGCCAGAGCTGGAAGAGGACAGCGGTGACTAGAGAAGTCACCACTGGCAGGTTTGTGGATATTGCAGGCTGTGATGCAAGAGGGATCTCAGTGGTAGCAGACATAGTGTAAAGCAGAACCTGAACAGTGCTGGTGAGTGGGAATCAGGTTGTCATTCCTAACTGAAGAGTTAGGGAAGAGCAGGTAAAAGAAGTAAGATTCAGCATAAGAGAAGAAGGACAGCTATGCTGTGCTTGCTGAAGGACTCACCAGGCAGGATACAGCCTGGACAGGCCTCAGTGAGAACATTGCAAATTCATATCATACTTTGCCAAAGACTCAATCAATTGAGCATGTGCTAAAGCTGAGTTTGTTTTGTCTTATTTGGAGCTTTGGAAGATATTTCCTATCTTGACTCATTGAACACACTCCAACCACACACCTGCAACTTCTGGAGTGCATCCTCTCAGCAAGAGGCTGGCTAGCACGTCGTCACTTATGCAGGGCAAATCCTACTGAAAGCACATCTGACCACAGCTTTCACACCAGTTTACTTTTACATGTAGCACATGTAAGCTAACATCTGGCAAGAACACAGCTATGTCCTGATCGAGAGAGAGCTCATAGCAACAGATGGTGTTTGATACTGCAGGACAAGGGAGGCTCTACCTTAAACTGAGCATTATTTCCCTTCTGAGCTTTTGCACCCTCTGGCCACATCTTTTTCGGAGTGGAGCCACTGCCACTATGGCTTTGCAATCCCCTCAAGACCAAATACACTCTCAGCCTGCAGGTCACTGCCTAGTCCTAACATCCAGGTGATTTTCCTCCCATTGAGACATGTCAGAGTGTGAAGCAGGGTGCTGATGCAACCATTATATTGTACTTCAGTATAACATGAGGTTAGCAATGCCCTGAACCAGACAGTGCCTCCAGTGCAGGAGGAAATTTCCTCTCCAAGCACACAGTAGCTCTGCCTGCAGGCACACAAGCAGCACCGGTAGTTAGCAATCTAACAAGCAACATCTGCTGCCTATTTGGGGGCAAAGGATGGAAAAGCCAGCAAAGAGTAGCCTACAGATCCAGCTCCTCAAGACTGAGATTTTCATATTAAAGGGAAAAGTGTTTGGAAGAGAAAATCCAGCATCAAAACTGGATGGCTGTGACTCTGGAAGATAAAGGATGTGACTAACTGCTTCTGCAGCTTTACACAGTTACTGTCTGCAATTTTTTTTTTTTTTTTTTTTTTTTTTTTTTTTTTTTTTTTTTTTTTTTTTGCCAGATCTTTATTTTGCCAGTAAAAGTGCGGCGAGAGATTGCCACCTTGTGGTTTCTTCTCCTGCAGTGCCATGTTTTTTTTCCCACGTGTTCCAGGCTAGCTAGACCAGTGGTTTCCAAACCACTGTCCAGGGATTTCTCTAGTGACAAGGGTACTATGGACAAGAATATCTTCCAAATAATTAACTAAAAAAAAAAGCACGTCTGTAATTCACAGTCTTCAGTTCCTATACTGAGAAACTTATTACTAGAAAACCTTTCAGGGATCTAACCTGAAATTTAATAAACACTAGTAACTGGCATGGGTACACAGCTCCCAAACAGCAATACAAAACGCAATGGCACAAAACCAGACCGTCTTTACAATACTCTCAGCACCAAGAAGTCTGCGAGAAATTCAGGGCTGATGACAGCCTGCCATTGCTAAAATATGGGATGATCTCAAACAGTAGTTCCCACAAGGTCCTAATAAAGAAGGAGCAGCCATGTGCTCATCCCCGCACCTTGCAGACAGGAAGGCAGGAGCACGCTGTGCTGGTCCCAAGTCACTCTGGGTACTGCCTAGGGCAGCTTGTGAGATCTGTCCCTCAGGCTGCATAACTTGGGGCAAGGTCTGCACAAGTAGCTTACCTGGTGCCTCCTTCATCAATCATGCCCGGGTAGAGCACCAGGTAATATCTCCCCTGTGGTACTAAACGGGAGTTAGAAAGTGGGCGAGCAAGAGCTTGTGAAGTAGCACACAGCCCCTGTGAACACCCAGTGAATTCATCACATTTGGGGAAAAAAATAGCTGCCTCCCCCAGAGAGAGAGAGAAGAGTCTCTTGTAACACAGAAAGGAGCACAGATCCCCCTGGTAGCTTTCATGCCTGTCTGCTTGCTGACATACTGACACAGAAAGTGACCTATTTTCATGAGAGCAATAATGAGTGAATAATCAGAATTTTTCGGGCACTTCCTTTGCCTCCATGACATTTTCTAGCTTCTTGCTTTGCCATTGCCGAGCCTGTTGCAGTTGTAAGCAACTCCTTTCCAGTTCTCCAGCCTCATTTCAAGTTTGTCGTGAATGTTGGTCCAGGGAAGACACAGAAGTTTAAGGAGTCCCTGAGTACATTCTTGAGCACATACTTCTGAAGCTGATAAACGCTAGCAACATTCCCCATCAGGTCTAGACACGAGAATAAATGTAGCTACAGTGTGGTACATTTGTTTCCCAGAAAGACTGCAAATCTAATGACTACCCACCCCCCATTAAACCCCCCCCCCCCAAAAAAAAAAAAAAAAAATCAAACTACTCCCACGGGAAGAAGGGAAATTAATTTGAACTGAAAAGCTGAAGAGTAGGGCTTCGACAGATAACAGAGGGAGGCTGAATGCAAATTCTAGCTCCAGAGACTGCTGGCAAAAGCCCCTCAGCAAACCCCGACCGCACAGTGCAGGGGAGGCGCAGCCCCCGCACCGCAACCCACAGGCAGTGTACCTGGGATGACACCGGGAGCCAGCGCGGCCGCGGGTGGCTGGGCAGAGCTCGCTGCTCGGCCCGCAGCCCACTCTGGCTGCCAGCGGTGGGGGCTGCCCCGTATCACCGCGAATCTGCTCCGGCGTGGATCCGCCAGCATCTCACCAGGTGCGGAGAGAGCGCGCGGTGCCGCCCGCCGCGGGGATGCTCCCGCAGGGGGCGGGTGGGCGAACTCCTCGGTCCCCTGCGTAGCGTCCCGGTTGGCGGCCCCGCTCTGCCGGCCCCTCCCGCCGGGGCGCCGCAGGCCGGCTCCCGGTCGCACGTGGCGCGGCGGCCGCCCGCCCCCCGGCCCACGTGTGCCGCCGCGCCGTGCCGTGCCGTGCAGTGCCGTGCCGTGCAGTGCCGTGCCGGCTCCCCGCTGCAGTCCCGGGGCGGCGGGCGGGCGCTGCGGTGCCGGCACAGCGGCATGGCGGCGGCGGCGGGGCCGGGGCGCGGCGGCAGCGGCGGCAGCTGGGGCCGGAGCCGGGGCGCAGTGCTGCTGCTCTTCTTCTCGCTGTCGCCGCGGCCGCCGGCCGGGGCCGCCTGGCTGCTGGGGCTGCGGCCCGAGGACACGACGCCGGGCCGGGTGTCTCTGGAGGGCGGCGCGGTGCAGGCGGCGGAGGGCAGCCGCTTCCTCCTGCGCCTCTACTTCCAGCCGCCGCCCGAGGGCAACGGCAGCCGCGGGCCGGCGGGGGAGCGGGAGCCGCGGCTGGTCTTCATCGAAGAGGCGGCGGCGGGGAGCACGGCGACGCGGGGCCCGGCGGAGCGGTGCCGGGAGCGCAGCGCCTGGGCCTCGGACGTGGAGGTGGTGGGGCCGCTGCGCTCGGGCGGCGCGGCGGGCTCGGCGCTGGCCGAGGTGCGGGTGCGGGAGCCGCGCAAGGGCGAGGCGGCGGCGGCGCCGGGCGGGCGGCTCTTCTCGCTGTGCGCTTGGGACGGGCGGGCCTGGGCGCACCACGGCGCGGCAGGCGGCTTCTTGCTGCGGGTGCGGCCGGCCGCCCCGCCGCTGGGCACTTGGCTGCTGCCGCTGCCCGAGGCGGGCTGGCTGCGGGCGCTGGGCGCCCTGCTGCTGCTGGGGCTGTCGGCGCTGTTCAGCGGGCTGCGCCTCTCGCTGCTCTCGCTGGACCCGCTGGAGCTCCGCGTCCTGCGTAACAGCGGCTCGGCCGCCGAGCGGGAGCAGGCGCGGCGGGTGCAGGCGGTGCGCGGCGGCGGCGGCACCTACCTGCTGTGCACGCTTCTGCTGGGGCAGGCGGGGGCCAACGCGGCGCTGGCCGGCTGGCTCTGCGCCTCGCTGCCCGGCGGCGGGCCGGCGGCGGCGGCCGGCGGGCCACGGGGAGCGCCCTGGCTGCCGGTGCTGCTGTGCACCGCCGCCGTCTTCCTGGGCGGCGAGGTGCTGCCCTACTCGGTGTGCTCGCGGCACGGGCTGGCCATCGCCTCCCGCACGCTCTGCCTCACCCGGCTGCTGATGCTGGCCGCCTTCCCCCTCTGCTACCCGCTCAGCCGGTTGCTGGACTGGGCGCTGCGGCAGGAGCTCAGCGTCTTCTCTACGCGGGAGCGGCTGCTGGAGACGCTGCGCGCCGCTGGCCCCCACGGCGACCTGGTCCGGGAGGAGCTGGCCATGGTGCAGGGCGCGCTGGAGCTACGCACCAAGGTGGTGGAGGATGTGCTGACGCCGCTGGCCGACTGCTTCATGCTCCGGGCCGATGCTGTGCTGGACTTCGCCACCGTCTCTGAGATCCTCCGATCTGGCTACACCCGCATCCCAGTCTATGAGGGTGACCGGCGCGACAACATTGTCGACCTGCTTTTTGTCAAAGACCTGGCCTTTGTCGACCCTGATGACTGCACTCCCCTGCAGACTGTCACCCGCTTCTACCGCCGCCCGCTCCACTGCGTCTTCAATGACACGCGCCTCGACACGCTGCTTGAGGAGTTCAAGAAGGGTGAGGTCGCCGGGCCACCCTCTGCACCCCCCCGGGCTCCCCCTGCACCCCTCTGCACCCCCAATGATTTCCAGGTCAGCAGCCTCCACGGGCAGCCCCGCATGGCCTCTTGGCAGGATGTGGCAGGTACCAGGGGTGCTGGGGGGAATCGGTCCCTGCATGTGCTGGTGTGTCAATGACCCTGGTGTCACCTGGTGGAACATCCTCGGGTGGATTGAGGGCCAGTCCTTGATGTACCTGTGATGTTATGAAGACTGTAAGAGCCTTTGGCCTCACAGATTGCTGGCTCAGCAGGTGAGCCTGTCCCCCAGGATGGCAGCAGTGGCCTGGCAGCATGGGCATGGCACCTGCCTTGCACCATTCCCCAGACAGCATTTGCTGCTCTGTTCCGTGCAAAGGAATTTATGACAGGAAATCGCTTCTCATGACTTGGCTTTCACGTTTTCAGCCTAGCAGTGAGAAGGAGGTCTACAAAGTGTTTCTATGCAAGTGATTTAAAGAAAGAAGAAAAGATTAAGCCCTTAGTAAGAGCTGTACTTCTTTTGCAGCTGTGACAGCATTCATAATGCAGCAGCTGCCAGCAGCCCGAGAGATGCTGAGAGCTGTATTTCATTAACCATACCTTGAGAATACGCACAGCATGTGTTTTTCTCTCCCACTGGGAACTGTGTTTTGCCCCGTGTTACTCACTACGTCATACTGTGGTGAGTGAGTCTAAGAAACGGCTGCAGCAGTGACATGCTGCATTATGTAATGCATGAGGGCAGCACTTGGCTCCTGGGCTGCCTGGCGCCGCTCTGCCGCAGGCAGAGCTGATCATATGAGAAAGGCCAACCTGGTCCACTCCAGATACAGAGAAGGCCTCTCTGTGAGTCATCTCCTGCTCATTTTTGGAGGCGGGAGGAGAGGATAGGACATTTCTCAGTGTGCCAGGAATGTGCTCATCAGATACATGCAGGTCAGCATCTTCTCCAGAGATGTTCGGCTGTGTTCCCATACCACTCAGGATCACAGGCAGAGGAGCTCTGTGTGCCACCACCTGCCCTCTCTGCCCCTCAGCAGGACTGGAGACTCCCAATGGAGAAAACAGAAAATTCCTGGGTTTTATAAAAGACTGTTAGCAAAAGCATTGAGATTGTTCTCTGGGTTCAGCCCTGGTGAGCTGCAGTAGTCTATACCGGTCCCCTTCCCCCCATGCCAGTTGTCTCTTGTGTTCCTAATCTAATTCCTTACGTGCTTTGCAGTTCCTTCCTAACTGTGTTTTCCTACAATAGCAATGAAGTTCACCTGAGGTCTCTTCTACCTCCCTCTTGTCTAGAGATGTCAGATGATTTTGGCACCCTCTCCCTTGGTCAGGCTCCCCTGCAATTATCTGATTTACTTTGATACACTTCGCCTTCTAAATTTCTTCTACAGCATGGTACCCTATGAATCAATAGACCTATAAAAACAGACTTGTGGTTGCTTATTTCCCTGCCCTTTGCTTGCTGTCCTCTGCCCTCCTTAAACAGAGCTGTTTGGTGTGTGCTGCTCTGTGAGCTCATGGGTATGCTATCAAACCTTGCTACCCACCCTGCACTTTCATAGCTGGTCTTCATCTCAGATGAAGATTATCCATCCTTCTTTAACTTTGCTCCATTAAACTCTTGGCATATCACTTCAGGTTCTTCCTCCTTTTTATCTGTCTGCCATTGTGGCCTTCCGGGGTGTTTTGCTACAGCCCCTATTTAGAGCTCTCCCTAAACCCTTTATCTACTCCCACCTCACTTCCCCTTGTCTTTTCTAAACTACATGGCTGAAAAGCCTTGCTTTTGGTTTTCATATCTAACTCTGCATGGGGTTTAGCAATTCCAGCTCTTCCCCCAAATGTTCTTCCCAAGAATTGATGTTTTATTCTGATTCATCTTTCCTCTATTTGTAGGCAGTTGGTCACCCCTGGCACCCTGAATTTGCAAACAGTTACCCCCCAGCCCAGCCCTGAACCCTCCTAAACTGTATTTTTCCAGTTCCAAATACAGGTTCTCATGCTGGCTTCCACATTGTGACAGATGTTAGCTCCCAGCTGCCTTCAGCCCCATCCACTGCTGCGTCAGCCCTGTTCACTTGGCTATTTAATTTCTAAAATAAAGATTTCCCATTTGCAATTAAGAATCTTTATCACTGTCTCCTTTTCTGTGTCCATTTGAATTATGGTGAAGTATCTTGTTTGATCCAATCAAGGTTGCTTTCCATGGCGAGGTCTTCTGAGACACCTTCACTAATTAGAAAGCAGGCTGATTGCTTGTTGGCTCAGTGAGTGTTTAATGAAGGCATTCATCACTTCACACGTCCAAGGTGCCTGCAGGACAGCAAATGCTCCCACTGATAAAGCCCAGCCTCTTTCTAGGAAATTAAAGTCTCTGATAAGGATGGGCATTAATAACCACCTCCAAGTCCTTATGTCCCTCACAAGCCTTTAGAAAAGTCAGCTTTTCTTTCCTTTTCTCATGATTAACTGAAACAATTTTTGTATCTTTTATTTCTTTTTGTTATTATAGTGTTTATACAAAATTCCTATAACATTTTATATTCTTCTTTCTTGGATAGCAATGTGTATTTCTGATATGTTTCACTAATGGTTAATGTTCTGCCACATCCACTATAACCATACTGTCATTTTTTTGCATAATGTATAAGTAACACAATTTCACTGCCAGGGCTCCTTGCCACAGTACACAAACATTTATTCTTTCTTACTGAAAATGTCAAGGGATTATTAAATACAGTGCTTTGGAACTCTTGCTCACACCTCTGACAGCACTTTCATTTTCTGTCTCCTACTCACCAATATCTCACTATTATCCTTGTTTACCTGAGGCATTTATTTTCTTTTGCTGTTCTGCCCCAGCTATGAAGATAATCAGCCTTTTTTCCTCTTTAGTCTTCTATAGCAGGGTTTGAGGGGAAGCTTTCCTTCATTTGTTTCTAGGTATGCTCACAGTAAGCTCGTTTGAGTGCAGTTCCATTAAGATGCATTGGTGTTTACCTTGATTTTAATCCACAGATGTGTCACAAACTGCCTCTCCCCCAGCAGGATCTTGTGTGGAAGGGATAACCTTCCACAGACCTGTACCATCAGCTTTCCATTTAATTTAACATTTAAATTGTATTAAATAGTAGCACACACTCAGTAGCACCCAGGGAGCCACTGGCCCAGTGTGGTCCTGGTGCCCAAGAGCAGCTGTGAGCTGCTGGTTAACAAAACCTGGCCCCTGCTCCATCACAGCAGAACTGGTCAAACTCTTCACCTCTGCCTTTCCACAACCCTCCTGCTGCAACCATTGTTTGATTTCTCTTTCAGTACTGATTCCTGCAGAGAGGTGGTTAAATTGGGGGTCCGATGGGAACTGGGAAAAACCCAGAGAAGACTCCAAACAGCCCCAGAGGGGCAGTCTGGCCTGCAAGGGAATAGTGTAGACATCAACCCACAGCCCAAATGAGGAGGGCAGCTGCAAAAACCATATAGAAAAACAGCATTACAGCAGCGTGAGACAGGTTCAGCTGAAGGAAGGAAATACTTGTGCTGCAATATGGTTTTGACTTCATCTTCTCAGCAAAACTCAGCAAAAAGAACTCAGAAATAATGGGGGCTGGACACCCAATTTGCCATCTTTTCAGGGAAACTAGATATAGTCTTTTATAGAAGGCATATATTGTGGTTCAGCATTAACTGAGAAGTGCTAAATGAAGGACCCTACACAAAATGTGTCCCCTCTTCACTAGAAATAAGAAAATATATACCAGTACAGTAATTTTACCACCTGCAGCCAGGTGAAAGAAGATGGAAATACTGAAGGAGTGAAAAAATTGGGAGATAATCTCTTGGCAATCTGTATTGGTACATCTTGGAGCACCTGGCTTTATTCTGGGCTCCCAGGAGAAAATACCTAATACGCCAAAAAAATAATTGCACCATATATAGCAAGGTACAGCTATGTTGGGAGGCAGATGAGCTTTCTGTAGGATAAACTTTACCTAGGGAATGTGGAGATGTGAGGAAGGTTTTATGCATTTATTCAGCGTGAAATGTTGTGGGTGATACAATCTGTTTCTCCTCCTTTCTTAAAGATAACCAAGCAATGCATGTTGCAGCTCCAGTCCAGTGATATAACTCCTCCTGGAAACCTCTTCTGTGAGGTCCACCTCCTTGTTATGTAGTGCCTCTGGGAAGTCATAGTCTTGTCCCTTCCTCAAGTTGTTTATGGGTTTTCTTCACTGATTTCCTGGAGGGGTCTATATACAGCACTGGCACCTTTCAGCAAGTAACTTTCCTCTGTCAGAGGAACAGTAGAAATGTGCTCTTAATGTTCATTTTCCTGCAGCAGGGCAGAGGCTGAGCTGCAACTCAAATTAGCCTTCTGTGGCTTGGCATCTTTTAAGAGTTACTAAAAATAAATTCTTCAAACCCCAAATTTCAGGCTTAGCAGGGAAAACAGCCTGTCCTGTGGAGGACAGCTCTGCCCTAGGGTATGTCTTCACATTTGAAAATGCTTCACAGCCTCTATTAGACTTCTGCAAATTGAATGTAGCTGGAGAAGGTGCTTACATTTGCCAGGAATTGGGGTCAGTGCCATTTCAGATGCTTTTTGTACCATCTTTCTGATCCTGCAGGCATTGTAAGCACACAGTGTTGCTTCAAAATTAACTCAGCCTTCAAGAGATTTCTGCAAGTGTTTTAGTCACTCTGCTGGGCATCTTGATGAGCCGAAGCAATGACCTCCCAAGGCAGTTGTATGGATTAAGGAGCCAGTTTTTCCCAGGAACTATCACCTACACGTCCCCTGGAATGTGACTGCCAGGCTGAGAGCAAGGGAGTTGCTGATAGACAAAAAATGGTCTCAGTGTCTCATGCTGCAATTCTGCCTGAAACATTACTGTGCTTTTCCCACTAAACTGTGCTAAATCTTACTGTGTAAACCCTGGGCTGCTCTACCCCACCCCAATAATCCCAGGATCAGGCCTGCTCTGGGGAAGCATTCAGCAAAGCCAGAAGGGAGCCGAGTCCTTGGGGGAGAGGGCACCCTGCCACCCAGTTCCCTCTTCACAGCTGTCAAAGGCACCTTCTTACTGAGCTGTTGGGTACCCAGGAGGTCAGGATCCTGTTGCACAACAGATGGAAGATGAGGGTATGTGTCACCTCTAATCTTCTCCTTACCTTCCTGATCTCCAGTGGTAATAGATGAGCTATTCCAAATGTTCCGTCTTTTTTACAGTTTTCCTTAGGATTAGGAAAAGCACAAAAAGGGAATATGAGAAAGGCTACAAACAGATGTAAGTAGGTGAAGTTTTTGTCTCTGAGAAAGGTCTGGGTTAGCTTAGGATTTACAGTTTTTCCTTTACATAGCTCTTATTCCTGTAGAGCAGTGTGGCCCTGCAGCCCTCTTGGTTATTTCCCCCCTGCTTAGATGGGCATTTCCTCTAGACACAATGTGTGCTTTCACCCATGGTGCAGAGCCGTGGTAACACAGGATCACACTCACACACATTTCCAGTTCAAGGTGTTCCCCACTTTCTTCAGATGCAGGTCAGCAAGAAGGCACAGAGATGCTGGCAGCTCCTGTGAAGAGCTCAGAAGAAAAGCACACAGAAAACAGATTTCAGTTACATCATGGTTGTTTCACAAATCAACATTATTTTAAAATTACTCTTTTTTTTTCTTCCATTTTGTAGCTGCAAAGGGTTCAGGCACAGGTCTGTGCCTGTACCTTTGATCTCCTAATAATAGCTTCAGATCTTACCATAAAAAATTATGAAAATGAATTTCATGCTTGGAATGCTCATCCTGTGGAACAAGAGACAAGGCTAAAGCATCTTTAACATTCCTCTGGCAGGGTACCTATATAAAAAAAATTATAAAGAAGTCATCTGGGTTATATTTGAACCCAACAGCACTTTCTTTCCCAGAAGTCAAGGCATTTCCATGTGTTCAGACCCTGTTCCCTCTTTGAGGAAGATGCTTTGAGGTGGATCTGTGAGCCCAAGGTCATTTAGGTGCCTATGAAAATCAAGGCTCCTAAAAATGGGCATAAAAGCTTTGGGTATCTGTTCAGATGCTTGCTCCATCTGGAAGCTCTCAGCTGTTTATATTAGCTCTGTAATTTAGCATTTTGAGGCATTAACTTTCCACTGAAGCTGTTGTTTGAAAAGAGCAGATTTCATGTAGCTCATAAAGAATTTAGTGCAGTTGTATCCCATGCTGAGCAGACACTTAATCACCTATAGACTTCCTGTGCGAGAGCAGTCCTGCGGAGGCCGGCAGAGCTGCTCGCACAAGGAAAGTTAATTGCCCATTTGTTCTAGCATTTGCCAAACCAAGGCTTTGATTCTCAAGTGTTTCACTCTGCTTTCCTGCATCAGCGATAGCCTTGTAAAGTTTACATGTGACAGCTTGCTAGTGGGGAAGCAGCTCACCCTTATAATTCACCTCATTTGAGCTATCAAGCAGTGGTTACAATAGCACGGTTTTTGGAATCAGTTTTACAGATCTTAAAGCTGTTTTAGATCAAGTTTGGGGGTTTGTTTAAATGATTTACCTCCCTTTGTTGTGCTCCCACTGAGGCTGACCTGCTGGATAATGGCTGTAGAGGCAAATGTGTCCCCAGGTCTGTCCCTATGCCATCCTCCCTTAGACATTGTTTCCATCTCATTGCCCAGATTCTGCCCTTGTACATGCTCTAAAGGCCACTGCTTTTCCTCCCGTGCAAGTGTAGCAGCTCCCAGGGCTGGGCAGAGGGATCCAGCTGAGCTTGGCAGCACTGCCCAGGAGGGAACAAGCCATGACCACACAGCCAAGGCACCTGCAAACCCTCCAGCAGAATTTATGGGGTCTGTTGAAAAGCTGATGGGAGGAGATACGGGACCCAGTCAGGTCAGGGGGGTGGGGCACAACCTTGCGAATGATCTCATGTCCCTCAGGTGGGAAATCGGAGCATGTCGACCCTCTCCCAGAGGGGAGCAGCTGCGAGCAGCACTCACTTAAAGGACCAGGACTGGCTGGCATTCAGGGCTTTTTGTGACATGGATACAGCTGGCCAGGCATGGGCTGGGATCAGCTCTCAGTATGGGCAGCAGCAGCCACACTGACCTGCAACAATTTTCTGTTGTTTGGTACCTGCTCCATTTCTAGTGTGGGTATTAGCCTGGAAACATGAACCTGGGGGTTTGGAGTGTGAATACAAGTGTTTATATTCTGTGAAAATAAAGAACTCTGGAGTGCTCTAACAGCCCTACTGGCTCTGCCCCCAGTGCAGTGAAACCATGGGTCTCCTTCCAGGCTAATGGTGCTGGGTTATTTCTAAATAATCTCATTTGCAGCTATGTGAACATGGAGCTTGAATCACATTTCTAGTGTAAATTGCAGTGTCGAGGTAGGTGTTTGGCCAAAAAAAGAATTGCCTCCATCACTCTCTGACTGCCTTTAAGTAGCACCTAAGCTTTTTGTAAGGGCTTGGTGGTTTTGGGTTGCATGTAAATGTCATTAACAACAAGCTCTCAGCCAAAAGAAATAACTTTTTCCCCCTTCTCGCTCACACAAGGACTTGTATGAGACCAGATGGCCCCAGTGTTTGGGAGCAGAGTTTGGCAGAGGAGACCTTTTCAAAAGCTGGACTTTGCTAAGATGAAACATAGCTGTCGCTGCTGTCTTGCAGCCAACTCCTCTGCTTTTTTCTTCTAAAGTGCAGTGTTGCTTTATTACCTACTGAACAGAAAAGATGCACAAACCTATGCATAAAAGGAGTGAAATAGCCCAGTCTAAAGAACATGCTGAATTTTCAGTGCCCCAGGGCTATTGATTTGGTTTTTTAAAGTAAATCTCAGTGCTACTTGCTACAATGTTATGTTCTCATTTCTAAATCTGTAGGCGTGGGAGGCAGCGAGCTGCTCTCTGAAATCTTGCAATAAAAGCTTGGTATGAGGAGGAGGGAATTTATCCTGTGGAAAATGCCCAAGATTTGCTATGAGAAATGTATAGTGCTGATCTTCAGCTGAGAAATGTCATCTGCTCGTCTCAGATCCAGGGCAGGGTTATTTGAAGGTCACATGATCCCCAGCAAGACGTGTTTGTGGCACTGCCAGGCTGCTCTGGGTGTGCTTGTCCCTGTGCCTCTGCAGGGACGAGCCGGGAGGCACTGCGGGTAAGGAAGGAGCTGTGCACCAGGCAGGAGCCCACCCTGTCACATCTTTATGCATGAATGCTGTTCACATCCCTTGTCGGGAGCAGCAGGAGAGCTTGTTGGGACAGGCTTATGGGAGAAGTGGATGCAGAGGCAGCTGCAAAGCAGAGAGGACCTGCCCCTGTTTTGGGTGACCATTGCTGCTCAAGGAGCTCAGCTCCGAGCCCGTGGGGAAAATAAGGTGTTAGCAGCTTCCCAGAGGTCGCTGCAGTACTTTGGGTTTATGCAGGCATTGCAACAGGAGACCCCAGGGATGCAGAGCAAACAGAGGGAGCAGAAGTTTTTGGCTGTGGTGCCAATGAGGGTGCGTTTAAGTAAAACTAGAGGTTCAGAATCTGTGTGCACTGCTGGGCAGTGTGGGAGCCATACAGGCAGTAAGAGACTCAGTGCTGTTCATTGGCAGGTCCAAGAACATGTTGGAGCTAGAAACCCAGAAGTTGTTTGTGGCTTGGAAGTTGGGTTCTGGTCAAGATGCTGAGCAGGACCATAAATCAGAGCAGCCAGTAAAGGAAGGGAGAGGTTGAAAAAGTCAAAACAGCTTACAGAGAGCTTGACATGCAAAAACAAATAGAAATGTTTCAAGTATGCCAACACCAAGAAACTTGAGAACGTGTCAGGAGAACTGCCAGCTTACAAGGGACAAGTGAGGAAGCTGAAACTGTCATCCAGGAACACTGGAACTTCCAAGCAGGAGTCAACATCATTGCAGCTGAAGGTCATGGACTCACTCTGCTTGTTTAAGGTAACATAGAGAAGATGCTGTCAAGGGCAGGACTTGGAGAAGAATTTCAGGTGCAAGCTGATGGGTTGAAAAGTGTTCAGTGTCTGCATGCAGTTGGTTCACCCAAGAGTTCTGTAGGAGCTGGGCTGAAAGCTGCAAACAAACATTTGTGTTTCTGCATAAAAACCAGCTGCTGTTTCAAGGAGATGGAAATTTTGCCTGTATTTTACAAAAAACCTTTGTACTGGTCTACGTAGTGATGAGGGCTGCATGTCCAGCCCTTCTCCTTGGGTTAGCACACTTGGGTGGGTTTAGGTGACAGTGTCTGCTGTGATCTGTGCCTCCCACCAAACCCTGCCCACCTGCCTGCCCACCATGCAGGGAACCGCTCTCAGGATCACTGGGCCAGGTGTCTCACTGCCACTCTGCTTTTCCCCTGCAGGAAAGTCCCACCTGGCCATCGTGCAGCGGGTGAACAATGAAGGGGAAGGGGACCCGTTCTACGAGGTGATGGGCATTGTCACCCTGGAAGATGTCATTGAGGAGATCATCAAGTCCGAGATCCTGGATGAGACGGATCTGTACAGTTAGTGTCCCAGAGCAGCTACTGCGTTTGCAGGAGCCAGGGTGGGAGCCTGCACAGACAGACAGATGTGGGTAGGAAACAGGCCAGAGCAAATTGTGGTCCTTCCCCAGAGTGATTTGCTGTTGTGATGGGAAAGACAAGAATGATGGAGAGATGCTGGTCAAGTGTCCCTATCTTGGATGCTCAAGATAGAGAAGTACCAGCATCAGCAGTGGGTGGCTGGGCAGGGCCTGACCTAGGAACATCTATGTTGGGCATGAAATGGGTGGTTCCCAAGCTCATTTGCAACTCTGGGCGATGCATCCAGACTGGAGAACACAGGGCTTGTTCCTGAGGAATAAGTGTGTTTTACAGTCCCGCTCCCTGCCCTGGGAGCTGCTCCCAAGGCTGCATGCACAGCAGGTTTTATGTGCCCCACTGCTCCATCTGCTGCTCCACAGCAGCCCTGTCATGGGGTGCAGCCAGACATGCCTGTCCATACGTGTGCATGTGACGTGGGGCCCTGCAGCTGCAGCAGGTCTGTGGCTGCAGCAGGGGAGTGACCGCTCTGCTCTGCCTGCAGCTGACAATCGGAAGAAGGAGCGAGTTCCCCACCGGGGACGCAAGCCCCAGGATTTCTCCATCTTCAGGCTTTCAGAGAGTGAGATGAAGGTGAAGATCTCCCCACAGCTCCTCCTGGCTACCCATCGGTTCATGGCAACAGGTACACTTGCCCTTGTGCAAGCCCTGCAGCACCAGCCCCACAGGGCATCCCTAAGCCATTCCTGGGTTGGGCTCTTCCCCACTGAGCAATTTCCACCCGCTGGACCTACAGCCTGGACATTCCACTGCCCCACCAGTGTGGGTCTGCATTTGGCTCCCCTTTTGGCAGTGGGAGCTTAGGCTGCAGGAGCAGGGCTGTGCAGCACAGAGGATGAGGGGTTCCCAGCAGTCCTGGGCCTGCTGAGCACAGCATGTATGTGTTGCCTCCCTTTTAGAAGTGGAGCCTTTCAAGTCCCCCTACCTCTCAGAGAAGATCCTGCTGCGGCTCTTGAAACACCCCAATGTCATCCAGGAGCTCAAGTACGACCGAAAGAACAAGAAGGCAGCAGAGCATTACCTCTACCAGCGCAACCGCCCTGTCGACTACTTTGTCCTCATCCTGCAGGTGCCTGGGGCAGCAGCAAGCAGAGGGTGGCAGGGCGTGGCCCTGTTTTCTTCTTGCCACCTTGTTCTAAGCTGCTTCTGTCAGCAAAGATTCCCATCCTCTTGTATGGGCCGGCAGGGGTCCCTGCAGCCCTGGGTGGGTCAGGAGCATGGGGTGCTTGTCTGAGAGGTTTTTCCTCCTCCTTCCAGGGGAAAGTGCAGGTGGAGGTCGGCAAGGAAGGACTGCGGTTTGAGAATGGGGCGTTCACCTACTATGGTGTCCCAGCCATCATGGCTGTTTTCTCCTCAGGTGAGGCCTCTGTGGGCTCCCTCTGCCTTTGCTTCAGCAGCATTCATGGAGGCTAAACCAGCTGGTGCCAGGAGAAGGGGCTGGCCATGGGGTGGGGTGGCCCTGCTTTGGGGCATGGGGCAGGAGCCCTTCTTCTGCTATTCCCACACCTCCAACTGTTGTTTCAGAAAACGATGTGCGAAAAATGGGAAGCCTGGCAGGATCCTCCTTCCTACGTAAGTATTTTGGGACAGGCTGAGGCCCTAAAACCTCTCTGCAGCACTGGCTGGCTGGAGAAGCAATGGCTTTTCTCCCATGCTCTGTGCTGAGGTAGACAGAGAAACAACATGCTGAGGGGCTGATGCAGCAATGACCCCACAGAGTGACTTGGAGGTCCCTTTGAGGTCTCTTTGATGTCCTTTTGAAGGTTCTACCATATGCTGGCTCTCTGCTGGTGGGTCCCAGCACGGCTGCTGCTGCAAGGGGCAGTGCCCACGGGTGGGTGTTATACTCATTCTAGGTCTCAGCATAACGCCTCTAGACCCATTTGCCTTCCTGAGGCTCAGGGCACAACCTGAGCATGGGCCCCACATTGGGCTGCTTGGCAATTGCAAAGATGGGTTGATTTACCTGTGGGCCATTTGCACGTGGTGGTGGGAAATTAGCTGAGTGCCAATAAATTCCCTGCCTGCAGAGCTGATGGGTTAAGAAGCAGATCCCCTGCTTGCAGGAGTTAAGAGGGAGCTCTGATTAGGGGAGACTGAGAGGTACCCCCTTCTTTGCTATAACCCCTACAAAGGTTTGGTCCCATGTGGCTCAGGAGCAGGTTGAGGTGCTGCCCAATCCCACTCCATCATCATCCAAACCCCAGATGTTGCAGCCAGATCTGCAGTGCTGATGGTAAGCTGAGATGCTCTGCCTGCCTAATCAAAACAGGGATCTACTAAATGCAGTCTTTAGGGAGATGTAAAGAGGAATGTCATCAAGAGAACAGGGGCAGTCTCTTGGGGCAGGTGGCTCACTCCAGTGGGTCCTAGTCTTTCTGCAGCTCTAGGGTTCACCTGTTTCCTGCTGCTTGCTCTGCCTCCGTGCAAAAGGCTGGCTCGTGGACTGATGGATTAACCCCTCAGTGAGCATTCCTGCTTTGCCCTGTGTCCACAGTGCAGTCAGTCTGGAGAGAGGAAATTAATGAAGTGGCCAATTTCTGCCAAGGTGTTGCTGGATGGCCCAGTGTCCTGTATCCTAGGTGAGAGTCCTCACGGGCCCACAGGGGCTCAGGCAGTGAGTGCTGCCCACGGGCCCTTGGGCCAGGCAGGGCAGAAGCTGCAGTGGGAACTGTGTCAGAGCAGCCCTGCGTGTCTGCAGTGCCGCCTGCTGGGACACTGCTGCTCAGGGCTCCTTTGCTCCCAGTGCTCACACATGACACTGTCATGAGGTGTTTTCTGCCATGCAGCCATTCCTGCCTGCAGTGGGACAGACCTGTGTCACACCCCTGGCCAGCAAGAAAGCGGGCTAGGAGGCAGAAGTGACAGGGCATCTCCCTTGTGGTGAAGGCTGGCATCCTCTTTCCTCCTTGAAAGAAAGCCCAGAAGAAAGGACTGTGAGAAGAGTGTCACAGCTGAGAATTCAGACATCAGCCTAGAGCATTTAGGTCGTTATTAATTAACTGTTATGCAATTGTTTTATCTCCAGCTGATCTTTGGCATTGGTGCTGTGTGGTGACAAACACTGTGGGAGGGTCAGGCAGTGGGAGCATGGAGTCTATACTAGTGGTTATCAACTCATCCTTTGCTCCCATCAGGACAAGGTCATTCCGAGCAGTGCTTCATGCTGGAGTCTTTTATTTGCAGAACGTTTTGATTCAGGGGAGGGCAAGTAACAGGAATTCCTGGGAGAGCAGCAGGGAGATTAGAAAAGGGGACTGCAGGGCAAATTTCCTGGGGGTTTTACATTTGAAGCAATTTTAAAACATTAATCACATAGGCAGCAGATAGTTCCTAGAGTGTTGCAGCTGTGCTGTGGACACAGTGGCTGGAGGTAGGGCAGGACACCTTGGGCAGGAGGGCTGGCAGCTGGGGGAATCGTGGCAATGGCTGGAGTAGGGGCTGGCAGCCAGCAGGCTCACATCTCCCACTGCTTTCAAGGTGGGCAGTGGCAGTGGCAAAAGCAGAGACTGGCAAGTGTTAAGGAGCACATCACTCACCCTGTGTGTTGGTCTCTCCGTGCTCCCCCATCCCCCGTGGCCCAGGAATGCTCTTGAGGGCAGCAATCACCGGGAGGGCGAATGGCCTGCCCTAGAAATTGTCATTGCTGCTGTAACCCATGGCAATAAAACATGGAAAGTGAGTGTCTATGATTTACCTTCTCTGTGGCAATGGGTCAGGCAGCCCCAGATGCAGAGTCCTGGCTTCTTGCAGTTCCTGCAAGGATCAGCCCCCAGTGGGTAGCTCTTCTCGGCATCACCCGAAGGCTTTTGAGACCCAGGACCTTGCAAGGAACTGCAAGCAGCCTGACATGAATCCCTCTGCTTTGCATCACCGTGAAGAGCTTCTGTCAGCCCCTGCCTGCACTGTGGGGCTGGGGCAGCGACTTTTGCAGAGCACATTCCTTCTCTGCCATGTGCCTGCACACACGGAAGCATCCCAGATACCGAGTGCAGTGATTTAGCTTCCACCCATTTCCCAGTGGCATAAGCTGACCACAAAGTCCCCTATCCTGGCAATGGCTGGTAAAGGGCCAGAGCCAAGTGCCAGCACTTAACTCATGGGGGAAAGATATTTTCTACCCATGCCACAGCTCCAGGAAGTTGTGTGGCTCTGCAGACAGGCCTGGCAGGAGCAGATCCCCCCTGCCGGCCTCACCTCAACTTACCTTGTCACAGAGCAACCTGCTGATATACAACTTCCAAGTCTGTGTTCCTGCCCGTGGCCCTGTCCCCAGGACTGGCAGGCACCTCTCCAGAGCAGAAGCAGGAGGGTGTAAAAGCGGTGGGAAGGCATGCTGGAGACAGCAATGGGAGCTCAGCCCAGGACTGCTGGCACATGATTCTTTTTCTTATTCTTCCTCTTGCTCTGTATCCCACCCTCACCTCCATCCCTCACCTTTCCCCTGGGTCCCCTCCTTCCTTCTCCCTCCCTCTCTCTGCAGTGCCTGTCTCAGTGTCCCGTACTTTCGCCTTCAGCAGAGGGGACTCCCTGGCTGGCTCTCCAGGTAACAGGGCATGGCTTTGGCCAGGGGCCTCTGCATGTGACAGGCTCTTTCCAGCACCCTGTCCACGGTGCCCCAACCCCCCTCCACCCTGCATGCTGGGCAGTACCCACGGCACCCCTGGGCAGCCCCTCACTGGTTGGAGCATTGGTGGCAGACTGGGGCCAGCAGTCCTGCCACAGCCTCCCCAGTATGATGCAAATCCCTGGAAGAATAGGATGGGGACAAGGGGAAGCCATGGGCTTGGGCTTTCTTCGGTGTGCACTTCCTGCAATTTCCTGCACTTAGCTCTTGGGGTCTTGGCTTGCTGCTTTTGGTGACAGTGACCTGCAGCTCTGCATGTCTGCTGCCCTGCCCCCCTTGCTTTCTGCTGATCTGGGTAATAAGAAGGCATTTTAGCAGCAGAGCAAAGTCAGCATGACGTCACCTATGCAAGGAACAAGCTGCCTTTGTTCCTTAATAAATCACTGACTAGACAAAATCCATCACGCTGTGTGTCAGAGGCCACGCTGTGTGTCAGAGGCCATCAGTCAATGTGAGTGACAGACTAGCTTGCCATGGCAGCCTCTCCCCCTGATCTGTCATAGTTGGGGTGAACAGGAGCATGCCTTTGAGACAGGTTAAGCAAATACTCACAGGCCGCTGGCTCAAGCAGGAGAAGTTGTGCCAAATGTGGCGCAGAAGGCCGGCATTAACAGGAGAGCTGTCAGTGGCAGGCAGCCAGCAGCCCTAACCTCTGCTGCTGGCACCAGGTCAGAGTCCTGCTCAGTCCTTTCGGTTTGTGTGGGGCTGGCATGGCACAGTCTCCACACCAGCCCACACTGAGGAGGACAGGCTGCAGGACCCTCTCAGGGCCCCTGCCAGCCCCTGGTCCTGGGGAATAGCCACTGGAGGTGACTGGTCCACCTTGGCCCTACACCGGCACTGGGAGCCCGAGCAGCACCACGAGTGAGAGTGAGTGCTTGCCTCTCTCTCTGCTGTCCCCTCCCGCAGTGAACAGGTCACCGTCGCGCTGCAGTGGCCTCAACCGCTCCGAGTCCCCCAACCGGGAGGACTATGGAGGCAGCAGCACGCAGCTCCACAGCAGCAGCAACAACATCTACACGCCCGACTACTCCGTGCACATCCTCTGCGACGTGCAGTTCGTCAAGGTATGGGCTGTGCTGGCAGGGACTGTCCCACCCTGGCCACCCCTGTCCAGGTGCCCTCTTGCCCCACTGTGCCCCAGGAGCCTGGTGGGTGCCTGATGGGTGCTGAGGAGTCTTGCACTTACTCCTGCTGTCTGGAGGTTTGGAGCCACCAAGTCTCTGAGAGGTCCCGGTGGGGCTCGGTGCCCACTGAGCTGGGTGCACGTCTGTGTGCCCAGGTGACCCGGCAGCAATACCACAACGCACTGGTGGCCAGCCGCATGGACAGCTCACCTCAGTCCCCTGACATGGAGGCCTTCGACAGGGATTCAACCAAGGCCTCGACTGCACGGGGAACCCCACAGACACCCAAGGAGGACCCTGCCACCCTCCTGAATGAGAGGAACAGCATCATGTGTGAGTCACCCAACAGCATTCTTTCCCTGCCACAGGCCAACGCTGCATGTCCCCTAGGGGGTTCTGTGCTGGGACCCTCTGGCATGATGCACACACCACCTCTGCAATGCAGTTGCACATGGAGTGGGGCTCGTATGCGGTGCGGGCATTTGCACACACACACCTGTGGATGCCTGCACAACTGCCAGTGTGCAGGCATGTAATTCCTCATTGCCTTGTGCTCGTGTCCCCCGGGGTCCCCGGCAGTTGGACTTGCTGCCATGGCTGGCATCCTGCCACGTCCTGCCCCAGGGCACAGCACCTCCCTGCCCTGTGTCCCTGCAGGCAGCCGCTCTGAGGGGCTGCGCAGTCCCAGCGAGTCAGTGTTCCTGCGCATGGAGGGCATCCCCTTCATCCAGGAGGAGCTGGCTGACAACGAGGAGAGCAGCAAGCGGCAGAGTGAGTCTGGCCGGGGGGCACACACACCTGACCCCGGGGCTGCTGAGGCCACGGTGCCCTGAGGTGCTGCAGCCATGCTGGGCTTTTGCAGACAGTGAGTGCTGCGGGACCGTCCTGGAAGCAGAGTCCCCAGGTCGAGAGGCCGGGACCGGCTCATCGCCGAGCAGCTCTGAGGAGGCGCTGGGCAAGAGGCTGCTGAGATCCCTCAGTGAGTGACTGACCCAGGGATGGCACACCCAGGGGAGAGCTCTGCCTCAGCACCCTGCTGCCTGTGCCAGCTGTTCCCCAACCCTGTCCTGGGGACACCCTGCATGGGGCTGTTGTGGAATGGGGGACAACCTAGTTCCCTGTCAGTACCTCAGCAGAAGGCAAAACTGCACTGCGGGCTAGCTCAGGCAGAGCCAGCCACTGGGTCCTGGCCCAGCCCTATGCACCCCTGCCCTGAGCACCCTGGGGTCCCAGCACCCCAGCCCTAAGCACCCTTGCTGCTGCAGGTGGACGCAAGCAGCGGACATCATCAGAAGGTGAGAAGTCGCCTGAGGAAAGCTCCAATCTCGCCCCATTAATCACCTGAGCAGCAGCGTGGCCAGAGCACAGTGCTGGAGGCCCACGCAGACTGGAGGTAGGAACCTGCCTCTTGGTGCAACATTCATTTCCCAGCAAGTGGGAGGTCACTCATTTTAAATAGGGTAAAACAAGTTTCAGGCAGCAAAGCCAAATGGGGTGGTTTGGAGCCCATGCAGCTGTGCGTGTTAGTGGGGGCTGGAGCAGGATCAAGGGATATGGAGCAGGATCTGCTCTCAACAGCAGACTGGATGTCAGAGAGGAGTGAGACCTCGGCTCATGATTTCACTGTCTGCACCAGTGTACACCTGAGCTTGGCTAGGAAAGGTGCTGCAGGCTTGAGCAGCAGCAGGTCAGAGAGAGCAAGCTCTGGCCACCTGCACCAGGCTGTGCTTGTGTCTTCCAGGTCTGCAGCATGGGGGTCTCCTGCCGTGAGGCTCACGTCCAACAGCAGGAGGTCTGCACTCGCCCGCTGCCTGTCCGCCCGCTTGTGCCGCCCCTCCCTGCAGGATTTGTGCAGAGCCCCATCCCCAGGCGAGAAAGGATGTACCCCGGCAGGGCTGAACCACCCAGGCAGCCTGGACCAGCTAGCTGGAGACCGAGGGCCCTTGCCCTTGCCCAGCTGCTCCCTGGTAGCATCTGGTCTCAAGGAAGAGGTGGAAAAAGGAAAGGTGAAAAAGTGTCTGTCACGGCATCCCTGCAAACAGTGCAGGGAGGGGCAGCCCAACCCAGAACTGCCCTTTAACATCATTTACCATCACCATCCCAGCGAGGCCTGGAGCCCCGCGGTGCCGGTGCTGCAAGATGTGGTCTCCAGCACGAGGAGAATGTGCTATTTGGGGGGTGCCACGCGCAGCTCAGGGCCCCAGCACACGTTTGTGCCGTGCCTGGTGACACGCCCGCTTGCAGCGCCTCGCTCACGCTGACCATGGACACGGCCCAGCACTCCCGAAGCCCTGCCAGGCACAGGGCAAGGAGCCCGCTCCCCCCCGAGGGCAGCCCCCTCTCCATGCTGCATTGGACCATCCTCCTCTCCGCACACGCCTGCCGCTGTGAGGGATGCTCGCACCAAGACTTCGGAGTGGAACAGACCAGTCAGTAGTTTTTGTAGAGGCTCAACGCAACAGGGATATCAACATTAAAAGTGGTTTTTCCCTGAGCAATGCCCTCTCTGTGTCCATGGGTGTAGGGAAAGATGCTAACCCCTCCCAGCAGGCCAGGCTGCACTCATACCCAGGGCCAGAGGTGCCTGGAGTAACAGGACTCAGCCTCACTGAGAACGGGTCAGCAAGTGCTGCCTGATTTCTCACCGTGATGCTGGGCTCTCTGTCACTCCTACTGCCAGGAGAGTGCTTGGCAAGCAGGGAGATAAGCCCCAGCAGTGCAGACAAAGACTGGGGAAAGCCAGGAGTTAATCAGGCCATTGCAAACACAATTGTGGGATACACGTGCTGGAGTACAGCCTGACAGATAACGACAGAAATCTCATAGTCCACCCATGCTGATAAAACTTCAGCTGGAATAACTGCAGCCTTGTCTGGGCACTGCCCTTCTAAGGAAACACATAGCAATTGAAAAGTGGACAGAGGAAGGCAAGGGCTGGAAAACAACTTACCCCAAAGGCTGAAGGAAAGAGTCACTTAATCTTTACTGGTGAAGGATAGAGAGGAAGTTTTCAAATACATAAAAAGCTGTTGTACAGAGGAAAGGAATAATCTGTTCTCTGTTGCCATGGTAAATGGGATAATTGGTAATGAGCTTACACCCCAGAAAAGGAGAAATTTAGGTCACTTGCTAGGAAAAACAAGGTTGGTAAGACTAGCAAAACACCAATATAGATCATATGGGGTGGGCCAGCCTTCACACCAGGAGGTCTGTAAAGGCAGAAGTGTAACCAAATATCATAAATAAAAAAATTAACTCCTCCTGAGATGACCCCTAGAAGCCATCTTTTAACCACTTCCTCACCATCCCTGTTGTGAATGGACACCAAGAGGGAAAAAAGATCCTCACCTGCAGAGAGAAGGAAAGGCTACCTCTGTCTCACTCTCTTATATGATATGAATACTAACCCAAAAAGAACAAACAAGAGACCCCACGCACTCTGTGCAAACACAACAAGGCAATAAGGCACCATTTTTGCCTGTTCTGTCTAAGCTGCAGCACAAGCAAATGCATCAGGGTAACAGTGACTACTGCTACCTGACACAAGGAAAGGAGCTGTCCCCTTTCTTCACAAGATCCTTTCAAGAGGCTGCTGTCAGCTCACAAATAGATCTGCAGTGACTGCAGAGAGCAGAAACAGATGGTCCCAGCTCTTTTTCTGTGCCAGAAACACAGGCTGTTGCTGGCAGGCCCCACTGAAGCAACTGGGAGTAGATGGGGGTTCACCAGGAGCCTGCTGAAAAGGATGATAAGAGAGATCTGCTTTTTCACACCTGAGGGGCAGGTCAGGAGCCCTGGGCCAGGGAGGGATGGTCAAATGGAAACACTTGACCATCCAGAAAGCAACCACAGACAGACAGACAAACAGACAGGCAGGATAAGCTGGGCAGCACAGGGCAGTGGGGCAGAAAGAACACAAGATGAATACAGGAGGAACTGGTTGGCTTCATGTAGTCACAGGGATCTCTCAACAACACTCTCCCAGTAAGACTCCCCCTTTAGTAGTGGCTGTGATTATCAGAGATGCAACACACCCTGAGAGAGAAAGGTACAGCCTTGAAACAAGCTGAGTAAGTGGACAAACCAGGATGCTGAAGCTTTAACCTCAGCCTGGGGAGAGGTTAGTATGGTCTGAAGACACGACATCACACAAGGCAGGGGGTAGTGTTCAGAGACAAAGGTTTAATTTCCTGTCAGCAACACAAAGAAGCAATTATCACAATTACAAATATTTGCTCATATAAGGCTCAGAAATTGGGAAGGGGTGGAATAGGTGGAGAGAAGAAGCTAGCAACAGCTTTACCTCTCCCTAAAATACTACTGGGTGACATTAGTTCACAAGCCATGTGAGATCCCAACTTCTGTGCTGTTATCACACAGTGCATTGCACTGGCACCAGACTTGCTATGATCAAAATGATCAGTTACATGGAGTTGATTCAGACATGCTAAAGAGGCAGCTCTAAGGGCCTGGAGACCAGGCTGCTGTTGTGAAACAAGAGCCAAGGTGGCTCATGTTACTCCTGGGGGCACTGGCTTACCATATTGCAAGGACCACTTAAAACATGTCAGAAGACCATTATCCCCGACTGAGCTACTGCTCCCATCTTTATTAACCCCCAAGAGGTGTGGGAAAAGGCAAGCCATGAGAAGAGAAAGACATGGACTACACACTATAGCTTTGGTGACTTCATGTAAGTTTGGTTGTTCATGTGCTTCATTGGATTTTTGTGACAGCTTCATGGATGGACTTGGCCACATAGTCCAGGTTCTTGGTAGTTAGACCACACATGTTGATGCGCCCACTAGCCATCAGGTAGATGTGTTTTTCCTTGACCATGTACTCCACCTGCTTAGCTGGGGAAACAATTGGACATCAGGTCAGAGCAGTGACCCACAGCTCAGAAAAAAGAACTAGTCAGGAATGCTTGAATCTTTCACAACAAGCAGAAAAGTTCAAGCACTGGCCACTAGAATACTGCATGATGCTTCATCCCTCCCCAGCCACAGACACAGTGATGCCAAAACTCCAGAGAGACCGAGAGATTCCTGCTTGGACTGCTTCAGCCCAGTTCACCCGTAGCAAAACTGCCCCCGCCCGATCCTCCCTTCAACAGGCCTTCAAATTGCTACTTACGGTTCAACCCTGTGAAGCTGAACATGCCGATCTGCTCTGTGATGTGGTTCCAGGTGCCTGGGGTCCCAAGGGCCTCCAGTCGAGACCGCAGCTCTGACCGCATCAGCAAGACCCGATCTGCCATTGTCTTCACATTGCCCTTCCTGCAGCAGGCAGGAAGCAGAGCATGAGGATGGGCACCCATCTGGTTTGAAGCCATCTGGCAAGCCTGACACTCAGGGAGACAGCTTCCCTCCCTCGCCCTCTCCCACTGGCCCTGGCAACACGTACCACTCATCAAAGAGCTGCGGGGAAGCAAGTGTAGTTGCCACAATGCGCGCTCCTTGGGAGGGAGGGTTGGACCAAGTGGTGCGCACAATCTTCTCCATCTGGGACAGCACACGCTGCACATTGTCTGCATCCTTCCCCACCACAGTCAGGTTCCCCACCC
Source organism: Vidua macroura (assembly GCF_024509145.1). Taxonomy (NCBI): domain Eukaryota; kingdom Metazoa; phylum Chordata; class Aves; order Passeriformes; family Viduidae; genus Vidua; species Vidua macroura. The sequence continues at coordinate 14,431,739 of NC_071578.1, forward strand.
GTTCATCTGTGGACAAGCCAAGAGACGTGAGCCATTGGTTCCACACGTCGTGGCAAAGCAGAGAATTCCCCACCCCTCAGCATGCCAGCCCCATCTGTCTGGGTATGATGCTACTGGGCCAGCTTACTGCCAGACACTCACTGTAGAGCCCAAAGTTCTTGGAAAACGACTGTGCACAGAAGAGCTCAAAGCCCTCGGAGACAAAGTATCGCACAGCCCAGGCATCCTTTTCCAGGCTGCCAGAGGCAAACCCTTGGTACGCTGAGTCGAAGAATGGAAACAGGCTCCGGCGCTGCAAGGAGGAACAGTGTTAGAGGGAAATCCCCTCCCCACAACCTCTCTTTTTACCCCCCACAGTACCCGTAGGAGGGAAAAATGACCATGGAGTTCCTGTGTGAATTCAAAGGAAACATGGTCCAGCAACACCAGGCTGAAATACTTTCTTTCTACTGGGGTGAAAGAATAGAAAGAGTAAAGTGGTCAATAAAAGTCAATGCAGGAGAAAACTGCATTTGAGAACATAAGAAGTGTACCACTTCGCATGCTACTATCCAGCACCTGCCTGCAGATAATCCTTCCAGCAGGAGAAACCTCTCTACAGTGGGCACTCTATAGAGTGTGAAAACAAGAACTTGGAGGCACAACAAGAACTGCAGTGCATCTCTCCTCTGAGCACAGACAACCAGCATTCTGTTGTCCACCTCTCCCGTCAACACCTGCCTTGTGGGACTCTCAGCTTCTGCTACATCTCATGCCATTCCCTCAAAGCCCATTTCAGATGCAAATGCTCTGTCTGGCTCAAGAGCTATTTGCCCCCTCAGTATTGGTTTAGCCCCAGCAGCAGCCCATACCTTCATGACAGCAGCAATCTGCTTCCACTGCTCGGGAGTAGGGTCTGTGCCTGTTGGGTTGTGCGCACAGGCATGGAGGATGAAAATGGAGAACTCCGGGGCTTGCTGAGGAGAGAACGCATCTTGGTCACACACACACATAGATGTGACTGGGCACCTGCAGCATAGGGAGAGGCCTGGAGCTGCTCTGGGCAACAACAGCCTCTTTTTCAGTGATCCACTTCCCAGCACAGCGCACCAGAGCCTAGCCAGCTGCAGATACTGACAGTACAGCACCAAGTTCAGCCCATCCTATGGCAATTTTACTCACCTCCATGTCATTCAGCAGCCCCTGGAGATCCAGACCCCTCTTGGCAGCATCCCAGTAGTGGTAGGTTCTAATATCTTTGAAGCCAGCATCCATAAACACAGAATTGTGGTTCTCTGAGGAAAGAAATAACTTCTCAGAAAAGCACACCCTATCTCCAGCAAGCTTCCTTCTAGAGCCCCAGTACCTCCCATTACACACATGAGAAGGCCGCTTCCCCATTGCCCAGGCCCCTGCAAGGAGCAGGGCTGTGCCTCCCTCACTCACTGACCCACAGGGCTCCCTAAGAGCAGCACTCACCCCAGGATGGAGCGGAGACGTAGATGGGGGTGGCCGTGTTGTTGTTGCCGTTGTACCAGCGCCGCAGGAAGTCTGCGCCGATCCGCAGAGCGCCCGTCCCACCCAGGGACTGAACGCTCCCCACCTGCAACAGAGACACTTGCCAGCACTGCCCGCCCAGGTCAGCGCCGCTAGCAGTGCGTGGAAAGCAGAGGTGCTTGCAAGAGTGAGACAGGAACCCAAACGCGTCCCCTGGGTCAGCTCAGTCAGAATGCCATCCCCTTCCAGTGGTCTTCAACCTCCTTCAGTGCTCAGGCCCATCCTGACAACTACTACCATTATAAATAGACTCCAGCCATTCCCGTTACATTTTGGCACAGAACAGATTCTCAGCTAGTAGTTTATTTCAGGAAAGGTGGTGTATTATCTGACTTGGGTTTCCTGTGGGGAAGCTATTAAAAGATGAAGGAAAACACAGATTCCAATCACAGGCCACATTCGGCTTTTCCCCAAAACCACAACTACTTGCACAAACAGTTTCAAGTGCATGAGTTCATCACGTAAGCTACAATCAAGAAAGACCATGTCTGAGAAACCCCCAAATCCTGCCAAAATGCAGGACCTTCGCAAATTTGTGCTCTTCTACTCAGCTGGCTGTAGAGGCACCCCAGGGACCCCAGTGCTCCCTGTCCACCACTTACCCGGTTCTCCTTGATGGCAGGGCTGTCATCACCCAGGGCGATCCGGGAGGCGTTTGCCCGGAACTCGGGCAGGCCCAGGATGGGCAGGTACTCGTGGTTCAGGCTGTTGTCGTTGGCGATCATCTGCTCCACCTTTTTCACCACCGGCAGGACCCATGGCTGCCCCTCGTCCGTGCGGTAGGCTGCGGGAAAGGGAGAGCCGTCCTTACTGCACCGCAGGGACGCTGCGCCGCCCGGCTCCCCGAGGGACCTGCCCGGGACACCGAGCACGGCGGCCCGGCCGGCCCCACGACCTTGACGCCCGCTGGACCTCGCTGTCCGCCCACCTCCCCCCCCGCGTCCGGTCGGGCGCTTGCCGCGGCCCGGTGACCTTCGGCGCTCGGGGCCCGCCGCCGCCACCCGGCCGCCGCAGCAGGCGCGGAAGCCGCCGCAAGGGCACCGACCGGCCCGAGCCGCGGGGAATGGCCCCGCCGAGCAGGACGAAGCCACGGACTCACCGCCCACGCCGAGGTTGACCTTCCGCGAGTCGCTGTCTTCCCGGAAATCCGCCGTGAGCTTGAAGACGGCGACAGGCGGGGAGCGGGGGACGGCGGCGAAGATGGAGGCGGCCATGGCGGCGCAGCCACTGCGTACCGGTCCGCTCCGGTTCGGCTCGGGAGGCGCGCGGCGCTGGAGGAGACGCTCACCTTCACCGGCGGGGCGGGGCCGCCGCCGGCCGCGACCAATCAGCGCGCCGCGCTCGACCCCGCCCCCGCCGCCGGCCAACGGCTGCCCCGCCTTGCCGCCGGCGCCGCGCGGGCGGCCAATGGCGGCGGAGAGCGCGCGCGGTGACGCGTGACGCAGGCCCCGCCCATGGCCGGCCGTGCCCCCAGGCCGCCGCTCCGCTCTGCGTGGGGCCGGGCCCGCGGCTGCGGGCGGGCGTGCAGAGCCGCCAGCGGCGGTGCGGCGCCCGGTGCTGCGGGACTCCCGCAGCTGCAGAGATTGAGGGTGTCCCGGAGTGCACTGCCCCGTGCAGTACGGGGCGCCGCGGGGGACGCCGTGCCCAAGGCGGCGCTGCGCTGCGGCAGTGCTCGGGGGTGCAGTGCTCGGGGTCACGGCACAGTCCCCACTGGGCACCCGGAGCTGCAGATCAACCCTAGAGCGCAAAGCCGGGGTGAAGGCAGCCCCGGGGTGCTGTGCCCGGGGTGCAGGATGGTGCCGGGGTGCAAGGCTCGGGGGGTGCGGGAAGGTGTCGGGGCGCCGTGCCCGGGTGTGACGGGTCCGGGCGCAGCGCCCGGGGGGCGGGGGGGTCCCAGGGCTGCAGTGACGCGGGTGCGGGACGGGGACCGCTGTGAGCACGGTGGGTTTTCCAAAGGCACTGCCCTAATTCGCAGCCAGGTCAGACGCTGTGGGCTTACCCCCGAGAACCTCCCAGCCCCGAGGCGATCCCAGGGTCACCTGTGCGGGTCTCCGCTACCACTGGTTAGCTCGGGATATGGCTCTGATCCATGGGGTCTTCCTCGCAGCGCCTCCCTGCCAAATTCCACGCCCTTCGCGCAGGCACAGCGCTTCCCACGATGACTCCGTGCCTCCGTGGCTCTTGCGGGCCGCCCTCCAGCCCCGCGGGGACTCCCGGGGCTCCTGGGCGCGGCCGCCGTCGGGGTGCGGCGGTGCCGGGCGGTGCCGGCAGGGGGCAGAGCCGGCCCGCGCATCCCGCCGCCCATCCCGCAACCCCCGCGGGGAGCGGCACCCACGGCTCCGGCCCGGCCTAGGGCTGCTCGAACATCCCACCCGTGGCTGCCCCCACGCCTTCCCGGGGAGAGGCGTGAGTGCCTCCCGGTGCGCGGCCGTCTCCGTTAGGAACCTGCCACCTATCTCGAGGAGCTTTTGAAGTTTGTGAGAATCCACCCGCAACCCTGCTGCATCTGGGAAAGGCTTTGAGGGAGACGGGAAGGACGTCTCGAATAACAGCTCCGACAGAGTGACACACACCACACACACCTCCCTTCATGACATAAAACACGGGGGTACAGGACGGGAGACAACCGGTGTTATATGCTCCCTTTGTTAACCCAGCCAAGATCCCTCTGAAAACCAATCTGGATCCTTGCCCCCTTCCATACCCAAGGTGGCTCCACAGCCCGGCTGCCCAGGAGGGAGCCCAGGGGCGCAGCCCTCGCCTCCCCCGGCTCCGGGCAGCACCTGGAAGAACTGCCCAGTGCACTTTCTGCTTAGCATGAGAGTGGGGAAGAGGCAGAGCTGTCTGTCGGCACAGTAGCGTGCCAGCACTTCTGCCTTCAGAGAAAAGAGAATAATGAGAAAGGCGGAGGAGCAAAACAGGAGTGCTAGACCAAAGCTTTGGCCCTGGTGATGTTTTTAGTCCAATTTGGACAAAATTTCATTCACGCCTTGGGAAAAAGCTGCATGGAAACCCCAAAAGAGCTGGAGGTCTGCTCTCTTCAATAGCTGTGAACCTCTGTAAACACCTGACCTGGCCAAGTTGCTGTCAGGGCATCCAAACCCTAACCCTAACCCTACCCTTAAATCTAACCTTACCCTTAACTATAGCCCTAATCTTAACTCTAATCTCAACTGGATGAAGAACTCTTGGGTTTCTCAAGGACAGTGGATTCTGCTAAATGAGAGATGCTGGGCAAGAAAGCAGCTGATGAAAACAAGGGCATCAGAGGGATCTGGGGGTAGCCCACTGCAGGGTGAGTAATGTTTTCTGCTCACAGAGAGTAAAGCACTGCACAAGTGGAATGCTGCAACGGGAAAAACAGACAGATCCTATTTCTGGAGCAGACAGAAGTGCTAGGGAGTCCCCAGACTATCAGGCTCTCACTGCACTTACTGGTTTCTAATCCTACCACTTTCCAAAGAGCACTGGGATACTTGGGGACATGGCCAAGTGCTTTCCCAGTGCAGAACAGAGAAGTCACAAAGGCACGGGGGTGCTGCCTGCCAAGCTGGCTGCACCAAGCTGCTGCCTGGGACTGCCAGAGCAGGCTGAGCAGTGCTCGTTGCAGGAAAAAATGCAGTTTCTCCAAATCAGGACCGTTTTGTTCCCCTTCCTCAGGAGCTCCTGGGCAGTGTGAGCGCAGTCTGGTGCAAACCGTCTGTGCCGCTGCCTGTGCCTGCGAGGCCGGGGTCGCTGACCCAGCAGGAGTTACCTGCCAGAGCGCTTGGTGCCTCTGGCTCAGCTGGTGTCCCGTGCCCTTGACGGCACGGAGTGGAGCTCCGCTGGGAAGAGATGCAAGAATGAGACAATGAGAGACAAAGCAGCAGGCTGTCGGGCCCCCGAGCTGGGTGGCTTTGCGTTAGCAAGATCCCTCTGGCCCTGAGCTTTCATCTCCTCAGCCTACACAAAGGGTGCCACCAACACGTATGTAAAAGCAGGAGGAACATGGGAGCCAGCCCTGAGGCATCCCTCCCTTCATCTCCTGCCTTGGACTGACAGCCAGCAATGACCTGCCACTCAGTGGGAAAGCTTGCACACCTTACAGAGAGCGAAGAAGCCCCCGGGCACGCACGGCCGTGCCGCATGCAGACAGGGCCCCCCACACTCAGCTCCTCCTGGGAGCCAGAGGCAGGGGGGCTCAGCAGCCAGCCTGGCTCCTGCAGAGCTCAGCCTGCTGCAGGGATACAGGGACCACTGGGGACCAGGTGATGGCCTCCCCACACCATCAAGCCTCACGTGGTCTTGGAAAAAAGCCCTTTTTATGAGGGTGAGCTCCACTGACCCCATCCCATTCACTCCCTCTCACAAAATTCACCTTCACACCCCTATGGCCTCTGCCTCATCCTCTCCAGAGTGCCCTGCCCAGTACTGGGACATGGTCGATCTTGGCATCACAGCAAGGGTTTAGCAGCCTGCCCATCCCAGCCCGAGGCTGGGTGCAAGCAGTGTGTGGCACGGAGCAGAGCTGAGGCTGTCCCCAGCGGGTGCCGTGCGGGGGCTGTTTTCCCAGCATCCTCCAAATACAGATGTTTTCTCAGTGCAGGATCCAGACAGAGGAGGGTAAAATGTTTTCATTCCAAGCTCCGGAGGTCAGGTCATGGTTTGTCTAAATGGCTTTTGTTGCTGTAATTATCAGATTAGCTGATCTCTGGCGGTGCATTTAGGGGCAGCTTTACATTAACTGGGGATCCTGACCCCTCCACTGCCACCCTGCCCAGCTGGGACAGTGGGTTTTCAATGGAGCAGTGGGGATTGGGGATGTCATGAGAGCCAAGTGAAATGCTCGCCATTAGTTTTGAGCTGGTACTCAGCTGGACCGTGGCCCAGGAGCAGGCGGTACATTTGAGGAAGACAGCAGCAAGGCTCCTTGACCTCACAGCATACTGAGCTGGGCCTGATCCTTCCCTCCCGCTCCAACCTGCAATGCACAGCAGCCATGGAGCCCTGTCCCAGGCACCTGCCTGCCGCTGTGGCCGATGCTCAGCATGCAGACACAGGATGGGGCCATCTGTGGTGCCTTCCCTCGCTCAGAGCTGGTGGTGCTTGCAGGCACCAAGCTCAGCAGGTCCTAGGGGAGGGTGGTCCAGAACCTCGGGGCCTGTGCCTGGCATGCGGGAGCCTGGGGCCTGTGCCTGGCCGCAGGGTGCTGTGAGGCTGGGCAGCCCCAGCAGCTGACAGGGCACAGGAATAGGAACGTGAGATACCAGGCGAGACACAGAGCACGACAGGGAGATGAGAGAGCAGGCTGAGGAACAGATAAAAAGGGATCAGGAGTTTCCGGCCCCCGCCAGCCCCTTGCCGGGTCCGTGGGTCCATCTGTCAGCGCCTGCGAGTGCTGATGGCATCGGGCCCTGGTGGCAGCCGGGGCTGCAGGTCCTGCCGAGGGGCACCGTCAGGGCGGGACGGGGCCCTGCCCCCGCCTTCCCGCTGCACCAGGCCCGGCCAGCAGCCCGGCCAGCAGCCCGGCCCCGGCGTGGCCCGGGACGAGCCCTCGCGCAGCCCTGCAGGTGCCCCTGAGCTCCCGGCCACGCTGCCTTGCAGCACGTACCCGCTGTCTGCCTGCCCCGCCAGCCCCGCTGCACACACAGATAGCGAGTGCCAGGGCTTGCACACGCTGGCACAAAAAAAAATCGGTTCCCACTCTGCTGAGCTGCAGATCAGCACCTGGGTGCTCAGAGGCTGTGTGCTTGGGCACCGTGCCCGTGGCAGTCCCCTGCCCCCTGACCTCCTCTCTCACCTGTGGGTGGGAAAAAAAGGAGATTCCCTTGAGCAAAGCAGAAGCTCTATAATGAAATAAATCAAAATCAGAAAAGATTTTATTGTTTCTGCATAAAACAACTTATTTAAAATACGGCTTCACTCCATTTCACTTTCTGAAGTTTTACAACGCCAGAGCACAACACCCCACTGAATGAATGCTTCTGGAGCAGAATATCTACATCTTGTCTTTTAAAGAATAGTTCAATTCCTTCAAATGCTTCAAAAAATTTCAACAGGAAAGTATTTCCTTTAAACATCATGTTCCTACAGGAAGTTTTGGCTTCAGAAAAACATGCATTAAAAAAAATAGTGAAAGTTATGTTCCTGGCATTTTGTTAGTTTTCCTAATTGCCACCATGACAGAACTTGGTTAGCTCCAAGTCCAGCTTTGCTTCCAGCTCAAAGCCAGAGAACAACCCAGGGCAGCAAGGACCAAGTCTGTGCACCCCAAAAAGGAGCATATCCACCTACTTAATCAGGCTCAAACCTCTCCTGCCACTCCAGCTTCTTGGGCACAGCTAGAGGTTTGCTATTTCTCTAAAACCATTCTGCACATTAGTTCTGGGGTCCAGGAATCCCAGCTTGGCTTATGGACCACTCATGGCCATGCTTGCCTATTCTATGTCTACTCATTCCCATGGGCACTCAGGAGTTTCCCCTAATTTTTCCTTTTGCATCAGCACCTGCTGGCAGATGTCAGGGGACTGACCCATGCACTGTGACCTGCTCAGACACTGACACCCTGGTGCATTGAAGGTGGTTTCCTAAGGGTGTGGAAGACCAGTGGGGGAAAGGACAGGCACTTCTGTGTCAAGGCATGGACTTCTACACAGCCAAGGAAATGGGTTTTGGGACATCTGACATGAGGAGATAGCTGCCATTCCCAAAGGCAGCAAACCTCCTGGCCAAGCCTCTGCCCTCTCACCAGCGAGCCTGGCTCAAGCATTGGCATGGAGACACTGGAGGTGTTGCAGGGAGCTGCTCTGCCATGGTGTACCCAGGCTGCCAGGCAGCTGTGGGAGCTGTGCCCATGGGGCTGAGGCAACTGCAGCACAGCTGGTCCCAGCTGGACCCCTCTGGACAGGGTGTGTCCCCCAGCACAGCCAGGAGAAGGCCAAGGAAAGGGAGTCCAGCTCTCTTGCAGGGAGCCCAGTGCTGCGGGTAGCTTCTGGACCTTGGTGTAGGAGCAGATTTGCTGAAAACAATTTATTTAATATCAAAAATAATTTCTTACAGCGTTTCAGCTGGCGTCAGCCAAGCGCTTACTCACCCGGGAATTCAAACAAAGGCAGGGCTGGCGCCCAGCCAGGGGGTCGGGCGCTGGGTGGTCGTGTCCATCCCGGCCTTGGACACGCCTCTGGGTCACTTGCGGGCTTGTGGCACGATGTCTCCATTTATTTATTGGAAATGTTTGAACAGGAAATGCTAATGGTTTGGGTTTGTGGAGACAGCTGGAGGGGTCCGGACGGAGCTGCTGAGAAGGGGAGGGTGCGCTGGGACAGGGCAGGCCAGCAGAGAAGGGGGAATCAGTGCTGCCACTGGGGATTTGTCCCTTGTGTTTGTGGTGAAGAGCCCAGCAGGAGGTGAGACCAGGGAGGGCCCTGCCTGCTCGGCTGCCTCCTCCTTCACTGCTGCCTGCATCCCACAGCACAGGGGTGCACGGCAGTGCAGCTGGCAAAGCGGTGAAGGAGGAACAGCAACCACAGGGCATGGCAGATCTCATCCCATCACCGGCCGCCGGGGTGTCCATTAGCGTGGGAGAGATGGGAAAGTGCTGCCTCCTCCTGCAAGGGGGTCGAGAGGTTCCTATGCAGCCCAGCTCTGGAGCGGGCTGTTCCTGCATTTGCTGATAACAGCGGAGGTAAAGCCTGACCCAGGAAAGCAGGCAAGATCCGCAGAGATAAACTCCCCGCAGCAAGACAAAGGCACTGACCTCCTCACTGCATGAGCTGCACATTCCCACAAGCACAGCAACAATTGCCCAGGAGCAGCCCTGAGACCTGCACCCAACCCCACTGGCCGGCCACCGGGAAAGGCCCCCGCAGCAGCCAGGAACACCTCTTGTCAGGATCACGGCACAGAAACCACAGCTTGGGGTTTTTAACCAAGCCTACTGTCCATACCATTTTTCTGAGCAGTGAAAGCGAAGAGCTTGCTGTCATTGCTTGCTCCTCATTCAGCATCTTGGCCCTGCTGCGTTGCACAGCCAGAGGGACAAGCTGTACAAGCACCCCTTTGTATTTCCTACTACACACTTCTATCTGCACATTTGCAGTACAAACAGGCTTTAAGTTTCATTCCCAAACACAGCCGAGGGTCTTACGCACCCACTGATGCAATTCAGGTGTGAGTGCCTGGAGCCCCACACACCCAGAGCACACCCAAGGTACTGAACGGCAGGCAGGAGCCTGCATGGCATTTCCCCATGTCAGGTCTGCCCCAAGAGAGCACCAGCTGAAAAAAGCAGAGGCACTTAATGGGATTTGCAGAACACAGCTCAGTTACACACCATACGGCTGTTGTCTCAGGCGTGTTTTTAAAATCTTTATCTCTGCATCATTACACACTGATCTACATTTGAAAAGAATCCCTTCGGTTCCCTACCTCTGAAATGAGGATAACTATCCTTCACCTCATAGCAGGGTTATGAGGATAAACAGATTAAAGACTGTGATATTGTTGCAAAGAAGGTTAAACAAGCCCCTGTGACAGACAGCCCAGGGGCAGGGACCAGCATCAGAGCCATGCAAGCCGACCCACGTCTGCACCATGCTAATGACCCCAAAATCCCAGCGACAGGTTTGCCACTGTCTGCCTTCCCAGGATGCAGTCCCCAGCCAGCTGCACGCCTGTAGAGGGGACAGTGCCCCAGCCCGGGATGTGCACCTGTGCCCTGAGAAAGGGGAGTGCAGGGGGAGCAGGGGCTGGGAGGTGCTCATTAGTAGCACAAAGTTTCAAGAGGACATCAGGGTGCCCTGGGCTGGCAGGGACAGCGGGGAGATGTGCACTTCTGCAGAAAGAGCTGGTGGGGGAGAGGATGAGCTGGACAATTACTGTCTGGGAAGTCTCACCCGGATCCCTAGTAAAATAATGGCACAAATATTAAGAAAAGGAGCTCTGTAAACATCTAGAGGATAATGAAACCATGAGCTATAAGCAGGATGGGATTTGTAAATAAAGGGCTGTGCCAAAAACAACAAGCCCTCCATAATTGTTTTGGATAGAAGGACAAGATTAGTGCGGGAAGGGGACTTGGCGGATGTCATGAGAGGAGACCTGGAAGCACAGGGCTTGTCCTCCTGCCTGGCCATTAGAGTCTCTGGCATGTTTGGGCAGGTTTAAGGAGGCTGACCTGTACAAAAGGTGCCCCTGATGGCATGGCTGGCAGCTAGGAACATACCTGACCTCTGCAGCTGGACACCTGTACTACCCCAGCAGCTGCTCACACTTTTGGCCACCTCAGAGCTGACAGGAGAGAGCACGGCTAAACCTGAGACCCCAACCCAAATGAGATGTATCTCACCATCACATCTCACAGGGCTGGGACCCGTGCAGTGCAGGAATAAGCCAGCTGGACAGTCATGGAGTGGCAGAATGAGAAACAAAACCGAACAAATCCAGGAGCAGGAAAATAATGCTGGCACCTTCCATTATGTTCTCCAGATTTGGACAAAACTCTGTCTTTTGTGAACATCAAAATGGCATGTTCTACAGGAATGTAGGGTTCCCTGGTGCTCTCAAGTATCAGCTTTTTGGCCAGACATACAGGAAATGTGCATGCACCTCCTTGCAACCAGCCCTTTGAAATGCTACTGTAAAAGCACAAGTAAGCACCACCAGTCATCTGCACTGCACAGGACAAACTCGTCCAGTGTAGACATTGCACGGAAGGAAAAGCAGAATCCTGGCCAAAATGCACCTGATTTTGTACTGGAGCCTTGGGTCTCTGCAGCAGCCAGCGGCACCGGGCTGGATAACACGCTGCATGCGGCATGCAGGGCAACGCGCTCGCAAAGCGAAGCTGAAATGCACCATATATGGTGAAGGTATTATTAGTCCATGGCTTCTTCCTAGGATCTTCTGAGGAAATCCTGCTTGAAAATGGGGAACAAAGAGGTTTGACTGTGTCTCAAGCAGGGACTTGAACTGCCCACAGGACGAAAAGCAATGGCTTCAAAGAAACAGGGAGCAGTGAGGTGTCAGACCCTTGGGTATCTGTGAGGTGCTTAACAGTATTCTGGTTAAGCACTTGTCTTAATTAATACTGATTGCTCATCCAATACCTACACCCTGACTGGCCTCCAGAAGTTGTTCTCAACAGGGAGATGTTGCTGCAATGGTGTCAGCACTGAAATCCAGGTACCCAGTGCAGGCTCAGGCCAGCTCAGAGGTGGCACCTGTTCACTGCCGCCAACCTTGTTGCAGCCCTACAAGTCATGGCTGCAGGTTTTGACCGAGCCGAATGCCAAGCTGGACATGTTGGCAAAGAAAGTAGGCTATCCCTCTGGGTGGCAGGGGCTAACAGAAGACTCTGTTGGTTTGGGGTCCTGAGGGAGAGCAACTGGAAGTGAGCTCAATGCTGGGACCACGTGGTAAATGCAGTCCTGGGCACCAGAGCTGGGAGTGCAGCAAATGGGAGTTGTGAGGCAGTGCTCTGTGCAGCAGAGGATGGGATGCTGTCCCTGAGATACTGTGAATAGCCTGGTGCCCCACTATAAAAAGATCCAGATGAAGTGAGAGATGTAAATGTGATTCTCACCCCTCCATATTTCCCATAACATCCTTGCAGACAGAGTGGGGAGGTATGGGCTGGAAGAGAGAAGACACAAGGTGGCTTGAAAAGTGAGTGAAGTGATGGAATCTGTGTCTTCAGACATTTCCAAAATTCAATGGATCAAGGCCCAACCAGTGGGCTGTACTGCCAGAGTTCCTGAGGCCAAAATTATTCTGTGAAATGAGAGAGAGTGCAGAAAACAGGCACAGAAAAGACACACTTGCAGGAGGATGCACCCCACAGTGACAGAATCAAGCTCAACCTGTTTTCTTCTTAAAAAAGCTCAAGAAATTTGACTGCTATGCACAAGTGCTCTCATAGTAAGAAAATACCATGTGCTAACATCTTTTTATTCTAGCCAAAAATGGCAGAACAAGAATCAATGGTTGGAAATTAAAAGCCAGACAACCCTGCATAAGAAATACGACATACATTTACTGAGCAATACTGATTAGCTGCTGGATTAACCGTCAGTGATTAAATAAGACCAAACCATGAACTCCCTTGCTCCTCCAGACCAGATGCTTTTGTGCATTAGTGAAACCCCAGGTTATTTGGATCCAGAAAAAGTAACAAGACAAGGCAGTCGGGTAGATCAGCATAGGTGATCTAATGACTAACTCTGATCTTAAACATCGTGAGTAAAAATGCATCGTGTTACTAATACACATAGAAAAATTCCCATTGCACAAGCTCAGTGTAAACACTGGACAGTTGACATCTGCAAACCCACAGATGGAGGGGGACAATAGTTGTTACTCCTGTTTTAGAAACAGAAAAACACCCAGCCCACGGATGACCTGCAGAGGCCTTGTGACAAGACTCAAACCAGGAGTGAGGCACGAGCTTGGAACACCAGGAGTCTGTCAGCAGGCAAATTCATGAGAGACATGGGGTCTGCCCCAGGATGCTCCTGGATATTGTGTATTAGACATGTGGAACACTGGGTTGGGAAGAAATGGTCTCTCTGCACAGAGCTTCGGGGGATCACACAAGGCATATGACCATTCCAGGAAAAGTAGAGTCAGAGTGATGTACAGAAACAGGGGAAAATTTGCATAGGGAAAAAAATGGTGAGGAGTAAATACCAAAAAACCCCCACAAACGAAAGAAAACAAAAAAACCCCCAAAAATAAAACAAAACAAAACAAAAAAATCACCAACAATAACCTAATGGAAACCTTCACAGCTGAAGCAAAACACACCTGGCAAGGACCAGTCCTGAATAGACTGGCCACAGGCAAAATGATTTTCCCCTCTTTTTAGTATCTGTATTCAGAGAATTATAAAAAATAAGCCTGGAAGGCCCTTGAAAGGTCACCTAGCCTGTCTGCCCGCTACCAAACAAATCAAACCCTTCCTGGTGGAGCTTTTGTCTAAACACTTCCTAAAAGAAGCCTCTAGTGGTGACGACGGCTCCCAGGAAAAACAAGTTTTAATCCCTTTTACCGCAATCATTGCAGGGTGAGTCTGTGGCTTCTTGTTCTACCCACCTGAAAACAAGGAATAGCCCATTATCTCATACTTTGTAGCAGGGCTTTATGCATTTAAAGACTTTTATCTTATTTCCCTGTAGTCTTTGTGTTGTGATACTAAGCCACCCTTCAGCCTTCTCCAGTATGTCATGTTTTCTGAATTTCTGATCTTGTTCTTCCCTGGGCTTTCTCCAAGAACAGCAACTTGAAACGCTGAGCCCCGAGTGGGATTCAGTGCCGAGTCTGACACTCTTTAAATGCAGCAGGATCACATCAGGTGTCTTACAAACACCTTGTTCATATGTCCTGGTCTGATTTTGCTCTTCTCACTTGGGCTGCTGCTGTCTCATGCTCCCTGCAGGACCCACTTTCACCTCCAGCTACTTTCCCACAGAGCAACCTTACTCTGTGCCTGCAATGTTGATTTTTCCCAACTCACAGAAGAGCCTTATATTTGTTCTTATCAGCAGGTTTATTTCAGGTTTCTTCAGGTTCTCAAGAAAATCATTATTGCAGACTGGCGCTGCAGGTGAAAATCACTGATGAAAGCACCAACTACCCCTAAACCAAGACCGGGCCCCGTCTGAGGACTGAGCATGGGAAACTGCCCTTTCAATACCTTTTCGCAGCCAGCCGTTCCCTCATGTAGCTGCACACTCACCTAGACCACATTTCTCCATTACTCACAAGAATTTCAGAATTTCATGTGGAAATGGGACTAAACTCCTGTGAAAGCCAAGATTTAGCACATCTTGTCTTTCATATGTCAGCCAGCACAGAAATCCTCAAGTAGAAAATTTGGTTGATTCAGCTCTTAGCTGATGGCCAAAGCTGTCACTTACTGGTTCATTATCCCTGCTCTTGTGGTGTGTCACTTAATGATGTATTTGCCTGTCTTCAGTCTGTTTATGATCTGTTTATGTCAAAGGTCCCTTTTTCTTTGCTTCTGCACCCCTGGTCTTGAGTAAAGCTCAGGAACTTGGAAAGCCAAAAAGATTCATTTGGGGAAAAAAAAAAAAAGGGAGGGAAAAGAAATACTCAACAACTACATCCTCAGAACTCACATGTTTATCCAAATTCAACTGAACCTTCTGGGGACAGTGACTTTTTAGGGTAAAATGAAAACAAGTTCAAGTGACTTTTCCATCCCTGCACAGTACAGTAATTCCAGCCAATCTGAGACAATTTTCCAAGAAGATTTCCTGCAACCTCACGGTGATTAAAGGAAATAACATTGTGAATAAAGGGACATTCTTCAAAGTCAATGAAGGAGCCACAAATGGTACGTTCTCACAGAGGGCCGGAAAGCGCCGGCGCGAGGTGGATTTTGCGGTGCGTGGCCCCCCAGAAGGAAGAGGGTGGGCTGCCACTCCATCCCTCTTCCCCAGTCAGAGGTTGTGACCGGGCTTCTCCCAGAGCAGGCGGTGAGGGAACAGAGTCCCCGGGCTCTCCATGCTTCAGGCCAAAAGGCTTGGCCCCACAAGCTCTGGCTCCCCATCCCCAGGTGAGAATTTGACAGGTTTGGGGTCAGGTGACAAGGGGCAAGAGCCCACTGACCCTCTCAAATCCCAGCGTGACTATGCAAAGAGCAGCGTGCAACCACGGCTGTTTCATGCCACAACCTTCCTAGGAACCTCGCCATGCCTCGCTTTGCCTCAGTCCCTCAGTGCCTTTGCCTGGGGTTGACATGGGAATGTGAACGGGCCCAAAGAGCCACTTGGGCAGAGGCGAGAGCGCTTGGCTGCCATGCTGGGCGAGCGGGGTCCTGCCCGCGGCCACCCCTGTCCCTGCAGGTGCCCCGACACTGGGACCAGCCAGGGAGGGAGGAGCCTGCACTCCAAATGACCGGGAAAGGGCACTTTTAAAAGCCCACCTTGTTAGCTAACACAAAGAGAAGGGGGTAAGGAGGAAGGGAGAGGAGCTGGGGAGAAAGGTGAGAGGGGCTCCCTGGCAGCCTAAACACACATGCTTCAGTTGATGCTGCGTAATAAGGGAATTAGCTAATGAGCTTACTGCAGCACAGGGACAAGTCCTTTAGAAATATCACGGCCACCTGGGGAGGCTTGCAGAGGAGCCAGGCGGCCTTAATCTGCAGTGCTGGAAATACAAGCCCCCTCTGCCCCTCCCCAGCCCTGCTTCTTCCCTGGACAGCGTGTGTCTGGGGGTGCCACAGAGGGCCGACACAAATCCAACAAGAACCGGGCATGAAAAGGATAGTAGAGAGTGGTTTTTAAAAAAAACCAAGCCCATGCTCACGGCTGATCTTAGGGAGACGGGGATGGGGCTGCTCGGGGACCAGTGTGATCCAACTGCCCCTGCACAGACAGCACTGCCCCAGCCAGCCAGCAGAAGGGATTCCAGAAGTATGGACTGCCTTTCCTGCACTGGTAGCTGTGACGGATATGTCAGACAAAACCAAATAACTCCAAAATATGGATTGGGTGGTTTTTTGCGAATCGTCCAAACACAGCCTTATAAAATCTGAGGCAAATGCATATTCATATATAAGTGCCTGTGAATGTGCTAATTTGAAGGGAAAGTGGGTGAGAGAATCTGATGTTGAAAGAACAATCTGATGTTGTTCACTTAGAACAATGCAAACACTAAATATACAAATACTCATCAAATACTTATTTAGAAAGTGGCTTTAGACAGTGAACAGGCTGGGTTGAAAAAAAAATTATTTGCTGGTAAATATTGAACTCATTGAGGAATTTGGGCATGTGGCAGTATTTGCATGAATTAGAAGAGGGGAAGTATGAAAACATCGAAGACAGAACACTTTTCCAGTGAAAAAAGGGACAAGCAAAAACCTCAGCCAAAAATAAGACCCCACTTAAAAATTGCTCTCACTCTAGTGAAGACATGACCAAAAATCCATGTATTCACCGGAAAAATGTAAATTGATGATTTTTATTATCATATTGAGGCAGAATCATTATTAATGATATAGAAAAGAAATTATAAAACTTACATTTATTCTGTAAAAAAATTGCTTAAAATTTTCTAGTTCAAAAATAATTAGATTTACAACTATTCTATGGAAACCAATTTAATTTAACTTTTCAATGGGATATTTTGAAACAATTTTTTCCTTTCTGTTTTCTAAAGCAGAAAGCTGTTCAAAATTTGAAAGCATTGTGCTTCCAGGTTTCCTTGTCCTCTTTTTGTCGGCTGCCCTGATGCTGCTTTATGATGGCTGACGTTCGTGCTGGATTTTCTCCTCTTTTCTGATCCTTATTCCCTACTCCAAGCTTTACAAAATTTTAGCATTCTTGTGAAAGAAAAAAAGAAAAACCCTAAATGCAATATCACTTCCTCAGCCACTGAAGAGTTGTAACAATAAAAGTAAAAGAAGAAAAAAAAATTGTCAGCATTTAAATAATTTTTCAGCTGTAGTAGAAACAATTATGCCTACTCAGAAAATGGTGAGACCTACGGCAAAATGATCCTTGATTTTTTTTTTCTGTTTTTTTTTTTTTGTATGAAGAATTTTCCTGAAATACTTTAGTTGGGGTTTTTTGGTTTTGTGTTTTGGATTTTTTTGTTTGTCTTTTTGATTTGGTTTGGGTGGGGTTTTTTTTGGTTTTTTTTTTTGTTTTGTTTTTTTTTGGTTTTGTTTTGGTTTTGTTTGTTTGTTTGTTTGGTTTATTTGTTTTTTTTTTTTTTTTTTTTTGTGGTAGGGAAAAATCAGGGTCTGTTTTTTGGGCTGCTGCTTTCTGATTAGTCATGATGAGTAAGGCCCTGGGGTCCCAACCACCTTGGGGATTCAGCTCCCACACTGCCGTCTGGGGAGTGAAATTTCTTGTCTGCTGCACCAGAAGCAGCAGCTTGTCCTGCACCCAGACCCTCCAGCAGAAGGGGTGACATTAGGGGGGCCGTGGTTGCAGGGCTCAGAGGTGACACAAGCCATGGGGATGACCCCACCGCTGTGGCAGCAGCAGGTGTGTGGGGCTGCAGACACCCTGGCTCCACACTGGGGGAGATGCCAGTGCTGGGCACAAGAGCCTCACACACCTGCAGTGTGGCTAAAGGGAGCAAAACTGCCACAGCTGGCATTTGGGAAGGCGCGTGGGACATTCCCTTGCCTTTCCAGTTGGTCACCGCTGCCCCAGCTCTGAGTCCAGCACAATGAGCACAGTGAGTGATGCCCAGGTGCCCGCCCACGCAGGGACCATGGCCCCAGGAATCGCCCCTTCCCGGCCATGGTGAGGTGGGGGCCGATGGAAGCTGTGAACTCAGCCCCTCCCTCTCTGAGCAACGGGGTCCTTCCACAGCTCCCCGCTCCTCCGAGTGTCCACTGTGGGGTAGGGCACAGCCCCACACCGAGGGCGGGGGACTGTCATGTCACTCCACAGACATGAAACAATAGTCAGTGTCGATTATTTATTTTCCAAATAAATCAGCGGGTCCTGCAGCAGAAGGGCTGGAAATCGGCGAGTTTAGATTAGACCCTCCCCAAACCCCGGCTGGGCCTTGAGCCGCTGTCAGGGCTGCAGAGAAACAGCAGCGAACTCTCACGCAAATGGCCTATAAAAAAGGCCCCTGTCAAAGGCACCTTGACCTGGAGGCTCGCTGTGGTGCTGAGCTCCCCGTGGCCCTCCCCTCCCCGGGCCGCGCTCCCCTCGCATGATGTATTTCCCCTGCCTTTTTTAGAGCTGCATTATGTTAGCTCCAGGAAACAGCCTCTTCCTTCTTATAAACACAGCCCTGGGTTACTGACCAGCGGCCCTGCCACTCCACAGCCACTCTCTGTCCATCCATCACACCTCGCTGTCACCCTGGCAACATATCTCTTGGACCGGTCCGGCTCCAGGGATGGGAGAGGCAGGAGGGGGGGATAAGGGGGGGTCACATACACAGAGCACAATTCCAGCCTGCTGACTAATTCCCTGGAAACCCTGGGGCTGCACAATGAGAAAGCCTTTCCGAGGGTTTCTCGAGCGTTACTGGAAGGTCAGATGAAGGTCAGTGCAAGGACACGGCTCCTACTTTCCCCACCGTCAGCAAGGGCGGGTGCACGGGGCAGACATGGGTGAGCCGCGGGGGTACCACGGGTGCACGGTGGGAGGGATGTTTGGAGAAGGGAGCCTGGGCCCTGGGATGCGGCACAGAGCCCACTCGGCACTGCCGGGCGCAGGAAATGTGCCTGGGACGGGGCTGGCGGGGTGTCCTGGCAGCCAGACAGGCGTCAGCGCTTCCAGTGGGACAGGGCATGGCCAGTGGTGTGGCCTCTTGCCACTCTGACGAGGGAGGGATGAGGAAGGGAAGAATTACTTTGGCCCCATGTGTACTCCCCACCACCTTTGCTACGGCCCCAGTGCCTGCAAACTGCTGGCCTGCCACAGCATCGCTGCACGGCTCATTCAGTGTAGGATGGATCCTGGGGGAGAGCACCAGGATGGCTCCTGGGAAGGGCATTCCAGATGTGCTTGGATACCCATGGTCTCCAGTGTGCTGGGACATCAACAGCACAGGGAGAAGACAGGAACCGTATCAAGAGTTCCAGGTTGCCCTGTCAGTACTGGCACAGGGACATATTTTGGCTGAGTCTTTGAGCCATCCAGCTCTTGTATGCATGGCTGAAGCACAGCAACCACAGCAGGAGGGGTCCAGCCATGTCCTGCTCCTGGAACACCACCCTTGTCCATCCCCACCTGCTTGTCCTTCATGTTAAGCCATTGTCTCCAAGAGGAAATGCCATTTAAAGGCAGGTATTTCAAAAGAAATGGGAGATCTCTGCTCTCTGAACAACACAGCACTTCACTTCTGCCTGTTCCCTGCGTAAAGCTGGGAGTCAGGTTTACATAGGGATAAAACAAAAAAGGCAATGCTTTTAAGGACAGATCTTCACAAACCCAAACCAAAGCCCCATGAGGGCAAATCCTTTCTAATCCTTGCTCTTCCTCAGAGGTGTAAGTGGAGTGGAAGGGTAGAGGGGAGGGATTTAAATCTGGAAAACAGTTCCCCATCTCTTTGGTCTGGCAAAGGGCCCACTGATAGACTAAAAACAAGTTTGCAGAGAAGCCTGTGTGGGATAATCCAGCTATGGCCCCAGAGGGGATGAGAACAATTAGGAGTCCTCTCTCAAGTCTCCACTCCAAGATAGAAAAACAGTTTATAGTTTGGTCCAGAGTTGTTGTTAGAAAGTTCTGAATCATCAGGATACACTAACAATTTCTGCACAGTAATTGCCAGGATAATTCATTAGGCAGACTGAGAGATAAACTATTAAGAGAAGCTTTCAAATCTCCTACCTGCCTTCCCGTGTGCAGGACACAGGGGCTGCCCTATTTATACAGCAGTTGTCGGTGACGATCCGGGTTCAGGAGGGAACCACATGAGCAGCCATGGCTAAATACGAAAAGTATTTCAAAGGAAAACAAAAGAATGGGTATTTATTAGACATGTGCAAACCAAGCACATGCTCTGCCATTAACCTTTCCAGGCATGGTAATCAGCCAGGGAGCAGTTTGCCTTCACTGCCACTGAACATGCCAGAGTCTCCACCCACAGCAACTATTCTACTTCCAGGGAAAACCCACCAGAACATTGGAAGCTGGCCTGCTGTGGCCTCTGGAAGGACAGTGCAAAATGTCTTTGGGCTGAGCCTGATAGGCTTTTGACCCATATTTACCCAGAAGAGACAGAAATTATGAGCTTCCCCAGCCTCATCTTCCCCCCCTAGCCCCCAAGTGCAGGTTGTTGCATAACAGAGGATATTTGTGTCCAATCCTTCTGAGTTGGTCAGCTTCAAATCACATTTGGGAAGATGAAACAGTGCAACAGCCACTGGCTGTGGGTGCCTCTCGGAGGAAATGTCAGCCCCATAGACAAATGCCAGCAGAGTTGAGGAATGCCACTGCACAGAGGCCTGTGCACCTCCCTATGTATGCGCTCAGCCAAGATTGCAGCATAACTTCTGCCAAAGCTGGTTCCTGCACCCTTTTTCAGCTCAATTTCCCTGAAACCACTCTGGCAAACCCAGAGCTGTGTACCATTTCTTTCACAGACTTGCCAGCTCCAGGGTAGCCATGGCCAGGATGGCTTCATCTGCATGGGAACAGCCGGAGGAATCTTGATTAAGCAGAGAGAGAAGTGGGGACTGGCTGCCAGGCAGATGCCCTAAACAAGAGCAACTTATCAGCTGCGTTTCCAAGATGAGACATCTGTCACCACCTTGCACAGAGCCAGCCCAGCCACTTGCTCCTTACCAGCATGCCTGTACAGAAGCATGAGGGCTTCCCTCTCCCCAAAGGAAGCCATAGAAATAGCCACCATATAATTTGCAAACTTTCTTCTAGAAAATGCTTTGCTTGGGCTAAGAAAAGCATTACACCTGGAATGCTTTGGGGGACAGTGCTGGACAGGAGCAGGAGGCAGCCTGCAGCTGCATTCCCAGCCCCCTGTGTTTGCCAGAGAGCCGGCCCCAGCGGCAGCGCAGGGAGGTCTCCAGCCCGGAGGAACACCAAGTGCTGCGGACAGCAAGGAACCACTCCGCCAGCACACACACAGCAAAGCCCGACACGGTTAATCCCTCCAGTTTATTATGTAATAAAACGCTTTCCAGACCTGTTAAAATTTAATTGGTTTAATCTTAATTGTTCCATTTTCTATGGCACATGCAAACACAGAGCCTGACCCTGCCACTCTCGTGTGAACTGTCCCGCGGGCTGTGGTGGGAGCAGGATGAAACCCGCTGACCTCAGCGGGATTACGTGCATGAATCAGAGCGGCAGGCCTGGGCTCGGAGCTGAAATCCAGCACTGGGCAGGTCGCCAGCACAAGGCCCAGGGTCCACTTAGGCTCCACTTGAGCGCTATGGGATGCAAGTGGAACGCAGGCCTGTGGATGCGAGCGGTGAGCAAGCCTCGTGCTGGGCCTCTGCTGAAGGATGAATTTCAGCTCAGCTTCTCAACCTCACGGACACAAACACACAGCAATGGCTTCTCAGACACGGAGCAAAGGTAGTCCCAGAAAGTCTGTGGGGTGTGCTCCACCAACAGAGTGGTGTACGTGTGCCTGCAGCAGTGTCCTCCTTCTGCTGCATGGGGAACCCTCTCATTGCACGGTCAGTAACTGTGATTTATGACAGCTTCCAGTCCAGAGGAAGAGGTGTTTTGCTACCCTCTGCACGTCCACAGTCATGGGGCTGTGTTGTACAGCAGGGTAACTTTGTAAAGCCTGGATATCCTTTGTGCACAAGAGATGCCAAATAAAAGCAGGCAGGGAGGGGGTCCTTGGCACTGGCATTTCCTATCCTGCATTGCCTTAGATGAAGGATGACCTTTACCTGCTCCTGCAAGGTGGCTCTCACCAAGCTCAGCATGTCAGCCTCAGTTTCAGAGGCCCATCTGGCACTGAAATCAAGGGCAGCCTTGCTTTGGTGTCCAAGCCTACCGAGGTCCACTTGCTGCAATGGGCAGCACCCTTGCATTTGCTGCTCCTATCCCTCAAAGTGCTGAACACTGAATGTTTCACACAGCTATTGGTATCCCTCAAACCAACCTCCCACCTTAAAAATATATGTGTAGGATGCTAGAGTCTGGCTCTGACCTTTAGAAAACACATTTATATTCCACTGAGGCTTTGTTTTGGGATGCATTTCCAAGTCATGCATCCCTGCAAGAACTGTGAAGCAAAAGTAAATCAGCCAATGTCAATGGAGCAAAAAAAATACTGAAGAAAAGCAGATATTTGCTTTTCTCAAGATATTTGTATTTTTCAAGACAATGGGCATTAGTTGGGTAGTTCTCAGCCAAACCAAGCCAGCTGTTCTGAGGATTTAGAGAGATGCAGGCAGGTGTGAAGTGGCAGACTCGAGTGAACAGAATGGTGTAGGCACTGCCTGGGCACAGACGGGACACAGCAGTGGGAGACGGAGCCAGCCTGTTGCTGGGTGAGCATGCTGCATCCTCTGCCTGGACCCGGCTCTGCTGCCTGCAGAAGCCCTCTTCTCTCCTGAGGAATACAGATAATGTTTATTTTCAGAGTTGTGAAAAAGAGCCATTCCTGTGCAAGTGGCAGGGCAGGGATAAACGCCATCCTCTCCCCCGAGAGCCGTGACCAGGTGGGCACACTCAGGGAGTGAGTCCGGGCTGGGAGCGGCCGGCGGAGCCGCCCCGTGTGCCCTCCTTACGGAGCCCCTCAGGGCGCGCCCGTTGGGCACCGTGAGGGGCGCCGAGGCTGCGTGCGAAGAGAGCCGGACCCGGGAGACGGCGGAGCGCCGTGCCGTGCCGGACTGGACACGACAGGGCCGCGGGGTCCGCTGCCGGCAGGTGACCGAGCCGTGCGGAGCCGGTGCGGACCGCACGGGACGCGGCCCCACCGGCGGCGAGTCGCTGTCCCGAGACCCGCCGCCTCTCCGCGTCGCGTCGCCGGCCCCGCCGTGCGGGGGCGTCCCCGGCGCGCTGCGGTTCTCACATAAATCAGGACCGAACTCCTGGGAAAGGGCCATCCTTCACCGGGCGCTGCTGACAGAGAACGAGAACCAGACGGGCCCTGAGATAAACCACGGCGCGCAGCGTTTACACAAGGGCAGGCTCTGTGTAAATAGAGCCGGGCGCGGGGGGCAGCTCCCGGCGGCGCGGGTCCGCTCCGGCTACGGCCCCAGCCCGCGGGGCTCCTGGGGCGGCAGGCAGGTGGGTGCCGCCCGCCCAGCGCCTCCCGCCGCCGTGCCCCGTTGGCTCCCCGAGCACGGGGGCTGGAGACAGGGCCGGATTAGCGTGTTTGTTTGTTTACGGCCATTAGCGCGGGGCCGGCTCCAGCACTCCGCACCCGCAAGACTAATGGAGCAATTAGCAGCCCTGGTGCTGATAGCATCGCCCCGAGCGAGACCCCCGGCCGCGGCCGCTGCTACCGGGCTGCCTGCGGCCCGGGCCCTCGGGCGGGAACGGGCTGTTCGCTCCCTCGCCCGCCCGCCGCGGTGTGCGCGGCCGCAGCGGGGCTGCTGCTCGCTCCCCGGGCCCGGGGGGGAGGCTCTTGGCGCTCTTGGCTCCGCTGCAGCATCCGCACGGCGAGCTCCATCCATTACAATAATCCCCTGTCTAAACAGAGCGCAGGAGCGGCCGGGACAACAAGACCCTGCTGTAAACAGAGCTCAGGGGACGCCGCTAATGATATAAATAAAATAACCATTAATAGCCTGGTGACCCCAGCCCAGCCTGCTTGGGAAAACCCTGCAGCCGCAACCCGGGCTGAGACCCGCCGGCAGGTACCAGGGCTGCCTTGCTCCTTCCTCCCCCAGGCCTGTGTACCTCCGCACCGCTCGCCCCGGTCTGGTCGTGCTCCTCGGCGCCAGCCGCCTCGGTACGGGCACGGTCGGGCCCGACCATCTCCCTGCTTCCCTGGCCTTCCCAGCCGGGAACTCACCACGGATCCGCCTCCACTAAAGAGGGCATGCTGGCATGGGGGGGAAAGCGCGGGTCAGTTACCGCACCGGGAGACATGCGGACGATAGGGCGGTCCAGAAAAGGCCCGGCCGCGGCTTGCTCCCTCCGTCGGGCGTGGATTCCCCGAGTCCGTGTAGCTGGCAGCAGCACAAATGAGTGGGTCCCAGCGGGAGAACCACTCGTTCCGCCGGGGAGACGCCGTTTATGCCCGACCCAGGTTCCCAGAGCCCGCAGGCCGCGCCCGGCGATCGGCCCGTCCGGGATCCCTGTGCGGGCAGGAGCGCGATGGCGCCAAACGAGCCAGACCCTGCCGGGGCGCGGCCCCGGCCCTCGGCACGGCGGCTGCTGCTCCAGGCGGACAACGGCAGTGGCCCGGCAATTCTTATGGCCGCCACCACCGAGGGCACCGGCCCTTGACGCTGTTCTCCCCGCCGGGAAGCTCGGCCGCACTGGAGCTCCCGGGGAGCGCGGCGCTGTGCAGAGCCCGGCCGCTCGCCGCGCTGCCGCCGGGCCCCGCGCCTGCACCTTCCCGGGCCCGGGGCCCCGAGGCGGGCGGGAGTGGCCCGGGACGGTGGCGGATGCGTAACACAGATAAGGAACTAATTGTTACTAATTTTCGGGGTCCCGGCAGCGAAACAGCGCCGAGCCTCTCTGCACACGGGCGGCACGGGGCAGCGTCGGGCCCCGGTGTGGCCTGCTTACTGCGGGCGCCCTTCCCCGACCACCGTCCGGACCGCAGGAAGGCGTCTCCCACGGGGAGCGGCGAGAAGAGACCGAATCGTCATATTTATATGACGAGGGGTTTGAAGCTGCGTGCTGGCAGCGGTCCGGTGCGCCGGGGGAAGGGGAACCGGCCCCGCCGCGGACCGGTAGCACATGAGCTGCGGAGAAGTGCGCGGGACTCGGGCTCCTGTCCCGGGCTGCGCCCCCAGTAAATACGTCTCTGGGGTGTGCAAAAAGACGAAGATACGAAAGCACCGACAGAGCACCGACTCCACCGGCTAAACGCTGGAGCCGCCGGACGTTAACAACACGAAAGAAATTCCCGGGAAGGCCCCGCGAAGCCCCGGCGCCGGGACACTCACCTGCCCGGCGTACGCGCCCGGCTCCGGTGGCTTCCCCTCGTCGCTGATCCAAGCCCTGCGGGGCAGCAGGATTTTAATCACAACGAAAAATCTCACCAAAGACCCTCTGGCCCTCCCTCGGTGCGCTCGCTCCCCGCGCCGCGGCAGCCCGGAGCCCCTGCAAAAGTCCAGGGCCGCGGGGAGCGCCGAGGGGCCGCGGCACCCCCCGCATTACTGCGGGGCTCGGCCGGTGCCCGGCGAAGTCCTGTGCCCGGGGGACCCTCAGTGCGGAAGAGCTCGGCAGGCTCATTCGGTGCGTCACCCGCCGACACGGCGGCGAGGTGGCTCCGCAAAACCCGCTGGCCGCCCGTTACCGGCGGGAGAAACTAAACAAAACGAAACAAAACGAAACAAAACGAAAAACAACGAAAGGAAACACCGACAATCGCGGTATCGCGCTCCCCACCCAGCCTCGCGTTAACGCGGTCCCAGGCTGCCCACCCGGCCCGGCCCGGTCCGCCCCGACTGGGCCTGGCGGTCGCAGGCTGCGGGGCCCGATCCGGCGGCGGCGAAGCGTGCTTTCCCCTGTGCGAACGAGTGTCGCACCGGCTGCGGCGATCTAGGCCGGCCTGCAGATTGGCCGATCGCGGGGGTATTTGTGGGGGCACCGGCGAAGGGACCGGAGGTGCAGGGGGATGCGGAGTGGGTTGGCTACGTGTACGTCGCATGGCTACGGCCCGTCCGGGACGGCGGGGTCGCCGTCGGTTGCGAGAGGGCTGCGGGGTGGCGGAGGCGAACCTCCCCTCCGCTACGCGTCCTGGGCCGCGGGAGGCACTTGCGGGGCCGTGCTGGTGGGAGGGGGAGGACGGGCCGGCGGGGCCGCACATGTCGGTCCCTGCCGGGGCCGGACCGAGCCGTGTGCGGGCAGGGGCCAGCGGGGCGCGCCCGGGCGGGGGTCCCTACCTACCTACACGTGCTTAGCACTGGGGGGCGCGGCGGCGTCTGCCGCGGCTCTCTGCGGGGACCCCGACCCCGGCGCACCGTCCCCGCGCCCGCCGGGCGGGTGCCGGGCCGGCGGGGCGCTCTGCGGGAAAGCAGCCTCCCCGAGTGCAGCCTTAATACATTGCTATTTCTGGCCGGGCGGCCGGAGCCGGGCAGGGGGCCGGCTCTGCCTCCCCCTCTCTCCAATGGCGAGGCCGCCCCCGGCCCCTCCTTGCCGTGACGTGCCGGCCCGGGGCAGAGGAGGCTCCCGAGCCTTTGGCTGTCCCTGCAGAAGCTGTAACAAAACGCAGACCCCCAGCGCCGAGCTAATGGAGGCAACTTAGACAGAAGCAGGCGCGGCCCCTCGTCTCTCGGCGCTGCCTGCTCCCCCCGCACCGGGCGCGGCGCTCCCCGCCGAGCAGCCTCCCGAGCGCCGCCGGGCCCGCGGGACTGCTTGGCCGCTTGCGCTGCCCCGATGATGTTACCGAGTCCCGTCACCTCCACACCCTTCTCTGTCAAAGACATCCTCAACCTGGAGCAACAGCAGGACCCGCACTATGGGGCCCAGCTCCCGCACCACCTGGAGCACCACTTCCACCCAGCTGCCTGCCTGCTGGCGGCCGCCGACGGCGCCCGCTTCTCCGACGGCGAGGAGGAAGAGGAGGAGGAAAAGCTCTCCTACCTGAGCCCCATGGCAGCGCCGGGCAGTCAGGCGGACGCGCGGATCTCCGCCGACAACTACGTTCACGCCGTGCTGCGTAGCTCCTGCGAGGCTCCCGGCGCGGGAGAAGAGCTGGACCCGGCGGTCCGAGACCCAAGTGAGTATCGGCTCCGACGCGCTCCCCGCACTGCACCGCCCCGCCGGGACGGGCCGCGCGCTGGCTTCCCGTGGTGCGTTCCCAGCCCCCGGGTATCGCCCCGCGAAGCCCAGGTCCCGGCGCTTTGCCCGCTCCACGTCCCTTGGCCATGTCGAGCCGGGACAGGCACGTCGCGGGGCTGCCACCGCCCTCCTCCGCGCCTCGCTCGCGTTCTCCCTGGGGAGTGCCTCTGCATGGCCCCAGTCCGGAGGTGCCGGATCAGGCCCGGGCTCTGCAAATTCGGTAGCAGAGGGGGAAGAATGGGTCGGGTTAGGCCCAGTCCGCACCCGCTGCGGCGGGGCCCGGCGGCGGAGCAGGTGCCCGGCGCTGTGCGCGACGCGGCCCGGAGCTCTCCTCGCGGTGCCGCAGCGGTAACGCCGCAGCCAGCCCGGAGGCGCGGGAACGTTACCGGCCCCGCCACCCGAATCGGGCCCTCGCAAACACAGGCAGTGCCGGAGACGGCCGGTCCCGGCGCTGCCTCCCCGCCCGCACCGCGATGCCCCGACGGGCGCGTAGCGGCGCGGGGTCGGCCGGGGGCGAAGCTCTCGTCCGCCGGTGGGGCCCGTCGGGAGCCCCGAGCGCCCGGTGTCGGTGAGGCGCACACCATGACCTGTGCTCCCCCGTACAGAGAGCTGTGTTTTGAAGAAGCCGCTGGACGCAGCGGAGAAGGCGGAGGAGACGGAGAGGCCGAAGCAGCGGAGCCGGAGGAAGCCGCGCGTACTCTTCTCCCAGGCGCAGGTCTTCGAGCTGGAGCGTCGGTTCAAGCAGCAGCGTTACCTGTCGGCGCCCGAGCGGGAGCACCTGGCCAGCAGCCTCAAGCTTACCTCCACGCAGGTGAAGATCTGGTTCCAGAACCGGCGTTACAAGTGCAAGCGGCAGCGGCAGGACAAGTCGCTGGAGCTGGGCGGCCCCGCGGCCCCGCCGCCGCCGCGCAGGGTGGCCGTGCCCGTGCTGGTTCGTGACGGCAAGCCGTGCCTCGGCGGGTCGCAGGGCTACAGCTCTGCGTACAACGGGCCCTACTCCTACAATGGCTTCCCCGCCTACGGCTACGGCAACGCTGCCTCCTACAACCCCGGCTATGGCTGCACCTACCCGGCGGGCACCGGCGGCGCGTCCATGCAAGCCGCCTGCAGCCCGGCGGCGGCCGCCAGCCCCTTCGTGAACGTGGGCGGCCTCGGGGGTTTCAGCGGCGGCGGCCAGCCGCTGCACCAGCCGGCGGCGGGGCCTTCCTGCGGCCAGGGCGCACTGCAGGGCATTCGGGCCTGGTAGCCCGCACGCACTGAGGGTCGGGAGCGGACCGACAGGACGGCCCGGCGGCTCCGCGGCCCCGTTAGCACCCGCACCGCGGCCCGGCTGCGCGCCACGCGCCCTGGACCGGAGGCGGCGGCGGGACGGCGCGGCGGGACCCCGGCGCTCCCGCGAGCATCGGTGCGGGACTGGCGACGGACGGAGCGGAGCGGCGCGGCAGGACGGGGCCGCGCGAACCCGCAGCGAAGCGCCGCCGCCCCGCGGAGCCGCCGCGACGGCCGGGCGGGCCGGAGCCGATCGCGCCGCGCCAGCGGAGCAGCTTTGCTTGTAAAAAGCCGACGGCGGGGCCCGCTAGTGCCGCGGCTCCTCTATCTACTCTGTATCGGTCACTGCCAGCGCCAGCTCGCCCAGTCAGTCAATAAACCAGGTGCAATACTCGCCGCCCGATCCTCCTTCGTTCACCGGCCGGTGCCCGGCGGAGGGGCCGGGGCCCGTGCCCGGCGGCGGGGCGGTCGCCGCGTCGTGCCCGCGGGGCAGGGCGGCCCGGCCGGCTTGTGAGCGTGCCAAGGGCGCTGAATGGGGCCGCGTAGCTCAGAGCCGGGCCCATTGTGGCCGACGGGCCGGCGCTGAAAGGAGCCGCCGAGGAAGGTAGCGGGAATAGGCGCTTATTGGATTCGGGAACAAAAGGTGTGGCAGGGAGGCGAGGGACAAAGGGGCCCCGGCGCCGAGATTGACGGGCCGCTTTGCCCCCCACTGAGGCCCAGGCCCGGCGCTTTATGCGCGGGGGCTGCAGAAACGTGCTGGGTTTTGTTCCCCATTCTGGGAGCGCAGGGGAAGAGGAGGGGGGTCCGCGGGCCGCTGATTAGGGCCGGCCGGGCCGGGCAGCCTGAATGCCGGGTCATTATTGCTACATGTTCAGCCATTTCGCTCAATTGCAGGGGGAGGGGGCGGCCGAGGCCCCCGAGCCCCACGGGCCCGGCCGCGGGGTCGCTTGCCGCCTGCCCCGTCCCGGGCCGCCCGGTTCCGCTGTCGCCACCGAGGCGCTCTCGGGGCGGTGGCGGTCGCGCCGCCGCGGCCGTGCCTCTGCCGTGCGGGTCCTGCCGAGCCCCGCGCCGGGGCCGGAGCCGCGCCGGGGAGGGCCGGACGCCCGCCGAGCGGCGCGGCAGCAGCGGCCGGCTGGGGCATCCCGGGCGGCTGGGGGGGACCAAAGGCGCCGGGAGCTCTCCCGTGCCGTCCCGCACATCGGCCGCGACGCTGGCTCTCCGAAGGTGTTTCCAGCGGAGTCTTCTTGGAGCCGGCGTGACGGACGCAGACCAGGGGCTCGCTATGCCATCCCCATGACCCAGCGCTGCCCACCGTGTCCTCCCCGTGACCTCCCCGTGTGTGTTGCGTGACAGTCCCTGTGTCCCGAGCAGGGGACCAGGCTCTGCCCTCGCAGAAGCAGCAGGTAACGACCGTTGACGCTACTAACCCCGGGTTTTACGCTGCACATTCCCACCATTCAAGCTGAACGTGCACCTTCGGGGTTTGCTGTTGGAAAGGAACCGGAGAAATTCTTTCCACTGCGGGGACAGAGTGGACAACCCGCAGGCCCCGGCTCCCAGCCTGGCTCGGCGCGGCACCCCGCTGTCCCGCGAGCCGCCCGAGGCCAGCAGGCTTCACGGGGCCGGCGCTGGGAGAGGATGCGGCACGCCCAGCTGATTGTTTGCTGGATGGCAGTAAGGTGTCGCAGGAGAGGAAGCCCAGGCCCTGCTCTTGGCTTTCAGAGATGAGTGGTTAAGGCCCTGTGGTCTCGTGGGTAGAAACAGGATAGCCAAGAACAAAGGTAATGCGCTTTCTTCACAGCAGCAGTCAGGCTGGAGAGATTTGTCTCTGCCATAGGAAGGAGTTGCATTTTCCTCCATGTTCTGCCAGACTGTTGTCTGCAAAAATAGGGGACTCGTGTGAGTTCATACTGCAGCATGCAAGCCAGAGGAACCGTAACCACAATAGAAGTTCCTCCAAAATTAGGGTGTGTGAGAGGAGTTCCCAGCTTAACACATCCCCTCAAAGTACATGGCAGTTGATGAGAAATCCACTGCATCTCAGCAGCACCCAAAGCCTCTGGCTGAGACCAGAGCCCTGGCATGGGACATGCTGCCCAGGCCTGTAGAGCCCCAGCATGGGACATGCTGCCCAGTCACGGTCTCTAGAGCACGGACAGTTCTGTAAAGCAAAAGGACACCCAGGGACCTCACAGCCGTGTTGCAGGAGGTGATGCCGGGCAGTACCAGCATGATCCAGCACCAACAGTACCCAGCCACAGCAGAGCGCTCTCCACTTGCGCCTGGTCGCAGCCCTGACCCCTGTCTCCCTCCACGGAGCTGGAGCAGTGCCCAGTCGGGGGATTCCGAGAGGCCTGACTGCAGGCTGATGTCGCATGGCGCTGGAAGTTTCTAGATGTCCACCACAGCAAGCCCCATTCCTGGGACAGATCCCAGCTGTCCCACCAGCTCAGACTGGAGGAAGGGCAAGGGGTTAGTGGGAGGGACCCCTCTGCAGAGCCTCGCCCAAAGCTCCTGAGCTGATGGGGAGGACAAAACAGCACAAAGAGACGGCGGTACTGGAGGGCCCAGAGCAGGGTGGCGGAAGTGGAATGCTCCAAAGAGGAGGAACAGCCGGCAGAGGCCAGTGGGAGGGAGATGGTGGGAGATTTCAGATTGGACCGGCTGCCCAGGGAGGGGAGACACAATGGAGGGAAGTTGCTGCGTGGCTGTGCTGGAGGCAGCACCCGCCCATGATGCACCCTGTCCCCCACACCCCAGGTTGAAGCAGGATGCCTCCAGCAGGGTGAGAGGCACAGGGAAGTCTCTGGTGGAAATTCCTTCGGCATAGTGCCACTGTGGTGGTGCCACGGCCAGAGGGACATCAGAGGGAGGGACGAGGATGGCCATGGACAAGGGGCAGAGGGTGTGTGTTTCTTCCTGGTTAATTGAGGGATTTACTGCTATTTGGGAGTCAAGATGTGAAGGTGCTGATTGATTTCAAACAGAAATGAGATTCTCTTAAGTGCACTAATTTAAGGAAAGGAGGGATTTTTGGAGCAGCTAGGTTTTAATCCCCAGGCCTCAGACCCACTGTGTGCAGGCCCCAGCTGTGTTTTTTATTCAAGTTTCCTGTATAAGGATGAGCCCATAAGCAGAACTTGTCTGGTCCAGTGGCTTCTAGGGAGGCTCCATCCAAAGCCCAGTTATTGCTGTTTTTTTGTGGCCTTCCCATCATGCTCAGGATCACACAGAAGCAGTGCTATTCCTTCTGCAGCACCACAGATATGCTCTGGTTTCCTCTCCTTCCTGACATCTGTTTTCCCTTCCTCTCTCCCTCCCTAAGAGGGGTCATCTCTCCCCCTCTTATCCTTCATCCTTCTGTCTCCACCACCCACCTGCAGCCATCAGCAAGGAGCTCACCTGGGTGCAGAGGGAGATGCCTGCTCCCAGTGAGGCTGGTCAGGCTGCTTGTGGATCTGGGTAGGCATCACTGAGTTCTGGTCCCATCTTCTTCAACCTGGTCATAGTTGCCTCCTGCTGCCTGGGTTGGGAGCCTGGGGACCCAGCTGTTTGCTAGTGTGGAGCCCAGCTCTTGCTCCTCTATTTGAGTGTCAGCTCATGCTCTGCAGTGCTTCCCACTGCAGCCACCCCAGCCCTTGAGCTGGGAGCTGCTCAGGCTGCTTGGCCACTGGGGCTCTGTGGAGCCCTCAGGTGTTGGAGATGCTGGAAGCTCCTCCTGGCAACGGCAATATGGAGTTGTCACATTAAGAACTCTCCAGTGCCAAGAAAACTGTTTCCAGCCATGGATCAGGTAATTAAAATATTGGTAGTTGTGCTGTGGAGTCTCCAAGCGAGGCTTTCTCCCACTACATGCCTGCAGCACAAGGGGCAGGGACCTGCCTCCCTTGCGTGGATGAGTCACTGCATCACAAGATGACTACACCTGACTGAGCAGGGTGACGGGACTTGCATGTTTTAGCTGTTCCTCCTTCCTGCGGTGGTGAGATCAGGCACAGTGCTGCCACTGGGGATCCAAGAGACCCACGAAGGATTCACTCTGATTCAACCAAGGATACAGGTGACCTGTCCACAGAGGGGGACTGAATCTTCGTCCCCTCTAGAACAGAGTGCTGCTGAAGGTCAAAGCTGCCCCTGCTCCTGCCAGGGCCCTTCCCGGTGGCATCATGCCACTATCTCCCGCCTAGGCAATAAATAAAACCCACAGACACGTCCCTGGGGACGATCCTTCTCCGCGCCCGGGGCTGCTGCAGGCGGGCGGTGCCGGGGCCAGCGGGGTCCCGGGGTGCTGCCCGGGATGCTCAGGTCCCCCGGGCTGCCAGCAGGGACAGGGACACTTGATCCCGGGGCCTGTCCCCAAGCGAGATACGCCACCGCCATCTATCGGCCAGCGCCCGGGGACAGGGAGTGACGGACACCCTTGTGCCCCCGCCATCCCGCGCCGCGGAGGTTCTGCAGCTGCGCTTGGCTCGCTTTGGGGGGGGCGACGCCCCCTAGAAGGCTTCGAGAGCGGCGGAGCATCGGGGCAGGGTGTGGTGTCCCCGCTGGGAGGGGCAGCGGGACAGACCGGACATCGGGAAGGCTGGGCTGGTTTCGTGGGCTCTGGGCAGGCGGGTGTGTCCCCACGGCACAGCCCTGCGGGAGCTGCGGGCTCCCGAGCCACGCGGGAGCATCGCCGGGGGCTGTGCACGCAGCGAAGGCACGCACCCACCCGTGCCCCGCTGCGAGGGGAGAGCTGGGGACAAGGCCAGTGTCCCTTCCCAGCCTCCAGCCACCGGGCAGGTCCCTTGCTAGTGAGCAATGCTTTGCTGTGTTCTTTAGGTGAGCACGAGCACACAGTCTGTGAGAGACCCAGCAGAGTTTCAGCTCTGATTTTTTTTTTCCCCAAAATGATGCAATTCACCTAATTCCAGGAGCTCCCCTGAAACTCCTGATGCCCCGACACTGCCTGTAGCTTCCAGCTAAGGCGATCCCTCCCTGCAAATTCTTGCCCAAGGACATGTGATGGCTGTTGGTGTCCAGCGCCTGGTGCCTGTCGCAGCTGCATCCTCACCAGAGGGAGCTGTGTCCCACATTGAGGCACAGCCCAATTTTGGTCCAGTTCCCCCTTTTTTATAGCCCTTGGCAATGCTCCAGGTGACATACTGCTCAGGTCTAACGGGCATCCAAAGGTGCTTGGATTTCCATTTCTCCTGGCACCCACCTAGCCGTGCCAGGCACAGTCAGTGCCTGCCAGGAGCCTCCTGTGTCAGTCCCAAAGCTGTAATGCCCCGGGGGGCATTCCAGGCTTTCTCTGGGGCTGACACTGGCTGCTAATTCAATATCTGCAGACGTGCCGGGCCGGGGAGATTAGGGCTGAAGCCTCCGCCAGTCCCCTGGAACAGCCATTGCTTCAGCTGCTTTTGAAGATGATCCCAGACCAAGATCTAGTGTCACATCATGCCTGAGCTGACCTCACCCATGTGAGGACGCTTGCAAGAGTGACCCCTGCTGCCCCCCCCCCCCCCCCTGCCACTCACGTCCAGCACAGGAGGAGCTCCTTCCCCACCTCTGTCACCTCCCCAGTGCAACAGGCCATCTGTCCACACCCCAGTTCCAGCCAGGATGCCACTTTGCAGTGCCTTGTTGGGGGGAATTTGACACAGAAGCCTGCACTAAGTAGGGGTGTTCACCCAGCATCTCCCCATCAGGGCAAACATGCCCAGAGCTGTCCCAGCCCAGCCTAGGGGATTGCTTCTTCTAGTGGTTCTCTATAGACAAGAAAGAAGGTTTTCAGCCTCAGCTTTACCTTTCAGGGTATATTCCCTGCCTAGAAAGGGAAATAGCCTTCCAGGCTATTCCCTGCACTGCCATGCTTGGACAGAGCCAGGCAGGCTGGGACCAGCCCAGCCCAGAGCTGCCTCTCAGTTAAAGCCAGGCAGCGATGTGGGTGAGGAGGGGGTTTCCCAGGCCCACCAGAGGCAATGTCTGCTCTGTGTCCAGGAGCCCCAGTGCTTGTGTTTAGCACTGCTGGAAGGCCGGGAGGTCATGAGAACTTGTACAACTGTATTGGAGTCTGACACAGCCCTGAGGAATCCCAGAGCCAGGGTGGGTTGGGGCTGGCGGGCGGCTGGGAGCCCATCTCTGTGCTCCCCATGGGCTCCAGCCACCTTCTCCCACTGAGCAGGGCTGTCAGGCACCCACTGCAGAGGGGCAGGAAACCTCAGGGCAGCCCAGGGTGCTGGCAGAGCACAGGGATGTGCCTTCCAGGGCAGTGCTCTTGCCCCCCTGTCTGCCCCCAAGCTGGGCTAACAAAAGCCTCTGAGCACTGGGACCCCAGTGCCCTGTGTGGGGTCACAGAGGCAGGAGCAGCTCAGGAGCCCACTGGCCCCAGCTGAAAGTACAGGACAGACACTGGAGAGATCTCCCCCTCTTCTTTCTCTGAGTAAGATGAACCCTTAGCCCCAGCTTCCTTCACCCCAGCTCTGCCCTTAACCTGCAGGAGTGTGGCCATCTCCAGTTACCCCAGGAAGGCAGCTGGGGGCTCCTGAGCTGCTCCTGGCACAGCAACCTCAGGCTGCCTGAAATAGTTTGGGCTTGTGCCATAGCACAGCTGCGCAGCCCCAGACCCATCACCTGGAGCGGGGCCAGGCCAGTGGTGCTTCCCAGCTCTGCCTGCTTGGGGGCTGCGGGGCTCTCCCGACCCAGAACACACCAGGACAGGGCTCAAGGGCAGCTGGACACAGGAAGGCAAGGCAGCAAATCCCTGTCTGTGCTGGATGTGGCTGGGGATCTTGCAGGGAGGTGAAAGGAAAAGGGATTGTCTCCAAAACTCTGCTGGGACGAGCATTGCTTCCTTGCTGGAAAGCCAAAAATAGTCTCTTTACTCAGAAGAGGCTGTAGGAGGAGAGATCTCACTCGAGGCACAGCCAGATTCCTAGGAGGCCACAGGACAGACCCAGAGCAGCGTGGCCAACTGAGACATTATCAGACCTTGGAAAGGCAGCGGCCAGAGCTGAACCAGCCAATAACTCCATTGCCTCCAGGCACCTTGTGATGCCAAAGGTGCCAGAGGAACCAGTCTGTCTGGCAAGGGAACACCCCCACCCTGGCAGAGCTGGGCGCAGCAGCAAACCGCCACGGCCAGCCCTTAGTTTGTGTCAGGCATTCAGCTCAGAGATGGCAGCAGGATGACATTTTTCCTGTCCATTCTGGCCTGGCCCAAGGGATATCTGGGAATCCCCATGGCAGCTCTACTGCCCCTGCAGTGCCAAACCCAGAACAGGCAGTGCCATTCCTTGCAGGGCTGCTGCTGCCTGCACTGTGAAACACCCAGCTGCTGCTGGGGAGGCTGGCAAAGCACCGGGAGATCAGAAAGGCTGTGCCCTTGCCAGGGGAGTGCTTTAGGCCAATTGCTCACATAGCAGCATTTCTGGGCCATGCTGACTTATCTCCCTGCTCCTGGGGGTCTCACTCCCTCCCCCAGCACTCCTGTGGGTTGTTATTCCTGGAAAACATCCTAGAGACACTTTCAATCATGCCTTCATCCACTGACATTTATAGAGCTTCTTCCAGCAGCTGATGGACTTAATAGTGTGAATCTTGCCCCAGCCCCAGTCTGTTTATGCCTTTCCCTCCATGTAGTGAGGGCTAAAGGCAAAGCTGCAGCTCTGCTGCTGACAGCTTTCAGCTCCTGGGCAGAGACCCGTGCTGGCAAAGCCCAGTTGTACCCATCTTCTGCAAACTCCTAATGCCCTGCCCTCCAACCTAATCCTGCTCTGGTCTCTCCCAGCCATCTCTGCTTCTCCGTCTTGGGTGGAGGAGCTGCAGGACTGCCAAATCTCGCAATACTTAGACTATTTCTTAAAGTCACAGCTCCTGAAATAGTGGGAAAACTTCAATTTCCTGACCTCCTGCAGCTTTTGTGTCTTTAAGGAGCTTCTCATGCTTCTGCTTGTGCAGAAAAAGCAGGGGCCAGGAGCTTGCAGCCCATGCCAGGGAGCAGAGGATGGGCACAGCACACAACCAGGAGGACCCAGGCTGCAGAGCGGTGGCTGTGGCTGCTCTGTGCCAGGGACATCCAGACCTGCCAGGCAGCCATCCAAAATCCCACAGGTGGTCATTCAGCTTCCCTCACCACCTTGAGGAACCAGGGCAAGAGAGATGTGTAAGGGAAAGGTGAATGCAGGGCTGGGCTGGGGCTTGGGCAAGGTGTTAAGCACCCAGCCCTGCAGTGCAGAGGTCCCTGCCCCCAAGCCATGCTGGAGCTCAAAGCCACTGAGGGCAGCACATCCCCCTTGCTGACCCAGCTCTTCCAGCCACAGGAAAACCCCTCTGTCCTCACCACAGCCCACCCCAGCAGTCTTTTGGGTAGGCCAGGTCAGCAGATCCTCTGGAGCAGCTCTAATCCAACCCAGATACCCACCGGCAGCACATACCACAGCTGTGAATGCATTTCCTCCAGGGAATTATTTTGGACATGCCTCCATGGGACACCTGCCACACCTGAAAACACTGGGAGAGTCAGGCATCACCCACGAGCACCCTGTTCAAGAAACCCAGAGATCTGCTCTGGGCAGGTCAGCACAATGAGGCAATATTTTAGTGCTCAGCTGACAGCTCCATAGTTGGGTGGGACCCTGAAATAAACTGGCATCAAGACAATTAACAAGTTAAAAAAAAAAAAGTTTTTTTACTAATTACCACTAGATTGGAAAATATATTAGCATTTTGAGCAATCATGAGATGCTCATCAAGCATCAAACTATTCTGATTACTCAAACTTATGGGGCAAAAGCTCTGCTGAGCCCCAAATCTCCTGTATGAGGTGCACAAAGCCTACCAGCCTCACTCAGCACCAAATTCCCGTGCTGTTCCTGATGCACAACCCCTCCTGCCAACATCTCCATTTGGAGCAATTTGGAAGCATCCTGAGGACCCCCAGTCAGACTGAGGGTGTGGGACTACTTTGCCAAGGAACATAAACATCAGCTTCTCCTCCAGGGTCACAACTCACAGCAGCAGCAGGCGATGGACCATGACCCAGAGGGGATGGGGCCACCCTCATCCCTGCGTGTCACCAGGGTGAGTGGGCCAGACAGGCCCCCTTCTCCCACCAGCACCCCCACACTGCTCTTCCCTCCCCTGCTCTGGCATCCATCAAGAGTTCAGCACAGGCACAGCCAGAATGACACAGTGCTGGGAGCTGGGCCATGCTGGAGTAAGAATGGGACATGAGGACAGAGCAGAACTGTTTTTATTGGAGGTGTCAAGAGCAGGAACAAGAACAAACCTACAGGCTCCCTCCTCAAGTGCCATCCTCCCCTCGCCCACCACCACCACCACCGGGGCAGTCAGCATCACGTGTGCGTGCTACGAGACAACGGCCAAGACTTGCACTTTGCTTCAGCCAAAAGCCAGACGAGGCCCCCACTGTCACCCCCTCCTCGGTGACTGCGAGCTCAGCTTGGCCCTGCCGGGGGCAGGCCAGGACATTCACCTTCCCCCCTGAGCAGGGCTGAGTTTTGCGTGAGTTGTCGTGGTAAAGGGAAGCCAGGAGCACAGCTCCACCGAAGTGCCAGGGCACGTGACCTGGGCTGCAGCTCCCAGCAGGACACGGCGGGGGAGCCCAGCAGAGAGCAAGCTGTGCAGCCTGAGCAGAGCTGCAACAGCCACAGGCAAAAAATGGCATTGCTAAACCCCAAAGGGCTTCGCTGCCCCCTCTCTTCAACACAAACCAAACCAAAAGGGAGAGGGGTCAGAAGACACACCAGGAGGGGATGTGAGACGGGTCTGGAACGGCGTTTGGCTCTGGATCACTTGCCAGCCCGACGCTCCTCCTGGCGCTTGGTAAGGATGTATTTGAAGAACTCGTACACAGACCAGGCAATCGCCGTCGAGGGCATCTGAAAAATGACTCTGGCCTGGACCCCTCTGAAGTAGGCGGTCACACCGCCCACCTGGTACACCGTCCTGAAGGCATTAGCCATGCCTGTGATGTGTCCGCTGATGTTGGAGCTCAAGGCCAGGGACTCCTGGGTGTTGAGCAGCGTTTTGCAAACGTCCAAAGGCGTAGTGGCGGCAGCAGCGACAGCCCCCGCGCAGGCTCCAGAGACCACGTGGGAGCCTGGGTTGTACTGTCTGTGGGGGTTGAGCTGCTCTTGCAAGAACTCATAGGTCATGAAGTGAATGGCTTGGAAGGGGATGTTCATGGTGAGCTGGGTGGTGTAGCTGCGGTAGAAAGCTCCGGCCCCTTCGTTGCGCCACACAGCCCGTACACAGTCCATCACGTGCTGGTAAGGCGAGTTGTACATCTGCATCCTCTGCTTCACCACTTGGGACAGGCGGCGGCAGCGGCCAGGACCCAGGCACGGGGGAGAAGAGGAGAGAAGAGAGAAGGGTAAACACAAAGCCAGGCTTCCTCCAGCTGCTTGGAGTTGGGTCACACTGGCCTAAGAGCTGAAGAGACAACTCGAACCACCAGTGCCCATGTGTCTCCAGACATGACATCAGCTATTTAAATCTGCTGAGACATCACTGTCACACAGACATCACCACTATGAAGCCACTCATATGCCACAGCCCCAGGGAATTTCCTGATATCCCACTGCTTACAGTCCAGATCCACCCTTGCTCCCAAGCAACCGATGTTTCCCCATCCACTGCTGCAGAGCTATCACTCAGGCAGAAGAACCAGTCTCTTATTTCCCATACAGCTCTTGATGTGGATAAGACTGTCCCTCCCCTGCCACCCCCACTGCAGCCCAGAATAACCACAGCTCATTGCAGAGCCCACTAGCCAGGAACTGTTAGCAGCCACTGCCAAAATGCAGCCACTCCGGGCAAGGTTCAGATGCCAAACCCCCCTAACACATCCAAGAGCGGGACAGGGGAGTCCAGAGCACAGCCTGCCACTGTTCTACCTCCCCCCATCTCAATGTGACCGTAAGGAGCTAAAAATGATGCGATGCTGAACTACTACAGTCATGACAAGAGAAGCTCCATGACAATGGTCTGGCAGCTGCCTGCTCCTCGGGGTCCCTGTCATGCAGTGGGAAGGCAGGATCTGTGCCCAGAACAGCTGGAGCCTGCACTATCACAAGCCCTCCAGTTTTAAGAGGGAAAAATACCTTCATGACTGGCCTTTCCTCATTGCTTCTCCTCCTCCCACCACTTCCATGGACTCAGTAAAATTACTAACTCCCTATACCTTTTTCATATATACCAGGCTCATAGAAATAAGCATCTTCCAGATATTTTGCAAGCTCTCCCTTCTCCCAGCTTGTCTAGCATGTTTTTATACCCCACTCTTTTAATTTTCCTCTTGAACACAGGCCCACAACTGTACCACCTCTTCCCTAGATCTCAATACAGCAGTGCCCAGCTTCCATGCACTTAGAATGACTTTGGCAGTGCCAATCACATCTCTCTTGCCTTCTCTCCTGCATGAAAGGCCCATGCCCTCCCTCCCAGCTCCTCCTAAACCATGGTTTGCTGTGCTCCTGAGTTAGTCTGTTCTACCCACCCTGTCCATAACAGGCAGCTAGCAGGGTCCCTAGCTGGAGCCACGGGCCCCCAGAGAACCCCTGCAGTCAGGCAAGAACAAGAACACTCTTTGTACTACAGAGGGGATCCAAGAGGCTTGGGCAGACCCTGATTCTCCCCTCTCTGGCAGGCCAGGACCATCATTACCTTCAGCAGGGTTCATGGCTGCATCGTGGAGCAACGTTGCTACACACCCGGCTGCACCTGCAAAACAAGAACTGCCACATGTGAGGGTGGGAAAGGTGAGGGACCCTGGGACTCCACCACAGCCCCAAGTCCCTGGCCAAGGCACAGGAGGAGGCTCCTGGAAAAGGTGAGATCTGAAGGCAGCCTCCATCTCCCTTCCAAAAGGCAGGCTGGTCCTCAGGGCTTCCCACCCAGAGTGAGATAGAGAGGGAGAAGATGGTGACAGGCTGCCGTGTCCCATGGGGTGACCGGGACTCATTCGTGCCCACTCCTTGGGGGATGGGCCAATGCCACCAGCTGGCAGGGAGGCCTTAGGATGGCGAGTGTCCCCATGTCCCGCTGGCACTCCGCTGTATGCCTGCCAAGGGCAGAACACACCCTGCTCTCCCCTCAGCCCCACGCTCCCCCTACTGTGGCGGGTCCTTGAGACGAGTAATGGGCACCATGGCGACACGGGCTCCAAAACCATGTGGCACTCCTGGGGCGAGCTCTGGCACTGCCAACGCACGGGCCACGGCCAGTCCCAGCTTGTCTGCAGGCAGCTCCTGTCCACCAGCATCCTTCCGAGCCAGGGCCACTAACCTGCTTCAGGCCAGGTACCTGGCAGCAGCTCTGGCAGGCGCGGAGCGGTGCTTCCCCGTGCCCGGCACCGTGCGGCTGGCTCACGGCTGGAGAGAGCACAGGGCTTTAGGATATCCACGGCACCCCGACCCCGCGGCGGGACCTCCCTACCGTAGCCAGACCGGCCGCTCCCACCCCGCTCCCACCCGGGCGTGGCGGGGCCGGTACCGTTGGCCACATGGCTATTGCCCCCTGCGTGGATAACGTCGCTCAGCGTCTTTTTTAACTTTTCGTAGCAGGCGAAGTAGAGGGCGTGCGCCGGGCCGGCGCCGGTGGCGGTGATGTTCAGGCCGCGCATGGGCCGCCAGACGCCCTCGGTGCGGGCGATGCGCCACAGGGCCTCCAGCACGTTCCGGTAGCGAGCGGCCGGCTCCGGCTGCAGGCTCTGCATCCGCGTCTGCAAAACAGGGCGGGCCCGGCCGTGCGGCTCGTCAGACCGTGCCCGGGGCTCCCGCTGTGACGCCCCGTCCCCTCCCTCCCCGCGCCCGCGCGCCGCCGGCACCTTGACGCAGTCGATGGGGTACATCACGCAGTGCTCCATGACGCCGGCCACGGCGCCCGCCAGCATGTGCGTGGACACGGCGGCGCCTTGGGGCAGCGCCTCGTAGTCGGGGGCGGGCGGGGAGCGCGGCTCGGGGCCCCCCGGGCCGGGGCCGGGACCCGGCGCCACCTCCGTCTCCGCGCCGCCCCGCCGCGCCCGGCCCGCGCCGCCGCCGCCCATCAGCAGCAGCAGGACGCGGCCCGACTCCGCGCCGCCCCGCGCGCCGGGGCCCGCGCCCGCCCCCGCTCCCGCCCCCAGCTCCATCGCGGCGCCGCCGCCGCCGCCGCCGCCGCCGCCCCGGCCCGCGCCCGCCGCGCCCCGCGCCGCCCCGCCCCTCCCCGGCGCCCATTGGCCGCCGCGGGCCGGCGCCCGCCCCTGGAGCGCGCTCATTGGCCCGGCGGGCCGCGCGCCGCCCACGCACGCCGCTTTAATTGGCCGCCGGCGCCGCGGCTCGGGCGCCGCCACTGGCCGGCCGCTTCCTCCGGCGCGTTCGGGCGCGCTGCCCGTTGGCCGCCGGGACTGCCCGCCCTGCCGGCCCTCGCAGCCCATTGGGTGTCTCAACTTCGCGCCCCGCCCTACCGCGCAGCGCATTGGCCGGCGCGCCCGCGACCTTTGGCCCGCTCGCCCCGCCTCTCCGCGGGGCCGAAGAGTCGCCATTGGCCAGCGAGTCCGCCACTCCGGACGTGGGCGGGTGCTGTGTATTTGGGCGCCCGCGATTGGCTGGAAGCCTGCGCGTGACGCCTCCCGGCGAAGGTCGGACGCGGGAGCAAGGGCGAAGCCGGGCACCGCCCCCGCCCGCGCGAGGGGGGGCGCGTCCCGCCCAGTACGATTGGTCGTCGGGCAGCGTGGGCGTGGCTCCAGCGGGGCGGGCGGAGCCGATTGGTCGCCGTGCCGCGGGGGGCGGGGCTCCGCCCGGCGGGGCGCGGCGGCGGCGGCGGGCGGTGACGTGTCCGCCGGTGCCGGCGGCGGTGCCGGCAGCGGCGATGCGCGGGCGGGCGGCAGCGGGCGCACATGGCCAGGTGAGCGGGGCCGGGCCGGGCCGGGGGGTCGAGGCCGGCGCGGTGCCGGTGCTCAGCAGTGGTCTCTACCCTCAGGGTCGGCGTTTTCTGCCCGTCGTGGCGCTCGGTGGGACCGTGCCCGGGGCCGCGGCAGCGCCCGGCTGTGCTGGGGCTCGCTCTCCTCTTGGGGCTGCTGCTGCTGCTGGCGGCCGCCGTGCCCCGCCGCTGGGCCGCGCCGTCCCGCGCCTCCCGGCGGGACGAGAGGTGAGCGGGGGCTGGGCTGGGCTGCCGGGGAGCGGGGTCACCGCCGGCCGCCGGTGCTGAGCCGCCGTGCCGCAGGTACCTGGCGCGGGCGGAGGAGCTGACGGCCACGGACACCGAGGACTCGTCC
Source organism: Vidua macroura (assembly GCF_024509145.1). Taxonomy (NCBI): domain Eukaryota; kingdom Metazoa; phylum Chordata; class Aves; order Passeriformes; family Viduidae; genus Vidua; species Vidua macroura. Next base: position 14,474,171 of record NC_071578.1, read on the forward strand.
CTTAATTACGGGGTGGTGGTGGACTGCGGGAGCAGCGGGTCCCGGGTTTTCGTCTACTTCTGGCCCCCGCACAACGGGAACCCCCACGACCTGCTGGACATCAAGCAGATGAGGGACCGGAGCAGCCGCCCCGTCGTCAAGAAAATTAAACCCGGTGCGTGCTGCCCCTCTCCGAGCCCGAGCCCCCCGCTCACGGACGGGGCGGGCTGGCTCACGGCGCCTTCCTCGCCAGGCATCTCCGTGACGGCGGCGGCCCCCGAGCAGGCGACCCCCTACCTGCGGCCTCTGCTGCGGTTCGCGGCAGCGCACGTCCCGCCGCGGAAGCACAAGGAGACGCCGCTGTACATCCTGTGCACGGCGGGCATGCGGCTGCTGCCCGAGCGGTGAGTTCGCCGCCCTTGTCAGGCGAGCCAGGGATGTGCTGGGATCCCTCAGAGCCGAGGAGGAGCAAGAGAGCTGCCTGCTCTTGGACCTTGCGGGAGAATCGAGAATCCTGTGGGGGGGAATTGAAAAAGGAAAGGGCGCGTTGTAGGGGCGAGTGGCAAGGGATGCAGAAGGAGGGTTTGAGCATGCTGGGAGGGAGCTGAGATCTCAAACAAATAGATCTATTTTTCATCTCCAAAACATTCTGGCTGCGGCAGCAGAACTTGTGGGGTTGAATGGGGGCTGTAGTGTGGTGTGATTCCTGGTCTCTTCACCAGCATCAGCATTTGTCCCTCTCCTGCACCCTTGCAGGCAGCAAGCTGCAATCCTGGAAGACCTGGTGACAAATGTGCCCCTGGAGTTTGATTTCCTCTTCTCCAAATCACATGCAGAAGTGATCTCAGGGAAGCAGGAAGGTAGGAGCTGCCACAAAGCACTGCTTGTTCCTCTTTAGTATATTGTTGTAATGACCTCTTCTATCTTGTGCAGGTGTCTATGCATGGATTGGCATCAACTTTGTCCTGGGACGGTTTGATCATGAGGATGGTGAGTCTGGCTGCTTGTAGAACAGCTGGGAGGGTCTAAGCAGAGCGTGCTGGACTTTGTACCAGTGCTGTAGCTAAGATCAACCTCTGAAGCACGTCATACGTGTGAAACTTTCCTAAACCTGGGAGGTGATCCTTGCAATTGGCCCTTGGGGTCTGCCTGCAGTAGGGGAGGAGCCCCATGAGGCAGCTCTGGGGTGATGGTGGAAGGGAGAAGATGCTGCCCCAGGCCTTGCCTCTTGCTGACATGCTGCTGTGGGTTGCAGAGGAGGATGCAGTGGTCACCATAGCACTCGGGGACCAGGGGAAGTCCCTGGTTCGGAAACGAACAGTTGGGATCCTTGACATGGGAGGCGCCTCCCTGCAGATTGCCTACGAAGTGCCCGACTCCGGAGCCATCTCCTCCCCACAGCAGGTGCGTGTCTGGTCCCCGAGAGCAGCTCCTGCCTTCCCTGGATCACTGCTGATCATGGACCTATGTGTGTCAGCAGGAGGAGGCTGCTAAGAGCTTGCTGGCAGAATTCAACCTGGGCTGTGACGTGCAGCACACTGGCCACATGTACCGTGTCTACGTCAACACTTTCCTGGGCTTCGGGGGCAATTTTGCCCGGCAGCGCTATGAGGAACATGTGCTGAACCAAACCTATGTGCACAACCGGTATTGATGCCTCACCTAGTGGTGCCCCCACTAGAGCATTGTGAAATTGGGTGCTGGTTCCTTCCTGCTGTGCTCTCCCCCTTGGATTTGCCTCATGAGCTGCCTGTGGTGATAACAGTGCCCACAGCCACGCTGGCAGCAGCTGGTGCCCGGGCTGGCACAGAGTGCTTGGCTGCTGTTGTTCTCCAAGCCTGGCAGGCGTTATCAGTGCCACAGCTCCCTGCCTTCCTCCTTCTCTCCTTGTGACAGGCTACAGGGAGGCCCCTCCTAGTGGCTTTTGGCTTTTCCTGCTCTGACTTCCCCTCCTCCAGCACCGATTCACTCAGCACATCTTTCCATTGCATCCCCACCTCGAGCTCTCCTGTCTCCTGTCTCTCCTTTCCTTCCAAGAGCACTACATGAAGCTGTCACCACAGTTGGAGGCTTGGTGCCCAGGTACTCCTGTGCCGGGAGCAGCCCCTGCTTCTAGATCTCCTAGGGGCTGTGCAGAGGCACAGTTCCCCATGAACTGGGTGGGGTGGGCTGTGCCTTGCTGCACCCTAGAGGTGCTCAGAGCATGTAGCTGCAGGGCAGCGTGACAGATCTGGTGAGTTCAGCCTTAGCAGGAGGTGGCAGGGCAGGCACCAGCTCTGCAGGACACAAGAGGACACAGCCTGGTCTGGTGCAGAGGGTATCTGGATGTGGGACAGGGCTAGATTAGGCTTTTGGGATGTGGTATGGGACCCCCTGTGCAATTGCCATTTTTTCCTGGACTGTTTTCCAGCCTGCACAACCAGCAGACAGGGCTGAGCCCTAAGATGCCCTTCTTGGATCCCTGCCTGCCTGTGGGGCTGGAGGACACAGTGGTGAGAGGTGGCCAAACCCTGCACATGAGGGGACGAGGGGACTGGCAGGCCTGTGCAAAGCTGCTGCAGCCCCTCCTGGCAGGGTCCAATGGCAGCCATGCCTCCCTGGTGGAGACCTACAAAGCACCCATCGATTTCAGCAACAGCGAGTTTTACGGCTTCTCAGAGTTCTTCTACTGCACCGAGGACGTGCTGCGCCTGGGGGGCCAGTACAGTGCCCCCACCTTCACCTCTGCTGCCCAGGTGGGTGCTGCTTCAGCCCAGGGGAGCTGGGCTGCTCCTGGGGCTGGGAGTGAGGGTGGTTTCTCTGTTCTGAATCCCAACCTCTCCTTCCCCAGGAGTACTGCAGCCAGCGGTGGGAGGTGCTGACTCAGCGTTTCCGCGGTGGCCTCTACTCGGCGCATGCTGACCAGCACCGGCTGAAGTAAATGGACGTGCTGGGAGGTGCCATGGCTGCACCTCCTGGGGGCCTTTTGCTGGGGTAAGGGCCCGGCGCAGTTGTTAGTGTCTGGCTGATGCTCCTGTGTGCTGTGTCCGCAGGTATCAGTGCTTCAAATCAGCCTGGATGTACCAAGTCCTTCACGAGGGCTTCCAGTTCCCACTGGACTACCCCAGCCTGCGCACAGCCCAGCTGGTGTACGACCGGGAGGTGCAGTGGACGCTGGGAGCCATCCTCTACAAGACGCGATTTCTGCCACTCAGGTACCATCGGCTGGCGGGTGGCGTCACGGAGAGGGGTGGCTGGGGAGGAGCAGGAGTAACTGCACTGGGTGAGGGCTCTGCACAGAGCATGGCAGGACCCTGGCAGTGCCCCACTGCATCTCGTGGCCGGTCCTGATGTTCCTCTCCCTAGGGATCTCCGTCAGGAGAGCATCCGGCAAGCACACGCCTCCTGGCTGCGCCTCTCTTTTGTCTACAACCACTATCTCTTTTTTGCCTGCATCCTGGTCGTGGCGCTGGCCATCGTCCTCTACCTCCTGCGGCTGCGCCGCATCCACCGCCGGCAGCTGCGCTCGGCCCAGCACACCCTGCTCTGGCTGGACAAGGTGGTGGTGCCGCTGGGCCAGGGAAGCGTGCCGTGATGCCAGAGGTACCCAGCATCCAGTTGTACCAGCAGAACTAGGACTGACTGACAGCCTGGGCTCTGAGAGCTTGGATTCTTCCTTAAAGACCATCTCAAAGTGTGCACTCCATCATCTCTGCATCAGAACTGGAGTCTGTGGGCTGAGGCAGCTATGGACACGAGAGCTTTCCTCTCCACCTTGCCCCAGTCCTAATCTTTGCATTCCTTGGCCTCTGGCCTTTGCCTCACTACATGGTGTAGAGCAAAGTCCTCTGCTACCAGCAGGCTCAAGGCTGCAGCCCTGGCAGATCCCTCAGATAACAGGACACTGTATCACTGAGGCAGCCAAACCAGGGCTCTGGCCTGAAACACTGAGCCACCCCATGACTCAGCCACCAGTTTGCAGAGCAACCTGGTGAGGTGCTGTGGTTCATCACCTGGGGTGGCCTTCTGCAGGCCCTGACAAGCCTGGGGCTGGGAGAGCGGCAGGCGCGAGCTAAGTTACTGCAGGAACAAGGTAAACTGTGAGTTCCACCAGGCTGCTCTGCCCAACCTGGCCCCTCTTGGAGTATTCCTGAAGGGGTGTCCTGCTCTTTGCTATGTCTTCCCTCTGAGGACAATCCTACAGTCCTACCGAACATCCCAGACTGAGCCCTGAGGGCTCACTGATTGATTTTTGAGGCTCCACCAAAGTGGGCTGTCTTTTCATTCCCTCCTGGGCACAGCTGCCCTGTGCTGTCCCAGGTACTAGTGTCAGGAGCTACGGTTCTTTCCTCCAGGAGGGTGGGCTGGGCCTGCCCCTGGGAGAGCCACCTCAGTCCAGCCCAGCTCACGGCCCCAGGACAGGCCAGGGCCGAGCTGTGCACACAGGCACAAACCTTCCCTGGGGCTGGAGCCCCACCGATGGGCCAATGAAGTTTGTCACTTTACTGAACTCAGCTGGTCCCATTCCTGTAGCAATAAACAAACCCCTTGAGCCATCCAGCACTGTCTCATTTCCTAGCAAGCAGCTCCAGCAGCGATGGTGGCATGGCTGGGTAGCTGCATGTCTGCACAGCTCTGCTGCTGCTTCCTGCTGCCACAGTGGGATGATGAAGCTCCTTTCCTGCCAGTATTGTTCTCTAACTCCAGCAGGACTGAGCTGCTAGCAGCAAGGGGAGCTCTGATCAAACCAAACTGCTGGAATTCTTGGAAACAGAATCCTTTGCTGCCCTCTTCCTAAGAGGAAAAGCCTGCCCACTCAGAGCCCCTCCAAGATGTTGGTCTCTGCTTTTTTACTTTATTCTTCACCTCACCTGAGTCTTAGCTGCCTGGCAAAGAGGCCACTGAGCTGTTCTACCACCACGGAAATGGTCCCTGCACAGCTGCAAGAGGCTGGGCAAGTACCCAGTTCTCTCTAGCACACACAGTTCCCTCCCTGTGACCCTGGTCCCACAGCATGAGCACACAGGTGCCATCAAGGATAAAACTTTCCACACACCAGCCTGCTGCAGACCTCCTCAACAGCTGAGGATCCCAGCCTTGTTCTCATGGTGCAAGAAGAGTGCTGGGGAAAGGAAAGGTGTCTGAATAAGGCCAAGACTGTTGCTCAGCCTCAAAGCAGCAAGTGACTCAGCCTTCAGCATGACTTACTAGAAAAACGATTTATTTCCACAACACAAGCTAAACGACACAGACAAATAAATAAGTACAGATAAATTATCTGATAAATAAAGGGAAGCCTGAAACACAATGCCCTACTTGGCTCTTCTCAGAACCTGGGCCCATCTTATGGTGGAGATACCTAAACACTACTGCAGCTGCCTCACTGCTTAGGTGGGAGACAGCTCTTTTTCCATCCCTGCCAGCAGACCCCAACACCTCCCTTATCACACCCAAGGGGCTCTGCATGCTCCTCCATGGTCAACCCTCCATTCTCCCACCCCCACCACATGGGACTGGCCAGACCACCGAGGATGCAATGGTTTCTGTGTTCTCATGCAGACGGGCAGCCAGTGGATGTAATGATCAGGGACAGGGCAACTAGTTGGGCAGCTTAAGCTACGAGCACGGGTTTCACGTGGGGGCTAGGGCTGAACACACCAAGAGGGTAGGACAAGCACTGCTGGGACAGGATCTGCTGGCACCACACACAGATCCCTCACAGGATGGTGCTCAGTCACTGCAGCACTGGGCCAGCTGAAGGGATCTCTCCCTGGCAGTGTGCCTGCTCCTAGGGCCGGATTAGTAGGCCCTCATCCAGGGATGCTGCCTGCTGTGCTTGGGGGCCCAGCCATCCATTGGTCCAGGCTGCAGTGCTCCAGGTGTGCTTGGGGAGTGGGTCCAGCCTCTCTCCCAGCACCTCTGGGGGCTGTTTGGTACAGGAAGGTAGAGGCTGGAACAGCTACAAGAGCTGGGGGAGGGAGAAAGGAAGAGAAGTTAGCACCAAACCGCATTCATGAGGAAGCTCCCACAAATTTGAGAATTACAATGCTTGATTTGCTCAGGCCCAGCACAGAGCCAGCAGCCCCACGCTGGGACCAGCTCACCACAGCCACAAGGCACAGAAGCCAAAGCACTTCCCCCAGCCCAGCAAGGGCTGAACTGCAGCTCCCTCCCCAGCCAGATACAGGCAGGCAAGCAGGGACATCTGCCATCCCAGCTCTCTGCCCACTCACGGTGATGGTTTGATGGTGGTCTCTGTTGAGGTGCCAGCTCCCAGGGACTGCTCACTCCCAGAGGAAGCGCACGTACCAGATGGTCTCGTTCTTCAGCTGAGGCCCGAACAGGGGGTTGGCCTGGGCCAGGATGGCGATGAGCCAGCTGCAAAGGGACGGAACCCGCCATCAGCCGCCCTGGCAGGACCACAGCGCCGGGAGCGGCTGCTGCCCCGCGAGTGATGCGCCCGGGAGGGAGGCGGGCCGCAGCCCGGGGACTGTCCTCTCCATCCACGGAGGAAGCTGGGCAGCAGCCACCGGTCTCGGTGAAGCCAGCGGAGGTGGGGGGGAAGGGTACCGGGCCCGGCCCGCGGTACTCACAAGAGGTAGCAGCACACGGCGGTGGTGACCAGCATCGTGATGATCACCCTGCGGAGACACCGGCGTTAGCGCGGGAAGGCCCAGCTCCAGAACCCCCGACCGCGGTACCCCCCGAGCCCCCACTCACCCGCGGTTCGGCCCCTTGGGCACGAACCAGGGGGCGGCGATGCCCACGAGGCCCCAGAAGGCGGAGAAGAGGACGAGCGGCAGCGCGAAGCTGTGCGCCGTCATGGCCGCTCCGCACCCGACAGCGCCCCGCCCACTGCCGCGCCGCGCCGCCAATCCGCGGCCGGAGCGCGCCGCGCCGGCGCCACCGTCGCCTCCCATTGGCGGAACCGCTCGGCTCGGCCCGGCCCGGCCCGGTTCGGCTCGGGCCCCGCATCCCTCCGCACGTCGCTCCCAAAGGAGCACCAGCCAGACACAGCCGCTTCACAAAACTCCTTTATGTTACAAAGCTCGCACTCACACCCGCCGCCGCCTCCCGCGCCAGCCCGGCTGGGCGCACATCGCCCTGCGCACCCGGGGCTCGGGGGCTCGGCAGCCCCCGCGTCCGGCGGTGCGGCTCCCCGAAGGGCTCTCCCGCCGGTGCGTTACTTGGGAACTCTCCGGAGCTCGCTCATGAGCCACAAGGCCACGCTGAGCAGGGCTAGCGAGCCCGACTGGTGTGTAGCAGCCACAGGCGTAGGGACATAAAGCAGCAGCGTGCTGATGCCCAGGCCCACCTGCCAAGAAGGGAGAAGAGGTAAGAACAGTTGTGGATGCACCACGGATACCATTCCCAGCACAAAGTGTGGTGTTAGAAAGGCTCATGGCCACACCATGATCCACCCCAAATCCAGAGTGTGCATGCAGCATGGTGAGCTGTGGGATCTAGGCAGCTCTACCTCTCAGCTCTGTACTCTTGGAGCCAGCACAGATCCAAGTGGGGTCAGGTCTGCCTTGTCAATGTGCTGCAAAGGAGTAGGAAAAAGATAAGGGCAATACCTGCATGCAAGCTACGGCCAGTAAGGAAGTCACAGCCATCCTGGTCCTTCGAGGGAGTGGGATCTTCCTCGAGAAGAGGTACAGTGCTGTGACAGCTGTGATGGAGGCAATTCCCTAGAGAAAGGAAGGGAAACAACCACCCTTCAATGAAAGTTCAAGGGAAATGGGTGCAGTGGCCTTTGGCTGTGCCTTCCATGCAGTAAAAGAAATTGTGTGAGAAGTATTTAACTAAAGAAATGTATTACTGGCCATGACCAAATCCTAGAGCTCCCACACCATCAGGTTAACAACCCTGAAATTTAACTGAAGTTACAGAGAATTTTATTTTGCTCCAAATGAATGCTTTAGTTTTTAACAGCTTCCTCTCATTAATTCAAGTCATTAGAGATTGTGTCTGCCCTCTCCCCAGCTGCCACACTGACAACTGAAGGTGGAAGCTGTCATCTGGAAAACCGATCTCATTTCCACCACTCAGCTATAGTTCACCAGCATAATCTTACTGTGCAGGTCACCCAAGGTGATCCAGCTTAATCCTTCTTTTTTTAGTCTTAGCCACAGCTTAGTTCACAGCAGTGCTGCCAGTGGTATTTAATATCCGGATTGATCTAACTAGCTGAGATATATTCACAGGGCACTACTGTGCAAAACAAGTTCAGAAATGCTGGAGGAAGCATTCAATATCAGGATTTCCAAGTTTTATTTCACACAGCTTTCCCACACATTTCAATAGCAAGGAGACCCTTCCCACACTGTAGCTCATGTTATGGAAAAGGAGAATCAGAGAACCAAGTGTTACTTGCGCAGGAGGAAGAACTCCTTAAGGAAGAAGGCCACACTGAAAATAAAAAACAATGCTAAACTTCCTCTTCCTGCAGAAGCAAACTGGTAAGACGCTCTCAGGCCCTTTGGACACCCTAGAAATCACTCAAGCTGACAGAACCACAGCCCAAAGAAGACAGCTTGGCTGCAGGAGGCAACCAAGAAGCAGCCCAGACATATCAGGAAGACAGCACTTACCAAGATCCTGTGATCAAACTGTACAGTTGTAGGATTCTCAAAGATATTTCTCAGCACGGGAGAGAAGGCAAGGAGATCATCTGGGATCCAGCGCTCCCCCATTTTGGGGAAGGAATTGTACACAAGGCCAGCATCCAGCCCTGCCACAAAGGCACCTGCAATTCCAGAGTAGAAAATGAGACTACCAGAGTATACAAAGGTGTCACTCCAGGGTGCACAGCTCTCATTCAAGAGCTCAGCTTGATCCTGAATTTCTTTTAGCAACATAGACAGAGATCACACAGCACAGGAAGGCTGGAAGGTGCTTCTCCACCCGTCCAGGAAAGACCAGTGAGGAGGTTCTTAACTGTAAGATCCCTGACAGCAGCAATTTTCCCAGAGAATGGATGGGGTTGCTCACAGAACAGAAGAAAAAAAAACCAAACCAGCAGAGAGGAATGAATCACAAACTGCACAGCAGAAAGAGCTTTACCTGAAAGAGCAGTAAGAAAAATGAGAGCTGTAGTGCCATGAGCATATTGTCTCAAGCGAAGGAGCTGTTTGGTTTCTGGCAACTGTAAAATAAAATAAAATAAAATTAAAAAAAAAAAAAAATCAAGGCATTTGCAGCTAAGAAAAGCTTTCACAACATACACAGGCCAAAGGGTTGGTGGCCTGTATTTTACAGACCAACACAGAGCCACACTTCAGTGGTCCCTCAAAACAACAGCTAATCAAGTCCAGCTCTGTGCAGAAACTGAAGTGGCCCTTGGACAGTTACTGGCACAAATAATTTAGCCCAGCCAGGCACACCCCTGGCTGAGCTTCCACAAATTCTGAGACTCATCACTTATGACCCAAACAGCACGAGCCAAAGCAAGTGTCCCATAACCAAGAAGTTTACAGAATGGGTATTTTGTAACACTGTAAGTATTAGATCAGAGTCAGGAACAGAGACTACAAGAGAAGCACCATCAGCCTTCACATCCTTTCCTTACCTTCACATCACACCCAACCCTCTGCCCTGATGCACCACTCCATACCTTGTGTTGTGGAAGCAGCAAAGACAGCCCTGTCCACAGGCTGGCAGAGTACAGGACCAGCGCAGAGCCCAGGTGTGCTGCCAGGCGGTACTGACTGACCCGAGGGATGTCGTAGGAGTCTGGCTTCTCTTCCAGCCCACTCTTCACCATGTACCATCCCAGCAGCCCCTAACAAAACAGGAGAGGGCTCAGAGCCAGACAGGACAGCAGCAACTACTAAAATGGGATACACATTAGGGGCAAAGCAACTTGTTTCCTCTACTTTCAAGTAGCTACCAGCACTGACACACTGTCATGGCATCACTGACTCCAAGTTATCATGACTTCCACTGTCTTAGTTATGCTGCATCAGAAGATATCAAACTGGCAGAGGGCAGGTTTAGATTAGATACTGGGAAAAAAATCTCTGCTGTGAGGGTGGTGGGCACTGGAACGGGTTTCCCAGAGAAGCTGTGGATGCCTCATCCTTGGTCAGGTTGGAGGGAGCTCTGAGCAAAGTGGTCTAGTGGAAGGTATCTCTGGTTGGGGGTTGGAAGCAGACGATGGTTACGGTCATTCTGTGATACGCAGAGGCTGTCCCTGATGCTCTCACCTGGAAGCAGACCAGCCCGCAGAGCGCGAGGACGCGGCCCTTGAGGGCCGGGCTGAGCCAGCCGCGGCGCCAGAAGTAGGCAGCAGGCAGGATGTAGGCCAGGCCCACGGCGCGGCCCCACATGCGGTGCGAGTACTCCATGTACCAAATGAACTTGAACTCCGGCAGCGTCATGTCGTGGTTCAGGCTGTTAAAGGACAATAAAGCAACTGTTTCACAGCCCCCGCTGGGCTTTGTGGGATCGCCTTCCTCGGAGAACGGCCGGGAACAGAGGAGCCACCACCAGGCAGGCTTTGTGTGCCTTCCCAGTGACTTCAGAAAACGTTTTCCTCCTTACAATAGTTTTATGAGTGGCTCAGTCGCAGGAGGGATGCTCTCAGCCCACCCTCCTTCCAGTTTTGCACACTCACATTTTAAACTCTGGGAACTGCTGGTACTTCTGGAACTCGGCTTCCCACTCCTGCTGTGTTCGGGGGGGTTTCATCTCCTTCACCAGGTGCCAGTCGACCATGGAAAGGCCTGATTCTGTCAGCCTGGGAGCAGAGACACGAACAGGCACAGCTCACTCCCTGACAGTCAGCAAATCTACTGAACTGAAGTGAGAGCTGTTGGCTGCACAACAACCCAGGAGCTGGGACATCAATGGTCCTTGTGGGACCCTTCCAAGTCAGGATACTCTCTGGTTCTATGATAAGTCTTAAAACCCTTGTTCAGACAATCCTCAAGCTCACAACTAGGAACAGGATGGAGATCAGAGTCTGTGAATGACCACACCTGAAACGATGATAAATGTGTAAGAGCTACCCCGCAGTGGCATCCCGTGAACAGACTCCCCGGTACTCCCAGCCCTATCCCAGCACGTCCCCTTGCAGCCAAGAGGGGAAGGCACGGGGGGAGCTCTCACAGACTCTCTCGGGGTGGCTCTCGGTGTGGGGACAGCCGCAGAGGGTCACCGGCGGGGCGGACCGGAGGGCACACACGGACGGCTGCCTCCATGGACCCGCTCCGCGCCCCTCCCGGCGGGGCTGGGGGTGCCGCGCTCACCTGGTGACGCCGCCCAGCACCACGGCGCCGGCCACGGCACCGCTGCAGGCCAGCAGCCATCGCCCCACGGCGGGCGGCGGCGCGGCGGGCTGGGGCGCCTGTTGCAGCAGGCGGCGCGGAAGGCAGAGCCGCGGGGGGAGGCGGCCGTGCGGCGGCGGCGGCGGTGGCGGCGCGGGCCCCCCCCGCAGCAGCCGCCGGGCCCCGCCGCGCGCCGCCCGCAGCATCCCGAGCCACCCCGGAAGTGTCGCCGCCGGAAGCGCGGCACGAGCACTTCCGGACCCGCCCGGGCGTCGCCATGACGATCGCGCGGCGCGTGACCGGCAGCGCAGAGAGCGACCCCCGCGCGCCGCCAGCGCAGGTGCTGAGGGCGCGTGCGGGACGGGGGCGGGGCCCGCGCGGCGGCGGGGGCGGGGCCGAGGCGCCCGGGAGGGGGGGGGTGGGGGGGCGGGGCTCGCGCGCGCCGCGCGCCGGCGTGGGCGCGCCCGGCTCGCGCCCCGCGCCTCCGCCCGCCCGCGCGCCCGCCCTCGCGCCGACGGGCGGCGCGGGCCCGGGCCGCGAGGAGGGGGCGGGCCCGGAAGCGCGGGCGGGGGGGGGCGGGGCCCGAGGCGGAAGCGGGGCGGGCCCGCGGCGGGGCCGGCGCGGCCCGGGCGGGCGCCATGGGGCGGTCCGGGGTGACCGCGCCGCTCCCGTCCCGCAGGCATGGACGATGGGTTCCTCATGGAGGTGTGCGTGGACTCGGTGGAGTCCGCCGTCAACGCGGAGCGCGGAGGTAAGGCCCGGGGGCCTGGCGGGAGGGCGCGGCAGCGCGGCGGGGCCGGTTCTGACGCGCCTCTCCGCAGGTGCCGGGCGGATCGAGCTGTGCGCGGGCCTCGTGGAAGGAGGGACCACCCCGAGCATGGGTGAGCCGCGGCCGCCCCTGGGCCGCCTTCCCTGTCGGTGTCCCTTGGCCGCCCTCCGTCCCGCTCGGCTCCCGCCCGCGCCCGGTCCCGGCGGGAGCTGAGCCGCCCCTGTCCCGCCGGCAGGGCTGCTGCAGGTGGTGAAGCAGTGCGTGCGGGTCCCGGTGTTCGTCATGATCCGGCCCCGCGGCGGGGATTTCCTGTACTCGGACCGGGAGGTGGAGGTGATGAAGGCCGACATCCGCCTGGCCAAGCTGCACGGCGCGGACGGGCTGGTGTTCGGCGCCCTCACCGAGGACGGGCGCATCGACACGGAGCTCTGCACGGCGCTGCTGGGTGAGGGGGCCTCCAGCAGAGCTCTGCGCTCTGCCAGGGTTCTAGCGCTGCTCCGCCTCGTGCCGTAGAACTGTACGGAGGGCTTCGGTCTGCACATCCTGTCTGCGGTCTTGCCATCCCTTTCCACCGTTTTCGATTTAATTTCCTGCCATACCTGTGAGACATTAAGTAGTTCAGAAACTTTGCAGGCCGAGGGCCACAGCCCCAAGCCATTCACACAGAGTTTGAGGCCGCCTGGGACAAATAGCAAAGTTTAAGAAGGCTTAAGTGAGCTGCTTTGACCTGCTGAATTCTCTCTCTCGTTTTCTTTGTTCTTTATGTCCTTGCTACAGGTGTCTAGGATATGTATCTCCTAGACTTTGGCCTTGAGTGTAGCTGACAATTCATCTTCATTTTTCTCTCTTAACACACACAGGGAGAAAAGATTACAAGAGAGAGGTGTGAACACATGAAAAACTGCTGAAGCTGCAGTGGGAGACTGTTAGCCTAGACCACAAACATGCTGAAGGAAATTATCTTTTGGGAGCTACAGCCAAAGCTAAAGAGGGCTGGGCCTTTCCCTGGTGATGTGGTGCTGAGGGTCTCATAAGAAAGTGAATGTGCTGTAAGGAGTGCAGCAAAGGAAAAGGGTCTTGCCAGGACTTAGCAGGGAGCAGGTGGATATCTTTTTGTAGAATTAAATAAGCTTTGCTCAGTAAGGAGAGGACCTCTGGTGAAATTTGCTGTGGTCTGAGAGCAGAAATTGTAGGTAGTGAAAGAAATCACAAAAATCTGCTCCCCTGCTTCCAAGGACCAATGGTCCTGGGCTTTTCCCAGGTAGGTGATACAGCTGACCTGCTTCCTTCCTGCTGAGAAAGTCATCTGTGGTGGGAATGAGGGTTCTGCATGTTCCAGGTAGGATGGGGGATTTTGTTGTTACTTATAAAACCAAAGGTTTGTTGTTTTCTCAAAGGGCAGAAGAACTCTTCCTCATGAAAAAGCCTGGATGAACAGCATTGTTCCCAACAAGGATGGGGACTCTCTGAGCTCCCCAGGAATGGCTTGAGAAGCCTTTGCCCTCTTCCGTGTCGTGTATGTTTCTGCTTCTAGCACAAGGGACTCTGTACCAGCCCTGACTGACCATATGTCTTCTTTCTGCAGCCGTGTGCCGTCCCCTGCCAGTCACATTTCACCGCGGTGAGTTTCCAGGGACAGTCTGTGTCCCACTGCCAGGGGAGGGTGGGGCTGGGAGGGAGCTGAGCTTGATCTTCTTTGGTTGTTCTTTGGAGGGGGAAAGCTCTGCAAGTTGTGCTATTCCCCACAAGAGAAAAGGTCCAGGGGGCTCAGGTTTGGGAGCTGTCTCATTGCCCTGTGAGAGAGGAGGTGTCTGAGGAGCTGAGTATGGTGGCCCTGGCACTGCTGCAAGGGGAGTGTTACAGTCAGGAGCTGTGAATCCAGGGTGTGAGCAGGACCCTTCCTATCGCTGCCTTTGGGGGAACTGGCTGAGGGACAGGGCTTGAGCACAATGGACTGAGTGATTTCTGAGCTGTTGTTCTGTCCCCTAGCCTTTGACATGGTGCATGACCCTCTGGTGGCACTGGAGACCCTGATTTCCCTGGGCTTTGAGCGGGTGTTGACAAGTGGCTGTGACAGCTCAGCACTGGAAGGATTGTCCTTGATTAAGAGGCTTGCAGAACAGGTGAGTGTTTGCTGTGCTTTGCTGGGTTACTGTGGCTGCTCCCTGGCACTGCCTGCAGCAGCTGCTTTATGGTATCCCTCATTTCTGAAAGGGACTTCTGTCAGGGAGTGCTTGCCTTCCCTCTCTTGCTTGGCTTTAATTTTGTTTCCTCAAGTCCTGAAGTCTCCCACAACAAAAACTGGTTGCGTTCTTGGTTGCAGATTCGGGGAGGGTGGTGGGAGTTGGTTTAAACAGCTGGTGTGATGAGCCCACACAAACAGCAGAGTGAGGTCCCTGCTGAGTGTCTCACAGTTCCTTTTAGGAAAGTGCAACAGGTGAGCTAGCAAGGTGAGATGGAGAGGTAGGAGGGAATGGTGACAGGTTGTCTTAGCTGTAACTGCAAGTTCTTTTCCACTTTTCCTTTTAAAACATGAATAATACAAAAACAATGGGTGAGAGCACACAAACTGTAAACCATGGTGATATCCATGACCTTATGGAAAGTGCTGCATGTGAGGTTTCTTTGCTACCTCACAAATGCACATGTGGATGTGGTCCTCAATAATACCACCGACACGTATGTTACTCTTCTTTCAGGCAAAGGGCAGAATTGTGGTGGTGCCAGGTAATGTTTTTTTGTCATCTGTACCAGGTCCTGCAATCCTTAGCCTTTCCTTGCTAGCCTCCTTGCCCTGGATTCCTTGCCCTGGAATTCACTTTCTGATCTGGCTTTCTGAGCCAGAAGGAGCAGCTCCTGTCCTGGTGTGAGTAAAGGCCATGCAGCCTGTTGGGGAGGGCAGAGCCCTGCAGCTATTGCTCCCTGCAGGATTTGGGGACAGCTCTGTATCTGTGGGAGAACATGAGCCAAGGCTTCTCCCGTCCCTTTTCACGTGCCCGTGTCTCTGTTGTCCCAAGGGCTGTTTTTCCCTTCGGTGTATATGGCTCCTGTCCCTTAGTGGTGAGGTTCTGGGGTGACGTCGGGTCTGGAATAGTGACGTCTGTGTGTGACATCGAGCTTGTTCCCACCAGGAGGTGGCATCACGGAGCGCAACCTGCAGAGGATTCTGGAAGGCTCCACTGCTTCTGAGTTTCACTGCTCTGCTCGCTCAGCTCGGGACTCAGGGATGAAGTTCAGGTAACTGATTATTTATGTTTATTTTTTAGCAGAACTCTGTAAGGGACAAAGGCTAATGAATGTGAATGTGAGTTTGTAGAACTGGCATAAATTTCAATCAGCTTCCTGAGTATTAGTTGTGCTTTTATGTTTGGGATCATGGTGCCTGATACTGCATTCTGCAGTGTATGAATCCAGCAGTGCTCCTCATGTGGACATGAGTTCCATGCAGAACCAGATCCTTGGGGCATTTCTCTTGCTACTGCTGCCCTAGGAGTTTTGAGGGCACTTGGGAAGGCGGGTTGTGGTGTAGCTGCCTTAGACTTTTAACATAAGCACGTAGGATTTGGCAAGCCAGCGGGATGTGCTTCTGAAAATTGAGTGAGGAATGGGCCATATTTGTCCATAGGTCTAGACTTCTTAGGCTTAGGATTATTGTTCTTTCTATTACTGTCCCAACTTTGTTTTGGGTGGCACCATCTTTGGCCAATGCTGAAGCTGGAGGAAATATGGGGGTGTTTTTTGTGGTGGATCTTTCCCATGTGTATCAGCAGCAGATCAGCACTAATCGCTCACTGGTTTTCCTGACAGAAATCCGAACGTTGCCATGGGAGCGTCCTTCTCTGCCCCCGAGTACTCCATAAAGGTGGCAGATGTGGCCAAAGTGAGGACCCTGAACGCGATTGCCAAGAACATTCTGTAGCGGAGGGCACCGTGCTGCAACAAGAGCGCAGAGAGTGCAGGGTCTGCCCTGGCACACGGACAGATGGGTACTGCTTCCATCCTCAGGCTGCAGAGGATGTGCACTAGGTGATGGAGCCTCACACCTCTTCCCTTGGCTTCCCCTGAAGTCCCTGGCCTGGAAACTTATGTTGGCCATTTTAAATAAAAGGACTCATTTCCAGATGTTGCAGCAGCAGCTGTTGGGCAGCATTTGGGAGGAAGGGAGGTATGCAAGTAGGGGGACTGAATTGTATAGCACTGCATGTGATTGTCAAATAAACACTGCAGCTGCCCCCCTCTTGCTGTGCTTTTCTAGAATTTATTTATGTTTTCAGGTAAGACCATGACCTATGTTGCATAGCCTGAATTAGGACCCTGCCGTGCGGGGAATACAATCACATCCAAAATGCCAGGGTGGGAAACGCCATAGCCACAGCTGGGAAACAAGGCCTGCTGTGGTCAGCCAGTAGCATGGGTGGGGATTAGCATTGCAGCAGCTGTAAGTAGTGGGAAGCACCCGACTGATTAGGTGAGGAAGCTGTGAGCCATCCTGGGCTGTGGGTCCTCAGTGCTCGAGGTGGGGTTGGTGTATGAGATTTCTTGGAAGGACAAGCTGCTTTTTCTAAGGGAGTTTCCAGGTCCTTGTCCCACCATAAAGCATAAACTGCTTGCTCTCCACACCCTTTGGGTCCTTGCTGCCTAGTCAGGATTGAAGCCTCAGGTGCAGTTACTCTGTAAAATACCCAGTGAAAGATTTAAATGGTATCAGAGGGTGCATTAGAAGATTAGAGACCTATAAGTAAAGCACCTTTATGCTTGCTGCCTGCTCTTCTGTAAAAGATCACAAAGCTGAAGAGAATCCCTCTGGCAGACAAGATATTGGACCTCAGGAGGTAAATGCAGGGTACAAATTTCTCTTCCCACCTTGGAAATAGCTTACAGCCTGTGAGGATGTATGGAAAAAATGTGATACTTGACAAGGTGGCAGCACCTTTGTCACCTTAAATAGAATCACATTATTGAAAACTTATCATCAAGACTAAGTATTTTCAGTTCAAAGGGTACATCCACTTTTCCACATGGATCCATCAGAGGCATCGGTGTCTCCCAAAACACCTTGTTCTTAACAGAGGAACTGGGGAGGGAATGACTGCATAGTGCTGGTGTCAGAGCCTGCTTCAGCACTGACAGATGTGCAGGCTGTAGGAAGAATCCAAACTTGGAAAGAGTGATTAAATTTATGATTATGGTCAATATAAAGAGTTTGTGACTTATGTTGAGATTTTATGAGTCATGGTCATGATTATGATACTGGTAGCTCAATTATGATGGGGCTACCAGTATCATAATCATGATAATTAAGGTGAGAATATTCTGCTGACCCAGCTGCCTCAGGTTTTTGAACATGGGCTAAGAACGTGACAAGGCAGAGAAACTCTTCAGAGAAGATACGAGCAGTGAGGGCTGGAGGAATTTGGTTGATTGCCTGGCAGAGACCTCTGGATCAAACCCTGTGTGAGACAGGCTTGAATCAATGCCTAGTTTTGAAAAGCTGTAATATGCTGTACAACAGATGGATAAAGACAAGGGAGCACAGGGAAACTATGGTATTGCTGGCCAAAGAGGTGCTCCTTAGATTACTTTGACCCTCTGTGGTCCCAGTGAATGTTTTCTGGGTATTTTAGTGGAGGAAGATTTATGGAAGGAGCTGAAGGACAGTAAAGCTTTATGGGTTTTTAGGAGGAGCATGCTCCAGCTGTGAGGGTAGAGAAAATAGGTTATGCTTGCTTTCAACATCAAAGAGAGCGGAATCCTGTGCTGAGGGCAACACTTCAACTCTGAGTGAGAGACCAAAGCCAGGGTGAGGATGAGCTGTGACCTGTACTAAAAACTGAGACAAGCAATGGGATGGGGCGTTATATAGGAAGGTGTCATAAGCAAGTGGCCCCCTTAGCAGCAGTGCTCCAAGTGGTTTTGAGCAAGGCCAGAGGACAGCTCTGCCAGTGTCAGAAAGAAGAATCACATCAGCAGTCCAGATGGAGAAGGGCTGAGTGACTGCTCCATTCACTTCTTACTCACTGCTCAGTTTACAGCTCTCATGAGCAGGGTATTGGTTCTGGCCCGGAGGACATAGCACTAGGGATAGTTTTATTTACAAAACCATGTGGATTTAATCAGACAAATTGCTAATAATTAACCACTGAGTTGGACATTGAGCCTTTCTTTGGTATTGATGATTCCTGAGGAATTACTCATTGTGTCACCCTTGACTTCTGAGTTATCTTCTAACTCCGTTACAAGAGACAACAAGATTGTTGCAGTCACCCTACTGTTCCTGTTTTGTTGGCATTCAGCAGGCTTCTCACTGGAGAGGTCTGTTGCACCAAAGTAATGTCTTTAGCAGGTCCAGACGAGTTTGTGTCTGTTGATGTGCACTGATCAAGGCTATGGTTTCTGAGCAATGGCTGTGGTGTCCTGCAGTGACTCTGTGACTTCCCTTCCCTGTATCTCCCGTTTGGTCTCTTTCTTGGGTCTTCCTCTCCTCCTTTCTGAGCCTGTGCAGCTTCCCAAGCCCTTTTGATCACTGCTTTGGTTTGTAGGGTTGTGCAATAGCAGACAGTTAATTAGTAACTGTGGGTGATCAGAGGGTTTTGTCCCAAGACCGCTTGAGGGTGTGTGGGGACTTTATCCCAAGCGTCTGCCCAGGTGTCTCAGTTGGGCAGAGCGAGAGGAAGGAGCTGCTGTTTCTTCTCCCCTGAACTATGTCAGCAGCCCTGGAGAAGTTCTGCGGCTCCGTCTTCTGGGTGAGTGACTGCAGCATCCCCACTGCCTGTTCTCGGCGTAGGACACCGCCTGTGGGGGGAGAGCAGTGGCTTCCAAGGCTCGCAGCCTGTCCTGCCAGTGAGACCCAAGTGGTCGGCAGAGGTTCTGGGGTTTATCCAGGAGTGCCATGGCATTGAGTGCTGTGCACTGCCTGCACAGTGTTCACCAAACAGTGAGGCAATGACACCTCTAACTGAGCTCTGTCCTGTTTTAGCCTTCCTAGGAACACAGGACAGCCTGTATGGACTTGTGGAGAATGATTTGGCTTCAGCTGCTTCTGCTGGCTTGGCTCCAGCAAGGGCTGGCCATCCCACATTCAGGCAGAGAGACGGGGATGGGGATATCACTTGGACCTTGGCTGAGTGCTGAAATGCCCAGCCAGGAGGGTGGGTGTTGAAGGGGGGGATGTAATGGGGTGGAGCTGGGTGGGCAGGACCTATAGGAGTGTTGGCTCTTGTCCTGTGTGCCAAGTCAGAGCCAAGCCATCGTAAGTGACTTGGTGTTCTGTCCTTGCTGCCCCCAGAATGATTCCTACCTTGCTCGTCCGGATGCCGACCTGCCTGTGTGCTTCCAGCAGACTGTGCTGGTCTGGATCCCCCTTGGCTTCTTCTGGATTTTGGCCCCATGGCAGCTCCTGCCCATGTGCAAATCCAGAGCCAAGAAATCCTCTGTGACCAAACTCTACATCATCAAGCAGGTAGAGTGGAGCTGAAGGGGCACAGATGACAGGCTGGAGCAGCCTGAGGTGTTGGTGGTATGAGTGGAAAGACTCTGTGCTACAGTCAGGTGTGGGATGGAGAGATGAGAAGTGTGGGAGGGAAGGAGCAATGGGATAGGGAACCATCTGGGACAGAAATGTAAAGGGGAGCTGAGCAGGAGGCATATCTGGCACAGAGGGCATAACAAGGAGGGATGCACTGGGAGGGAGGGCAGAGTGTCTATTGGGGCCTCTCATCTTGTGGGCTGCTATCTTCTGAACTGAAAATAATGGCAATGCTCCTGTGGAGCTGTGGCACATTCACAGGGTTGAAAGCTGTCCCAGGCCAAGTCTGGGTTGAAGAGGGTGTATTTTATGCTGAACTCTGTTGTCTCCCCGTGGTTCCCAGTGTCCACAATGGGCTGGCCCTCTCTCCCCACAGGTGCTGGCTACTCTGCTGATGCTGACAGCAGTGGCAGAGCTGGCCCTGGCGTTTGTGGACGCCGAGCAGGGTGCTGTGCCAGCTGTGCAGTACACAAACCCCAGCCTGTACATCGCCACCTGGGTAAGGGCTCGGCCGTGAACGTGCTGTGTGTCACCAGGGACAGGGTGAGACTGCAGCACCGAGCACAACAAGGCTTTCCTAGCACAGAGGTCAGAGGGAAGCTGTGTCCACGGGGCAAGACTAGCCTGGAAATTGGGTAGGACTAGCCCCAAACTTGTGTGGGTGGTGCATGAGGGTGATATGTTGAGGGCAGGTGCCTGGCTGTACAGTGCTCACTGCTGTTATCCTTAAAACTGGGATGATTCTGTGCCTGCAAGTGTAGCTGAGCTCTCTGATAGAACGTTCCTTGGAGAAGTATGCTTTTCACAGGACTGATTTTGCAGTGTGAACATCAGACCATGGCTTGCAGCTCTGATGTCTCACAGCTTCCTTTACATTGCTGCTCAGTTTTGGGCAGAGATCCAGGAAGTACCACGGGGTGCCCAGGCAGAGGAGAAAGCTGGCTAAAGAGGATCTAGTGGCTATTAGTGTGATGGAATATGTGCATGGTAGTTACAGACGTCTTGTGTGAGACATGGAGTGTTCTAACAGTCTTAACAAATGCTCAGGAGCTACACTTAAAAGCAAAACAAGACCTTCATTTGCTCTCCTTATTTTACCGTGTCATTTAGTTTCACATGCAGAGTCCATGTGAGATGATAAGGCAAGCAGACTCCCCAGAGAGGCTGCACTGCTGGAATGTGATCTGGGTTCCGTTCCAGGTCTGGAGGCAAGGTGCTGGAGACAGGGTGTGACCCCTCACGGCTTGACATGTCTGAGAATCTGGAGTGAGAAGAGCTAGAAAGAGAAATAGTGCCCTGCTATTATGTCAGAGTACATTCAAACCTGATCTTATGTCTTCCTGAAATAAACCTTTGCCTTATATAATTAATTCTGAAGCTCATGAAGGGTTGGTGGTGTGTTCAGGGTATTTAAAGCAGTGAATCCCAGCAGATCATGTGTGCTGGCATCCCAGGACACATGCTCCAAAGGGCACTTTTAGAGCCAGACCTAGTCCTGCAGCTCTGACTGATTTTCTTTCCCCCAGATTAAGGTCCTGCTGGTGCAGGATGCACGACGCTTCTGCATGCGCAGAGATTCGGGGGTGCTTTTCTGCTTCTGGATACTGACCCTTCTCTGTGGGATTCTGCCTTTCCAGTCGCTCGTCCGGAAAGCCCTGCAGGTTGGGTTTGACAGGAAGCTCTGCGCTTCCCCATGGTCTCGCTCTGTTCCCAAAGAAAGCTTCTTCATACTCTTCTCTTGACAAGCTCTCTGTGGTATCACTGGGGTTCCAGCTGCCCTGGACACCTTGGGGAACCAGAAAAGACCTGAGAAGGAATTGCTGTTTGAATTCATCCTGTCTCTTGGGGAAGTAAAACCTCTCCAGGACTAATTTCTCCCCTTAAACACTTATGGGAGGAGGTCAGGGAGAAGCAGGGAGAGGTGGCAAAGGGAAGCTGATCCATGACTCAGAGTGAGTTTTGCACTGCTCTGTTGGGCTCAGCCAGGGGATGGATCTTGTCTCTGAGTACCCAGGGCCTTGAGTCAATCCCCAGCAATAACCCTGGGCTTTCCATTCCTGCAGGAACCAATCTCTGACCTGCCACGGTTTATCCTTTTCTTCATCTCCTACGGGCTCCAGCTGCTGCTCTTCCTTGTCTCAGGCTTCTCAGATATTGCCCCAGAAACAAAGGAAATCGGGAAGAAGGTGTGAGGACTACATGGGACTGGGTTTGGGGCACCACATCCTGAGCATTGTGTGGGGCAGGGCGGGCTCTGTGCAGGCTCCAGGCTCCTTGGGAAGACCTGAAGACTTCAGCACAGGGCTCAGCAAGAGCTGGAGCCTGCAGCATGGGGCATCTGCATGTGTGTCCAGGGTGGGCTGCTGCTGGCTCTGAGCTAAGGTTTCTGGGGCTGGAGCTGGCATGGTTTGAAACCTATGAGGCTCCTTAACGGCTGGGAGAGCTAAAGCAGCTTTTGTCAAAACCATTCCCCAGCATAAACAATGTCTCAGTACCCACTTTGCTTTGTACCGCAGAACCCAGAGGTGACAGCCTCCTTCCTGAGCTCCATCACCTTTCAGTGGTACAGCAGGTGAGCAGGGCTCTGAGGGAGGGCTGGCAAAATGCAGGGGTGCCTCAGGGGAACCTGCAGCACAGGCTTGGAGATGCACCACGTTGGGTGCAGCCTGTGCAGCCTGAGCCCAGGGCCAGGATGGTGTGAAGGCTCTGCATTTGAGCAAGGAGTCTCCAACAAGTATCATTGGATTTCTCTGTCCCACAGCACGGTTTTCAAGGGCTATCGCAAGCCTCTGGAAATAGAGGATGTCTGGGAATTGAAAGATAAAGACAAGACAAAGGCTCTTTACACTGCTTTTGAGAAGAACATGAAGACTGCGATGCAGAAAGCCAGAGCAGAACTGGCGAAACGGAAACGCAAGAAGAGACGCCAGGAAGGTGACCCAGACCACGGGAACAGCATGAGCAAGGCCCAGAGCCAAGACATCCTGGTGCTGGTAAATCCATTCCTGCTTTTGGCCTTGTATGAGGCTGAGACATCCAGGTCCAGCCTCAGGGAGTAGGGTCACCTCACCTCCCTGCAGCCATCTGCTGGGTTTTCCCTTCTTTGATCCTGCAGGACCATGGGCTAGGATAGGGGAAACCATGATAGGATCTTCCTGTCATGTCCTTGGCAGATCCCCATATTTTGAGAGACCAAGAAAATCTCCATATTTCCACCTTACATAAAGAGAAGAACCCTCAAATCTGCAGTACAAGCAGTTCCCTTATGTCTATCTAGCTCAGATACTTTCCAGCAATGAGGTCAGAGGGAACATCATTCCATGACCACCCCTGGCCTCAGATGCTTCATGATTTTTGCCTGATATTTGGGCAGGTTTAAGTTTTAACAATTGTCTTTGGTACAAAAGAGAAGGTGGTAGTCCTGGGTGTGTATGACATAAGCAGAGATCAGTGAAAGGGAATGTGACAGGAGCTAAAGTGAAAGCTTTGTTCAGGATACCTGATCTGGGGTCAGTGAGGAACTGCCCTGAAGCATCCTTCCAGATGCAGGATGCCTACACAACCAGCTCCCTCACTTCTGTGTGGGCTTTCCTCTAGGAGGAGAAGCAGCCAAAGAAGAAGAAGAAGAAGGGAGGCAATGAGGACTCAGGCCCTCCCAAGGATTACCCCAGGGGCTGGTTGATGAAAACCCTGGTCAAGACCTTCCAGCAGAATCTCCTGCTAGCAGTGGCATTCAAGGTGGTGCATGATGCCCTTGTGTTTGTCAGCCCCCAGCTGCTGAAGTGAGTCCTTTCTCTCTGTCTCTGTCGTGACTGTGCACCTAGCCCCACCATCTCCCAGTGTGTGCACTTGTATCCAGCCCCACCATCTCCATGTGTGCCTCTGCCAGCCACAGACCCTGGGGACATTTTGTGCCCTCATCAAAAATGGGAGAATGTGCTGGGGTACAGTTTAACAAAGAACTGATCTGAGCTGGCTGCCAGCTCCCTTGCATCCTGTTATGCAGCCCTGCTCCCTCCCTGGAGACAGTCCTGGCTCTTCTTTGGGGCCCTCCAGGAGTCAGTGCAGCTCAGCCCAGCAGAGCCTCTGTTTTGCAGAGCAGCACAGTCTCTGTGGTGTGGATGATCTTCCATTAGTGACCCTCTGCCGTGTCTGTGGCACAACAGGGTTCCCAGCTTGCTGACCGTCGAGCCAGCTCTCTGGGGCAGGGTTTTGCTCACCACTCTTGTGAGGATGCTCCCCCTGCATTCACTTGGAGCATCCTGCTCGGGTCTGTCTCAGTAGGGTGTGTCTCATGAGCTAATTTCCCCGGCAGGCTGCTGATTGCCTTTGTGTCGGATGAGGATTCCTTTGCCTGGCAAGGCTATTTGTATGCCATCCTGCTCTTCCTGACGGCAGTGATCCAGTCCCTCTGCCTGCAGCAGCACTTCAGCTTGTGCTTCCAGCTTGGCATAAATGTGCGAGCCAGTCTCATCGCTGCCATCTACAAGAAGGTCTGTATGGTCCTGTCATCATCCCTGCTGGCTTCCTTCAAGCTGGGCTGTGGAGAAAATCATGCACCTGCCCCATCAACCTGAAGTGTGTGCACTTTCCTCCCCAGAAGGCACAGGGAGAGCTTGGGGGACACACACCCAGCACTGAGGACACTGTGAGCCCTAGTTCTGCTTGGGACCTGGGTGCTGCAGCCATGTGTTTGACAGCTACCAGGGGCTGAGGGTGGTTTCTCTTCAGAGCAGTGCAACACCTAGGGCAGGTGCTGCTAGGATTCCTGCACAGGGGTGCTTTTCTTTGCACCCAGCACACAGTGGCTCCAGGTGTGCAGGCACTGAGGGAGCACTGGTGCCCAGTATAGAGGCACCAGGAGTAAACCCAGAAGTGGCTTCAGCCTAGTCTGCTGATTCCCTGCTCTGAGCCATGCTGCTGGCAGCAGGGCTGCTCCCAGACTGGCTTGTGCTGACTGTGCTTTCTCTTCCCAGTCACTCACCATGTCCGGAGCCACCCGCAAGGAGTCCACGGTGGGAGAGACTGTGAATCTGATGTCAGCTGATGCCCAGAGGTTCATGGACTTGGCCAACTTTATTCACCAGCTGTGGTCATCCCCCCTGCAAATTATCCTGTCCATTGTCTTCCTCTGGGGAGAGCTGGGCCCCTCGGTCTTGGCTGGCATTGCAACCCTGGTGCTGCTCCTCCCCATAAATGCGTTCCTGGTTGCCAAGGCCAAAACCATTCAGGTCAGTGGTGGGTGCAATATCCTTCCTGGTCTCCCACATCCACCCCCACTGTTGCTCCCCTCCCTCATCTTCCACACTCCCTACCCTTTGCTTTTATGCTCTGGATCTTTCCCAGCCTAGAAAGTTGATCTCACTTGGGCTGGGGGTGCCTCTAGCCTGAGCCAGAGGTGATCAGCTGCCCTGAGCAGGAGATAGGTGAGATCTGTTCTACCATCACAGCTGAACTTGAACCAGATTGGGCACAGCCATGAGGGCTAAAAATGAGGTATTGCCAACCGTAAGATAAAGCTTTAGCTTCTACCTGACAGCAGGGTGGTGTTTTTCCCCAACTTGTCCAGAGCCACAGGGAGCCAAGGCTCAGCTTCATAGGATGACTTCTCTGGGCTATGGAGCCCATCATTCCCTTCCCTGTGGCAGCCCAGATGTATTTCCAAGAGTGAGCTGCTGTCTGGTTCAGGTGATGTCAGGCTCTTCTGTTTGTAGGAGAGGAACATGAAGAACAAGGACGAACGCATGAAAATAATGACTGAAATCCTCAATGGAATCAAGGTGAGCAGTGGAGTGGAGACTCTCCAGGCAGCTGCTGCACGCCTCTTCTTGGTGCACTGTACCTGGAGGCAGCACACCTCTATAACCCTACAGCACCAGTGTTAGTCTAGCTTGGGAGCCCTGTGTCTGACCCTCAACAATTCTCATCTTTTGAAAAGTTGGCTGGGGAGGAGCTCTGGATACTTAGATTAAGACTTGGGAGTCTAGAGAGGGTTTTCTGGATGGCTGTGGTAGTGGCATGGTGGCAGAGGAGCTGGCAATGACCTTTAAGTTGAGACTGAGGGAGTGGGAGTGCAGTGGGGAAGTGCTATAAGCAGGACAGGAGAGGGGGAGATGCAGTGTCTGAGCAAGCCAGGAGATGGAGGTGCTGGCCACCAGTGAGCTGAGCGTGGATGTGGGCATTCCTGTGAGACCAGCATCTGCTCACCCTGCTCATCCTGCAGATCCTGAAGCTTTTTGCCTGGGAGCCCTCCTTTGAGAAGCGAGTTAATGAGATCCGGGCACGTGAGCTCAAGAACTTGGTGAACTTCAGTTACCTGCAGTCAGTCTCTGTCTTCGTGTTCACATGTGCTCCTTTCCTGGTGAGTGACAACAGCCCTGGGGAGGGGGGTGGCTTCCTCTGAGCTGGGGCTGGGCTGTGTCCAAGGGGGTGGGAAATATTTGGAACCTCAGCTGGAGAGTTTCTGCAGTGAGGAAGGGGCTGGCTGGTGGATATAGTTTATGGTTCTGGTTGCTGGCAGGAGAGCTGTGGTGGAAAAGGGGTTCCATAGGGGTGGTGAAATGGGGCCCAAAGGAGAACAGAAGCAGGAGGGGAACAGCTCCCCAGCACAAAGGCACTGCTGAGGCCTTGGGGCAGTGTGAGGGTCTGGGCTGCACACAAACACACTGATGGTGGCTTTCCCTTATATCTGTCCTAGGTCTCCTTGGCAAGCTTTGCTGTCTACGTGCTTGTGGATGAGAACAACGTCTTGGATGCACAGAAGGCCTTTACTGCCATCTCCCTTTTCAATGTGCTGCGCTTCCCCATGGCCACGCTGCCCATGGTCATCTCCGCCCTGGTGCAGGTCAGGCCTCACATAGGGCAGGGGGTGTGGGGGGATCCTGTGGCCTCTGTCCAAACAGCAGCTGGGGCTCAGGTGTGTGATGGATCCCCAGGGGTCAGTGCACAGGACTCTGCTGGCAGTGGGGTGGGACAGGACTCACGTGCATAACACAGGTTTGGGGCCCAGAGGTTGGGTGGGGACTGTGATGTGATGCTTTGCACAGCCAGCTGTGCCCCATGCCCATGTGCCATCCTCATCCTCTTTCTACCATGGCAGGCCAATGTGTCGACTGCGAGGCTGGAGCGCTACCTGAGTGGAGAAGACCTGGACACCTCAGCTATCCACCACAACCCCATTGCAGGCAGGTGAACCTCCAGATTACTCCCTGTGGGCCTCAGGCTGGCCCAGCCCCGGGCTTTCCCCTCTCTGAGGGACATCTCTCTCTGGCAGGCAGTGCTGTGCGTTTCTCAGAGGCCACTTTTTCCTGGGAGCAGGACGGCAACGCTGCCATAAGAGAGTGAGTGCTCTGCGCCACATCAGGGCAGAGGGCTGGGGAAGGGGAGGCTTTCTGTGTTCTGTGGGGAGGGCAATCACCTCCACAGTGCTGCTAGGCATGAGTGTCCCAGAGACACTGCCCTGTCCCACGCAGGGACTGACGGGTGACCTGGCAGTGCTGCTTCCTCAGCCCTCATGTCTTTGCAGCGTCACCCTGGATGTCACGCCTGGGAGCCTGGTGGCTGTGGTGGGGGCTGTGGGCTCAGGCAAATCTTCGTTGGTGTCAGCCATGCTCGGGGAGATGGAGAATATCAAGGGACACATCAACATCCAGGTGAGAGGAACCAGCTGGTGCACAGGGCTTTGGGGCTGCCTGGGAGCTCAGCGGGGAAGTAGAGCAGGACTGTCCCAAAGTGGTGGCTCGGGGCAAGGACAGGCTGCAGGAGGTGTCAGTGCTCAGGCTGATCTCTGACAGGTAGCTGTTGTCTCTCCTTCCAGGGCTCCCTGGCCTATGTCCCCCAGCAGGCCTGGATCCAGAATGCCACACTGAAAGATAACATCATTTTTGGGTCAGAGCTGGATGAAGCCAGGTATCAGCAGGTCCTCAAGGCTTGCGCCCTCCTTCCAGACCTGGAATTGCTGCCTGCAGGTGACCAGACAGAGATTGGAGAGAAGGTATCAGCCCTGGGCACTATGGGTTTCCGATAGCACCTGCAGCAGAGGTCAGAGCTGTTGCCCTGTGCCAGCCCCATGTCCAGGGAGGTCCTTCCCTTCCTTCCAGGGAATCAACCTGAGTGGGGGCCAGAAGCAGCGGGTCAGCCTGGCCCGGGCGGTGTACAGCAACGCAGACATCTACATACTGGATGATCCGCTGTCTGCCGTGGACGCCCACGTGGGCAAGTACCTCTTCGAGCACGTGCTGGGGCCAAAAGGGCTGCTGCGAAAGAAGGTGAGCACCCATAGCCTCCAACCCACCACCCAGACAGGCAGGAGTGGCACTGGCACGGTGTTAGCCATCCGAGGAAGTCTGAGGTTGCTTGCCTGGGACAGAGAGGAATCCTGCAGCTTTCACATGGGGCTGCAGCAGGCAGGAGAGGCCTCAAGAGTGCCCAGAGGGGGTACCCTGTGTTCTCATAGCCATGCATTGCTAAGCAGACAAGTCCCCAAGTGGGAGATGGAGAGCCTGCAGACCCATGGCTGGGGATGAGGGGTGCTCTGATGATCACTACCCTGCAACCCCTTTGTTGCAGACACGGATCTTGGTGACGCACAGTATCAGTTTCCTGCCCCAGGTCGATAACATTGTGGTGCTGGCAGCAGGAGCAGTGTCTGAGCATGGCTCCTACAGCACCCTGCTTGCAAACAAGGGGGCCTTTTCCCAGTTCCTGAACTTGTATGGAAATCAGGAGGAGAATGTTTCAGAGGAAAATATTGCAGGTACTGGGAACACAGTGGGGCTGTGGCAGTTAGAGTGGCTGTGCATATATCTTGGGGATATGAAGGTGTGATGTGTCAGCCTGACCTGGCCCTATCCAGCCCAGGCTCCAATGGTGGCTGCTGTGAATCCTTCTCAGCTTCTAGCAATCAGCAGCACAATAACTTCCTGACTAAGACTGGCATTCAGGCATTATGTTAAACATTCAGCATGGGACCTGTTTAACTTTTTTACTCCCTTTTTAGTTCATTTATTATGGGTCCCAAAATCTTATGTGGCAACAGGCTCCATGTTTTTGTGATGCTGGGGTCAGAAAGATCCTTTGTTCTAAACATCCCACTGGATAATTTCATCTTTATCATGTCCCCCAGTGCTATGGGGAGGAGTGGTGTCAGGTCAGGTGAGTGCTTACCCTGTCAGAGCTCAGCCCAGTTGTCCAGCTGCAGCCTGGCTATTCCCAGTATGTCTTCACAGGGCCCACCTCCACCTGCTCAAGGAGATGCTTCTGAGCTGGAGTGATATGACCTACCAGATCTTGCACTACTAAACTAGTACAAATCTCTGCTTGAGGTCTGGCCAGTGGTGCCGGGATAAGTCAGCAGGAGGGATTGCCTCCGTGCAGGCCTTTAGCTCTATGTCCCCTGTCAGTTCTCCCCCCAGCACAATGTATTTCTTCCTCCTCCTGCTGTGCTGGTCTTGCAGCAAGCTTGGAGGTGGTGTGAAATGTAGTGGTAGGACACAGCCTAGGCCTAGGGTACGGCCCAGAGCTGAGTGCAGCAGAGGTGTGGTGTATGGCATCTGCTCTTTCCTCAGTGCCTGACCCTACCTTCCCTCATGCCTGTGCTTGTAGCTGTTGCTTTAGCTGGGGATGAAGAGGAGGCTGATGAAGCTGTTGATCCTTGCACGGAGGAGCGCACTGAAGATGTGGTGACTATGACCCTGAAGCGAGAGGCCAGCATCCATCGGAGGAAATTGAGTCGCAGGTGGGCCACGACATGAGCTCTCAGCTCTTTCCCCTGCCACATGCACTGCTCCCTCAGAGACAGGGATCTGGGGGCTTCCCAGGGAGTTCCAGCTGGGAGCCTCCCTGCCTGCTCCTACCACAAGCTGCTCTGAGTCAGGAGCATCTTACTCACACTAGTGTGCCACAGCCTTACTCTGCAGTCTTCCCTGAAACTTGTGCTGATGGCCAGTTCTGCTTTTGGCAATGAGACTTTAATTTTATGGCTGCACATGCCTAGTGCTTCCACAAGGCTCACTCAAAGCTGCCCCAGTTAGGACATTATTTTCCAGAGGACTCCACCACCAGTGCAGCACAGGGATGGACCCCCAGGAAATTAGGACCAATCCAACAGCCTGTGACTAATGGTACTCATCACCTCCCTGCAGCCTTAGTAAAAAGAGCACCAGTTCCCAGAAGAAGGCCCAGGAGGAGCCCCCAAAGAACCTGAAGGGACAGCAACTGATCGAGAAAGAAGCTGTGGAAACCGGCAGGGTGAGGAGAATGGAGGGATGAAGCACTGTGCTGCCCTGGCTAAGTGCTGCCAGACCCTGACTGTGGCTCAGAGAAGCTGGTGTGGGCTTCCACAGCCAAGAGACACGAGGGAGACAGAGCTGCCTGGCACTGGTGGGTGGGGTGGTGGAGGGGAGCACTGTGGGCTGCAAGGTGGAGTCCCAAGGCTGTGCTGGGTGTCATTGCCTGCGGTGTGATGGGCTCGATTGGTCCACAGGTGAAGTTCTCCATGTACCTGCGGTACCTGCGTGCTGTTGGCTCGTGCTTTACCTTCTGGATCGTCATGGGCTACGTTGGACAATACGCCGCCTACGTGGGGAGCAACCTGTGGCTCAGTGACTGGACTGACGACTCGGTGCGCTATCAGAACCAGACCTATCCCACACAGCAGCGGGACCTGCGGATCGGTGTCTTTGGGGCACTGGGAGTGTCACAAGGTGAGTGTGGGAGGAGAGCAGTTCCCACTCTCCTCATTTGTGTGGTCCAGGAGGGATATGACTTGCAAGGCCTGCAGCCAGCAGTGCGGTAAGGAGCAGGGACCCAGCATTTTGCTAATTTTCCTGCTGCTGCCTTCCTTCCAGCTCCTGGCTGAATTGTGGACACATGCCAGTCTGAAAGCAGCATAAATTGTCCCAAGTCTGTGTTGCCCCCTCAGTTTAAGATAATTTTCTTTAATCAAGACATAGTGCTAGGGCCCAAGGCTTTCCAATAGGGTTAGCGTTCCTCCCCTGCACTGGAACGCAGTTGCTGAGGCCTCCCAAGAAGGTGGGATGTAGGATTATCCCGGTGGCTTGCTGCAGAGCTGCTGGCTTGGTGCTGCTTGGTGCGTCCATCAAGCCAAAGGGTACCTTGGGCCAGTGTCACCCGTGAGCTGGTGACAGCCCCGTGCTTTCCTTGCAGCTCTCTTCCTGCTCTTTGCAACCATGCTGTCTGCCCGGGGCACCGTGCGAGCCTCCCGTGTCATGCACCAGCAGCTGCTCAGCAACATCCTGCGCGCGCCCATGAGCTTCTTCGACACCACCCCTGTCGGCCGCATCGTCAATAGGTTTGCCAAGGTATGAGAACACCCCAACATGCAGAAGGTGTTTGTTCCACTACATCTGCAGAGCTT
This sequence comes from Vidua macroura, assembly GCF_024509145.1. Classification (NCBI taxonomy): domain Eukaryota; kingdom Metazoa; phylum Chordata; class Aves; order Passeriformes; family Viduidae; genus Vidua; species Vidua macroura. Next base: position 14,505,070 of record NC_071578.1, read on the forward strand.
TGGGTAGTGGCATAACCCTGCTCTGTTGAGCACTGCACAGCTGAGCCCAGGAAAGGGCCAGGAAGGAACCAGGAGGACATGGGGATGCAAGGCTGACCATGAGCCAAACCACATCCTGGGCACTATTAGAAAGACAGTGTGGCAAATCACAGGAAGTTGTTACCTCCTCTGCTCAGTGCTGAGGAGCTTACACCTGGATACTGTATCCTGTTTGGAGTCACCTGGGCAAGAAGAATGTGGAGAAACAGAAGAGGGTCCATAGTAGATGACTAAGAGAGGTAAGAGCCTAGGGCTCATGTCCCACAGTGAGAAGTCCTTCTGGTTATAGACTTCCAGCAAAATCTACAATCTTTTCTATCTAAGTGAAGGTCAAAAACAAAGAGAAAATGAGAAAGGAGGGAAAATGCAAACAGGTAATTTCAAGTGTGCTGCTTCTCCACTTCTTCCTTTGGTATCATCTCTTGTTTTGGAAATTAAATTTCTTCTTAAAATTAAGCCTATTAAGCCTGGGTTTACTCTGAGTTGAGGGAGTATGTGGTGCCTGGCTAGGAGATGGATGAGGACCAGCTGGAGACCTGGGTGCACCTGCATGGACCTGGAGCTTTCCCCGTCCCTCTTTTTGCTTCAATTACTGCCTCTGCATCCTAGGGCCTGATGAAGATGCAGTTCTTAAAGCTGGTCTGTGTAACGGGAATATTATAGGAAGTTTGTCACAGCATACGTCGCAGTTGAGCTGGCCACAATACACAAAGCATCACCATACAATTTCAGAAAGCTTTAGGCATTCGCCCAAACAGTAACACCATACCATATCAGAAGGCTTCAGGTGTCTGCCCATACAGTGTAACATCATGTCACTTCAGAAGGCTGCAAGCACCTGCTCATCTTGTTCTTTTGCCCAACCTTTTATACCCTTCATCTTACATGTTTTACACCTGTGTGTCCTCTTTACCCTTTTGTGATTGGTTAGTGCACTTCAGCACTCCATGTCTCATTACCTTCAATGCTGTTCACCTGTTTTTCACAGCTGTAGCCCATTAGGGATGAAGCTCAGCTGCAGCCCCACTCCCAAGTACCACAAAATGTGTACTAACAAGTTTCTCTGTTAACTCAGCTGTTCTCAAGCTAAGAACTGTGCCCCTAAATGAGGTTGTGACCATAACACCAATTCAGGATGATCTGATATTTTTACAAGTGTCTGGCACTGTGTTACCACAGGAGTGTGTAGGAACCCTGTATGTATGAGGCCTTTGGGCTTCTCCTTCTCTCTGGGGTCACTGACTGCTTCTCTATACTTTTTTATATACTCCAGGACATCTTCACGGTAGATGAAACCATTCCCATGTCCTTCCGCAGCTGGATCTCCTGTTTCATGGCCATCATTAGCACACTGATTGTGATCTGCCTGGCCACTCCATTCTTTGCTGTCGTTATCATTCCCTTGAGCATCTTCTACTATTTTGTGCTGGTGCGTAACTGGGCCATGAGCGAAGCTTCTGCCCTGCTGAGAGCAGTATCTTGGTGGCTGCTGGGCTTTGTGTTGGTAACCAGTCTGTGTCGCTCGTTTCAGCGCTTCTACGTCTCCACGTCACGCCAGCTAAGGCGTCTGGACTCTGTCACCAGGTCTCCCATCTACTCCCACTTCGGTGAGACTGTGTCAGGCCTTTCTGTGATCCGGGCCTATGGACACCAAGAACGGTTCCTGAAGCAAAATGAGATCACCATGGACATAAATCAGAAAAGTGTTTATTCCTGGATAGTATCAAATAGGTGAGTTTTACCACTTATGCCACAGCATAGCTTGCAGCACTTCTGCCCAGGGCTGTTGGGTCCTGAGAGAGGTCCCTGGGATCCTGCATTCCTCCCTCTTGATTTCAGCATTGTGGTTTGCCTAGGTACTGGGGCAGTTTAGGATAGGGGCACCATCTGTGGCAATGGGACATTTTAGGGTGATTTTGAAAGCCAAAGTATGCTCCCCTACAAAGTGTCCAGAGGCTGGGCAGGGTGAGCTGTGCAGTCAAGGGCTGAGATGCTCTTGGTGAGTTCTGGCAAGAGGGTGATCCTCCAGGCCCAGCAGGAGTCTGATGCGGGCGCTTTCTGGTTTTGAATCTTACTGGTAAATTATTTGGGTGTGTGAGGGTTGAATGTTTGGGGCTCTTCTGATACATGGCATTACCAGCACAGGAGTTTATGTGTGAGACATGGACTGACATAAATTAACCTGCTTGCAGAATTGGCCACAAATGACCTGCTGTGTACATGCACCAATGTGTGCCGCGTGCACAGCACTGGGCTCGTGGCTAGCTGTGAGGGATGTTTGTGCTATTACTGGTGGGCTGTGTGTTGGGCACAGGCAGATGCCTTCCTGCCTCTCTCACTGCCCTTCAGCTGTCCTCTCCTGGTGCAGGTGGTTGGCCATCCGCTTGGAGTTCGTTGGGAGCCTGGTGGTCTTCTTCTCTGCACTTCTGGCAGTGATTGCAAAGGGCACTTTGGAGGGTGGCATCGTGGGTCTTTCTGTCTCCTCCGCTCTCAATGTGAGTCACTGAAAGCATTTTCTCATTCTGGGACAGGGACGGGGTTGTCTCTGGGAGCTCTGGGCTGGTGGCAGGATGCTGTACTGCCACCAGCTCTGATCATGGAAATGGGATTATCTGGGGTGTCCCATCACCTGGGGAGTGGCTATAGAGCCAGGGAAGCACATATTCATCCCAGTGTGAGTGGGATACTTGCTGCCACGGGGAGGAATATGGCCCTGCTGTGGATCAGAGATGCTGCAGCAAAGTTTTTGAAGGGCTGGGGAGAGGTGGGCTGTGTCTTGGCAGTGGAGCATTAGGGGACAGGCCAGGTATGCTTGTGCCCAGGATGATTCCCTGGGCTGAGGTGGGAGGTGGTTGTTCCTGGGTGCCACTGAGCTTTGCACCCTCTGATTCTGCCATGCAGGTGACCCAGACACTGAACTGGCTGGTGCGGACATCTTCGGAGCTGGAGACCAACATCGTGGCTGTGGAGCGAGTCCATGAGTACATGACAGTGAAGAATGAGGTGAGGAATCCAGGGTCTGGGCAAACACCTGCTGCACAGCTTGGTGCTCGTCAGCATTGCTGAGTGAACCCCCCTAATGCTCCTGTGCCCTCCCCCAGGCTCCATGGGTGACAAAAAAGCGTCCACCACATGGCTGGCCCAGCAGAGGCGAGATCCAGTTCATTGACTACAAAGTTCGCTACCGACCTGAACTGGACCTGGTTCTTCAGGGGATCACCTGTAATATTGGAAGCACTGAGAAGGTGCCTCTGCCCTCACTATGCTCTTTACAGAGACTCTGTTAAAGTTGTTTCTTCTTCTCGGCTTTAGTCCATGTGCTGGGGTGGGATGGTGATGGGATGTGTCTCCTGTGGACTTGAGCTGCAGGAAAGGAAACAAAGCAGACAGTCTGGGTGATGGTAAGGGCAGGAAGGCCCGCCAGACCAAGATGGAGAGCATCTGCCCTGTTTTCTACAGCCCTGTCATCTGGTCTAAAAAGCTGCTTCCACAGGTTGGGGTTGTGGGCCGGACCGGGGCTGGAAAATCCTCCCTCACCAACTGCCTGTTCCGGGTGCTGGAGGCGGCTGGAGGGAAGATCATCATCGACGACGTGGACATAGCAACAATTGGCCTCCATGACCTGCGCAAGAGCCTCACCATCATCCCCCAGGTGAGCTGATCCCCACCTTTCCACGTCCCACTGCTGCATGCCCCTTGCAGGCACTGCATGGCCTCAGGGTGTCCCTGGGTGCTGTGGACGCGCCAAAGGCCTGTGAGCAGGCTGTCACCACATCCCTTGCCAGCTGCAGGCAGTGGTGTGAGCAGAATGTGGCCACACTTGGAGGCTAGGACCCATTTCCCCTGCTACATGGCCGTGGTGGGGCTGAACATGGTGTTGTCCCTGGCAGGACCCTGTGCTCTTCACTGGAACCTTGCGGATGAACCTGGACCCCTTTGACCAGTACTCAGACGAGGAGGTCTGGAAGGCCCTGGAGCTGGCTCACCTGAAGACATATGTGCAAGGCCTTCCTGAGAGGCTGCTGCATCTTGTGAGCGAGGCAGGGGAGAACTTGAGGTGAGCAGAGAAGCAGATGCAGGTCCAGCTCCCCTCCCTTACCTAGATCCCTGGAACTGCAGCCTCAAGCAAAGCAGCTGTCCAGGGATGATGCACAGAAGCTTCTGGGCAGTGAAGATGGAAGAAAATGGCTGAGGAGCCAGTGTCAGCCAACCCTTCTGTGGTGGCCCAGAGAGTAATATGCTGAGGGATGAGGTGCTTGGGGTGGCAGATGGTCAGCGGGGAAAGGCCAGGGACAGTGCTGGGGTCAGAGCAGCAAGAGGCAGTAGGCTTGCAGAAGGTCCGCTAGCGTTGGTCTAGTAACTTGTGCTCTTCATTTCATCCCAGTGTTGGGCAGAGGCAGCTGGTGTGCCTGGCCCGGGCCCTTCTCCGCAAAGCCAAGATCCTCATCCTCGATGAAGCAACAGCAGCTGTAGATCTGGAAACTGATCATTTGATCCAGACAACAATCCGGAGTGCGTTTGCTGACTGCACTGTCCTTACTATCGCCCATCGCCTCCACACAATCATGGACAGCAACAGGTACCATGGGACAATAGTGCAGGGCAAATGGAATGGGGATTTGAACTCCTGGCATGGGGTGAGAGGTGGACAGCAGCGGAAGCAAGAATGCAGCCAGAGGAGCAGGGGTGGATGCAGAGCCTGGGGCAGTTATATGCAGTGGTGAAAAGCCCATGCAGAAGTGCTGCCTTTGTTGGAGAAACATTTTTTGGGATCCTTCTTTACAGCAACAGACCCTAGAAGCATTTGCTGTTGACACCTTATGTATGTGACCCATAACACAGGGAGGAGGGCTGTGCCCTCACCACTGCTGAGAGAACCACATAAAGTGGCTTAGGAGTGAGGGTTGGTGGGCTGTCAGTGCTGGCCCCTGCAGCACTATCCACTCAGATCCTGGGAGTTGAGGCCTGGTTCCCTTCTGCCAGGGTGATGGTGCTGCACGCTGGGCAGATTGTGGAATTCGACAGCCCCGAGCAGCTGCTCATGAAGCAGGGCATCTTCTCCGCGATGGCAAAGGACGCCGGCATCACCGCTGCAGAAACCACCGCTCTGTAGGCAGAGTGCTGCAGGGGCCGGGCGTGTGCGACAGCTCCTCCTGCTGCCGCTCACCCAGCGGGCGCTGGTGTCTCCCACAGCCAAGCTGCCCAGGAATCGGCCTCTCTGCAGCAGGCAAGCAAAGAGGGTGGCTTCTCTTGCTGTCCAGAGACAGAGCATCTGGACTTGAGCGAGCTGTTAACCTCACTACCACATCCTGCCTGCTGTGCACATAAGGGTCTGGAGCTGCATCATTTATTCCAGGATAGAGGGGAAAAACTATCTGTCAGGCAGGGAGATCATGACCTCCAGTGGGGGTGATCTTAGTTTTTGTACTTCACCATGCAAGGTGAATATACTTTAGAGATGCTTTAGCATTATGGAATGAAATTTACAGTTTAATCAAAGAATGAATGTTATAATTTATTTACTTTTTGTAACTGTTGGTAGTCTTCCAACTACAAGGCAGATGTCAAGGCATAGAAGCCTCGGTTTAGCTTTAAACCTGGCTAGTGCTTGGGTGGGGAGAGCTGCCAACAGAGGTTACACAGAGCTGGGCAGTCTAAACTGGGGGCCACAACTCTACTCATGCAAGAACACGGCTCTGTAGCAAAACCAGGGCTGCCTGCCTGCCTTCCCTGTGGCTACTGCTCCCTTTGATTGTATTGCAAATAAATGAGCCTCTCCCTGAGGTTATCACAACCACTTGTGGGGCAGATTTTGGGCTATGGTTCCAGACTGCAAATCTGATGGTGGTGACAACAAGCTGGAGAACAGCAGGCACACATCTGTGTACATCCATGCACACACAAAGTATGGTGATTATTGTTAACAAACCCGTGACTCTTTGTTCTTGGGCCAGATCTCCTCATGCAGGGAGCAGGTGCCCACTTAAGAGTGTGGCAACCATTCACCCCTCCAGCCCCTACTGCCCTGGAGCCCCAGAGTCATGTAACACACAGCTGGCAGAAGAGGGCAGTTCAACCACTTCATCTTAATAAAGAAGGTTCCAGTGTTTCCTCATGCCTGAGCTGCAGCTGGCACAAACACCAAGGCACTAGAATGCTGGACCCCATCAAAATGGAAACGTTGTTCCTGGCCCTGTAGGGTCTGCATGAAGGCTGCAGCACCTGCCAGTCACTCCTCCCAGGTCTCCCAATACTTGCAAAGGCACCTTCTATACACAAGGGCAAATCTTTATTTGCAGAGCAGCAGAACAGGGGATACAAACACTGCCCCATTAAGGGAATCTCTTCCCTTCAGGACATGGCAGTAGCCATATCACACACCAACCCAGCAAAAGGCACCACAGCCCTCCCAGGGATGATGGTCCTGCTGCTCCAGAGTGTCAGCACCCTCCCCAGTGCCGTGCAGGAAAGCACAGGTGAGGCAATTCTGGTCAGACCCCAGAAAACAGGCTGGAGGACAGCTTGTGCTTTGCCTTCTCCCCTGCCCCAGCTCAGAGCAGCCAGGTGGGCACGGCCGTGCAAAGATGGGTCCTGGGCACAGCCAATACTGCTCTGATAGGGGTATGGTTTTCTGGGCTTCTGGCTCACCTGAGAACCTGATGGTTGCTGGCAGCAGCAGACCTTGTAAAGGCCAAGCCCCTGGGAGACCAAGCACAGGGAGAAGGCACCTGCTGGCAGCTTTGTTTTGAGGGTTTCAGAGGCCATACCCATCCCAGGCCTGTAGCTCAACTACTCCCAGCAAACCTCAGAGCTGCTTCCCCAGGCAGTGTGTGTAAATGTCCCACCCCAAATCCTGCAGAGACAGGTGAGACCAGGCTCCTGCTGCACAGGGAGCATATTCACAAAATCTGGGTTGCTTTTAATACTACTTGACTAAAGACAATCTCCAGAAACTCAGCATTAGCCTTCCACAATTTAAATCTACAGCAGCTCCTCAGCCTGAGTCAAGCCTTACCCTTCTGGGCAAGTGACAGCCCCAAGCTTTGCTCCCCTGCTCCTGCCTGGACACAGGAGGCTCAAACACACCTCAGAGGTGAACTCACCCCTGCCCTCACACAAGCTGCTGCTCCTGCCTACCTGGCCAGCCCACCGTTCTTTCTCCCCTAAAGGGGCGATGGCAGCCAGTGTTTGGGGCCCAGGAGCACTGCACAGCTGTGAGAGGCATAGCCTTAAGGGTGAGCAGTGGGGGCTGCAGGGCTGGCCAGCCTCCCCCAGACCCTAGCAGTCCCAGCAGGAACAAGGCATGGGGTGCAGGCTCTGTCTGCTGCCTCACGTGTACTCTGTCTTCCGGATGTAACTTGAGGGCACATAGCCCTGCTTGCCATGGGCCTCAGCCAGCCACCACTCCTGATTGCCTGTGATGTCCTCAAACTGCAGGATCCTGAGTCTCTGGTTAGCTGACACGCTCAGCTCATTGGTGTTTCGGCCTTTGAAGGTGTAGAGAGCATAGTAGACCTGCCAGACAAGGGGAGAGCATCAGTTAGATGGTCACACCACACAGCCTTAATCTCACACTGCATAGGATGTGTGGGCTTTTGTCCTTCACCCCAGTGACAGCTGTGGCCCCATCCTGGCCTCTGCCCACCCTCATCTGAAGCCTGGTTCTCTGCTGTTGGAAGAAAACGTCTCATACCCTACCTCCTACATATTCCTGGTCACTGCCAGGGAAGAGGATGATTCAGTCCCCAGCCAAACAGTTAGCCCTTGGCATCCCCAGCCCCATGAGGGTGGCTGAAGACTCACCTGGTTGCCCTCTGACTCGCTGTTCTCCAGCCCTGAGTCTCTGTCCTCCACCGAGGGCGTGGGCCTGAGACGTGCTTTGGTGGGGTGCCCGTTGCGAGAGCTGGAGCTGCAGCCCAGCTCGGGGCGGCTGTAGCGGCGCTGAGACGTCACGGTACCAGCCAGTGGGGCCGTCCTGTCGCCAGAGCCAAGCTGGGGCACAGAGGGGGAGTCCACCTCCAGTGGAGGCTGTGGGGACTGGTACACATCTGCTGGGGAGACAGAGTCCTGCAGGGGTTTCTGAGTGAAGGTGACGGCCGCCCCACTGGGGCTGAAGGTCAGGGTGGCGTTGCTTTGGGGAGAGGAGCTGCTGTGCTCCGACTCGTTGGAAGAGTGGCTGCCCACAGAGACGTCCGACTGGCTGCGGCGGGGGTTGTAGGGCTTCAGAAAGGAGCTGTACACAAAGCCTTTGGTCACTGCAGAGAGGGAGAGGAAGTGAGCTCAGACTGGGGCACAGGGAGATCAGAGGAGGAGACTCACAGCAAGCACCAAGGGCAGGGAACAGCCACCTACCCCCATTGTCTATGAGCCAGCGATTCTGGCTGCCCATGGGGTCCTTCTTCTTGATCACGCCCACAATGTCTCCTTCCAACAGGGAGACATCCAGGTCTTGGGCAGCATTGAAATTGCGGTCTGCCTGGAAGAGACTCTCTGGGGGATAGCGGGCCAGGAGGGCAGCTCGGATGTCATCTGACTGCAGGAAGTAGGTTGGCTGCAGAGGAACAAGGCAGGTGTGAGTGGCTGTCCTGGGCTCTGCAAGCCCTGACACCGGGCAGAGGGAACTCACCAAGCCAGCGAGGGGCTGCCGCCGGGCAGACTGCCGTTCCATGCTTTTCCTTTCAAAAGTCTTCTTGGGAGCCGCCTGGGACTCTGGGAAGAAGGTGAAGGCCTGGAGCTGCTGGAGGACTCGACTGTGCTCATCCTGGAAGATGGCAATGAGGTTCCCTTCCCTGCCAGACACCTTCAGTAACTGGAACCAGAGCAAAGTCGGGATCCTGGTTAGGTGATCGGTGCTGCAAGAAGTGGCCAAGAGCTACAGCGTAGACCATGGCAGGGCTCTGCGTCCTGCCTGTGACTTGCATCAGGCACAGGTTTGCAGTCCTGTCTGGACACAGCTCTAAGTGGTCCTCAAACTTGTGACCCGAGATTCTCCCAAGTGAATGCTCTCATGCCACTGCTCCAAGAGCCTTCTACACACAACTGCAACATAACCCTGCAATCCCTGCCCCAACACCATCCCACAGGAGCCCTCCACAAGTCACCTGTGGCCTGAAACTGCAGTAGCAGCTTCCCCCACGATGTGACAGGTCCCAGTGAGGCTCAGGGACAAGATTAGCGCTGCCCTGAGCCCAGGGTGCTGCCTGCCCTGTGGGAACCCACCGACAGCAGGGGTCTGAGCTCCTCCAGGGCCAGGCGCACGAAGTCGCAGTGTGCCTCGGCATAGCCCCGCACGCAGCTGGCAAAGAGCTCCTTGGCGAAGCGCAGGAACTTGGGCAGCTCGTCCAGCAGCTGGGCATTGAGGGCCTCGTAGTTGTTGCGGGCTGACTGCAGCTCCTCCAGCGTTCGCTTGTCCTTCAGCTTCTCCGCTCGCTCAGTGCAGTTGTGGAAGTCGAGCAGTTTGTCGAAGCGTTTCTGCACCAGCTTGTGGGGCCCCGCAAACATGCTCAGCAGCTGGCTCAGGGGCGAGATCACCAGCCGCTCCGTCCGCTCTTTCTGGTGGGCAGAGGTGCAGTGAGAAGGTGAGACAAGGTGCTCTCTCCCACCGTGATGCCAACAGCTCACTCTCCAGCACACAACCTCCCCAGGACAATACAGTGACTGTCTCCTGGTGGCAGCCACTGATGCTCCAGAGGTCCCTTCCAACAGCAATTATCCTATGATCTTACATAATTGTGCCAGCATGGGTAACTCTATGCAAAGTACCTGAGCCACCTGCATAAAGAGCTGTAGCATTTCAGGTAGGGCTGAAAAAATGAATATCTAACAGGCAGAGTCATAAACTGCCAGGCATCAAAGCTCTCAGGAGGGCAGAGCTAAACAGGAATGCTCACAGCTCTCCCAGGTTACCCTCCCTGCAGCCTCCCAGGGCCTGCCCATCTGCAGCTGACTCCCAGGTGGGCCCCAAAGGGGCATAAGCCTCACTCACAAAGCTGGAGAAGAGCTGGTCGCTGATGAGACGATTCACTTTCTGGAACTGGTCCAAGTCCCCACTTCCCTTCTCTGTGCACAGATCCCACATGCTCCCTGCTGCCAGTGCCTTCATACAAGCTGACTCCTGCAGCAGGGAGACACAGCTGAGCTATTCTTGCTGCCCAGAAAGGGCTCCCAGGGCAGCCCAGACCACCCAGCCCCAACAGAGCTGAGGCAGGAGCTGTGGCCAGAGGCACTGCAGGGACACACCATGCAGACAGGAGGGGCAGTGCATGGTGAGCCCCACAGGCTTGGCATCACACCCAGACTGGCTCACCCGGACGTGCTGCAGGTAGAGGGAAAGGTCCCGGATGAAGGACTTGATCAGACGCTCCTGCATCCGGAAGTTTTTCTCTGTCTCTTCAAAGGCTTCATCCTTTAGCTGTGAGAGAAAGTGTTTCAAGGGAGGTGATACAGGACTCAGCACCTCTCAGACTACAAGATGTGGGGCCCTCCTGCCCACAGCTGGACAGCAGAGATGGGTGGTTCAGACCCTAAGCTCACTCTGCCTTGCTGGCCTGGATCAGAGCTGGATGGGGGGAAGGGGTATGGAGGGACAGCAGATACTTCTGGAGAAGCACTGAAAGGTGTAAGTGCACCTGATGCACAGTACCTGGGGTGCAAAGCCTGTGAGATGCTTGAGGTGGCTGCTCACACGGTTGGATTTCTTGATGATAGAATGGAAATTGAGCTTGGATATCTTCTCCATGAGGCTATCATCATCCCCTTTTCTGTACTTTAGCACTAAAGAGATTGATATAGAAATCAAAACCCTTGTAAGCACAAACATCCATGTCTTACACTGCCTCATCAACAATCACCTTGTTAGCTCTCCTCTTCCCCAAGCCTCTGTAGTCCAAATAACCCCACATATCATTACAGAATGGCTTGGGTTGAAGTGACCTAAAAATCATCCAGTTCTAACCCCTCTGCCATGGGCAGGGACATCTATTAGACCAAGCTGCTCAAAGCCCCATCCAGCCTGGTCTTGAACACTTCCTTGGATGGGGCATCTGCAACTTCTGCAGGCAGGCTGATCCAGTGCCTTACCACCCTCACTGTAAAGACTTTTTCCTTAGATCTAATCTAATTCCTCTCAGTTTAAAGCCATTATCCAGCCCTATCACTGCATGCCCTTGTAAAATATTGTATCATAACCTCCCATCCCATCCAGCACTGTGTCACCTGTTTGGTTCTTGAGATCCCCTACAGTTTGTAGACAAACCATTCAAGCTCTTCCACAGGATTATGCACAGTGCCAGCTAAGGTGACATAGGAGATTATGTACAATAGTCCCTGGACATAGAGAAGGTGTCTATATTGCTTCTTTAGCAAATACAAGCAATCATCACATGCAGCCTGTCACCTCAGCTTCAGTGGGGCTATGAGGAAAGACTAAAGTGTAAGATTTGCACAAACTGGGGGCTTTCAAGGGAAAACAGGGAGGGTGGCCAACAGGCATCAAAGGGAGTAATTTTCTCCCTCTGTTCAGCCCCAGGGAGGCTACACTTGGGTATTGTGTCTAGTTTGGTGCCTGAAGGCCAAGACGTGGGAGAACCACATCTCGTAATCCATGAGGAGAGCTGGGGGACCCAGGTGGGCTGGATGTGAGGAAGCAGAGGGGGATCTGCTCACAACTAGCAGCTACTTGAAGGGTAGTTACAAAGGTGATGGGGCCAAACTCCCCTAAGCAGTGAGAGCTCCTCCATGACCATGGTTGCCAGCTAAGGCTCAGTGGCCAGCAGACACCGACCTCAGCACACCTACTCCTGTCTCTCTGTGCCCAGCACTGCCCAGCTCCTCACCCAGGTCCTTCCGGCGCTTGTACTCGTTGATGTTGACGTTGATTTCTTTGACTGCGAGGACAGCAGCCGTGAGTGGTGCCTTATCAGGGTGAACCTCAGGGGTAGCACTCAGCAGCTCCATCAGCAGCAGCGGGTACCGCATCACCCTCTGCACTGGCTTGATGAGGAAGGAGCCCAGGTTAATGTAGTTTGTGCAACCCCTGGAAAGTCAGGACAAAGGAGATGTATCAGATGTCAGTCTGGCTCTGCCACACACATTCTGCCTCCTCAAACCAGTGCCAATGAGACTCAGAACTCCAGTGCCTCTAAATCCACTGTACTCCCTACATCACGCCACCTTTGTGTCCAAACTCATTGCACTCCTGAACTCCTGGTGCTCTCAGATCAACCCCAGGTTTCTGCTCCTCACTCACAGCAGGTGATACTTCCCAGCCAGGATCCTCTTCATTACCAGACCCACCATGAAATCCCACATAGGCACAGCCTCATACTTGCCAGAGAGCCACTTGTTTCAGATGCTGTTCCACCAACCAACTGCCCAGATCTGTCTGCAAGTGCAGGACAGGCTGACTACAGGACCGCAGTCACTGCAGGGCTTTCCTGGCTCCCTGGGGCTGAGGGCTCCCAAATCCTGTTTCCTGCCCAAGACTTTCCCTCACCTCATCACTCATGCTGCCTACCTGTGCAGCCCACCCACTGCCTCTGGTGCCATCATGCCACAGATACCTCTCTCCTCCCTGTCGTGCCTCCACAAGGCACTGTTAGGGCACCCCAGCATGCACCCAGCCTGTGGCAGAAGGTCAGTCACAAGGGAATGGCCAGACCAACACAGACAGACAAGCAGGGACTAAGAGGAAGTACTCACCATTCACTGTACAGGCTCCTGCTGGCCCACAGAGTGCCAAAAAGCAAAGAAAAGCAAGGGTTAATGGGGTGGCAGGTGTGCAATCCCACAGCCAGTGCCTATGGCCTGCCCAGTGAGGCTGCCAAGGCAGTGGGCAGCCCTGTCCTCCCAGAGCCGCCATCGGCACTGCCAGCTCCCGGGGCAGTTGCCTCCACAAGTTGGAGCCCTGGCACCCACTGAGCCAGGCAAAGCAGCTCCTTCCTCAGCAGCCGTGGTGGCTCAGGGTTTGGGGAACAGGAGCCCTCAGTCCAGGACATGCCACCTTCTCTACACATTGGTGGCTTCTATGCAGATTTTAAGGGGGTCTACAGGTCTCCCAGCACGTGTGCATTGGGGCAGGGGGCCATTTGAATCCAGAGCCTGGTCAACTATGCAGTGCCACCATCAGACCCTCTCCAGTCACCACCTGAACTATCTAAACACTGCTGAAGAGGGGCAGGGATGTTGGAAACTGATCCCCCTATCCCAGCCTGGTGGCTGCCACAGCCAAAGGCTCAAACCTGAGACTATCCAGCAGGTCCAAAAGTAGTTTCTGCAACTTCTCATCCTTCTCATAGGTTTCCAGCAGTGCAATGGCCTCATCATGGTTCTGGCAATACACCCTGTAGACACTCTCCAGGTCTGCACGATGCGTCAGGAACACTGGTCCTGCAGACAGCAGCAAAGCAGGGCTTCAGTATCTCCTGGTCCCCAGCTGCCTCCAGAAACACTGGTGTGTCTCTTGGTAAGATATCCAGTGTCCCTGTTCCACACACAGAGGTCAAGAAAACAGTGCTACTACAGCATGCAGGACCCCTCCTCATCACCCACCAACACAGAGAGCTCAGTCAATCCAGGTCTCCCAGGGGGAGTAGTGGAGACATTGGTCACAGGAGCCACAGAGCAAAGGCACAGGCAGCTGAAGTCCTCAACGGCTCAAAATGGCAGCACTTTGGGGCAAAGGGCCAGGGATGGCCACAGGCACATTGTCTGAGCATAGTGACCCCTGGGGCAACACAGATCTCCTTGGCTTCACTGCTGGACTGATGAGTGGTGATGGGGACCAGCAGGGAGAAAGCCCAGGCCCAGTGATCCTCTCCCATCATTTAAACTGTTATGCTCTGGCACTAGCAATGCCCATCCCAGCTTTCTGAGAAAAGGTAACAGCAGAACTCATACCGATGGCATCTGAAGCCTCCAAGGCGGACAGCAGCTGCTTGGAGAAGTTTATTACCATGTGGATGTTTCCAAAAAGGCCCTCAAAGTCTATGTTCTGCATCTAGTGAATGGGAAAAGAGATGTCCTGGATGGGGAACATGTCCCAGTTAGACTCAACAGCCCCCTCATTGCACTCCTGCAACCCATCAGTCCTTAGCTTCACAGCAGGCACCTGGTGTGAACTTCTCTCATCACAGTGACTCCTGTACACATTCTCTTGTCCCCCAGTGCACTGAAACTCTCACTCCTTATGTGTCCCTCTTTTTCCCAGCAATTCCACTCCTGCCTCTGCTCACCTGATTTTCTCTTTTTCCTCCCACTAAATCTGTCCCCATACCAATACCCCATATCTTATTTCTCCTGTCAATGAATTTAACCTATAACCAAACAAAGAGAAACTTTTCCTGCACCAAAAGAATCCATGTGTGATACTTGCTGCCAGGTCTCTCATTCCCAGCAAGGATGAGGGCTCACCAGGATCTCAAAGCACATGGGCTTATTGCAACAAGTGCAGACAACTGTGGGAACCACCCTCCTCCCCTCGGAATAGCTTTCATTTCCTCTATGGGTTCCCGTGCTGCATAGTCACCTCTGAGAACTAAATGGACTCAGTATTCTCACCCCAGTCCACCAGTGCTGCACCACCGGTTCCCCTCCTTTCCCAGCTCCTACCTGTGCCTGCTGCAGGGGCACCATGATCCTCTCCACACACATCTCCAGGTCTCTGATATAGTCCCGCTCTGTCTGGAGCAGTTCCTCAATAACCTTGGCCCTCTTCTCCAGCATCCTCTGCTCTGCGCTCTCAGTGGCAGCCGAGGACGGCTCCAGGGATGGTGTCTGGGAGGACAGGAGAGTCATCTCTGCAAGACAGATAATCGAGATCAGCATGCTCCAGCAAGGACACAAGGACAGGAGACAAATAGCGCCTCAACTGCTACACACGTAACCCATGAGACTGAGAAACAGCACTACTGAGAGTCCAAGGGCCTTTCCAGAGGGGCCATCCCCAGGGCTGCAGGGAGACCCGGCTGCTCCCAGAGCCCACCCTCGCAGCACCAGGAGCGCCGCAAAGCCCTGGCACCGGCGTGCGGGGCAACAAACCTGGCTCCACACGGTCTGCCCCGATGCCGGCCGGGCCTGGCTCCTCTCCCACCCCGCGGCTCCGGGAAGCTGCAGACACGGAGGGAAGCCCCCGCTAAGCAATGGCGGCCGCCCCTCCCTCAGGCTGGGAACAGGGTCTCCAATCTCCAGGCCCGGGGCATTTCCATCTCAATGGCCGCGGAGGGCCCCGGGCACCGCAACGCTGCTGCCGCCGGCAAAGCCCGGAGCTGGAGCCCGGCCAGCGGGGCCGGGCAGGGCCGCCCCGCCCGCAGGGCCCGGGGCTGTGGGCCGCCCTCCTCGGCCCCGTCCGGACCCCCGCGGCCGCCTCGCCTCCTGGTTTTCTGTGCCACCTGCGGCCCCGGGCCGGCCCAGCCCCCTCCCGCTTCCATTGAGACATTTCATCCCCCCGCGGATTCCTGGGCCCCGCCGCTCTCTGCCCCACCTGCCTGCTCTTGAAGGCTGCGCCCTCGGACCGAAACCACGGCCACAGTGCTCTCCCCGCGCCTCCCCGACCCCTCCCTGGTCACCCCTCCGAGGCCAGGAACACTCGGGTCTCCCCCAATTCAGGGCGGCACGGAGCCCCTTGGAGCGCCAGCCTGCCTCGGGTACCCCTTTTCATGTCAGTGGCTGATTCCACAAATGCGCCGTCTGCTACGGAGCCCCAGCTGCCCTCCATCAGCAGAATTTTTTTTTTTTGAGTTGCAGACATGCCCCAGCTCAGACGTTTCTAAGAATGTTTTTGCAGGACAGGCGCTTCCAGAGGTCCCTGACCTCTCCAGTGACAGCGTCAGACAACAAAGGCTCAGCCCTGCTTACTCCCAGGGACACCCAGAAGGGCTCGGGACTTATCCTGGTACCACAGTACCGACTGTGCACAGCCCTGAGAGACCCCCTTGCTCCCAGCCGCTTCTGCCCAGGTGCTGGGCAGGCTGCAAGTAGCTCCCAGCCGTGCTCTGTGGGGTGATGGCAGTACCCAGCACTGCAGCACAAAACATGGGATGGGAAAATTGCTGCCTCAGCCTAAGCATCCTGTCCACTGCCCCCCAGGCCGGGGTCTTCACACTGAAACAATTCGAGAAAGGACACCCAAGCTGAGATGCTGGCTCAGAAACCATGCCAGCCCTTTTGGCCCTTCCCATTGCAGAGCAGCCTTGGCAGAAACCAGGAGCATCAGTACCAAACAGCAAGTTCTTACAGCTGCCTGGGCTGAGGATGAACCACCGCGCCTCTCTGCAGAAAGAGCAACTTCAAAATCCTTCCCAGTGCCAGCCCGGCAAATGGGAAACCCAGCTGAAACACAGATACCCTCAATGTGGAAGGGAAGATATTCATCTCTCTAAGCTGGCATCTCTGCTGCCCTGCCTTGAAATCTAGCCTGGGGAGAGGCAAAACAACCAGCTCCATGGAGGAGGATTCAGTGACACAACCAGCACTACATTTAGTAGGCAATCACTGGGAAGAAAAGGCCTCACTGATTCTTCTACTTGCTTAAGGCAAATATCCTTAAGCCTAACCCCATCAGAGCCTGTCCTGGCTTTCCAGCAGTCCCCAGTGATGAACTTTATCAACTCAAATGCAGCAGGAATCCACAAGGAGGGCCTCAGAGCAGATGCTGGGTTTAACTGGTTTTGCTCTTTGCATTTCCACAGCATCTACAAAGTTTCAGGAGCAGACTGGGCCCTGCTGTGCAAGGTCCTCCACAAACACCCACAGGGATATCCTAGACACAGCACTTGGAGCCTGAACAGGATATGAACAGAAAAATGTACAGGAGGGACAACTAAACACTAAAATAATACAGTCAGCAGGTCTTTGTTAATGAAGTTACAACAAATGAGTTATTTTAAAGAAGGCATGGCATTTGTTTTGAAGGAGAGCAAGCTCAAGTGGGAAGCTTCTTCCAGCCTGGAAGAAACTGGAAGGTGTTAATTTGCAATGCAAACAGATGTGTGAAACCCAGAGGGGGTGGGCGGTGAGATGATACTACTGCATGGGGTGGGTTGGGAAGAATCTTGAAAATTAAGACAAGCCAAAATCACAGCCAGAAATTACCCCTATACGCATTTGGGAAGACAAATGGAAAAGATTACAATTGCTTTGGTCAAAGAACAGAATTTCATATTTAGCCCCAGGCAAAATGCCACCACATTAAGTTTTGTACAGGACACCTCAGGAGTTTACTGCACCACCAAACAACCCTGCTGTGTTCCCAGCCTTAGCCATAGCTAAACTGCAGTCACACCATGTGTTTGGCTCCAGCTCCCCAAAACAGAGCTGGGGATGCCCAGCGCTGCTGGCAAGTGCAGCAGCTCCCCACGCTCCACCAAGCAAACCCCAGGCAAGTAAATCTAGGTCAGGCCCTTACAGAAAGTACCCTGTGGCAAGGATTCAACCCATACTTGTGAGATTGCCAACTCCGTGACACCCTTCTTTGGCAAATCTCAAGTCCCTGCCTATGGACGGGAAATTAAAACCGTCCCTGCACAGATTTTAAGCCCACAGTCGTCATCAGCTCAGCCTGGATGACCTGGCATGATGCTGGGCATCAGTTCTACCCCACTGTATCAGTATTTGCATGATTTTGAGAACTCATACAAATTAATTCTCCTCTGGCCTTTTTGCTCTTTCTGAACATTTCAAGACTCCTTCAAAAACAAGGCTACATTGCAGTCAAGTCTCCTAGAACTCTTGTTGTTTATCACTAGTCCAGCATCCTCCTTCAGCAATGAACTCAAAAGTTGCTTTACTTCTTTCCAAACACTTACAGCTCAAAATATTCAAATACACAATTTGTAATATTTAGCTCTTATATCTGACCAATATGTATTACTTAGTGTTTGTTTCTGATACATTTAAAAAACTCTCACTTTTTGTATTTCATACTGTTAATTGTCATGAATTTATTTTTTCTTGTTTGTCACACATTCTTGTATGTCTAATAACAGCTTTCCCTAAATGAGGCTTATTAAGCAGTTAACTAAACCCACCAATTTCACAGCTGTGGATTTTGGTCACCTAGTAAGTATTTTTTAAACACATCTCCATTTTACTCCACAGATTTTCTATTTAGATGTTAACTTTCAATTTGATTCATCATGCCCATCAACTTTGGAGATGCTAAGACACACCACAGCTTGAATGAGCCTTGTTGGCCTGCAGAATACGACTTGTATTTTTAATGAAGCCAACAAATTCCAATCCAGTGACAAATTCATGTTTACCCATGACACAGTTGCCAAATAGGCATTCAGAAATACATTTCCAAAAGCAATGTTCTCAATCACAATTTTCAGAGATTCAGATTCTGTTTCTCCTCTCGGTTTGATGGTCTGAGCCAGCCTCCCAGGAGCACCTGCTTTTCAGCTTTGCTAGTACCCCTGCTGGACCCATGAGAGACCCAACAGCAGTTCCTAACCCAGCCCTGGCAATGAGGTGTGAAGATGGAGCACACTCCCACCTCCCCTTCCTGGGGAGGCTGTGGTTTGCTTTTGCTATCACACGGCTCATCCTGCTCATCTGAGAAATGCCACTGTCATCAACTTTCTTCCAATTAATGAAAACTTTGAACTGTTATTACCCAACTTCCTAGTGGGAGCATACATGCAATCAGAGGTTTTCCCTGCCCCACTCTGGGAGCAGACTTGACCCACAAAGACCAGATCCAACGGGATGCATGTCCACCACGCTGCAGGGCTCACCCAAAGGTCTGCATCGCCCCCCAGCTGCTCCTCCTCAGGGCTCACCTGGCAGCATTCCGCAGGCTCGGCGCAGCCCGGCGGGCGCTAACGCTACCTGGACAGGGACGTGCCGCCCATCAGCGCCGAGGACAAGCCCAGCAATCTCCGGCAGAGCTGCACCCAGCCGCGAGGCAAGCCCAGCCCCGGGCCCACAGCTCAGCAGAGTCAAGCAGTGACTCAGGACAAAACAAACCAGCTGCAAATATTTGAAGTATGTGGAGGCCAGGAGGGGAGGAGCCACTGCCGACCATGAGAAGGGGGACGATGAAACTAGGGCAGGGAATAATTAATCTGAGCAAAAGGCTAAACTCGCTGCCAGGAGCTGGATCTGGCTGGGGTGAGAACTCTTACTCCAGACATTGGTAATACACCAGCAAGCTGAACAGGGATAGAATAGGGATGCTTCTCCAGGGCCATTGGAGCGGCTTGGTGTCCCAAACACGCCTAATGCAGAGACTGCTTGGTTGGGATGTCTCTATGCCAGATAAGATCACAACCATGGCCCCAAACCGGCCTCTGGTTGCACAGACAGCCCCATGGATTCAGTGTGAGCAGAGGATGATTCCAACCCTTGACACAGAAAAAAGTGAAGTAACATGATGGTGTAAAAGAGCTAAGCTGCTAAAACTGAGGCAGGGCATCAACAAAAGTGTGAGCAAAACCACTGATGGACAAAAGAATGAAAGCTGAAAGTTCTTTAAAAGGATGTTTTAAATATACAATCCAAAAAACATGAAGAGAACAGTACTGATGAAAAGTCTGTCCTGCATCTGTTTTTCAATAAAGAAAGCAAATATAAATATATAAATGAACACAGTGAGCCAGATAACAAATAATAGACGCACCACAGAAAAATGAGAAAAGAAAGACATCAAGAAAAATCCATGGATGGTAGAATTCAGTTTTCATCTTTTAAATGAGGAAATAAAATGCTAGTTTATAGTGGACCTTTATTTCCATCTAGGACAAAGGAAATCCTACAATGCCATAATCCCACAAGTAGGCAGAGAGATTACGATTTTTGGCAAACCTGGCAAAAACGTAGAATTATACAATAAATTTTCTGCTTATTTCTTTCTAAAAAGCAAAAAGAGAAAAAAAAAAAAAAAAAAAAAACAAGAAACCCCCCAAAAACCACCTTGAAAATCCACTGCCAGTGGAGTGGAGACTATCCAGAAAAGAAGGCATTTCTAAACAGGTTCTTCAGAGACTGGATTTAGTTAATCCCACATAATAAAGTAAATGGAAAATCACTGCTGTCATGTAGAGAAGTGAGGATCAATTCAACAGGATCACAAATAAAGATGAGGCATATGAGTCACTGAGTGATCCAGGGTACCATGAATAAGATGTAATTATTCAAACCAAGCAGGTTTAATGCAGACAAATGCATTAATGTATTAATGGGAACAAGAAACAGAGCCACATGCAGCATTGTATTCTGGGCAGTAATTTTTTGGCTTGATCAGACAAAATTCAACAGGGCTTCCCTGAATGTTGCAGAGGACCACTGGGGTTTTGGACAAGGGCACAGGAGCACAGCAAGGTAAACTAGTGCTGACACCCACCCAGAACGCCTCATCCAGCTCTGAAGTCCACTGTTTCAAAAGAGTCTGAACTGAAAAATGAGTGAGCATCAGGAAAAATAAACACTTAAAGGTCTTCCTGTGAGTCTTTGACATGGGTATTTTAAGACTCCATTCACTACAAAGAATTGAAGACTGAAAAATTACTTAATTACAGTACCTGCCTGAGAAGAATATCCATCGACTAAAAAGCTCTAATTGAGGAGAAAAAGGTTGGGGTTCAGAGCTGAAATGCAACACATTAGCATGCAAAACTTTTAAGAGTGATGGTGACTAAGCAGCAAAACTATGACAGGTGGGTTCTCCTGTTGATGTGTCAGGCAGTCACATCTGAGTGTTATCCCAGAAGAGGCGCTCTAACCAAGCAGCTGTCACCCAGTTACACTGTACAGAAATCTGTAAGTGTGATAACCCTGCGAACAGAAAAGATCTCTACTGGCTTGGAAGTATTCAAGGCAGGCCAGATGGGGCCCTTGGCAACCAGATCTAGAGTGTGGCATCCCTGCCCATGGCAGGGGCATTGGAACTAGATGCCCCTCTAGTCCTCTTCCAACCCAAACCATTCTACTGGGGCTTTAAAGTCCCAAATTCTGTTACTCAGTGGATGGCTGAGGAACCTGTTAGAGAAGTAAACAGCATTGGAAAAGGTGCCTGGAGCACACGCTGAGGGAGAACCAGAGCTGACTTCTCCCTGCCAGCTGCACAGGAGGTGTCTGCTGCTAAGCACAATGGGAGCTCTTTTGGGGAGGTGCTGGTGGGATCTTACACTGAGGCAACTACAGCAGCAAAGCAGTACATGCCAAGGAGAGCTGTTGCTGGTCCAGCACTGTGTCCCAGCAGGACAAGAGGAGGAAAGTAACAGACAGTTGCAGCCAGAAAAAGGCTACAGGATGGACAGTGTTTGAAATACCTGGAGCTTTCATCTCTCCTCTTGTGAGACACTGGTGCAGATGATAAGGGCATCCTGCCCTGTACCTCTCACAGCTACTCCCATGCCCCTGAGCCTGCCACAGTAGAGAAGAATCCTATAATCCTGATAGCATAGGCTTTCACTTGGCATCACAGTCTGTCCCTTCAACTCTTGCAAAAGCTGGAGAAGCCAGCACTGCTCCAGCCTCCTAAGGCTTTGTGGACCATATCCCATCCCACTCTGTTCCTTGCCTCCTCCTGGCTCCCCTGCTGCCCTTTGGACATCTTGGCACTGCAAAGCCTCTCCCTTTCCTCACCCTGGGGACACAGCTGAGCAAAGTCCCACCCTTACAGGGTGGCCTGAGAGTGCAGAAATGCAGCCACTGGAGCCTGCTTAATAAGTATCTCCAGAGGCCAGATTTCTTGCTAAGGCAAAGGTAGGCACTGCCTCCAGCTTTGCTATCACTTTAGCTGTTACAGTTTTCCTCTCCATTTCAATCCCACTTCACAGAGAATTCACACACACAGCTACATGAGACAGATGCTGACAGAAAGGGCACAGGAACAAACAAGTTCTTAGACACATGGAGGCCTGTTCATCAAGAAGCGCTCCTTCTGTCCCTCTGCCCAGACCCCAGACCTTGCTGCCACTTCCCCCCAACCCCCACCAATATTCTTGCAACCAGAAGCCAAGCTGAACAAATCTACCTGCAGCTGACTCTGATGTAGCCACAGCGTCAATGGAATGATTCCACCCACGCCAAGGCAGCCTAAGCTTTCCACTTTGGTAATTCTGCAGCTCCAGGGTGCTATTTGATGGGACTGGAGACCCAGGGATGGCTTGGGGACCCAGGACACAGGGCATGCAACTGCTGTAGCACAGGCAAGGGGGACCACTGCAGTACTGAGAGGTGACAGTGCAAGAGATTCCCATTGATGACAGGCTCCCAGCATGCAGGTGCCTGGTTATCTTCCCCAGATGAATTGTGCAACTCTGAGTACTTGCTCTCTGCATATGTCTGAGTGCTTCAACAGCTTCTTCTATTTCCTACTTTGTGCTGCCTGTGAACAGCTGCCACACTCATGCTCAGGGTCAGGAATTGGTTCCTACACATAGAATCTATTAATGATGGGTTATAAAGAGGCAATGGGAATAACCCCAACATTTCACCCTCTCCCTCATGAGGAACCTCCTCAGGGCCCTGAGAGACCAGACAAACCAGGGCCTTAAGTTTTAGGGTGTACCTAAAACATGCAGGAGCAACAGAAAGGACAGCCTTGAGTCTGTGCCACCACCTGTACTTCCCTCCCACCTGGGCCTTTGCAAAATCCCCTTGCAGAAGCTGCAAGGAGGGGTGATGACCATGATGCTATTTCACTAAGTCCCACGGAGCAGCCTTCCTGTGAGAGGCTGTCTGTGCTGGCCACCCACGTGTACCAGACTCCCAGTGCTGCCCTGGTGCTAGGGCAGGGTGAAGGCACACCCAAGGGAATTGCCCACCATTTCCCTGTGTACCTGGGTTTTTCTTCCTGGTCTGCACAAACTCTGAGTGCCGCAGGGCACTGGGAGCCGTCCGTCTGTAGAAGCTGTTTCTCTGCAGCACAGAGCCCACCCTGTTTGCTTCCTCGGCCTCCTGCTCCCAGACCTGGCTCCAGTCTGGCCGGCCTGTGCGTACCCTCGAGTGCTCTGCTCCACTGCTGCTCTTGGCTGGCATCCCAGGCCCTGGGGCTTCTCCTTCCAGCTCCCCACAGCCGTCGGAGTCAACGACGCATGTCTCAAACTGTGTGCAGCGGGTACCTGACCCCAGGTTCACACTACCATCTCCCAAGGACCTGACCACAAATGCAGGAACTTCACAACCTCTGTCTGGACTGCTGTGATCCATGACATGGCCTTTGGGACTCCTGTGCCGTTCAATGTCTTCATCTACTTCATCTACACGTGGTCTTTCCTGCTCTCTATATCCTCTAGGGTTTCCATCATCTCTATACCACTTTCCCCCTTCCCTATATATTTGATTACCTCCATCCTCTCTATACTGCCTTCTCCTCTCCCTATACTTCCCAGAGTCCCTCTCTTGCCTGTGCCACAGTTCCTTTTTCCTATGTCTTCCATGCTCACTGTAGGCCCTAGGATCTCTGTAGTCCTGATACCACCTTCCCCCCTCCCTACAGTTTCCAAGGCCTCTATCCTCTCCATACTGCCTTCCCCTCTCCCTGTACTGCCCAGGTAGTCTGTCCTCTCTGTTCCGCCCTCCTCTTATCTCAGAACTGCAGTTTCTGTATTGAACACCCTCCCTCTCATATACCCTGTAGTTTCTGTCCTCTATATCCTGTCTTTTGCCTTCCCAAACATTGTCTGCTCTCCCGCAGTCCATGTACTGCATCTGTCCCTTCCAAAAACCTCCATTCCTGCTCTGTTGGTCCACGGAGATGTCCTCCTGTCTCCTGGAACTGTCCCAGCCACTGTCTGCTCCTCGGCTGCCCGGGTATGGCCTCCTTGTCGCCCTGGGTCTGTCGCTGCAGCCAGCCACGTCCCGTCTCTGCACAGCACAGCAGTCTTCATATTCCCAGCTGAGGAGCCGCGGTTCCTGTCTCGGATCCTCCATGCAGTGTTTCCTCTAAGGACAGGTGCACATAGTCCTGCGGGGTGTGGCGCAGGGGCCGACTCCCCTCACCCTCTGCTCCCTGAGCCCAACCCCAGGCTGACGGCGCTCCTCCGCTCTGCTCCAGCACTCCCGTCCCAAGCGAAACGCAGGTGCTGCTTCCTGAAACCAGCCAGCAAAGGCACGGGCCCAATCGCTGGCAGCCCTGGCCTCCTCCACCTGCTGCCCAAAGTAATCAGTAACCAGCCCGGAGCGAGGAAGGGAGCCAGGCTGGGCAGGCCTGCACCGCCCAAACCGGCTCCACGGCTTTGCCAAAACCTCTCCGCAGGCAGCTCTGAGGCAGGGAGGAGGAGGGCACTGGAGCATGCAGAGGCCCTACCCTGAGACCAATGTCCTCAGGGAAGGGAAACAGAGCATGTGTGAGACCGCAGGAAGCCACAGAGCAGAGGTGGGATACCAGATCTTCTACTAGACCTTCTTCTTTCCACCCCTGATGGCATGGAGGAAACAATGTGGTCTAGAAGAGGCTGGGCTCTGCTCCACACTTCGCTGGGGCAAACTGAGGCCTTCAGGCTGCCCCTGGCTCAACCCTGATGCTGAGCCCATCCTCTTCCCAGCCCTCACCCACAGTCACATGAAGGTCAGGAGAGGAGCTGCTCCCTGCAAGACAGACCAGTGTCTCCACAGTGCCATGCAGTCACAGCTGCATGGTTCCCTGCTCCAGGGGGAACAGCTGGTCCACCTGCTGACAGGAACAGGCTTGAAGGGATTGCTTGGGTTATGGAGTCTGGTGCCAACACACAAAATAAGTTTCCAGAAGGCTATAGAAATACGCACTCCAGTAATGCTTCTTACTGCAGGGCACAACATATTCCAAATTTTCCATGCCAAACACAGAGCTCCTATAAGAAACCAAGAGACAACAGCATGACCCTGACGGAGAGTGTGAGAGTCTGTAGATGTCATCCATGTCTCAGGTTCTTGCTACACTTGTTAGGAACGCTGAGCCCATGCTCTCAGCTGGTAGAAGAAAAAAATGGACTCTCCTGCTCCAGCTGCAAGAGGGCAAGCGCTAAACCTGCTGCAGCCTGGTGATCAGTGAAACCCCAGCGTGCTCATAAGACACACCAAAAAAGCAACCTGATGATTTTAAACATTTACTGTAGAAAACCACATATTTTCTACTCTTCCTCTGGCTTCCCAAAGATACACTGAAGGGCTGGATTCCCCACTATGAACTATTCCCCCTACAAGACTATGCCCGCCCTGCTTTGGTTGCTGGTCAACGCTTAGTGAGAGCTTTTCTGCCTCCAGTGTCTCCACGTTCCTAACAGTGGTAAGGCAGAGGTCATGCCTCAGGCATGGCACAAACACGTTTTGCTGAGCTGATGCAACACCAAATTACTGTTCTGCCTGCTGCACTAGAGCTGGGCTAGCAAGACATGCTCTCTGGCCACACTCAGATGTGTCAGAAGGGACATGGCAGAGCTTGGGTAGGACACATCTTTATCAAAGGGCTAGAGAGGTCTCTTGAACGGGAGAAAAATCCCCTAGGACAACTGAAAGGACAGTAGCTTGAGGATTCCTCAGCATAGTGCATTAGTTCTTGCCTAAAACTTCTAATTCCAGAAACCAACAGGTTCCACAGGATCAGTCCTCTGCCAGGAAGCACTGGGGGCAGTAGGAGACATCTTTCTGCAAGATTCATCCCATCAGAAAATTTCCCTTGAGATTCACCCTAGACTTTCCTCTTCCTACCTTCAAGTTATTTCATCTAGCTTTAAATCCTCTAGGCCTCCTTCCAAGCATCCCTTTTGCACACCACTGTCGTGAAGGCTGTTTGTCACCCTGTTTTCCTGGTGCACCCATAGCAGCCTTCATTTCCATGTGTTCTGCCTCCGACATGATCGTGCAGCAAAGTGCCTGGGTTCCCCAGTGCTCATTAAGCAGTGGGAGGATGGAGGCAATGAAGTCAGAGTGAGTAACTCCCAGGCAGGAGCTGGCATTTCACTCCATCTCCCGCATGCAGTGCCCACATTTCCTGCACATCGTGGGTTTCAGTAACAGAACTGCAGTGTCAGAGCTCCTTGGAGAAGCCTGGGAAGGAACTGTGGGAGAAGATGTATGTGATTCCATCTTTCCATTCGTCTATTGTAACATCAAGTGTAATATAATTAAAGAGCACTGATCTTTACATGGCATCTTCATGTTTCAGAGACCAAATGTGCTGATATAATAATGGGAAATTCCTCTTAATTTTTTTCTGGGGTGCAAGAACAAGTCACATTTTCAGCTACAGATATGCCACAATTGTAAGCTCTTTGCTGTTGTTACCAACAGAATAGTCCTGTTTTCTTGTCCTGGACTTGATGGATGGCAGGAGCACAGGCTTTACTTTTTGCCCAGTAATCCATCCCACTCCCAGGTCAGATTCAGTCTCCTTCTGTGCACCCCTTCTCATACGAGTAACAAATTCCCACAGGTCTATATCAGCACCAGAGCAGAAACCACAGGAAACCTAGTGCCCTGACAGGTTGAGAGCAGTCACAGCACAGACTCAGCAGTCAACTCAAATCTCAACTGCAGACCACCAGCAAAGCCACGCTGAAGTTGCTGCTGACTCCCCTACAGATAAGAGAGGATGAGGCAGGGAGGTTGGACCTGCAGCAGCAGTGGTTTTCCTTTCCATCATGGAAATACTGGGAGTAGATGAAAGGAAAGCTCTGGATGTATGGTGAGGTTGGAAGAGATGGGAAAGTTGGAAGGAAATGGGGGTGGGGTAGACCAGGGCAAAGGAATATCCAGAGAAAGACACTGTGATTCTCCAAAGCAAAATCATGATGATATACACTGCAACAGTACTTTCAAAATTATCAAAATCAAGAATTAAAGGGTATAAAAGACTGCCTTCAACAGTGTCTGTAAAACAGCAGAGGCACCTGTGCTCCTGAAGCATTCCCCATCCCACCCTGTTATAGACTCACCTCTCAATTCCTGCAGCTCCATGCTGAGGCTCTCAATGTTTGAGTCACAGAAATCAAGGTTTTCCATGGTCTCTGCTCTCACCAGCTCATCCTGCTGCTCCTCCAGCATCAGGCTTAGCTCGGCACGGGTCTTGCTGTATGCCTCCAGATCTCTCTCCACCTCTCCAATTCGAGTCAGCAGGATGGAGCTGGAGGAGGCTGATCCTGCCTGTGTCAAGTCCTCACATCCCTCCTCCACCTGCTGCTCTGGGGTGCTGGGCTGAAGCTGTGCAGGGGTGACATTTTTCCGCTGGTTGCTGGATGGAGGCCGGGGCGCAGGTCGGGAGGGTTTGACAGAGAAGGACAGAGTCCTGCCTTTGGGCACCTGGCCACCCTGCATGTGCACAGCGGCTGTCGTGAGGCTGCTGGGCCGAGGAGGGGGTGGCCTCAGGGCCCTTCTCCTCTCTGCCTGCCTGGAGTGGGACACAGATTCAGGAGACCCACGGACAATGTCCTTCTCAGAGCTGTAGTCCAAGATGGAGAAGTGACGGGAGACCTTGTCCTGCTCTGCACCAGTACTTGACAGACTCTTCTCAAACTGGGCCAGCTGCTCTGTCAGTTTGGAGTCCAGGTCTATGCAGCTGTCCCCCTGCACTGCAAGAGGGTAGCACTCCCCCCAGCTCCCAGCCCGTGTGTCCAGGCTCACCTGGGCAGTTCCTAAGCTGGAACAGGGCTTGGACTTCTCCAGTTTACTATCCATCCAACTGTCTAGGTCCTGGGTCCTGCTCTGGCTCTCCTGGAGCTCGGATGCTGCCCAGCTATTAGCAGATGAAATCGCTTGGCTCCTGCAAGGGTTTCGGGGGAAGTGGGGAGCCTGCAAGGGCACAGTGGGGCTGTCTCCATCATGCTTAGGGAGGGAGTGTGTTTCTGAGTTTCCTGGGGTGGCTGAAATAGTCTCCCCAGGCTCCAGCTCACCTGCTTGGCCAGGCCTGTCATCCTGTGGGGGAGGCAGCTGAGCAGAGGGGAGAATGCCATTGACTGACTTCATGTGGTTAGAGGGGACCGAGCCTACCGTTCTTTCAGGATGCGGCTCTTGGTGTCCTGTGCTGGGAAAGGCCTGGTGCTGTCTCAAGTCAGTGCCAAGAGGACCCTCTGACCTCCCTGCCTTGTGAGACAAAACGGTGGCAGGCTCAGGATATGCAGCCAAGCCATCCTCCTTTTCCCTGCTATCTTTCCCTGGCAAAGGAGGAGTTTCAGAGCAAGTACTTCCTGGATCTTGATGGATGCTCAATCCACAACTGCCTCCACCTTGCAGATCCCCAGCACTCACCTTTTCCATGCAAGCCTCAGAGGCTTCCAGCCTCACAAATCTGTGTGGAAAGATGCCACGTTTTCCTCTCAGCTCCCCCTCCAGCCAGCCATCCTCCAGAATGCCTACAATCCGAATCCTGTCACCCACATCAAAATCCAGTTCCTTGGACTCCAGGGCTTGGAACTGATAGAGGGCAACACCATAAGTACTCCCTGGCTCATTGTCTTCTTTGCAGGGCATCTCTACTGTCCCATTGGTGCCACAAGTCCCTGTGGGCTCTGGATCCACTGAGGTTCCTGGTGCTCGCAGAGGAGTAAGCAGTTCCACAAAACCCTCTGGAAAGATGCCCCTGCAGCCTCTG